>NC_086116.1:33889346-35130179 GCF_963921235.1 Mobula hypostoma
GCTCATTAGGCTGGAAGGGCCTATTATCATGCTGCATCTCCAAATAATTTTTTTTAATCTGTCGGAGGGGATCCCATTTCCTCAACACCACCGAGGACAAAGCTCCCCAAACCAGACTGCCAGAGATGGGGTTTGTTTCCCTCATTGTGAGAGTTTAGTTAAAGGTCAGGTTTCTTGGGAGATCTACAGAAAATAGTGGAAATGGCCCAGTCCATCACAGGTAAAGTCCTCCCCACTATTGAGCACATTCACATGAAACACTGTCACAGGAAAGAAGCATCCATCATCAGGGACCCCCATCACCCAGGTCATGATCTCTTCTCGCTGCTGCTATCAGGAAGAAGGTGCAAGAACCTGAGGACTCATGCCACCATGTTCCGGAACAGTTATTACCCCCTCAACCATCAAGCTCATGAACCAGTGTGGATAGCTTCACCCACCTCAACACTGAACTGATTCCACAACCTATGGACTCACCTTGAAGGAGAGTTCTCAATACCGCTAATTTAGTTATTTATTATTATTATTTTTTTTCTATCTGCACAGTTTGCCTTTTGCACAGTGGTTGTTTGTCAGTCTTTGTAAGTAGTTTTTCATTTATTCTGTTGTATTTATTTGTTCTACTGTGAATACCAGCAAGAAAATGAATCTTTGGAGAGTACATGGGAACATATATATATTTTGGTAATAAATTTTCTTTTGAACTTTGAACAGCAAAACAGGATGCAGTTTCTGAGCAGGCGCTTGCAGGAGGCCTGCAATTTTTCACCATGCGCTGTGCATTCCACAACTGGTAAATTCCACAGCACTGAAGAAAAGTGCAACAAGGTGCAGAAGAGGGACTGTGGCAAGAGGGAAGTCTGTATTTCAGAAACAGTGTGCAACACAAGCTTTTTGCTGTATCTCAAGACCACAAGACATAAGAGCACAATTGGCCCACAGCAGAATCAACCAGTCCTGATGTAAGACTGGTTAGCACCACATTGTGGGCCAAAGGGCCTGTTCCTGTGCTGTACGGTTCTATATTCTAAGAGAAAGTTATCTGAAATGTCTGAACTGTCCACTCCACTGGTTTGATCAAACACTTTGCTATTTCCAAACGTGGTTTGATGTCAACATTATTGCTTAATCGTAGAAAGTTTCTACTACATACACATTCAGAAGTGGATTGCTGTATTTGCAGGAGAAACACATCTGTTGCTTTATATGGTTTTACATAGTGTTAGCAAATATCAAGGGACCTACATGAAGGTGCCTACACTCTGGGGGATTATCAGTGTTAGATTACAAGACTATAAAATACAGGAGCAGAATTACGTTAGTTGGCCCATTGAGTCTGCTCCCCTTTCATTTCTAGCTCATTTTTAACCTCATTCTCTAGTTTTCCCCCACCCCCGTTACAGTTCAAAGTTCAAAGTACATTTATTATCAAAGTATCTATACTTCACACAACCTTGAGATTTGTCTCCTTACAGGCAGCCACAAAACACAGAAACCCAACAGAACCCATTAAGAAAACTGTCAAACACCCAATGTGCAGAGGAAAAAAAACAAATAGTGCAAACAAGAAAAGTAAGCAAATAGCATTCAGAATTGAAGTTATGAAAGTGAGTTCACAGAAGCTTGTTAATTACAAGCCACAGCCTCAGTTCAGTGCAGAGACGAGTAAACCTCACGGAGCACCAGAATGAACCGGCCTGTCCATTGCCTCCAATCAAGAATCTCTCAGTCTCTGCCTTAAACACACCCAATCACTTGGCCTCCACAGGCGTCTGTGGCAGTGAATCCCACTATTCTCCAACCTCTGGCTGAGGAAATTCCTCATCTCAGCATTAAAGGGGCATCCTTTGATTCTGAGGCTGTGCCCTCAGATCCTAGACGCTCCTGCTCACAGAAACATGCTCTCCACATCCACTCTATCCAGGCCTTTTAGTATCCAGTAGGTTAGATGAGACCCTCACCTTCATCTTTCTGTACAGTCCCAGAAACATCAAACACACTCACTGTTTGGAAAGTTCAATAAAACAGATGTTCAAAGACAAATAATATTCAATCAAACGAGACAAGCCTGGTAAACACAGTGAATGGCGACTACCCTCCAATAAATCTACAGTTTTATGTGGTGTTGGCAAACACATCAAGGAATTTATATACATTAACAAACCCTGAGGTCAGACTATAAACTTACTCCCTTTCATTCTGCGTTCATTTCAACAAAATACATCCTTTTTTTAGAAAATAACTAATACCGCCTCATCACTTCTGTTCTGGTTTCACTCTGATGTCTTACCTACAACTGGTGTGGAATCATTTATAATATAAATTATAATCAACTGGAGTTCAAGGCCTCGTGTTTGGGGTCCTGTCATTGACGAGTTCAGAGTCTGAGATCTAGTGTTTGATATCCCATCATTGATGAGTCTGGAGTTCGAGGCCTAGTGTTTGGCATCCCGTCATTGACGAGTCTGGAGTCTAAGACCTCGTGTCTGAGGTCCGGTCATCGAAGAGTCTGGAGTCCGAGGCCTGGTGTTTGGGGTCCCGTTATCGGTGAGTCTAGAGTTTGAAGCCTAGTGTTTGAGGTCCCGTCATTAATGAGTCCAGAGTTCAAGGCCTAGTGTTGGGGTCCCGTAATTGACGAATCTGGAGTCCAAGGCCTAGTGTTCAATGACCAGCATGTCCTGAATCGATGCCTGAGAGTTGAAAAGTAGGTCTGGAAGTTGAGGCCCATTGGCGAATCCTCGCTAGTCCACTGGGGAAGTCGAAGCTTGTGTCTGCAGACCTGAATCCATATCTGCCAGAGCTGGAGGCCTGCCCTGGGGTTAAAGGACTGTGTATATGCGTGGATGGGAGGGAGGCACGGGTCTTGTTTTTTGCTGTTGCTGTTTTGTCACTTGTTGTGTTCTGCGTTGTTCTGCCCGAGCGTAGTGGGCATGCTATGCTAGCACCGGAATGTGTGGCGACACTTGCAGGCTACCTCAAGCACACGCTTGGGTGTGCTGGTTGTTAAAGCAAATAATGCATTTCACTGTATATGTCGATGTACACGCGACAAATAAACTTGAATCTTTAAATTCTACAATAAGGCATCTTTTTTTACAAACACTGGCTGACAGCTGTCGGTAGCACAGCTTATTTATACATACTACACACACACACCCCTTCAGTGGTGCAAAAGGTTCCAAAACCACTTGAGTAAAGAGGTTGGCATGAAGACAGCTTCTTTCTCTCTTAGTGTAACATGAGCGAGATGTATTATAAAGGGTAAACCCATGGTTTAGAGCATTAAATACAACAGGAAATCTATTACTCACAAACTGGGAACAATGTATTATTCATCTGGACTATTGAAAGGCAGCTGCTATTTTCATTTTGGTTAATGAATGGCTCTTTACTACCACTAAACTCCATTATCAGATGTGTGGCTGGCAGAAAGCAAGGGTTAAACTCCTGACTAAGTAAATTAATTGTGAGGGTATTTTCACTGAGCGAGTCTACTGATCTGCTGTCTAGCTGCATAATGTATGCGGAGAGGTATACCCACCAGTGGCTTGGGTTCTATTTATGTGAACAACCGGTATCGAACACACAGTTTAATTTGATGCTTTGGCAGGTATCAGTATGCCCAGCACTGAGGCTATTCCTAAAGGGGCAACGATCCACGGTGTAGACTGCATGATAGGAAGCGCGTACTCCTTGCTGTCTCAGGTGGGTGCCCAGGCCTTGAAGACAGCGGACCCTTGGCCAACATTCTGCCCGCTAGCCAACCTACCACCAGCACACACTTGTTTGTGGGATCTTGCTCTGCCCTAATTGGCTTCTTACGTTAAAACAGTGACAGCCTCTTAGAAATGCTTAAGTTGCAGGAACATATCTTTTACATCAGTAAGTGAAATGCTTCCGCCTGGCTTAGAAGCTAAGCCACATGCGAAGGCCAGGAGCTGGATTTATTTGTCAGAGGCTACTTGGGAGCACTTAATAGATTGTGGGAGCTCATCCCCATTACCAACCCCAGCTATAATAACCTTAGTTGAAATAATCCCCTCTTATTCGGCAGTGTTGCCTGCAAGTTCAAGTTTAAGTTTAATTGTCATTCAACTATACATTAATACTCGTGAATACAGCTAAATGAAACAGTGTTACTCTGGTGCTAAGTTGCAAAACAGTACCTACAGTCATACAACACACATAAAAGTTGCTGGTGAACACAGCAGGCCAAGCAGCATCTCTAGGAACAGGTGCAGTCGACGTTTCAGGCCGAGACCCTTCGTCAGGACTAACTGAAGGAAGAGTGAGTAAGGGATTTGAAAGTTGGAGGGAGAGGGGGAGATCCAAAATGATAGGAGAAGACAGGAGGGGGAGGGATAGAGCCAAGAGCTGGACAGGTGATTGGCAAAAGGGGATATGAGAGGATCATGGGACAGGAGGTCCGGGAAGAAAGACAAGGGCGGGGGGGGACCCAGAGGATATAGTCAGAGGGCCAGAGGGAGAAAAAGGAGAGAGAGAGAAAAAATGTGTGTACATAAATAAATAATGAATGGGGTACGAGGGGGAGGTGGAGCATTAGCGGAAGTTTGAGAAGTTAATGTTCATGCCATCAGGTTGGAGGCTACCCAGATGGAATATAAGGTGGTTGTTCCTCCAACCTGAGTTCATCTTTACAGTAGAGGAGGCCGTGGATAGACATATCAGAATGGGAATGGGATGTGGAATTAAAATGTGTGGCTCTTGGCTCCATCCCTCCCCCTCCTGTCTTCTCCTATCATTTTGGATCTCCCCCTCCCCCTCCCACTTTCAAATCTCGTACTAACTCTTCCTTCAGTTAGTCCTGACAAAGGGTCTTGGCCTGAAACGTCGACTGTACCTCTTCCTAGAGATGCTGCCTGGCCTGCTGCATTCACCAGCAACTTTTATGTGTGTTGCTTGAATTTCCAGCATCTGCAGAATTACTGTTGTTACCTACAGTCATACACAGCACAAGGCACATATAGCACACATAAAATAAGAAGTAAATATATAGTCACACACACACAAAAATTTTTCTTAAATATACGTAATATATGCAAACTGCACAGTTCAAACATCTTCCACCTTCTCCTCAGTACTACGGACCGCTGAACAGGAAATTACAGTAGAACACAGCACACAGCGCAGGGACAGGTACTTCAGCCCATCATATTGTGGCAAGCTAATTAAAATCGTAATTAAATGCAAAACTGAAGTAATCCCTTCTGCCTGCACCAGGTCCATGTCGTTCTGTTTCCTGCACATTCATGTGCCTATCTAAGGGCCTCTTAAATGCCTTCATCCTATCTGCCTCTACCACCACCCTGAGTAGTGCATTCCAGGCACCCGCTACTCTATGTAAAAACTTGACCCTCACGTCACCTTTAAAATTACCTCCTCTCATCTTAAATGCATGTCCCCTGGCATTTGATATTTCAGCCCTGGGAAAAAATAGTCTGTCTATCTATGCATCTTAAAATCTTATAAACCTCCATCAGGTCTCCTCTCTCGGGTCTTCTATCCATCCAGGCCTCGCCCTCTTCTTGCTGATACCATCAGGCCTTAGTTCCCACACCACCAGGTTCAGGCCATTTGTTACCCTAAAACCATTAGCCTCCTGAACCAGTGTGGATAACTTCATTCACTACTACTCTGAACAGACCTACAGTTTAAATTAGATTATGAGGACACACAGTCCTCTTTTATTGTCATTTAGTAATGCATGCATTGAAAAATGATACAATATTCCTCCGGTGTGATATCACAGAAACACAGGACAGACCAAGACTGAAAAACTGACAAAACCCACATAATTATAACATATAGTTACAACAGTGCAAGCAATACCGTAACTTTTTTAAAAAATATAATTTTTATTGAGTTTTCAAAAAGAATACATGAAAAGATAAAAATCTACCCTCCCCCCTCCCCTTAACCCTCCCCCCGCCATATATATAGTCCTACCTAAAAAGAAAAAAAGAAAAGAACCGCCTGGATGTCGGAAGGTTTCCACATGCTCCATGGGATTCAAAATAAATTTGGCAATACCGTAACTTGATGAAGAACAGGCCATTAACATGGTAAAGAGTTCAAAATCTCCCAGAAGTCCCACATCTCACGCAGACGGGAGAAGGAAGAAAACTCTCCCTGCCATACCCGACCACAGTCTGACTCTGAGTCTTCCGAAAACTTCGAGCTCCGTCCAGCCTTCCGACACCGAGCACCATCTCTGCTGAACGCTTCGACCCCAACCCCGGCTGCCAGCAGCAGGCAAAGCCGAGGATTTTGGGGCCTTCCCTCTGGAGATTTTCAATCGCACAGTAGCAGCGGCAGCGAACCGGGCATTTCAGAAGTTACTCCAGATGTTCCTCCGTGATCTCACGGCTGTCTCCATCAAATCCGGATTGTGCACGGCCCCTATTTAACAATACGATATCATTTCACCAGAGAGGCTACGGGCGCTGCGTCGCGCCGCCATCTTCTCCTTCTATGATCGACAGACTCAATTTCAAGGATCCTTTACAATCCTTATCCTCAGGATTATTTTTTATTAGCACAGGGTGTCCTTGTTTATCTATAGTTTTTTTTGTAAATTCTATTATATTTCTTTTTATCCTGTAAAATTACATAATAAATTTAGTTTGAACTTTAAATAATTTCCTGGAGTTGACATCATGAAGGAAAACACTGATTCGCTGCTTCAAGAATGGCGGCAGGTTTACAGGATAGGAGGATATTGGCCAAATACAGCCAAATTCAAAGGTCAAAGTACATTTATTATCGAAGTATGAATGCAGTACAAAACTCTGAGATTCATCTTCCCCACAGCTAGCCATAAAACAAAGGAAACCATGGGGAAACTGTTCAAAGAAAAACATTAAACCCCCAAAATGCAAATTGGACTAGCTCAAGAAGCAACCGTGGTCGGCACGGATGAATTGGGCTGAAGGGCTTGTTTTGGTGCTGTATAACCCTGTGACACTGTTGTAGCCCCAGTGAGCAGGAGTTAACAGTATCCCCTGGTACTGAAGGACTCTGTCCTCACTTAGCCTCGTGATTCCTTCACCAATCCCCCTGCAAAATCATTTACGAGCTTGCAAGTGATTGTCACATCTACAACATAGCAAGAGTTTACAATGATCTCAGAGTCCGAATCAGAATCAGGTTTAGTATCACCGGCATATGTCGTGAAACTTGCTGTTTGGCGGCAGCAGTACAATGTAATACATAATATATTTTCATAAATTAAATTAAATAAATAGTGCAAAAAAGGGCAAAAAAAAAGAAAAAAATATTGAGTCAGTGTACATAGGTTCATTGTCTGTTCAGAAACCTGAGGAGGAGGGGAAGAATCTGAGTCATGGTATTTGAATCATGGCTTAACGTTTAAATGGTTAAGAAAGCATTCCTTGGGGACATAGTACCTGAGAATTTCTCGCTCCGGGTCTAGTTTTTTGAAATTACAATGATTTGCCAGTTAAGAATGTATGCAGTACTTACAAACACATCCATCAGGAGATGCTCCATCTTAACTTCCAAGTCTTCTAGTTTTGCGGCCAACGTCATTGTGACCTGCAAGAGGTTTTGGATTTCCCTTGTCCTGTCAGGCTCCAAGTACCAGAAGCGCATCCAAAACTACAGCTCCATTTGTCTCACAGCTTTCCAAGCTCAGCAGGGAACTGTTTCCACCAGAATGTTCTCAGAGAAGCTCCTGTGGCATCCTGCACGGACGGGGCACTTTATCTGAGGCTGGGAAGGACGCTTGCATGCAAAGGGCGATGCTTACAAGGGGCAGCTTCTTCCAGAATCTGAGCTCTTTACAGCTCCCTGCTGACCTTTTAAAGATGACTATCCACACTGAAGGGCTTTGTGCGGGGTTCAGCCAGCTTGCCGAAACTGCCTCAAGTCCTTGAGCATTTGCACAGGCAGTCTATCAATGGCTTATTGTCAAGATCCCCTCTATTAGTATGAGGCTAAGAAAGGGCACTAACTCATACAGCACAAGAGAATGCCATGAATATAGCAAAGGATACTGGCCAAGTCTATTATAAGGGGGGGTCTATACCACTGCAGAGGAATTTTAGAAGAGCATTATATTCTGTTGGAAGATACTCGGTTCCAGCACACAGTGAATCTAGTGTCACGCAGGAAGAAGTGGATACACAGAATGTTAATGGCTCGTGTGGATTGCACTCCCCAGTGCCACCTGACTCTGGAATGAGCAGACCAACTGGTCTCAGTATTGCCCGTCCAGCAAGGTAGGGCACACAGTGAGCCTGTCAATCATTCCGGGTGCACACAGAGAAATGGAGGCGAGGCAGGAGAATGAGATCTCTGTGGCATGGGCTCACATCTGGCCTTTGGGAATGGGTAATAAAGCTGTTTGTGTTTCTTTTTTAACCCAGACCCTGTGAGGAATGAAAGTTCACAGTCTCTTGAGTTTAATTTTGAGCAAAGGCGTTGGCCCATAAAATACTGATTGCTGTGAATCACAGGGTGGTGATGAGTCAGTAGACAGAAGTGAGATAGGATACATGGTTGAGTGGTACCGCAACTACAATTTCTCAATCTATGTCAATAAAACCAAAGAGATGAGTATAGACTTCAGGTGGGGAACATGTACCAGTCTACATTGAGGGATTGGCAGTGGAGAGAGTCAGCAACTGTAAATTCCTGTGTGTTAACATATTAGCCAGGCTGTCCAGAGCCCAGCACATAGGTACAATCACGAAGCAAACATGCCAGTGTCTTTACTCTCTCAGGAGGTTAAGGAGACTTGAGTTGTCACTGAACACTCTAGTAAACTTCTACAGACGGACAATTGAAAGTATCCTGACTATTCTGGCACAGCAACGCAAGAAGCTTCAGAGAGTAGTAGAATCAGCCCAATACATCACAGGCACATCCCTTCCCACCACTGGTGTCTACAAGAAGTGCTGCCTCTAGAAGGCATCTCCCATCATGAAAGATTCCCACCATCCGGGCCATGCCATCTTCTCGCAGCTCCTATCGTGTATGAGGTACAGAAGCCTGAAGCCCCACACCACAAGGTTCAGGAACAGCTACTTCCCTTCAACCATTTGGTTCCTGAACCAACTGGCACAACCCTAATCACTACAATTTAGCAAAGTTTTGGTCACTTTGCATCAACATGGATTTGATTCTTTTTATTCTAATTGTGTTCTTTCTTAAAAAGATTGTGTATTAATAATGTTTTTTTTCTTGTGAGTGCTGCTTATCTGATTGCCCGTGATGCTGCTGCAAGTTTTTTAAGATTCAAGATTGTTTAATGTTATTTCCAGTACACAAGCGTAAAGGAAACAAAATAATTGTTACTCCAGATCCAATGCAGCACAAAAAACACAAAAGATAAAGAGCACAATAATAATAATAAAACACACAATAAATATAAATAATAAGATAGATTATATACATAGATTGATTGTATGTCCATAAGGTGACACTAGGTTGTACATAAGATGATGGTAAATAATAAAGTAGTGGTGGAGTTAGAGAGTGGAGGTGTTGATCAGCCTTACTGCTTGGGGAAAGTAACTGTTTTTGAGTCTGGGGGACCTGGTGTGGATGCTACATAGCCTCTTCCCCAATGGGAGTGCGTCAAACAGTCTATGAGCTGGCACCTTTGCTATATCTATGTCCCTGATGGCGGGTAGGCTGGTGCCTGTGATGCGTTGGGCAGTTCTGACTACCCATTGCAGAGCCTTCCTGTTTGCCGCAGTGCAGTTTTCACTGCCCCTCTGCATATGTGTACTTGTGCAGATGACAATAAACTCCACTTTGACTCTGAAGGAAAGATTTGCCTTTCTGAAGCGCCACCTACAGTCACAGGGTGACCTAAAGTGTCTACACCCATTTCTGAAATGTGCTTATTATAGACAATAAAGCAAGTTAACAACCGGCATTAAAATAATCTTAACATATTAATGCAATCATGAAGAAGGCACACCACCAGTGGATCTCCTTCATGAGGAGTTTGTAGAGATTTAGTATGTCTCCACTGTCTTTAGCAAATTTCTACAGATATATGGTGGAGAATGTTCTGATTTGTTGCATCACTGTCTGGCACAGGACCACAAGAGGCTGCAGAGCATTGTAGAC
Source organism: Mobula hypostoma (assembly GCF_963921235.1). NCBI lineage: Eukaryota > Metazoa > Chordata > Chondrichthyes > Myliobatiformes > Myliobatidae > Mobula > Mobula hypostoma. Next base: position 33,899,469 of record NC_086116.1, read on the forward strand.
TCAGCCAGTTCCGTCATGGGCACAACTCTCCCCGTCATCAAGGGCATTTTCATAAGGATCCTCACCAACCAGGACATGCCATCTTCTCATTACTACCATTGAGGATGAGGTACAGGAGACGGAAGACCCATATTCACCCATTCAGGAACAGCTTCTTCCCCTTCACTATCAGATTTCTGAATGGTCCACAACCCACGAACACGACCTCATTAATTGTCATTTGCATTGTTTGCTTATTTTTATAACTTATAGTAGGAGTTCCCAACCTGGGGGTCCATGGACCCCTACCTAGGTTAATGGACCTCAAGGTAATCAAGCACATAAATACCATGGCTACAACAGCATATCAGAGGACCCACCCCTTTCCCCGAGCTCTGTCCCACCATCTACTGGGCATCAGTCAGGAGTGTGGTGGAATGCTCATCATTTGTCTGGATGAGCACAGCTGCAACATTCAAACCATCCAACTAGGAAGGTGTCTCTTGATTGGCACCCAATCCATCATCAGCACATCCAGGTTGGCCCTCACCAGTCTTTATCGACGTACCACAGAAAGCATACTATCTGGATGCATCACAGCTTGGTACGGCAACTGCGCCTGAGACCGTAAGAAACTGCAGGGAGTTGTGGACACAGTTCAGCACATCACGGAAACCAGCCTCCCTCCATGGACTCTGTCTACACTTCTCACTGCTTCAGAAAAACAGCCAGCCAAATCAAGGACCCCCACCTACCCTGTACATTCTCTCTCCTCCTCCCTGCTATCAGGCAGAAGATACCAAAGCCAGAAAGCACATACCACCAGGCTCAAGGCAGTTTCTATCCCACTGTAATACTGAACAGGATCACAATTTACTTTGTGGTGGGCTTACACCTTACACCTTTATGTTATAGTTTACCCTTGCACTACCTCAATGCATAGATGTGATGAAATGATCTGTATAGATGGCATACAAAACAAGGCTTTTCACTGTACCTTAGCATGTGTGACAATAATAAACCAATTTACCAATTAACTCTGGTTCCAGTTTCCACACATTAATCCTAAAGTCAAGCAGGTCTATAAGGAGAAGTCTGAAGACACATGGTTCCTTGTTCACAACAGGCCAGTGGCGAAATGTGAACTGGCAGCCAACAGTGGAATTTTTAATTCATTTGTGCTTGGTTCTGTCTTCAATGGATATGCAAAATGCCTGGGACTCCCTGCCAGATGATTAGCAAATTGAGTATTTGGTTCTCAGGAGGAACTGAAGAAATGGAACCATTTGCTTGCACAGTAATGGTTGGGGGTAAAGTTTGCAAGCAGTGGACTAATTGCTCCACTTTAGACCTCATTACCCTAGATTACTAGTTCTACTCATAACCCAGACCATCTCTTTAGAGCTATGGTTCCCAACCTGCAGTCCATGGCCCCCTCGGTTAATGGTAGAGGTCCACGGCATAAAAAAGGTTGGGAGCCCCTGCCTTTAGGGCATAGAATACTGCAGCACAAAAACAGGCCCTTCTGCCCATCTAGTCCATGCAAACTATTATTCTGTCTAATGCTATTGATCTACACCCAGACCACAGTCCTCCATAACACCGCTCCTCCATCCATGTACTTAGACAAACTTCTCTTAAACATTGAAATCAAACCTGCATCCACCACTTCTGCTGGCATCTCATTCCACTCTCTCACCACCCTCAGGATTCCCTCTGAGTGAAGAAGTTCCCCCTCAGGATTCCCTTAAACTTCTCACCTTTCACCCTTAACCCATGGCCTCTAGTTCCAACCTCAGTGGAAAAAGCCTGCTTCCATTTACCCTACCTATACCCCTTATAACTTTATATACCTCTATCAAATCTCCTCTTATTATCCTATGCTCCAAGGAATAATGTCCAAACCAATTGAACCTTTCCCTATAACTCAGGTCCTGAAGTTCCGGCAACATCATTGTAAATATTCTCTGCACTCTTTCAATCTTATCTACATCTTTCCAGCAGGTAGGTGACCAAAACTGCACACAAACTTCCAAATTTGGCCTCGACAACATCTCATACAACTGCAACATAACATCTCATCTCCTGTATTCAGTACTTTGAATTATGAAGGCCGATGAGTCAAAAGCTTTCTTTACATCCCTATCTACCGGTGAACCCACGTTAAAGGAACTATAGACCTATATTCCCAGATTAGAGAGTCCAGGGTCAAAAGCATGGAGTTGAGGCCAAATTTAGATCACACAAGAATCGTAGGGACATACAGCCCAGAAGCAGGCCCTTCGGCCCAACTGTTACTGCTGACCATTTGCCTGCATTTGGCCCATATCCTTCTAACCCTTTCCTATTCCCCCAGCTGGGTGGCAGGCTGCAGATTTGTCTCTACCAAATGAGGTGTAAGGCGCTTCTTCCCTCTGCTAGCCTGCAGATGACCCTTGGGCTAGGTATAGCTCCTCCTTAGCCATCCCAATCAGGGTCATGTGAAGCCATAGGAGCAGGTGGTGGATGGTCGTATGAGCAGCTGGTGCAGATCACAAGCCCAGGTTATGTGACCACTGACGCCAGGCAGACATCTCTGAAGAGTATTGATAATGGCTGCGGTCACCCATCTTGTAAAGACACTGCCCAAAGGAAGCCAATGACAAACCACTTCCAGAGAAAAATTTGCCAAGAACAATCACGCTCTTTTGAACAGTTGTCTAATAAATATAATTTGCCTAGATCACATTTTTTCAGATATTTACAGATTAGAAACTTTTTGAATGTTATTTTACCTACTTTTCCGATACCACATCAAACTGAAATTACAGAAAAAATTTTAGGTTTAAATCCCTATCGGAAGAGTTTAATAGCAATCATTTATTATTTAATAACGAAAATGCGTCTAGGTACATCTGATAAAATTAAGAATGAATGGGAAAGAGAACTTCAGGTATCTTTACCTATAGAGAAATGGGAGAAAATTCTCCAAATAGTTAACACTTCTTCAATGTGTGCTAGACACGCTTTGATTCAATTTAAGGTGGTTCATAGGCCCCATAGGTCCAAGGATAAGTTAGCTCGTTTTTATTGCCACATAAATCCAGTCTGTAAAGATGTAATTCTGAGGCAGCTTCCTTGACACATATGTTCTGGTCTTGCCCTCCTTTGGAAAAATATTGGAAAGACATTTTTGATATTATTTCAGTAGTTTTGCATAGTATGGCCAAGTGAAATAGGAACTGATATGGGAGGTGAGGGGAGTAATGAATTAAGAGTATTATATATGAATGCACGGAGTGTAAGAAATAAAGTAGATGAGCTTGAGGCACAGTTGGAAACTGGTAAGTACGATGTTGTGGGAATAGCAGAGACATGGCTTCAAGTGGACAGGGCCTGGGAAATGAATATTCAAGGATATACGTCCTATCGAAAGGACAGACTGTTGGGCAGAGGGGGTGGGGTGGCTCTGTTGGTGAGGAATGATATTCAGTCCCTTGCGAGGGGGGACATAGAATCAGGAGACGTAGAGTCAGTATGGATAGAACTGAGAAATTCTAAGGGTAGAAAGCCCCTAACGGGAGTTATCTACAGGCCCCCAAATAGTAGTCTGGATGTAGGGTGTAAGTTGAATCAAGAGTTAAAATTGGCATGTCGCAGAGGTAATGCTACAGTTGTTATGGGGGATTTCAATATGCAGGTAGACTGGAGGAATCAGGTTGGTACTGGACCCCAAGAAAGGGAGTTTGTGGACTCCCTCCGAGATGGATTCTTAGAACAGCTTGTACTGGAGACTACCACTGAGAACGCAATTCTAGATTTAGTGTTGTGCAATGAACCGGATTTGATCAGGGACCTTGAGGTAAAGGAGCCATTAGGAGGTAGTGACCATAATATGATAAGTTTTAATCTACAATTTGAGAGGGAAAAGGGAAACTTGGAAGTGTCAGTATTACAGTTGAACAAAGGGAACTATGGTGCTATGAGGGAGGAGCTGGCCAAAGTTCAATGGAACAATACCCTAGCAGGGATGACAGTGGAACAGCAATGGCAAATGTTTCTGGGAGTAGTGCGGAAGGTGCAGGATCAGTTCATTCCAAAGAGGAAGAAAGATCCTAAGGGGAGTAAGGGGAGGCCGTGGCTGACAAGGGAGGTAATGGACAGTATAAAAATAAAAGAGAATAAGTATAACATAGCAAAGACTAGTGGGAAGCCGGAGGATTGGGAAACTTTTAAAGAGCAACAGAAGGTAACTAAAAAGACAATACGCGGAGAAAAAATGAGGTACGAAGGTAAACTAGCCAAGAATATGAAGGAGGCTAGTAAAAGCTTCTTTAGGTATGTGAATAGGAAAAAAATAGTTAAGAGCAAAATTGGGCCCTTGAAGACAGAAATGGGTCAATTTATTATGGGGAGCAAGGAAATGGCAGACGAGTTGAACAGGTACTTTGGATCTGTCTTCACTAAGGAAGACACAAACAATCTCCCAGATATAATAGTGGCCAAAGGACCTAGGGTAATGGATGAACTGAAGGAAATTTATATTAGGGAGGAAATGGTGTTGGATAGACTGTTGGGTCTGAAGGCTGATAAGTCCCCAGGGCCTGATGGTCTGCATCCCAGGGTACTTAAGGAGGTGGCTTTAGAAATTGTGGACGCATTGGTAATCATTTTCCAATGTTCTATAGATTCAGGATCAGTTCCTGTGGATTGGAGGGTGGCTAAAGTTGTCCCTCTCTTCAAGAAGGGAGGAAGAGAGAAAACAGGGAATTATAGACTGGTTAGCCTGACGTCGGTGGTGGGAAAGATGCTGGAGTCAATTATAAAAGATGAAATTATGACACATCTGGATAGCAGTAGCAGGATCGGTCTGAGTCAGCATGGATTTACGAAGGGGAAACCATGCTTGACTAATCTTCTGGAATTTTTTGAGGATGTAACTATGAAAATGGACAAGGGAGAGCCAGTGGACGTAGTGTACCTGGACTTTCAGAAAGCCTTTGATGAAGTCCAACATAGGAGATTAGTGGGCAAAATTAGGGCACATGGTATTGGGGGCAGAGTACTGACATGGTTTGAAAATTGGCTGGCAGACAGAAAACAAAGAGTAGCGATTAATGCGTCCCTTTTGGAACGGCAGGCGGTGACCAGTGGGGTACCGCAGGGTTCAGTGCTGGGACCGCAGCTGTTTACAATATATATTAATGATTTAGATGAGGGAATTAAAAGTAACATTAGCAAATTTGCCGATGACACAAAGCTGGGTGGCAGTGTGAAATGTGAGGAGGGCGTTATGAGAATGCAGGGCGACTTGGACAGGCTGGGTGAGTGGGCAGATGCATGGCAGATGCAGTTTAATGTGGATAAATGTGAGGTTATCCACTTTGGTGGTAAGAATAGGAAGGCAGATTATTATCTAAATGAAGTCAAGTTAGGAAAAGGGAAAGTACAACGAGATCTAGGTATTCTTGTACATCAGTCACTGAAAGCAAGCATGCAAGTACAGCAGGCAGTGAAGAAAGCTAACGGCATGCTGGCCTTCATAACAAGGGGAATTAAGTATAAGAGCAAAGAGGTCCTTCTGCAGCTGTACAGGGCCCTAGTGAGACCACACCTGGAGTGCAGGTTTGGTCTCCAAATTTGAGGAAGGACATTCTTGCTATTGAGGGAGTGCAGCATAGGTTCACAAGGTTAATTCCCGGGATGGCGGGACTGTCATATGTCGAAAGGTTGGAGTGACTAGGCTTGTATACTCTGAAATTGGAAGGCTGAGAGGGGATCTTATTGAAACATATAAGATTATTAAGGGATTGGACACACTGGAGGCAGGAAGCATGTTCCCGCTGATGGGTGAGTCCAGAACCAGAGGCCACAGTTTAAGAATAAGGAGTAGGCCATTTAGAACGGAGTCGAGGAAAAACTTTTTCACCCAGAGAATGGTGGATATATGGAATGCTCTGCCCCAGAAGGCTGTAGAGGCCAAGTCTCGGATGCTTTCAAGAAAGAGATGGATTGAGCTCTTAAAGATCATGGAATCAGTTATGGGGATAAGGCAGGAACTGGATACTGATTGTGGATGATCAGCCATGATCACAGTGAATGGCGGTGTTGGCTCGAAGGGCCGAATGGCCTACTCCTGCACCTATTGTCTATTGTCTATTGATTTACAACCTCATCCTATTACTGCAATTTTTGGATTACCAGTGATGGACTCTAATCATTTATCCCCTTCAGCTTGCCGTTCGATTGCATTTGTTACACTAATAGCCAGAAGATCCATTTTAGTTAAGTGAAAAGATTCTAATCCCCCTGCTATATTTCAATGGTTTTCCCAAACTATAACATGGTTAAACTTGGAAAAAATTAGCAGTGGTACTATTGATCCTTCGGTTAAATTTGAAGAAACTTGGAGGTCATTTATTCAACATTCTCATATGATGTAAGCTGACCTTTTCCAAATCCTTTTCAATAACTTTTTGTTTGCGTATAGAGGAGCGGAGTTAATGACAAATAATGATTTTAATCGATGAAACATGGCAGGCCAGCCTTTGTGTTGATTTGTTTTGTTTTTTTTAGTGTAGGGGGATTGTTTCTTGTATAAAATTTTTTTGGAATCTTTTTCATGTTCAGTTACTAAGAGATTGGGGAGCTTAAATTACATATGTTACTCGGAGTCTATGTCTGTATACGTTAACTGTTATTAATGTAATCCCGATCTCTTTGTATCATTATCATTCTTATGTTTATCAATTCGAAACTTAATAAAAAAGATTGAGAAAGAAAGAGAAAATAATCACGGTCATGGAAAGACCATGATCATCCATGTCATTCGACTTGGCACATCTCTGCAGCTGTGTTTTACAGGTTGTCCTTCTACCTGCCTCAACCACTGGCAGCTCATTCCACATATATCTGCACTCTGCACTCTAGTTTACCTTTACACTTGTCCTTGGGTCAATTGGCTGATACCTGCTATTTGTAAGATCTTCATGAGACTGTGGATGAAGGCACATCAGCATCTTTGTTCTTCTTAGGTTAAGGAGGCTTGGCATGTCATAAACAGTCAAACAAATTTCACCAGCTGTACCACTGAAATTATCCTGATTGGTTGTATCATGTTCTGGTACGGCAATTTGACTGCACAGGAACATAAGAGACTGCAGAGAGTAATGGACAATGCTCAGCACATCATGAGCACATCTCTCCCCACCATCGGTAGTATCTACGGAAGATGCTGCCTTAAGAAGGCAACACCCATCATCAAAGATCCCCAACCAGGGGTCTATGGACCCCTTGCTTAATGTATTGGTCCATGGCATAAAAAATGTGGGAACCCCTCATCTAAGCCATGCCACCTTCTCACAGCTTCCATCTGGCAGGAGGTACAGAGGTCTGAAGTACCACACCATCAGGTTCAGGAACAGCTACTTTGCTTCAACCAGTCGGTTTTTCAACCAACCAGCACAGCCTATCATTACCTTCGTATTGTAACTGTGCACTAAAATAGACTTTGTTTTAGGTTCTAATTGTGTTCATACTTGGAAATCTTGTGCATAATTTATGTTTCATTTTCATTTTTCTTGAGAATGTTATGCATCTGATACTATGTGCCTGTGAAGCAGTTCAAACTAAGAATCCGAATCACAATCAGGTTTAATATCACTGGCATATGTCGTGAAATTTGCTGTTTTGCGCCTGCAGTGAGTAATAGAAACTATAGATTACAGTAAGAAGTACAAGACTGCAAAAGTTCCAGGCACACACACACACATCGGGAGGAAGGGATGTTGGGAAAGGTGAGGGAGGAGTGCCACATGGATGTGGGACAGGTGGCAGAGAAGGAGTGCCAGGAATGGGGGGGGTGGCACGGGTGCAGACACACCCCACCCTAAGACAACAGGCAAGGTGACTTGGTTCCAAACAATTGGTTTATTGATCATTACAGAATGTCTCTCTGGTGCTTCCCACTCCCTCTCCCTTCCCTGATTCCTCTCTCCCTGCCCCCTTTCCACTCTCAGTCCACAATAGAGACCCATATCAGTTTCAGGTTTATCATCACTCACATGTGTCATGAATTTTTTTTTGAGGCAGCAGTACAGTGCAAAAACATAAAATTACTACAGGACTGTGCAAAAGTCTTCGGTATCCTAAGTGCCGAAGACTATTACACAGTACTGTATATTTAAATAAAAATTAAATTAAATAATTAGTGGTAAAAGAGAGGAAAAATAGTGAGGTAGTGTTCATGGGTTCATTGTCCATTGAGAAATCTGATGGTGGTTGGGAAGAAACTGTTCCTGAAATGAACCTGTTCTTGAAACATTGAGTGTGTGTCTTCAGGCTCCTGTACTTCCTCCCTGATGGTAACAATGAAAAGAGGTAACATCCTGTGTGATGGGGATCCTTAATAATGGATATCACCTTCTTGAGGTGTCACCTTTTCAAGATATCCTCAATGCTGGGGAGGCTAGTGCCCATGATTGAACTGGCTGAGTTCACAACCCTCTGCAGTTTTTTCTAATCCTGTGCAGTTGTCCCTCCATACCAGGTGGTGATGCAACCAGTTAAAATGCTCTCCACGGTACATCTGTAGAAATTTGCCAGTATTTCTGGTGACATACCAAGTCTCCTCAAACTCCTAATATAACCACTGTTGTTCCTTCTTTGTAATTGCATCAATATTTTGGGCCCAGGAAAGATCATGAAAAATGTTGACACCCAGGAACTTGAAACTGCTCACCCTTTCCACTTCTGATGCTTTGATGAGGACTGGGGTATGTTCTCTCTCCTTTCTTAAGTCCACAATCAATTCCTTGGTCTTACTTGATGTTGAGTACAACACTAAAGTTGTTACAACACTAAAGTTCTGCATGATATCTGTACATACATGGACTTGTGCATCTGACAATAAACTGGTTCTCCACTATTATAAGGCCTTTGTTGCTGCACACTGTCAAAAGCCTTTTAGGTCATTTAGGATTAAGTCTCAACTACTACCACGATGCATTGATGCGACGTTCTCTTACAATGTTGGCAGCTGAATCTATTGATAGGTGAAAACCACTTAAGATCATAAGACATCGGAGAATGCCTAGGTGGTTGATTATGCTGGCTGCTTTACTGAGGCAGTGAGAAGTGTAGACAGAGTCCATGGAGGGGAAGCTGATTTCTGTGGTGTGCTGAGCTGTGTCCACAACTCTACAGTTTTTTGTGGTTACGTGCAGACCAGTTGTCATACCAAGCCATCACGTATACTCAGCACACCACATTCAGCCTATTAAGTCTGCTCTGCCATTCCATCATGGCTAATTTATTATCTCTCTCAATCCTATTCTACTTCCTTTTTCCTGTAACCTGACTAATCTAGAATATATTAATCTCCACTTTAAATATATCCAATACAGTTGTCTGTGGCAATGAATTCCAGAGATTCACCACCCTCTGGCTAAAGAAATTCCTCCTCATCTCTGTTCTAAATGGACATCCTTCTATTCTGAGAGTGTGCCCTCTAATCTTAGAGTCCCCTACTATAGAAAACATTCTCTCCACATCCACTTAAGTTCCTCCTACATTTATGCCTGACCTGATGAGCTCCTCCAGCATTTTGTGTGTGTTCCTTTCAATATTTGGTAGGTTTTAATAAGATTCTCCCTCATTCTTCTAACCTCCAACGAGCACAGACTCAGAGCCATCAAACGTTTTTCATACATTAACTCTTTTATTCCTGGGGTCATTCTCATGAGCCTCCTCTGGACCTATTGTAAATTGTAGCACTTTACTCTGAACTGTGTCATTGTTTTGAGCTTGTTCGACCTCAATGCACTGTTGTAATAAAATGATCTGTATGGATGGCATGCAAAACAAATCTTCTCACTGAACAAGTGACAATACTAAGCAATTTACCAACTTACAACCAGAGATGGTTTGTTATTGTCACGAGGTGCAGTTGTAGCTCACTGACTGGTTACAGAGACACATCTTACAATCCGGCCCAAAGGACAGAGGTTGTAAAGGAAATTAAATCTATTCTTGGCCAACAATGTGCTCAGTCGGCCGATGAGCTCTGCATTTCCAGGATCTCCAACCAGACTGGTTTAGAGAGAAATGTGCGAAGATTAAGTCTCTATGGTTACCACGAGTGGGCCCACTGAGTATATAACTGGTGGTGCGGTGGTTAGTTACGGGACCAGCAAACGAGTTCAGCATCAGTGATCGCGAGCTATGAGTTCAGTTCCCACCAGGGCAACTGGGGAATTTAAATCCAAGAATATAAATAAAAATCTGGTATTTATAAAGAAATGATTCTTTGTGACATGAACCATGGGCTACTGAATAGTCTTAAAATCCCATCTGGTCTCCTGATGTTCTTCTGGTAGAGAAAATTTGCCGTCCTTACTTGGGCTGGGCGATATGTGACACCAGACCCATCACAGTGGTGGGATCTTCACTGCTCTCCCCCCCCCCACTGATTCTTGGGCAATTCAGGGGCAACTGGGGTTGACTCAGGAAACCAAAGAAATATGGCATGTACCCTTTGACCCTCATCAATTTCTGCACCTGAGAAAATACCTTATCTGGATACATCACAGCTTGGTATGACAACTGGTCTGCACGTGACCACAAGAAACTGTAGAGTTGTGGACATGGCTCAGCACACCACAGAAATCAGCTTCCCCTCCATGGACTTTGTCTACTCTTCTCACTGCCTCAGTAAAGCAGCCAGCATTATCAACCACCCAGACATTCTCTCTTCTCCCTTCTCCCATCAGGCAGAAAATACAAAAGCCTAAACGCACATACCACCAGGTGCAGACAGTTCAACCCCACGGTTATAGGACTACTAAATGATTCCCTAGTATCATAAAATGGGTTCCTTGCCTCACAAACTACCTCATTATAGCCTTGTGCCTTATTGTCTACCTGCTCTGCACTTTCTCTGATGCTGCTGAGATAAGTCCCAGGATGCGCCAGGACACATCATCAGTGATATAATCTGGGGTCATTGGGCTCTTGGGGTCTTTCAACATCAGACATTCTCGCCCAGGCAACCCAGTCAGGGTTGGACAAGCCCCAGCTTGTGTCCCAGCAGTGTCACACCTCTCGACACACCACCATCTGGAGGCTCTCTCAGCAGCCTCCGTGACAGTCCTGGTGGCTCTTTTCTTTGCAGCCTCTATATCGCCAAGGAGAGAGTAGATGCTGCAGAGCGAGCAGCCCGCAAAACCTCTACACCTCACTTCTACAGGCTTGCCTCGTGTCCTTCACCCCTGTCTCTGATACTGTTCTAGCAGCTCCTGGTATTTGGCTTTCTTACATTCAAATGCCTCCTCAATCTAGTCTTCCCATGGCACTGTCAGTTCTACTATGATCACCTGCTCAATCTAGTCTTCCCATGGCACTGTCAGTTCTACTATGACCACCTGCTCAATCTAGTCTTCCCATGGCACTGTCAGTTCTACTATGATCACCTGCTCAATCTAGTCTTCCCATGGCACTGTCAGTTCTACTATGACCACCTGCTCAATCTAGTCTTCCCATGGCACTGTCAGTTCTACTATGATCACCTGCTCAATCTAGTCTTCCCATGGCACTGTCAGTTCTACTATGACCACCTGCTCAATCTAGTCTTCCCATGGCACTGTCAGTTCTACTATGACCACCTGCTCAATCTAGTCTTCCCATGGCAAGTCTTCCCATGGCACTGTCAGTTCTACTATGACCACCTGCTCAATCTAGTCTTCCCATGGCACTGTCAGTTCTACTATGACCACCTGCTTTGAGGTTTCTGACAGAATGACCACATCAGGCCTCAGTGACAATGATGTGATGAAGTCATAGTATTTTAACTGCTTGCCAAGATTGACTTACAAACTTAATTCTGCACTCAGTTATTGTTTTACCTTGTTCTACCTCAATGGAATGATCTGATCTGTGTGAACAGTATGCGAGACAAGCTTTTCACTGTATCTCAGTACAGCTGACAGTAATAAGCCAATTTTCCGACAAACAAACAAACTAAATGTGCAAAAAATACTGAGAACATAAGTTGTAGAGTCCTTGAGAGTGAGTCTACAGACTGTGGAATCAGTTCACTGTTGAGGTGAGGGAAGTTATCCACACTGGTTCATGAGCTTGATGGTTGAGGGGTAATGTGAACCGGGTGGTGTGGGACCTAAAGCTACTGTGCCTCCAGCCCCATGGCAGCAGCGAGGTGACAGCACGGCCTGGATGGTGGGAGTCCTTGATGATGAAACCACAGGGAACCAGAAATCATGAAACTATATCCAGTGTGGACACAAATGACAACAAGAGAGTGAGGAATGGAATCTAAGATCAGGAGAGGTACGGACTAATGGACAGGTAGGGGACATACCTGCGTTTACCTACAGTAATGTCAGCTGCTGACCTGGGTTTCTACATACAGAGACAATGGCAGACAGAACATGGAACCAATTTTTAAACCATCAGACACAGAAACAAAAAGTTTGGAACATTAAGTCTGCCCTGACATTCCATCATGGCCGATTTATTATCCCTCTCAACCCCATTCTCCTGACTTCTCACAATCTTTGAAACCTTGATTAATCAAGAACTTATCAATGTCCGCTTTAAATATACCCAAAGCCTTGACCTCTATAGGCACTGTGGCAATGACTTCCACAGTCTTAAAGGGACATCCTTCTATTCTGAGGCTGTGTCTCTGGTCCTAGACTCCCCCACTAAAGGAGCTATCTTCTCCACATCCACTCAATGGTTTCAATGAGACTCCACCTCCCCCCCCTTATTCTTCTAAACAGGCGCAGAACCATCAAATGCACCTCATACATTAATCATTTCATTCCCGCAGGAGATTCACATTCTTGTGAACCTCCCTGGGCCCCCTCCAATGCCAGAACATCCTCTCTTAGGAAAGGGGCTCAAAACTGCTCACAAAACGTTAAGTGTGGTCTGACCAATGCCTGATAAAGCCTCAGCATTAAAACATGGTAAATCAATAACAGAGTGCAGAATACAGTAATAGTGAAGTGGGAGACTTCTGAAGCAGGGGTATGTACCACTGGGATTAGGATACCTGGGGAACGTGTGGGGTTGTGGATGAACAAGATGGTGTGACTTCAGATGCAGGAGACAGAGCATTGGGTGACCTCAGGTTAACAGAGACAGGAGTGGTGGAGGTTTGCAATAAGCTCGCTGTGATAAAAAGCTGAGAGCGGGGGCTCACCGTCAAACCTGCACAGGTGGTACCTCCTGTATCTAATAAAGTGACCACTGTGTGCATGTTCCTGGTCTTCTGCTGTTGTAGTCCATCCACTTCAGGGTTCAATGTGCTGTGCATTCAAAGATGCTCTTCTGCTCTAACGGGTGGTTATTTGAGTTACTGTCCCGTTCCTGTCAGTTTGAACCAGTCTGACCTCTCTCATGAACAAACACAAGAAAATCTGCATATGATGGAAGTCTAAAGCAACACACACAAAATGCTGGGGGAACTCAGCGGGCCAGACAACATCTACGGAAAAGAGTAAACTGTTGACGTTTTGGGCCGAGACCCTTCTTCAGGTCTGGAAAGGAAGAAGAGAAGCTAGAGTAAGAAAGAGGGGGAGAGGGGAGGAAGATGTACAAGGTGATAGGTAGAACTAGGAGAGGGGGAGGGGTGAAGTAAAAAAACTGGGAAGTTGATTGGTGAAAGAGATAAAGGACTGGAGACGGGGGAATCTGACAGGAGAGGAGAGAAGACCATGGAAGAAAGGGAAGGGAGAGGAGCACCAGAGGGAAGTGATGGGCAAGTAAGGAGATAAGGTGACAGAGGGAAAAGGGTATGGGTAATGGTGGGGGGGGGTTTCAATTACCAGAAGTTTGAGAAATCGGTGTTCATGCCATCAGGTTAGAGGCTATCAAGATGGAGTATAAGGTGCAGAGAAGGCATGGACTCCTTGCAGTTGTAGAGGAGGCATGGACTGAAATGTCGGAGTGGGAATGGGAAGTAGAATTGAAATGGCTGGCCACCCACAGGGCACTCCCACTTTTTCTGGCAATGGATTGTAGATGCTCAGCGAAGCAGTCCCCCACTCTATGTCGGGTCTCAACAATACACAGGAGGCCACACTGGGAGCACTGGGTACAGTAAATGACCCCACAGACTCACAGGTGAAGTACTGCCTTACCTGGAAGGCCTGTTTGGGGCCCTAAAATATAGTGAGAGAGGAGGTGTAGGGGCAGGTATAGCACTTGTTCCACTCATTAACAAGGAGTTTTTGCCCACTGAGCTGCCACTTACTGGATGTGTATTTGTTTTTTGCACCACTCTTTATAAACTCTAGAGACTGTTATGTATGAAAATCCCAGGAGATCAGCGGTTTCTGAGATACTCAAACCATCCCATCTGGCACCAACAATCATTTCATGGTCAAAGTCACTAAAGTCACATTTCTTCCCCATTCTGATGTTTGGTCTGAACAACAACTGAACCTCTTGGCCTTGTCAGCATGCTTTTACACAATGAGTTGCTGCCACATGATTCGCTAATTAGACATTTGCAGTAACGAGCAGGTGTACAGGTAAACCTAATAAAGTGGCCACTGAATGTAAATCTTTCACTTATTATCAATTCCGACCACACATGGTAACCAGCAGATACACAGCATTCTGAGAAATCCTTTCTGAATGGTATTTGAATATAGATTTTATATGTGACATAAGAAAAAAAGGTAATGCATATCTTGTAAGTTCAATATCTCCAGAGAAGTTACCGAGCTAAGCATAAATCACCCACGCAAAACAGCTCTACATTTAACTGCATAGCCCAAAGGAATAACTCGAATTAAAAGCAATTGCAGCTTCGTGGATTTGAGCAACATCTTCAAACCAGATAAAGATGAGCAACATCTTCAAACCAGATAAAGATGAGCAACATCTTCAAACCAGATAAAGCATTACACAGAACACAGAACACAAAACAAAGAACATTACAGCAAAGTGCAGGCCTTCGGCCAATGAAGTTGTGCCAACCTTTTAACCTACTCCAAGATCAGAAGCAGAATCAGGTTTAATATTACTGGCATATGTTGTGAACTTTGTTGAGTGGCAGCAGTACAGTGCAATATATGATAATGATAATTATAATTTTAAAAAAAAGATTGAGATACAGTGCAGAACAAGCCCTTGCAGCCACACTACCCAGCAACCCCCAATTTTACCCTCGCCGAATCACAGGACAACTTACAGCGACCGATTAACCTAGCTCGTCTTTTGACTGTGGGAGGAAACCCGAGAATATGTCGTGAAATTTGTTGTGTTGTGGCAAATTTCACAACATAAGTCAGTGATAATAAACCTGATTTCTGATTCTGAGATACATTAGGGACATGACTTTCTCTTTCCACACACTCACCACTCTCTGTGGGGAAAAAAAACTTACCTCTGACATCCACCCTATAGTTTCCTCCAATCACTTTAAAATTATGCCCTCCTGTATTAGCCATTTCTGTACTGGAAAATGTGCAGAATTAGCTCCGCTAATTCCAGAATTCCAGAAAATATTTTAAAAACCAACTTAAGAATTGATTCCTCTTTACTCAGGCTGTTTAGGCAATCACAAATATAATGTTCTTGTGACCCTCATGCCAAGTATCACATCATTTTACATTGCCAATGATCACTGATAGGGGCTCATTTTCCGCCACTGCCTGTTAGGAGTTTATGCGTTCTCTCCTGTGACCGCACAGTTTTCCTCCGGGTGTTCTGGTTTCCTCCCACAGTCCAAAGACGTATCGGTTAGGGTTAGTGGGTTGTGGGGATGTGATGTTGGTGCCAGAAGTGTGGCGACACTTATGGTATACCCAGCACAATCCTTGCTGACTTGATTCGATGTAAACAATATATTTCACTGTATGTTTCAATGTACCTTTGAGAAATAAATCTAAAAGTTAAAGGTTTAAAGCATATCCCTCTCCATTTAAAAATTTTAAAGCAAATTAGGTTTTCATGGTAAGCTTCCTCTACAATATGTGAAGTCCCCAAGGCTGTCACTGCATGGGATGGTTGAGCTGACATCTATTGATTACTGTTAATATTTTAAGATTACATCCATCAAGATTGCAGTTATATTTTATTAACATATGTGGCATCAGATTCTGGTTCGGCCAGGTACTCAATCTCATCTGTCAAGATGGGTGATGGGGTCAGCGAGTGAAATTAATCAGGCAAAGGGGAGAGAATGGACAGCAGTTCCTGAGACACAAGGTACTGCAGATGCTGAAATCTAAGAAAAGATGTGCTGGCATTGCAGAGAGTCCAGAGAAGGTTCACAAAAATGATTCCAGGAATGAAAGGGTTAAAGTATGAGGAGCGTTTCATGACTCTGGGCCTGAACTTGCTGGAGTTTAGTATAATGAGGCAAGATTTCATTGAAACTTATTGAATATTAAGGCTTAGAGTGGTTGTAGAGAGGATGCTTTCCAATTGTGAGTGAGTCTAGGACCAGAGGGCACAGGTTCTGAATACAAGGGTGTCCCTTTAGAACAGAGATGAGGAGGAATTTCTTTAGCCAGAGGGTGGTGAACTTGTGGAATTTATTGCCACAGATAGCAAGATTACTATGGATGTCAAAGGTTACAGGGAAAAGGTGGAAGAATGGGGTTGAGAGGGGTATCCTCTTTGGCTATCCATCCCATAGGATAATGATGGTTCCTTTCAGTCAGTTAGTGGGGTGGTACCCCAGTCCTCAGAAAAGAACAGTGTGTGCGTGAGTGGATTTTAGGTGAGTAGGGGGTTGCACAGGTCCAGACCCACCCTCTCGACATCCCCTCCCAGATCCAGCGGCATGGTGGGGTCCAAGACAGCTGGGGGAAGTTCTGTTGCAGTGAATGGCCAGACCAAGCTTCAATGCAAGGGATGCCCTTTCCGCGCATCACGGCACGTGTTTGCTAGATGGCCGTTGACGCTACGAGAGGGTTCATCTGCCCTTTGATAGGACTTGTTTTTCATCCTGCAGGGTGTCTAGCCACCCTCCTCACCAGGCAAGCCTGGTGGGGGAGCTGGTTTAGTCGTCGACCACCCGACCATGGGACAGGTACATGGTACCAGTAGCACTCAGATGAGTGACCTGAGAGGGGTAGTAAATCAGCCATGATGGAATGGCGGAGCAGACACAATGGGCCAAATGGCCTAATTCTGCTCCTATGTCTTATGGCCTTATGGAATCTGAGCAAGACACAGCTTGCTGGAGGAACTCATCAGGTTGAGCAGCGGAAGGAATGGTGGATGTTTTGGGTTATAATCTGAAATACAGTAGGGAAGAGAGAGCCAGCGGGTGAAATGTGGAGGTATAGCTTAATGAGTCTGGTACCTGTATAGGGAGGGCATGAAACTCACTGATGGGGTGGGGGGGATAGGTTTGGTAGTGATGGGGTGGGGGGATATGTTTGGTGGGGATGGGGTGGGAAAGGGGGCAAAAATAGTTAATCAGATTCAGTTGGATTTACTGTTGTACCCACCAGGGTGAAATGAAATTCCTCACTGGCACAGAATAAACAGTACAAAATAAAGATTAAAGATTCACATTATTTGTCATATGTACATTGAAACATACAGTGAGGTGTGTCATATGCATCAATGACCATTACAGACCAAGGGTGTGCAAGTGTCACCAACATAGCCATGATCAAATGGTGGAACAATTCTATGGGCTGAATGGCCTAATTCTGCTCCTGTCCTGACGAAGGGTCTCGGCCTGAAACGTCGACTGCGCCTCTTCCTATAGATGCTGCTTGGCCTGCTGCGTTCACCAGCAACTTTGATGTGTGTTGCCTGTCTTGAGGTCTTACTTTGAAGGTTTGTAGTCAGGGAGGGCAGAGATACAGGACAAGATCAATGAATGGGTGGAATGCAGGGGGGAGCAAGCCGGAAAGGAATGGTAAGACAAGTGGGCCAAGAGGAGATGTCAATGCCAAAGGCAGAATGGATGGCGTGGATGCTGCTGGCATGCTGGCTAACTCCAGCACTTGACACAATACACTGTTTCTCTCCATGGATGCTGTCAAACTTGCTGATTGCTTCCAGAACAGACAAGGATTTCTGTAATGTTCTATGACTCTACGAAGGTCAGCAGAGATTCAAGGAAGAGGCTCTCTCCCACCTTCTCAGGGGTAGTGAAGGATGGACAATAGATAAATAAAACTGCTTCAGGGTGCTATGCATCGGCCAAATTGCCTGGTGCCTTTTGGTTGTACTTTGACGTTTGATATTGCATTATACCTTGATAGATAAAAATTCACTGGCTGGGCTGAACAAACACAAATTGGAGATGGACAGCTAATTAGTTAGGAATAATTTTGCAGGAAAGGACAAATTCTGGTTAGAGATATGTGCTGTGCTCCTTATGCTGGGTGCCTCTATTGTAATCAAGTTTGTCACCACCACGGAGAAGTCATTTGCAATCATTCCCAGTAACAGGGTAACTAATAACCTACCTAAAGGCTAATTAAAACTGGTGATCTGTAGTCATTAAAATTCTAGCAATATCAACTGTGGTCACCGAGATAATCACGGACCATTATCCCAGCAGTCACAAGCACATTGAACAGAATGTCGTTCTACATTCAATGGTACTCACTGTGAAAGTCAAGGGCACACAAACTATCTTCTTTTATAAAGAGAATAACAGTCTCACAGCAGCAAAATTACGAAAAGATGATAATTTTGTTTCTGCTTAAATATACAGAGAACTGTCCTGTCTCAATGGGTAGATCCGCTGCCTCCCAGAACCACAGATCCAGAAAGCATCCACAGGACGGGCTGCCTCAAGAAGGCAACATCTATCATCAAAGATGATATCTTCAATGGTGACATGGAGGAGTGGAGGAGTACAGGAGTAGGATAGATTGGCTGGTTCAGTGGTGTCGTAACAGCAACCTTGCACTCTATGTCAGTAAGTGCAAGGAACTGATTGTGGACTTCAGGAAGGGAAAGTCGAGAGATCACACACCAGTCCTCAGTGAGGGGTTCGGTGGTGGAAGAGGTGAGCAGCTTCAAGTTCCTGGGTGTCAACATCTCAGAGGAACGATCCTGTGGCCAACACACTGATGCAATCATGAAAAAGGCGCCCCAGCAGCTTTGAGTTCATACCCCAGAGGCTAGGAGTTTGAAGGGATTTGGTATTTGTACCATGGAGAGCAGACTCAGTGGGCTGAATGGCCTGTTTCTGTGCCTTATTGTACAACTTATAGGAAGTCTGACAATCAGGAATGAGACAACAGAATGTTGGGAAAAATAATGTGCAGCTCTGATCACCTACCTACAGGAAAGATATCAATAAGATTCAAAGAGTGCAGAGAAAATTTAGAAGAACATTGCTGGGACTTGAAGACCTGAGTTATAGGAAAGACTGAATTGGTTAGGACTTTATTCCCTGGAGTATAGGAAAATGAGGGGAAATTTGTTAGAGGTATACAAAATTATGAGGAGTATAGATAAGGTAAATGCAAGCCAGTTTTCTCCACTGAAGTTGGGTGACTAGAACTAGAAGTCATGGGTTAAGGGTGAAAGGTGAAATACTTAAGGAGATCCCGAGGGTAAACTTCTTCACTCATGGAATGAGCTGCCAGTGCAAGCAGTGGATGTGGGCTGATTGCAACTTTTAAGAGAAACTTGGATAGGTACATGGGAGTGGTATGGAGGGCTATGGTCCAGGTGCAGGTGGATGGAACTAGGCAGAATAACAGTTTGGCACGGACTTGATGGGCCAGGGGCTTGTTCCTGTGCTGTAGTCAAGTAACACATCCACTAATCTAAAGGTGTGAGGTCAAGCCCCTAAATCAGCACTGAGGATAACAGTGTACTACAGAAGCCTTTTCTTATTTTCCTCCAGGTTTGGATGGCAAAGAACAGGAGGGGAGAATAAATCTCAGTATGGATCAGATGGGCCGAATGGCCCATTTCTTTAAATAGCAAAGTTAATTCCCAAGCACCAACTTAATTGCCGCTTTGCTCTGTTCCTTAACCCATGGCAAAGTATTGAGCAAAGGCGCTTCATTAAACGTGATTTGGAATTCTTAAACAGGCAAACATCAAAAGCCTCTGCCTCGTCAGCCCTGTCTGTGATCTTCACGCAATAAACCCAATAGGTCTGTCTGCCCAACTCATCTCCTCTCATTTGGACTGTCATTGATTGTACTAAAATGGCTCTGCACAGCTTTTCCAATAATGTTCCCAAGTTATCTACTTTCGGCAGTACTCAGTCAGCCACCAAACACAGGGTTACATCTCAGCCTTGTGCTGATGTTCACACAACAGCCTTCACTAAAGTACTGGTTAATTATTGTTGGACGTTCCGAGATGCGCTTGTCTTACGTACAGTTCACACAGATCAAATCATTACAACAGTGCATTAAAGTCAAGGTAAAAGTTGCAGGTTGAGATGGTGATCAGGAAGACAAATGCAATGTTAGTATTTGTTCCGAGAGGACTGGAACATAACAGCAAGGATGCAATGTTGAGTATTTACAAGGCACTGGTGAGGCCTCGCTTGGAGTATTGAGAGCAGCTTTGGGCCCCTTATCTAAGAACGGATGTGCAGACACTGGAGAGGGTTCAAAGATGGTTCACGAACATGTTCTGGGATTGAAAGGCTTATCATATGAGGAAGTTTGATGGCCCTGGGTGGAATTCAATGAGGGTGGATCTCATTGAAACCCATCTAATGTTGAAAGTCAATAAAGTGGATGTGGAGAAGATGTTTCCAATGGTGGAGGAGTCTAAGACCAGAGGACACCGCCTCAGAATAGAGGGTCGTCCATTTAGAACGGAAATAAGGAGGAATTTCTTTAGCCAGAGAGTGATGAATCTGTAGAATTCATTGCCACAGGCAGCGATAGAGGCCAAATCACTGGGTATTTTTAAGGCAGAGGTTGATAAATTCTTGATTAGTCAGAGCATAAAGGGATACGGGGAGAAGCAGGAGATTGGGGCTGAGAGGGAAATGGATCAGCCATGATGAAATGGCGGAGCAGACTCGATGGGCCAAAGGGCCTAATTCTGCTCCTATATCTTACGGTCTTTACGGTCTGAAGCAGAACGAAGTGTAACAGCTACAGAGAAACTGCAGTGCAAGTAAATAAGGTGAAAGGTCATAATGAGGTAGATTGAGAGGTCAAGAGTCCATTTAAACCTACTAAGGAACCACTCAACAGTCTGATAGTAGTGGGATAGAAGCTATCCCTGAGCCTGCTGGTACGTGCTTTCAGGCTTTTGAATCTTCTGCCCGATGGAGAGAATGTCTGGGGTAGGTGGGATCTTTATCTTGTTGAGTCATGGAGTCGTACAGTGCAGAAACAGACCCATCTACCCACCGCGTCCTACCAACCTTTTTGCCAGCCCCCACTCATTCCTTTGCCTGCATTAGGACCGTATTTGTCTATTCCAGTTCAGACAAATGGTCCCGGCCTGAAACTCTCATGACAATTGAGTTCCTCCAGTGTTTCATGTCTTGCTCCAAATTCCAGCATTAGCAGTCTCTTGTGTTTCTTTCCAAGCCTTGCCTATTTCAGTCCATTTACCAACTCCTGGCATTTCATTCCACCACCTCTTCAGGCAGCATGTCCCAAATATCAATCACTCTCCAGATATATACCCTTTAAAATTCCTTCCTCTCACCCACAAGAAAGACACTAATAAGCCTGACAGAGTGCACAAGAAAATTTACAAGGACGTTGTCAGGACCTGAGGACCTGAGTTATAGGGAAAGGTTGAATAGGTTAGGACTTTATTCACTGGAGTGTAGCAAAATGGGAGGAGATCTTATAGAGGTCTACAATTTGAGGGGTATACAGTAGACAGGGTAAATACAAGCAGGAATTTTCCCCTCTGGTTGGGCAAGGCTAAAACTGAAGGTCATAGGTTTAGGGTGAAGGGTGAAATATTTAATGGCATTCTGAGGAGAAACTTCTTCATTCAGGGCGTTGTGCAAGTGTGGTGGATGTAGGTTCAATTGTAAAATTCAGGAGAAATTTAGAAAAGTACATGGATGGGAGAGGCACGGAGGGCTCTGGTCTAAGTGCGGGCCAATGGGCCTAGGCAAATTAACAGATTGGTACGGACTAGATGGGCCAAAGGGCTTGTTTCTGTGCTGCAGAGCTTTAAAAAAGATTAGCTTTATGTGTCACATGTACATCAACAACTGAAATGCATTGTTTGCATCAAATCAGATCAGTGAGGATTGTGCATGCTCTACGACTCTAAACTAATCCATTCTGTCTGCACAATGTCCATATCCATCCACTTATACATACTGTATGCTGACGTTTTGTTCAAACTTCAGAACGGTTTGCTGATGAGCTGGGCTATTCTCCTTAGGCACAATAAAGTGCGATTGAGTGATGAGTGCGGGTTGTCAGAATCCAATTAATTGGCAATGACACAATAACCAGATCTTGAATCACAGCCTAGTATGGAATCACCAATGCCCTTGAACAGTAAATCCTACAAAAATAGTGGATATGGCCCAGTACATCACGGGTAAAGCCCTCCCCACCATTGAGCACATCTACATGGAGTGCTAGCGGAGGAAAGCAGGACATGCTCTCTTCTCACTACTGCCATCAGGAAGAAGGTACAGAAGCCTCAGAACCCATATCACCAGGTTCAGGAACAGTTACTATGCCTCAGCCATCAAGGTTTTGAACCAGAGAGGTAACTTCACTCACCCCATCATTGAACTGTTGCACAAGCTATGGACTCACTTTCTTCATCTCATGTTATTGATATTTATTGCTTTCTTGTTTATTTATTTATGTATTTATTTACAGGTTGTTGTCTTTTGCACATTGTTTGCTTGTTCGTCCTGTTGGTGGTGGTTTTTCATTGAGTTTTTTTTGTTTCTTGGGTTTACTGAGTATGTTTGCAAGGAAATGAAAATCAGGGTTTTATATGGTGACATAAATGTATTTTGATAATAAATTTACTTTGAGCTTTTGAACTTGGAAAGACTGTGATTGTCAAACGTCTCTTCAATGTCCAGTTTCATAATCAGAATCGGGTTTATTGTCACTGGAATGTGTTATCACTATTGTATGGGAACAGTTAGACAGCACCAAAGACTATAGGCATGAAAATGAAGAGGGAGAAAATTAATTAAGAGAGTAAACAAGCAAGAAACATAAAAATCGATGGTAAAAACTTCAAGTAGTACATAGAGAGGAAACAGAATCAGAAATGCAAGATATTCTGCAGATGCTGGAAATCCAGAGCAACACACACTAAATGCTGGAGAACTCAGCAGGTCAGGCAGCATCCCTGCAGGGAATAAACAGTCAATGTTTTGGGCCAAGACTATCTGGGTAGCCTCTAACCTGTTGGGATGAATATCTTAGGAGGGAAATGGACAGTCAAAATTTCAGGTCAAAACACCAACTGTGCAAATTTTCAGTTTCAGATTAATTTATTACATCTATATGTTAACATAGAGCAAAATACATTAATACCAACACAACCAAAAGATGTACTGAAGTGTTGCTACTCATTCTGTCATCTGGTTGCTCCGGGTTTTTTTGGTTGCTAATTCAGGCAATGTTGATCAGGGCAGACTGCAGATAATGCACAACACAGCACTAGATTGAAATGAACTGAATATGACTGCACACTTCCGATTTTGTGTTTTTCCTTAGTTTTCTTCTCTCTCTTTTTTGCCATTTGCGTGATTTTTCTGTGCGTGGGGGCAAGGCTGATGTTTTTCTTTGAATGACCTCCAGGGTTTTCTTTGTTTCATGGCTGTCTATGGAAAGGTGAATCTCAGGGTTGTTTACTGCATACATACTTTGATAATAAATGTACTTTGAACTTCGAACATAGCTTTGTCCAGCAGAACAACATTCTCTCCAGAAATTTATTTCCCTATAGACATTGTCTGACCCTCTAAGTTCCTCCAGCATTTTGTCTGTGTTAATCAGAAATAGATTTATTATTACTGACTTATATGACGTAAAATGTGTTGCTTTGTGGCTGCAGTACAGTGCAATGCAGTAACATTACTATAAATTGCAAAATAAATAAACAGTGTGAAGAACTCCAGCACAAATTAAACTTGACAATATTCTCAATTGTGGTGCTTTATCACAGCGACACCTCTGCGATCAATAATCTTAAATATGCTTTGCAGTTCCTAACAAAATCCGACGGCCTGTTCAGCACCTGCAACTATTCACCCTTTCAACACTGCTTATTCCTGCCTATTAGACCTGCCTGTATTCAACCTCAGAGCATCGTCGTATCCCAGACATCTGTCAATAGTCAACAACCTAAACAGCTCCCAGTACACCTCAGCATAATTAAAATGAACAGTTCTGATGAGGTGGCTCAAACCCTTGTTTCAGGTGGACCATGACAAGAAGCACAAGACACGGCAATTTGGCAGAACTATTCTTGGACCTTCTTTAAGGAGAGATGTTATCAGAACACACTCAACATTGTAGGAATACTGTGGATTCTGGCTAAATGGGCCATCTGTTAATCAGGACAACTGCTTATTTGAGACAACTCTTAAAGAACAAAATCTAATCGAGAAAATAGCCAGGATTCCCTTCATTTATTTGGGACACTCTGCCACTTAATTGGGACAGGAGACTGTTGCCGCAGTTTCTAACTACTGCCAGTTGCATGCACTTGTGTGGCTGTTAAGGCACTACACTGTGGTTATATAGCGAACAGTTTTAAAATAGCATCCATTGTGTGTGTTTGTGTTATGCTATCCATTTGAGCCGACGGACGCTGATTAAAAAGCAGTGATTTTTGAAAATTGTGTTATAGATGTGAGTTAGTGACTGCACAGGATGCCAGAAAATTTATTTTTCAATTACAACACTACTTCATGCAGGAACACAATGAAGACAGTCCATTATCTGCACTAGTTGGCTGCACTCATTTTGTTATTTTACAGTCAATCAAAAGAACATGGCCGCCTACACATGACTAATTCCTCTATCAGTAACTATTAGGAATTAATACACAGTTTTATAGCACTATAGTAGTATTGGTAGTGTTCTAATTTGTTTTGTATTTTATTTAAATACATAATTTTTACTCAGTTAAATGGTAGTTTGTCTTTTTTTATACCTTTTTAAAAATAGTTCCATGAAACTTCGGTTAATTGGAGCAGCTACTTAATTGGGCCAAAATATACTGGTCCCAATTAAGCGGAGTCCGCTGTGGCTTCTTTCCTGCCGCCATCAGATTTCTGAATAGTCAATATAGTAGCAGAACTGTGATCACTCGAATTGAGTATGGTGCTCTCCTAAGGGGTTGTCTATTGGTGGGTCCTCAGGTGGCTGTGGAGGCCGATCCTGAATCCACATAACTGGGATGTTCGGGCGGGCTCCACTCAGGGAGATGGCCGGTGTGTGACTTTGTTCAACGTGGGGAGACTAATGCTCAGGCAGAAACCACACGGTCCATGACAGATCAGGGATCAGGGTCCAGTGGCATGGAGTGCAAGGTGACTGGGGACCCTTCACTGCTGCAGCCTTCCTCTGTCTTCACCACCATGGTGATGCGTTATCATCTTCCATCAGCTCCACCATCGAGGTCTGGGATGGATCGCCGTTTGTCTGGAGCCTCCCCCTTGAGTTTACCACCATGGGTGACCCTACCAGCAGCTAATCACCAGACAGCATTGCTCTTGGGATCTCAGCAACGCACAAGCCTCTCCTCCACAACAAGGTGCTGACCCTTGGAGAAGATTGTCAACAGAAACATAGAAAACCTACAGCACAATACAGGCCCTTCAGCCCACAAAGTTGTGCCGAACATGTCCCTACCTTAGAAATTACTAGGCTTACCCATAGCCCTCTATTTTTCTAAGCTCCATGTACCTAATAAAAGCTTCTTAAAAGACCTTAACGTATCCGCCTCCACCACCGTTACCAGCAACCCATTCCACGCACTCACCATTCTCTGAGTAAAAAACTTACCCCTGACATCTCCTCTGTACCTACTCCCCAGCACCTTAAACCTGTGTCGTCTTGTGGCAACCATTTCAGCCCTGGGGAAAAAAAGCCTCTGACTATCCACACAATCATTGCCTCTTATCATCTTATACACCTCTGTCAGGTCACCTCTCATCCTCCATCGCTCCAAGGAGAAAAGGCCGAGTTCACTCAACCTATTCTCATAAGGCATGATTCCCAATCCGGGCAACATCCTTGTAAATCTCCTCTGCATCCTTTTTATGGCTTCCACATCCTTCCTGTAGTGAGGCGACCAGAACTGAGCACAGTACCCCAAGTGGGGTCTGACTAGGGTCCTATATAGCTGCAACATTACCTCTCGGCTCCTAAATTCAGTTCTACGATTGATGAAGGCCAAGACACCATACGCCTTCTTAACCACAGAGTCAACCTGAGCAGCTGCTTTGAGCGTCCTATGGACTCAGACCCCAAGATCCCTCTGATCCTCCACACTGCCAAGCGTCTTACCATTAATACTATATTCTGCCATCATATTTGATGAACCTATGAACACTACCTCACAATTATTTTGCTCTCCTTTTGCAGTCTTAACTTAACTTTTAAATATATTTCTTATTATAATTTATAGGATATTTTATGTTTTACACTAGTGTTATCATAAAACAACACATTTCACATCATACATCAGTGATAATGAACCTGATTCTAATTCAGAATGCAAACAAACCCAAAGACACAAGACTCTTGAATGGACCGGTGGTACCATAAAGACAAACTCTAAAGATGAAACCATTGGTGAGGCCCATTCCCGGAGTACTGTAAATACCAGAGATTCTGCAGACACTGGAAATCTTGAGCAACGCACACAAAACGCTGGAGGAACTGAGCAGATCAGGATGCATCTATGGAGAGGAATGAACAGTCAACATTTCGTGGCGAGACCTGATGAGTCCTGATGAAAGTTCTTGGCCAGAAATGTCAACTGTTTGTTCCTCTCTATAGATGCTGCTTGAGTTGCTGAGTCCCTCCAGCATTTAGTGTGTGTTGCACGGAGTACTGTGTACAGTTATGGTCACCCTGTTATAGCAAAGAGGTGGTTAAACTAAAAAGTGTGCAGAAAAGATTTAAAAGGGAGTTGCCAAGACTAGAGGATTTGATTTATAGATAGTGATCGGTCTTCATCTGTTGGAACATAGGAGAATGCGGGGGGGGGGGGGGAGGAACAATATAGAAATGTTTAAAATTATGACAGGTAGAGATTAGATGGATGGTCTTTTCCCCAGAACAGGGGAGTCCAAAGTTGTGGGGCATAGGTTTAGGGTGAAAGGGAAAGGGTTAAGAAGAGACCTGAGAGGCAGTTTATTCATCCAGAGGGAAGTGAGTATATGAAACGAACTCGAGAGGAAGTGGCTGAGGTAAGTACAATAGTATAGTTTAAGAAGCACTTGGACAGGTACATAGAGGGGTATGGGCTCAATGCAGGAAATTGGGAAATTGGGCCGGCATGGTGGTCTGTATTGATTGGTGGGCCAAAAGGTCTGTTTTTGAGCTGTTTTACTCAGTGACACTTAACCTCACAACCTACCTCATCATGGTCCTTGCACTGAATCAATGGTGATGATGAATCAGCCTATAGGAGGGAGACAGAAAATCTGACTGAATGGCACCACAGCAACAATCTCACACAATGTCAGGAAGACCAAGGAGCTGATTGTTGACCTTAGGAGGAGGAAACCAGAGATCCATGAGCCAGACCTCATTGGGAGAACATAGGGGGAGAGGGCCAACAACTTTAAAGTCCTCGTTACAGAGGACCTGTCCTGGGCCCAAGATTATGAAGAAAGCACAGCAGCACCTCCACTTCCTTAGGAGTTTGTGAATATTCAGCATGACATCTAAAACTCTGACAAACCTCTATTGATGTGTGGTGGAGAGTATACTGACTGGCTGCATCACAGCCTGGTATGGAAACAGAAATGCCCTTGAATGGAAAATCCTACAAGAAGTAGTGGATACGGCTCAGTCCGTCACAGGTAAAGACCTCTGCATCATTGAGCACATCTACATGCAGCGTTGTCGCAGGAAAGCAGCATCCATCATAAGGGACCCCCACCACCCAGGCCACACTCTCTTCTCGCTGCTGCCATCAGGAAGAACTTATAAGAGCCTCAGGACCCGCACCATCAGGTTCCGGAACAGTTATTACCCCTCAAACCATCAAGCTCCTGAACCAAAGGGGATAACTTCACTCACCCCATCATTGAAATGTTCTCACAACTTATGGACTCACTTACAAGAACTCTTCATCTCATGTTCTTAATATTTATTGCTTATTTATTTATTATTATTATTTATTTCTTTTTGTATTTGCACAGTTTGTTGTCTTTTGCATACTGGTTATTTGCCTATCTTGTTGGATGCGTTCTTTCATTGATTCTATTATGGTTATTACTCTATTATGGTCTTATTGAATATGCCCACAAGAAAATTAATTTCAGGATTGTATTTGGTGACATATACATATTTTTTTTTGATAATAAATTTACTTTGAATTTTATTGTTTACCTGCACCACATTTTCTCTGTAACTGTAACACTTTATTCTGCATTCTGTTTCTCTTTCGTACTACCTTGAGGTGCTTATGTATGGAATGATCTGTCTGGATGGAAGGCAAAGAAAAGTCCTTCCACCGCACCTTGGTACACATGAAATAATAAACCAATGTCAATTAAAACCAACCCTCCAAGAGGACCACAACCTTGTCATGGTTTGGAAGCTTGCGTGCCTCAATGGAGTTATAGCACAGAATCCCCCTGGAGGACCACAATCTTGTCCTGGTTTGAAGGCTTGCGTGCCTCAATGACCTGGAGAGCTATGTTGACTGGAGTCAGGGCTTTATGCTTTGGCTCTTGGTAGGGTCACCCATGCCAAACAGGTCAAAGGGTAGAGGTCAGATTAAGAGTGGTTCACCTGTCCTTCAGGTTCGGAGATTCAACTCAGTGCTAACAACCCAGATTGGTAAATTGTTACAGAAACAGCAATGAAGAATCCTCCAACATCTAAGTGCAATGGTATTCCTGAATCTTCACCCGGGACTTGCACAGATGACAGTAGTGAAGACCGAGAGGAAGCCACTGGCATGATGTAGGAATAGAAACATAGAAACACAGAAAATAGGTGCAGAAGTAGGCCATTCGGCCCTTCGAGCCTGCACCACCATTTAGTATGATCATGGCTGATCATCCAACTCAGAACCCTGTACCAGCCTTCCCTCCATACCCCTGATCCCTTTAGCCACAAGGGCCATATCTAACTCCCTCTTAAATATAGCCAATGAACTGGCCTCAACTGTTTCCTGTGGCAGAGAATTCCACAGATTCACCACTCTCTGTGTGAAGAAGTTTTTCCTAATCTCGGTCCTAAAAGGCTTCCCCTTTATCCTTAAACTGTGACCCCTCGTTCTGGACTTCCCCAACATCAGGAACAACCTTCCTGCATCTAGCCTGTCCAATCCCTTTAGGATTTTATACGTTTCAATAAGATCCCCCCTCAATCTTCTAAATTCCAACGAGTATAATCCTAGTCGATCCAGTCTTTCATCATATGAAAGTCCTGCCATCCCAGGAATCAATCTGGTGAACCTTCTTTGTACTCCCTCTATGGCAAGAATGTCTTTCCTCAGATTAGGGGACCAAAACTGCACAGAACACTCCAGGTGTGGTCTCACCAAGGCCTTGTACAACTGCAGTAGTATCTCCCTGCTCCTGTACTCGAATCCTCTTGCTATGAATACTAGCATACCATTCGCCTTTTTCACTGCCTGCTGTACCTGCATGCCCCCTTTCAAAGACTGGTGTATAATGACACCCAGGTCTCGTTGCACCTCCCCTCTTCCTAATTGGCAACCATTCAGATAATAATCTGTTTTCCTGTTCTTGCCACCAAAGTGGATAACCTTACACTTATCCACATTAAATTGCATCTGCCATGAATTTGCCCACTCACCTAACCTATCCAAGTCACCCTGCATCCTCTTAGCAACCTCCTCACAGCTAACACTGCCGCCCAGCTTTGTGTCATCCGCAAACTTGGAGATGCTGCATTTAATTCCCTCATCTAAGTCATTAATATATATTGTAAACAACTGGGGTCCCAGCACTGAGCCTTGCGGTACCCCACTAGTCACTGCCTGCCATTCTGAAAAGGTTCCGTTTATTCCCACTCTTTGCTTCCTGTCTGCCAACCAATTCTCTATCCACATCAATACCTCACCCCCAATACCGTGTGTTTTAAGTTTGCACACTAATCTCCTGTGTGGGACCTTGTCAAAAGCCTTTTGAAAATCCAAATATACCACATCCACTGGTTCTCCCCTATCCACTCTACTAGTTACATCCTCAAAAAATTCTATGAGATTCGTCAGACATGATTTTCCTTTCACAAATCCATGCTGACTTTGTCCGATGATTTCACCACTTTCCAAGTGTGCTGTTATCACATCTTTGATAACTGACTCTAGCATTTTCCCCACCACCGATGTTAGGCTAACCAGTCTACAATTCCCCGGTTTCTCTCTCCCTCCTTTTTTAAAAAGCGGGGTTACATTAGCCACCCTCCAATCCTCAGGAACTAGTCCAGAATCTAAAGAGTTTTGAAAAATTATCACTAATGCATCCACTACTTCTTGGGCTACTTACTTAAGCACTCTGGGATGCAGACCATCTGGCCCTGGGGATTTATCTGCCTTTAATCCCTTCAATTTACCTAACACCACTTCCCTACTAACATGTATCTCCCTCAGTTCCTCCATCTCACCGGACCCTCTGTCCCCTACTATTTCTGGAAGGTTATTTATGTCTTCCTTAGTGAAGACAGAACCAAAGTAGTTATTCATTTGGTCTGCCATGTCCTTGTTCCCCATAAGCAATTCACCTGTTTCTGTCTGTAGGGGACCTACATTTGTCTTAACCAATCTTTTTCTTTTCACATATCTATAAAAGCTCTTACAGTCAGTTTTTATGTTCCCTGCCAGTTTTTTCTCATAATCTTTCTTCCCTTTCCTAATTAAGCCTTTTGTCCTCCTCTGCTGGACTTCGAATTTCTCTCAGTCCTCAGGTGAGCCGCTTTTTCTGGCTAATTTGAATCCCTGAACACCACCAAGACCAAGATTAAAATTGGATGGCCAAGGACAGACAGAGATGGAGGATCTTCAATGCTTCCCTAAACACAAGCGGGCATAATAGGCAGTTAGTAAAGTAAATAATTAAAACCAATACCCAGACTTTTGAAATATTGTTCAGCACAGAAATATCCGGAACCATTTCTGTGCCAAGGGAGGGAGTGGTGCTGTACCAGCAAAAAGTGAGTCAAAACCAAACTACTAAAAGGCCAGTGTTCTCTGAACTATTTGAATGTTTCCACTTGTAGATCAGGTTCTACACCATTCCAATTTTGCATTTAATTTTATGCTCATTAGTAGGGAAGTGAATTAAGATGAATTCAGAAGCTTCACTCCAATTAGAGCTTCTCACGCATCACAGTAATTGCACATTAAACCACAAACCAGATTCGTATTTCCCCGAGTGCAAATCCAGTGGGTAGAAACACTGAAACCACAGTGAATAATCCTGATAAATAACCTAGTCAAAGTTTAATGAATTAAATCAACAAAGGGCAGTGTCGTTATTAATAACAAGACACTG
Source organism: Mobula hypostoma (assembly GCF_963921235.1). Taxonomy (NCBI): domain Eukaryota; kingdom Metazoa; phylum Chordata; class Chondrichthyes; order Myliobatiformes; family Myliobatidae; genus Mobula; species Mobula hypostoma. The sequence goes on from NC_086116.1 coordinate 33,931,081, forward strand.
AAGCTGCCAAAGGATCTTCAGTTCAATTGACTTCAATACATCATCGTCAGGCACCATCTGCAGAGAGTAATCGCGACTCAATACTGAACTCTCAGCAGACTAAACAGATGGTTCAGACCAGATTCAGGTTTATTATTTTATTTAGAGATTCAGCGCAGAATAGGCCCTTCCAGCCCGACGTGCCACGCCGCCCAGCAACCTATCAATTTAACCCTAGCCTAATCACAGCACAATTTACAATGGCTAATTAACCTACCCGGTGCGTCTTTGAAATGTGGGAGGAAATAAGAGCTGGAGGAGACCCACACAGTTACGGGGAGAATGTACAAATTCCTTACTGATGACAGGGCCCCCCGGCCCAGTGAGCCACGCCGACTAGCAACCATCGATTTAAACCTAGCCTAATCACTGGAAAATTTACAATGACCAATTAACCTACGAACCAGTACGTCTTTGGGCTGTGGGAAGAAACTCACATGGTTACGGGGAGAACGTACAAACTCCTTACAGATGACAGGCCCAATGAACTCAATTAACCTACCAACCCATACACCTTTGGACTTTCTCAGGAAACCAGAGGAAACCCACAAGGTCACAGGGAGAATGTACAAACTCCTTACTCTGAACTCTGCCGTCCCGAACTGTAACCGCCTTATTCTAACCGATAAGATATTGTGGCACCACTGCCACTGTATTATCGTTACCATATGCCCCGAAATTTATTGTTTTGTGGCAGCAGTACAGTACAACATATAAAATATAACTATAAGCTACAATAAGATGGAAAATAAATAAGTAATGTAAAAAGAATGCTTCTACTGTATCTACCCTGACTGCATATTCTGTCATCTTTGAACCAGTTATCACTGCACAGTGGAAACAGCGTTTGTCTACCCTTTCAGAATGTACTTGGGTGGATGACTGTTTATTTATTCCCCTCCATAGATGCTGCCTGACCTGCTGAGTTCCTCCAGTATTTTGTGTGTGTTGCTCAGGATTTCCAGCATCTGCAGAATCTCCTGTTTCTCTCTCTCTCTAAGCTCTAGTGCTTAGAACATAGAACTTAGTACATCACTGGAACAGGTCCTATGGCCCATGATGACGCATCAAACTAATTCAACTGTTAATTAACTGCCCAATTAAATTAATCCCTTCTGCCTAAACAATGCCCACATCCCTCCATTCTCTGCACATTCATATGCCAGTCTAACAGCCTCTTCAATATCCCCATTATTATCTGCCCCCATCCCCACTCCTGGCAGCACATTCTGTGACCTTGTAATCCAGATATTCCTGCATGCTGGAAACAGCATCTTTATCCTTGGTTAGCTTCAGAGAGTCATAATTATACAGCAAGGAAACAGGCCCTTCCGCCCATCTGGTCCATGCTGACCAGGATGCTTATCTACACTAGTCCCATTTGCCTGAGTTTGGCCCATATCTATCAGAATCTGAATCAGGTTTATCATCACTGATGTGTCCTAAAATTTGTTGTTTTGCAACAGTACTACAGTGTAATACAAAAAAATTAATAGAAGGTACAATAATGAATATATAAATAATATATAAAAGACCATAATACATAGGAGTAGAATTAGGCCATTTGGCCTATTGAGTTTGCTCTGCTATTTCTTCATGGCGGAAGAAATTTCCCCTTCAACCCCATAAAACTGTGGCAGCATTGTAGCGTAGCAGCTTGCATGACTCTATTACAGCGCCAGCGACCAGCGTTCAATTCCTACCGCTGTAAGGAGTTTGTATGTTCTCCCTGTGACCATGTGCATTTCATCATGTGATCCGGTTTCCCTCCACATTCCAAAGACGTACAGGTTCGCATATTAGTTGGTCACATGTTTGTATTCGGGCGGCGTGGGCTTGTTGGGCCAGAAGGGCCTGTTACTGTGCTGTATCTCTAAAAATTAAAGTACAGGTAGAAAGCAAAACAGTGAGGCAGTGTTCACAGGTTCATGGACCATTCAGAATCCGATGGTGGGCGGGAAGAAGCTGTTCCTAAAATGCTGAATTTTCAGTCTGCAGCTGAGACTTCAGGCCGCTGTACTTTCTCCCTGATGGTAGTAACGAGAATAGGGCAGGACCTGGATGGTGAGAGTTCTTCATGATGGATGCCACCTTCTTCAGGAACTGCCTCTTGAAGATCAAGTTCACAGTTCAAAGAAAATTTATTATTAAAGTACATAAATGTCACCATATAAAACCCTGAGATTTATTTTACACTCAATAAATCCATTAACTATGTCCTCGATGATGGGGAGGATTGTGCTTGTGATGGACCTGGATGAGTCTACAGCCCTCTGCAGCATCTTACAATACTGAGCATTTGAGCCCCCAAACCAGGCAGTAACGCAACCAGTCCGACTACTCTCCACCGTGAATCTGTAGAAACTTGTCGGAGTTGAGGTTCTGAGATTTCCAACAGAGCTACCTCACAATGAGTAAAGAGGAAAATTGTACAGATCACTGGGTATCACCTTGTGTGAATAGAGACCACAACCTACAAAACAAGACAGAAAGGGCAAGCAAGGATTGCTTAGCCCGTCACTTCTGCCCCAGGTAGAGTTGTATGTGAAATTGGCTGGGGAGAAAGTGGAGGCAAGGTGTAAAAAACGGTGACAGGATTTCTGATTCAGAAGGACTCCTACAGAGAGGGTGGGAGAGAGATCAACTCTAGTTTCAGCATATCAGTGAGAACTTCCACAAATTTCTATAAATGCATAGTGGGAAGTACCCTAACTGATTACAGCATGCCACATATGGAAACACCGATGTTTAGAAATGGAAGAGTCTACGGAAAGTAATTAATACAGTCCAATTCAGCACAAGCAAATTCCTCCCTACCATTGAGTGCATTTACATGGAGCCCTGCCACAAGAAAGCAGCATCCATGATCGAAGATCCTCACCATCCAGGTCATACTCTCTTCTCACTGCTGTCATCGGGCAGGAAGTACACGAACCTTAGGTCCCACACCATGAGGTTCAGGAACAGTTATTACCCTACAACCTTTAGGCTCCTGAACCAGAATGGGTAACGTCACTCACTTCAACACTGAACTGATTCCACAACCTATGGACTCACTTTCAAGGACTCTACAATTCATGTTCTCAGTATTATTTATACTGAGTATAAATATTTATTATGTACAATATGAAGGTATTTATTTGGATGATTTGTCTTTTCCACATTGGTTATTTGGCAGCCTTTGTTATTTATAGTTTTTCATAAATTCTGTTGTATTTCTTTATTTTCCTGTAAATGCCTGCATGAAAATGAATCTCAAGGTAGCATATGGTGACATAGGAGGGGTGATTGATAAGTTTGTGGCCTAAGGTAGAAGGAAATGAGTTATGAACTTCAAACTTTCTGCATTATCACTCAAAGAGTTGAACTGCACGTGCATGTAACGAGAGCATCTGGGACCTCCAGGTGGTCCACAGCAGGGGTGATTGATAGGTTCGTGGCCTAAGGTAGAAGGAGATGAGTTATACAGCTCTCGTTACATGCACGTGCAGTTCAACTCTTTGAGTGAAAATGCAGAAAGTTTGAAGTTAATAACATGTCTCCTTCTACCTTAGGCCATTAACTTATCAATCACTCCCCTGCTGTGGACCACTTCTAGAGGTTCAAGACGCTGACCTCTACAAAGAAGGGATCCGCATGCTCCACGACCGCTGGACTAAGTGTGTAAATGTAGGAAAAATGAATGTGCTAGATTTTCTAAAATTGACTCCTTCTACCTTAGGCCACAAACTTATCAATCACCCTTCGTATATGTACTTTGATTATAAATTTTACTTTGAATTTGACTTTGACTCTTCTGCTAAATGCAGGTCATTTATTAATTCTGAATCTATGATTGAGAGGCTGCTGTGAACTACTAGGTATTAAAGGTTATACAGATCACATTCATTTTCAGAGGACTGGAATATAAAACCAAGGATGTAATGCCAAGACTTTCTAAGGCATTGGTCAGACCACACTTGGAGTGTTGTGAGCAGTTTTGGACCCCTTAGTTAAGAAAGACGGTGCTGGCATTGGAGAGGGTCCAGTGGAGGTATCGGAGAACGATCCTGGGAACAAAAGGGGATAATGTGTGAGGAGCATTTCATGGTTCTGGGCCTGTACTCACTGGAGTTTAGGACAATGAGGTGGGACCTCGTTAAAATCTATCGATTAGTAAAAAGTCCAGACAGAGTGGATGTGGGGAAGATGTTTCCAAAAGTGGGAGAGTCTAGGGCCAGAGAACTCAGCCTCAGAATACAAGGACACCCTTTAAAATAGACATGAGAAGGAATGTCTTTAGCCAGAAGGTGATGAATCTGTGAATTCATTGCCACAGACAACTGTAGAGGCCAAGTAATCTAAAGCAGAGACTGAAAGGTTCTTAATTAGTAAGGGTAACAAATGTTACAGGGAGAAGCAGAACGAAATTGAGAGGGATGATAAATCAGCCTTGACAAATTGGTGGAAGACTCAATGGGCCAAATGGCCTAATTCTGCTCCTATGTCTTATAGTCTTTAATTTAAAACCCTATCTGGATATTTTATTACCTGACCGAAACACTTCTCAAGATATTTAAAAGCGAAATAACATAGATGCTGCAAATCAAAAGGAATAGATGTGTTGTGGGAAATACTCAGCCGATCAACTCTGGTGAAAGATCTTCAAGCTCCCTGACATGATGACTGCTTCAGGCGCTTTACAGAGTTATAGAGCACTACAGCACAGAAACAAACCCTTTGGCCCATTTAGTCCATGATGCTTTAGTGCCTAGTCCCATCAACCAGCACATGAACCCCCCTCATCCAAATACCTATCGAAAAAACTCTTAAAAGTTGTATTCAAACCTGTATCCACCTCTTCCATCTGCAGTTTGTTCCACATACTCACCATCCTCTGAGTGAAGAAGTTCCCCTTCAGGTTCTTCTTAAACATTTTGCCTTTCATCCTTAATTCATGGACTTCTTGTTCTAGTCTCTCCCAACCTCAATGGAAAAAGCGTGCTTATATTTACCCTTTCTATAAGCCTCATAATTTTGTATACCTCTATCAAATCTTCCCTCATTCTCCTGTGCTCCTATTCTAACCTATTCAAACTTTCCCCATAACACAGGTATTCAAGTCCCAGCAACATCCTTGTAAATTTTCTCTGCACTTTTTCAATCTTATTGATATCTTTCCTGTAGAAAGGTGACTAAAGCTACACACAATATTCCAAATTAGGCCTCAACAAAGTCTTAAACAACTTCAGCATATCATTCCAACTCCCATACTCAATATTTTGATTAATGAAGGCCAATGTGCCAAAGCACTCAATGTGACCCTGTCTACCTGTGACACCACTTTCAAGGAATAATGGATCTGTATTCCCAGATCCCTTAGTACTACCACATTCCTCAGTGCCCTACTATTCACTGTGTAAGTCTTCCCAAAATGCAACACCTCACACTTGTCTGCAGCGCGATCAAACTCAGCAGATCTTCAGGTTACACACAATACTCCAAATTAGGCCTCACCGACATTTTATACACTTCCATTCCATGTCCTGTAATCAATGCTCATATTTTCTGTTTTGATTTCGAGATGTATCTTTTTCCTACGTCCTGTTGGACGCGGTGTAGAATTTTATTTTTCTTGTAGTTAACTTTCCTATACTTGCTTATCTTTTTTTTAATTGTCTATATACATGTAATCTTTTAGTGAACGTCCCAGTAGTTACGGAACAGTTGCTTCTGTATTTTTTTAGAAACCTCTAGTTTTCAATAGCAGGTGTCACGCCACCTGAATTGGCCATTTTATAGGTTAATTGTTATTTTTGTTTGGTTGGCAGGGTGGAGATACGTCTCTTCCAAAGGAAGTGTAAGGCACTTTTTCCCTCCACTAGCCTGCGGGTCACCCTTGGGCAAGGAGTGGCACTTGCTTAGCCCCTAAATCAGGGTCATGTGAAGCCATGGGAGCAGTGAATGGTCATATAAGCAGCTGGTGCATATCACAAATCTTGGTTATGTGACCATTGACGTCAGGCAGATAATCACTGAAGAGTATTGATAATGGCTGGAGCCACCCGTCTTGTAAAGACACTGCCCAGAAGATGGCAATAGCAAACCACCTCTGTAGGAAAGTTTGCCAAGAACAATCATGGTCGTGAAAAGACCAAGATTGCCTATGTCATACGACATGGCACATAATGATGATGATGTTATTCATTTATTTATTTATTATTTTATATTAGAGATACAACGTGGAATAGACCCTGCTGGTCCTTCAATCCACAATGCCTAGCAATCCGACAACCCTCATTTAATCCTAATCTAATTTACAATGACTAATTAACCTACCACCTGGTTTGTCTTTGGGCTGAGGTAGGAAACTGGAGCACCCGGAGAACATTCCACAGTGAGGATGTACAGAAACTCCTCACAGATGACTTCGGAATTGAACTCCAAACTCTGACATCCCAAGCTGTAGTAGTGTCGTGCTAACTGCTTTGTTGCCATGGCGCCCATTACCAATGGAACTTTGCTATCTCTAGTCTGGTTTGAGAAGATCGTGACTACTTTTAATCTGGTCTTTTCTTTGTTTTGCTTGACTCTTCTTCTTTGCTTTAGTAACACTTAATAAAATGTCCGTAAGCAACAGGTTTTCTACTTCTTTCCTGACTTCTGAAGAACCTTTGGAATGAAAAAGCACCGGGGTCCAGAATGTATGGCAACACTTGCAGGCTGCCTCCAGCACATCTTTAGATGTGTTGGTGGTTACCACAAACATTTCACTGTGTGTTTCAATGTGAACGTGACAAATAAAAGAGTATGAACCTGAGATTAAATTTTAAGCCTCATTCTTCAAAATTCAAAGTTCAAAGGAAATTTATTATCAAGTACATATATGTCACCATATATCACCCTGAGAATCATTTTCTTGCAGGCATTCACAGTAGATAAAGAAATACAACAGAATCAATGAAAAACTACACACCAAGACTGACAAACACAAAAAAAATATATAAATGGATAGATAGATGATTACTGAGAACATAAGTTGTCCTTGAAAGTTGAGTCTATAGGTTGTGGAATTACTTCAGAGTTGAGGTGAGTGAAGTCATTCTCACTAGTTCATGAGCCTGATAGATAGTTGAAGGGTAGTTCTTGACTTCCGAAGATCCTTTGGATCACAAAACCATCAGGATTCAACACTCCTGTTCCTATTGCATCGTGAGGGCAAGAACACATCTCCGCATTTATATCCATTAGGCAGATTAATTATATTTTAACTCTGTAAATGAGACGTACGATTTTCTGCTCCATTCACTAGAGACCCCACAGCACTTTTCAGTCAATACAATAGTTCAGAAAGGTACTTATCATGGGCAACGTGACAGGCACAGAGGCCAATTTGAGCAGAGACAGAGAGAGATGCAGATTTCAGAATATGCTGAATAAATTATTAACAAATAGTTCAACAGGAGATGGTGGAATCAGATAGGGTCACTATGTTCAAAAACCATTTGGCATGGCACACAGCAGGAGTTCCCAAACTTTCTAGTACCATGGACCCCTACCATTAACCGAAGGGTCCATGGACCCCAGCTTGGGAACGCCAGGCGTAGAAGATCTTACAGAGGTACACAAATTAAGAAGGGTATTACTGGGGTAAATGCAAACAGGCATTTAATCCTCAGGTTAGGTGAGATTACAACTAAAGGTCATAGGATGAAAGTTTAATTATTTAAGGGGAAACTGAGGGGGAACTTCTTCACACAGAGGGTAGTGAGAGTATGGAATGAGTGAAAATGGTGAAGGGTTCAATCTTTAAGAAAAGTTTGAATAAGTACTTGAATGGAAGGGGTTTGAAGAGATACGATCAAGGTGTAGGTTGATGGGTCGAGACAGAAAGTCAGTTTGGCACAGGTTAGATGGGCTGTAGTACTCTATGAACACTAATGGAGCTACGATATTCTGCACAGGGTGGAATCCTGAGCATCAAACTATCAAAGTGTTTATCAACATCTGTAGGAGTGGTGGGGTGCAGGGAACTGTCAATGCTTTGGTTCGAAACCCTGCACTGGGATTGAAATTGGAGAAGGGGAGACAGCAGGTATAAAGCAGAGAGGGGGAATGGTGAGACAGGGGCCCCGAGGTTAGTAAGATTAGTCAGGCTGTCAAAGGTTAAGGGGAGAAGGCAGGGGAATGAGGTTGAGAGGGAAAAATTATCAGCCATGATGGAACAGAGGAGCAGACTTGATGGGCTGAATGGTCTAACTCTGCTCCTATGTCTTATGAGCTTATAGTCTACAAGGTGAGACTGGGGTTGTTTCTCACCTTGTGATGGACGGCTCAGTGGGGCAGCTGGTCAAGCTGCTGCCTTGCAGTGTCACTGACTGAGTTCGATCCCAACGTCCGGCTCTGCCTGTATGTGGTGTCAGAATGTAGAGCATAAAACAGTTCGGCCCACAACGCTGTGGCGAACCAATTAAATTAGTAATCAAACGGCCAACTAAACTGATCCCTTCTGCCTACACAAAGTCCATATGCTTCCATTTTCCTCACATTCACATGCCAATCTAAAAGTTTGTACGTTCTCCCTGTAACCGTGTGGGTTTCACCTTAATGCTCCGGTTTCCTTCCACATTCCAATCACATGCAGATCAGGGGGTTAAATGGTTGCTGTAAATTGCCCCGAACTTGAAGGGGAGTGGTGGAATCTGAGGGGGAGCAGAATTGGTGGGGAACACAGGAGAATCACAATCAAAATTAGGTTTATTATCATTGACATCTGTTGTGAAATTTGCTGTTTTGCAGCAGTACGTAATAATAAAAACTGTAGATTACAGTAAGTATATATGTATTAAAAAAGTTAAATTAAGTAAGCAGTGCAGAAAAAATAAAAGTAGTGAGGTAGTGTTCATGCTTTCAATGTACATTCAGAAATCAGATGACAGAGGGAACGAAGTTATTCCTAAAACATTGAATCAGAATCAGGTTTATTATCACCGGCATGTGATGTGAAATTTGTTAATTTAGCAGCAGCAGTTCAATGCAATACATAATCTAGCAGAGAGAGAAAAATAATAATAATAAATAAAATAAAATATAATAAATAAACAAGTAAATAAATTACATATATTGAATAGATTATTTCTTAAAATGTGCAATAACAGAAATACTGCATATTTAAAAAAGTGAGATAGTGTCCAAAGCTTCAAAGTCCATTTAGGAATCGGATGGCAGAGGGGAAGAAGCTATTCCTGAATCACTGAGTGTGTGCCTTCAGGCTTCTGTATCTCCTACCTGATGGTAACAGTGAGAAAAGGGCATGCCCTGGGTGCTGGAGGTCCTTAATAATGGATGCTACCTTTCCAAGACACCACTTCCTAAAGATATCCTGGATTCTTTGTAGGCTAGTACTCAAGATGGAGCTGACTAGATTTACAACCTTCTGTAGCTTCTTTCGGTCCTGTGCAGTAGCCCCTCCATAGCAGAGTGATGCAGCCTGTCAGAATGCTCTCCATGGTGCAACTATAGAGTTTTTGACCGTATTTGTTGACATGCCAAATCGTTTCAAACTCCTAATAAAGTATGGCCACTGTCTTGCTTTCTTTATGACTACATCAATATGCTGGGACCAGGTTATATCCTCAGAGTGTGGGTCTTCAGGTTTTTGTACCTCCTCCCTGATGGTAGCAATGAGAAGAGAACGTCCTGGGTGATGGGGGTACTTAGTGATAGATGCCACCTTTTTGAGGCATTACCCTTGAAGATGCTCTGAATGCTGGGGAAGCTAGTGCTCAAGATGGAGCTACTCAGCAAGTCAGGCAATATCTATGGAGGGGAATAAACAGTTGACATTTCAAGCCGAGGTCCTTCATCAAGACTGAGCCCAAAGTATCAACTGATTACTCAATTTCTATAGATGCTGCCTGACTTGCTGAGTTCCTCTGGCATTTTGTGTGTGTTGCTCTGGATTTCCAGCAGCTACAGAATCTCTTGTGTTTATCATTTCCTCCTCCCTGATGGTAATATTGAAAAGAGGGCATGTCCCAGGTGGTGAGGGTCCTTAATGATGGATGCCACCTTCCTGAGGCTCCGTCTTTTGAAGATATCCTCGATGGGTGAGTGGGATTAATATCCAATTGGTGTAAACAAGTAGTGGATGTTAGTGTGGACTCAATGGGCCGAAAGGCCTGCATTCTATAATGACAGCACAAAGGCTATATATTCTGCACAGTGTCCTCACCCGAAAGTGCAGCTGAACCCCAGGTGCACACCAGTTAAAGCCCTGAGCTGTGAGAATATTTTCACCCTCCCCTTCCCTCTTCTTCCATTCCTTACTCTGGCTCCCTCTTATTTGTACTCCTCACTTGCCCAACACCTCACCCTTGAGGCCCTTCCTCCTGTGGCCAACTCTCCTCTCCTATCAGATTTCTTCTCCTTCTTCAGCCTTTTTGCCTTTTCCACCTATCACCTTCCTGCTTCTCACTTAATCCTTCTCCCTCACCTGGCCTCACCCATCACCTTCTTACTTTGGCTTTTTACCCCTTCCTTTCCAGTCTTGACGAAAGGTCTTAGCCTGAAACTTTGACTGTTTATTTATTTATTATTTAATGATACAGCATGGAGAAGGACCTTCCAGTCCTTTAAGCCACTCTGCACAGTAACCCCACAATCCCGAATTTAACTCTAACCTAACCATAGAACAATTTACAACAACCAATTAATCTACCTGATATGATTTTGGAATGGTGCAGGAAGTCAGAGCACCCGAAGAAACTCATGCATTCCATGGGGAGGATGTACAGAGACTCCTTACAGAATGAACAGGATTTGAATTCCAAACTGCAGAACCCCCCCAAGTTGTAAGTTTTGCGTTAACTGCTACGCTACCAATGTGCCCAGAGATTTATTCCCTCCATAGGTGATGCCTGACTTGCTGAGTTCCTCCTATATTTTGGATGTGTTCTTTTTGTGAGAATGAGACACTCCTTCTTTTCATTGTTGTGTGGTAACATGTGTAAAATAACTCTAGTTCTACCAGTTCTGCAGTTTTGTTGTGCTGTGGGCAATCTTTAAAACTTTCTACTGCAGCTGGTGTGGAGATTGGGAGTAAAGATGTCACTTAAACAATTAACCAAACAGAGTTAACTATTGTAAGCTTCAGGACATGGGAACATCTCTTTAATCAATACATATCAGACCAGGGGAGTTCCCATATTACAGAATGTAGGATTAGAGTTTCAACCAGTAAGTTTTGAAAACTTAGCTTGCAAACATTGCTCTTGGGTCAGTAGTATTGAAAAAGAGCAATATTCATTTATAAAACACTAAGGTGTCTACTTCTTCAGGAAGTTAAAGAAATTCAGCATGTTCTCATTGACCCTCACCAATTTCTACATACACACGATAGAAAGCATTCTATCCGGATGCATTTCAGCTTGGTATGGCAACTGCTCTGCCTGAGACTGCAAGATACTGCAGAGAATTATGAATGGAGCCCAGCCCATCAGCCTCCTCTCCACTGACTCTGTCGACATTTCCCACTGCCTCGGGAAAGCAGGCAACAGAACCATTCACTCTTCTCCCTCTTCTCATCGGGTGAAGGTAGAAAAGCCTGAGGGTACATACCAGCAGGTGAGGAATAGGGGGTATAAAAATATATATAATTTTGAACCTATGTAACCTCTGGCTCAAAGAATAATTGGGATTGAATAGGAATGCTTGAACTGAAGTAAACTCTGTCTTCAGCAGTTAGCTAAAACCAGCTTATACTAGTTCTCCTTTGGTTTGCAGAGAGACATTGTGAGTTTGATAACATTGTACATTATACCCTCATTTGAGTAGGGGGAGGAGGACACACCGATAAGGACAGGAATGAACATCCATCTGTAATTAAGTCAGGGCCTAGCAAAGGGAATAACTGATAAGGACTGGACAACATATCCATCTGTAATTAAGCCTTGATCTAGCGGACTCTCTTATCTGCAACTAAGTTTCTCACCAACAGACTTGGTGGGCGTACCAGTTCAAATGACATCTTGCAACAGTAATGTATGGGGCTTACTATGTATAAATATACGGCTGTAACCGGAGAGAGTGGGTCCACTTGTCAGATGGTGGCAGTACTTACGTGCCTTCCCTCTGACAACTGGGTCTCAAACTCCTGTAAGAGGGTGCACAATAAACTGATGTAACTATAAGAAGCTGGTCTCCTGAGTTTTATTCAGATTCCACTTTAACACAGGCTCACCACGGCCATTCTCCCTTCTCCATGCCCATCGAACAGATACAAAAGCCTGAAAACACGTACCATTAGGCTCAAGGACAACTTCTACCCCACTGCTATCAAACTCTTGAATGTACTTCTCCTACACTAAAGTCAAATTCTTGAGCTCCCAAATCTACCTTCTCATGGCCCCTGCAGCTGTAACACTACACTCTGCATTCTGTTGTCTGTAGTATGACCTCGATATATTTATGTATAGAATGATCTGCTGGGTGGCAATCAAACAAAAGCTTCTCACTGTGTAATGAACCAAACCAGGTCCATTTTAAAGATTATTCAATCAATTCCTATTTCAAGTGGAACATTTAATCACATATTCACATTTCTTTAAAACAACAACCATAAGGAAAATTGCAGCGTTGGCACAGTAGTGTAGAGTAGGGTGGTGCAGCAGTGTAGTAGAACATTAAAGCATAGGGACATAAGAAATAGGAGCAGGAGTAGGCCATCTGGCCTATCAATACTGCTCCGTCATTCAATAAGATCATGGCTGATCTGACCATGGATTCATCTCCACCTACTTGCCTTTTCCTCCATAACCCTTAACTCCCCAACTATGCAAAAATCTATCCAACATTGTCTTAAATATATTTACCGAGGTAGCCTCCACTGCTTCATTTGACAGAGAATTCCACAGGTTCACCACTCTCTGGGAGAAGCATTCCTCCTCATCTCCGTCCGTAGAGTGGGCACATTAACTTTACAGTGCCAGTGATTATCAACTGGGATTCAATTTTCACTACTATCCACAAGACGCTTGTACGTTCTCCCCATGACCGTGTAGGTTTCCTCCAGGTGTTCCAGTTCCCTCCCATATTCCAAAGACATATGGGTTAGTGTTAGTAAGTTGTAGCATACTATGTTGGTGCTGGAAGCATGACGACATTTGAGGGCTGTTCCAGCACATCCTCAGACTGTGTTAGTTCATTGATGCAAAAGACACAACTCACTGTATGTTTCGATGTACCTGTGACAAGTAAAGCTAATCTTTATCAGACACTGCAGGATTGGAGAATAGATGCAGCATTTTAAGGTGATGGGGAGTTGAAAAGTTTCTCCCTTGCCCAATATCATACCAGAAGATCAACATCATGGCTCCGTCTGTCTAAGTAGACAATGGATGCACCCGTTTCGGGGTGCAGACCTGGGCAATAAACATGGAGATCCTGGGCTGCCCAGACATCAAGAACTCCCTCTCGGCCTCGTGGATGTGGTCCAAAGGAATGCGAAGCAGTACATTTGGCATCAGTTTGACTGCAGGAGCTGCTGGGAGATGACGTGATACGTCATCCAACCGCCTTAGGGGCTCCACTCCGGATTTGTGTAGGGTTTAAAAACTCCTTGGCCTTCTTTTCTCCCGAAGGTACCCACAAGGCAGTGGGATCCGTAACCCTGGATAGGGGCCCATACAGGGTACTGTCAGCTGGAGCCAGCTGAGCCCAGGACTTGTATAAGGCAGGGTCGTCATGCCCTGTAGCAGTGACATAGGAAGCCACTACCCACTACCTTAATACCAGAAGGTATAGGAGCAGAATTAGGCCATTTTGGCCCATCAAGTCTGCTCCGCCATTTCATCATGACTGATTCAATTTTCCTCTCAGCCCCAATTTCCTGCCTTCTCCCCATATCCCTTCATGCCCTGACTAATCAAGAATCAATCAACCTCGACCTTAAATATACATAAAGACTTAGCCTCCATAGCTGCCTGTGGTAAAGAACTGCACAGATTTACCACTCTTTGATGAAAGAAACTCCTCCTCATCTCCAATCTAAAAGGATGCCCCTCTATCCTGAGGCTGTGTCCTCTGGTTTTAGACTCTCCCACTATAGGAACATCCTCTCCATATCCACTCTATCAGGGTCTTTCATCATTTGATACATTTCAATGAGGTCACCCCTCATTCTTCTGAATTCCGGTAAATACAGGCCCAAAGCCATCAAACACTTTTCATATGACAAGCTATTCAATCCTGGAATCATTTTCGTAAACCTCCTTTGAACCCTCTTCAGTTTCAGCACAACTTTTTATCTTGACATTCATGGGAGCTGCTGTGTGCAAGCTGGCAGCCTTGTTTTCCACATTACCTCAGGGACTACAATTCAATGGAGTTTCACTGGCTGGATCCAACTGAGACATCCAAGTGTGATGTCACTTATGGGCTGCCCTCAGCACATATTCAGACTGGGTTGGTCGTTGACACAAGTGATGCATTTCACTGTGTTTTGACGTTTCGATGTACACGTGACAAATAAAAGCTAATCTTTTCTAATGCCTTCCAGAAGGAATTGGGAACTAGCTACAGATCATGTTCTAGCTACAGTCATTGTTTCAGATGTGCACAAAGCCAGTGTTTTCTACGATGGTTAACTGGCTGGGAGAGGGTGGTGGTTATAGCTGCAGTTTATATGATATCCTTACCCAGCTGAAGAAGCCACTAATCCATCTCAGAGTCAAGAGGGAAAAAATATACCACAGAGAATTCAGTTTTCCTTCCCTGAAAGATATTCACAACCTATCTGCGTTTTCATAATAGTGTTGTAGTTAACATCATTATGGGTATTTTTGTAACTTCATGATTATTTAACTTGCTTGAATTATTTGGTGTTAGTATTGCTACTGGTATCAGTAGTGGAAAAGGGTGAGCAGTGTCAAGTTCCAAGCTCCTGGGAGCCATCATCTCTGAGGATCTATCCTGGGCTCAATATATTGTGCAGTTACAAAGAAGGCACAACAGCGGTTGTACTTCATTAGGAGCTTGAGGATACTTGGATATGTACCATGGAGAGCATTCTAACTGTCTGCACCATCATTCAGTATGAAAGGGACACTGCACAGGTTTGAAGTAAGCTGCAGAGGTTATAAACTCAGTCAGCTCCATCAACGGCACTAGCCTCAAAAAGGCACCATCCATCATAAGGACCCCAATCACCCAGGACATGCCCTTTTCTCATTGCTACCATCAGGAAGGAGGTACAGGAGCCTGGAGGCACACACTTAATGATTCAGGAATAGCTTGTTCACCTCTGCCATCAAATTTCTAAATGGACATTGAACCCATAAACACTAACTAACTACTTTTTTTTCCTTTTTGCACTACACATACACTTCTTACTCTGGGTGATAGGGTAGAGATGTGTCTCTAACAAAGGAGCTGTAAGGTGCTCCTTCACTCCACTAGCCTGCAGGTCACCCTTGGCCAAGGTGTAGTCTCCCCCAACTTCCCCCCGATCTGAGTCATGTGAAGCCATGGAAGTCATATGAGCAGCTGGTACATATCAAAAGTCCTGGTTATACGACCACTGACACCAGGCAGACAATCTCTGAAGAGTATTGATAATTGCTGGGGGTCACCCGTGTTGAAGAGACACTGCCCAAGCAATTGCAAACTGCTTCTGTTGAAACATTTGCCAAGAACAATCATGGTCATGGAAAGACCATGATCGCTCACGTCATACGACACGGCTCATAATGAACGAATGAATATCTCTTACTGTTATTTTATTATTATATATTGTAATGTACTGCTGCCACATAGCAAATGTCAAGACATACGTCAGTGATATTAAACATGATTTAGTTCTGAATCTGATTCATTGTCATATGTATCTAGATACAGTGAAAAGCTTGTCTTGTACACTGTTCATACAGATCAGATCATTACATAGTGCACTGAAGTGGAATAGAGTAAATCACACATTGCAGAATAAAGTTTAACAGCTACAGAGAAAGTGAAGTGCAGGTTAACTGGGGTGGCACCATACCGTTGCAGTTAGCATAACGCTATTACAGCACCAGCAAACCGTGTTCAATTCTACCACTGTCCGTAAGGAGTTTGTACGTTCACCCTGTGACCTCATGCATTTTGCCCAGGTGCTCTAGTCTCCTCCTACATTACGGTGGGTAGTTTAATTGGTCTTATCGGCGTAATTGCGCAGCATGGGCTCATTGGACCAGAAGGACCTGTTACCATGCTGTATCAGGTCTATTTCATTGTACAAAACGTCCAGTCAAAAGTCTTACAACAGTGGGGCAGATGTCCTTGAGCCTGGTGGTACATTCTTTCAGGTTTTTGTACCTTATTTCTGGGGAAGAGGGAAGGGGGAGAAGAGAGAATTTGCTTGAAAGCATGAATTCTGAACAGACAGTGGGTTTGGGCCCCTGGGCAAGCAGCAGTGATCTAACCACTCCAGATTCAAGATTATTTGTCATGTGTACATCAAAACATACAGTGAAAAACACTGTTTGCGTTTTCAAGCAACACACCCGTAGGTGTGCAGGGACAGCCGCAGGTCGTTAACTTCAGACGGAGATGAGACTGGATGAACGCAAATGTACACTCCGTTAACAGTGACAACCCCAAGGTGTAGAAGCAGGAGACGACATTTGATCCCTCCACCACTCAGTGGCTGACCTTCTACCCCAGTGCCACATTCCTGCACTAAATCCACAACCTTCTTTCCCTGTATATTCAAACACTACCTACCTCCGTCCTGAACAGAGGCTGAACCTCCACTGCCCAGTTGTGTGGAGAACGCGAAGAATTCACCACCGTACGAGTGAAGAAATGTCCTCTCTCATCATGCCAAACTTTTCACAAATACTTTGGGACTTTCCTACTCCTATGCACTGAAGGTGGCAGACTCAGTCCTAATGTCTTCCCAGTTTGAGGTTGGATTCTCCTGAATGCAATTCAAAACTTAAGATGCTGATACCATTGAAAGTCTATGAATTTCACCAAAATGCATATTTTACCTTGATTTTGTGACTGTAACACTTCTTCCCAACAAACTAAACCTTGCAATGTTTGCACAGCGTTAAGACTTAATGTTTGTTCTACAAGGGAAGTTCCTTTACATTAATAACATTTGCTTCAGGACAAGAACAGGAAAATCCGGAACACTTCTTCTGAATAAAATAAGCCCTCAGCCGCTGGCAAAACACACAAGTTCAAACAAATCACATTATCCCGACGTTGCACAAGAAGTATGAAGATCAGCTGAGTGATGTTGTAACAAAAACCTTACACTTGACATCAGTAAGATCAAGAAACTGATTGTAGCTTCAGGAAGAGGAAGTTGAGGGAACACACATCAGTCCTCATCGAGGGGGCAGCAGAGGAAAGGGTGAGCAACTTCAAGGTCCTGGGTGTCAACATCTCTGAGGATCTGCCCAGAGTCCAATGCTGGGGCAGCATGGTGGTTAGTACAATGCTTTGCAGTACCAACCACCCAGGTTCAATTCCCACTTCTGCCTGTAAGGAGTTTGGACGTTCTACCTGTGACTGTGTGTGTTTCCTCACGGTGTTCCGGTTTCCTCCCACAGTCCAAAGATTATTGTGCCTATGTCAAACACCTCCTCTGACAGCTCATTCCTCATGCCCACCACTCTTTGGGTGGAGTTGCCCCTCAGGTCCCTTTACAATCTTTCTGATCTCCTTTGCCCTTTTGTACTTGACTCTCTTTTTCTGGGATGAACACTGACTGCATTCACCCTCTCTGAGCTCCTCATGATTTTGGGCACCTTTGTAAAGTCACTCCTCATCCTGCACTCCAAGGAAAAAAAGTCCTGTCTTGTCCACCCTCTCCTGAACTCAGTCGCTTGACTGTTGGTGACATCCTTCTAGATCTTCTCTGCACTCTCTCCAGTTTAATGGCATCTTTCCTACAGCAGGGTGACCAAAACTGAACACAATATTCTAAATGTGGCCTCAGCAGCTACTTGTACAACTACAACATAACCTCCCAGCTTCTATATTCAGTGGCCTGACTGATGAAGGTCAGTGTGCCAAACACCTTCTTCACCACCCAGTCTACCTGTGACATCACTTTCAGGGAACCATGCCAAACGCTTTTGACCCTCTTCTGGTTTTGCTGCTGTGACATCTCCCCTCAAAAAACAACCACATTTCATCATTTGATGATAAGGGCTACAGTAACAAAATTTGAACAACACACACAAAATGCTGGAGGAACTCAGCAGGCCAGGCAGCATCTATGGAAGGGAATAAACAGTTGACGTTTTGGAAGGGCTGGAGGAGAAGGAGTCTGATAGGAGAGGAGAGTGGACCATTGCAGAAAGGAAAGAAGGAGGGGCAACAGGGGGAGGTGACAGGCAGCTGCAGAGAAGAGATAAGAGTGGGGAATGCAGAGGGCCTGTTTCCGTGCTGTGTACCTGAAAACACACACTGAACTTTTCAGGAACGGCTTCATCTCCTCTGCCATCTGAGGACAGGTGGAGCTAGAAACCATGTGGGACGAGCAGGCAGTGAAGCCATCCATCATCCTTCACCCCTCCTCAGTCCACCAATCACCTAGGGCTCCTGTCTGACCCCTCCCCTTTCCTTTCTACTGTCTACCTCCTGCTCCACTCTCAGTCTGGAAGCAGGGTCTTGCACCAAAACATCGGCAATGGATGCTGCTCGACACATGGAGTTCCTGTAGCAGATTGCTTGCCGTTTCTGTGCTGTACTGTTCTATGCTGTAATACACATCAGGACTTGCGGAGATTACAAGCAGATTGTTGACCGGGTCTCATTTCCAGAACGGTGTCACCTTCCTTTAGTAGAAGACGTTTGCATTTCTCTCTGCAGGATAAAAGTTCACTAAATTGGACGTGAGTCACACACAACAACAGACGGTGTGAAAGAATTAGTATAAGAAGTCCCTGTCTGTCATTGCATACAAAGGCTCGTTCATGGATAACAGAAAACCCTTCAGAATACTTCACGCACCTGTGATTCAAGGTGTTGCTGCAGGGGATTCCCAGGGTCGACCGATATCCTGGTTACCAGAACCTTGAGTCAGAATTAAGTTTCTTATCACCGACACGTCATAAAATGTATTGTTTTGGCACAGCAATACAGGGCAATATATAAAATATACTATAAATTACAATTTTATACACTGTATATATAGAGTAATATCACGTTTAGTATCACTGGCATATGTTGTGAAATTTGTTGTTATGTGGAGCAGTACATTGCAATACATAGTCATAAAAACTGTAAACTACAGTAAGTATATATATTTTTAAAAGTTAAATTAAATAAGTAGTGCAAAAAGAGAGAAAAAAAAGTAGTGAGATAGTGTTCATGAGTTCAATGTCCATTCAGAAATCTGATGGTGGAGGGAAAGAAGCTGTTCCTGAAATATTGTGTGTGCCTTCCGCTCCTGTACCACCCCCTTGATGGTAGCAATGCGAAAAAGGCATAACCTGGGTGATGGGGGTCCTTACTGATGGTTGCCACCTTTTTGAGGCATCGCTCCTTAAAGATGTCCTTGATGCTGGGGAGGCTGGTGTCCGTGATGGAGCTGATTGAGTTACAACTTTCTGCAGCTTATTTCAATCCTGTGCAGTGCCCCCCCCCACCCCATACCTGACAGTAATGCAGCCAATTAGAAGGCTCCCTACGGTACATCTGTAGAAATTTGTGAGTGTCTTTGGTGATACTGTATATCAAATCTCCTCAAACCCCAAATGAAATGTAGCTGCTATCGTGTCTTCCTTGTAACTGCATCAATATGTTGGGGCCAACGTTCCCTCTAATTTTTAGTAGTCATTGTGCGCAAAAGTATTATGTTGTGCAAATTTTTTCCTGTGACAAAAGTATGTGCGCACTGAACGCACACATGGCACAGTTTATGTAAGTTTACAAAATATTTGACATAAAACTGCACAGAATAACAACAAAATAACATACATATTTAAGTCACTCAGTTATTTTTTTCTCTCTCCTGTCTTTGGCACTTACCCATTCTTTGTAAACACTATCTAGACTAATGGAACTTCCATCCAATTGATAGTTTTTGATTCTCATTAACATATCCAAATGACATTCACCTAAACGGTTTCTCAGCTTGTTTTTGAGTTGATTCATTAGGCTAAAACCTCACTCACAGTCCACACTAGTTGCAAGAAAGGTTCCCCCAATGTCCATTCAACTGTGCAAGGTCACAAAACTGTTCATTTTGAAGTACAAATGCCACCATTTGAGCAAAGTTTGAAATCGGTTTGGATTTAATTTTTTCTTGCACGGAAAATTTGAAATCTTTGAACTGTCTTAACTATTACAATATTTTTAGCTAGAAAATCATGATATTTTAGATGTAAGGCATTAACTTGTTCATTGCCAAATGTGAAGTCACAATCTGCAATTGTGGAGAAATCAAAAGCTGACCATTCTTGTACCTCAACTTTGATCTCCTCTGGGTTTGATCGTTTTCGCTCTCGCTCAACTGCACTCAACCATAACATGCGTAGCACTCCTGTAATGGGTAATGACGGGTTCTGTTGCCTGAGCTTTTGTACACCGTCCAAATGTGATTTACTTGCCAAATGACACTTCAAAAAGTCAAGTTTCCAAATATCCCATTTCTTTCCACTAGCAAATTCTCCAGCAACTTTCGCATCACGACAATACAAACAGATAACTCCAGTTTCTGAATCATACATAAATATTTCTTGTAGCTGAACGTTCATGACCTCATGAGCTTTCGGTGTAGCAGTTTCTACTGTTCTGTTAAGCCATTCAACTTTAAACAAATTTGCAGTTCTTTTGCGCTTCAAGCCCTTCGCTTCTTTTGAATTCGACATAGTGAATCAATATTTTTTCCAATAAAAACTTAAGCTATCTACAGAATTTGAAACAGATCTTTGTAAACTTTATGATATGAACACTGTCCGCCAAACATGGCTGCCACCGTGATGCAGCTGTACAAACTGGAACAGATTAGGTGAGGTGACGTAAATTAGTGACGTGCATTGTGATATTTGAAAAACCGACTAACTAGTTAACAGAAACAGTTAGCTAAAAGATCATTTTTAATAAGTATAATTATTAATTACTACATTATTTTAGATAACTAACCTGTTGTGATAACATTAATTTCCTTTGTGCGCTGGTTGAAAAACGTGTGCGCATGCGCACAGCTTAGAGGGAACTATGGTAGGGGCCCAGGATAGATCCTCAGAGATGTTGACACTCAGGAACTGCTCAATCTTTCCACTGCTGATCCCTTGATGAGGACTGGTGAGAGTTTCCTTGACTTCCTGAAGTCCACAAACAGTTCTTTATTTTATGTATACTGTATATATATATTCTTTTATTGCTAATTTTGCTCTCTCTTTGCAAAAACAGTGAGGTAGTGTTCGTGGGTTCATGAGCATTCTGACTGGTTGCATCACTGTCTGGTACGAGGGGGGCCACTGCACAGGATCGGAAAAAGCTGTCAGCCAGCTCCATCATGGGCACCAGCCTCCCCCGTCATCAGCGATATCTTCAACAGGAGATGCGTCAAAAGGACCCCATCACCCAGGGCATACCCTCTTCTCATTACTACCATCAGAAATGAGGTACAAGACCCTGAAGAACCACATCAACATTTCAGGAACAGCTTCGTCCACCAGATTTCTGAATGGTTTATGAACCCATGAACAGTACCTGACTATTTTGCTCTCTTTTTGCATTATTTATTTAATTTTTATGTTTCTTGTTGTAACTTACAAGTATTTTTATGTATTGCTACAGCAAAATAACTAATTTCATAACATGGAGGGAGAGGGGGAGTGAGAGTGAGCGAGAGGGAAAGAGGGACAGAGAGGGAGAGAGAGGGACACAGCGGGAGAGGGAGAGGGAGAGAGAGGGACACAGCGGGAGAAGGAGAGGGAGAGAGAGGGAGAGGGAGGTAGGTAGGGAGAGAGCAGGAGAGAGGGGGAAGAGAGAGAAAGGGAGAAAGGGGGAGGAATGAGAGACGGGCAGAGAGGGAAAGGGTAAGGGGAGAGAGGGAAGGGGAGAGAGGGGAGGAGAGAGAGAGGAAGAGAGGGGTAGAGAGAGAGAGGGAGGGAGGGAAAGGGGAAGGGGAGAGAGGGAAGGGGAGAGAGGGGAGAGAGGGGAGGAGAGAGGGGAGAGGGGGAAGAGAGGGGAGAGGGGCAAGAGAGGGGGAGAGGGGGGAAGAGGGGAAGAGAGAAGGGGAGGAGAGAGAGGGAAAGAGAGGGGGAGAGAGGGGGAGAGGGGGAGAGAGGGGGAGAGAGAGGGGGAGGGGGAGAGAGAGGGGGAGAGGGAGAGAGAGGGGGAGAGAGAGAGGGAGAGAGGGGGAGAGAGAGGGAGAGAGAGAGGGGGGAGAGAGAGAGAAACATACATTGGTAATGTGAACTGCTGCTGCAAATCTGATTCACTGGTTTATTGGCGGGGCGGGACTGATGGCAGGAGAGCTGCATGGCCTCGGTCATAGTGAGGACCAGACCTCAAACCACATGTTGCCTGTCTGCAGCTGTCCAGGAGAGAGGCGTTGGAGTCGATGGTGTGCCACGGCGTCCAGGCTGGTGTCGATGCTGCCCTCCAGTGTTCGCTCAGTAGAAGACGAGCTGTATTGTGTTCGACTGTAGACTACAGCAACATTTATGGCCTTGGGGAGTTGGAATGTATTTTTTGTGTGACTGTATGTTTATTGCTGTCTTATATGTGCTATGCGTGCCTTGGGCTGTGTATGACTGCTGGTACTGTGTTCCCCACCTTGGCCCTGGAGTAACGCTGTGTTCATGTACAGCTGAGTGACAATTATTAAAGTTGAATTTGAGGTGTGGGTCTCTAGGCTCCTGTATCCCACGGCAACATTGAGAAAGGGGCCCAGCCTGGATGGAGGAGGTCTTTGATGATGGGAGACATCACTTCCTGAAGATGTCCTCGATGGTAAGGAGAGAGGTACCAATGATGGCGTTTCCACACCAGGCGGTGATACAGCCAGTCAGAATGTTTCCTGCTGTACAACTGTGGAGGTCCCACTAAACACTGATGCATGTCAGTCTCTAACCTTTGAAAACCTACTCTGCTTTTGCATTGTTTGTCTAGCAAGGTGGGTGTCCTCACGCTGAGCCTCAACCAGCAAATCCATGTCCCAGTGAAAGTTTCTTTGCATCCTCACACTGACACCCGACTTAGTATCTGTTCCCACACAAGGCTATGATACAACCAGTCAGAATCTTAATGGAGATCAGGAATGTCACCCTTTAATTGCTCTTCCCAGTATTTCCCTCCTTCCTCCCAACCTCCTCCTCTTCCTCCCTATCCCTCTCTCTCCCCCACACACACTCTTTCTTTCTGCTCTCTCTCTCTCTCTCTCGCTCTCTCTTTGTTTCCCCTTCTCTCTTTTGCCTCCATTTTTCTCATCTCTTTCTCCTTCTCTTGGCTTCGGGAGAGCAGATGTGAGACCCTGACATCTAGCTGAGAGTGTAGAAGGGGAGTAAGCTCCACACCTCCCAGTGAGGTGTCCCCTCTCCACCTCTGACAGCGCTGCACTCTCTCAGCAATAGTAGCAGAACTGAGATATAAGGCTGCACACCTTTGGGGAAAACACAACTTAAAGCACTGCATCACGTGAATTTAGCTCAGGAAACACACTAATGACACAAGTACACTCCCAGACTGTGGATGCAATGACCCACGGGTTAATTATTCATACTCTGAACTAATGAGCCCTCAGGTCAAGAGTGACAAGTATCAGAGCCGTATTTTATCACCCCAGCGATCCCTCCATGGTTGTCGCGTTTCTAATATGAGATGAACCGTACACCTTAATTACTAACAGATTTAAGGTTCCTGCCTTTAAAAACCAACAAAGAATTTGAATTCAGGAGCGAGAGCCTTAAATGACTTTGTTCCCATCTTTCCATCAACCCCATCATTGAAGCGTTTCTGCTCCTAATGTCGACAGAGTTCATGACTCAGCAATTTCAAACAATAACATCCATCATTAACTTAACCCGCCAACCGGTCAGCAACGACCGCAAAATAATTTTATGTAATAATTGGTGAATCCACGAGGCACGTGCTTACACACACTGTCAGAGCGACTCTCTGGGTTGGGAGCAACATACTGCCTGCCATTCCACATACATGTAAACAGACACACACACACACACACACACACACACACACACACCCCCCCCTCATACTCACATACATTCACACAGACACAAACTCACAGATGCACAGATACAACACATATAGACACAAATACACACACTCACCTACACACAGATGCACACATAAACATGCATAGAAACACAAAGACACAGACACAGACACAGAGACACACACACACACACACACTCTCACGCTCCTACATTGGCTAAAGGCCAAAATATTTCATAATTCCTATTAATTTAAAGATTAAAGATTAACTTTATTTGTCACATGTACACTGAATATTGAAACATACATTGAAATGAGTTATTTTAATTCAATAACCAACACAGTTGGAGGAGCACCTCACCATGCTTCCGGTGCCAACAAAACATGCCCACAACTCACTAACCCTAACACGTACATCTTTGGAATGTGAGAGGACACTCTGATGGTCAAGGGAAGAACGTACTCTAGCATTTCCAGGGTGTGGATTGAGGGAGGGAGGGAGGGACATTGAGGAAAGTCCCGAGAGCCATTTTGGCCCAGGACCTGCACGTTCCCTCTGACCAAGTGTCTGTGAGTGCCTGAACACGCCTGTATGTAGCATCAACACGTGAACATATGTGTGTGGGTGCGTGTGAGTCTGTGTATTCATGTGTAGTGCGTGCACGGGCATTTGTGTGCATCCCCGTGGGTTTGAGACCCATTTCGCACACTGTGTGAATTCTGAGTGGGCTTCAGTAAAACCGTATCTGCAGATTCTGCTCCACAGCTACGCGGCACAGTAGCATAGCGGTTAGTGTAATGGTTTACAATGCAAGCGATCCAGGTTCAATTCTCGCCACTGTCTGCAGGCAGTTTATACGTTCTCCTCGTGACCACAGGTTTCCTCCGGGGGCTCCGTTTCCTCCCACATTCCAAAGACATCCAGGTTTGGGTTAGAGAGTTGTGGGCATGCTATGCTGACGTCGGAAATGCAGTGACACTTTCGAGGTGCCCCCATCATAACCTCCAACTGTGTTGGTCATTAACAAAAACAAAGCATTTCACTGAATGTTTTGACAAATAATCTTCATCCATATTGTTCCAGCTGGATCCCTGACCCTCAGCTGAATGTTTGGAGAAGCCTCGGCCTTGCAGAGACTCAGTGCACCAACAACATCCCCATCTCAAACCTGATCCAGAGCAAACACCTTCACAGTGACAGTCTGCCCCGTTTCTCATAGCTTCACCCACCTGTAAACCATCAGGACCACAGCAAGAAGGATGCTGTAAGTAACCTCACCCCTCCCTTCACCCACAGCAACTTAACAAAAGATGTGTGGGGTTTTAATTTCATGCATTTACATTTCTTTTGCAGAAGGCGTCTGTGATAGTTTAATATAAATATTAAAGTTAAAGACTGTCCCGGGCCTTGTGGCCCATCAGGCCGGTGCTTATGCCTGTTTCTGTGGCGTGAGGCGACTGAGAGTACGAGACCCCCCCCCCCCAGATAGGACGCCAGTCTATTGCAAGGTTAACCCCCAGCATTTGCCGGTAGTCTTTTAGCTGAGTGGGCTGGAGCAGTGTGTGGTTAAGTGTCTTGCTCAAAGACACAACACGCTGTCTTGGCCGAGACTCGAACCCACGGCTTTCAGATCGTGAGTCCAATGCCCTAACCACTTGGCCACGCACCACACTGTAAATATAGTCATAGAAAAGTACAGCACAGAAAAAGGCCCACCTGGATCTGTGATAAATTTAATTTTCTCTGAGGCCAAGAATGGTTAGGAAACATGAGGACATGACCAGGGGAGGATATACAATTGCACCCCCCACCCCCACCCCCACTAATGACAAAAGACTGAATAGTGTGGAATCCTCTCTCAATTTGAAACTGTGTTAAGTAAACATCAGCAGAAGATGGGGTGTTTTAAAGATAAAGATTAGCTGTTCACGCTCTTGTCTACATTAGCTACGGGAACTTTCGTCACATGTACATTGTGCTTTTGTTACTGATACCAAATTGGATCTCAATGTGAGAACGCAGAGAAACGTTCACCGGGACGTGGATTCGCTGGTTGGGCTCAGTGTGAGAATACAGAGAAACTTTCACCGCTGTGGATTCGCTGGTTGGGCTCAGTGTGAGGATACAGAGAAACGTTCACCGTGACGTGGATTCGCTGGTTGGGCTCAGTGTGAGGATACAGAGAAACGTTCACCGTGACGTGGATTCGCTGGTTGGGCTCAGTGTGAGGATACAGAGAAACATTCACCGGGACGTGGATTCGCTGGTTGGGCTCAGTGTGAGGATACAGAGAAACGTTCACCGTGACGTGGATTCGCTGGTTGGGCTCAGTGTGAGGATACAGAGAAACGTTCACCGGGACGTGGATTCGCTGGTTGGGCTCAGTGTGAGGATACAGAGAAACGTTCACCAGGACATGGATTTGCTGGTTGGGCTCAGTGTGAGGATACAAAGAAACGTTCACCGGGACGTGGATTTGCTGGTTGGGCTCAGTGTGAGGATACAGAGAAACGTTCACCGGGACGTGGATTTGCTGGTTGGGGCTCAGTGTAAGGATACAGTGAAA
Source organism: Mobula hypostoma (assembly GCF_963921235.1). NCBI lineage: Eukaryota > Metazoa > Chordata > Chondrichthyes > Myliobatiformes > Myliobatidae > Mobula > Mobula hypostoma. Next base: position 33,957,852 of record NC_086116.1, read on the forward strand.
CGTTCACCGGGGTGTGGATTTACTGGTTGGGCTCAGTGTGAGGATACAGTGAAACGTTCACCGGGGTGTGGATTTACTGGTTGGGCTCAGTGTCAGGATACAGAGAAACATTCACCAGGACGTGGGATCGCTGGTTGGGGCTCAATGTGAAGTCATCCACCTTGCTAGACAAACATGTAAAAGCAGAGTAGTTTTTCAAAGGTGAGAGGCTGACATGCATCAGTGTTCGGTGCGACTTCCATCGACATACAGTAGGAAACATTCTGATTGGCCGTGTCATTGCCTGGTGTGGAAACTCCAGTTCACAGGAACACAAGAAACTGCAGTGGTAAACTCAGCCAGTTCCATCACAGGTATAGCTCTCCTCAACATGGAGGTCAGAGAAGAGGCCATGACTCAGGACTTCAGCATCCATCATCAGGGACCCTCTCCATCCAAGACATTTATTCTCTGGCTCAGGACAATAAATTTCAACCTGACCCAAGAGTACTTCTCGATTCTGCCATCAGCCAGGAGGTACAAAAGCCTGAAGACCCACACCTCAAGATCTAACAGCTTCTCCTCTCCTGCTATCAGGTTCTTGAGCCAATCTGAAAGACCCTAACACCGACTCCGACTATCTCATCAGGTTCCTGAAACACCCTAACGCTACCTCCGACTATATTTCATAGGGTTCCTGAAACACCCGAACACTACCTCCGACTGTATTTCATAGGGTTCCTGAAACATCCTAACACCACCTCCGACTGTACTTCATCAGAGTCCTGAACTCACCTGGAACACCCTAACATGACCTCAGACTACAAATGTTCCTACTAGTGTTGTTGTGTTTATTTTGAAAAGCCCTAACACCTAGCCCAGTCTATATTCCATTCTCTCCCTCTCTATCTGCACGAATGTCATGTCTGTTTTGTTTAAGTAAGTGCTGTATAATTTATGTTAATGTATGCTAATTTCTGTTTGTCATGTGTGTAATATACAGTCTGCTGCAGCAAACAGCTAATTTTCACGGCATTTATACCCTGGGTATGTTTGCCCCATGACAATAAACTTCAACCTGACCTTGATGTCCTTTTATTGGAACCACAGAAGATTAATATGCTGGGACAGAAGGCATTTGGAAAGAGGAACGATATAATATTCAAAGTTCAAAGTATCAATACAACCTTGAGATGCGTCTCCTTACTGGTAGCCACAAAACAAAGAAACCCAAAAGAACCCATTAAAAAAAAGACCATCAAACACCCAATGTGCTGAGAAAAAATACGTGCAAATAATAAATACAGGAAATTTGCATTCTGAATGGAAGTCCACAGACCCTTAGTTCAGTGCAGAGCCGAGTAAACATCGTGGAGCACTGAGCCGAACCGGCCCATCCCTTGTCTCAGGCCCCGGCAATCTGACTTTTTCAATCTGGCCTGATGCCTAAATCACCATCCACATATTCGATACACTTTAGAGCCTGGATCCCGCCACCTCGATTCGGCCTGTACTCAACCTGACCTCTATCCAAGGCTACGTCCACACTACGCCGGATAATTTTGAAAACGAAGCTTTTTCTCTTCGTTTTGACCCTCCGTCCACACTGAAGCAGTGTTTTCATCCCCCGAAAACGGAGATTTTCGAAAACACTCTCCAGAGTGTGTAAATTTGAAAATGATTGTTTCGCGTTGTAGTGTGGACGCGGTAATCAGAGAGATTTAAAAACGTTGTCATGGTAACACCATAACAACAATGCTTTTTCTGCTTCTGCTTGGTACTGCGCAAGCACTGCCAGACAGCTGTTATAACGCGCAGTCGGTGTGAACAGCATGAGAGTTAAATTGTAAAGTGAGCTTTTTTGACTAGATCCCCTAAATTGATTTGATTGAGTCTATCTTTAAAAATATTAATGTCAGAAATACTGTGCAGATCTGGCGGCAGAAGATTCCACTCACTTGTGGATCTTGGGTAGAGTACGGCTTCATGCGTGTGTTGTTTACTTTATACGTTAATAGCTTGTTTGGAGTTAAACATCTCCCTCCGCGTTTCCCACTGCTTTGCTGACTTTGTAGTCGTTTGTAACTCGCAGAAACAGCTCGACTTCATTGTCTGTCTAAACGAAGGAGTCCGGTCTGATCTTTTCCAGCGGAGGTTTTCTTTGTATTCCTCAACGACATTTTTGAAAACTTTCCTCCGCTGTTGTTGTAGGTACTCTAGTTTTTGACCAATAGAAATAGCACAATGCCACTGCTGAAACGTAAATATTATACCGTTTCCTCTTCACTTGTTTTCTGTAGATGTGCCGGTGCATGCCCAGTAGGAGGAGATTCCCCAAAATATCCGTTTTGGTGTGGACAGAGGTATTTTGAAAAACGCCTAGTGTGGACGCCTGTCGTTTTTAATCGAAACCGGTGTTTTCAAAATTATCCGGTCTAGTGTGGACGTAGCCCAAGAGGATTTGAGTACACCATGCAGGCTATGCTCTCTTCTAACTACTTCCATCGGGCAGGAAGTACAGAGCTTAAGTCCCACACCACGAGGTTCAGGAACAGTTCTTCAGTTCTGAATGTTATTTGTTTGCTTACTTTTATTGTTTGCACAATTTGTTTTTTTTTCCTGCACACTGGGTGTTTGACAGTCTTTTTTTAATAGATTCTATTAGGTTTCTTTGTTTTGTGGCTGCCAGTAATGAAGTGAATCACAAGGTTGTATATATTATACATGCTTTGAAAATAAATGTACTTTGAATTTTGAACTTTTTGAGTTATTCACAGGATCCTGAATCAGCGTGGATAACATTGGGCGGCACAGTAGCACAGCGATTACCACAGTGCTTTACAGAACCAGTGACCCATGTTCAATTACCATCGCTGTAAGAGTTTGTACCTTCTCCTATGATCACAGATTAAGTGAGCTAGGACTTTATTCTTTGGAGAGAAGAAGGATGAGAGGAGACATGATAGAGGTATACAAGATATTAAGAAGAATAGATAGAGCGGACAGCCAGCGCCTCTTCCCCAGGGCACCACTGCTCAATACAAGAGGACATGGCTTTAAGGTAAGAGGTGGGAAGTTCAAGGGGGATATTAGAGGAAGGTTTTTTACTCAGAGAGTGGTTGGTGCGTGGCGTGGAATGCACTGCCTGAGTCAGTGGTGGAGGGAGATACACTAGTGAAATTTAAGAGGCTACTAGACAGCTATATGGAGGAATTTAAGGTGGATGGGGGTTATATGGGAGGCAGGGTTTAAAGGTCGGCACAACATTGTGGGCCAAAGGGCCTGTACTGTGCTGTACTATTCTATGTTCTACGAGTATGTGGGTTTCCTCCAGGTGCCCTGGTTTCCTCCCACAGTCTAACGACATACTGGCTGGTAGGTTAATTGATCAGTGTAAATAGTCCCGTGATTAGGCTGGGGTTAAATTGGAGGTTGGTGGGCGATGCAGATCAAAGGGCTGGAAGGGCCTATTCTCTGCTGTATCTTAATAAATAAATTCCAACACTCAACTGTTCCACAACTTACAGACTCACTTGCAAGGACTCCACAACTCACGTTCTCAGTATTATTTTTATTTGCACAGTTTGTCTTCTCTTGCACATTGGTTGTCTGTCAGTCTTTGTTTATGTATAGTTTTTCATAAAAATCTATTGTATTTCTTTATTTTCCTGTAAATATCTGCAAGAAAGTGAATCTTAAGATGGTATATGCTGACATATACATACATTGATACTAAATTTACTTTGAACTTTGATGTTTTGATCCAGTGACACCACATTTGGAATACTGTGTACAGGTCTAGTCTCCCTACCTAGGGAAGGATATACTTGTGATAGAGGGAGTGCAGAGAAGTTTCACCAGACAGGTGTCGAAGGGTTAGTGTTAGATCTTCCCTCCACAACTGCCTTATCCTGCAGTTGGCACGGAGGTTGGCGATGTTGTGGATAGTGTAGAAGATTGTTATAGCCTACAACAGGACACTTACATGAAGCAGAGCTGGGCAGAGAAGTGGCAGTGTGAAGTGATTCACTTTGGAAGATCAGACTTTGAAGGCAGAATGCAGGGTTAATGGCAGGATTCTTGGCAGGAACAAAGGGATCTTAGGACCCATATCCACAGATCAAAGTTGCCACACAAGTTATTAGAATGGTTAAGTAGTCGTATGGTGTGTTGGCCTTCATTAGTCAGAGGATTGAGTTTAAGAGTTGCAAGGTAATGTTGCAGCCCTATAAAACTCTGATTAGAAAACACTTGTAATATAGCGTTCGGTTCTGGTTGCCTCATTATAGGAAGTAGGTGGAAGCTTTAGAGAAGGTGCAGAGAAGATTTATTAGGATGCTGCTTGGATTAGAGAGCATGTCTTATGAGGAAAGGTTGAGTGAGCTTGGACTTTTCTCTTTGGAATGACGGATGAGAGGTGACTTGATAACAGTGTACAATATGATAAGAGGCATAGATCAAGTGGAGAGCCTGCAACATTTTCCCCAGGGCAAAAATGGCTAATATGAGAGGGCATAACTTTAAAATGATTGGAGGAAAGTATAGGGGGAGGGGGTGTCGGAGGCAGGTTTTTACACAAAGTAGTGAGTGCGTGGAACGCGCTCCCAGTGCTGGTGGTTGAGGCAGATAAATTAGGGACATTTAAGTAATGCTTAGATAGGGCTGCACGATTAGCACAGCCGTTAGCGTTAATACTTTTCAGTGGCAGCAACGTGGGTTCAATTCTGTTGCTATCTGTAAGGAGTTTGTACATTCTCTGCATGAGCTATGGGCATGTTATGTAGACGCTGGAAGAGTGGCAACACTTGTGGGCTGTTGCCCCATCTTTGGGCTGTGTTAATCATTGATGCATATGCAGCATGTCTTGATGTACATGGAAACATAGAAAACCTACAGCACAATACAGGCCCTTTGGTCCACAAAGTTGTGCCGAACATGTCCCTACCTTAGAAATTACTAGACTTCCCCATAGCCCTCTATTTTTCTAAGCTCCATGTACCTATCTAAAAGTCTCTTAAAAGACCCTATCGTATCTGCCTCCACTACTGTTGCCGGCAGCCCATTCCACGCATTCACCACTCTCTGAGTAAAAAACTTACCCCTGACATCTCCTCTGCACCTACTCCCCAGCACCTTAAACCTGTGTCCTCTTGTGACAACCATTTCAGCTCTGGGAAAAAGCCTCTGACTATCCACACGATCAATGCCTCATCATCTTATACACCTCTATCAGGTCACCTCTCATCCTCCATCGATCCAAGGAGAAAAGGCCGAGTTCATTCAACCTGTTTTCAAAGGGCATGCTCCCCAATTCAAGCAACATCCTTGTAAATCTCCTCTGCACCCTTCCTATGGCTTCTACATCCTTCCTGTAGTGAGGCCACCAGAACTGAGCACAGTACCCCAAGTGGGGTCTGACCAGGACCAGGTACACGTGGCAAATAAAGCTAATCTTTAATTTTTAAAAGGATGGAGGAAAAATGGAGGACTATGCGGGAGGAAAGAGTTAGTTTGATCTTGGAGTAGGTTAAGAGACTGGCACAACATTGTGGGCCGAAGGGCCTGTAATATTCTATGCTCTGAGTTTGTCCCAACCCCGCACAGCTCACTTGAGTCTCCTGTCCAAAATCTATGTTTGTCACAACCCCGCACGGCTCACTTGAATCTCCTGTCCAAAATCTATGTTCGTCCCAACCCCATACAGCTCACTTCTGTCTCCTGCCCAAAATCTACACCACCACGGCCCTGACAAATCCTATGAACCAACTTCTCTTTCCACAGAGGCAACTAAACTTGCCCTTTCCGTTTTTTTCGAGGGGCGGAGGTATTGTGAGACTGGGAACAATGATATAAAAGGCAGCAAAGAATAATAAAAAATGTATTCCAGTCATGTTTTTTTAAAACTTTCATATTGTACCACAAATGACAAACAACTTCATTCTGGGTCACCTGTCTGTGAAGTGAGGAGGCCAGCAAAGGCACATCACCAGTTTTATTTTTTTTAAACCCTCATTTTATGTAACTGCCTGAGTTATTTAACACATTTTCCTATCCTGCATTGGATCTCATACATATTAATAAAAGAATTATGTTAATCCTTAGGAAGGGAAGCATTAAATACTCGTAATTAGTTCTGTCTGAGTTTATTATGTGCCATAATGCTATAACAATCACTGTTCTCCACACTGTAAGGAGCTGACACAATCTACGGTCGTTTATTCCATGTCAGATTTCACATTCATGTCACAATAGAATACATCCTTTTAGATTCCCTACATTACCCACCCATGTAACGACCTTTCCTCCCTTTCCTCCCACCCCACACTGAACTAGGGTGGGGGGTACGGACCCCCCGCTTTAGGACCTATGCTGTGGGCTCCGTTCTAACATGTTGACTTGGCCTCAGAACTCCTGAACGAAGTTCTGGCTGGCTCCTGACCACCATCTAATGGCTGCTGCTGGGGTAACAGGTGCAGGCAGCCTGGGGACAAGTTTCCCATCTCCACCACAGGGGAATTATCTCCTGCACAATCCACAGGGTCCTGATTCCTGTACTTCAAGATTTTCCCTGCACCCAGAAAGGGGAAGGGTATGCTCCTGTGCCAAAACTTCCATTTCACATTCAATCCCTGCCAGTACTTTACTTTATACTTTATTGTCGCCAAACAATTGATACTAGAACGTACAATCATCACAGCAATACTTGATTCTGTGCTTGCCGCTCCCTGGATTACAAAGCAATAATAAATATTAAAAATTTAAATTATAAATCATAAATAGAAAAATTAGAAAAATGGAAAGTAAGGTAGTACAAAAAAACCGAGATGCAGGTCCGGATATTTGGAGGGTACGGCCCAGATCCAGGTCAGGATCCGTTCAGCAGTCTTATCACAGTTGGAAAGAAGCTGTTCCCAAATCTGGCCGTACGAGTCTTCAAGCTCCTGAGCCTTCTCCCGGAGGGAAGAGGGACGAAAAGTGTGCTGGCTGGGTGGGTCGTGTCCTTGATTATCCTGGCAGCACTGCTCCGACAGCTTGTGGTGTAAAGTGAGTCCAAGGACGGAAGATTGGCTTGTGTGGTGTGCTGCGCCGTGTTCACGATCTTCTGCAGCTTCTTCTGGTCATGGACAGGACAACTTCCATACCAGGTTGTGATGCACCCTAGAAGAATGCTTTCTACGGTGCATCTATAAAAATTAGTGAGGGTTTTAGGGGACAGGCCAAATTTCTTTAGTTTTCTCAGGAAGTAAAGGCGCTGGTGGGCCTTCTTGGCAGTGAACTCTGCTTGGTTGGACCAAGTCAGGTCATTTGTGATATTGACCCCGAGGAACTTAAAGCTTTTGACCTGCTCCTCTTGCGCACCACCAATGTAAATTGGGTTGTGCGGTCCGCTACTCCTTCTGAAACCAACAACCAATTCCTTTGTCTTGCTGATGTTGAGGGATAGGTTATTGTCTTCACACCATGCCACCAGGTTCTTAATTTCCTCTCTGTACTCAAACTCATCATTACCCAAGATACAGCCTACAATTGTTGTGTCATCAGCAAACTTATATATTGAGTTCGATGGAAACTTGGCTACACAATCATGGGTGTACAGTGAGTACAGCAGGGGGCTGAGTACACAGCCTCGTGAGGCACCGGTGCTCAGAGTGATTGTAGAGGAGAGCTTGTCCTCTATTTTTACAGCCTGGGTCCTGTCTGCGAGGAAGTTGAAGATCGAGCTGCAGATCTGAGTGCTAAGGCCCAAATTCCGGAGCTTAGGAATCAGTTCTCCTGTCTATATCAACAGTACTGAGATCGAGAGGGTTAAGACCCTTAAGCTCCATGGTCTGAACATCACCAATAGTCTGTCCTCGTCCAACCACACTGATGTCATAGCCAAGGAAGCTAACCCTCACCTCTACTTCCTCAGGAGGCTAAAGAAACTTGACAGGTCTCCCTAGACTTACCAATTTTAATCAATGCATCATACATAGAAAGCATCCTAACTCGATGCATCACAGCTTGGTACGGCAACTGCTCTGACTGCGACGGCAAGAAACTACAGAGAGTTGTGGACACAGCTCAGCACATTACAGAAACCAGCCTCCGTCCTATAAACTCTGTCTTCACTTCTCGCTGCCTCAGTAAAGCAGACAGCATAATCAAAGACCCCACACACCACTACGCCATCAGTCAGAAGATACAAAAGTCAGAAAGCATGTACCACCAGGCTCAAAGGCAGCATCTATCCTGCTGTAATAAGGCTATTGAATGGATCTTTAGTACGGTGAAGTAGACTTTAGACCTCACAATCTACCTCATTATGATCTTGCACCTTACTGTCTATCTGCACTGCACTTTCTCTGCAGCTGTTACACTTTATTCTGCATTCTGTTATTGTTTCACCTTGTTCTACCTCAATGCACTGTGTTTTGGATCTGATCTGTATGAACAGTATACAAGACAAGCTTTTCACTGCATCTCAGTACATGTGACAATAATAAACCAATTCCTATTCCAGTTCCAAAGGGTTCGGTTTCTATTTCCAAAGTGGCTGGCGTAACAACATCATAACACCAGTGATCACTCTGCAACGTTCAGTTGCTGTCACTGTTCGTAAGGAGTTTGTATATTTTCCCCGTGACCACATGGGCTTCACCTGGGTGCTCTAGTTTTCTCCCTCATTCCAAAAACATACGGTTAGGGTTAGTGAGTTGTGGGCATGTTATGTTGGCACCAGCATGGCGAAGCTTGTGGGCTACCCCTAGCACATCCTTGGACTATGTTGGTTTGTGAAGCCAATGTCACATTTCACTGTATGTTTCAATGTTTTGATGGTACAGGTGACAAGTAACGTGAACCTTTAAGATCGTTATTTTTCCTTGTGGCATTGACAGCCATTTGGCACACTGCTTCTATGTCAATCTTTAGAACAATCTCGTTTCACACATCATTTGTTCTTAACTTGCTCTTTCTCACATCAAGTCATAGAGCACTACGGCACAGATGCCCTTAGCTCCCCAGGTTCTCCTACAAATCAAATTCAACTTTAATTATCATTCAACCATACATGAATACAGCCAAACGAAACAGTGTTCCTCTGGGGTCAAGGCGAAAAATATACATTCAAGATAGAGAGTGAAAAGAAAGATAGTCATGCAAACAAAACACATATATAATCCAAGACAAATAGATTGTACAGATTACTGGTGGTGCGCAGCCACTGAAATCAAGCCTGTCATTCCACCATTTGAACACTGGAGGGCAGCACCGACAGGAGAGGCCAGCCCCCAACTGAGCACGGACGCCACACTACACCGCCTCTAATGTCTCTCTCCTGGGCTGCAGCAGTACTGTCTACCTTTACAGTAACTATTTTGGCAACGTGTCTTTGGGATGTGGGAGGAAATCAGAGCATCTAGAGGAAAGCCACTCAGTCACAGAAAATGCATGCAAACTCCACACAGACAGTGCCTGAGATCAGGACTGAGCTGGGGTCACTGTAGGTGTGAGGCTCTACCTACTATGCCACCCTGTCTGTTATCAGTGGAGAACATGGAATAGGCAAAGACCCTTAAACATCCAACTAAACTAATCCCTTCTAGCTACACCATGTCCATATCTCTCAAAGGGCATCACAGCAGCATAGTGGTTAACTTGATGCAAATACAGCTTGGGCGTCGGAGTTCAGAGTTCAGTCCGGCATCCTCTGTACGTCTTCCCTGTGGAATGAGTGTATTTCATCCGGTTGCTCCTTTTATCTCCCACGGTCCAAAGACATACTGCTCAATAGGCTAGTCACTGTAAACAGTCCTGTGATTAGGCTAGAGTTAAATAAGGTGGGTTGCTGGGAAGGGCTCTTTCCACGCTGTATCTCTAAATAAAAATAATAATAAATAAAATAATAATAAATAAATAAATTCCTGCACATTCATGTGTCTGTCTATGAGGCCCTTAAGCACCTCCATCAGATCTGCCTCTACCACCACCCTGGCAGTGGATTTCAGGCACCCACCAAGCTCTCAGTAAAATTAACTTCTCCCACACACCTCCTTTGAACTTACCCCCTCTCACCTTAAAATGCATGCCCCGTGGTACAGTATTAGACATTTCAACCCTGGGGAGAAAGACTCTGCCTATACACGTCCCTCATAAACTTAAAGGGCTCCATCAGGTCTCCCCTCAGATTCTGCTGTTCCAGAGAAAACAACCCAAGTTTGTTTTTGTCCCATTGTAAGTATAAAGCTAATCGAGTTATAGGAAACGGTTGAATACGTTAGGAATTTATTGCCTAGAGCATAGGAGAATGAGAGGAGATTAGATAGAGGGATACAAAATCATGAGGGATATAGATAAGGTAATTCCAAGCAGGTTTTTTCCACTGAGGTTGGGAGAGACTACAACTGGAGGTAATGGGTTAAGGGTGAAAGGTGAAATATTTAAGGGGAACATCTTCATTCAGAGGGTGGTAAGAGTGTGGAACGAGCTGCCAGCGCAAGTGGTGGATGCGGGTTTGATTTCCACATTTGAGAGAAGTTTGGTTAGGTACAGTACGTGGATGGGAGGAGTTTGGAGGGCTATGGTCCGGGTGCAGGTCAATGGGACTCGAGTAATAACTTGGCACAGACTAGATGGGCTGAAGGGCCTGTTTCTGTGCCGTTGTGCACTACGATCCTTACTCAGAGTGCCATTTGGAAGAGGAGGAGGGGGTATCTGCCTTTAGTCCTGGGGTCAATGTTTATCCTCCCCCACAACCCCAGCCAACCACACAGAGTGGAATAACTACCCCACTGCTGTTTGTGGGAACATGATGTGTGAAAATTAGCTGCCCCTTTTCCCTACATTTTGAGCGGCAGAATTACAACAGGGCATCATTCAATGTTGAGCCTAGATATATTCCGGGAGGGGCACGCAGGAGTCATGTGGGAGATGCAGATATCCTGAGTGACACACCACTCTGTAGTCTAAAACATTCATGTCAACAGCCATTAAACGATAAGACATAGGAGCATAATTAGACCATTTGGCCCATCGAGTCTGCTCCACCATTCTATCACAGCTGATTTATTTTCCCTCTCAACCCCATTCTCCTGCCTTCTTCCAGTAACCTTCAACGCCCTTACTAATCTAGAACCTATCTACCTCCCCTTTAAATATACCCAATGACTTGACTTCTACAGCTGTCGATAGCAATCAATTCCTCAGATTCACCATGCTCTGGTTAAAGAAATTTCTCCTCATCTCTGTTCTAAAGGGACATCCTTCTATTCTGAGGCTGTGCCCTCTGGTCCTAGACTCTCCCACCATACAAAATATCCCCTCCACATCTACTCTATCTAGGCCTTTCAATATTTCATCGGTTTCAGTGAGATTCCCCCTCATTATTTTAAATTCCAATGAGAAGAGACCCAGAGCCATCAAGCATGCCTCATAGTTAACCCTTTCATTCCCAGGATAATTCTTATGAACATTCTATGGATCCCCTCCAACGACAGCTCGTCCTTTCTTAGATGCGGGACCCAAAGCCAAGCTGACACAGCCTATCAACTACTACAGGCCAGCCCCATTTCTCTGAAGACAAACATGTTGACTGATTGGCAATCTGTATTTGCACATTTGCAGATGACACCAGGATTGGGGACATAGTGAACAGTCAGAAAGGCTACCAAAGCTTGCAGTAAGATTTGGACCAATTGGAAAAATGGGCTGAGAAATGGCAGATGAAATTTAATGCAGACAAGTGTGAGGTGTTGCACTTTGGGAGGACGAACAAAGGAAGGACTTACACTCTGAATGGTAGGGCACTGAGGAGTGTGGAAGAACAGAGGGATCTGGGAATACAGGTCCATAGTTCCTTGAAAATGGCATCACTGATAGATAGGGTCATAAAGAAAGCTTTTGGCACTTTTGTCTTCATAAATCAGGGGATTGAACACAGGAGTTGGGATGTCATGCTTAAGTTGTGTAAGGTGTTGGTGAGGCCTAATTTGGAGTTCTGTGTGCAGTTGTGGTCACCTACTTACAGGAAAGATGAAATAAGATTCAAAGAGTACAGAGAAATTTCACAAGGATGTTGCTGGGATTTGAGGACCTGAGTTGTAGGGAAAGTTGAACAGATTAGAACTTCATTCCTTGGAGCGTAGGAGAATGAGGAGAGATTTGATAGAGGTATACAAAATTATGAGGGGTATAGATAGGGTAAATGCAAGCAGGCTTTTTCCACTTAGTTTAGGTGAGACTAGAACAAGAGGTCATGGGTTAAGGGTGAAAGCTGAAAAACTTAAGGGGAACATGAGGAGGATTTTCTTCACTCAGACGGTAGTGCGAGTGTGGAACCCGCTGCCAGCAAGTGTGGATGCAGGTTCAACTGCAGCGTTTAAGATAAGTTTGGATAAGTACATGGATGGGAGTGGTATGGATGGCTATGGCTCAGGTGGGGCTAGGCAGAAGACCAGCCTTGCATGGACTGGATGGGGCAAAATGCCTGTCTCTGTGCTATAGTGCTCTAGGATTGTAATTTCACATGTACTGAGATACACCGAAAATCATTTGTTTGCATGACACCCAGACAGGTCATTCCCATACACAAGTCAAAAACTTGAAACTCTAACACTCTCTCTGTCTGTCTCTCCACCGCCCCTCTCCCCACCACTGTCCGCTTTTATCTTAATAAAAATTCCTACATTTTAAGGTTAGTGGGGGGGGAATGTTTACAAGTGATGTGAGGGGCATAGCTTACCAGGGGTAGTAGTGGTCAAGTGTAAGAGGATTTTAGACAGACACGTGAATATGAAGGGAATGGAAGGATATTCGATACACAGGAGGACAATTAGTATAAACTAGCATCAAGTTTGGCACATTGTGGGCTGAATGGCCTGTCCTGTTCTGTGCTCTACGTGAAGCTTATTTGCTTCTAAGTGCATGCACTGCAGCTCTTTATTGCTTATTTCACGTGCTGTACTTAAGCCTGAGGGTTGAGTGATGGCGAAAGGAAATGAACTGCATTTGACCTGATTAAAGGAATTAATACGGTAGAAAGCAAGTACTTGCTCTGGTAAAAGGACAGCAGGGCCAGGGGTTACAGCCTTAACGACTGAGCTATGCCAGTTCACACACTGAGCAGTGGGAATCCGGAACTCTCCCAACAGGAGAGGGCTTGGAGTGTTAAAACACAGAGCATAGAACACTACAGCACAGTACAGGCCCTTCAGCCACAATGTTGTGCTGACTTTATAACCTACTCTAAGATCAATCTAACCCTTCCCTCCCACATAGCCCTCCATTTTTCTATCATCCACATGCTTATTTAAGAGTTTCTTAACTGTTGCTAATGTATCTGCCTCTACCACCACCTCTGGCAGGACGTTCCACACACCCACCATTCTCTGTGTATAAACCTACCTCTGCATTTTCCTCTAGTCACATTAAAATTATATTCCTTGTTTTAGCCATTTCTGCTCTGGGAAAAAAAATATCTGGCTATCCACTCGATCTATGCGTCTTGTCATCTTGAACATCTCTATCAAGTCACCTCTCATCCTTCTTTGCCCCAAACAGAAAAGCCCTCGTTCACTGAACCTATCCTCATAAGACATGCTCTCTAGTCCAGGCAACATCCTGGTAAATCTCCTCTGCACCCCCTCCAAAGCCTCTACATCCTTCCTATAATGAAGTGACCAGAACTGAACACAATATTGCAAATGTGGTCCAACCAGAGTTTTATAGAGCTGCAAAATTACCTCGTGGGTCTTGAACTCAATCCCACAACTAATGAAGGCCAACACACTACACATCTTCTTAACCACCCTATCGACTTTAGAGATCTATGGACGTGGACTGCAAGATCCCTCAGTTCCTCCTCTGTAAACAGGAAGCTTCCAGGCTGAGACTGGTAGACTGCCATTCATTGATAGCACCGAGGAACATACGTCTTTAGAGACAAGAGACTGGGTATGTTGGAATGTGCAGCAACACACAAAATGCTGGGGGAACTCAATGGGCCAGGAAGCATCTGTGGAGGAAAACTGGCAATTGATGTTTCGGGTCGAGACCTTTCATCTGGGGTAGCATCCAGTAATATTCAGCAATCATCTCATCGATAGAACACAGAGCTCGGGGGTGGGGGGGGGTTACCCTCTCTTTATTCCCACACTACGCTGGACTGTAAATTGCATTTATCTAACACTAAGGGACAATGACAAACAGCATCCTCTCTCACATCGTACCTGAAGATTACACGAGGAGGAGGACATTCGGTCTCTCTGTGTCTGTTCTAACAGTTAATAGGGTCTTGACTGATGACTGTGTGTGTGTGTGCGCATGTGTGTGTGTGTGTGTGTGTGTGTGTGTGTGTGTGTGTGTGTGTGTGTGTATAGATGTGTATGAGTGTGTGAGGGGGGATCTGCACCTGTGACAGAAAGTGTGTGTGAGTAAACATCGGTGTATGAGAGTGAGTTTGCGTGGGTCTGCTTGTCTATAAGAATATTGTGAGTGAATGTGTGAGTGTATGTGAGAATTTGTGTGAGAGTGAAAGGGAGTGTGTGTGTGTACAAACTGTCTGTGAGCGTGTACCTGTGTGCATGTGTATACGTGAGTGTGTAAGTGTGTGTTGAGAAAGTGTGTCTATGTGTGTGTAAGTGTGTGCCACACATGACTGCACCTCCGTACCACTTCCCTGCACTGATCCCAGATTCCTTGATACGCTTAACATCCAAAAATCCGTCCGTGTGTCTTAACTAAACCCAGCGACTGACCCTCTGGGACAGGGAATTCCAAACTGACCACCTTCTGAGGGAAGGAATTTCCTCGTTCTCCTGAACAACCAACCACTGATTGTGACAGTGACTCCTGGTTTTTTTAGATGCCATCAACTCCACATCCATCCCATCAGAACCTGAAGGGATTTTGTATGTTTCAATGTAATCATTCTTCCAAATGCAAACATTTTTACAGTGCAGTCCCTTATCTTCTGAGAACTACCTGCACTGTCAATAAATATCCCAGTGCTATCGTCTGTGACATAACGCGCCGCTGAGAAGCTAAGAAATAATTCAACACAACGAGCTGGTGTTGGAAAATCAGAACAGCGCTTGGATTTACTGCTTCAGCACAGCTACAACACAAAGGAAATTCCAAACTGTTCCCTCAGGCAACAGCCGTTCAAAATGAATTCCTTGCTAGCACTGTTCTACGCACGCTGTCAGTGAGTGGCTGAGAGAAAGAAAGATATCCTTCGTGCTACCAAACACCACAGCAGAGAAAAAAAACGGTAAAGGGTTAACTTCAATTTCATTGTCTCAAGCACACAGCGGAGGGAGTGTCATCTTTAAATTCACTTGTATTTAATAAAAATCTCCCTTAGCCATGTGCTATACTTGGAAAACCTTGTAACTGTTGAGCAGTCCAAGAACAGACTGGCATTGTAATGGTTTCTACGATGGAGCCGGTTTGGCAAGAGGAAGTCGTTGTGCCCACACTGCTTCACCATGCTCACACAATACCCAGTTCGGGGCTGTTACCATAACCACAGCCCTCACCACGGTTAAACATTCCGCTCTGGAATAGCAGCCCTTCAGCAGACACCCCATGTCACCGGCAGGCTCCTACTGTACATTAATCACTCATAGATCCACTGTCAGCATCCCTCAGCTTTCACACACACACACACACACCACACACACACACACACACACACACACACACACACACACACACACACACACCACACACACACACACACACACACACACACACCACAGCCAATGCCTGCACCACATTTGTGTCGGTCTGGGATCCCGGCAAAGCAACACAGGCTTCACAATTGCTTCAACATGGCTGTGCATCTTGAACAATAAAATTCAAAGCAGTGTTGTGTGTGTGTGTGTGTGTGTGTGTGTGTGTGTATATATATGTGCTTATACATCTGAGTTCATGTACTGTATACGTCTGTTGTGTGTGTGTGTGTGTGAGAGTGTGTCATTACTTCCCTGCTTATGTGCATTTCCCTCTCTCTCTCTCTCCAAGAGTGTGTTCCTCTCTGTGAACGTGCCTATCCCCTCTCTCTCCCCTCTCTTCCTACAGGAGCATTGCTCTCTGTGTATCTATGTGCATAACCCCTCTCTCTTGCTCTGCCTTCATGCACAGCTATCTAGCTGTGTGTTCCTATCTCTGTCCATGTGTTCATGTGTAAGTGTGTGCGCGTGTCTGTCTTGCTCTTAATGTGTGTGTCTCTCTATATCTATATCTGTCTGCCTCTCTATTTATATCTCTGTATAGCTCTCTCTTTCTCTCTCTCTTTTGGTGTGTGTCTCTGTCAATCTCTGTTTATCTTTCTCTCGCTGCCTACACATGCCGGCGTACGCATGCGTGTCGACCGAGTAAGTAATCTTCCTTACCCCCATCCTCACTCACTGAGCTTCCCCCACTCAGCACAACAAATTATAACAGTCCATTCCCAAAGGAATCCACACCAATAAAGGCTGCTCCTTTAAAAATTCGCACCATCCAGCCACCCAGCGACACGGAGCCTTCAGAAACAATTGTCAGCACACTGGAGTCAGCAGGTGTCCCACCTCCTCACTGCCTCAGAGAGTAGATCTTTTCATTGCCAGCTCAGCTGCCAGCATTAAATTTACTTCAAACTAAACATCTTCCCATAAAACAAAACACCGCTCGGAACTTAAGACACTCCGTCTCAAACTAAAACCACACCAAGCCCATTCTCTCAGCATCGCCAACAAGATCCCTTTAAGGCTACTGTCCATCAGCCTCTCACCCTCCTCTCCTCTCCTCCCTCCCTTCCTGGCCCCCGCTCCCTCAACAGGAGAGACAGCCCGGCTTTCTGGGGGGATTTACAGCCGATCACGACCGGGCCATCCATCAGTTTAAATGGAAAGCAAGTGTAAACATGGCTGTCCACGCAGTCCGTGTCCGTTTCATCAAACTGTCCCGCTTGTCCTCCAGCAGAAACAAGACTCTCAGTGCGACCTCCCTATGGAATAGGACACCCTCCCCATGCAGAGGTTGCCTGATTCTGACAGGGACAAAAGCTTGCAGGGAAGCAGCTCAGCTTCGGTTACTGATGCAGCCTCGCCTCCTCTCCACAGGCTACAGCAAGCCCGATCTACCTACCTTTGTTCGCATCGGAGACAGAAGCCCTTCCATGTTGCCGTCCGCCTCATAACACTCCTCCCGCAGCCCCCCTCGAGCTCTCAGGTGTCCTCTGCAGAGGGTAACCACACGGTCGCCTCCTCCATCTCAACCTGTTCAACTTGAATAGCCAGAGCGCCTCACAGATCCTGTGTCACAGAGTGCTCCTCTGCTTCCCTCTAACGTGCTTGCTCCACACTCACTGACTAATGAGGTCTAGCTTACGTAGTGTGTTCTGCACAGGGGGAAAGTGCCATCACCCAAACTGCTGCTATTAGGTCACAGAGAGATCACAGCAAGGTGCCTGACGACAGAAGGGCTTCTGCATGCTGTGCCTTTTCAACGTCCTGGCACTGTTACTCCTCACGTTTCCCAGGGTCGCCGCTTTACAAGTGGACTTGGGCAGCACTTGGATATACACTCGGTGGCCACTTTATTAGGTACAGCTACTCGTCAATTTAATAGGAAACCGAGGGGCAACTTTTTCCACCGACAGGGTGGTCAGTATATCAAATGAGCTGCCAGAAGTAGATAAAATAACAAGGATTTAAAAGGCACTTAGACCTTTTAAACTTGGTTATTGCAGCTGGATACATGGTATATGCATAGGGAAGGTATGGCGCCCTCCTCTTCTCATTACTACTACCAGGGAGGAGGTACAGAAGGCTGAAGATACACACTCGACGTTTCAGTAATAGCTTCTTCCCCTCTACCATCAGATTTCTGAACAATGAACCCATGAACACCACCTCAGTACTTTGTTCTCTTTTTGCACTATTTATCTATTTATTTGTTGGGATGCAGCGAGGACTAGACCCTTCTGGCCCTTCGAGCCACACAGACCAGCAAACCCTGATTGAACCGTAGCCTAATCACAGGGCAATTTACAAAGATCAATTAGCCTACTAACTGGAACATCTTGGAACTGTGAGAGGAAACCAGAGCACCTGGAGGAAACCCACATGCACTCACAGGAAGAACATACAAACTTTCTTACAGGACACTGGAATTGAACTTAAAACTCCAACACCCCAAGATGTACTAGTGTTGCACTAACCATTACACTACCATACTAGAAATATATATACAGTGCCTATAAAATGTACTCATCCCCCCTTTGCAAGTTTTCATGTTTTATTGTTCTACAACATTGAATCACAGTGGCTTTAATTTGGCTTTTTTTGGACACTGATCAACAGAAAAAGACTCTTTCATGTCAAAGTGTAAACAAGATCTCTACAAAGTGGTCTAAATGAATTATAAATATAAAACACAAAATAATTCATTGCGTAAGTATTCACCCCCTTATTTGACACACCAAATCATCACTGATACAGCCACACAGATCAGAGTTAGAAATATAGAAACATAGAAAATAGGTGCAGGAGTAGACCATTCAGCCCTTCGAGCCTGCACCGCCATTTATTATGATCATGGCTGATCATCCAACTCAGAACCCTGCACCAGCCTTCCCTCCATACCCTCTGATCCCCGTAACCACAAGGGCCATATCTAACTCCCTCTTAAATATAGCCAATGAACTGGCCTCAACTCTTTCCTGTGGCAGAGAATTCCACAGATTCACCACTCTCTGTGTGAAGAAGTTTTTCCTAATCTCAGTCCTAAAAGGCTTCCCCTTTATCCTCAAACTGTGACCCCTCGTTCTGGACTTCCCCAACATCAGGAACAATCTTCCTGCATCTAGCCTGTCCAATCCCTTTAGGATTTTATACATTTCAATCAGATCCCCCCTCAATCTTCTAAATTCCAACGAGTACAAGCCTAGTTCATCCAGTCTTTCTTCATATGAAAGTCCTGCCATCCCAGGAATCAATCTGGTGAACCTTCTTTGTACTCTCTCTATGGCAAGGATGTCTTTCCTCAGATTAGGGGACCAAAACTGCACACAATACTCCAGGTGTGGTCTCACCAAGGCCTTGTACAACTGCAGTAGTATCTCCCTGCTCCTGTACTCGAATCCTCTCGCTATGAATGCCAGCATACCATTCGCCTTTTTCACCGCCTGCTGTACCTGCATGCCCATTTTCAATGACTGGTGTATAATGACACCCAGGTCTCGTTGCACCTCCCCTTTTCCTAATCGGCCACCATTCAGATAATAATCTGTTTTCCTATTTTTGCCACCAAAGTGGATAACTTCACATTTATCCACATTAAATTGCATCTGCCACGAATTTGCCCACTCACCCAACCTATCCAAGTCACCCTGCATCCTCTTAGCATCCTCCTCACAGCTAACACTGCCGCCCAGCTTCGTGTCATCCGCAAACTTGGAGATGCTGCATTTAATTCCCTCATTCAAGTCATTAATATATATTGTAAACAACTGGGGTCCCAGCACTGAGCCTTGCGGTACCCCACTAGTCACTGCCTGCCATTCTGAAAAGGTCCCGTTTATCCGTTTATTCCCACTCTTTGCTTCCTGTCTGCTAACCAATTCTCTATCCACATCAATACCTTACCCCCCTTTTGTGAACGCAGCAGGCCAGGCAGCATCTCTAGGAAGAGGTACAGTCGACGTTTCAGGCTGAGACCCTTCATCAGGACTAACTGAAAGAAGAGCTAGTAAGAGATTTGAAAGTGGGAGGGGGAGGGGGAGATCCAAAATGATAGGAGAAGACAGGAGGGGGAGGGATGGAGCCAAGAGCTAGACAGGTGATTGGCAAAGGGGATATGAGAGGATCATGGGACAGGAGGTCCGGGGAGAAAGACAAGGGGGGGGGGAACCCAGAAGATGGGCAAGGGGTATAGTCAGAGGGACAGAGGGAGAAAAAGGAGAGTGAGAGAAAGAATGTGTGTATAAAAATAAATAACGGATGGGGTATGAGGGGGAGGTGGGGCATTAGCGGAAGTTAGAGAAGTCGATGCTCATGCCATCAGGTTGGAAGCTACCCAGACGGAATATAAGGTGTTGTTCCTCCAACCTGAGTGTGGCTTCATCTTTACAGTAGAGGAGGCCATGGATAGACATGTCAGAATGGGAATGGGATGTGGAATTAAAATGTGTGGCCACTGGGAGATCCTGCTTTCTCTGGCGGACAGAGCATAAGTGTTCAGCAAAGCGGTCTCCCAGTCTGCGTCGGGTCTGATACAGCCAGTTGGTTTTAGAAGTCACATAATTAGTTACGTGGAGACCACTGTGTGCAGTCAAGGTGTTTCAATTGATTGTAGTAAAAATATACTTGTATCTGGAATGTCCAACTGCTGGTAAGTCAGTATCCTAGCAAAAACTACACCATGAAAACAAAAGCAACTCTAAGCAACTCTGTGAAAAGGTTATTGATAAGCACAAGTCAGGAGACGGATACAAGTATAATTAAGTCAATCAACAAGAAATAAAAAGAATATGGCACAGCTGTAAATCTGCCTAAAGCAGGCCGTCCTCAAAAACAATGTGACCGTGCAGGAAGGGGACCAGTGAAGGAGGTGTAATTACCACTAAGAGACCTATGACAACTCTGGAGGAGTTGCAAGCTTCTGTGGCTGAGATGGGAGAGACTGTGTTGCCCAGGTTGCCCGGGTGCTTCACCAGTCACAGCTTTATGGGAGAGTGGCAAAGAGAAAGCCACTGTTGAAAAACACTCACATGAGACCTTAGCTAGAGTTTGCCTGAAAGCATATAGGAGACTCTGAGTCAGCTGAAATAAGCTTCTATGGTCTGATGAAACCAAAACTGAGCTTCTTGACCATTAGACTAAATGCTATGTTTGGCGTAAGCCAAACACCGCACATTGTCAAAAACAGACCATACCTACCATAAAGCATGGTGGTGGCTGCATCATGTTGTGGGGATGCTTCATTGCAGCAGGCCCTGGAAGGCTTGTGAAGGTAGAGGGTATAATGAATGCAGCAAAATACAGGGGAAATCCTGGACAAAAACCTGACGCAGTCTGCAAGAGAAATACGACTTGGGAGAGGATTTGTTTCCCAGCAAGACAATGACCCCAAGCATAAAGCATAAAGCCAAAGCTACATAGGAATGGCATAAAAACTACAAAGTTAATGTCCTGGAGTGGCCAAGTCAGAGTCCAGACTTCAATGAGAATCTGTGGCTGGACTTCAAAAGGGCTGTTCCCTATGCAATCTGACAAGGCTGAGCAGTTTTGTAAAGAAGAATGCGGAAAAATTGCAAAGCTGATAGAGACCTATCCTCACAGACTCAAGGCTGTAATTGCTGCCAAAGGTTCATCCACTAAATACTGACATGAAGGGGATGACTACTTAAGCAATCAATTATTTTATGTTTTATATCTGTAATTAATTTAAATCACTTTGTAGAGATCTCTTTTCAATTTGACATAAAAGTGCCTTTTTCTGCTGACCCGTGTCAAAAAGCCAAATTAAACCCACTGTGATTCAATGTTGTAAAACAATAAAACATGAAAACTTCTAAAGGGAGGGGATGAATACTTTTTATAGGCACCGTATATCTTAGAATAATATATATATATGTTTTTCATATTATAATTTACACCCAGTACCCACTTTATTAGGTGCACCTGTACACCTGCTTATTAATGCAAATATCTGATCAGCCAATCATGTGGAAGCAACTCAATGAATAAAAGCATGCAGACATGGTCAAGAGGTTCAGATGTTGTTCAGGCCAAACATTAGAATGAGAAGGAAATGTGATCAAAGTGACTTTGACCATGGAAGATTGCTGGTGCCAGACTGAGATTAGCAGTATCTCAGAAACTGCTAATCTCCTGAGATTTTCATGCACAACAGGCTCTAGAGTTTACAGAGAATTATGTGAAAAACAGAAAAAAAAAATCCAGTGAGTGGCAGTTCTGTGGACGAAAACACCTTGTTAATGAGAGGTTGGAGGAGAATGGTCAAACTGGCTCCAGCTGACAGGACGGTGACAGTAACTCAAATAACCATGAGGTACAACAGTGGTGTACAGAAGAGCATCTCAGAGTGCACAACACACTGAATATTGATAAGTGGATGGGCTACAGCAGCAGAAAACCACACAGAATTCCCCGAGTTCATGTTCATTGTCATCTGTACATATATACAACCAAACAAAACAATGTTCCTCCAGACCAGTGCCCTCACAAAACAGTTAACACACACACAGCACATAAAACAAAATATTATCAAAAAAGTTAGTAAAATATAAAGATGTATGTAGGACAGGTAAACAGTATAGCAAATACCTGTACCTAATAAAGTGGCCACTGAGTGTATTAGCACACTCATGTTCTCTTCACGATCAGCACTTCTGGCTAAGTTATTTACACTATATCTCTGTCACCACCTTTCCTCGGTGTGACTCCTGCCTCCCCCACTTATTCAGCAATATAAACGTGGCAAAGGGTACCAAGGTACAGGAAAGTTAATGAACATTGGGGAAAGACAGGGACAAGGATAAGACCATAAGACATTGGAGCAGAATTAGGCCATTCAGCCCATCGAGTCTGCTCCACCATTCCAACATGGCTGATCCCAGATCCCACTCAACCCCATACACCTGCTTTCTTGCCATATTCTTTGATGCCCTGATCAATCAGGAAACTATCAACTTCTGCCTTAAACATACCCACGGACTTGATCTCCACTGCAATGTGTGGCAGAGCATTCCAAAGGTTCACCACTCTCTGGCTTAGAAAATTCTTCCTTACCTCTGTTCTAAAAGGTCGCCCGCCCCCCCCCCCAGTTTTGTGGCTGTACCCTCTAGTTCTGGATACCCTCTACCATAGGAAACATCCTCTCCACATACACCCTATCTAGTCCTTTCAACATTAGGTAGGTTTCAATGAGATCCCCACGAATACTTATAAATTCCTGTGAGTACAGGCCCAAAGACTCATATGTTAACCCTTTCATTCCCTGAATCATCCTTGTGAACCTCCTCCGGACTCTCTCCAATGACAACACATCCTTTCTGAGATATGGGGCCCAAAACTATTGACAATACTCCAAGTGCAGCCTGACTAGTGTCTTATAAAGCCTCAGCATTATCTCCATGCTTTTATATTTTATTCCCCTTGAAATAAATGACAACATTGCATTTGCTGGATATCAGGTGCAGAGGGCATCACAAGGGAGCCAGAAGAGTTGGGGAGGGAGGGGAGCCTGACAATGACTGAGACATTCGATGGGGTGATAGGGTGTTGTAATTATGGGTTGTTTTTTTGTCACCTGACATGAGGTTCAGTTGTTCTTCAGACCAAACATCAGAATGAGGAACAAATGTGGAAAAAGTGATTTTGACTATGGGATGTTCGTTGGTGTCAGGCAGGGTGGTTTGAGTATCTCAGAAATTGCTGAGTCCCTGGGTTTTTCACGGACAGCAGTCTCTAGAATTTACAGAGAACAGTGCAAAAAACGAAAAACCTCCGGTAAACGGCAGTTCTGTGAGCAAAATCGCCTTGTTAACAACAGAGATCAGAGGAGAATGGCCAGACTGGTTCAAGCTGACAAGAAGGCAACAGAAACTCAAGTAACCATGCATTATCACAGTGGCGTGCAGAAGAGAATCTCTGAATACACAACACGTCTCTGGGCTAGAGCAGCTGAAGACTACAAGCATACACTCAGTGGCCACTTTATGAGGTACAGGTGGTACACTGCGTGTATGTCTGTGATAATAAACCCGATTCTAACTCTGGTTCTCTGCATGAATGTGTTGCGTAGCAAAAAGGTAAAGGGACACTCCTCCCAGGAGAATAGCAGATGGTGTCTCGGGGGGATGGGCAAGTTCCAACTGGTACAGGGACGAGATTGTACAGAAGCAACCACTTCCCACTGGTTTACCTGCGTCACTGTCTGTCTGGAGGTGTCCGGTACGGGGTGCCCAAGCCCAGGAAACAGGCTCGCTCCTGTCTGTCCTCAGTTATTACCCCTCAATCATCAGGCTGTTGAACTAGAAGGGATAACTTCACTCAACTTTAGTCACCTCATCACTGAACTGTTCCCACAACCTACAGATCTTCATCTCATGTTTTCGATAGTTACTACTTACAGATTTATTAGTATTTAATTTTCTTTTTGTTTTTGCACAGCTTATAGTCTTTTGCACATTGATTGTTTGTCCATCTTGTTGGGTAAGGTCCTTCATTGATTCTATTATGGTCTTGGATTTACTGAGTATGCCCACAAGAAAATAAATTTACTTTGAACTTTATCATAAGAAGCAGAGTAAACCACTCGGCCCCTAAAACCTCCTCTGCTGTACAACAAGATCAAAGTTCAAAGTAAAATGTATTATCAAGGTCGATACATGTTCCCATTTACTACCTTGAGATACATTTTCTTACAGTCATTTACAGGAAGATAAATATAATAAAATTTATGTAAAGGTATATGTAAACCAGGACAAAAAAACACCAAGGTGCAAAATAAAATAAATCATGCAAATAAAAAAAACTGAGAAAATGATTTGTTCGCTGCCCCCCTCTCTCTGCTTTCCGCAGGGATCGCTCCCTATGCGACTCCCTTGTCCGTTCGTGCCCCCCCATCCCTCCCCACTGATCTCCCTCCTGGCACTTATCCTTGTAAGCGGAACAAGTGCTACACATGTCCTTACACTTCCTCCCTCACCACCATTCAGGGCCCCAAACAGTCCTTCCAGGTGAGGCGACACTTCACCTGTGAGTCAGTTGGGGTGATATACTGCGTCCCGTGCTCCTGATGTGGCCTTCTATATATTGGCGAGACCCGACGCAGACTGGGAGATCGTTTTGCTGAACACCTACGCTCTGTCCGCCAGAGAAAGCAGGATCTCCTAGTGGCCACACATTTTAATTCCACGTCCCATTCCTATTCTGATATGTCTATCCACGGCCTCCTCTACTGTAAAGATGAAGCCACACTCAGGTTGGAGGAACAACACCTTATATTCCGTCTGGGTAGCCTCCAACCTGATGGCATGAACATTGACTTCCCAAACTTCCGCTAATGCCCCACCTCCCCCTCGTACCCCATCCGTTATTTATTTATATACACACATTCTTTCTCTCTCTCTCCTTTTTTTCCCTCTGTCCCTCTGACTATACCCCTTGCCCATCCTCTGGGGTTTTCCCCCCCTCCCCCTTTTCCTTCTCCCTGGGCCTCCTGTCCCATGATCCTGTCATATCCCTTTTGCCAATCACCTGTCCAGCTCTTGGCTCCATCCCTCCCCCTCCTGTCTTCTCCTATCATTTTGGATCTTCCTCTCCCCCTCCCACTTTCAAATCTCTTACTAGCTCTTCCTTCAGTTAGTCCTGACGAAGGGTCTCAGCCTGAAATGTCGACTGTACCTCTTCCTAGAGATGCTGCCTGGCCTGCTGCGTTCACCAGCAACTTTGATGTGTGTTGTTCAATAGTTCAACAGTTCTACATAATATCAAAGAAATGGATGCAATATACATCCTGAAATTCTTTTACTTCTTTGTAAAGAATTTTAGGTTGTGGAATCAGTTCAGTGTTGAGGTGAGTGAAGTTATCCACACCAGTTCAGTAGCCTGAGGACTGAGGGGTAATATCTGAACCTGGTGGTGTGGGACCTAAGGCTCCTGTACCTCCTTCCTGATGGTAGGAGCAAGCAGTGAGCATGGCCTGGATGGTGTGGGTCCTTGATGATGGATGCTGCTTTCTTGTGACAACACTCCATGTAAATGCGCTCAGTGGTAGGGATGCTTATGATGGACTGGGCCATATCCACCACTTTCTGTGGATTTTACCATTCATGGGCACTGTTGTTTCAATACCAGGCCATGATTAGGATACTCTCCATTGTACATATATAGAAGTTTGTCAAAGTTCTAGATGACATGCCAAATCTGTGAAAAACCTTGAATGAAAATAATCCCAGTGATTCATAAGACCATAAGACATAGGAGCAGAATTAGACCATTCAGCCCATAAAGTTTGCTCTGCTATTCTATCGTGGCTGATTTATTATCCCTCCCAAACCTACTCTAACTCCGCTATGGATGATCCCAAGTCCGGCTGCGAAAGGAGGATGGTTGGGAATGGGGCTAGTAACCCCATCCCATAAAAACCCAAAGCTACAGAAACACCAACAGAAGCTCCAAATATCTCATTCCTGGGAGAGGAAGGATACACCAAGAAGAGTGGTTACATCTGGAGACAATATGAAAGACTGGCCCAGGACAGAGACTACTGTCTATATCCTAGTAGAGGTGATGAGCATAAGCTATGTTGGTGATGGAAAATTACAAATGTCACTCTACTCATTAAGAAGAGAGAGATGAAAAAAGACAGGAAATTATATGCCAACTAGCCTGACTTCATGGTTGGAGCCCATTATTAAGAACATAACACATAGAAGCAGAATTAGGCCACTTGGCCCATTGAGTTTGCTCCGCCATTCTATCATGGCTGATTTATTATCCCTCTTATCCACATTCTCCTGGTAACCTTTGACACCCTTATTGAACAAGAACCTATCAAGCACCTCTTTAAATAGATACAATGACTTGGCTTCCACAGCCATCCGTGGCAATGATTCACCACAGATTCAGCACCCTCTGGCTAAAGAAACTCCTCCTCATCTTTGCTCTATTCTGAGGCTGTGCCCTCTGGTCCTAGACTCTCTCTGAATTGGTTAAGCAATGTTAGCATTCACTTCCAAAGGACGAGAATACTGTATAAAAGCAAAGATGTAATGCTGGAGCTTTACAAGGCATTGGTCAGACCGCACTAGGAGTCTTGTGCGCAGTTTTGGGCCCCTTATGTAAGGAATTATGTGCTGGCTTTGGAGAGAGGTTCACAAGAATGATCCTAGGAATAAAAGGGTTAATGTAAGGGTATTTTGAGAAGGTTACAAATTGAGGAGGGAAGGGTTTGACTGACCTTAGAACAGTCATAAAGTTGGCAGAACGTCGAGGGCTAAAGGACCTGTACTGTGCTGTATGTTCTATGTTCTAAGTTTCTACAGATGCTCGGTGGACAGCATTTTGACTGGTTGTATCCGGTGTGGCGGTTCCGATTCACAAGATGGCAAGTGGGTGCAGAGGGTTGTAGACTCAGCCAGCTCCATCACGAGCACAACACTCCCCACCACTGAGGACATCTCCATTTCCTCCCACAGTCCAAAGACATACTGGTTGGTAGGTTAACTGGTCATTACAAATTGTCCCATGAATAGGCTAGGATTAAACTGGGGGATTGCTGGGTGGAGCGGCAGGGCCCATCACACACTGTATCCTAATAAATAAATAAAAACCTTCAAGAGGTGGTACTTCAAGAACATGGCATCCATCTTCAGAAACCCTCACCATTCAGGACATGTCTTTTTGTTATTACTACCATCAGGGAGGAGGTACAGGAGCCTGAAGGCACAGTCAACGATTCAGGAACAGCTTCTTCCCCTCTGCCATCAGATTTCTGAATGGTCTGTGAACCCATGAACTACCTTGTTATTCCTTTGCTTTGCACTATTTTAAAAAATTTTTGTAATTTATTGTAATTTTATGCCTTTCTGTCGTACCCCGATGCAAAACAACAAATATCATTTTGTAATTTATAGTAATTTTTAGGTCTTGCACATCATATAATAAACATGATATACATTTCTTCCCACCTTCCTGCAAACACAGATCTATTTTAAGCTTTGTGTGAGGACTTGGACTTCACTGTTATGAGATAGAGAGTAAACCACACAGCCAATTGTTATTCAAATACACTGGCAGGTCGGAGCCAAAAACAGCTCCCACCTCTGCATTTTTCTCTGGGGACCTGTGCTCAGTAGGCAGGTCTATGTTTGAGCATCTGGTGCTAATCCTCTGGAAATACCTGCAACGGCTCTGGGAGGCTGCTAATTAACAGGGTGACATCGGCTGGTACTCCGCACATCCGGAATTGAGCATTATTTCAGTGGGGAATACTGTGGGTGAAGCATCAAGCCGTTGCCATGACAACAGCAGAAGAAAGCGTGCAGCTGAGGCTGCAACAGAGCCCTCAGAACTCATCTGTCTCCCTCCTAGAGGCTGTGCTGTTGTGCATTTACTGTGAAATGGAGGTCATGGAAGTGAACATCGGCAACAGCCTGTCCTGGTCCAACCACATAGACACCACAGTCAAGAAAGCGACCAGCACCTCTACTTTCTCAGGAGGCTGAAGAAATTTGGCATGTCCCCATTGACCCTCATCATAGAAAGTATTCTGTCTGAATGCATCATAGCAACTGCTCTGCACATGACCACTGGCAGAATATACAAAAGCCTGAAAGCACATACCATCAGGCTCAAGGACACATTCTACCCCACTGTTATCAATCTCTTTAACAGACCTCTTGTACAATAATTTGGGCTTTTAACCTCACAAACTACCTCGTTATGATCTTGTACTTCATCGGTAACCTGCACTACACTTTTTCCAGTGGCTGTTACACTTTCTTTTGCATTTTTATTGGTTTAAGACCGCAAGACCGTAAGAAACAGAAGCAGAATTCAGCCATTTGTTCCATCACGTCTGCTCCACCATTTCATGATGGCTGATTTATTATCTCTCTCAACCCCACCTGCCCCATGTGTGGATGCCACTGACCTAAGGCTGGGGATGACTGGTTGTGTTAGAACCATAGGACACAGAAGCAGAATTAGGCCATTTGATCCATCAAGTCTGTTCTGCCATTCCACACAGCTGATTTATTATCCCTCTCAATCCCATTCTCTTGCCTTCTCCCCATAACCTTTGATACCCCTACGAATCAAGAACCCATCAACCTCTGCTTTAAATGTGTCCAATGACAAATCATCTGTGGCAATGAATACCACAAATTTACCACCACCTGGCTAGAGAAATTCCTTCTCATCTGTTCTAAAGGGAGGTCCCTCTAACCTAAGGCTGCACCCTCCGGTCCCATACCTTCCCCACTATAGGAGACATCCTCTCCACATCCACTCTACCTATGCCTTTCAATATTCAGTCTGTTTCAATGAGATTCCCCCCTCATTCTGCTAAACCCCAGCGAGTACAGGCCCAGAGCCATCAAATGCTTCCCACACATTAACCCTTTCATTCCCAGGATTATTCTCGTGAACCTTATTACCTCTCTATGTTCTGCATTTTAAGTAATCCTTCTACTCTGAGGCTGAGGTAGAACAAGGTAAAACAATAACAGAATGCAGAATGAACTGTGACAGTTAGAGGGAAAGTGCAGTGCAGGTAAACAAAAAGGTGCAAGGTCATGACGAGGTAAACTGTGAGGTCAAGAGTCAATCTTATCATACTAGAGAACCATTAAACAGTCTTACAACACTAGGAGAGAATTTGTACATGCTTTCAGGCTTTTGTATCTTCTGCCTGATGGGAGGGGAGCTGGAGAGGGAATATCTGGGGCAGGTGGTGTCTTTGATTATGCTGGCTGCTTTACCAAGGCAGCGAGAAATGTAGACAGAGTGTAAAGAGGGGAAGCTGGTTTCCATGATGTGCTGAGCTGTCCCCACAAATCTCTGCAACTTCTCGTAATCTTGTACTGGTTGGGGGGGAGGGGGGGAGGATCAGAAAAGAGCCTCTTTCACCCTGTGCCACCACCAACTCCATCCATTCATCCCGCTTGGCCTTTACTCAACAATAGATTTTCTCTAAGTTGCCTGTACTGAGAGCTGAAGGCTTCCCAGATTCAGGATGATAAAGAGTTTTCCCCAGACTGTCCAAGATTTGTGTTTCATTAGTGCCTTTCGTGTCCTATCCAGGAGCTCACACTGCATGCCAAGGCCAGTGAAGCAAAGTGCAGACACAAGTCATAAAGCTATGGATTTGTAGAAGCAGGCCCATCACCACCATGTCAACCCACTCACACAATAACTCTAATTGCAGTTGACCTTTCGTGCTTTTTTTAAAAGATTAAATTTAGTTTTCACACGTACATCAAAACATACAGTGAAACGCGTTGTCCGTGTCAATGATCTACACAGTGCCAGAAAGTGCTGGGCAGCCCACAAGTGTCGCCATGCCAACAACTTACTAGCCCTACTCTTTTGGAACGTAGGTGTGGGAGGACCCTGCAGTCACAGGGAGACCTTACAGACAGCAGCAGGAATTGAACCCTATTGATTGGCGCTGTGAAGTGTTGTACTAACCACTATGCTGCAGAACATAGAACACCACACAGTAAGCACAGTAACAGGCCATTCAGCCCACAATGTTGTACCGAACCAGTTAAAAAGCAAATCAAAAACACCCAAACTCTAATCCCTCCATCCTCCTTACATCCATGTGCCTATCCAAATGTCTCTTAAAAGCCTCTAATGTATTTGTCTCTACCACCATACCTGGCAACACATTCCAGGCATCCACCACACTCTGAGTAGAAAAGCTTACCCCTCACATCCCCCTTGAACCTAATCCCTCTCACATGTTGCATGTTCTCTGGTATTAGATGTTTCAACCCTGGGAAACAGATACTCCCTGTTAACTCTATCTATGCCTCTCATATCTCATCAACCTTTATCAGATCTCCAATCAGTCTCCAGAGAAAACAACCTCAAGTTTATCCAGTCTCTCGTGATAGCACCTGCCCTCTAAACCTGGCAGCATCCTAGTAAACCTCCTCTGAACCCTTTCCAAAGCCTCAACATCCTTGCTATAGTGCGGCGACCAGAACCATATGTAACATCTC
This sequence comes from Mobula hypostoma, assembly GCF_963921235.1. Classification (NCBI taxonomy): domain Eukaryota; kingdom Metazoa; phylum Chordata; class Chondrichthyes; order Myliobatiformes; family Myliobatidae; genus Mobula; species Mobula hypostoma. The sequence goes on from NC_086116.1 coordinate 33,988,561, forward strand.
TTTAGGTTTAAAGTTCTTCGTTTACCTGAGCTTTACACAACACCACACTACTGCCAATTGCTTCCATCGCCAACTTGGCTTGTCAAAACACACGACGGGGTGAGACATGTCCAGCCTCTCCCACGGCACAAGAGCCAAGCCAATTACTGCTCAGATACAAGGGCAGGCTCGTTACAAGTGAAAATAAAGCACTGACCTGAGTAGGTTACAGATGATGAGTCACAACAGCACAGAAACAGGCCCTTTGACCCATCTAGTCTGTGCCAGTCTGGTCCTCTGCTTAGTCTCATCTACCTGCACCCCAACCATACCCCTCTGATCCACATACAACACGTAAGTGCAAGTACAAAGCAAACATGATAGCACCTCTACTTCCTTAGGAGTTTGCAAAGATACTTTAAAACTTTATAAACTTCTATAGATGTGTGGTGGAGATGTGGCTGTGTCACAGCCTGGTTTAAAAACACCAACGCCCTTGAATGGAAAATCCTACAAAAAGTAGTGGATATGTCCCAGCCCATCACGGGAAAAGTCCTAACCACCATTCAGCATATTTACATGAAGCGCTGTCATAGGAAAGCACCATCCATCATCACAGACCACCCCCACACAGGACATGATCTCTTTTCGCTGCTACCACCAGGAAGGTGGTACAGGAGCATGAGGACTCACACCACCAGGTTCAGGAACAGTTATTACCCCTCAACCACCAGGCCCTAGAACCAAAGAGGATAACTTCACTCACCCGCAACCTATGGACTCACTTTCAAGTACTCTTCAACTCCAGATATGTTCTAAATATTTACTGATATTTGTTTGTTTGTTTGTTTGTTTATTTATTTATCTTTTGTATCTGCACAGTTTCTTGTCTTTTGCACATGGATTGTTTATCCTGGTGGGTGTGGTCTTTCATTGATTCTACTGTGTTTCTTGGACTTATTGTGAATGCCTACAAGAAAATGAATCTCAGGGTTGTATATGGTGACATATTTGTACTTTGATAATAAATTTACTTTGAACTTAGAAACTTCTCTTACATGGTACCATCAAATCCACATCCACCGCTTCCACCGGCAGCTCAGTCCACACCTCGCACCACCCTCTGAGTCAAGAAGTTCCCCCTCAGGTTCCCCTTAAATATTTCACTTTTTGTCCTAAACTTCTAAGCTCTAATTCTAGTCTCCTCCAACCTCAGTGGAAGAAGCCTGCTTGCATTTACCCTGTCTACACTACAAGTCCTAACCTATTCAACCTTCCCCGATAAATCAGGACCTCCAATCTGCCTGAACTGCTGACAGGACATGGATCCCCAAGTGAGATCGACAAGTAGGGAGGCCACATAGGCCAACTGCTGACAAGCAGGACAGCACAACATCGTCAGAGAGCAGAAATGGCCATCAGCACCAACACAGTCAGGACAAAGATGTTTCCTCTCCTGAGGGCTGGCTGTTGAACCCCACTGCCTTTGATGCATTGTTGTAACTAATTGAGTTTGACACTGTGACTGTGAGAGGTTTCGGCCGTGCCACACAGGGTTTCAGGTTTGTGACTGTGAGGAGTTTCGGCTGTGCCGCACTGTTTTAGGTCTCTGACTGTGAGAAGTTTCAGCCATGCCACAAGGTTTCAAGTCTGTGACTGTGAGGGGTTTCGGCCACGGCGCACAGTTTCGAGTCTGTGACTGTGAGTGGTTTCGGTCATGACGCACGGTTTCGAGTTTGTGACTGTGAGGGGTTTCGACCATGCCACACGGTTTTGTGTCTGTGACTGTGAGGGGTTTTGGCCGTGGGAGAGGTGGAGAGGGAGGGAGGAAGGAGTTTGGGGGAGAGGAAGAGGGAGGAGGAGAGGGACAGAGAGGGAACACGAGAGATAGAACATAGATGGAGACAGAGGGGGAGAGAGGGAGGGGAGAGGGAAGGAGAAGGGGAGAGGGAGAGATGGCAGGGAGGGTGAGAAGGGGAGCGAGAGAGAGGAGTGAGAGAGATTTAAAAAATAAGCTTCACTTGTCACATGTACATTGAAACAGTATTTTGCATCAATGACCAACAGAGTCTGTGGATATGCTGGGCTATCTGCAAGTATTGCTGAGCTTCTGGCAATGGCCACAATGCAGTAACCTTAAACAGTATGTCTTTGGAATGTGGGAAGAAACTAGAGCACCCAGACGAAACCCATGTTGTCACAAGGAGAACGTACAATCTCCATGCAGATAGTGGCAGGAATTGACCTTCTGTCCCTGGTGCAGTAAAGCACTGTCCTAACCACTACCTACCGTGTCACCGTAGTTGAACTAGTTTAGTTAGCTTGGCACAAAATTGTGAGCCAAAGTCCTGTTCCCGGGCTGCACTGTTCTATGTTCTAATGGAGCACAGCTGGTCTCCAGTCCGTGTGGCAACATCCACATTAATAAAAATTCTCTACCAGCAATCCCATGTCCGAGGTTATATCTTTTCACCTTCACCTGCCTTAACCACCTTCAATAGTTTATTCCCTCCATAAATGATCTGAGTGTTGCTTGCCATGTGGACCATTTGCACTGTCCTCCGGTTGCCTGAATTCCACAGGCCCTCAAAGTTCAAAGTACGTATATCATATGCAATCTGGAGATTCATTTTCTTGTAGGCATCCACAGGGAAACAAAGAAATACAATAGAATCCACAAAAAAAAACACCGACACACATCCAACGTACAAAAGAGGACTCTCTTAGTGTGGAAGTAGAGTCTGACTGCCTCACATTCTGGATTTGGAGATCAAACCTCAGCATCTCTGTACAGCACACCATATCGACAAACTAATTCTCTTCCTTCTGTACGACTTGACAGTTTAATTTTGCATGCCAAATATAGTTCCTTGTTCTGGGCACGAGAACACGAAAGTACAAGCAATCTCTTCAAGCTGTTTGGATGTCTTTGCTACTGATTAAATAACAGGAACTCATGAAACAGTGCCAATTCATCTTACAGATCCCAACCCTGATCAGTCCTCCTTCATATTAAACCACCCACAATCTGCAAAGTACATATTGTGCAAAGACTAGTTTATTAGTTGGTGGGGGGGGGGGGGTGGAATCAAACAGCTTCCACTGGCAAATTTAAACTTACACACACACACACAAGTACGCGTACACACACACGTACACAAATATCAGAAATTAGTACGTCGGGGTTGGTGTAATGCTTCACAGCACCACCCACCAGGGTTCAATCCGCCACTGTCTGTAAGGAGATTATACCTTCACCCCAGACCTCATGGCTTTCTCTGGCAGCTCCAGTTTCCCTTCACATTCCAAAGACATAGTACGGGTTAGGGTTAGCGAGTTGTGGGTATGCTACGTTGGTGCAGGAAGCATGGAGACACTTGTAGGCTGCCCCCAGCACATCCTGGGAATGTGTTGGTCATTGATGCGAAATATGCGTTTCGATGTACACGATAAATAAAACTAATCTTTTCTTTATTTTAGAATCTCCTCCATTTAGTAAGGTCATACTACTACCTTCGGGAAGGAGGTACAGGATCCCACACCACCAAGTTGAGGAACAGTTATTAGCCTATAACCATCAGGCTCCTGAACTGGCGCAGATCACTTCACTCACTCCAGCTCTGAACTGATTCCGCTATCTATAAACTCACTTGTAAATGCCCGCATGAAAATGAATCTCAAGCTGTATATGGTGACATATATACTCAGTGGCCACTTTATTAGGTTAACCTATACACCTGATGGTTAATGCAAATGTCTAATCAGCCAATCATCTGGCAGCAACTCAACGCATAAAAGCATGCAGACATGGTCAAGAGGTTCAGTTGTTGTTCACAGCAAACATCAGAATTGGGAAGAAATGTGTTCTAAGTGACTTAGACTACAGAATGATTGTTGGGGTGGTATGAGTATCTCAGAGGCTGCTGATCTCCAGGGATATTCATGCATAACAGTCTCTGGGGTTTACAGGGAATGGCGTGAAAAACAAAAAAACATTCAGTGTGTGGCAGCTCTGTGGGTGAAAACATCTTATTAATGAGAGAGATCAGAGGCAAATGGCCAGACTTGTCCAAGCTGACTGGAAGGCAACAGTAACTCAAATAACCATGAGTTACAACAGTGGTGTGCAGAAGACCATCTCTGAATGTACAATACATCAAACCCTGAAGTGGATGGGCTACAGCAGCAGAAGACCACAAACATACACTCACTGGCCACTTTATTAGGTTAGAGACGTATTAAATAAAGTGGCACCTAGTGTACGATTGCCCTTGTTCATTCATAGCCTGTCACACCAGTCAGCCATTTTTGTTTGGCACGTAATTACAGGATTGGTCTCCTTTCAGATTAACCGGGTCACGATATGAACGCTCCTGACTCGACCCTTGTTTTTTTTTCTCGAGGCCGAGTGGCTAGTTCGATGCTCAACCCGGCACGGATGGAAAGTGTGCCTGTGCAGGAAGAGAATATCCAAAGACTCAAAAACCTCTGAGTGTAATGTTGAGCATCACCTCTGTTGTACACAGGTGACACTTGATTTTTAAAGCAGCCACCCCTTGCTTTCAGGTTCTGTCACATGAAGCAAATTGCCCTTCACATCCACCCTGTCAAGGCCTCTCAGCCTCTATAGATTCACACAGCACGGAGACAGGCCCTTCATCACAACTGCGCCATGTCAACCAAGCTACCTGTCCAAGCTAGTCGCATTTGCCCATGTTTGGTCCAGAACCTTCTCAAACATTCTTATTTAATATTCCCACCAACTGTCTTTTAAAAGTTGTTACTTCACTTGCCTCAACCACCTCCTCTGGCAGCTCGTTCCACACACTGATCATCCCCTGGGAGAAAAAAAGTTGCCCCTCAGGTCCCCATTAAATCTCCCCCCCCCCACCTTAAACCTGTGCTCTCTCGGTCTCGAGTTCCCAGATTTCACCCTATCTATGCCCGACATGATGTTATATCATTTTAACCATTGTTGGCAGAATTTCAGATAATGGTGAGAGGGCATAAAGGAACGAGATAGTTGCGTGGTGTCACATCAACAACCTTGCATTCAGCGTTAGCAAGTCCAAAAAGCTGATTGTGGACTTCAGAAAGGGTAAGATGAGAGAACAGAAACCAATCCTCATAAAGGGATCAGAAGTGGAGAGAGTGAGCAATTTCAAGTTCCTTGGTGTCAAGAAGACCCTAGCAAGATGCAACATATTGATGCAGCTATAAAGAAGGCAAGGCAGCAGCTATATGTCATCAGGAGTTTGAGAAGATTTGGCTTGTCAACTAAAACACTTGAAAACTTCTACAAATGTACCATGGAGAGCATTCTGACTGGCTGCATCTCCATCTGGTATGGGGGGTGGGGGGGCTACTGCACAGGATCAAAGTAATGTTGTAAAAAATACTTACTACGATTAGTGAGGCACAAAGAGATCTGTATTTACTGACATGTACCTTTATTGTTTAAACTAATAAGTATGTGAGTTCATACACTAAATACCTTGTGTGCACACTCGCTCGGTATCCCTGACTCTCCTGAATAGTCAAAGAAGAGCAAAGGTATTACCCGGGCAAGGGAGTTTACGCTGGCCAGGCGTTCCTCGTTATCCCGATTCACTCGTCACGTGTTTCACACAGGGTTGCTTACGCCTGTATCTGCGACGGTTATTCTTCGAAGTTACCGCTACTAGCACACACAAAGCATCCACTTTTATATCCATTCAAATACCACATTCCAGTGTCATTGGCCACAGGTCATGAGTCTGTCCTTTAACACCTTGTTATTGGCTCTGCTCCAAGCCAGCATCAATTTATTGCTCTCTTCCCATCAAGTGACTCAGCAATGAGCTCGAATCACTTCAGGCAGGCATCAAACCCAACATTCATAAACTTGCATGTTATAGCCAACCATCTCACAAATAACTTCTTATTTGGAAATAATCTCCAGTCCAGCAGATTACATGAAGAATCATTGTGTCTTCTTTAGAACACTGAGCAAGCCCAGCATGTCAAGCTCATAAAATGGAGAATAGCGTGTCTTCACAAAATGACAGCCTCCATCCCCAAGCATGCGGCAAGAACAAAGACAATTAGTCTGTCTGTTTCCACTGTCCTTGATTCATTTGAATTCACTGATTTGTACATTGTCATTCTTTATGACCAACAGTAAGTTGCAAAAACTTGTAAAATTAGTCAGCTCCATCATGGGTACCAGCCTCCATAGTATCCAAGACATCTTCAAGGAGCGGTGCCTTAGGAAGGTGGCGTCCATCATTAAGGACCCCCACCACCCAGGACATGCCCTCTTCTTGTTGTTACCATCAGGAAGGAGGTACAGAAGCCTGAAGGCACACACTCAGCGATTCAGGAACAGCTTCTTCCCCTCTGCCATCTGATTTCTGAATGAACGTTGAACCCATCAACGCTACCTCATTACTTCTATTTTTTTGCACTTCTTATTTTAACTTAACAATGTAATAGACAAGCAGTATATATACTTACTGTAATTCAGTTTTTTTTCTTTATATTCATTTATCATGCATTTCACTGTACTGCTGCTGTAAAGTTAGCAAATTTCACAACATATGCCAGATATACTAAACCTAATTCTGAATTGGATATACCTATAAGGTCACTCCTCATACTCTTGTACTCAGTGCCCTCAGTACCTCCCTCCCACAGTATGACCTTCACTCCGTACCACCCCCCTCACAGTGTGACCCTCCCCCAGCACTGTCCCTCTCACAGCGTGACCTTCCCCCAGCACTGTCCCTCTCACAGTGTGACGCTCCCTCAGTACTGCCCCTCTCACAGTGACGCTCCCCCAGTACTGCCCCTCTTACAGTTTGAACCTCCTTCAGTACTGTCCCCCTCACAGTGTGACCCTCCCCCAGCACTGTCCCTCTCATAGTGTGATGCTCCCTCGGTACTGCCCCTCTCACAGTGACGCTCCCTCAGTACTGCCCCTCTTACAGTTTGAACCTCCTTCAGTACTGTCCCTCTCACAGTGTGACCCTCCCCCAGCACTGTCCCTCTCACAGTGTGACGCTCCCTCAGTACTGCCCCTCTCACAGTGACGCTCCCTCAGTACTGCCCCTCTTACAGTTTGAACCTCCTTCAGTACTGTCCCCCTCACAGTGTGACCCTCCCCCAGCACTGTCCCTCTCACAGTGTGACGCTCCCTCAGTACTGCCCCTCTCACAGTGATGCTCCCTCAGTACTGCCTCTCTCACAGTGACGCTCCCTCAGTACTGCCCCTCTTACAGTTTGAACCTCCTTCGGCACCACCCCTCCCATGGTGTGATACTCCCTCAGCACTGTCCCTCCCACAGTGTTAATCCCTTCAGTATCACCCCTCACCGTGTGACCCTCCCTCAGCACCATCCTTTTCACAGTGTGATTCTCCATCAGTAATGCCCCCCTACAGTGTGACCCTCCCTCAGTATTGCCCCTCAATTTTATATACTCTACAAGGTCACCTCATTCTCCTAAACTCCAATGTCTTTGGTACTATACCTCCCACAGTGTTACCCTCCCTCAGCATGGCTATCCCTCAGTATGCCCCTCTTAGTGCGACCCTCCCATAGTCCTGCTCGCCCATAGTATGATCCTCCCTCAGTACTGCCACTCCGATAGTGTGACCCTCCCTCAGTACTGCCACTCCGATAGTGTGACCCTCCCTCAGTACTACCCCCCACAGTGACTCTCCATCAGCACTGCCATCTACAGTGTGACCCTCCCTCAGCAGTACCCCCACAGTGACCCTCCATCAGCACTGCCATCTACAGGGTGATCCTCCCTCAGTTCTACCCCCCACAGTGACTCTCCCTCAGTACTGCCATCTACAGTGTGACCCTCCCTCAGTACTACCCCCCACAGTGACCCTCCCTCAGTACTGCCATCTACAGTGTGACCCTCCCTCAGTAATGCTGTCCCACAATATGACTCTCCTTCAGTACTACCCACCCCCACAGTGTGAAACTCCCTCAATACTACCACTCTCAGTGACCCTCCCTCAGTATTACCGCCCTACAGAGTGACCCTCCCTCAGTACTGCCATTCTCACAATATGACTCTCCCTCAGACCCTCACCTCCCCTCAGTGCCGCATATATACAGTACAAACTAATTGCGATTAATTTACAAACTGCCTGAACATCAGCTGTGCCACTGAAAAAGAAACGATCACCGTTCATTCACTGGGTTACCTGCTCCCAATTCCTTGCTCATTACGCTACAGATGTCTGAACAAGCAATGCGTAGCTTCACAACCAATTAGCAGATGGCAGAACATGCTTCACAAACTGCACTTCATCCTGCCGGCTGCCAACACATTAACCAAGATAAATTGTTCATCTGCCAGGTTTACAACTGCACAGGGGTGGGAATTCCTACCCAGACAGTGCCTGTCCCCTGCTCCAAATCGTGTCCCACTACATGCACCCTCCCTGTCAACCACGGTGCCCTATGGTTGAGGCATTAGAACACTCTCAGATCAAACCATCTGAGATGCAGTATTGCGATGAGGACAGTTACTATCTCTCTGAACTCTGTCCGAAACTGCCAACAAAGGCACACCCTCACTCTTGAAGCATGAGGACGAGAATCAAGCTGGACTCAGCCTGCCACTGCTGTGATCAGAGGTGCCCCTTCAAGTAAATATGGTGTTACTTCGTGGCAATAAAAAAAAAGGGGGCTGTTTGGCCCATCGGGTCCATACTAGTCCACAGGGCAATCCCATCCCCCACACCAGTGTGCTCTCTCTGACACAATACTAAGCTTTGCAGACAGTAGACAGAATCCTTGCTGAAAGATTTCACAGGATGGGGATGTCACAGAGATTAAGGTTTGGACAGAGTGAGGAGAACTCTCTTCCAATGGCTGACAGTCAGGGAAATAAAGGGTTCTGGTTGGGGGAGTTGGGTTGATGTACCAGAGATGAGATAGTTTTCTTTGTGTATTTATTTAACTTAAGATATGGGCCTCCCAGGCTGATCCAGCATCTAATCGCCCTCCCTCGTTGCCCCTGAGAAGGTGGTGGTGAACTGCCTTCTTGAACTGCTGCAGTTCCTGAGGTGAGGGTCCATTCACATGAGCAGCAGAGGAACGTCAATTTACCAAGGCACAGCGGAAAACTGAATTTGCAAAAATTTTTGGTGTAAGTTTATTATTGTCACCTGTACCAAGATACAGTGAAAAGCCTGTCTTGCACACTGTTCATACAGATCAGATCCACTGATTACACAGTGCATTGAGGTAAGATAAAACAATAACAATGCAGAATAGAGTGTAAAAGCTACTGAAAGAGTGCAGTGCAGGTAAATGATAAAATGCAAGATCATAATGAGCTAGTTTGTGAAGCCAAGAGTCCATCTTATCCCAAGAAGTTCCCTCAAGAATGGGATAGAAGCTGTTATTGAGCCTGGTTTCTGTATCCTCTGCCCAATGGGAGAAAGAAGAAGAGAGAAAGTCCAGGGTGCATGAATTATTTAATTTGCTGGCTGCTTTTCTGAGGCAGCGAGAAGTGTAGACAGAGTCCATGGAGGGAAGGCTGGTTCCAAAACGATTTCACAACCAGCTAAAAGTCAAATTGCAGTGTACTTCAGCGGGTTATGGGTTCAAGCCCAAATCCCATGACTTTGCATCGTAGGGAAGGTATGGCAGAGATTTATGACAGTGATTCAACGGTGAGGGTTAGTCTATCATCCTCTATTTTAAATATACCCAATGCTTGGCCTCCACAGTCACCTTGGCAATGAATTCCACAGATTCACCACCCTCTGGCTACAGAAATTCCTCTTCCTCTCTATTATAAAGGGATGTCTTTCTGTTCTGAGGCTGTGCACAGATATTGTCAGGACTCGAGGGCCTGAGTTACAGGGAGAGGTTAGTTCGGCTTGGTCTTTGTTCCTTGGAGTGTCGAAGAGTGAGGGGTGATCTTGCTGAGGGGTATAAAATGATGAGGGTAAATGCACTCAGTTCTTTTCCCCAGGGTTGGGGAATCAAAAACCAGAGGACATCGATTTAAGGTATAAAGAGAAAATATTTAAGAGGAACTTGAGAGGCTGCTTTTTCACACAAAGGGTGGTATCTACTTGGAATCAGCTACCTGAGGAAGTGGCTGAGGCAAGTACAATAACAACTTCAACAGGCTTCAGAACAGAAGAACGTCCCTTAAGAACAGAGATGAGGAGAAATTCATTTAGCTGGAGGGTGGTGAATCTGTGGAATTCGTTGCCACAGACAGCTGTGGAGGCTAAGTCATTGAGTACATTTAAAGAGGAAGCTAAGAGGTTCTTGATTACTCAGGATGACAAAGGATTACGGGGAGAAGACAAGAGAATGGGGATGAGAGGATAATAAATCAGCCGTAGACACTGTGGGAAAACACCAACCAGGAATCCATAGAGATACAAACACGCAAACGAAAATGGAGGTGGATCAGCCACACCTTGATGAAACCAACCAACAACATCACGAGGTAGGCATTAAAAGGAATCCCCAAGGAAAGAGGAAAACGGGACATCCAAAGAACACCTGGAGGAGAGATGTTGAGGCCGAAATTAGGCGATGAAGACACTCTTAGTCCATTCTTGAGAAACAGGTTCAGAACAGAGGGCGATGGAGCTGGGAGGTCACCAATGGTTTATGCTCCACTGGGAGCTCAGGGCCCAAGAAGAAGATGATGATGACAGAATAGCAGAGCAGATCAATGGTCTAATTCTGCTCGTATGTCCACGGTCACAGGCCAAATGCGGCAAATGCAGTGTGCTCAGATGGGAACCGTGGTTGGTACAATTCTACAACTCTATAAAATGCCCCGAAACCGATCAGTTTTGATATCATTGGGATTGCTTCCAATATTTGCATTCTTTGAGCATAACTATTGTGCTTCTTTTCAAAGGGTTATGGAACCTAAAGGTTCCTTTTATCTACTGAAAATAGTAACATTTTATGGCATTGTCCTCTAACTAATAAAACCAGTTTTGAGTTACAACGCATGTTAATCTGGGGATTATTTTCAGGGCTCTCAAGTCATTTGTTTAAATTCTTTTAATGCCACAGGTGTTGTTCCTGACAGATAAAAAGTCAACCCCTGGCATTGTGGAGTGGATCCTCTCAAATTTCAGCTTCCCGACTGCCTTCATTGTCTTGACTCAAACTTTCACATTAATCTTTGAACAGGGAACGCTGCAAGATGAAAGCCCCAGGCAAAATTGGACAACAAAGGCACAACTTTCGTCCTAAGAGAGGCAGTTTATCCTAAGTATCTCCAGTGGTTTCCCTTGTCTACGCTGTACTGGGTGTGGTGGGAACGTAGGTGATATAAACAGCTTATTTTGGGCTGGTCACCCTCATGTTTCACCCTGGGCAATAGTCTCTCCTGTGCTTCCCATGCTTTTGCACAATCAACACACACTTAATAAGGCTAACATCTGAAGTAACAAAGAGTACAGAGAAAGCTTACATGAATGTTGCCAGGACTTGAGGATCTGAGGTACAGGGAAAGGTTGAATGGGTTAGGACTTTATTTCCTGGTGCAGAGGAGAATGAGGTACATTTGATGGAGGTCTACAAAATTATGAGGAGTACAAAATTTTGAGGGTACAGTTGGTATTTTGCACAGTGGTTGTTAGTTTTTGTGGGTAATTTTTCATTGATACTATTGTATTTCTTTGTTCTACTGTGAATGTCTGCAAGAAAATGAAATTCAAATGGTGACATAAACGTATTTTGATAATAAATTTATTTTGACCTCTGATAGGCTGAATGCAAGCAGCTTTGTTCCTCTGAGGTTGGGTGAGACTAGAAGGGAGGTCACAGGTTAAGGGTGAAAGGTGAAATAATGAGGGGGAATCTGAGAGGGAACTTCTTCACTCAGAGGATGGTGAAAATGGAATGAGGTGCCAGCACGAATGGTGGATGCAGGTCTGATTTCAACATTTAAAAGAATTTGGATAGGTACATGGATGGGAAGGATTAAGTCAGGATAGGTCAGAATCAGAATCATTCACAAATGTCATGAAATTTGTTATTTTGTGGCAACCGTATAATGCAATAGATAAAAGAATTACTATTAGTTAAAAAGAGAAATTTTTAAAAGTAAGCAAGTAGTGCAAATCTGTGCTGTAGTGTTCTATGGCTCCATGACTCTCAAAGGAGAACGAAATAGTGAGGTGGTGTTCATGGGTTCACTGACTTTCCAGAAATCTGACAGTGGAGGAAGCTGTTCATGGATGGGAGAGGTTTGGAGGGATATGGTCTGGCTGCAGGTAGATGCGACTAGGCAGAAGAACAGGCCAGCATGGACTAGATGGCCAAAGGAGCTGTTTCTGTGCTGTATTGCTGATGTGGGAGAGGCATTATACAATCTGCTGGGGGATCTTAGCGGGTCAAGAAGCATCTATGGGAAAAAAGAAACTCGATGATTCGGGCTGAAACTGTGCATTAGGACTGAGAGTGGAGGGGGAGATGGCCAGCATGCGGAGGGGAAGGGGAGAGGCAGAAAAGGACTCTGAGGGGATTGCTGGACTAGGGAGAGGTGTACGATGAGGCAGGTAGTGCCAGATAGGGGAGGAGAGGGAGCACGGGAGCAAGAACCCCATGGCAGGTGAGCAGAAGTAGAGGGAACACAAAGCAGTCATCATCTAGGGAGCAGAAGTATGAAGAGTGAGCAGTTTCAAGTTCCTGGGAGTCAATATCTCTGGTGAGATCTGACAGGAGAGGAAGGAGCAGCACAGAACCAGATTAGGGAGGTGGGGAGGGCAGATGGGAACAGTGGATGAGGGGACCCCCATGGGAGGCGTGTATGGGTAATTGAAGCGTGTGTGGGTGATGGGCAGATGCAGAGGGTGAGGGAGGGGGAAGATACCTGGTGATGAGGGTTGCGGTAGGTATGAAGGAAAGAGAAATGGACAAAGGAGCAGCAAGTGTTGGGGTTACTCCCCAGACTGGGGAGATCTCCACAACTAGCCTGGGAGAGTGAGAAGAAGCAAAGAAGGCTGCCATTGACTGCTCTAGGCAAAAAGGTGAAACAGTAGTGGCCATTTACCCTTCTACTCTTCTCACTGCCTCAGTAAAGCAGCCAGCCACCCAGACATTCTCTCATCTCTCTCCCATTGGGCAGAAGAAGGGTACAGTATATTGTTTTACATTGTTCTACCTCAGTGCATTGTGCAATGAATGGTATGCAAGACAACTTTTCTCTGTACCTCGGTACAAGTGACAATAATAAACCAATTTAGCAAAGGATACATGGATGACAGTAAAATGGAAGGCAATGTTCCCTCTAAATTGTAATTATCAGTGTGTGCAAAAATCTTGTGCTGTGCAATGTTTTGCCCAGTGACAACGTGTAAAGCGGCCAGAGCGTGAGTGGGCCAGTGAAGGAGTGGAGCTTTGAGGCTTTGACTCGAGAGGCTTCGACGAGAAGAGGCGGAGGACAAGCTAGCTCGCAGTTAGTTTTTACAATGTCTCCTGAGACGGTGATGTGCCTCTCATGTGAGATGTGGCAGTCTTAGGGGAACGCCCCTCTCCCGCAGAGTCACATCTGCCAGAAGTGCATACGGCTGGGCGATCTGGAAGACCGTGTAAGGAATCTGGAGCAGCAGCTGGATGACCTTCGACTCATAAGGGAGAATGAGGCAGTCATAGGAGAGCTACAGGGAGGTAGTCACACCTAGGCTGCCAGAAGCAGGTCGTTGGGTGACAGTCAGAGGGGGGAAAGCGAAGGTGAGCAGACAGGTAGTGCAGAGCACCCCTGTAGCCATTCCCCTGAATAATAAGTTTACCATCCTGGATACTGTTGGCGGGGACGACCGACCAGGTGTGAGCCACGGTGGCAGGGCCTCCGGCACTGAGTCTGACCCTGTGGTGCAGAAGGGTGGGATGGAGAAGAGGAGAGCTGTTGTCATTGGGGACTCTATAGTCAGGGGAGCAGACAGGAGATTTTGTGGACGTGAGAAGGACACCCGCATGGTTTGTTGCCTCTCGGGTGCCAGGGTCCGGGATGTCTCTGACCGGGTGCACGACATCCTGATATGAGAGGGAAAGCAACCAGAAGTCGTGATACATGTTGGGACCAACGACATGGGCAGGAAGTGGGATGAGGTCCTGAAGTGTGAGTTTCGGGAATTAGGTAGAAGGCTGAAGAACAGGGTCTCAAGGTTGACGTTCTCAGGATTGCTGCCAGTGCTACGTGACAAGAGATGGTAAGAATTGGAGGAGATGGCAGTTGAATGCGTGGCTGAGGAGTTGGTGCAGGGAGCAGGGTTTTAGATTTTTAGATCATTGGGATCTCTTCTGGGGAAGGTGGGACCTGTACAGATTGGATGGGTTGCACCTGAACTTGAGGGGGAGCAATATCCTTGCAGGTAGGTTTGCTAGCATGGTTTGAGAGGGTTTAAACTAATTTGCGAGGGGGATGGGACCCAGAGCGATAGAGCAGTGAAAGAAGTGCATGGAGTAAAGCCAGATCTAACATACAGAGAGGCTTTGAGGAAAGAGAAGCAGAATAAACGGTGTAAAGACAGTAAGGTAGAAGAGCTGAAATGTGTGTACCTCAACGCAAGAAGCATCAGGAACAAAGGTGATGAACTGAGAGCTTGGATACATACATGGAATTATGATGGCCATTACAGAGACTTGGCTGGCACCAGGGCAGGAATGGATTCTCAATATTCCTGAATTTCAGTGCTTTAAAAGGGATAGAGAGGGCGGAAAAAGGGGAGGAGGGGTGGCATTACTGGTCAGGGATACTATTACAGCTACAGAAAGGGAGGGTAATGTAGCAGGATCCTCTTTTGAGTCAATATGGGTGGAAGTCAGGAACAGGAAGGGAGCAGTTACTCTACTGGGGGTATTCTACAGGCCCCCCGGTAGCAGCAGAGATACAGAGGAGCAGATTGGGAGGCAGATTTTGGAAAGGTGCAAAAATAACAGGGTTGTTATCATGGGTGACTTTAACTTCCCTAATATTGATTGGCACCTGATTAGTTCCAAGGGTTTAGATGGGGCAGAGTTTGTTAAGGGTGTCCAGGATGGATTCCTGTCACAGTATGTGGACAGGCCGACCAGGGGGAATGTCATACTAGATCTAGTACTAGGTAATGAACCGGGTCAGGTCACAGATCTCTCAGTGGGTGAGCATCTGGGGGACAGTGACCACCACTCCCTGGCCTTTATAGTTATCATGGAAAAGAATAGAATCAAAGAGGACAGGAAAATTTTTAATTGGGGAAAGGCAAATTATGAGGCAATAAGGCTAGAACTTGCGGGTGTGAATTGGGATGATGCTTTTGCAGGGAAATGTACTATGGACATGTGGTCAATGTTTAGAGATCTCTTGCAAGATGTAAGGGATAAATTTGTCCTGGTGAGGAAGATAAAGAATGGTAGGGTGAAGGAACCATGGGTGACAACTGAGGTGGAAAATCTAGTCAGGTGGAAGAAGGCAGCATACATGAGGTTTAGGAAGCAAGGATTAAATGGGTCTATTGAGGAATATAGGGAAGCAAGAAAGGAGCTTAAGAAGGGGCTGAGAAGAGTAAGAAGGGGGCATGAGAAGGCCTTGGTGAGTAGGGTAAAGGAAAACCCCAAGGCATTCAATTATGTGAAGAAAAAAAGGATGACAGGAGTGAAGGTAGGACCGATTAGAGATAAAGGTGGGAAGATGTGCCTGGAGGCTGTGGAAGTGAGCGAGGTCCTCAATGAATACTTCTCTTCGGTATTCACCAATGAGAGGGAACTTGATGATGGTGAGGACAATATGAGTGAGGTTGATGTTCTGGAGCATGTTGATATTAAGGGAGAGGAGGTGTTGGAGTTGTTAAAATACATTAGGACAGATAAGTCCCCGGGGCCTGACGGAATATTCCCCAGGCTGCTCCACGAGGCGAGAGAAGAGATTGCTGAGCCTCTGGCTGGGATCTTTATGTCCTCGTTGTCCACGGGAATGGTACCGGAGGATTGGAGGGAGGCGAATGTTGTTCCCTTGTTCAAAAAAGGTAGTAGGGATAGTCCGGGTAATTATAGACCAGTGAGCCTTATGTCTATGGTGGGAAAGCTGTTGGAAAAGATTCTTAGAGATAGGATCTATAGGCATTTAGAGAATCATGGTCTGATCAGGGACAGTCAGCATGGCTTTGTGAAGGGCAGATCGTGTCAAACAAACCTGATAGAGTTCTTTGAGGAGGTGACCAGGCATATAGATGAGGGTAGTGCAGTGGATGTGATCTATATGGATTTTAGTAAGGCATTTGACAAGGTTCCACATGGTGGGCTTATTCAGAAAGTTAGAAGGCATGGGATCCAGGGAAGTTTGGCCAGGTGGATTCAGAATTTGCTTGCCTGCTGAAGGAAGAGGGTAGTGGTGGAGGGAGTACATTCAGATTGGAGGATTGTGACTAGTGGTATCCCACAAGGATCTGATCTGGGACCTCTACTTTTCGTGATTTTTATTAACAACCTGGATGTGGGGGTAGAAGGGTGGGTTGGCAAGTTTGCAGACGACACAAAGGTTGGTGGTGTTGTAGATAGTGTAGAGGATTGTCAAAGATTGCAGAGAGACATTGACAGGATGCAGAAGTGGGCTGAGAAGTGGCAGATGGAGTTCAACCCGGAGAAGTGTGAGGTGGTACACTTTGGAAGGACAAACTCCAAGGCAGAGTACAAAGTAAATGACAGGATACTTGGTAGTGTGGAGGAGCAGAGGGATCTCGGGGTACATGTGCACAGATCCCTGAAAGTTGCCTCACAGGTGGATAGGGTAGTTAAGAAAGCTTATGGGGTGTTAGCTTTCATAAGTTGAGGGATAGAGTTTAAGTCGCGATGTAATGATGCAGCTCTATAAAACTCTGGTTAGGCCATACTTGAAGTACTGTGTCCAGTTCTGGTCGCCTCACTATAGGAAGGATGTGGAAGCATTGGAAAGGGTACAGAGGAGATTTACCAGGATGCTGCCTGGTTTTGAAAGTATGCATTATGATCAGAGATTAAAGGAGCTAGGGCTTTACTCTTTGGAGAGAAGGAGGATGAGAGGAGACATTATAGAGGTGTACAAGATAATAAGAGGAATAGATAGAGTGGATAGCCAGCGCCTCTTCCCCAGGGCACCACTGCTCAACACAAGAGGACATGGCTTTAAGATAAGGGGTGGGAAGTTCAAGGGGGATATTAGAGGAAGGTTTTTTACTCAGAGAGTGGTTGGTGCGTGGAATGCACTGCCTGAGTCAGTGGTGCAGGCAGATACACTAGTGAAGTTTAAGAGGCTACTAGACAGGTATATGGAAGAATCTAAGGTGGGGGCTTATATGGGAGGCAGGGTTTGAGGGTCGGCACAACATTGTGGGCCGAAGGGCCTGTACTGTGCTGTACTATTCTATGTTCTATGTTCTATGTGCGTACTGAATTTCATATATAGAGGTATTCATTTTAACAGCTAGCAAAATCTGTCAATAAGAACTTTGATCTCCTCTGGATTTGATTGTTTTTGGTCCAATTCATCTGCACTCTCACAAAACATATGTAGCAGACTTGTAGCAGGTAATGAAGGATTTTCGCGCTGGAACTTTTGCACACCGTCCATATGCAATTTTCTTGCTAAATGATGCTTTAAAAAGTCAAATTTCTAAATATCACTCCACTTCTTCCCACATGCAAATTCTCCAGCAACTTTTGCATCACAACAATTCACGCAGGTAACACCAGTTTCTGTATTGTACATAAATATTTCTCGCAGTTTCACATTCCTGACCTCATGAGCTTTCAGTGTAGCAGTTTCTACGGCTTCATTAAGCCATTCCACTTTAAATGAAATAGCAGTTGTTTTGCGCTTCATGCCCTTTGCTTCTTTGGAATTCGACATACTGAATCAATAATTAATTCAATAAAAAACAGTATAAATAAGCCAGTTCTAAAATCTGTAGACAAATCGCCACAAACTTCACGTTGTCAATACTGTCTGCATTGGAAACCAGAAAAGCAAATGTGGTTGTATACAATTGTGAAATGTACTTAACATGCCAACTAGGTAGAGGGTGACAACCTTTTGTGCGCTGTTTAAATTCCTTTGTGCGTTTGTAGCGCGCACGCGCGCGCACACACACACCCACCCACACCCACCCCTTAGAGGGAACACTGGTGGGAAGGAAGGGTTACATTGATTTTAAGAGTACGTTATAAGGTCAGCACAACGAAGGGGCTGTACTGTGCTGTAGGTTTCTATGTAACTTCCACATTCACCCTATCTATGCCCTTCATGATTTTGTACACCAGTACATCATAGATATGACAGACAGCCAGCAACTTTCTCCCCTAAAGCGGAAATGGCTGATATGAGATGGTCAAATTTTAAGGTGATTGGAGGAAAGTGTATGCTTTGTATCTTCAAAACATTAAACTAATTCAAAGGGAGACATGGGAGTCCAAAATGCAGGTCTAACTTCGCGTCTACTTTAAGCCAGGCACACAAACATCACATGGTAGTGGATGACGTATGCAATTCATTTATTTTTACGTGTAACTATAATGAATTATGTAAACAACAAACAACATTTAATCAAACTATGTGTATATATATTGCATACATCGTTTGATAAAGTTATATACACACACACACAAGATTACTCAGATGTTACTGAAATATTAAATATATTAAATACACAATTGAAAGTATATGGGGGATGTCAGAGTTAGGTTTGCCCACATTCTCCCCTTACTCTTTCTTCCGACCACCTTGAAATGATGCCCTCTCATGTAAGCCAATTCCACCTTGCACCTGTAGAAATACCAAGATGCAAAAACATTAAATAGTTAAGAGTGACACAAGACCACAGCAGATGCTGGAAATCTGAAACAACTCACAAAAACATGTCAGGATCTTGACCCGAATCGTTAATTATCCTAAGAAGGGATGTGCCAACATTGGAGAGGGTTCAGAGGAGGTTCAGGAGAATGATTCCTGGAATGAAAGGGTTACCATATGAAGACTGATTGATGGCTCTAGGCCTGTACTTGCTGGGGTTCAGAAGTGGGGGATCTCATTGAAACCTATCGAATATTGAAAGACCTTGATAAAGTGGATGTGGAGAGGATATTTCCTATAGTGGGGGAGTCTAGGACCAGAGGACACAGCCTCAGAATAGAGGGACATCCATTTAGAATGGTGATGAGGAGAAATTTCTTTAGCCAGAGATCAGTGAATCTGAGGAATTTGTTGCCACAGGCAGCTATGGAGGCCAAGTCATTAGGTATATTTAAGGCAGCGGTAGAAAGGTTCTTGATTAATCAGGGCCTGAAGGGTTACAAGAAGAAGGAAGGAGACTGGGGCTGAGAGGGAAATGGATCAACCATGACGAAGTGGGCCAAACGGCCTAATTCTGCTCCTATATCTTATGGTTTTATAGTCTGTCCATTATCCTTCAGAGATGCTGCCTGACACGCCAAGTTCCTCCAGTACTTTGTATGTGTTATCAAATTTGTGTTTACTAGTGTGGAGCACCAATAAATCTTGTGGGTAGGAAATTTCTTCACTGCAACTTTAGCAATGTCCTTATAAAAATAAAATGCCAACAGTCCTCAGACCCAGGCCAAGCGGCCCAACACAGGGTAGAGATGTATCAGCAACTGAAGTCCATAAGCAATAAAGAAGATACTGGAGGAACTCAAGCGAGGTCACAGCCTCCCAACAAGAGTACATCCCATTAGAACAGATCGCCACAGATGGTTGCGGACGCCGAGTTATTAAGTATATTTAAAGCAGAGGTCGATAGGTTCTTGATTTGTAAGAACATCAAAGGTTACGGGGAGAAGGCAGGAGAATGGGGTTGAGAGGGAAAATAAATGAGCCGTGATTGAATGGCTGAGCAAACTCGATGGGCCAAATGGGCTAATTCTGCTCCTGTTTTATGGTTTTCTGTGGAGGGAAATGGACAATGTTTTGGGTCAAGATCTTTCAGATGCTGCTCAGCCTGCTGAGATCCTCCAATATCTAGTTTGCTCTGCCAGTCTGTGTCCTCTGGCGTCCACCAGGCTGGTCACAATCTCCACATATGCTAATTCTATTGCTTGTTCGTGCACACACCAGCAATCTTCCTCATCCTCTGCTTAACAGCCAACGTCCCATCCAAGTGATGGAAGCAGTTAACAGTCAATGAAAATGTAGTAATTCTACTCAGCTCGTGTTCAGTTCGAAAGAAGACATTCTGTAAAGAAACACCCACTTAGAATTCAGGAACAGTCTGACATGACACTAAATGTGACACGTAAAGGTGACTTGGAATAAAATATTAATTTTCTGGTCAGGCTGAATATTCTATTCATTAATAAAATTACCTCTAGCAGAAGATTGCTGACTGACTCGTTAAGTGTTTCCAACCTCTGTGTCAAAACTGAGATGTTAATTGGTAGAGTTGAAGGGTGCTGAAGTTGTTGCTGATGCCGCCTTGATTACAGCCCTTAAACCATGGAATCAGAGAACTGATTTCACCAGGATGCAGATATAGAACATAGAACAGGCCCTTCGGCCCACGGTGTTGTGCCGATCTCTTAACTTGCTCCGATATCAATCTGATTAGTCTCTTCCACATAAAACTCCATTTTTCTTTCATCCATGTGCCTATCTAACAGTGTCTTAAATTGCCGTAATGTAACAGCCTCTGCCACCACCCCCGTCAGCACATCCCAGGCACTTACCACTCTCTCTGTAAAACATCTACCCCTATACTTTCCTCCAATCACCTTAACAGTATGTCCTCTCTTATTAGCC
The DNA here is from genome assembly GCF_963921235.1 of Mobula hypostoma. Lineage (NCBI taxonomy): Eukaryota > Metazoa > Chordata > Chondrichthyes > Myliobatiformes > Myliobatidae > Mobula > Mobula hypostoma. The sequence goes on from NC_086116.1 coordinate 34,009,297, forward strand.
ACTGTCAGCCTGGGAAAAGATGCTGGATGCCTACTCTATTTCTGCCTCTTATCATCTTGTACACCTCTATCAAGTCACCTCTCATCCTCCTTCATTCCAAAGAGAAAAGCCCTAGCTCACACAATCTATCTTTATATGACATGCTCTCTAATCTGGGCAGCATCCTGTAAATCTCCTCTGCACCCTCTCTAAAGCTTCCACATCCTTCTACAATGAAATGTGGTCTAACAGAGTTTTGTACATCTGCAACATTATCTCGCAGCGCTTGAACTCAGTCTCTTGACTAATGAAGGCTGACACACCATACACTTTCTTAACCACCCTATGAACTTGCATAGCAACCTTGAGGGATCTATGGACCTGGATCCCAAGAACCCTCTGTTCTTCCACACTGCTGAGAATCCTGCCATTAATGCTATATTCTGCCTAAAAGTTTGACCTTCCAAAGTGAATCACTTCACACTTTGCCCACTTGAACTCCTTCGGCCACTTGTCAGCCCAGCTCTGCATCTTATCAATGTCCCACTGTAACCTACGACAACCTTCTACACTTACCAGCGTGACGGTTATATCACTCTTCTTCCCCACTAGAAGTTTTAAGCAGCTGCATTTTGAACACACTTCACCAGATCATTATTTCAGAAAGGTTAATTCAATAATCCAATCATTGTTTTTGAAATTTATCAGAAGGTACTATCCAAATCCTAAGGCATTAAACTACTGCCAGGATCAATGATAACTGGTAATGTACAGAACACTTACGTTTCTGTAAGAACTGTTCAGGAGGAGAAGATGGTGGCGCGACACAGCGCGCGTGGCCTCTCCGGTGAAATGATATCACATTTGTTAAATAGGGGCCATGCACAATCCTGATTTGATGGAGACGAACGTGAGAAGCACGGAGGAACATCTGGAGAAACTTCTGAAATGCCCGGTTCGCTGCCGCTGCTACTGTGCGATCGACAATCTCCGGAGGGGAAGGCCCCAAATCCTCGGCTTTGCCTGTTGCTGGTGGCCGGGGCTGGGGTCGAAGCGCTCAGCAGAGATGGTGCTCTGTGTCAGAGGGCTGGTCGGAGGCTCAAAGTTTTCGGACGGATTGAGTCGGACTGTGGTCGGGTGCTTCCCGGATGCGGCATCGGCAAGTTTGCGGTGCTGGAAGCCCATGGCAGGGAGAGTTTTCTTCCTCCTACCATCTACGTGAGATGTTGGGACTTTCGAGAGACTTTGAGACTTTTTTTTACCATGACCATGGTCTGTTCTTCTATCAAATTACTGTATTGTTTGCATTGTTGTAACTATATGTTATAATTATATGGTTTTTGTCAGTTTTTTCAGTCTTGGTCTGTCTTGTGTTTCTGTGATATCACACTGGAGGAACATTGTATCATTTCTTAATGCATGCATTACTAAATGACAATAAAAGAGGACTGTGGGTCCTCATAATCTAATCTAATGTGAGATAATACTGCATCAGGTAAGTATTATCATTTCTGAGGATCTGTCCTGGGTGCAGCAGCTAAAAGCCATCACAAAGAAGGCATGACAGAGCCTTTATTTTCTAAGAAGTTTGCATAGATTCAGCATGTCATCTAAACTTGACAAACTTCAAAAGATGAACAGTGGGGAGTATCCTGACTGGTTGTGTCATGGCCTGATATGGAAACACCCATGTTCAGGAACAGAAAAACCCACAGAAAGTGGTGAGCACAGCCCAGTCCAAAACAGAAAAAGCCCTTCCCTACACTGAGCACATCTACAAGCAGTGCTGTCACAAGAGAACGGCATCAATTATCTAGGACTTCACCATCCAGACCATACTCCCTTCTCGTTGCTGCTATTGGGAATGAGGTACAAGAAGCCTTGAGTCTCACACCACCAGGTTCAGTAACAATTACTACCCCTCAGCCATCAGGTTCCTGAACCAGCATAGATAACTTCACTCACCTCAATGCTGAACTGATTCCACAACCCATGGATTCACTTCCAAAAACTCAACAATTCATGTTCTCAAAATTAGTTATTTACTTATTTATTTTGTATTTGCAGTTTGTCTTCTTTCGCACATTGGTTGTTTGTCAGTCTTTGTGTGTAGCTTTTCACTGAACCTATTGTATTTCTTGGTTCTACTGTGAATGATTGGACTCTGTAGTTCATCATATGCTGTATTTCTAGTTTTTGGCCACTCCTTTTTTTGTTGCTGCCTTGTGCGATTTTGATTGGCATACACCGGCACTGTGGCCTGCAGATAGCGGCGTTGGATTGAACCGAGCTGAGCTGAACTGAATATGCCTCCACTCTTTCAATGTCTTTGTGACTTGGTGTTTGTATCCTGTGTTTTTCCACTCATTTTTTTTTGCTGTTCGCGCAAATTGTTCTTTTTTTTTTGCACATAGGGTTTTGATGATTTTTCTTTAAACGATTCCCTGGTTTTCTTTATTTCGTGGCTATCTGTGGGGAAGACAAATCTCAGGGCTGTATGCTACACATATACTTTGAATCTTTGAATGTCTGCAAGGAAACAAGTTGTAAGGTAGTACACTCAGACCCCTTAGATCCCCTCCAGTTCGCCTACCAGCCCCAGCTAGGAGTTGAGGATGCCATCGTCTACCTGCTGAACTGTGTCTACACACACCTGGACAGGCCAGCGAGCACTGTGAGGGTCATGTTTTTTGACTTCTCCAGTGCTTTCAACACCATCCGCCCTGCTCTGCTGGGGGAGAAGCTGACAGCAATGCAGGTGGATGCTTCCCTGGTACCATGGATTCTTGATTACCTGACTGGCAGACCACAGTACATGTGCTTGCAACACTGTGTGTCCAACAGAGTGATCAGCAGCACTGGGGCTCCACAGGGGACTGTCTTGTGTCCCTTTGTCTTCACCATTTACACCTCGGACTTCAGCTACTGCACAGAGTCTTGTCATCTTCAGAAGTTTTCAGATGACTCTGCCATAGTTGGATGCATCAGCAAGAGAGATGAGGCTGAGTACAGGGCTACGGTAGGAAATTTGGTCACATGGTGTGAGCAGAATTATCTGCAGCTTAATGTGAAAAAGACTAAGGAGCTGGTGGTAGACCTGAGGAGAGCTAAGGTACCAGTGACCCCTGTTTCCATCCAGGGGGTCAGTGTGGACATGGTGGAGGATTACAAATACCTGGGGATACGAATTGACAATAAACTGGACTGGTTAAAGAACACTGAGGCTGTCTACAAGAAGGGTCAGAGCCGTCTCTATTTCCTGAGGAGACTAAGGTCCTTTAACATTTGCCGGACGATGCTGAGGATGTTCTACGAGTCTGTGGTGGCCAGTGCTATCATGTTTGCTGTTGTGTGCTGGGGCAGCAGGCTGAGGGTGGCAGACACCAACAGAATCAAGAAACTCATTCGTAAGGCCAGTGATGTTGTGGGGATGGAACTGGACTCTCTCACGGTGCTGTCTGAAAAGAGGATGCTGTCTGAGTTGCATGCCATCTTGGTCAATGTCTCCCATCCACTACATAATGTATTAGGTGGGCACAGGAGTACATTCAGCCAGAGACTCATTCCACCGAGATGCAGCACAGAGCGTCATAGGAAGTCATTCCTGCCTGTGGCCATCAAACTTTACAACTCCTCCCTTGGTGGGTCAGACACCCTGAGCCAATAGGCTGGTCCTGGACTTATTTAATAATTTACTGGCATAACTTACATATTACTATTTATTATTTATGGTGCAACTGTAACGAAAACCAATTTCCACGGGATCAATAAAGTATGACTATGACCATAACACTACCCTGCATAGCACTGATTCATAACAAGGCTGTTATTCAATTCTTTGTTGAATTTTTTTTAAGTGACAAAAATTCATTCTAAACAATGCTTAAAACTTCTCAAGAGAGGCCATCATTACAATAAACATTCAATCAGCCAATGAGAGTGCTGTCCGTACACTCTGAGCCACTCACAGCCAATCACTCTGCCTCCCCCGTGTGTGTAAATTTTCCTGCTCCCTCACCAATTTATTCCATTTTTTCACCCATAACGTCTGGAAAATGGCCTGCAACTTCCAGTGAGGGTACACCTAAGATGTCCAGGAAAAGTATTAGCATGGATGTGAAACTCTGAGAATTTCAGTCGGAACCAGTTATCCAAAACATTGTTGAACTGGTCAATGAAGTGGGTTTAGAGGATGTTAATGATGGCGATGTTGAAGAGTTACTGCATTCACATAGTGAGAGCCTTAATAACAAAAAGCTTTGAGAATTAGCACAGCAAAACATCCTGGCTGAATGGAAAAGAGGAAACACCAGCAGGAAACCTCACTACAAAATTCCTCAGTACTAGCATCACCACAATCACACAAATCATGGACCAGTTCATTGATAATGACCCTGCAAAGCAATAAGGCAAAGAGAGTTGTTCTCAACATGATCTCCTGCTATCGAGAGCTGCTTCATGAGAGGAAACTAAGATAAGGCAGTCAAATCTCGATGCCTACTTGAAGAAGAAGCTAAAGTTAGAAAGAGACCCACAGCCTGGCCCCTCCTCTAAGACGTAATCCCTCCACTGCTGCTGCAATGTGTTGCTGCTCCACTGATGTTCAGGTTAGGCCTTTTTGTGTGTTTGTTACTCCATGAATTACTGTGTATACATAAAATAATATTTTTCTCAGGTCTGATTTTTTAAATCACATGTCCATTTACGTAAAGTTATAACAACCCCACATACCACTGACTTACATAGCACTCCACCTCTAAGGAACGCATCTTCGGTGTTAAGCGGGGTCTGAGTGTATATGGTGGCGTACACCTATTCTGATCATAAATTTACTTTAAACTTTGAAATCTTAAGGCATTAAACTACTGCCAGGGCCAAATGAGAACTGGTTAAATATACACCAACACTTTCTTCTATAAGTTTGTACTATGTCAGGACTGACTGTCAACTCATAGGTTAACTGTCTATGCACATCCCAATACAACAAGATTTTACAAGAATCCTCAAGAAATAAAGCTTGGTATACACACCTTTACTGCTGTTTCACAGATCAGCGAGCAGAGTTCAAGTTCAAGTTTATTGTTATATGACTCTGTGTGTGTGTGTGTGTGTGTGTGTGTGTGTATGTATCTAATCCTACATAATCAAACGAAACAATGGTCCTCTGGACCATGGTGCATCTACAAAACATATATCACAATATATCACCATAAATAAGTTAATAAAATATATTTCAAAATGCATGCAGTGCACAGCACAGGTAAACAGTAAACAGCTCGCTGTCCTAGTGACGAAACCTCGGTGGTGTCAGGGTATTCACTAGTCTCACAGCCTGAGGGAAGAAGCTATTACCCAGTCTGGCAGTCCTAGTCCTGATGCTCCTGCACCTCCTTCCTGATGGTAGTGGGTCAAAGAGATTGTAGGATGAGTGGCAGGGATCCTCAACAATGCTTTGGGTTCCAGTAAAGTCACAAATAGTGGGGAATGAGACCCCAGTGATCCTCTCCGAGGTTTTTACAGTCCTCTGTAGGATCTTGCGGCCCGATGCCTTGCACCTTTTGTACCATACAATGATGCAGCCAATCAGGACACTCTCGATAGTGCTATAGAAAGTTGCTAGAATGGGGGCAGGGAGGCCTGCACACCTGTTACAGTCGATCTTCTGTGTTGCCTCTGTTCAACAAGGACACCTACTGAGCACAAGTAACCCTTTGATTTTCCAGCCATTTAAGATCAAAGCAAGTGCTGACCTCAAGAAGAGTGTGACACGGTAGTCACAGCGATTTTACAGTTCACGGGCCTGAATCGCATCCGTGGTTATGTGCCATTCACTCTGCAGGTCGCATCACTGACACCAAAATCTCACAACCGACAGGATTCCCATCAACACAGTACGACCATAAGATAGTGGAGCATAATCAGGCCATTTGACCGATTGAGTCTGCTCTGCCATTTCATCATGGCTGAGTTATTTTCCCACTCAACCCCACTCTCTTGCCTTCTCTCCATAACCTTTGACGCCCTAACTAATCAAGAACCTATCAATCTTCACTTTAAATATATCAAATGACTTGGGCTCTACAGCCGTCTGTGGCAATGAATTCCACAGCTTTTCCACCCTCTGGCTAAAGAAATTCTTCCTCATCTCTATCCTAAAAGGACATTTTTGCATTCTGAGGATGTGTCCTCTGTTCTTAGACTCCCCATTATAGGAAACAACCTCTCCATATCCACTCTATCTAGGCCTTTCAATATTTGATTGGACTCCCATGTCTTTCTTTGAATTAATTTAATGTTCTGAAGTTACGAAGTATAACAGTAGTTTCCAATGAGAATCCTCCTCAGTCACCTAAACTTCAGCAAATACAGGCCCAAAGCCATCAAACAGTCCTCATGTTAACCCTTTCACTCCCAGGATCTTTCTCCTGAAACTCCTCTGGACTTTCTCCAATACCAGCATATCCTTTCTTAGATCTTTCATAAAAGGGACCTGATTGTTTCTCCAGAGACTGGTAAGTATACGCAACGAGCACCCAGAGGAAGTGATTGAGGTAGGTACAACAGTACCACTTAAGAAGCACTTGGACAGGTACATGGAGGGTTGAAGCTTGGAGGGATATGGGCTGAACGCAGAAATTGGACTAGCTGGGTGGATACCATGGTCAGCATGGACTGGTTGGGCCGAAAGGCTGGTATCCATGCTGTATTGTTCTGTGACATCTTCTCTAAATGATAGCCCTTTGCCCAACATGGGAGAATCAGAAGAAACAGATGAGCATGGGAGAGAGAACAGGGAAATAATGAGGAAGAGAGACTGATGGCTTTGTTCTGACAGGTGGACCAGGCTTTATTTTCATTGGGAAATATGAGAACATGGGTTCTGGCAAGATGCAGACGTTCAGATGAAGAGGAACAAAGGAGTACAGTGTCTAGACACACAAATGTGATTATCAGATAGAAAGGCATAAGAGCACTACAGCGCAGATACAGGCCCTTCAGTCCATACTGATCTATTAACCTGCCTAGTTCCATTGACCTGCACCCAGATCACCACCCTCCATATTGCTCTCATCTATGTACCTATTCAAATTTTTCTTAAATGCTGAACTCGAACCCTTATACACCACTTGCGTTGGCAGCTCGTTCCACATGCTCACCACCCTCTGAGTGAAGAAGTTCTCCCTCATGTTTCCCTTGAATGTTTCACTCATGATCTCTAGTTCTAATCTCACCCAACCTCAGTGGGAGTAGCTTGCTTGCACTTACCATATCTATACCCCTCTTAATTTTGTATACCTCTATCAAATCTCCCCTCATTTTCCTACACTCCAGTGAATAAAATCCTTTCACTATATACTGGTAAGTAGAATTTAACCTTCCCCTATACATTGGTGAGTAGTAGGACTTACCAGGATATATGATCCTGGAAACATTAGAGAAAGAGCCATAAGAAACTCTGAACTTTGATTAATAGGAAATCGGCCTGGGAAATTGTGTAGTGAACACAAGCAAGTGACTTGTGCAGAAACACCCCTCAAAGAATTTCCTGTCAAGACTTCGAATTGCTGTCAAACCATGAGTCACGAACAGCCAGGTATGAAGTAACAGTCCCTTTTAATGGAACACTCATCAAAATTATCGGGTGCCACAGTAGCGTAGGGGTTAGTGCAACACTATTACAGTTCAGGGTGTCAGAGTTCGGAGTTCAATCCCAGTGTCCTCTGTAAGGAGTCTCTGTACATCGTCCCCATGGAATGTGTGGGTTTCCTCTGGATCCTCCGGTTTCCTCTCACAGTACAAAGACCTATTGGGTGGGTTAACTAGTCGTTGTAAATTGTCCTGTGATTAGGTAAGGGTTAAACCGTGGTTGTCAAGGGTTGTGGGATAGTGTAGCTCGAAGGACCTATTCTGTGCTGTAACCCTGAATAAATTTTAAAAATAAATAAAATAGTAATTTTTGGGGGAAATGGATTCTGAACATTAACTTTCTCTTTTGTTGATTTGAGGACAACAAGGAGACAATTTGGATTGATATTCCTTGACAGAGTCTCACCCAGTGCATCTTTAGCATAGGGAATGTTGCACAGTAATGTGACAGTGCAACACTTTACAATGCCAGCAATCTGGGTTCAATTCCATCACCGTCCGTAAGGAATATGTAGGTTTTCCCCTTGACTGCGTGGGTTTCCACCAGGTGCTCCGGCATCCTGTATCACCTCCCTGAACAAGGCAGCACAGGAGCACTTCCACTTCCTGAGGAGAATGCGGCAAGCAAAGCTCCCTCCCCATCTTAACTGAACTTTACAGGAACATCATTAAAAGCATCCTGACAAGTTACATCTCCATCCTGTATGGGAGCAGACAAGCATCAGACCAGAAGTCCCTACAAACACCTGAGAACGGCTGGAAGGATCATAAGGGTCTCCCTACCAACCTTTGGGGACACTTATCAGGAGTGCTGTGTACACAGGGCCCCTACTATTTATTATTTAGGACCCCACCCACCCATCCAGCATCATCTCTGACTTTCTACCATCAGGCAGGAGACTCCGATGCAGAAAAACAAGAATGGTCAGGATGGGAAATAGTTTCTTCCCCCAGGCCATTAGGCTTCTGAACTCCCTGCCACATCATATTCAAAGTGTCACTAGTTAATCTGTTCTGTGCCCTACAATATTCATGTACTTTACTCTGTTTATTTATCTGTAGATTTTATCCTTACTTTCATAAGTTATTGTGTGTTATGTATACTACTATGCTTTACACCCTGGTTCAGAGAAACATTGTCTCGATTGATGGTATACATGTATAGAGTTAAATGACAATAAACTTGACTATTTTCAGGAAAGAGATACAGAAGCCTGAAGTTCCACACCAGCAAGAGGAGCTACTTCCCTTCAACCATTCGATTCTTCAAACAACTGGCACAACTCTAAACACAACCTGTTTTGCAACATCTTGACCACTTTGCCCTACCACTTTGGACTTGTTTCTTTTTGTTCTAACTACATGTCCAAAATAAACTTACTATCAAAGTACTGTTACATGCTCACAGTTTGATCTTGGGTCAGTGGGATGATGTAGTGGTCTTGTGGGTGAGCATGATGTCATTATCTTGTGAGCATTATGTCATTATCTCGTGATGGGCATGATGTAATTGTCTCATGACCATGGCGTGATGTTATGTCACGTGATGGCATGGTATAGAAGAAAAAGCCCGCCACAGTGATGCAGTTCTCATTTTTATTTTGAGCGTAATGTTTCGCCAATCGCTGCCAATTTTTGTTTGTTGCACATTTGTTTTACTTTTACAGTCTAGTATTGGAGAGTGAAGACATTACCAGAGTTATCCAAGCAAAGGATTGACTAAAGTTAATGTCATTCAGCTTCGTGGGAATGATCGACCTTTTTAACCTTCATTCGGAAATCGTGGCATGCACACTTGAGTAAAACCCCGCAAGGTTGGGAAGGTTTGTGCAGTGACCGCCCTCCAGTCAAAAGGTCAGTTCCTGTATTTCTTCGAGATTCCTTTGGACAAGGCATCTCTCGGCTGTGATCGGCAGATTCATCATTACTTCGAAGGAATCGTTGTTTTGGGGAAGTCTCTCCTTAATGACTGTATAAATCACATGGACTTTTGAATTTACCACTTTAAGTCTGTGCTTAGATGAGAACGCATTAAGAACAGTTTATAAGTTTGACTGTTTGTTCAATATAGTCGCCTAACTGTTATCTTCCGGTTAAGTTGGTCGTTCATTTACTTTTTGATGTTTTGAGCAGAGGTTAATAAATATCGTTGTTTGTTTATAATCCCTGACTCATTTCATATCTATTGTTGCTGGACACGTGACAGTACATATACGTCAACTTATACAACTCTGAGATTCATTTTCTTGGGGGTATACTCAATAAGTCTATACAATAATAACCATAACAGAATCAATGAGAAACTGCACCAACTTGGGCATTCAACCAGTTTACAACAATTGTGTTCTATGTTGTAAAACATGCATATAATACAGGTTTAATTCATATTTTTTTCTTGTGAATGCTGTCTCTTATGCCATGTGCCTGCGGTGCACAGCCAGTATCCAAACTACAGCATTGCAAACTCAGCCAGCTCCTTCATGGGCATTAGCCTCCCCAGCATCGAGGATGTCGTCAAAAGATGATGCCTCAAAAAGGCTGCATCCATCACTAAGGACGCCCCATCACCTAAGACATGCCCTCTTCTCATTGCTACCATCAAAGTTCAAAGTAAATTTATTATCACAGTACATATATAACTTGAAAGTGAGTTGATTGGTTGTGGGAACAGTTCAGTGATGGGGTGAGTGAAGTTATCCCCACTGGTTCAACTGTTCCAAAATATGGTGGTGTGGGACTTGAGGGTCCTCTGCCTTCTTACTGATGGCAGCATCAAGAAGAGAGCATGTCCTGGGTGGTGGGGATCCCTGATGATGGATGTCGCTTTCCTGCCACAGCATTTTATGTAGATGTGCTCAATGGTGGGGAGGGCTTTACCCGTGATGAACTGGGCTATATTCACAATTTTTGTAGGATTTTCCCTTCAGGGGCACTGGTGTTTCCATACCAGGCAGTGATACAACCAGTCAAGATACTCTCCACCACACAAAGTATTAATAATGGAGGAGGTACAGGAGCCTGAAGACCCACACTTGTTTCTTTCCACCTGCTATCAGATTTCTGAATATCCCATGAACCCATGAACACTACCTCAATTTTTTTGTTCTTTTTGTACTTTTTAATTTAATTTTTAATGTTTATTTCTTATTGTAATTTACAGCTTTTTCTTCTTACTATGTACTGTAATGTACTGTTGCCGCAAAACAACGAATTTCACAGTATATGCCGGTGATATTAAATCTGTTTCTGATTCTGAGTTTGCTGAAGCAAGTAAGTTCTTCACTGCACCTGTGCAGACATGGACTTGTGCAGATGTCAATAAACCGGCTTTTATGTTGACAATGCATGGATAATAACTCTCCATTTAATCATTCCCTTACAGATGTTCTCTTTACTCACTGCCCTTCACCTTCTGCACTACCGGGACCAACGTGGAGCCACACAGCATAAAAGCCCTTCGGCCCAACTGGTCCATACCAACAGATTCCCATCCAATTGCCCACATCCCCCGAAAGCAGGGTTTCCCAACTTAGGGTCGACAGACTCCTTGCTTAGTGGTCCATGGCATAAAAAAGACAGGACCCCTGCCCTAAACCTTTCCTATCCATGTCCCTGCCCAACTGCCTTTTAATGTTGCTGATGTACCTGCCTCAACCACTTCCTCTGGATGCTCATTCCATATAATGACTGAAAATATTGTCCCACAGCCTCCTATTACAGCAGGTTCATGGATGGACCGGCAAAAATCCCTAACCCTATCTCAGTGACGGCACACTATGGACCACTCCTCGCACTGCCATGGACTTGTCTCTGATTGGAGACACAAGAAACTGCAGATACTGTGATGTGGAACAACGCACAAGATGCCAGAGGTACTCAGCAGATCAGGCAGCATCTGTGCAGGAAATAAACAGTCAATGTTTTGGACTGAGGCTCTTCATTGGGATTAGTTGTACAGGCTTGACCCAAAACATCGATTATACATTTCCCTCCATAGATAGACTGGATTCTGACAACTTGTACTTGTTCCTTATTTACTTGTGAACAAGGGGAAAAGTCTGGCCCCTGTCACCAAACTGTCCTGAAGTCTGAACAAACAAAAGTCATCTTTATACAGAAACTGACAAGCTGGATACAGATATTGAACCAATAGAAATTAGTGCACTTCTGAATCCCATCATTTGCATATTTAAGTACCAATGGGTGTCCAGGGAAGGGTACCAATTCTGGTACAGGGGCTTGTCATAAACATTCCAGGACAGCTCACTCACCTTTGGTCCTCACCGAACACTCAGCTCTCACCTGTGCCACCCAAGTAGCTGTTTGCATGTGACAGTAGATACAACCCGGTACACTGCTTCGATAGGTGGGCTAAACCAGGTGAGGGTAGCTGGCAGCCTCATACTCCAGTGAGATAGGGACATGCCTGCCCAAGCATGTGAAGTCAGCTCTGGCATACTGGGTGGATGAGATCTACAGTGACATTCAACGGCCATGTAGAGGGTACAGCAATGCTTTGAGATGATCCAATAGCATGACAAAGCACAGAAGACATCATGGTCATCCACTGCAACGAAGGAAGACCCCAGTTTGTGATGATCATGCGTACCACTGGACTCAGACTTCTGAGGTCAAGAGAGTGGAAATGCCCCAGTGCAATGTCTTTTCCACTTTAAAAACTCTGCTGCACAGATTTCTTGTCATTGTCGGAAACAATGGACAGCCACCATAAGACTTATTTCAGGTGTTAGTAACTAAATAAGTCTACACTGTTAACTTGTCTTGCTATGCTTGGTGACCTTGGGTCCCAAGCTTGAACAAAAAAGCTATACAGAGGAGAGCTGGGCTTTCAAGGGCCGTGTTCGGCCATGGGTGACTACTCTATATCTGCACGCTGACTCTGTCAGCTTATCATCTCGACTGTTGCCTGACTGAACATCCACACAAAGTGTCTGTGCTCTGTTCTGTTAGCACAACATCTTAACCCTTTCCTCTGCCCCTATTTCCGCACTGCCTACCCTACTGAGTTCCTCCAGCATCTTGTGCGTTGCCTTCAACTGCGTCTGTCTCTTTCAGTTGCATCAAGGTCCCATGTTTGCAAGTTGTTTTCACTGTACACTGGGCAGATGGGGCTCATCAGCCATAGTTGGCAGCTTATTTAAGAAAAGGAAAACTCTGATATCAAACCTCCCCTGTCTTGGGCTTATTCTAGTCCTTTTGAAATAAATGCTAACATCACATTTACCTTCCATACCAGACTCAACCTGCAAATTAACCTTCAGGAAACCATGCACAAGGAATCTGAAGTCCCTTTGTGCCTCAGTTTTTTGTATTTTTTCTGCATTTAGAAAATAGTCAACCTTTTAATTTCTATTACCAAAGTGCATGACCATACACTCCCTGACACTGTATTCCATCTGCCATTTCTTTGCCCATTCTCTTAATCTGTCTAAGTCTTCTGTAGCCTCTCTACTTCCTCAAAACTCTCATATTGTCTGCAAACTCTGCAGCAAAGCCATCAATTCCATCATCCAAATCACTGACATATAACGTAAAAAGAATTGGTTCCAATACAGACTCCTGATGAACACCACTAGTCACTGGCAGCCAACCAGAAAAGGCTCCCTTTATTCCCACTTCTTGCCTCCTGCCAATCAACCACTGCTTTATCCATGCTCAAATCTTTCCTGTAATACCATGGGCTCGTAGCTTGTTAAGCAGCCTCATGTGTGGCACTTTGTCAAAGGCCTTCTGAAAATCCAAGCACACGTACACAACATCAACTGATTCTCCTTTGTCTACCTTGCTTGTTGTTTCTTCAAAGAATTCAAAGAACCAGATGGTTGAAGTGAAGTAGCTGTTCCTGAACCTGGTGGTGTGGGACTGCTGGATGATGGCATGGCATGGACCAGATGATGAGGGTTTCAGATGACGGATACTGCCTTCATGAGACAGCACCTCCAGTAAATCCTACCAATGGTTCTTCTAAGTCCAAAATATATTTATTATCAATGTACATATATGTCACTATATATAACCATAAGATTTATTTTCTTACGGGCATATGCAATAAATCCATAATGGAATAACAACCTTAATAGAATCAATGAAAGACTGCATCAACTTGGGTGTTCACCCAGTGTACAGAAGTCAACTGTCCAAATACAAAAAGAATAATAATAATAAATAAGCAATAAATATAGAGCACATGAAATGAAGAGTCCTTGAAAGTGAGTCCGTTCATTGCAGGAACATTTCAATGATGGGTCAAGTGAAGTTGAGTGAAGTTATCCCCTTTGATTCAAAAGCCTGATGGTTGAGCGGTAATAATTATACCTGAACTTGGTGGTCTGATGATGGTTGAGGGGTTGAGCTTGAACTAGGTGGTCTGAGTCCTGAGGTTCCTGTACCTTCTTTCTGATGGCAACATCAAGAAGAGAATATGTCCTGGGTAGTGGGGTCCCTGATGATGGATAATGCTTTCCTGTGATAGATCATGCCGAATCAATCTTATAGAGCTTTTTGAGTAAGTTACCAGGAAAGCTGACGAAGGCAAGGTGGTGGCTGTTGTCTACATGGACTTTAGCAAGGGCTTTGATAAAGTCCCGTACAGGAGATTGATTATGAAGGTTCAGTCATCTGGTATTCAGAATGAGGTAGTAAATTGGATTAGACATTGGCTTTGTGGGAGAAGCCAGTAGGTGGTAGTAGATGGTTGCCTTTCTGACTGGAGGCCTGTGACTAGTGATGTGCTGCCATGACCAGTTTGTCATCTATATCACTGATTTGAATGATAATGTGGTAAATTATACCAGCAAATTTGTGGATGATAGCAAGATTGGGGATCTGGTGAACAAAGTTTACAGAAAATTTAGTTCCAATGTACGTATACATCACCACATACAAACCTGATATTCATTTTCTTGTGGGCATACTCAGTAAATCTAATAACCATAACAGAATCAATGAAAGAATGCACCCAACAGGACAGACCACCAGAGTGCAAAATACAAAAAACTGTGCAAGTATAAAAGAAAAAAAATAGCAATAATAATAAGTAAATATTGAGAACTGAGCTGAAGAGTCCTTGGAAGTGAGCCCATAGGTTATGGGAACATTTCAATGATGCGGCAAGTGAAGTTGAGTGAAGTTATCACCTTTGGTTCAAGAGCCTGATGGTTGAGGGGTAGTAACTTCCTGAACCTGGTGGTGTGAATCCTGTACCTTCTTCTTGATGGCAGCAGAGAGAAGAAAACATGAGGAGGGATGTGAACATGATATATCTCTGCAGATAGACTCATAAGCCAAATCATCTCTCTATATTGCAAGAGAGCACATATGCACACAGATACGTTTAGAGAATCTTATCCTCCTATTTACAGTTTGTGGACGTTTTTAACACTCATTTTGTCCCTCTCTGTGTAACTGCTTTGAGTAGAATTTACAAAGAGATTCACTGCACAGCGACAGATTTGAACGTGTGGGAGGAAATGCACAGATCTGCGGAAACAAGAGAAGAATTTGCTAAAAGCCTTTTTTTTGGCTTAGCACGATTTTAATCATAATTGGCGCAAAGTTACTGCAAGTGATTTGTTTAGCTAATGGCACAAATATCAGTGTACATGGGAGACATTTAGAGGAACAGGCAGTGATGCGTATGTAGAAATAAAGCATGCAAACAGCCTTTGTGTAGGGACTGTGATCATTTATAATAAGCACTTTCCAATTGCAGTCTTCAGATATTGTTTGATGTTTCCATGTAATTCCAAAGCAATTCAGTGGCAGGATTCATGTGGGGAAATGATTCCGTGCATAAAACTAAGCAGCACACCATCCGAGCACTGAATCTTAATCAGCTGGAAGGATTAACATTCTGAACTGTTAGAACCATAAGACACAAAAGTAGAATTAGGCCATTTGATCCATCAAGTTTGTTCCGCCATTCCACACAGCTGATTTATTATCCCTCTCAATCCCATTCTCTTGCCTTCTCCCCATAACCTTTGATACCCCTACGAATCAAGAACCCATCAACCTCTGCTTTAAATGTGTTCAATGACAAATCATCTGTGGCAATGAATACCACAAATTTACCACCACCTGGCTAGAGAAATTCCTTCTCATCTGTTCTAAAGGGAGGTCCCTCTAACCTAAGGCTGCACCCTCCGGTCCCATACCTTCCCCACTATAGGAGACATCCTCTCCACATCCACTCTACCTATGCCTTTCAATATTCAGTCTGTTTCAATGAGATTCCCCCCTCATTCTGCTAAACCCCAGCGAGTACAGGCCCAGAGCCATCAAGTGCTTCCCACACGTTAACCCTTTCATTCCCAGGATTATTCTCGTGAACCTTATTACCTCTCTATGTTCTGCATTTTAAGTATTCCTTCTACTCTGAGGCTGAGATAGAACAAGGTAAAACAATAACAGAATGCAGAATGAAGTGTAACAGTTAGAGGGAAAGTGCAGTGCAGGTAATCAAAAAGGCGCAAGTTCATGACGAGGTAAACTGTGAGGTCAAGAGTCAATCTTATCATACTAGAGAACCATTAAACAGTCTTAGAACACTAGGAGAGAAGTTGTACATGCTTTCAGGCTTTTGTATCTTCTGCCCGATGGGAGGGGAGCTGGAGAGGGAATATCTGGGGCAGGTGGTGTCTTTGATTATGCTGGCTGCTTTACCAAGGCAGTGAGAAATGTAGACAGAGTGTAAAGAGGGGAAGCTGGTTTCCATGATGTGCTGAGCTGTCCCTACAAACCTCTGCAGTTTCTTGTAATCTTGTACTGGGTGGAAGGGGAGGATCAGGAAATAGCCTCTTTCACCCTGTGCCACCACCAACTCCATCCATTCATCCCCCTTGGCCTCTACCCAACAATAGATTTTCCCTTTGTATCAGAAAGAAAAGCTGTCGTCCTCATGCTGAACTGTGACACTGAACCCATCTCACCTTCTTCAGTGCATGGGCAATGAGGAATGGAAGGTGGAGGTCAACAAGGCAAGAATAGGCATCCCAACTGCACAACTATAGTGTGAGGGTCTGAAAACAAGAACTTTCAGGAATGAAACACAGAAAATGCTGGAGGAACTCAGAAAGTTAGGTAGCACCTAGTTCAAAGTTCAATGTAAATTTATTATCAAACTACATACAGTATTTGTCACCAAATACTACCTTGAAATACATTTTCTTCCAGGCATTCACAGTAGAATAAAGAAATACAATAGAATCAATGAAAAAATACACACAAACTGTGAAAATACTAAATAGATAGATGGATGGATAAATAAATAATACTGATTCCATGAGTCATAGAGTCCTTGAAAGTGAGTTTATAGGTTGTGGAATCAGTTCAGAGTTGAGGTGAGTGGAGTTATCCAGGTTAGTTCAGAAGCCTGACTGCTTACGGTAGTTACTGTTCCTGAACCTGGCACTGTGGTACCTAAGACTCCTGTACCTCCTTTCCAATAGCAGCAGCGAGAAGAGAGCATGGCCTGAATGGTGAGGGTCCTTGATAATGGATGCAACCCTCTTGTGGCAACACTCCTTGTAGATGTGCTCAATGGTGGGGAGGACTTTACCTGTGATGGACTAGGCTGCATCCACTATTCATCAGATTTTTCAGCCAAAGTATCGACTATTTATTCCCCTCTATTGATGCTGTGTTGCTCTAGATTTCCAGCGTCTGCAGAATCCCTCGTGACAAGGACCTTCAGGATCTGAGGTGCTCTGACAGTTGTCTCTGAAACCCAGCTACTGTCTATGAACACCGTAAAACCCGTCCGCAGTAACTCATGACATGGAGCTACAGAGAGGGAACAGCATTCCAAACAGCTCTGCACTGTGCATCTACCATTAAAGCCCTCAGACTAGTGTAGTCAACCAGCAGGAAATTATATCCTTTACAGAAATGCAAAGCGTGCTGCTTGAAATCACTGAATATGTTTCCTACATTGCTTTGTGTGCTGAAGTGGAAAAAGAACATGACACACGGTGGCGAGAATTAATTGCATCTGAGAAAAAAAACGATCATTTAACTACCAGTAACCTTTCTCATCTGTCCCTGCGTAATGCATTCTAAGATTATAACCAACAACTCGTAAGCGATCATATTTTGATGACAGGAAATATTTATCTTAAGCATAAAAATTTGACATCAAAGTTTTTAATCGACCAAGCTCATCAAGCCTTATCAAGCTAACACTCTCAGCAACCTTTACAAGTCTCTTCACACTGTGGCTTCTAATCTGCTCTTCACTGGAGATGCTGGAGCTTCGGGATGAGACTGGAGGTGGCAGGAGCAGGCGTAGTTTGAGGATCTCAGTGGCAGTGCTCATGAAAATGACTCCTCTCTTGATATTAGACTTTCCCTGATGGGGAGATATCTGAGACAGATGTGTGGGTAGAAGGGTACGACAGACGGTGACCACCTTCCCCCAATTCCTACCCCCCCCCCACCACCTCAGTCAGCTCAGTGAGTACCAGGTTGGAGGTCAAAGCCCCGTGATCAGCAAATCCTGGGGGTCAGTACTGAAGGTGGAAGCCCCAAAACATCAAGCCCACCTGGGTCAAGCCCTGATGACTGTGAGCCTGGGCCAGGGACTAGAGCTTGGTGGCCCAGAGGCAGCCTGTCCTGGAGTTGGAGGCCTGTCTATGCATGTGTGGGCAGGCGGTTGGGTGCGAGGGAGGAAAGGGCCTTGTTCTTGCTGCTCTTGTTTGTTTTGTTGTTCCCTTGAACATTGCGGGCACGCTAGGTTGGCGTCGGATTGTGCGGCAGCAGTTGCCCCCCAGCACACCCTTAGGTTGTGTTGGTTGTTAATGCAAACGACACATTTCACAGTGTGTTTTGTTCTACATGTGATAAATAAATGAATCTGAATCTGACATCTCCGGATATCCAGGGGTGTTCTCTAAGACATAGGAAACACATCAGTCGATTTACGCACAGCAGGAGAAATGTGAGAAGGTGATGGTGATCATCAATAACCTGTCCTGGTTCAGCCATATAGGTACTACAGCCAATAAACCTCATCATCACCTCTGCTTCCTCAGAAAACTAAAGGGATTCAGCCTTATTTTTAATATCACCAGCCTATGTCGAGAAAGTTGTTGTTTTGTGGCAGCAGTACACTGTAATACATAACAAAAGTAACTACTGTATAAATTACAATAAATATACACCCTATCCTTGTTATATGCGAGGGATACGTTCCTCGAAGTTGACGCATAATATGAAATCGCATAATGTGAATAATTATTTAAATGGAGAAAATAGGGATGCATTCCAGAGGGCTTCCTAAATATGTTTTATCTGTAACTTATTCACATTTTCATACCAATACGACACAAAAGCAGTACTACAAGACAACGTTTATATTATATTTAATCAATTTAAGGTAATATTCAATGTATTAAATCATAGAAAGTTAACATCCTCTGGTGTACAATAGTGGCAGGTGTGTTCGCTCCAGGAGATGAGTGGTTGTTGTGGTGTCGGGCAGCTTTACACGGATAAGGTGGATGGTTGTGGTCATCAGGATAATATCAAGCACAGAGTGAAGGAAGACTCACAGAACTCTTAGAACTGCCGGCAGCAGAAGATTACAGCGATTTGCATAAAATGGTGAGGGTTGTTTGATTGGCAGCATTTTGTTTTAAATTTGCTTGTAGGGAAGAAGGGTTGATGGCAGGGAATGACCGAAATGCTGACTCTGTTCTAAACTTGGGTCCATGTCCATCGCCATTTGTGCCAATTGTTCCGACTTCCACCAGTCCCTCACTGTTGTTAAGTTCCAGGGATTTTCAAAATCATCTGTTGCTTGCAGCATCTGGGAGATAGTTCGCCGTAAAAAAAAATACACACACCTTGAATGTGGATCACACCTTGGTCGAGTGGCTGAATCAGCAATCTTGTGCTAAGCGGCAGGAAACGCACTGTTATATTAGGATGAATGCTGTCCAAATGTCTAGGATGGACTGGCGTATTGTCAAGCAACAAAAGAACTTTAAAGGCAAGATTCTGCTCCCGGCAGTAGCGTCCCAGAGCTGTGTTACCTTCAGCTGATGCCGCGCTGTTTATAATTTCCAACTTTTCTTCAAGTGTTAAAGCGGTTCTCTGCCACTCAGCTGACAGCCCAAGACATGTCATCGGACTCTTAGGAGGCATAGTTAAATATTTCAAGCGCAAAATCACTGCACCGTAGGTAAAACCAACAAAAGTTTAAGATCGCGCATCCACACCTTGCCAAAACCAATGCGAGAGTGGCAGGAGAGAGACTGTGAGGCGCGCACCTGACTTGTATTGGCAGGAAAGCGGTGCTTCTTGTCTCAATGGTGAGACTGTGAGGTGTGCACACAAGACTTGTATTGGAAGGAAGGCAGTGCTCCTTGCAGAACTGTGAGTTTTGGACGCATATAACAAGATGTTGGTACAAATAGGTTCCTCGCATAACTGTGAATCCGCATAGTCTGAAGACGTATATAACGAGGATAGGGTGTATATTGAAAATTAACTCAAATAAACAGTGCAAAAAGAGAGCCAAAATAAAAAGTAGTGAGGTAGTATACATGGGTTCATTGTCCATTTCAGAAATCTGATGGTGAAGGGGCAGAAGCTATTCCTGAAATGTTCAGTGGGTGTCATCAGGCTCCTGTACCTACTCCCTGATGGTAGCACAGAGAAGAGAGCATGCGCTAGGTGATGGGGTCCTTAATGATGGATGCCACCTTCTTGAGGATGATGTCCTCAATGTTGGGGAGGCTATATCCCTGATGACTCTCACCAGTTGCTATAGATGCAACACAGAATTCTACTCTAATGCAGCACAGCTTGGTCAATACCATAGGAAAGTACAGAGAGTTATGAACACAGCCCAGTCATTGCACAAACCTACCTTCCCTCCAATGATTCCATCTATGGTTCCCGCTGCCTCAGAAACGCAGCCAACATAATCAAGGACTTCTCCCATCGTGTCTTTTCTCTTTTCTCCCCTTCCCCACCAAACAAAAGACACAAAAACTTGAAAACACTTTCTATCCTGCTGCTCTCAAACTTTTGAATAGAGCTCTCATGTACTAACATTCGTATCTGTTTATCATGTGTACATTAATACATACAGTGAAATAAGTCAGTCCATGGCCTCCTCTACTTCTGTAAAGAGGCCACACTCAGGTTGAAGGAGCAACACCTTATATTCCGTCTGGGTAGCCTCCAACCTGATGGCATCAACATCAATTTCTCAAACTTCCGGTAATTGACCCCCCCCCCTTCACCATTCCCCATTCCCATTTCCCTCTCCCACCTTATCTCCTTACAAGCCCATCACCTCCCTCTGATGCTCCTCCCCCTTCCTTTTCTACCATGGTCTTCTACCCTCTCCTATCAGACTTACCCTTCTCCAGCCCTTTATCTCTTTCACCAATCGACTTCCCAGCTCTTCACTTCACCCCTCCCCCCTCTCCCGGTTTCACCTATCACCTGCCACCTTGTACTTCTTCCTCCCCTCCCCTTACCTCCTCACCTTCTTACTCTAACTTCTCGCCTTCCTTTCCAGTCCAGTCTCAGCCCGGCACATCAAGCCTTTACTCTTTTCCATAGATACTGCCTGGCCTGCTGAGTTCCTGCAGCATTTTGTGTGTGTTGCAGTGAAGTAAGTTATTTGCCTCAACATCCAACTCAACCCAAGAATGTGCTGGAGCAGCCTGCAAGTGTCGCCACACATCCCAGTGCAAACATACTGCACATCATGAGCTCTTGATCTCCCAATCTCCTCTACCTCGTCATGACCCTTGCACTTCATTTCTCTACCTGTACTGCACTTTTTCTGTAACGTAACACCGGATTCTGCATTAGGGTGAAGTTCATGGACCATTCAGAAATCTGACAGCAGAGGAGAAGATAAGCAACATTCACAAGAAAAACACAAATTACGCAGGACCATAATTAAACAACAACAAAAAAAGCAGACACATTGGCTACTGTGAATTCTCTCGCAGTAGCAAAAGAAATCCAAGGGGAGTTGATAGTGAGATAAAATTGCAGGGCCGTTAGCAATTACAGTGAGTGGGACTGATGGAACTGCCTTGCCAAGAGCTAGCATGGGCTGGATGGCCTAAATGGAGTATTGTGCACAGGTTTGGTCACCTACCTACAAGAAGGATGTCAACCAGATTGAAAGAGTACAGAGAAAATTTACAAGGATGTTGTCAGGACTTCAGGGCTTGAACTATATGGAAAGGTTGAATAGGTTAGGATTTTATTCACTGGAATGTAGACGAATGAGAGATTTGAAAGAGGTATACAAAATTATGAGGGGTATAGATGGGGTAAGTGCAAGCAGGCTTTTTCCACTGAGGTTGTGTGAGACTAGAACTAGAGGCCATAGGTTATGAGCGAAAGGTAAAATGTTTAAGGAGAACATGAGGGGAAAGTTCTTCAATCAGGGGATGATGAGAGTGTGGAACGAGCTGTCAACAGAAGTGGTGAATGTAGGTTTGATTTCAACTTTTAAAAGAAGTTTGGATAAGTATATGTATGGGAGGGGTACAGCGGGATATGGCCCAGGTGCAGGTCGATGGGATTAAGCAGAATAAAAGTTCCACATGGACTAGATGGGCTGAAGGGCTTGTATCTCTGCTGTAGCGCTCTATCACAGTAAAAGAGGAATCACAAAGCTGTGGTTTAGTATTTTCCAACAAGGGCAACACGTAATTCAGAATCAGGTTTAATATCACTGCATATGTCATGAAATTTGTAGAATTTGCAGCAGCAGTACAATGCAATACATGATAATAGAGAGAAAAAAGAACACTGCGAAGTACAATAAGTACATATATATTAGATAGTTAAATTAAATAAGTCATGCAAAAAATAGGAAGTAGTGAGGTAGCGTTCATGGGTTCAATGTCATATTTAGAGAGAACAGTTTCTCAATTCCTCTAACCCTGGGTGCTTCCACTTGTCTTCTCTAACACATCTCAGAACGAGATCACTCAGAACCCAGCGAAGCAAAATAAGGAATTTATGTTAATGACTCTGTAATTAACAATACTGTGCCTCCCCTTGTGGATCAGGTATGAATATTTCATCATTTCTGTTTCTGAACTCATTCGATCTTCTGGCCCAGGCCAGAGAGCCGCAGTCAATAATTTGAATGTATTTTAAATTCTCCTGACGCTCAGTATTCCAACCAAACTAAGAACAGAAGAGATGGCTTCACAGAATTAATCAGTTTCCATCTGGACAGGGGTTTTGTGAAATGTATTATAGATTGAGAGAAACACATGCACTGGAAATAGTGAGCCACTTTAGACAACAGTGACTCCCCCCTCTTATTGCTCGGTGAAGTCTCACCATTTCCTGATCCTACAATGTGCTACCTCCCTTTGGAATAATCTGTGATTCCGTCTCGCAGAGTTCATCTCCAGTCACAATTAAAATTGCAAAATAATTATAGTATGATAAAACTATTACAGTAATAGTACCATATTGTCAAGACAACAAACGCCAGTCAAATGAGGGAGCTGGTCACTGACTTCAGGAAGTGAGGCAGTGTACACACCTCTGTCTGTACCAACAGTATTGTGGTGAAGATGTTTAAGAGCTTCAAGTTTCTGGGTGTAAACGACACCAACAATTTGTCTTAGTCCAACCACATGGATGGTCTGACCAAGAAAGCACACTGGTGCCTCTACTTTCTCAGAAATTTGTCATGCAGCAGATAACCCTCACCAACTTTTACAGATGCACCATAGAAAACAACCTATCTAGATATATCATGACCTGGTACGGCAACTGCTCTTCCTAAAACTCAAAAAACTACAGAGAGTAGTTTCTAGAGTTTTAACGAAGAGAGTATAGTTTCTTGGGTTTTAAGGAAAAGCAGTTGCCATACCAAGATATGAGAGTAATTGTGGAAAAAGTCCAATCCCTCTTGAAAACCTGCCTCCCCTCCATGGCCTCCATCTACACTTCCCTGCTACATCAGTAGAACAGCCAAGGACTCCACCTTGATGCTCTGCCATCTCCAGTCACCATCAGGCAGAAGGTACAAAAGTTTGAGAAGATGCAACACCAGGCTCAAGGACAGCTTCAATCCCAGTGTTGAACGGACCTCTCATATGGTTAAAAATTAACCTTTGAACTTTTCATCTTCCAAGACAACTCAGCACAACTTTTATTTGTCTATTTGCACCACACTTTCCACGTAAATGGTACACAACATACTGATTCTGTTAATTATGTTTCCACTATCTCCATTCCCATTCTGCAATGTCAGTCCCATCCCCATTCCCGTTCTGACATATCAATCCACTGCCTCCTCTTTTGACACGATGGGGTCACTCTCAGTGTAGAGGGGCTACACCTCATCATAAACAAGAGAAAATCTGCAGATGCTGGAAAAATCCAAGCAACACACACAAAATGCTGGCGCCTGGCCTGCTGTGTTCCTCCAGCATCTTGTGTGTGTTGCTTGGAGACTACACTTCATATTCCATCTGGATAGCCTCCAAACTGATGGCATGAGCATCAATTTCTCCTTGCCATAATTTATTCCCCCCCTCCCTCTTCTTCCTTTCCCCACTCTGGTCTCTTACCTCTCCTCACCTGCCTATCACCTCCCGCAGGTTCCTTCTCCTTCCATTTCTCTTATGGCCGCTCTCCTCCCCTATCAGATTCATTCCTCTCCAGCCCTTTATCTTTCCTATCCACTTGGCTTCACCTATTACCTTTTGGCTTGTCCTCCTTCTTCTCCCCCACATATTTTTATTTTGGCGTCTTCACCCTTCAGCTACAGTGCTGAAAAAAAGGATCCTGGACCAAAACATCAACTGTTTATTCATTTCCATAGATGGTGCTCGACCTGCTGAGTTCCTCCAGCATTTTGTGTGTGTTGATCTATCAGGATGGCATGCAAACAAAAGCGTTAGGTACATGTGACAATAATAAATCCATACCAATACCAGTCCAATTAACAACAGCAAATGCAACGTAGAACAGACAAAGCAAGCTGAGATCTCACAGTCCTTAAGTCAGATTGAGGTGCTGCAACCCTGTAGCCTCTATACATGAGTTGTCTCATCAAGTTATACTGCAGTGGTGGTGGACCTCTAAACTGCTAATGGGAGGAGGAGGCTCCAAGAACATCCCTAACCTCATTGATGAAGAGGGCTAGCCTACAAGCACTACAGACAAGGCAGAAGTGCCAAGTGAAGAATTCCTGCGATCCCACAACAGAAACCACAACTCATTACACTCACCTCAATTGAACGCCATTGATTTATGAATCATACTCTAATGGACCAACTATCTCCAACAACATTGTCCAACCACTAATAGTCAATGGTATCACCATCACTGAATCACCCATCATCAAACATCCTGAGGGCCACTTTTGGCCAAGGAATTGATTGTGGACTTCGGGAGGGGAAGTCGAAGGAACACACACCATTGACGGATCTGCAGTGGAAAGGGTGAGCAGCAACAAGTTCCTGGGGATCAACGTCTCAGCATATTGATGCAATCATGGAGAAGGCCGGCCAGAGGCTCTGCCTTGTTAGGAGTTTGATGAGACTTGGCACATCATCAAAGACTCTAGCACATTTCTACAGAAGTTCAGTGAAGAGAATTCTGACTGGTTACATCACTACCTCCAATGCGCAGGATCTTAAGAGGTCTTCTTCAAGAGGCAGTTCCTCAAGAAGGTGGCATCCATCATTAAATGACTCTCAGCATCCGGACATGCTCTCTTCTTGTTACTACAATCTGGGAGGAGATACAGGAGTCTGAAGACCCATACTGAATGATTCAGGAACAGCTTCTTCCCCTCCACCATCACACTTCTGAATGGTTCATGAACTCATGAACACAACCTCACTATTTTGCTTTTTTTTAGCACTATTTTTCTATTTACAGTTTCTATTTAACTATTTATGCCCTCTTCTCATTACTGGTGGTGGAGATACATCTCTTCCAAAGGAGGTGTAAGGCACTCTTCCCCTCTGCTAACCTGCAGGTCACCCACGGGCAAGGTGTAGCACCTGCTTAGCCCCCGCCCCCACCGAATCAGAGTCATGTGAAACCATGGGGCCAGGTGGTGGATGGTCGTATGAGCAGCTGGTACATATCACAAGTCCTGGTTATGTGACCACTGATGCCAGGCAGACAATCTCTGAAGAGAATTGATAAGGCTGGGGTCACCCATCTTGTAAAGACACTGCCCAGAAGAAGGCAATGGGTAACCACTTCTGTCAAAAAATTTACCAGGAATAATTATGGTCACGGGACCATGATTGCCCACGTCATATGCCACTGCACATAATGATGCTGATCTCATTATTACCACTGGAGGAACATGCACACACCACACAGACAGCTCTGGATATCAGGACTGAACCTTGGTAAGGATTGAACCCTGGCACCGTGAGGCAGCGGTTTTGCCTGCTACAGGAATGTACTGGTATTGTACAGCAATCCCTGGGTGATGCTACACACGTGACAGGCTGAGACAACAGCACTGAAATCTCACATTGTGGAAACTGCAAGTAGGCACAGGATTCTCCTCTGCCACCAAACTGCTCAATCTGTTTGGAGTGGATTCCCAGGTACTGAAAGAACTCTCTGTGATCCCTGGAATCATAAAACCATATGGAGGAGCAATAACACGAGAAATTCTGCAGATGTTGGAAATTCAAGCAACACACTTCAAAGTTGCTGGTGAACGCAGCAGGCGAGGCAGCATCTCTAGGAAGAGGTACAGTCGACGTTTCGGGCCGAGACGTATATTCCACCTGGATAGTTTCCATCCTGATGGCATGAACATCAATTTCTCGAACTTCCAGTAATTGCCCAACCCCACCGCCTTCACCATTCCCCATTCTTGTTTCCCTCTGTCACTTTACTTCCTTACCTGCCCATCACCTTTGTCTGGGGCTCCTTCCCCTTTATCTTCCTCCGTGGTCTTCTATCCTCTCCTATCAGATCCCCCTTCTCCAGCCCTTTATCTCTTTCACCAACTTCCCAGCTCTTTATCTCACCCATCTGCCTCAGACGGACCTGTCACCCTCTACCTTGTACTTCCTCGTCCCCTACCCCCACATTCTTTCTCTGACTTCTTCTCCCTTCCTTTCCAGTGCTGAGGAAGGGTCTCAGCCCGAAACGTCAGCTGCTTATACTTTTCCATAGGTGCTGCCTGGCCTGCTGAGTTCCTCCAGCATTCTGTATGTGTTGCCTCAAAAAACCGTATGACAATTCTTTTGCCAGATCATCTAACTGTAGAGTTTCACCAACAAGTGACGATCTCTCAAAAGTACATTGGGTCTTCGCATGTTGGTGAGGTGAGAATTCATGCTTATACTTAAAGAAAATTATCTTTGAAGGACATTTCTGCTGAATTTTTGAACTGAAACATCATCATAGATTCATGCAGGAGGCTGTGGGAAGATCAAATGCTGTCCTTGGGGCTTTTAGTAATCCAATTATTTAGTGGTTCAGTTTAAATTGGCAATGCGCTTATCTCTGAGTGTGCTGATAGAAGTCCGACCGAGAGCACAAGCTTACAATCCAGGTCAGTGCTCTGCCACGGTGCTGTTTTGCTTACCCTGGGGGTTCTAGCCAGGGCACAACACGGAAATTTCGCTCACCACAACTCTGAAGTGATTCCCTAACCTAGAGACTCACTTTCAAGGACTCTTTTCAACTCACGGTTTCAGTATTATTTTGTTTGCACAATTTGTCCTTTTTTGGGCACATTGCTTTTTTTGTCCTTTTTATGTATAATTTTGCATAAATTCTATTGTATTTCTTCATTTTTCTCTAAATGCCTGCAAGAAAATGAATCTGAAGGTTCAAGTCTGTTGTCGTTCATTACATGGGTGTAAAGTAATACCAAATGATTGTGACTCTGGATCTGATGCAACATAAGAAACACAACAAAAAACACAATAAATATAAAAGCAATCCTATAAAACACAGGGTACAAGTAGGTCATAGGTTAAGGGTGACAGGTGAAATATTTGAGGGAAATCTGAGGAAGAACTTCTTCACTCAGAGGGCAGTATGAGGATGGATCGAGCTGCAAGTGGAAGTGGTGGATACAGGTTCAATAGTAACATTTAAGAGAGTTTAGATAGGTACTGTACATGGATAAGAGAGGTATTTTTGGCTGCAGGTAGATGGGATTAGGCAGAATACCAGGTCGGCTAGATGAGCCAAATAGCCAGTTCCTGTGCAGTGTGACTCTAACAGAGCAGCAGAACCGTATCTTATCTGAAGGAAGACACCTGGGACAGCTTAGAATTCCTTCAGTTCTACATAGGAGGTTCAGTCTGGAATTTTGTGTCCAAGCTAACTTGGTCTATTATTGTCACATGTACCAATGTACCTTGAAAAACTTAGTTTTGCATGCCATCCATACAGATGATTTTGTCACATCAGTGCATCGAGGTCGTACAAGGGAAAACCAATAACAGAATGCAGATCTTATTTACAGAGAAAGTCTGCACTGTTATTATATTACCTAGTTCTACCTCAACGCACTATGTAATGACCTGATCTGTATGAACGATATGCAAGCCAAGATTTTCACTGTGCCACGGTTCATGTGGCAATAATAAACCAATTCCAATTCAGTGTAGGTACAGAAATGCGTAGAATTTACGAATTTCTACAGATGTATGAGAGCTTTCTGACTGGTGTGGAGGGGCCGCTGCACAGGATCGAAAAAAGCTGCAGAGGGTTGTAATCTCAGCCAGCTTCATCATGGGCACAACCCTTCCCGCCATCAAGGTCATCTTCAAAAGGAAATGCCTGAAGAAGGCAGCAACCATGACCATCCAGGACATGCCCTCTTCTCATTGCTACCATCAGGAAGCATTAGGTACAGGAGCCTAAAGACAAACACTCAACGATTCAGGAACAGCTTCTTCCCCTCTGCCATCTGATTTCTGAATGGATCGTGAACCCATGACCACTACCTCATCTATTTTGCTCTCTTTTTGCACTACTTATTTATTATTTGTTAATATTTGTTATTGCAACTTGTAGCACTTATGTAATGCAGTGAACTGCTACCGCAAAACAACAAATTTCAGTGATGGTTCAAATGCCATCTATAAATTTTCTGATGATACAACGGTTGGTGACAGAATTTCAGATGGTGACAAGAGGACAAACAAGAACAAGATATAACATTTAGTTGAGTGATGTTGCAGCAACAACCTTCACTCAATGTCAGCAAGACCAAAGAGCTGATTGTGGACTTCAGGAAGGGTAAGATGAGGGAACACATACCAATCCTCATAGAGGGATCAGAAACAGAGAAAGTGAGCCATTTCAAGTTCCTGGGTGTCAATATCTCTGAAGATCTAACTT
This sequence comes from Mobula hypostoma, assembly GCF_963921235.1. Taxonomy (NCBI): domain Eukaryota; kingdom Metazoa; phylum Chordata; class Chondrichthyes; order Myliobatiformes; family Myliobatidae; genus Mobula; species Mobula hypostoma. The sequence continues at coordinate 34,038,292 of NC_086116.1, forward strand.
GGACGCAAAATATTGATGCAGCTATAAAGAAGGCAAGGCAGCGTCTATATTTCATTAGGAGCTTGAGGAGATTTGTCACCTAAAACACTCAAAAACTTCTACAAATGTACCATGAAGAGCATTCTGACTAGGTGCATCACTGTCTGTATGGGGGAGTTGCTACTGCACAAGATCAAAGTAAGTTGCAGAAAATTGTAAAATTAGTCAGCTCCATAGAACATAGAAGAGTACAGCACAGTAACAGGCCATTTGGCCGACAATGTAGTGCCGAAAGAGCTAAAAAGCAAATTAAAAACACCCAAGCACCAATCCTTCCTACCTACACCATGTCCATATCCCTCCATCTTCCTTACAACCATGTTCCTATCCAAACGTCTCTTAAAAGCCTCTAATGTATTTGCCTCTACCCTCTTATTAGGCAATGCATTCCACAACTCTGAGTAAAAAACATATACCTCGCATCCTCCTTGAACCTACCCCCTCTCACCTTCGATGCATACCCTCTGGTATTAGACATTTCAACCCTGGGGAAACAGATACTATCTGTCAACCCTATCTCTGCCTCTCATAATCTTATAAACCTCTATCAGATCTCCTCTCAGTCTCCAGTGCTCCAGAGAAAACAACCTAAGTTTATCCAGCCTCTCATGGCAGCACATGTCCTCTAAACCAGGCAGCGTCCTAGTAAACCTCTTCTGCACCCTCTGCAAAGCCTGAACTTCCTTCCCATAATGGGGCAACCAGAACTGCATGCAATACTCCAAATAAACTCACCAGAGTCTTATAAAGTTGCAACATAACCTCCTGACTTTTGAACTCGATGCTTTGACTAATAAAAGCAATCATTCCATAGGCCCTCTTAACCAATTTATTGACCTGTGTAGCCACTTTCAATGAACTATGACCTTGGATCATAAGGTCTCCCTGCTCAATAATACTGTTAAGGATTGTGCTCTTAGCAGAGTACTGCCTGCTTGCATTTGCCCTACCGAGGTGCAACACCTCACATTTATCTGGGTTAAACTCCATCTGCCATTTCTCAGCCCATATCTATAAATGATCTATGTCGTGCTGTATCCTTTGCCAGTCTTCTTCACTATCCACAACTCCACTAATCTTGGTATCACCCACAAATTTACTAACCCACCCGTCTACATTTTCATCCAGGTCATTTATATATCACAAACAGCAGGGATTCCAGCACAGATCCCTGTAGAACATCACTAATTGCAGGCATCAAGCTTGAATAAGTCCCTTCAACTACTACCTGCTGCCTTCTATGTGTAATTCTAAATCCAAACAGCCAATTTGCCGTGGACCCCAAGCATCTTAATCTTCTGGATTAGCATCCCATGAAGGACTTTGTCAAAGGTCTTACTAAACTCCACGTAGAAAACATCCATTGCTCTACCCTCAACAATGTCTTGTCACCTTGTCAAAAAACTCAATCAAGTTGGTAAGGCATGACCTGCCACGCACAAAGCCATGCTGACTCGCCTTAATTAGATCACGGGTTTTCAAATGCTCACAGATCCTATCCCTAAGAACTTTCACCAGCAATTTCCCTACATCTGACCTGAGACTCACCAGTATATAGTTCCCAGGATTTTCCCTTGTTCCCTTCTTAAATAGAGGTACAATTTATCCATTTGCCCACTCCCCAGGACCTTGCCTGTAGATAGAGAGGACACAAAGATATTGTTCAAGGGCCCAGCAATCTCATCTCTGCCTCTTTCAATACCGGGATAAATGCCATCAGGCCCTAGGGACACCCCACTTAATACTCCTTTGAGGCCCAGAACTTCCTCCTCCTTGACTGCTAAACACCCTAATGTAATTATACCCTCAGCACCGATCTCCCGATCTTCCATATCTTTTTCCTTGGTAAATACACGTGCTGGTAATATTAAACCTGACTTTGATTCTGTTTCTGACAATAAGGTGGAAGGCCATAACAAAGTCAAAGTTCAAAGTAAATTTATTATCAAAGTAAATATATGTCACCAGATACAACCCTGAGATTCATTTTCTTGCATATATTCACAGCAAATAAAAGAACTACAATAGAATTTATGAAAACTATACACAAAGACAAACCACCAATGTGCAAAAGAAGACAAATTTTGCAAATAATACTAAGAACATGAGTTGTAGAGTTCTTGAAAGTGAGTCCATAGGTTGAGGTGAGTGAAATTATCCACGTTAGTTTAGGAGCCTGATAGTTGAGGGTAATAACTATTTCTGGACCTGGTGGTGTGAGACCCAAGGCTCCTAACAGGGTAGATTATGAGATCAAGAATCCACCTTATTGTACCGGGGACTGTTCAATGGTCTTATAACTACCGGATAGAATCCATTCTTGAGACTCGTGAAAAGCCTCTCCTTGAGATAAGGCATTCCATGGAACTGTGCAACCTTCATCCCTGGAAACTTTCTCCTGCCTGTAGAATTACAAGTGTTCTTCTTTTCTCCCCATGGTAAATGTATAAAAGAGGGCATGGGTTTCGAGTGAGAGGAAGGCATTTTAAAGGGGCCTTGAAGGGAGAGATTTTTTTTATATAGAGAATTTTGTTACCTGGAACTTTTTGCAAGAGAAAGTGGTGGAATCAGAGATGGTCACTATGTTCAAGAGGCATTTAGACACTTGGCAAGGCAAAGAAGGATAGAAGGTGAATCAGAATCAAAAACATGAGAAAATCTGCAGACGCTGGAAATCCAAAGCCACACACAAAATGCTGGAGGTATTCAGCAGGTCAGGTAGCATCTAAGGAAAAGAGTAAACAGTCAACGTTTCTGGCTGAGACCCTTCATCAGAATCAGGTTTATTATCACTGACACATGTTGTGAAATTTGTTGTTTTGCACCAGTAACACAGTACAATACATTTAAAAAACTATAAATTATAGTAAGAAATACATATAAAATTAAACAGGTAATGCAAAAAATGGGTACACAAAATTTTGATGGTATAAATATGGTGAATGCAAGCAGGCGTTTTCCACTGAGGGTGAGTGAGACTAGAAGTAGAGATCATGGTTTGAGGATTTAGGGGAACATGAGGAGGAATTTCTTCACTCAGAGGGTAGTGAGAGTATGCATCAAGCTGCCAGCAGAAGTGGTGGGTATGGATTTGATTTCAACATTTAAGAGGTTTGGATAAGTACATGGGTGGGAAGGGCATGGTCTGGCTGCAGACAGATGAGACCAGGTGTGCACAGACTAGATGGGCTGAAGAGCCTGTTTCAGCACTGTAGTACTCTGACTCATTACAGTGCATCACTGCAGCTTGTATTAAAATAACGAAGAATCCCAATGAACTCTCCAATTTCACCCAAACTCAATTTCACCAACGTGATGAATGCAAAGCTTCTTGACTGTGGAACACAGCAAATTGGATACATCCCTCAGCAATCTCCTCCAACTACCATTAACTAAGTGGGGACATCTTTAAGCAAGGTTCGATTCCCAGACAATTGGATTCTGGTATCCATAAGTTAATTGCATAGAAAAATATTAAGTTAGCTGGCGCAAGACTGTATCTTTGAGAAATCTACTCTAATTAAAAAAAAGGTTTAATAATCTAGTATTCAGGATGTTTTTTTTCCCTTCACTAGAATTACTTGCTGTTACTGAAATCTGCTGCCTCCTTCCAGTGTTAATAACTACAGATTTTAATTAATGGGAAAGCCTGAAAAGTGAGATAACGAGGTTGTATTTTCACTTTGGTTGCATCTTCCCATACAGATTCACACTGCTGCTGACTGTGGGTTATATACCAGATTTTTAAACATTAAATCACTCAGAAACACAGTACTATACATTGTGAAGGTTAACACAAGAACTCCATATCAGCAGTAAGGACATAAGTTCATAAGATATAGGAGCAGAATTAGGCCCTTTGGCCCATCGAGTCTGATCTGCCATTTCATCATGGCTGATCCATTTCCCTCTCAGCCCCAGTCTCCTGCCTTCTCCACATAATCTTTCACACCCTGACTCATCAAGAATCTATCAACCTTTGCCTTCAATATACCCAATGACTAGGGCTCCACAGCTGCCTGTGGCAACCAATTCCAGAGATTCACCACTCTCTGGTTAAAGAAATTCTTCCTCATCTCTGTTCTAAATGGACATCCCTCTATTCTGAGGATGTGTCCTCTGGTCTTAGACTCCCCCACCATAGGAAACATCCTCTCCATGTCCATTCTATCGAAGCCTTTGATGGGTTTCCATCCTGGACACTTGATGAGAGTTTCCATGCAAACACAGAACAGAGAACATTACAACACAGTACAGGCCCTTCAGCCCACAATATTGTGGCAATCCTACTCTTCCTCCTACATCACCCTCCATTTTTCTTTCATCCATGTGCCTGTCAAAGAGTCTCTTAAATATCCCTAATGTACCTGCCCCTACCACCAGTCTTGGCAGCATGTTCCACACACTCAGCACTCTCTGTGTAAAAACCTACCTCTGACATCCCCCCAATACTTTCCGCCAATCATCTTAAAATTATGCCATTTCCACCCTGGGAACAAGTCTCTGCCTGTCCACTTGATCTATGCCTCTTATCATCTTGTACACCACTATCAAATGACCTCTCATCCTCCTTCACTCCTGAGAGAAAAGCCCTAGTTCATTCAACCTCTCTTTACAAGACAGGAGTGCAGTTTTAAGTAGAGCAAATAGAAACACTAAAGGGCAATCTATGGAGACACTTTCAAAGACTCTTCATCTCATGTTCTCAATGTGTATTGCTTATTTATTTATTATTATTTTGTTCATTTTTTTGCACAACTTGTTGTCTTTTGCACAGTGGCTGCTTGTCTTTGTGTTTATGCCTTTCATTGATTCTATTGTGTTTCTTTGTATTAATTGTGTATGCCCGCAAGAAAATAAATGTCTGGGTTGTATATGGTGACATATATGTACTTTGCCAATAAATTTACTTTGACCTTTGAACTTTTTGAACTTTGATAGAGGTGTACAAGCTGATAAGAGGCATAAATTGAGTGGCTAGCCAGAAACTACTTCCCAGGGTGGGGATGTCTAATAGGAGCAGGCATAAATTTAAGGTGATTAGAGGAAAGTATAGGGGGGATATCAGAGGTAGATTTACAGAGAGTGGGGAGTGCGTGGAATGCGTTGCCTAAAGTGGTGATAAAGGCAGATACATTACGAGTATTTAAGAAACTCCTAAACAGGCATATAGATGTTAGAGAAATATAGGGCTATACAGGAAGGAAGGGTTAGATTGATCATAGAGTAGATTAAAAGCTCGGTGTAACATCGTGGGCTGAAGGGCCTGTACTGTTCTATGTTGGTGCTGGAAGTGTGACAACATTTGCAGGCTGCCCAGCACAATCCGCACTAATTTGATTTGAGGCAAAGAATAGATTTCACTGTTCATGTGCTTCGATATACATTTGAAAAATAAAGCAAATTTTTATATCTTTATAATAGAACAACGGCGTCTACCTTGAAATGGCATTCTGGCACTTGTTTCACTCAACACCAGAAGAGAGCGAAAATGGAAAGGAGAGGTGCCGAGGATTGGAGAGGGGACACCTGAGGAGAAGTGAAAATTGAGGATGTTGAGGGATCCGAAACGGAGGGGAATGTTAACAGAAGGTTGTCAGGTTGGGGGCAGGAAAGAGAGAGATTATGAGAGAGACACAAACGTGCTTTGTATAATTTACATGCCAGTGGCTTCGCAGTTTATTTTTGGAACAATTTGAGTGTAACCTAGTTATTATAAGCTTTAAGGTAGCATTGATGACTATTCATGCTTTGATTTTTTTCACCTCTATAAGTGACAGTGCAAGTGAAAACAATGAGATAACACGCCATAAGGAGCGGGCTGTACAGACTCAGCAAGACAAACCTCTCCGTAGACGAGGAGCCGTCTCCCAGCAACGGTTGTTACGGGCAACACCACCATCCCCAGATACAATTTGCGGGGTGAAGTCAGCTGCTTCAGATGGTGCCTGAGGCCAATGGCCAATCCCCAAGGGAGTGGAGAGCCAGCACAACCCATTCCCCACCACCATCACCCTTTTGTGCTCCACCGACTGCAATGATTAATAAACTTAGCTCCTTAACAAAACCGAGCCTGACAATTTTCGGAGAGCAAGCACTAGTCTTTTATCTACAGTATAATGCGAGAGCACGAGGAGGAACTGGTTAACTCCATTACGAGGGTGACAAGCAGGCTTTATGCAAATCTAGGGAACATTCCAGAGACCGTGACTGAGCCAATGAGCAAGCTCCTGAAGCCATGGCCATGAGGTGAATGGGAATGGGACCTTATTAACTCTTTCCACCACTTCCGAAATCCCAACAGGAATGAATTCTCCAGATTTTTCTCCGCAAACAATTTTTTAAAAATTTTTATTTACTGAAATACAGCACGTCAGACCCTCTGAGCCACGCCACCCAGCAATCCACTGATTTAACCCTAGCCGAATGACAGGAAAATTTACAATGACCAATTGACCTAACAACCGTAGCCGTGGACTGTGGGAGGAAATCAGAGCACCCAGAGGAAACTCATGCGTACATGGGAAGGAACATACAATCTTGCTTACTGAGGATGTCGGAATTGAACTCTGACACCGGAGCTGTAATAGTGTTGCACTACTGCTATCCGAGCTGGACTAATTAATCATGAAAATGGGATATGGTGATATGTTTCATATAGAGAACCAAGCCCAAGCTGGTATAACCCACACAAACTCAGGAACTCAGCAGGTCAGGCAGCATCTATGGAAAGGAATAAACAGTTGACGTTTCAGGCCAATTCCTGTTATCAAGATAATGTAGTCTCAGTGTGACGTGACCTGAGAGAGAAATACAAGATTGTGTGTGGTACAGATAAGGTGAATGGTCACAGTCTCCAAATCTAGAGGACGTAGATTTAAAGTGAAAAGAAGATTTAAAATATATCTAAGGGGCATGTCTTCTCACAAGGAGGCTGGTGGGTATATAGAACAAGAGACTGAGTTACAGAAAGAGGTTGAAGAGGCTAGGACTTTTTTCCACGGAGTGCAGGAGACTGAGGAGTGACCTCATAGAGGTGTATAAAATCACCAGGAACATAGATAGGGTGAAAGCATGCAGTCTTTTTCCCCCAGAGTTAGAGGGCATAGGTATTAAATTGTTTTTTTATTGTCACCTGTACTGAGATACAGTGAAAAACTTGTCTTGCACACTGTTCATACACATCAAATCACTACACAGTGCATTAAGGCAAAACAATAACAACGCAGAATAAAGTGTAAAAGTTACCCAAATTGGCACAGCACAGATAAACGATAAAGTGTAAGATCATAACGAGGTAGACTGTGAGGCCAAGAGTCCACCTACAAGAGGTCCATTCAGTATTTTGATAGCAGTTTAGAAACTGTCCTTCAGCCCAATGGTACGTGCTTTCAGGCTTTTGTATCTTCTGCTCAATGGCAGAGGGGAGAAGAGAGAACGTCCAGGATGGGTGGGGGCAGGAGGGGCCTTTGATTATGCTGGCTGCTTTACTGAGACAGTGAGAAGTAAAGACCGAGTCCATGAGAGAGGTTGGTTTCTGTGATGTGCTGCATTGTGTCCACAACTGACTGCAGTTTCTTGTGGTCAAGTGCACAGCAGTTGCCATACCGAGCCATGATGCATCCAGATAAGATGCTTTCAATGGTGCAGAAATTGTTTAGGATCAAAGGGGACATGTGGTGCATTGATATAAACTGATAGGAGTCAACAGGGACAAGTTAAATTTCTTCAGCCTCCTGAGGAAGTAAAAGCATAAGCTCAAGGTGGGAAGGGCAATTTTTTTCAGCTGGGTTGGTCAGTATATGGAACTGCCAGGGGAAATGGTCAGGTTGAGAACATTATCATCATCATGTGCCACGTCATATGACAAGTGCTCATGGTCTCATGACCATAATTGTTCTTGGCCAATTTTCCTACAGAAGTGGTTGCCATTGCCATTTTCTGAGCAGTATCTTTACAAGATGGGTGACCTTCAGCCATTATCAATACTCTTCAGAGACTGTCTGTCTGGCATTTGCGGTGGCATAACCAGGAGTTGTGATATGCACCAGCCACTCACATGCTCCCTTGACATCACGTGACCCTGATTGGGGGGCGGGGGGAGGACGTGGCTAAGCAGGTTCTACACCTTGCCCAAGGGTGACCTGCACGCTTACAGAGGGAAGGAGCAGCTTATACCTCCTTTGGTAGACGTACCTCTACCCCGCCACACAAGTTGGGTACAATTAAAACATTTAGAATATATTTGGACAGATAAATCGATAGAAAAGATTTAGGAGGCTATGAACCTAATGCAGGCAAATGAGCCTAGCTCAGGTCTGCATACAGAAGATGGGCTGATGGACCTGTTTACACATTGCACGACTCGTCAACGCTAACTCCTGCAAAGCTCCTATCATGTTTAGACTTTACAGATCAGGACGATGTAACCTAGATACAGATCGACCAGCAGTTTCAAGAAGAACTCTACACACATTCTAATTCCTTCCATCCACTTGTTAAATATGTCCAGCCGCTTCTGCGTGAAGATGTTATTATCAGATCGTCTTGCAGCTTTAAAAATATAATTCAAATCATCCTCAGGCATACTGGTGTAGTCCAAGAATAAATAAAAGGGTTTCTGCTTCCACCAAGTTACGTTCTGCTCTCACTTTAAACCCTGCGCCAACTCTCTCGACATCTCTTCTATTTACTGTGGGTCTGTGAGGAGGGATTCTGTTACACATCACTGGACAGCTCAAAGCACTTCACAGCCAATGATGTGTTCTTAAAAGCCCTGACAGCATCTTTATGCAGGAACTGCAGCCACAACTCTGGAAGAAAGCAAAGGTCCTGCACAACGCGACACGGCAGTCCCCACGCAATCTGCCTTTGAGGACAAGGACTGTTAGGATGGGAAACAGTTTTTTCCCCCAGGCTATGAGGCTACTGAACTCCCTACCACCATTCAGATCTCACCAATTATAAAGCGTCAGCAGCGTTATACTGCTTACTTTTTAACTTGTGTCATAAATGCACCTTACTATTTGTTCAGTCACAGCCTGAAACGTGAACTGTTTATTCCTCTCCATAGAGGCTACCTGACCTGCTGAGTTCCTCTATTTCACTGTATGCTTCAATATTTTGATGTATATGTGACAAATTAAGCTAGTCTTATGAAAATATACAAATAATCTGAGCAATTCAAATGATACATTTTTATAATGTTCTAATCCAATCAACTGGCTTGCCTGATTGGTTGTCACCAAACTTCAGAAGTTTCCAATTAGGTGTTTGCCAGCTACCTCCTTCTGATTTGTTAGTTGTTAACCTGCCATTTCTACTCTGACTCGAGAACAAGTTTCCAAGATGGAACCAAGCCACAACTTCTGTTCAGTCATGGCTCGGATTTTGTTGTTTTCTAGTTGCTTTTTTTTAGGCTTGTAGAAATAGTTTTGGGGTCAGAGTGGGGAGTTAGGAATCAGATTAGTGTTTAGGAACAGAGACGTGTGGAAATTAGAAGTCAGGCTGGAGTCTAAGTCTCTGTGTTTGAAGGCCAGTAAAGCAGACATGAGACATCCGCTGACTGGGCCAGTATGTCTAGTCAGATGCTAGGCTGAAAGACCAGTGTAGATGAGGGATGTTGCCCCCCCCCCAAAAGAGAAAGTGAGCTGTCAGCAGGTTCTCTGAGTTCCTACAGCACTTTGTGTGAGTTGCTCAAGATTCCCAGCATCTGCAGAATTTCTTCTGCCACCAGCTCTGAAACTTCTCCCTCAACTGTAACTTGCACACAAAGATTCCATCAACTGGATAAACCAAATAAAATCTGTTTCTCCTCATCCTTTTTAACCTCATTACAAAGAGAAGCAGCTAGCAATTCAACAAAAGTTGTTGATTTCAAAGTCCAAAGTATATTTATTATCAAAGTATGTATACTATATACAACAAGATTCATCTTCTTACAGGCAGCCACAAAACAAAGAAACTCAATAGAACCCATTAAAAGAGACCATCAAACACCCAGTGACTTGATAGAGTGTACAAAATGATAAGTGGTATTGATAGGGCGGATAGCCAGACTTTGTTCCCCCAAGGGCAGAAATGGATTACCAGAGGACTACTTTTAAGGTGATTGGAGGAAAGTATAAGGGGGATGTCAGAGATAGGGTTTTTACACATAGAAAGGCACCCTGCTAGGAGTGGTGGTAGAGGCAGACACATTAGGAACATTTAAGAGACTCTTAGATAGGTAGATGGATGACAGAAAAATGGAGGGCTATGTGGGAGGGAAGAGTTAGATTGATCTGGGAGTAGGTTAAAAGGTTGGCACAACTTCGTGGGCCAAAGGGCCTGTACTGTACACTACTGTTCTATGTTCTACAACTCAAGCTCTCTGGTCTTGCACCCTTTCCAGCTTAATGAGATCTTTCCTTCAGCAAGGTAACATGTTCAGTGACTAGGCTTCCACAGCCGTCATGGACGGAAAATTTGCAAGTATCGCCATCTTGTAAGTAAAAAAGAAACTATCTTTTCTCATCTCTGTCCTGAATGGCCAACATTAATCCTGAGTTTGAGATCTCCTCTCCCCCAGCTGCCCAGACCAGAAGATAGCTTGATGCAATTATGAAGAACACACACCAGTGGCTCGATTTCATTAGGAGTTGGAGATACGGTATGTTACAAAAGATCCTTACTGATTTCTGCAGATGTACCGTGGAGAGCATTCTGACTGGTTGCATCGTCACCTGGTTTGTAGGCTCTAAAACACAGGAGTACAAGAGGCTGCAGCGGGTTGTTAACTCTGCCCATTACAGCACTGACAGGGACTGTTCAGCACTTCTTATCCCCGCCAGCCCAGAAATAACAATTTCACTTCCGAGCTCTCCATCAGTAGCCCTGTACGTTACAAGGAACCATGTTCGGGACACCCAGGTATCCTCTATATGTCACAAGGCTTTCCACTCAAGCCCTTTCAGGCAGAGTTCCACACCTATGCCATCCTCTGTGAGAAAACACTTCTCCTCCACTCCTCTCTAATCCATTCTATGTTGTGAAGAAATTGAGATTTGGCATGTCACCAGATTTCTATAGATGTATGGCAGTGAGCATTCTGACTGGTTTTATCACTACCTGGTATGGAGGATCCAATGCACAGGATTGCAAAAGGATGCAGAGGGATGCAGACTTAGCCAGCTCTATCAAAGGCACAACCCTCTCCACCATCGAGGACATCTTAAAGAGCTGGTGCCTCAAGATGGTGGCATCCATCATTAAGGACCCTCACCATCCTGGACATGCACTTTTTTCATGACTACTATCAGGAAGGAGGTATAGGAGCCTGAGGTATCACAACTGAATGATCAAGAACAGCTTCTTCCCCTCCGCTGTGGCTGCATCACCGTCTGGTACTGGCAGTGGGAAGAGTCACTAATAAGCTGCAGAAATTTGTAAACTCAGTCAGCTCCAACATGGGCACTAGCCTCTAGTATCCAGGACACCTTCAGGGAGTGATGCCTCAAAAAGGCAGTATCCATCATTAAGAACCCCCATCACCCAAGACATGCCCTCTTCTCATTGCTACCATGAAGAAGGTACAGAAGCTGAAGACACACACTCAACAGTTCAGGAATAGCTTCTCTCCCCTGCCAGCAGATTTCTGAATGGACATTGAACCCATGAACACTATCTCACTACTCTTTCTCTTTTTCCACTATTTACTTAAGTTTTTATTATGTATTACAGTACACAGTTTTTACTATGTATTGCATTGTACAGCTGCCGCATAACAATAAATCTCACGGCATATGTTAGTGATGTTGAACCTGATTCTGATGCTGATTCACGTTACTACTATCAGAGAGGAGCCTGACGACCCACAACTCAATGATTAGGAACAGAGTCTTCCCCTCTACCATAACATTTCTAAATGGGTTCATGGACCATGAACACTACTTTATTATTCTGTTTCTTTTGCACTAATTAATTTTTGTAATTTATCATAATGTTAAGTTTTTGCAATGTAATGCTGTCAGGTAAACAACAACTTTCACATCATGAAAGCCAGTGATAATGAGCCTGATTCTGAGGGGCATCAGCCTCCCACCCACCTTGTCAACCCCCATCAGAATTGTGTACATTTCTGTGAGATCATGTCCCATTAATTTGTTGCGCTGAAAGACTTTACTGGGTTCAGTTGAGGCAAATGCATCCCACAGCCACTTTCTTAGGTACACCTATAGACCTGCTCATTAATGCGTATTAACTAGTCAGCCAATCATGTGGCAGCAACTCAATGCATAAAAGCGTGCAAACAATTGTTTCAGTTGTTATTCAGACCAAACATCAGAATGGGGAAGAAATGTGATCTACATGACTGATTGTGAAATAATTGTTGGCGCTAGATGGGGTGGTTTGAGTATCTCAGAAACTACTGATCTTGGGATTTGCACAAACGACAGTCTCTAGATTTTACAGAGAATGGTACAGAAAAACAAAAACATCCAGTGAGTGACAGCTCTGTTGGCAAAAATGCCTTGTTAATGAGAGAGGTCAGAGGAGAATGACCAGAATGGTTCAAGCTGACAGGAAGGTGACAATTACTCAAGTAACCATGTGCTACACCTGTGGTGTGCAGAAGAACATCTCTGAATGCACAATATGTCAAACTTTGAAGTGAGTAGGCTACAGCAGCAGAAGACCATCAACGTACACTTAGTGTCCACTTTATCAGGTACAGGAGGTAACTATTAAAGTGGCCATTGAGTATACCTCACTCAAGCTTCACTCTAGTCCAAGCACCCATTATTTTGCATATTCTGGCATATGCTCTATCTTCATTAGTTACTAGCAATGGAGATTATTTCTGACCATGCTGTGTAATCTGACTTATTCCTACTGCACTGCCCACCTTAGTGACTGAGAATTAATCCATGCAATATACTATTAGGTAAACAAATGCCACTCTAAACAATGACACAGCACAAAATTATTCTGTAAACATTTCTAGTGTTCTGTCTATTTTACATAAATCTGTTTTATTTCTATTTTAGAGATACAGCACTGACTAGGCCCTTCCAGCCTTTCAAGCTATGCCGCTCAGAAACCCCCGACTAACCCTAACATAATCACGGGGCAATTTATAACAACCAGTTAACCTACTCGTACGTCTTCGGAAACCATGGGAGGAAACCGGAGCACCCAGGGAAAACCCACTCATTCCACAAGGAGGACGTCCAAACTCTTTACAAAGGACGTTGGGATTGAACTCTGAACTCCAGCACCCCCGAGCTGTAATAGCGTCGCACTAACCAGTATGCTACCATGGCACCCCAAAGTAGCGTAGATGAGAAAGTCAAGGTCAATGTGCTCCTCTGTAACATCTGATAATTGCTCAAATAGACCCAAATTATATTCTCAAACTCTATGGAAAGAGAAATATGTAAAAAGACAGAATCCCTCCTCCTCACTATGCTTGTGACCTGTCCCATCAACATGGACAACAGCCACAGCAGAATAATTATACCGCCTGGTCCAGCCACATACTGTAGATGCCACGGCCAAAAAGCTCACCAGCACCTCTACTTGCTCAGAAGGCTAAGGAATTTCAGCATGTTCCACAATGGCCCTTTGCAAGGGCTTGGTGGGGGAGGCTCTTTAGTGTAGGATTCTTTCACTACTGGAGAGGGAGGGGTCAGTTTGGGCAGGGAAACTTCTCAATTACTGTAGTAGTGTACCACCCCAGAGTGCAATATGGGCCACAATGGTACTAGTGATATGTAGGAATGTCATAGAACAACATGGAAAGCATTGACTATGAATGTAAAGAATGAGAAACCATTGCATGGCTTATTCTTTTTATTATGAATAAACCCTATTGTTATAAATAAAATTAAAGGTGCTTCACAGAAAGCATCCTTTCTGGAAGCATCACAGCTTGGTGCAGCGACTGCTCTGACCAAGACCAATGGAAATGGTAGATTTGTGGCCAGGGCCCAGTCCATCACAAAAGCCCCTGATCTATGGACACTTCCTGCTGCCTCGGAAAAGCAGTCAAGGTAATCAAGAACCCCTCCCACCCAAATCATTCTATCTTCTCCTCCCTCCCATCGAATAGATGATACAAAAGCTTGAGAATACATATCACCAGGCTGAAGAACAGTTTCTATCCTACTGTTATCAGTCTCTTGAACGGACTTCTTATATGATAAAGGATTCTTGATCTCACTGCCCACGACCGTAAGAAACCTCAGAGAGTTATGGACACAGCCCAGCACATCGCAGGAACCTGCCTCCCCTCCATGGATTCTGTTTACACTTCTCGCTGCATCAGCAAAGCAGCCAGGATAATCAAAGATCCCCACCCACCTAGGACATTGTCTTCTCCCTTCTGCCGTTGGGCAAAAGATACAAAAGCCTGAAAGCACGTACCACCAGACCCAAGGACAGCTTCTATGTCTGCTGTTATAAGCCTATTGAATGGTCCTCTAGTACGATAAGATGGACTCTTGACCTTACTATCTACCTAGTTATGATCTTGCACCTTACTGTCTACCTGCACTGCACTTTCTCTGTTACACTTGATTCTGCATTCTGTTATTGCTCTTCCTTTGTACTACCTCAACGCACTGATATGATGAAATCAACTTCTTTCTCCCCTCAGATATGTACCCAGCTCCCTTCTGGAATCACAACTGCTCTCTAACCTCGAGTTGATTTTTTTATTTATTTAGAGAAGCAGCAGGTCCAACGAGCCACCATGTCCAGCAACCCACTTATTTAACTATAGCCTAATCACAGGACAATTTACAATGACCAATTAAACTACCAAATGGTACATCTTTGAACAGAGGGAGGAAACTAGAGCATCTGGAGGAAACCCACACGTTCATGGGGGGGTGAGGAACATACAAAGTCTTTACAGATGGCCCTCATGGTGGGCTGGGGGAGGGGAGATTATACCACTTAATCATGCTGGCTATTACATGAATAATATCCGGTGGGGGGGGGGAGGAGAAGGAAAGCTTTCTTCCAAATGACAAGCGCTAATACTTCTGCAACCCCAATAAATTCTAACTTCCCACGCACAAGCAGATTCTGCCTGAAATTGTAATGCTTGCCTTTTCTGATTTTTTGCAAGCAAGAGGTTTCTTTTTTTGGAACATTTTAGTTAGCTATTACAAAAGAAAAGGTACATCAGCAAACCTCTTTCCAATTTCCTATAACCCCTCCAGCAAATCCTCCTCGTCCGGCAGCCACTATCAGCAGGCAAGCGCGGGGATAATCTCCTCAGTAATGTTACAGGGGAGGTTTATTCTGCAAGAGCGCAGTAATCCGTGGACCTCCTAAAAGCCAGCAATCCAGCTCCCGATGGAAAATAGTTGATCCTAATCACATCAACTTCCATTTCTTCAGGCAAATAAAAATGTATTATCAGTGCACCACCAACATTCAGCTTTATTAATGTCTGAATATGCCAACAAATAATGCTCTGTTACAATACTTTATAGCAAGAGAAATATAGAGGGACATTCAGCCCATTGGGAGCTTGCCAGCTCAGAGCATCAATCTCAACAATCCCATTTCCACTCTGTTTAAGGATCTCCCTTCTCATCAGTTGGGCAACATGGTAGTGCAGTGGCTAACACAACGCTTTATAGCATCAGCAACACAGGTTCAATTCCCGCTGCTGCCTGTAAGGAATTAGTATGTTCTCCCCGCGACTGCGTGGGGCTCTTCTGAGGGATTCAGTTTCCTCCCACATTCTAAAGACGTACTGGTTCAGAATCAGAATCAGAATCCAAAATCAGGTTTAATATCACTGACATATGTCCTGAAATCTGTTGATTTGGCGACTGCAGTACAATGGAATACATAGGTTAATTGGTTATTGTAAATTGTCCCATGATTAGGCTAGGATTAAACTTGGGGATTGCTGGGCGGTGTGGCTTGAAGGGCAGACTCTACACTGTCTGTGAATAAATAAACTCCCGCTTGAATCTTTAATCCAGACTAAGAGGTAATTTACAATAGTCATCTAAACTGTCAGCATGTCTGTGGGCTATAGTCATAGACCCAGACCATCTATACTGACCAAGATGTCTTTTCAAGATAATCTCTTTTGCCTACATTTGGCCCATATCCCCCTGAAGGTTTAGAGTCTAAACCTTTCCCGTCCATGTAAGATCATAAAACACAGGAGCAGAATTAGGCCATTTAGTCCACTGAGCCTGCTCTGCCATTCCATCATGGCTGATTTATTATCCCTCTCAAACCTATTCTCCTGCCTTCTCCCCATGATCTCTGATGCCCTGACTAATCGAGAATCTATCAACCTCCGCTTTAAATACATCAAATGATTTGGCCTCCACAGGTGTCTGTGTCAATGAATTGCACAGATTTACCACCTTCTGGAAATGCTTTTCAAATGCTGTTCCCCTTAAATATTTCACCTTTCACCCTTAATCTTATGACCCCTAGTTCAAAGGTTCACTTTATTGTCAAAGTGTGCATGTACAACACAACTCTGATATTCATCTTCTCCAGATAGCCATGAAATACAGAAAAATCATGGGTGCGGTTGAAGGAAAATACCCTCCCCTGGCACAAAAAAGAAAAAGAAACAAAACTCGTGAACCCAAAAACCTTCATACCCCCTCCTTTGTAGAAAAAACTAAAAGATTGCACTCATGGAAAACAGCAGCTGGAACATCAAAAACCCCAAACCCCCAACTGCCTCTCCCACATCCGAAAATCTAACAGATCGCCCACAAAGAAAAACAACACCACCAGACCCCAAATTCCTCCCTTTCACTAAAAGTAACATACAGTATCACCCATCTGCCAATCAGCAACAAGAAAGAATATGCCAAAAACTGAAGGAGACCAACATAAAGTACAGTCTAATTCTAATCTCATCCAATCTGAGAGAAAAAAGCCTGCTTGCATGTACACAATCTGTACCCTTCATAATTTTGTATACCTCTATCAAATCTCCCCTCAATCTTATGTGCTTTAGTCATGCCAGGAAGAGCTGAAGACAGTCGCTTTGGACAAAGTGAGGGCACTCGGCAAACCAATCGTCTGGCCTCAGTTTGTTCTCTGGTCCCTCTACTGAATAATCTGAGGCAGCTTCTGAACCAACAGCACATTATCCATCATCAAAGCTGAAACCTACCCCACCACTGCGGAAATATAGATCATTGGTATTCATGGCGATAAGGAAACTGTTTCTCAATTAACAATGTCAGATATGCACTAGAATGACAATATGCTGATGACAAATGCAGGAGATTCTGCAGATCCTGGAAGCCTTGAATTACACATACAAAATGCTGTGGTACTCAGCAGGTCAGACAGCATCTATGGAGGAAAATGAACAGTCTAAGTTTCAGACCAAAACCAACTAGTTATCCTCCAGCCTGACGAAATGAACATTGATTTCTCCAATTTCTGGGAATTTCTTCACCGCCCCCTTCTCTCTTTTTCCGTACCCCATTCTGGGTCCCCTCTCACCCCATTTCTTCTGCCCATCACCACCTTTTGGTTCCCATCCTTCCCTTTTTTAAAAAAGAACTTCTCTGTGTGTTTTGATGTTTCAATGTACATGTGAAAAATAAAGCTATCCTTTCTTCCTCTCCTATCAGATTCATTCTTCTTCATCCCTTTACTTCTTCCACCTATCATCTCCCAGCTACTTATTTCACCCTGCCTCCCCCATCCACCAACCCACCTTCCCCTATCCTGACTTCACATATCCCCTGCCAGCTTGTACTCCTTTGCTTCCCCTCCTACCTTCTTATTCTGGATTCTTCCCCCTTCCTTTCCAGTCCTGATGAAGGGTCTTGGCTCAAAACATCAACTGATTAATCCTCTCCATAGATGCTGCCTGACCTGCTGAGTTCCTCCAGCTTTTCATGTGCGTTTCATGTCCATTGCCCCACCCTCTCCCCATAGTCCTACATTTCTTTTACCTTTCAGACCCCACCCCAGTTGCTTTGAAACACCTCCAAATATTCCCCAACAATCATTAAAAACTAAAAATTAAAGTATATCCTTCATCCCAGATTAAGTGCCTTGGCCCGAAACACCGACTGTTTATTCCGTTCCATATATGATGCCTGACTTGCAGAGTTCCTCCAGTATTTTGTGTGCCTTGGGACTACGTGTTGAGGTTGCTCTGTACAAGTCACAACCATGCATTGAGCAACAGAACCACGGCAGGAATCTATTTAAAGCCTCTCAAACTCCTCGACTCCCAATATGAAAGCTTCATTGATATTCCAAGCAGTTGCCAGCTAAGGTTCCTCCAGTAAAGGACACTTCACTCCAGGCAGAATTGACAAACCAATCGTGGTGTCAAAAAGGGCATTCTTGCAGCGACAAACAGAACAAATTTTTCAAACACTTCAACGACCCATCAATATTTTCGGCTTTAGAACAAACTCGGTGAAGGACATCAGCTGGTGAAACACTATTCATGCAAGACTGAAGATTCAGATTTATTTATGATACGTACATCAAAACACATAGTAAAATGCATCACTTGCGTGAACGACCAACACATCCGAACATGGAGCAGAGTCTTAGACTCTGACCTGACCTCGAAATCCCCCGCACCCGTGTCCTTAAACCCTAACCTGACCCCCAACTCTCCTTTCTGACACCAAAATCCATCCCTATGAACCTAAAAACAAATAAGTCTGACCTGTGACCGCAATAGAGACCACAGCTTGACTCCATCTTGAAAATATCCTATTTTATTTTCGACCAGAGGCTCCCAATCTGGGGTCCATGCGCTCTTCAGTTAATGTTAAGGTTCCATGGCAAAAAAAAACAGTTGGGAATCCCTGTTTTAGACCATATAACCGTAAGACCATTAGATAGAGGAGCAGAATTGGGCCTTCTGGTCCATCAAGTCTGCTCCACCATTTCATCATGGCTGATCTATTTCCCTCTCAGCCCAAATCTCCTGCTTTCCCCCCGTAGTCCTTCATGCCCTGACTAATCAAGAACCTATCAACCTCCATCTTAAAAATACCCAATGATTTGACCTCTACTGCCAGTTGTGACAATGAAGTCCAGATTCACCACCCTGTGGCTGAAGAAATTCCGCCTCATCTCCATTCTAAATGGATATCCCTCTATTCTGAGGCAGGGTACTCCGGTCTTAGGCATTCCCCCCGCCCCCCCCGCCACCACCACATGAAACATCCTCTCCACATCCACTCTATCAAGGTCTTTTAATATTCAAACTTTCAATAGGTTTCAATGAGATTTCCCCCCCCCCATTCTTCTGAATTCCAGTGAATACAGGCCCAGAGCTACCAAATACTCCTTATATGATAAGCCTTTCAATCCCGGAATAATTTTTGCGAAACTGCTTTGAACCCTCTCCAATGTCAGCACACCCTTTCTTAAATAAGTGGCCCAAAACTGCTGACAATACTCTTAGGTGAGGCTTTACCAGTGCCTTATAAAGCCTCAACATTGCATCCTTGCTTTTATTTTCTAGTCCTCTTAAAATAAATGCTAACACTGCAATTGCCTTCCTCACCACCAACTCAACCTGCAAATTAACCTTTATCCTGCATGACTCCCATGTCGCTTCGCACCTCAGATTTTTGAATTTCTCTCCATTTAGAAAATAGTCTACGCTTTTATTTCTTCTATCAAAATGCAAGACCTGCCACTTCTTTGCCCCTTCTTCTACTCTAAGTCCTTCTGTAGACTCTCTGCTTCCTCAAAACTACCTGCCCCTCCATCTATCTTCAAATCATCTACAAACTTGGCCACAAACCCATCCAGATCATTGACATATGTATAACATAAACAATCTGAAAAATCAGGCCAAGGGAGAAAAAAATGAAGGAGCGGCCCATGCAGAGCAAAGTGGGTGGGAATGATTTTTAAAAAGGAACAAACAGAGTCTCAAACAACAGGAATTCTGCAGATGCTGGAAATTCAAGCAACACACATCAAAGTTGCTGGTGAATGCAGCAGGCCAGGCAGCATCTCTAGGAAGCTAGGAAGAGGTACAGTTGACGTTTCAGGCCGATAGGCACTGACTGAGAGAACCCTCACTATCCAGGACATGAAGCTGTTGTATGCAAGATAGATAGTATTCTGCCTGCTTAGTATGGCTCCAATGCAAAGGATCACAAGAGGCTGAAAAGGGTTGTAGATTCAGCCAGCTCCATTACCTTCCCAGTATGAACGACATCTTCAAGAAGCTGTGCCTAGAGAAAGCAGCATCCATCATTAAGGACTCTCATCAAACAAGACATGCCCTCTTCTCATTACTATCATCAAGAAAGAGGTACACTCAAGACGAACACTCAATGATTCAGGAACAGCTTCAGATTTCTGAATGGTCCATGAATCCATGAATTGTTGGTTTTTTTCACAATTTTGCATAAGTTTATGTCTTTGCTCTGAACTGCTACTGCAAAACAACAATGTTATGAAGTACAAGTCACCTTCCCACTTCCTTTCCAGTCCTGATAAGCAACACACACAAAATGCTGCAGGAATCAAGCAGGCCAGGCAGCATTTATGGAGATGAATAAACAGTCAGCATTTTGGGCCGAGCTGAGTAAGAAAGTGGGAAGGGGAAGGAACACAAGCTAGAAGGTGATAGGTCAAGCCAGGTGGGTGGGGGAGGGATGTAGAAGTAAGAAGCAGGGAGATGATAGGTGGGACGGTAGCTGGAAAAGAAGGAATCTGCTTGGAGAAGAGAGTGGACCATGGGAGAAAGAGAAGACGGAGGGGCACGAAGGAAGGTTGATAGGCTGGTGAGAAGAAGAGGATAAAATTTTAGGTTTAAATCCTTTTCAGAAGGGATTAATAGCAATTATCTATGATATAATTATGAAATTACAGCCAGGAATATCTGATAAAATTAAAAATGAATGGGAAAGGGAACTTCAACTTTGTCTACCTATAGAGAAATGGGATAAATTTTTTCAATTATTTAGTACTTCTTCTATATGTGCTAAACATACATTAATACAAATTAAAGTAGTACATAGAGCCCATATGTCCAAAGATAAATTAGCCTGTTTTTATTCCCATATAAACCCTATTTGTGATAGATGTCACTCTGAGGTGGCTTCTTTAACTCATATGTTTTGGTCCTGTTCTCTTTTGGAAAAATATTGGAAAGATATTTTTGATATTATTTCAACAGTTCTATGTTTTGATTTAAAACCCTATCCTATTACGACAATTTTTGGATTGCCAATGGTAGAACATAGATCTTTGTCTTCTTCAGCCTGTCAGATGATAGCATTTGCTACTTTAACGGCTAGAAGATCTATTTTGTTGAAATGGAAGGAAGCCAATCCTCCTACTACATTCCAATGGTTTTCTCAAACTATATTAAGTTTAAATTTAGAAAAAATTAGAAGTGATATTTTTGATCCTTCGGTTAAATTTGAAGAAACTTGGAAACCTTTTATGCAACATTTTCATACGATGTAATTTGACCTTTCCAAATCTTTTATTAACTTAAATTATATGAACAGAGGAGCAGAGGTGACGACATTACTGAACGTGCCTGATTCAAGATATTGGTCTAGCCCTGTTTTGTTCTGTTTCTTTTTGGGTTTTTTTCTTTTTCTTTAGGGGGTTTTTCTTTGTTTATATATATTTTTTTTCTTTTCATTTCTTTTTTTTTCTTTATGACTAATTTCATTATGAGTTTGGAAGTCTATTATATCTATGTTACTTAAAATCCTTTTTGTATATGCTTATTAAGATTATTCCAGTCTCTTTGTATCAACTTTGTTACTGTGTTTATAATCTTGAAAATTAATAAAAAGATTTAAAAAGAAAGAAAAAGAAGAGGAGAGGCGAGAGGGGAACCAGAATGGGGAACTGAAGAAGAGGGAAGAGGAAGGAGAAAAATTACTGGAAGTTAGAGAAATCAACGTACATGCCATCAGGTTGGAGGCTACATAGACGGAATATAAAGTGTTCCTCCTCCAACCTGACAGTGGCCTCATTGTGGCAGCAGAGGAGGCCATGAACATGTCAGAGTAGGAATGGGATATGGAATTAAAATGGTTGACCACCAGGAAATCCTGCTTTTTGCGGATGAGCAAAGATGCTCGAGAAAGCAGTCATCCAATCGACATCTCAACAATGTAAAGGAGGCCGCACCATGAGCTCCGCATACAATAGATAACCCCAACAGATGTGCAGGTGAAGTGTTGCTCTACTTGGGAGGACCATTTGGGGCCCTGAATGGAAGTGAGGGAGGAGATGAATGGGCAGGTGTAGGACTTCTTCCACTTGCAGGGATAAGTACCGGGAGGGAGATTAGTGGGGAGGGGCAAATGAACAAGGGAATCACGGACAGGCAGAGCAATCCCTGCGAAAAGCAAAGAGTTGGGGGGGGGGAGTAGGTAAAGATGTATTTGGTCAAAGGATCTCGTTGAAGATGGCAGAAGGTGCGAAGAACTGATTTGGGTCTGAACTGTTTCAAGGAAGGCTATGAGAGAAAAGGAAACAGGAAGTCATGCTGATAGAATCAGTTCAGGAACCACTGGAGGAGGTCTGAGTGGAGTATGAACACCAGCATGGACTGGATGGGCCGAGTAGCCTGCTTCCACGCCGTAAATACTGCGCTCTCTGGGACACGGATGGGAATATTTCCATTACAGGTCTCCAGCTGCTGTGGTGTGTTTCCTCTTATCCTCTGTTGCCAGTTCATTGCCCTGAAGCCTTACAATTGGGAGGGAGACAATTAATGTAATACTTCAGCAATGTTCTTGTCACTTCTCAGAGAGAACATGCAACCTCTATACTAGCTTGCTCAGCAGCCTGAACTCAGAACAAAACTCCGAGAAGAATGAAGGGAGAATCTCACTCAAATCTATCGAATGTTGAAAGGCCTAGATAAAGTGGATGTAGAGCGGATATTTCCTATAGTGGGGGAGTCCAGGACCAGAGGGCACAGCCTCACAATAGAGAGACGACCATTTAGAACAGAGATGAGAAAGAATTTCTTATGTCAGAGGGTAGTGAATCTGTGGAATTCATTGCCATAGATAGCTGTGGAGGCCAAATCTTTGGGTATATTTACAGCAGAGGTTGATAGGTTCTAGATTAGTCAGCGTGTCAAAGGTTACAGGGAGAAGGAAGGAGAATGGGATTGAGAGGGATAATAAATTAGCCATGATAGAATGGCAGAGCAGACTTGATGGGTCGAATGGCTTATGGAAACCTGCTGCCATGCAGCAGAATGGAACATGATTTACCCGATACCGTGATGTGTCTAAAAACCCAGAAGGTTTATTGCAGCCAACATCAGGATCCAGCAAAGGGATAACTTCACACAACATGGCGCTCCACTTACCGTAAAATTACAACGCACTGACATGTCCACTGTCAACACCCTTCAAATCCTATCAGAAGATGAAACTTTCAAAATGACAAGTTCAACAAAGTGGCAAGACAATCTGTCATTAATAAATCAGAAAGATTCAATCCTCTAGAGCAGAGGTTCTCAACCTGCAGTCCACAGACCCTTGCTTAATGGTATTAGTCCATGGCATAAAAAGGTTGGAAACCCCTGGTCCAGAGTAATAGAGTCATTGAACATAGAATATTGCAGCCCAGTACAGGCCTTTCAGCCCATGATGTTGTGCCAGCCTTTAAACCTACTCTAAGATCAATCTAACCCTCCCTCACACAGAGCCCTCCATTTTCCTATCATCCACATGCCTACCTTAGAGTTTCTTAACTGTCTCTATTGTATCTACCTTACCACCTGGCAGGGCATTCCACATTTAAGTTTCATGTTCTGCAACTTCAGGTCATTTTTCCCCTCCCCACTTCCCACTTCTTCATTTCCCCTCTCTAGCCTCTTACCTCTTCTCCTCACCTACCTATCACTTCCCCCGGGTCCCTTCCTCCTCCCCTTTCTCCCATGGTCTACTCTCCTCTCTTATCAGATTCCTTCTTCTCCAGTCCTTTGCCTTTTCCACCTATCGCCTCCCAGCTTCTTACTTCATCCCCTCCACCCACTCAATGGCTTCACCTATCACGTGCCTGCTTGTTCTCCTTCCCCTCCCCCCAACCCCCACCTTCTTATTCTGGCATCTTCTCTTCCCCTTTCCTTTCCAGTCCTGATAGAAGGTCTCATTCCCAAACATCAACTGTTTTCCCAGGGTGGAAATGGCTAATGAGAGCGCATAATTTTAAGGTGATTGGAGGAAAGTATAGGGGGGATGTCAGAGGTAGGTATTTTTAAAAGAGAATGGTGGTAATGTAGAACATGCTGCCAGGGGTAGTGGTAGAAACATTAGCGGCATTTAAGAGACTCTGAGATGGATGATAGAGAAATGGAGGCTATGTGGGAGGGAAAGGTTAGATTGATCTTAGAGTAGGTTAAAAGATCAACACAACATTGTGGGATAAAGGGCCTGTACTGTGCTGTACTGTTCTGCATTCTGTGTTCTGTAGCACAACATGGTTGTCGATATTCTACGGCTCCAGGAGGTGAAATCTTTTTGATTTATTAATGAATGAAAACTTTACTTTGGGATAGGTTAATATTGTAACTGTAGCATACTGGATAGTCCAACACTTTACAGTACCAGTGACCCAGGTTCACTTGGCTTGAAATGTCGACTGTTTACTCTTTTCCACAGATGCTGCCTGACCTGCTAAGTTCCTCCAGTATTTTGTGTGTATTACTTTGATTTCCAGCATCATAGTATTTTCTATTATTGTCAATTCCCACTGCCTGGTCACGGGGAGAACGTATAAACTGCTGACTGCAAGGAGTTTATACGTTCTCTCCGTGACCAGATAGGTTTCCTCCGGGTGCTCCGGTTTCCTCCCACAGTCCAAAGACGTACAGGTTGGGAAGTCATTGTAAATTGTCCCGTGATTAGGCTTGTATTAAATAAGGGGACTGCTGGGTGACGTGGAGGGCAGAAGGTAGAGAGAGAGAACGAGACAGATAAAGAAAGAGCGATAGATAGATAGAAAATAGATTGAGAGATAGATAGTGAAAAGGCTCAAAGGTTGGTACAGTATTGTGGGCTCAAGGGCCTGTATGCTATGATGTTCGCTGTTTGATGAAGCTGTTGCCAAGCGGCAGGGTTCCACTGCTCACTGAGAAAATGCGGTGAGCTGCTCCATCTAGTGACCACACACAGACCTACAGGCCTCATCCCTCACTGAGATACCGGCCACTGCCTTCTCAACTCTCTGGGCCACTCTGTGCCACTCTGTGCCACACACCTCCCGTAACTGGTGGTTCGCCCAAAACTCAGCTCCTCCACAGCCTCCCTCACACCCATTCTTACTCAGCCCCTCCCTGAATCCGGGTGATTCCACAGCTTGCTTTCAAAATTCTCATCCTTGTCTTCATATTTCTGTGACCTCTGTGACCTGTGAACCCTCTGATTTTATTATAAGATATCAGTATTCTTTCAGACAGTCATGGAATGAACATATTGCCTTGACAGGGGTGTATAAAATCACAAAGGGCGCAGATCCAGTCATAGAAAAGTACAGCACAGAAACAGGCCTTTCAGCCTATGCTGAACCATTAAAACTGCTTCCTCCCATCAACCTGCACCTAAACCAAGCCTTCCATAGCCCTACCATCCATGTACCTATCCAAACTTCTCTTAAACATTGAAATCAAGTTCACATGCATCACTTATGCTGGCAGCTCATTCCACACTCTCATGACCCTCTGAGTAAAGAAGATTCCCCTCTTGTTCCCCTTAAACTTTTCACCTTTCACCCTCAACCCATGACCTCTGGTTGCAGTCTCACCTAAGTGAAAAAAGCCTGCCTGCATTTACTCTATCTATACCCCTCATAATTTTGCAAACCTTTATCAAATCTCCCCTCGATCTTCTACGTTTTAGGGAATAAAGTTCTAACCTTTTTAATCCTTCCTTATAAGTCAGGTCCTCCAGACTTGGCCACGTCCTTGTAAATTTTCTTTGATGGGGTGAATACACTCAGTCTTTTACCCAAGAAAAGGGAACTAAAAACTAGAGAGTACAGTTTTAAGATGAAAGGTGAAAGGTTTAGAAGGAACTCAGGAGGCAATATCTTCATGCAGGGGATGGTGAGTATATGGAACAAATGAAGAGCATAGATTTAAGAAATCAGAATCAGGTTTAATATCACTGGTTTAAACTGTGAAATTTGTTGTTTTGTAGCGGTAGTACAGTGCAATACATTAAAAAATTACTGTAAGTTACAGTAAGTATACAGAACGCAAAGTAGTGAGGTAGTGTTCATGAGCTCATGGACAATTCACAAAGCCAAAGTCCAAGGTTAAGGAGCAGTGCAGTGGAACAAAAGGATCTGGGAATTCAGATCCATAATTCAATGTAAGTGGGGTCACAGGTAGATAGGGCCATAAAGAAAGCGCTTGGCACACTGGCCTCCATAAATCAAAGTACTGAGTACAGGAGTTGTGACATTATGTTGAAGTTGTATAAGACATTAAGGAGTAGGGTGTGCAGTTTTGGTCACCCACTTCCAAGACTGAAAGAGTACAGAGAGAATTTACAAAGATGTTGCCAGGACTGGAGGACCTGAGTTACAGGGAAAGACTGAATAGGTTCGAACTTTAATCCCTAGAACGTAGAAGATAGAGGGGAGATTTGATAGAGGTTTACAAAATTATGAGGGGTGTAAATGGGTTAAATGCAAGCAGGCATTTTCCATGGAGGTTAGCTGAGAGTACAGCTAAAGGTCATAAGTTAAGGGTGGAAGGTGAAATGTTTAAAGCAACATGAGGGGAAATTGCTTCATTCAGAGGGTGATGAGAGTGTGGAACGAGCTGCCAGTGCAAGTGGTGGATGCAACTTTGATTTCAGCGCTTAAGGGAAGTTTGAATATGCACACGGATGGGAGGAATATGGAGAGCTACGGTCTGGTGCAGGCTGATGGGACTAGGCATTTTAAATGAGTTGGCACGGACTAGATGGGTTGAAGTACCTGTCTCTATCCTGCAGTTTTCTATGAGTATGACTCTATGACTAAAATTTTGTATAATTTACACATACTTTGACAATAAATGATCTTTGAACTTTGAGTGCGGATCTTCAGGCTTAAAGTGAAGGGTAATCTTTTCTCCCTCACGAGTTGAAGTGACTGATACCAGAAGGCACGCATTTAAGGTCAGAGAAGGTCATTTCAAAGGAGATGTGAGGGGCAAGTTTTGTTTTATATATACAAAGAGTGGTGGATGCCTGGAATGCACTGCTTGAAGTGGTGATAAGGGCAGATATGTTAAGGCCCATAAGACACAGGAGCAGAATTAGGTCATTCAGCCCATCAAGTATGCTCTGCCATTCCATCATGGCTGATCCTGGATCCCACTCAACCCCATACATGATTGAAGAGGTCATAAGTTAAGGGTGAAAGGTGAAATGTTTAAGGGGAACATGAGGAAAAAGTTCTTCAACTAAAACACATCTGGATAAATACATGGAGAACAAAGATTTAGAGCGACATGGACCAAAAGTGTGCAAATGGGTCTTGCTCAGGTAGGCACCTTGGCTGGCGTGGACAAGTGGACAGAAGGGCCTGTTTCTGCTGCTATCGACTCAGAGTGATTACTCTATGACTCTAGAGCAGCAGAACAGAAGCCAAGGACCACTCAGCCCATCTTTTTTATGCAAGCCTGCATGGTTGACTTCAGAAGTTAGTCCCAATTGCCACCCTTCGGTCCAAAGCTCTGAGGCTAATGTGGGAGAGATTCAGCACAAAATGAAATGCACAAGGACATTCTGCACAGCCAGCTGGTTGCTGAGATCAAAATTCCCTACTGCTGTCTGTTAGGAGTCTGTCTGTTCTCTGTGTGACGGCGTAGGTTTCTTCCAGGTGCTCTGGTTTCCTCTCACGTACCAAAGACACAAGGGTTACAGTTAGGAAGTTGTGGACGAACAATATTGGTTCTGGAAGCATGGTGAGACTTGTGGGCTGTCCCCAGCACATCCTAGTACCGTGTTGTTTGTTGATGCAAACAAGGCATTTCACTCTGTGTTTCAAAGTATGTTTGACAATCAAAACTTAACTTTATCTTTATTAAATCTCCTGTTGCAAAGACACTGAGTGCAAAGTGAAGATGACAAGCACTGAATCAGATTGGAAGCAACAGCCCTTGGTAGGTCCTCTGGAAACCAAGGTTGGGAGGATCAATACCAGAGGTCATAGGTTGAAAGTGAAAGGAGAAATACTTAAGGAGAATCTGAGAGAGAATTTCCACACTCTGAGGGCGGTGGGAGTGTGGACAGAGAGCTGCTAGAGGAAGTAGTAGCTTGGCATATGGATGAAAAAGGTGGAGGATTATGTCAAAGGGAAGTGTTAGATTAGTCTTAGAGTAGATTAAAAGGTCGACACAACATAGTAGGCTCAAGGGCCTGTATTGTGTTGTACTATTCGATGATCTACAATCTATTCAGGTTCAATGTAGCACTGAACAGAATGATGGATAGGTAAGAGGATGGGAGGGATTTGGACACAAATGGGACTAGACAGTAGATCAGGTTGCCATGAATTAGATGGGCCAAAGGGGCTGTTTCTGTGTTGAGGTGTTCTATGGCAATACGACTGATCGTCCAGGAAGCAACTGGAAGAGGCAGTGTACAAGCTAGGTTGCTGAGAAGAAGCCAAAACCCCCCCCAAAAATGGTAGAGAGCTGTGGACAAAGTTCAACACATCACAGAAACCAGCCTCCTCTCCATGGACTCTATCTACAGTATACTTCAGGCTGCCTCAGTAAAGCAGCCAACATAATCAAAGAACCCATTCTCTCTTCTCCTATCGGGCAGAAGTTTCAAAAGCCTGAAAACATGTACCACCAGACTACAGTACAGCTTCTGCCCCACTGTAATCAGAAGATTGAATGTTTCCCTCAAATGATAAACTGACCTCATACTCACACCTTGTTTGCCTAAAAACGTACGCTCCCTGTAGCTGTCAAAACTTTAGACCATAAGACACAGGAGCAGAATTAGGCCATTCAATCTACTGAATCTGCTCCATCATTCTATCATGGTTGATTTATCACCTCTCTCAACCCCTTTCTCCTGCCTTCTCCCCATAACCTTTGGTGCCCTGACTAATCAAGGACCTTTCAACCTCCAATTTAAATATACCCAATGACTTGGCCTCCACAGCTGTCTGTGGCAATGAATTCCACAGATTCACCATGCTCTGGCTGAATTAAGTACCATCTCTAGGAAACATTCTCTCCAATTCCACTCTATCTAGGCCTTCCAATAGTCGATAGGTTCCAATGAGATCCCTCCTCCTTCTTTATTCTGCATCGTTACTGTTTTACCTTGTTCTACCTCAATGCACTATGTAATGATCTAACCTGTATGTCAAGTATTTCCACTGTATCTCAGTACATGACAAGAACAAACTAATTTCAAGGGAATGGAGGTTTCACAACTCTCAACCATATTTAAGGACCTTCGTTGGTCAGGGTCAACCATGGATATTGGATCCCAGCTGTCTATGGTATACACAAGCCAGGGCAGTACAATATGGACAGCAAGCTATTGCCCATGCAACAGACTCTCCCTCTCCATACAGTTGACGAATCCAAAGGAACAGCGGAGACCAGCAGCATCGCAGGAGTTGCCAGTCAGCGTTGAACTCAACGTAGGACTGCCTCAGGGATTCCAGCTCCGGATTTTTCCTCAGGATTTACTTCTGAAGCCTTCCCCATGACTGGGTATAGCCGCAAGGCAGGAGAGGTTTGAGGTCAGAGATTTCCTTCTCCTAGCTGAGCTGCCAATCACGGCTGATCAGCCGCATCTGCCTGAAGCAACTGGTTTTAAGGCGCCAGTAACCTGCCTTTGCCCGTCCTGTCAGTAGAAACATTTCCACTGGGCTTAGTAGTTAAGCCACACGTGAAGGCCAGGAGCTGAATTTGGTTGTCAGAGACCATTTTGAGATGCATGCCATTGGGAGCATTTAATAGGTAATGCTCCCATATTTAAGGCACCAATAATCCCAATTAAAACAGATCACTGACGACATCTGGACTTGTCTCCGATCAATGAAAATAGTTTCTCTCATCTGTGTTACTCGGAGGCTGTGTCTGACATCTCCTGCAATTAAACAGAGTGCCAGGATTCCTGATGAGGTTTGTCGATAAATCTCCAGACTCAGCAACTCAGTGTAACCCGCAGACACCAAACCAACAACCAGAAAGTCGTCATCAGATTTCTGAACAGTCTATGAATACATAAACACTACTTCATTATTTATTTATTTATTGAGATACAATGCGGAATAGGGCTTTCTGGCCCTTCGAAGCCACACTGCCCAACAATCGCCCGATTTAATCCTAGCCTAATCACGGGACAATTTACAATGACCAATTAACCTACCGACCGGTACGTCTTTGGTCAGTGGGCAGAAACTAGAGCACCTGGAGGAAACCCATGTGGTCACAGGGAGAACGTACAAACTCCTTACAGGCACCGCAGGAATTGAACCCAGGTCGTCTGTACTGTTAGCATTGTGCTAACCACTATGCTACCATGCCACCCCTTATTTTGGTATTCTGGTTTCCTTCCACATTCCAAAGACAAATGTGTTCGGGTTTGTGAATTGTGGACATGCTACGTTGGCGTTGGAAGCATGGCGACACTTGCAGGCTGCACATTCCCAGACTGTGTTGGTTGACAACACATTTCTTTCTCTTTATGTTTCACTGTACATGTGACAAATAAAGCTAATTTTTATAAAGCAAATATTTAATTTTATGTCATTGCATAGAAGTCAGTGATAATAAACCTGATTTTGACTCTGAAGAGTTGAGACTGTTACCAATTCACACTCCTGCATAAAATCTGGTGAAGAAACTAAAGGAGCAGCAATCGCCATTCAGCCCCTCACAGCTTGCCTCCTACCTCAAACATCAATTGCTGCACTCACCCCAAAGCCTTTAATTTCCTTAACACCTAAAAATCTATCATCGCCATCAGTGACAATGACTCCACGGTTCTCTGTGACAGAACATTCCAAAACTTCACGTTGATCAGGTGAAGCTATTTTTTCCTTGACCTTCACCAGCAGCAAAGGCATGAGTTAACATGCTCTTGGTCTCAGGCGTATGTTACTGCCTCAGACACGCTCCTACTCACCCAGAATCTCCAGCTTTTCCAATGACTCCATTTCCAGAGCTCTCTGTGGTCAAGGTCCAGAGGGAATTTCCCCCTCATCTGTTCTCAGCCTCCCCAACTCCCCAGGTGATGCTAAACACAAACCAGAGGAAAAGCGCCTCATATTCCCCCTGGGTGGTCAACAACCCAGAAGCTACTGACATGATAAAGGAAGCCCTGAACACTGCCACAGATGGAGGACCTTCATTGCTGCCCTAAACGCCAGCGGCGTAACAGGCAATAACTAAGTCAATTTACAACCTGATGGTATGAACACTGAACTTTCCAGCTTCAAGTAACCTGCTCCCCTTCTGTTCCTTTCCTCTCTCTCCCCAGTTCATCCTACACACACTCCAGCCTACATCATCCTGTTTGTTTCCCCTCCCCCACATCTTCAATTGCCCATCACCCACACATTCTTCCCACTGGGTCCCCTCTCCCCACTGTTCCCGTCTGCCTTCCCCATTTCCCTTTTCTGGTTCCATACTCCACCTTCCTCTCCTATCAGATCCCTCTTCCACAGCCCTGTGTCACCTCCCAGCCTCTTTCACTATTCTCCCTCCTCCATCTGCCTATCATTACTCCCTAATCTGCATCCATCCATCTGTCATTATTCCCACTCTCTTCGTCCATCTGCCTATCACCCCTCGCCTCAGCTGGATACATCCATCACCTCCCAGCTTCTGTCGCTATTCCCACTCCCCGCCACTCCATCTGCCTATCACCCCTCCCCTTACCTGCATCCACCCATCACCTCCCAGCCTCCATCACTATTCCTACCCCACATCCATCTGCCTATCACCCCTCCCCTCACCTAGTTCCACCATCACCTCCCCCTCCTTCCATCTGCCTATCATCACTCCCCAACTTGGATCCACCTATCACATCCCAGTCTCTGTCACTATTCCCACTCCCTTCACCTGGATCCACCCATCACCTCTCACCTCAATCACCATTCTCACTCCCCCTCCCTCCATCTGCCTGTCACCCCCTTCAACTGGATCCATCTATCACCTCCCAGCTCTTTCTCTATCCCTTCCCCCCACCTCACTGGAACGTAGAGTATAGGTTAAAGGGTTGGCACAACATTGTGGGCCAAATGGCCTGTACTGTGCTGTACTGTTTCCATGCTTTAAGTCATTTTATACTGAACTCTCATTAACCACAGTGAGAGCAGCGTAAAAGCATAAACAGTGATTAGGATCATAATCTGTATCAGGCCGGGGTCTGTCCATAATACATCACTGCAAGTTGTGCCTTGCGTGAAAACGCCTACCTTTATTTAATCTGTGCGATCAATACTGACCCTTGACTTCCTCTCCGGTGTATCAGTTATCACCAGGGCAATGCCACACAACTGCAAAAGCCAAATAAACCTGACCCCTGCCCCTCCCTTCAAATTAAACACTAAGTGCCATCGTCTCCCTTAGCAACAATGGTACTCAGAAAATATATTTTAAAAATGCTTCCTGTTAAGAACCTGTCGGGGGCGGAAATAATTGCAATGCTTTATTCACTTAGTGTCAGATAATCAGGGATTGTATGTCTGAACAAATCACGGCAAATGGCAG
Source organism: Mobula hypostoma (assembly GCF_963921235.1). NCBI lineage: Eukaryota > Metazoa > Chordata > Chondrichthyes > Myliobatiformes > Myliobatidae > Mobula > Mobula hypostoma. The sequence goes on from NC_086116.1 coordinate 34,071,044, forward strand.
AGAGTCCTCACTGCTGCCTAAACCATGGTCACCAGAAATCAATCACTACGCACCCAGGTTACAGAGTGCAGCATCCACTCCTCTGAGGATTCGCATCCTCATATGGAAGAAGACAAGCTCCTCAACTCTACTTGGAGTACCTGGAGTCAGCAGTTTTAACCCTCCTATCGAAGAAAGGATGTGTTGAAGGCACATGAGAAAGATCCTGGAAATGAAAGGGTTAACATATGAGGAGCATTTGATGGCTCTGGGCCTGGACTCACTGGAGTTTAGAAGAATGGGGTGCGGGGGTGGGGGGGGGAGATCTCATTGAAACCTATCGGAAATTGAAAGGCTCAGGAAGAGTGGCTGTAGAGAGGATACTTCCTATAGTGGGGGAGTCTAGCATCAGAGGACACAGCCTCAGAATAGAAGGACGTCCTTTCAGAACAGAGATGAGGAGGAATTTCTTTAGCCAGAGAGTGGTGAATCTGTGGGACTCATTGCCACAGGCAGTTGTGGAGGCCAAGTCATTGGGTATATTTAAAATGGAGGTTGATAGGTCAGGGCATCAAAAGTTACAGGGAGAAGTCAGGAGAATGGGGTTGAGTGTGATTATAAATCAGCCATGATGGAATGGTGGAACAGACTCAATGGACTGAATGGCCTAATCTTATGAAGGGTCAGTGGGTCATACTCACAACTACAAGTTCAGAGATTAGAGGTTCAAGTTCCGGTCCAAGCTGAAAAATCTTACCCAATACTGTAGGGCAGTACAAAGGGGAGCCACAACATCAAGGCTGCTTCCTCGGGTCGAAATAGTAGTTCCTACGCCACTCTTTCAAAGGAGAGCTACAGAATGATTCCACAGCCGCCTGGCCAGTATTTATCCATGGACAAGGATCACTAAAGACAGCAGGACACCAACACAAGAGATTCGGCAGATGCCGAAAATCTTGAGCAACACACACAAAATGCTGGAGGAACTCAGCAGGTCAGGCAGCATCTATGGAAGGAAATAAACAGTCCATGTTTTGGACTGAGACCCCTGGTCAAGACTCAGACCCAGGTTATACGGCCATTCTCACACTGTCATTGGCTGGCATTTTCTCTGCCTGTGTCTCCGGCCTTTCTGCACTGTAATACAGTACAATAAGCTTTAAAGTTCAAAGTAAATTTATCAAAGTACAAATATGTCACCGTATAGCACCCTGAGATTCATTTTCTTGTGAACATTCAGAGTACAACAAAGAAATACAATAGAATTAATGAAAAACTACAAAGACTGACAGACAACCAATATTCAAAGACGAACTTCATAAATAAAATTTAATAAATAAGTAATAATACTGAGAACATGAGTTATAGAGTCCATAGGTTGAGTTGGAAGTGAGTCCACAGATTCTGGAATCAGTTTAGTGTGGAGGTGAGTGAAGTTATCCATGCCAGTTCAGGAGCCTGATGGTTGAGGCCCCTGAACCTGGTGGTGTGAGACCTGAGGCTCCTGTAACTCCTTCCCGATGGCAGCAGCGAGAGGGAGAGCATAGCCCGCATAAGGATGGGGGTCCTTGATGATGGATACTGATCTCCTGTGGTAGCACTCTTTGTAAATGTGCTCGATGGTGGAGAGGGCTTTGCCTGTGACGGACTGGGCTGTATCCACTACTTTCTGTAGACTTTTCTGTTCTTGAGCACTGGAGTAACTTCAATGCCTACTTCACCAGTTGTGGGGGACTTCTAGATATACTATGTTAGTAAAAATGAGAAAGAAATGCGAGACTTTCTCCACAAATGTTAAATAGAGGGAATGGAATTTTTAGACTCCTAACTGTGCGAGCCTGGTTTCATTCCTCAACTCACCTGAAGAGATTGTGCCTAGAACTTCACCCACTGCCCAATACAACAATGCGGAGGATTGGGGTCTATAGTCTGTGCACGAGCAGCGGGTGAGGAAAATGCATCAAGCTGGGTCGCTGGCTTCATTTCAGAGAACATGCTCCATTTGTATGGTGTTCGCAATTTTCCAACTCAATAAGAATAATAGCCCAAAGCGAGATTACAGATTGCTGAGAACACTAATCAGCTGTTCCAGTATTTTTAAAAAGAAAATCATTTAACTGTGGCAAAAATAATGAGACTGAACACAGGCCGTTACAAAGATCATTACTAACCAATTTACGAGTTCTAAACACATCACACAGGAATTACATCAGTGTCAACATCAACAAATGGTACTGCCAGACCCATTAGTACCACAAGGAACATCTGGGCTCCTCTGTGAGGGGATCCTTTGTCTCTGAGCAAAACAGGCCAATGATTCCAGGCTCAGACCCTACATGGCAAGATAACATTTCTGGTCCTGCACCACAGTGGGATGTGATGGACATTCAGAGGATAAACAGAGAATTCAGTAGATAATGAGAGGATGTTTCCTACAGTGGGTGAGTCCAGGAACGGAGGGCACAGCCTCAGAATAGACGGATGTCCATTTAGTACAGAGACGAGGCAGAATTTCAATAACTAGAAGTAGTGAATCTGTGGAATTCATTGCCACAGACCAAGACATTGGGTATATTTAAAGCGGAGGTTGATAGGTTTTTGATTAGTAAGGGCATCAAAGGTTACGGGGAAAAGGCAGAAGAATAGGGTTGAGAGGGATAATAAATCAGCCTTAAGATCTAATACCTTGGTAAGTACTTAAAGAGCCGTGAACGGCAGGGTACAGACCCAGTACTGGAAGAGAAGTTAGACTGGGGAATCCTGACCAGCACAGTCACAATGGGCAGAATAGCCTTTTTTTGTGTGATAAATTTCCTCCGATTCTCTGAAAACAACAGAATCAGATTCAAGCAACATACATCAAAGTTGCTGGTGAACGCAGCAGGCCAAGCAGCATCTATAGGAAGAGGCGCAGTCGACGTTTCAGGCCGAGACCCTTCGTCAGGACTAACTGAAGGAAGAGTGAGTAAGGGATTTGAAAGCTGGAGGGGGAGGGGGAGATGCAAAATGATAGGAGAAGACAGGAGGGGGAGGGATGGAGCCAAGAGCTGGACAGGTGATAGGCAAAAGGGATACGAGAGGATCATGGGACAGGAGGTCCGGGAAGGGGGGGGGTGACCCAGAGGATGGGCAAGAGGTATATTCAGAGGGACAGAGGGAGAAAAAGGAGAGTGAGAGAAAGAATGTGTGCATTAAAAAGAGTAACAGCTGGGGTACGAGGGGGAGGTGGGGCCTAGCGGAAGTTAGAGAAGTCAATGTTCATGCCATCAGGTTGGAGGCTACCCAGACGGAATATAAGGTGTTGTTCCTCCAACCTGAGTGTGGCTTCATCTTTACAGTAGAGGAGGCCGTGGATAGACATGTCAGAATGGGAATGGGATGTGGAATTAAAATGTGTGGCCACTGGGAGATCCTGCTTTCTCTGGCAGACAGAGCGTAGATGTTCAGCAAAGCGGTCTCCCAGTCTGCGTCGGGTCTCACCAATATATAAAAGGCCACATCGGGAGCACCGGACGCAGTATATCACCCCAGTCGACTCACAGGTGAAGTGATGCCTCACCTGGAAGGACTGTTTGGGGCCCTGAATGGTGGTAAGGGAGGAAGTGTAAGGGCATGTGTAGCACTTGTTCCGCTTACACGGATAAGTGCCAGGAGGGAGATCAGTGGGGAGGGATGGGGGGGACGAATGGACAAGGGAGTTGTGTAGGGAGCGATCCCTGCGGAATGCAGAGAGAGGGGGGGAGGGAAAGATGTGCTTAGTGGTGGGATCCCGTTGGAGGTGGCGGAAGTTACGGAGAATAATATGTTGGACCCGGAGGCTGGTGGGGTGGTAGGTGAGGACCAGGGGAACCCTATTCCTAGTGGGGTGGTGGGAGGATGGAGTGAGAGCAGATGTATGTGAAATGGGGGAGATGCATTTAAGAGCAGAGTTGATAGTGGAGGAAGGGAAGCCCCTTTCTTTAAAAAATGAAGACATCTCCCTCGTCCTAGAATGAAAAGCCTCATCCTGAGAGCAGATGCGGCGGAGACGGAGGAATTGCGAGAAGGGGATGGCGTTTTTGCAAGAGACAGGGTGAGAAGAGGAATAGTCCAGATAGCTGTGAGAGTCAGTAGGCTTATAGTAGACATCAGTGGATAAGCTGTCTCCAGAGACAGAGACAGAAAGATCTAGAAAGGGGAGGGAGGTGTCGGAAATGGACCAGGTAAACTTGAGGGCAGGGTGAAAGTTGGAGGCAAAGTTAATAAAGTCAACGAGTTCTGCATGCGTGCAGGAAGCAGCGCCAATGCAGTCGTCGATGTAGCGAAGGAAAAGTGGGGAACAGATACCAGAATAGGTACGGAACATAGATTGTTCCACAAACCCAACAAAAAGGCAGGCATAGCTAGGACCCATACGGGTGCCCATAGCTACACCTTTAGTTTGGAGGAAATGGGAGGAGCAAAAGGAGAAATTATTAAGAGTAAGGACTAATTCCGCTAGACGGAGCAGAGTGGTGGTAGAGGGGAACTGATTAGGTCTGGAATCCAAAAAGAAGCGTAGAGCTTTGAGACCTTCCTGATGGGGGATGGAAGTATCATTTATTTATCACTTGTACATGGAAACATACAGTGAAATGCATCGCTTGTGTTAACAACCAACATAACCTATGGACGTGCTGGGCAGAACAACACAAGCAACAACAATTCTTTCATTGCCAGGTTTATATTTACATAGCTATACCTCATTTCCCACAAACAAGCTAGAGTTCTGGTGCAATCACAACAACTTGGAGCAGAATGCCCACAAAACCATGGAGATGCATGTTGACTTCAGGAGAAATGTGTCTCCACTCCACCCACTCATCATCACCATCTCTACAGTTAGCATCACTTCAACAATCAGGATCCTGTGTGGGAGAATCATATCTCCTTCATTAACAAAAAGGCTTAGCAGAGGATGTTAAGTACTGTGCAAAAGTCTTAGGCACATATGTATAGCTAGGGTGCCTAAGACTTTTGCACAGTGCTGTGGTAATTTTATGTATTGCACTGTGCTGCTGCCACAAAAAAATCAAATTTCATGTCAATTGTGAGTGACAATAAACCTGATTCTGATATGGGTCTCCATTGTGGACCGAGAGTGGGAAGGGGGCAGGGAGAGGGGGAATCATGATTGGGTAAAGGGGAAGGGAGTGGGGAGCAGCACAGAGACATTCTATAATGATCAATAAACCAATTGTTTGGAATCAAATGACCTTACCTGGTGTCTCAGGGCTGGGTGTGTTGGCACCTGTATCACTCCCTACACCTGACACTCCTTCTCTGTCACCTTCCCACACCCCTCCTGCGGCACTCCACCCTCGCCCTTCCCAACAGCCTTTGCTCCAGTCAGATTTACAAACTTGCTCTCCACTCCACATTGACAAATACAGTACTGTGCACCCCAGCTATATACATGCGCCTAAGACTTTTGCCCAGCACTATATTTCCCGTGGCAGTTGGTAAAATTTCAACTTTCCCAGAACATACTGGTACAATTCTACACTGCCATCATCGACAGCATCTTCACATCAGCCATTATTGTCTGGTTTGGTTCGGCATCCCCTCACAATAAACAAAAACCACCAGTGAATTGTCAGGACTGTAAAAAAGGTCATTGGCTGCAGTCTACCATCACCGCAGGATCGGATGTGTCCAAGACAACGAAGTAGGCAGGAAAAAAAAATCATTACGGACAATCCACACCCTACAAATTGTCTCTTCCGAAAGCTGCCTTCTGGAAAGCACCATAGGAGAATTAAAACAAAAATTTCACGCCATTCTGAAAAATTTCTTCCCCCAGGCAGTTAATCAGATCAACCATTCTAGTTAGCCCCCACCTCCCTCTGTCTATGACCCCTGTCACTGTACTGTAAACACTTTAAACCAGTTTTTATAATGCCGCTTACAATGAATACATGCTGGTATTTATATAATTCTTTATAATTATTGAGTGTTGTTGTTTTTTGTTGCATGTCGCACCCTGACCCACACACCACAGTAAATTCCTAATACATGTAAATGTATCTGGTGAATAAAGTTGATCCTTGATCTACCTATTCTGATAGTGTACACGTCTGATTCATCATGGATAATGGGTCTCTAATACTGCTTACACCAGGTTTTCTATTCCCCAGAACAAATCCCACAGGCAAGGATTCATGATTCATCTTCCTCAGGTCTAACATGACAGGGTGGATGACGTCACCAGCAGTGAGAGGTAAATCAGAGGATCTGCAGTCAGTCTCTGTCTTATCTTAGAGAGATCACACATGATATTATTAGAACTGCAAGGTCTAATGGAGACGCTGCAGACAAAAAGTATCTCAGCTATCAAAATATGATGTTTTAAATCAGTTTGAAATGACACTGGAATCATTAACCAAGCAAAGGTCACTTAACACAGGAGCTGTGGGAGCAGGCAGTCACCGTTCTTGTTTTTTGTGGTCACTGTATTTCTGGTAGAGTGCAATGGCTTTTCCACTTTAAAAACTCTTCCACACAGGTTTCCTGTCAACGGACAACCACCTCCACCACCGTTTCTGGTACGGAGTCGCCAATTGGAAAAAGCTGCTGAGGGCTGTAGATTCTGCCAGCTCCATCATGCACTGGCCTCCCCACCATCGAAGACACCTTCAAAAGGTGATGCCGCAAAAAGATGGCATCTATCATTAAGGATCCTCACCACCCAGGACATACCCTCTTCTCATTACAGCCATCACGGAGGAGATGCAAGAGCCTGAAGACACATACTTAACGTTTTAGGAATAGCTTCTTTCCCTCTGCCATCAGATTTCTGAAGGATCCATGAATCCATGAACACCACCTCGCTATTTTGCAACACTCACAACACACTGGAGGAACTCAGCAGGTTGGGCAGCATCTGTGGAAACGATCAGTCAACATTTCGGGCCGGAACCCTTTGTCAGGACTGAAGAGGGAAGGGGCAGAGGCCCTATAATGAAGGTGGGGGGAGGGTGGGAAAGAGAAGGCTGGTAGGTTCCAGGTGAAAAACCAGTAAGGGGAAAGATGAAGGGGTGGAGGAGGAGAAGCAGGGAGGGGATAGGCAGGAAAGGTGAAGAAGGAATAGGGGAAAACACAATGGGTAGTAGAAGGAGGTGGAACCATGAGGGAGGTGATAGGCAGCTGGGGGAGGGGGCAGAGTGAAATTGGGATAGGGGAAGGGAGGGGGAGGGAATTACCGGAAGTTGAAGAATTCAATTGTTCATGCCAAGGGGCTGGAGACTACCCAAATGGTATATGAGGTGTTGCTCCTCCAACCTGAGTTTAGCCTCATCATGGCAGTAGAGGAAGCCATGTATGAACCTCACTATTGTGCACTCTTTTTTTCATCCCTATTGTAATTTATATTATTTTTATTGTATTACACTGTACTCCAAAATCCATCAGGTGACAGTGCAAATGAAATTCCTCATCCTGTCAGTCATCTGTCGATTTTAAATGTTTGCCTGGCCCATTTACTCTAATCAATAATGGAAAACAGGTGGAAACTCTGGGGTAACCTGACACAACCACATTTTATACAGTTAAGGAGCCATTCACCTCTGGAGAAGAAGCTACAAGGAGACTATATTAGTTCTTTACAGAACTCAGGGCTTTGCAGTGGTGGAGCTAGTAGAGTATCCACCTCAGAGCTCCAGCAACCCAGGCGCTATCTGAATGGAGTTTGCACGTTCTCCCTGTGAAGGCACAGGTTTTCTCCCATTTCCTTCCACACCCAAATACGTGCAGGTCTGTATGTAGGTTCAAAGTAAATTTATTATATATGTCACCATGAACAACCCTGAGATTCATTTTTCTTGTGGGCATTCAGAGTAAACGCAAAGAAACATAAGAGAACCAATGAAAAACCGCACATAAGATGGACAAACAACCAATGTGTAAAAGACAAACTGCAAATACAAAAAGAAAAAACAAACTAATAATAATACATAAATAAGCAATAAATATCGACAACATAACCTAAAGTGAATCAGAGTCATGGAAAAGGACTGCACAGAAACAGGCCCTTTGGTCCATCTAGTCCAGGGGTCCCCAACCTTTTTTGCACCACGGACTGGTTTAATATTCTCGCGGACCGGCCGACTGGGGGCGCCGTGTTCAAGTTCAACAGTGCGTGATAAAGAATGAAGAAAGGTGCAGCTGACTCATATCGTTTTATATCACCAAATCATATAATTTCCTCACGGCCCGGTAGCACATGCTTTGTGGCCCGGTACCGGTCCGCAGCCCGATGGTTGGGGACCACCTATCTGGTCCATGTTGAACCATTTAGTCCATAGGTTTCAGGAATAGTTCAGTCATGAGGTGAGTTAAGTTAAGTGAAGTTACCCCTCTGCTTCAAGAGCCTGATGGTTGAGGGGGTAATAATTGTTTCTGAACCTGGTGGTGTGAGTCCTGAGGCTCCTCTACCTTCTTCCTTATGGCAGCAGCGAGAAGACAGTATGTGCTAGGTGGTAAATTGGTCACATGGGTGTAATCAGGCAGCACAAATTCATTGGGTGGGAAAGGCCTGTTACCGTATGGTATCGCTAAATAAAAAAAATAAATAAATCCACTATCAGCTTCGGGGAGTGGGCAATAGTGGGAGACAGTTCCCATATACACAAAACCTAATGACACCAAAGTCAATTTGAGGGACACAAACCAAAGAGTACTGGGGAGATATTTTGATATAAAGTTCAAAGTAAATTTATTACCAAGGTACACATATGTCACTATATGCATACCTTGAGAGTCAATTTCTTGCAAGCATTCGCAGTATAAAAAGCTATGCAACAGAGTCAATGAAAAACTACGTTAAGGACCCCCACCACTGACAACATGCTCTCTTCGTGCTGCTGCCATCAGGAAGAAGATACAGAAGCCTCAGGACTCACACCACCAGGTTCAGGAATAGTTATTACCCCTTAGCCATCAGGCTCTTGAACCAAAGGGAATAACTTCACTCAGCTTTTCTCACCCCATCACTGAAATGTTCCCACAACCAACTTTCAGGAATTCAAGCCTCACTTTCAAGAATTCTTCACCTCATATTCTGGATATTATTTATCTATTTATTTATTTGTGTTTGCACAGTTTGTTGTTTTTTGCACATTGCTGAGATGCAGTCTTTCATTGATTCTATTGTGTTTTTTGTATTTACTCTGAACGCCCGCAAGAAAATGAATCTCAGGGTTGTATACAGTGACATATATGTACAGGTTTCCCCCGTTATCCGAAAGTACAGCATTCCTATGAAACCTTTCGTAAGCCGAAATGGCGTAAAGTGAAGAAACAATTACCATTAATTTATATAGGAAAAATTTTTGAGCGTTCCCAGACCCAAAAAATAACCTACCAAATCATACCAAATAACACATAAAACCTAAACTAACACTAACATATAGCAAAAGCAGGAATAATATGATAAATACCCAGCCTACATAAAGTAGAAATAATGTACGTACCGTGTAGTTTCACTTACCAGAATCCGGAAGACAGCGAGCACAATGGAAGGTTCACATATTTTTCCATCATACAGTTCTTTGTAAGCACTCAAAACATCCTGTAAACCTGCCCTAAACCTACTTGCCCTTTCAAAATTAAAGTCATACTTTTCTGCAATCATTGCAGCACTGTCAATCGTAGCGAAAATCTCACACAGTTCAAAGCTATGGTGGCTTGATGCTGAGTGTAGTTCCCAGGGAAGGCACTTGGTGGCGCCACTCTCGCTGCTCAGGGTGCGCGCTGCTTCTATAACAGCTCGCTGCAAAACAAACGCTGAACGCTATTTTCGCTTTTCGTCTTTTTTCGTAAAAGCGAAAATCCTCTTTGGATTTCTTTCAGTTGGAGAAACAGGTACTAATGCAGGTCTTCCGTAAAAGCAAAGTGGCATAAAGCGAACTTTCATAAAGTGGGGAACACCTGATAATAAATTTACTTTGAACTCTGAACCTCCTCCTGCCCCCAAAAGGACACTCACTGAAGCAGGGTGAATAAGCTGACACCAGATACTGCTCGAACTGCTGAGGTCCTCCAGCATATTGCTGGTTGGCACCATCGGCTGCTTTAGATAGAGCTACTTCACACATGCAGTGCACATATCACTGGGGTCTCACATTCTCAAACTGGATCTCTGTTTTTTTTGGCTGGGGGACTGAACATTGAGGGAAAAAGTCCTTTTTAAATATCCTTTACATTTTTCTGGTTGATGTAAAACCAACTGACAAATCAGAAAGAGATGGACACAGTCCAGTCCATCACAGGTAAAGCTCCCCATCAGCATCCATCATAAAGGACCACCACCATTCGAAGAGACTATGCTCTCTTCGAATGGCCAAGGAGTAGACTGTTACCAAAAAAGCCTTAGTCTAAATCCCTTTCTTTGGTCCCCTTTCAAATCATTATGTGAAACAGATGAAAAACCAGATCCTGATCAGACATTTAAATTGACATCTCTCCACTAGACAGGAAGTACAGGAGCCTTAAATCCCACACCACCAGGTTCAGGAACAGTTATTATCCTTCAACCAATAGACTTCGGAACCAGTGTGGATAATTTCACTCGCCACGTCACTGAACTGATTCCACAACCTACATTTTCAAGGACTCTACAACTGATGTTCTCAGTATTATTTATTGGCACAATTTGTCTTCTTTTGTACATTGATTGATTGTCCATCTTTCATGTATAGTTTTTCATAATTTCTACTGCATTATTTTTCTGTAAATGCCTGCAAGAAAATGAATCGCGAAGTAGTATACGGTGACATACAGTCTCCGATGGATAGGTCATGTCATCTGGATGTCTAACTCATGTCCCCCCCAAACAGATCCTTTACTCCCAATTGAAGGAAGGTCAGCGAGCCCATGGTGGGCAAAAGAAACCGCTTCGATGATAACATCAAAATAAACCTGAAGAAGCTTAACGTTCCATCTAAAAACCGGAAAAGACATTCCACTCACTAGATACACCCGGAGGAAATCTGGTCTTGGGGCAGCTGTGCTATAAGAGAGCGACCTCCATTGTGCTGCAGAGAACAAGCAGCAGCTGTAAAGGACAGACTGAACAACCAAAAGCCACAACCACTAACCACAGCCACCACTTTGCCCACACTGCACCAGAATATGTGGATCCCAGATCGGTCTCTACAGCCACCTGAGGACCTAGCAATAGAAGAACACCATACTTGACTCGAGTGATAGCACTACTTTGATCATAAATTTACTTTTTGACTTTGACAATAGAAGAACTTCAGCATTTTAAGTGAGAGGAAAGTAAACAGACCTTGTGGATCAAGGGGAGTGGTAACCAAGAGCAAGTCTCGGGTTTCCATGCTGGGAGAAGCAGAGGCTGGCACTGCCTTGAGATAAGCTACCCAATAAACTTCTAAAATTGACACACAAGATGAAATTTTATGCAGGTCACTTCAAGCCCCCCATGAACACAGACATCTGGGACTGATCAATGGGAGGTGTAATGTGTAATGAGAAAAAAAATCATTACAAATAGAACATTCCAGCATAGTACAGGCCCTTCAGCCCACAATGTTGTGCTGCTCTTTTAACCCTTCCCTCCCACATAACCCTCCATTTTTCCATAACCCATTTGCCTTTGCAAGAGTTTCTTAGATGTCCCAAATGTTTTTGCCTCTACTATCACCTGTAGCAGCATGTTCCACGCACCCACCATTCTCTGTGTAAAAGAAAACACTTCTGGCATCCTTCCCTCATACTTTCCTCCAATCACCTAAAATTATGCTCCCTTGTATTGGCCATTGCTGCCCTGGGAAAAGGTGGCTCTCCACACTCAATCTAGGTCGCTTTTCATCTTGTACACTCTTATCAAGTCACCTCTTACCCTCCTTCACTTCGAAGAGAAACGCCCTAGCTCACTCAGTCTTTTCATAAAACGTGCACTCTAATCCAAGCCGTATTCTGATAAAACGCCTCTGCACCCACCCTAACAAGAAAAAATCTGCCCATGCTAGAAATCTGAGCAACACATACAAAATGCTGGAGGAACTCAGCAGGCGTAGCAGCAGCTATGGAAAAAAGTATAGGCAACATTTCAGGCCGAAACCTTTCGGCAGGACTGCACCCTTCCTGTAGCATCCACATCCTTCCGATAAAGAGATGGCCAGAGCTAAACGCAATATTCCAAGTGTGGTCAAACCAGAGGCTCAGACAGTGGCAACATTATCTCACGGCTCTTGAACACTAAAGACAGCCAACACACCATACACCTTCTTAACCGTCCTATCAATTTGTGTGGCAACCTTGAGAAAACTATGGACATGGGCCTCAAGATCCCTCATTTCCTCCACAGAAACTTTCACTGAAGCCCAGCTGGTTCACTGTAGAGCAGGGAAAGGACAGAAAGGATATGACCATAATACATAGGAGTAGAATTGGGCCATTCAGCCCATTGTGTCTGCTCCGCCATTCTATCATGATTGATTTATTATCCCTCGCAAACCCCATTCTCCTGCCTTCTCCCTGTAATCTTTGATACCCTGTCTAATCAAGAACCTATCAATCTCCACTTCTCAAACTACTTTCTAGATATGTCAACATACAGCCCCGTACCATTAACCAAGAGGACCATTGACCCCAGGTTGGGAACCCCTGATATAGAGTGCAAATGTTGGAGGTTGGCTAGAATTAGAAACTGGTCGGTGAAAAGGACAAGGGTTACAGTACTGTGCAAAAGTTTTAGGCAAATATTTATAGGTAGGGTGCTCAAGACTGGTGGGAACAAACGATGTTGGGAATGGTGAGGGGGGAGTACTGCGGGAGGGGTGTGGGACAAGTGGCAGAGCAGGAGTGCCAGGGGCGGGGTTGGCATGAGTGCAGATCACCCAGCCCTGAGACACCAGGCAAGATCATCCGATTCTAAACAATCGGGTAATTCATTACAGAATGTCTCTGCTGTGCTTCCCACTCCCTCCCCCTCCCCTCCCTTTTTCTCAACAATGGTTCCCCTTTTCTTGTCCCCTTCCCATTCTCAGTTCACAATAGAGACCCATATCAGAATCAGGTTTATCATCACTCAAATATGTCATGAAACTTTTTTTTCGCAACAGCAGTATAGTGCAGTACATAAAATTACTACAATACTGTGCAAATCTTAGGCACCCTCACTATATATATATATATATATATATATATATATATATATATATATGCCTAAGAATGTTGCACAGTACTGCAGTTAAAATCCAATTGCTGCAAGACTCCAGGACAGGCTTGGTTATGGAGCCATTGAATCAGAGTTAATGATGGGCTGAAGAGACAGCACAGAAACAGGCCTTCAGCCCATCATCACTGTGCTGACCTGTATGCTACACTCACCCATTTGCCAGCATTAGAATCGTATCCTCCTATGCCTTGTCTATTTAAGTGTCAGTCTAAATGCACTGCCAGGTGTGGTGGTGGAGGCAGATACATTAGGGTCTGTCTGTCAGGGCACCACAGCAGTGTAGCAGTTAGCACAATGCTATTGCAGCTCAGGGAATTCCGGAGTTCTCAGTTCAATCTGTAAGGTGATTTTATGTTTATCTTATCTTATCTGTTTGGATACAACATGGAACAGGCTCTTCTGACCCTTCGAGCAGTGCTGCCCAGGAACTCTTAATTTAACCCTAGCCTAATCACAGGACAATTTACAATGACCAATTAACCTACCAGATGGTACATCTTTGGATTGTGGGAGGAAATCACAATGGGGGCATTGCTGGGCAGCATGGCCTGAAGGGCCAGAAGGGCCTATTCCAAGCTGCATCTCAATAATTTAAAAAAATTGTATCGGATTCCACATTCTCCTCTGGCACCATATTCCATATATCAACCCTTCTGTAAAAAAAAGTTCCTCCCAAATTCCCTTTAAATCTCAAACAAGAGAGAATCTGCAGATGCTGAAAATCCAAGCAACGCACACAAAATGCTGGAGGAACTCAGCAGGCCAGGCAGCGTCTATGGAAAAGAGTAAACAGTCGATGTTTTGGGCCGAGACTCTTCATCAGAACCTTTTAGATCTTCTTGCTTGTGTTAAACCTATGGCTTCTTGTTTTTGGTACCCCTGCCTTTGGTGGGGATGGGGGGAAGAGAAAGGATTTTGATTATGTTTCTCAATCTTATACACCTTTACCACATCATCTCTCAGCCTCCTTCACTCCAGGGAAAACATGCCCAGCCTATCCAATCTCTCCCTGTAACTAAAGTCCTCCAATCCAGACACCATCCTGATGAATCTGCTCTACACCTTCTCCAGTGCAAGGGGTATCCTTATTGTTTATAGTCTGTTCCACGTTTCATCCCAAAATAACCCTATATTGGAGACAGAACATCTCTGGAGACACACTGGGTAGAGAGGGTGAAAGTAAAAGATGGTTCCTGAATTCAAGGGCCTCAACGTGAATCCTTTAGCCATGTAAGGAGACATGACAGGCACACCACAAAATGCTCCACAAATATCTGATGCGACACATGACACCTTCAAGTTCTGGCCCAGGATTAGCTTAACAAAAGCTTTACGAGCACACAATTCTATTGGCGAAACAATGCAGACAAATAAGTGTCCACAAGTTCAAAGGTCAAAGGGCAGGGTATTTGCAAAGCAGCAATAAAGCACGGTAATAAAGTAAAACAGAGCAGGAAAGGCCAGAACACTTCTCATTCCAGGAAACTGTACACCAATGTTTAGTCCAGTATATAAAAATCAAAACTGCAATATAATTAACTCTGTCAAGACTGGCTTTATGACTGCTGTTGAATCTCATTTTATGTAATTTGAAAAACACAAGACAGAAGAAGCAATTACAATTCCTTTCAGTGTTCAAACTCTCTCTCGGGATTCGATCATCTGCACTGTTTACATCTCCATCACTCACTTTTTTCTGATTTTTAAAGAAAAATCAATTTTATCAATCACTTTTCATTCCTCCAAACAACACTTCACACAATCAGCTTCAATGGCATTCATTCAAAATCTTTCAGTCCATTGATAGCTTTTTCTCCAGAGAAGTGGTCAAAAATCCAAAGGTGGTTTTATCAACATTTTTACTGAATTAGCATAAGAAATATGCAGCAACATACTCAATATCTTCACAGACACACGCACACACACTCTCATGTGTAACAGACGATACAAGGAGAGAGGAAAACAGTGGATGTTCTGTCTTGAATATACTCCGTGACTGAATCACAAGGTTTTTAGATATTACGGGAATTCGAGAGAGTAACTTTGAGGTAAAGGTTCAGCTGTGACTACCAAAGTGGATAGCTTCACGTATTTCTCCTTTCCTCCGCTTGCCTGCAGGTCACCTTTGGGCCAAGTGTAGCACCTGTTAGAGCACCACCCACCCCCCAAGATCAGGGTCACATGAAGCCATGGTGGATAGTCGGATGAGCAGTTGGTACATATCACAGGTCCTGGTTATGCGACCACTTACGCCAGGCAGACAATCTCTGAAGGATACTGATAATGGCTGGGGTCACCTACCTTGTAGAGTCACTGCCCAGAAGGCAATGGAAGACCACTGCTATAGCAAAATTTGCCAAGAACAATCGTGGCCTGGAAAGACAAATGATCATCCAAGAGATGGCACATAATGAACGAACAAACATTCCATTTGTCACATCCTCACCCATGCACTTAGCCTGCCTATATTCCCTGCCACCCAGCTCTGTATTGCCAGCAAACTTGGACATATTACACTTGGTCTCCTCATCCAAATCACTGATATAGATTGCAAACCAATATGGTCCCGGCATCAATCTGGAGACACGCCACTGATAACAGCCTCTCAGCCAAAAATAGTTCACTTATTCCTACGTTGTAAGCCTAAGTGAGTCAGTGTGAAGGAACAGAGGTCTCTCAAGTTGCTACAAAAGTTAATAGGATGGTTAAGAAGGGGTATGGTGTATAGGCTTCATTAGACGGGTGGATTGAATTCAAGAACCATGAGGTAAAGTTACAGCTCTATAAAATCCTGGTTAGGCACACTTTGAATATTGTGTTCAGCCTCACAAAAAAAAAAGGATGTGGAA
Source organism: Mobula hypostoma (assembly GCF_963921235.1). Taxonomy (NCBI): domain Eukaryota; kingdom Metazoa; phylum Chordata; class Chondrichthyes; order Myliobatiformes; family Myliobatidae; genus Mobula; species Mobula hypostoma. The sequence goes on from NC_086116.1 coordinate 34,087,094, forward strand.
GCTTTAGAGAGGGTGCAGAGGAGAGTTACAAAGATATTGCCTGTATTAGAGAGCATGTCTTATGAGGATAGGTTGAGCGAGCTAGGGCTTTGTTCTTTGGAGTGAAGGAGGATGAGAGTTGACTTGATAGAGGTGTACAAGATGATAAGAGGCATAGATAGAGTGGACAGCCAGCACATTTTTCCCAGAATGGAAACAACTAAATATGAAGGCATAATTTTAAGGTGACAAGAGGAAAGTACAGGGGTGATATCAGAGGTAGGAATTTTTTTCTTCACACAGAGAGTGGTTGGTATACGGAATGTCCTGCCAGGAGTGGAGGAAGAGGTAGATACATTAGGGACATTTAAGAAACCCTTAGTTAGGCACATGAGTGAAAGAAAAATGGAAGGCTATGGAGAGAAGGGCTAGATTGATCTTATAGTAGGTCAAAAAGTCAACACAACATTGTGAGCCAAGGGCCTGTTACAGTGCTGTACTGTTCTGTGCTCTCTGCTCAATGTCTGTCATTGTTTCCACACTATTCAGCTATCTTTCCTTTTTTTTTGTAAAAGCTCAACTATATCATTTGTTTGTATTTAATACTTCAATAATATTTGAGTAATCTTGTGTGTAATACACACACACACACACACACACATTGATTAAGCATTCTTGTTTGTTTAAATAATTACAGGTTATACAGTACGTAAAAATGTATGAATTGCGTATGTTATCACACTGTCATGTGATACGCATTCCGCGCTTAAAATAAGCTTGAAGTTAGATCTATGTTCCTGGACTCCAGGTCTTCCTTTGAATTAGTTTAATGTTTTGAAGCTAAAATCCATAACATGATCCTTTACCAACAGCCCAAAGAACATGTTCATGACATTTACCTCCTGTCACTGCAATTCTCATAGCAGAAAACAAGTCGAACAATCTGATGGCTGATCTTATCATGAACTGGGTGCAGAAGACAGAGCAAAACACAGGAGAGAGTGCCACAGTAGCACAGCAGTTAGCCTAATGCTATCACAGCTCGGGGCAAGGAGTTCAATTCCAGAGCCGTCTGCAAGAAGTTTAATTGTTCTCCCCAAGACCGTGTGGGATTACACTGGGTGCTCCGGTTTCTGCCCACAGTCCAAAGACGTACCAGTTGGTAGGTTAATTGATCATTGTAAATTGTCCCGATTAGGCTAGGGTTAAGTAGTTGGGTGGTGGGCGGCGTGGCTTTTTGGGCCGATAAGGACTGTTCCACGCTGTTATCTCTAATTCTTTTCCCCCTGTATGGCAGGTGTTTTTCTCTTCACACTTCTAATTGGTTTTTTTGTCAAGCCACTCCTCCAGCTCATGGCTGCATCGATGGACTATGGCAAAGCCATCTCGGATCTTGGTGAGAGAGCATGTTTGGACCAGGTGGAGGATATCCTGGACTGGGGCACCAAGCTGGGGTTTGTCAGGCACCCCATCAGTGTAGTGTTTGCGCTGTTTTGGCATGACGACTTCTGAGTCTATCTGCGGCTGTCCAGTTTCTTCTGATAGCCGTAGTAAAGTCCAGGAAGAGTGAGGTGGTGTCATCGATCAGAGCTCCGCCGGGGGTGGGGGCGGCACTGTAATGGCACCACTCAGTATGTTTGTCATAAGAGTCGAGGTTTCTCAAGTTGTAGAAAGGTTTTCGGGATGTGAGTTAGGAAGTTGGAGGAGCATTTTCGATGAGTTTACAAACTGGAATTTTGTTGGGCATATTTTGAATATGCTGGTAGAATTTTGCTGAAAATAAATAGATTAAATAAAGCTGTCCAGCTTCCAAATATGCCCTAAAGATTTCTGATATGAACTGTATGGTAGCAGAGTAATTCGTGCAACCGTTTTACAGCACCAGCGTTCATCGATCGGGATTTGAGTCCCACTGTTGTCTGTAAGCAGTTTGTACATTCTCCCCATAATCGCATGGGTTTCCCCCAGGTGCTCTGGTTTCCTCCCACATTCCAAAGGTGTACTGGTTAGAGTTAGTGAGTTATGGGCGTGCTATGTCGGCATCGGAAGCACAATCCTCGCTGATTTGATTAGACACATTTCACTCTATGTTTCAAAGTACAGTATATGTGGGAAGTAAAGCTAATCTCTAATCTCTGAAGCAAATTCTGTCACATTGCTATCTTTGTTTTACATTGATTTACGTTGTTCTCTCCCCTGCAACACCATCCAGAGCATCACTGCCATGCAGCAGGTAGACTGCTGCCTTGCAGCTCCAGCGATCCAAGTTCAATCCTCATCTCCGGTGCTGTCTGTGTGGAGTTTGCACGTTCTCCCCATAACAGGTGCCACAATAGTGCAGCTGTTAGCATGACACTATTACAGCTTGGGCATTGCAGAGTTCAGAGTTTAATTCTGGCACTGTTCTGTAAGGAGTTTGTATGTCCTCACCATGGGTTTCTTCCAGGTTCTCCAGTTTCCTCCCAAAATCCAAAAATGCACCAGTTAGTAGCTTAAATGGTTATTGTAAATTGTCCTGTGATTAGGCTAGGGTTAATTGGGTTTGTTTGGAGTTGCTGAAGTGGCAAATCTCAAGGAGTTGGAAAGGCTTACTTCGCGCTGTATTGCTAATTAAAGAAAACAAACTGCATGGATTTCCCCTGGGTGCTAAAGCTGGTAAATTAATTAAAGCGTGGATGAGGGATGGAATCTGGGGAGAACTAGTGAGAACGTGGGGAGGGTGAAATGGGGTTAGTGCAGGGTTATAAACACAAGAGATACTGCAGATCTTGAGCAACACTCACAAAATGCTGGAGGAACCCAGCAATTCAGGCAACATCTATACAGCAAGGCAGGAACAGTTGACGTTTCAGGCCCAGGACCTTCATCAGGACTAGAAAGGAAGGGACAAAGAGGCCAGCATAAGAAAAGGGGGAGAGGGGTGGGAAGGAGTACACGCTGGGGTGATAGGTCAGACCAGGTGGGTGAGGGAAAATAGGTGAGGGGGTAAAGTGAGACCCTGGGAGGTGATAGGTGGAACAGGTAAAGGGCTGAAGAAGGAATCTGATAGGAGAGGAGAGTGGACCACGAGAGAAAGGGCACCAGAGGGAGGTGATGGGCAGGCAAGGAGAAGGGAAGGGTTGCGAGGGGAACCAGAATGGGGAAAGGAAAAACAGAGGGGTGGGGTAGAGAATTTAAAGGCAGCAGGAGAAATTGACGTTCATACCTCCAGTTTGGAGGCTTCCCAGACAGAATATAGGTACTACTCCTCCAGACTGAGAGTGGTCTCATCATGACCATAGAGGAGGCCACGGACTGACGTGCTGAAATGGGTATGGGAAGTGGTTTAAAATGAATGGCCAAGTTAGTGCAGAGTTAACATCAGTGGGAGGTAAACGAACCCAAGAGCCTACATTGAAGCTGTGTGACAATTCCTCCAGCACAGGGAACGGAAGGGTACTTACCTAGTAGACAGTGACAGAGTCACAAAGTCCTGTTGTTACACGTCTACTAAAATTAAGTGACAAATTGGTACAGTCCATCAGCTCCACTGCTGTTTTGGACAGAAGCAGATGGCAATTTAATGGGTGCCTGGTTGTTGTCATGCCGTTTACTGCAACGCTCAATTCTCCCCAAATGCTTTCTCTGTGGCCCAAAGGCTTCAACGCAAAGTGATTGATCCCATCCCACCAGTTGAACAGGATGGCACCCCCGGCAGTCTGAGGAAGAAGCAGTCTATATCCATTCTTAACCTTGATTGTGACCTCATAAAACACGCACTTGGCTGCATATTAGCTCATGTCAGCTGGCAGTGTCAGGCCTGAAACAAGTTGTGTATGGAGACGGATGGAAAGCACAGAAAGGTTTGACAGAGTCTTTTTTCCAGCGTGGAAACAGCAAATACTAGAGGGCTTTAAGGTGAATGGGGGAAAGTTTAAAGGAGATCTATGAGTCAAATCTCAAAGTCAAAGTAAATTTATTAACAAATTACATAAATGTATTGAATTAAAGGCATCTGTTAGTCTTGTGAGACTATGGACCTGCACCTGGAAAGTCTTCACTCTCCAGGGTGCAGACCTGGGCAAGGTTGTATGGAAGACCAGCAGTTGCCCATGCTGCAAGTCTCCCCTCTCCACGACACCGATGTTGTCCAAGGGAAGGGCATTAGGACCCATACAGCTTGGCACCAGTGTCGTCGCAGAGCAATGTGTGGTTAAGTGCCTTGCTCAAGGACACAACACGCTGCCTCGGCTGGGGAATCGAACTCACGACCTTCAGATAGCTAGTCCACTTGGCCACGTGCCCACTACATAAATGTATACAACCCTGAGATTCATTTTTTGCAGGCATACTCAATAAATCCACAGAATAACAACCATAGCTGAATCAATGAAAGACCACACCAACTGGGATGTTCAACCGGTGTGAAAAAGACAACAAACCGAGCAAATACAGAAATAAAGAAATAATAATAATAATAATAACAATAATAAGCAATAAATATCAAGAACATGAGATACATAGTCCTTGAAAGTGAGTCCATAGGTTGTGGAAGCATTTCAATAATGTGGCAAATGTAGTTATCCCCTTTGGTTCAAGAGTTTGATGGTTGTTCCTGGTGGTGTGAGTCCCGAGGCTCCTGTACCTTCTTCCTGATGACAGCAGCGAGAAGACAGCACGACCTGTGGAGCAGAGGTCCCTGATGAAGGATACCGCTTTCTTGCAATAACGTCTCATGTAGAAGTGCTCACTGGTGGGGAGGGATTTACCCAGGATAGACTGGCTCATATCCACTACTTTTTGCAGGATTTAACTTGAGATTAATTTTCTTGTGGGTATTTACAGAAAATAAAGAGATGCAGCAGAACTTACGAAAAACCTATACATAAATAAAGAGTGTCAATGTGTAAAACAAGAGAAATAGTGGAATCAAAAAATAAATTTAAAATAATTAAGTAAATAATATTGAGAACATGGATCGTAAAGGGTCCTCAAAAATGCATCTGTAGGTTGTAGAATCAGTTCAGTGCTGAAGTGAGTGAAGTTATCCATGCTGGTTAAGGAGCCTGATGGTAACAACTGTTCCTGAACCCGGTGGTGTAGGACCAAAAGCTCCTGTACCTCCTGCCCAATGGTAGTAGTGAGACGAGATCATGGTCTGGATGGTGGGGGTCCTTGATGATGAATGCTGTTTTCTTGTGGCAATGCTCCTCATAAATGTGCTCAATGGATGAGAGGGGCTTTGCCTGTGATGGATGGAGCCGTATCTACCACCTTCTGTAGTTTCTCCTACACAGAGAGTGGTGGGTGCCTGGAACGAGCTGCCAGAGGCAGTGTTGGAAGCAAATACGACAGCAGTATTTAAGAGACATTTAGTCAGGCACGTGAGTAGGCAGGGAATGGAGGATTAGGAATCACCTATCCACATGGATCGCGGGTTGGTACGGCAACTGCTCTGCCCTAGACCACGAGAAACTGCAGAGAGCTATGGACACAACTCAACACATCGCAGAAACCACCCTCCCTTTTATGGACTCTGTCTGCACTTCTCACAGCCTCAGTAAAGCAGCCAGCAAAATCAAAGATCCCACCGACGCCAAACATTCTCTCTTCTCCCCTCTCCCATTGGGTAGAAGATACAATAGCCTGAAAGCATATTCCACCAGGCCCAAGGGCAATTTCTACCCCATTGCTATCAGACTACTGAATGGTTCCTTGGCAATGATAAGATGGACTCGTGACCTCACATTCTACTTCATTAAGACCTTGCATCTTATTGTCTATCTGAACTGCACTTTCTCTGTATTGTAACACTTTATTCTGCACTCTGTCATTGCTTTCCCTCATACTACTTCAATGCACCAATGTGATGAAATGATCTGAATTGATGACATGCAGAACAAAGTTTTTTCACTGTATCATGACAATAATAAACCAACAGGCAAATGTGCAGCTTAAAATGCATTCATGGTTGGCACAAATATAGCTGGCTGAACACCCTGATCCCTGTATCGTACCATTCTATGTGGAGGTGGCAGGGTGGAGATATATCTCTACCAAGGAGGTATAAGGAGCTCCTCTCCTCCGCTAGCCTGCAAGTCACCCTTGGGCAAGGTGTAGCACCTGCTTAGCCCCCCGATCAGAGTCACGTGAAACCATGGGAGCAGGTGGAGGATGATGGTATGAGCAGCTGGTGCATATCACAAGTCCTGGTTATGCAACCACTGACACCAGGCAAACAATCTCTGAAGAATATTGACAATGGCTGGGATCATCTGTCTTGTGAAGACACTGCCTAGAAGAAGGCAATGGCAAACCACGTCTGTAGAAAAATTTGCCAAGAACACTCAAGCTATTCTATGTAATCCAATGCAGTAGCAGATATATTTAATATGTTCCCTTACATAACACCAGAATACATTTATAAGCCTCTAATATATTTGGAGGGATTGCCAAACATGGTGTGACCCAAGATTCACCTTACTTCTGATCTTAAATCACACGACAGTTGACAAGTCACCAAAACATGACATCACATGGACATCCCACTTTGGGACAGCCACTGAAGCAACTCTGTCCTTTCAAATAAACATTGCGACAGGCTTTGCGCTGCGTTTAAAAAGCCCTGTCCTCGTCAGGACAATGAATAACAGATTCCATCGAAACAAAGGAGATAATTTAGGAAGTCATCCGTATTAACAATGGGGCACAGTGCTTCTGGAACACTTTTAATTCAGCAATGAGCTCACTCACCAACGGGATAACACTCTCCGTTCCAAACACAAGCAGAAAATAAAATGAAGAAATTCAGCTATTTTTATCATTCAAAAATTTGCAAAAGCTTCCTATAGGTGAAAAAAACAAAACCCCTTAAATTCTAAGGCAATTACACAGTGCTCAATGGGACTGTCAATTAACAGACCTGCCAGTCATTCCCCTGAGAACTGATGACATCTTCCCTGCATGAAAGCTCAAAGTAGCATAGGCCTCCTTGCTATCTTAATAAAAATTTCATTCCCCTTGTTATGGGGGCCAAGCTCCAGCAAGGTAAATGCCTCCCAACTCTCAAACATTACCCAGCTAGTAAATGAAAACCTCCATCTTTTACAAAGCGGCTGGGAGGGGTGCAGCCTGTGTGAAATGAAGAGAATTGCTTACCGTAAGCAAGCTGAAAGATGGTTCGGGCTGCACGGCCATAGTCCCAAGTCAGCAGACTCTCTCAGATTAAGTAAGTTGCTTCCCCTGTGAAGAACATTCAGGCACCTGCAGTCAGCAGAGAAAGGAACAAGCCGGAGAACAAGGCTTAAATACTGACTGCTTTCGAGCCAGCCACAGACACACACAAAAAAAAATCACAACAACAGAGCAACACAGGCAGGGGAGGGGTGAGAGGGGAGAGAACAGCATAATTAGATGTTGTGGGGGGGAGTGAAAAAAAAACAATTGCGCTTGGATCCAAGGTTCAATCCTGCAACTAGTTTCAGAGGGGATTCTGCAGACAGCCGCAAAGCTTTAAGCAAAGTACAAATCAGCTCAGCCATTCAGTGGAGAGCGGTTTTTGAGCACCTGATAGGGAAGGCAACACAGGAGCTTCATGCAGACACTTCTACTTACTTAAAGCTCCTATTAACCCTTTGCTTGCCGGCCTACTGAAGAACACTTCCAGTCTTTGTATCTTACACGGGATTGGGAAGGGCACAGGGAATCCCACTCTGAGCGTGCTCTGGTTACTCCCCTCCCTTCTGCAAAAGGTGATGCGGCCAGGAACCTTTCAACGTACAGACAGCTACATACTAGAAATACAGAAGGTTAAATCACAGAAGCTACAAGATCCAATTTCCTCTAGACTAACCGGACTAATCCATCAGTCTCCATCCTAACAAATTCCATTAGATCAAAAGACATAGGAGCAGAATTAGGCCATTTGGCCTATCAAGTCTGTTCTCTGCCATTCCATCATGGCTGATTTATTATCCTTATCAACCCCCATTCTCTGCCTTCTCCCCTCTCCCTGTAACTTCTAACACCCTTACTCATCAAGAACCGTCTGTGGCAATGAATTCCACAGATTCATCACTCTCTGCCTAAAGAAATTCCTCACTCTGTTCTAAAAGGACGTCCCTCTATTCTGAGACTGTGCCCCCCAGTCCTAGACTCCCCACTATAGGAAATATCCTCTCCACATAAACTCTGTCTAGGCTTTTCAATATTCTGTGTCCGCTTCTCTCAGAACAGATTGCAAGACCACCCTGCATGCAAAAGCCCTCATGGGGCCAGCTGTACACGCTGACTGAAAACTCGGCAGCCCTGGCCGGACTTGTAACAAGGTCCCTCTGATCACAGATCCCAAGACTCTACGGCACAGGGAAAGGGGCCCAGGCTAATTAAAGGGTTTGTGTTGTGCACTGGGACCACGAGAGAGAACAACAAGGTAAGTGGGTGCCAGAAATCCTAGACAGAAATGCAATCTATAAGCAGGGTTACATAGGCTGGTCTAGACTAATTATGTAAACATTTACATTGGCCATCCAAAGAGCTGCTGCTGACAGAATAAAATATTGAGAACACTTAAAATATTCACAGTCCTAGCAAGATACAGAACAAAATTTCAATTGGCTGGTGTGACAGTTAAGATTCTTTGTTTCCTTCCAATGTTATGTGTTTGCTGGGAAAGTGTGTCCAGCCTCCTCTCCCTTCCTGCCCTCAGGACAAGGTAAAGCAGCCTCACCTATAACCATAGTCGGTCCATGGCCTCCTCTTCTGCCACGATGAGGCCACTCTCAGGGTGGAGGAGCAACACCTCATATTCCATCCGGCAGGCTCCAACCTGTTGGCTTGCATATCGATTTCTCCAACTTCCAGTAATTTTCCCCCTCCCCCTGCCCCTACTCTCTTTTCCAATTCCCCACTCAAGCCTCTAAGCTCTTCTCCTCACCTGCCTATCAGGTGCCCCTCCTCCCCTCACCCCCACCCCCACCCCCATGGTCCACTCTCCTCTCCTATCAGATTCCTCCTTCTTCAGCAATTTACCTTTTCCACCTATCACCTCCTAGCTTCATACTTTATCCCCCTCCCTCACCCACTTGGTTTTACCCATCACCCTCTAGCTTGTCCTCCTTTCCCTCCCCCACCTTCTTATTCTGCAATCTTCTGCCTTCCTTTCCATTCCCAATGAAGGGTCTTGGCCCGAAACCAGAGACTCTTTATTCATTTCTGTCGATGCTGCTTGACCTGCTGAGTTCCTCCAGCATTCTATGCATTGTTGCTCTAGATTTCCAGCATCTGCAGAATCCCTGTGTGTTTATGATTTTCTCTATTTATACAGCACCCAATCAAATCTTCGGAGCCTTACAATGAAAGTGTATAGCATGCTTGTTTTCACAGGGCAAACAGTACAAGGGTCAGGTGGTCAGGGGTTATTGAATAAAACTGTAGTCAGGTCACAGTTGTGAGTTCTGGTTACCCCATGACAGGAAGGTTGTGGAGGTGTTGGAAAGGTTCCGAAGATGCTGGCTGGAAGAAAAGGTATTAGCTACAAGGTTGGGTAAACTTTGGTTGTTTTCTCTGGAGTAAAAGCTAAGGCAAGTTAGAAGTGTATAAGATTACAAGCAGAATAGAATAGGGTAGACAATCAGAAGCTTCCCCCACCCCCAGGGAAGGAATGTTGAATACTAGAGTGCATAGTTTTAAGCTGGGGGGGGGGAAAAGAGTTAAAAAGGGGAACTATAAAGGACCCTTTTGATGGGGATGGGCACTGCACAGGATCGAAATAAAATGTAAAAAGCTGTGAATTCAGTGAGCTCCATCATGGGCACGAGCTTCCCCAGTATCCAGGAGTGTCATCCATCATTAAGGACCCCCATCACCCAGGACATGCTCTGTTCTCATTGCCAACATCAGGGAGGAGGTACAGGAGCTTGAAGGCACATACTCAACAATTCAGGAACAGCTTCTTCTCCTCTGCCATCCGATTTCTGAATGGACTGAACCCATGAACACTACCTCACGACTTTTTTCCTCTCTCTTTTTAGACTACTTATTTAATTTAACTTTTAAAATTTATATTCAGAGCAATTTGCTTATTATTGTGTACTGCATTGGACTGCTGCCACATAGCAACAAATTTCACGACGAATGCTGGTGATATTAAACCTGAATCTGATTCACACAAGAAATTCTTCAGATGCTGGAAATCTGAAGTAAAATGCTGGAGGATCTCAGCAGGTCAGCCGGCATCTATGGAGAGGAATAAACAGTCAACGTTTCAGGCCAAGACCCTTTATCAGGACTGATAAAAGTCTAAAGTTGATAAGGGACCCAAGTGGCAACTGTTTCCCCATACAGAGGATGGTTGAACAAGTTGCCAGAGGAATTGGTGGAGGCAGCTACAGTTATGACATTCAGACAGGTACATGAATAGGGAAGGTTCAAAAGACTAGTTTTATTTGTTACATGTACATCAAAACATTCAGTGAAATGCACTGTTTGCATCAAATCTAATCAGTGAGGATTGTGCTGGGCAGCCTGCAAGCGTTGCCACGTTTCCAGTGCCCACAGCTCACCACCCCTAACCCATACATCTTTGTAATGTGGGAGGAAATCAACTTGGTCACAGGTAGAACGTACAAACTTTTTTTTTAAACAGACAGTAGCGGGAATCAAACCGCCATCTTAGTTCGTTGCTGTCAAGCATTGCGTTAACCACCACATTACCGTACTGGTCAAGAGGGATATGGGCCAAACTCAAACAAATGGGACTAACTCAGTTAGGCAACTTGTTTATTACAGACAAGATATGCTGAAGGGCCTGTCTCGGTGCTGACTGACTCTGACTACAGTCTGGACAATATTAATTTAATCAAAATAAACTTTATTCATTATAAGACATTATTGACAAGAATAAACTCCTCAAACCCTTTTTCATCCTTATGTTGGTCAATGGGACTAGCACAGACTAGATAGGCCAAAGGGCCTGTTTCTGTGCTGTCCTTTTCTATGACTCCATGTCTCATAGACCATGCATTGTCATGTTCAATTACATTACTGAAACATGCTAGCACCAATACCACTCATGTGGCCCCCTGAGGTAACATACTACTGCAATAATTGAAGGGCTTCCCCCCCACCCAACTAGTCCCTCCTTCTCCAGAAGTGGAAGAACTCTACGCTGCATCAAGCTTCAGTGTGTCACTCAGCACATCCTCCTGCAGCTTGGAACGTGCCAGTCAGCACCATTTCTCTACAGATATCTCGATGTGCTGGCAGACCAACAAGTTCAGGGCAGACCCAAGGGTGTCTTTCACCAAACTGATGATCTGTCAGCAGCACTTAATGTGTGTGTGTGTGTGTGTGTGTGTGTGTGTCCGTCCGTCCGTCCCTGGGAAGATCAGTGTCCTATTGTACTCAGCTGCTCAGGATGAACCAGGAGGACATTGTCTTTCACAACCTCTTTGCATACCCACAGCCTGCAGAGGTGAGCAATCACCTCGTCCCCACTAGTCCTTTCGGGGACAATCTGGACAACACAACTCTACCCATGAGTTCCAACTGAAAAAAAAAGACCTGCATTTCCCCAGCACCTGACACATCCCTAATGGGATAATATTCAAAAGGTGTAACCTTTTCTAACAGTGTGGGGAAAATTCTCTGTCCATGATGGCAGACAACCTAGCATCCTATGCATAATCCACATACAGTGCACACTCAGGGACATTACCAGAAATTTTAAAAAAACATTTCACCTGGACACTGACACATTTGCATTTAAATAAATTAATGAGACACAAATATGCAGAATAAAACAACACAAGAGATTCTGCGGATGTTGGAAATCCAGAGTAACACACACAAAGTGCTGGAGGAACTCAGCAGGTCAGGCAGCATCAATAGTCAACCTTTTGAGCTGAGATCAACGATCAGCATGAATGAAACGGGCCAAAGGGCTTGTTTACGTGTACTAGTGCTCTATGACTCTAAGCATGTTTTCTGTTTCAGAGAAGCGGGCTGGGGTTGTCAGTGATGGAGTGTGAAACTGGGATATCCATGTTCCACCATGCCTTCAGAGCCTCTTGATTACAGATGAGTGACAGAAGTCAGAGTGACATATTGGAACCATGCCCTGTTTTATCAGCTGAAATCCTTAATCTCCACCCTATTATAGACACTACACTTCTCATAAACACAAAAGATTATGCATTTACTGGAAAACCAGAGCAACACACACAAAATATTGGAGGAACTCAGCAGGTCAAGGCAGCATCTATGTCCTGATCAAGGGTCACAGCCCAAAATGCCAACTGTTTATTCCTTTCCATACTGAGTTCCTCCAGTATTTTGTACGTGTTACAACGTAATCAGGTGTTTCATAACACTTCCACCCTTTACCCAACCCATCACCACTATCACCTGGTGTGGCTTTATGTACATACAGTCTCTGTATACAAGTTACTTGTACATTGTTTTATATGCTTGTTTTTTCTGGTTACTCCTTCTTTATTGCTAATTTGCGTAATTTTGATCGGATCAGAGCAGTGAACGAAGGACACAGCGCTAAATTGAACTAAACTGAACATTCCTAGACTGTTTCAATGACTCTGTGGTTTGATATTTTATATTCGGTGTTTTTCACTCGGTTTTTTTGCTGTTTGCAGGATTTATTCTTTTTTTTTGCACATTGGGTGTTTGACATTTTCTTTGAACAGGCTCCATGGTGTTTCTTGGTTTCTTGGCTGTCTGTGGAAAGATGAATCGCAAGGTTGTATACTGCATACATACTTTGATAATAAATATACTTTGAATCTTTGATTTATATTTACTGTGTTCTTTATGCTTGTTGTGTTTTTTTATGTTCATTGTGATTTTTTTAATGCTGCATCAGATCTAGAGTAACAATCATTTCATTCTCCTTTACACTTCTGTACCATAGAATGACAATAAACAATCTCGAATTCTGAATTCTGTTTTTGTTGCTAGTCTGAAAGCAAAGAGTTAATCCATTTTGTGTAATCCTGGTGCCCTCCAGCTGCGTACAGAGACCGCCCCTCATTCACAGGACCACCTCTACACTCACAGAGTTCAGCGATCCAGCTAGTTAAATGTTTACTGCTGTTTATAATCCTTCTAATGAAGACTAACTGCCTCCTTTAACAGTCGGCCATTCATCGCTCACTCCGGGTACTCAGAATTACAAGAGTTTGTAAATACAGTCCTTGCTATTGGCTGGCATTCTCAGACAGATCTTACACGAGAGGCCACCTCTACAACAAACCAGAGAGAGGCAAGAAATTAGTGTCAGGCTTCGGTGACTGAAGGACAGAGTGAGATATTCCTCGCTCAGAGGGTGGAGAGGAACCTGGGACTCACCATCAGGGAAGATTAGACACCTGCATGGACAAACACCTGTGCAAGCTATATAAGGAATCCAGGCAGACATGGTGACTCGTTGCATCATGGCCTGGTATAACACTTAAAACACTGCAACAGAGGTGGCAGAGAGTAGTAGATACAACCTGGCCCATCATGGGCATGCCTTTCCCTACTACTGACAGTATCCATAGAAGGCCCTGTCTCAAGAACACAACACCTATCAAAGAGCCCCACCACCCTGACCAGGCCATCTTCTCACAGCTACCAGAAACCTGAAGTCCCACACGACCATGTTCGGGTACTTCTCTTCAACCATTAACTTCTTGAACCAGCCAGCAAAACCCTCAACACTCATGACGACAACACCATGAACACCAGGCGACACAGCAGTGTAACACTTTATAGCATCAGCGATTGGGATTCAATTCCCACAGATGTCTAGCCGGAGTTTGTATTTTCTCTGTGATGGTGTAGGATTCCTCCAGATGCTCCAGTCTCCTCCCATATTCCAAAGACGTACGGGTAAGGGTAAGTAAGCTGTAGGCATGTTTATACTGGTACTGGAAGCATGGCGACACATGTTGGTTGACATAAACAAAGCATTTCATTGTTTGCTTCAATGATTGTGACAAAAAATGCTTTAAAATAAAACTTTGATTACTTTGCACAAAAATGGATGTTATAGTCATAGAGTACAGCACAGAAACAGAACCTTCGGCCCATCTAGTCTGAGCTGAACCATTTGAACTGCCTATTCCCATTGACCTGCACAGGGAACATAGCCCTCCCATACCTCTACCATCCAGGTACCTATCCAACTTCTCTTAAAATTTGAAATCAAGCTCACATGAACCACTTGTGCTGGCAGCTCATTCCACACTCTCATGACCTTCTGAGTGAAGAAGTTTCCCATGCCCTTCTTAAACTTTTCACCTTTATCCCATGACCTCTAGCTGTAGTCCCATCCAAACTCCATGGGAAAAGCCTGCTTACATTTACACATCAATACTTCATAATTTTGTATACCTCCATCAAATCTTCTCTCAATCTTCTGCATTCCAAGGAATAAAGTCCTAACCTATTCAATCTTTCCATACAACTCAGGGTCTCCAGACCCAGTAACATCCTTGTAAATTTCTCTGTACTTCTTCAACCTGTGGGATTCAAGGGGACATTGCTTTGTGGATCCAGAACTGGTTTGCCCACAGAAGGCAAAGAATGGTTGTAGATGGGTCATATTCTGCATGGAGGTCGATGACCAGTGGTGTGCCTCAGGGATCTGTTCTGGGACCCCTTCTCTTCATGATTTTTATAAATGAACTGGATGAGGAAGTGGAGGGATGGGTTAGTAAATTTGCTGATGACACAAAGGTTGGAGATGTTGTGGATAGTGTGGAGGGCTGTCAGAGGTTACAGCAGGACATTGTTAGGATGCAAAACTGGGTTGAGAAGTGGCAAATGGAGTTCAACCCAGATAAGTGTGAAGTGGTTCATTTTGGTAGGTCAAATATGATGGCAGAATATAGTATTAATGGTAAGACTCTTGGCAGTGTGGAGGATCAGAGGGATCTTGGGGTCCGAGTCCATAGGACAATCAAAGCTGCTGCGCAGGTGGACTCTGTGGTTAAGAAGGCATACGGTGCATTGGCCTTCATCGATCATGGGATTGAGTTTAGGAGCCAAGAGGTAATGTTACAGCTATATAGGACCCTGGCCAGACCGTACTTGGAGTACTGTACTGTGCTCAGTTCTGGTCACCTCACTACAGGAAGGACGTGGAAACCATAGAAAGGGTGGAGAGGAGATTTACAAGGATGTTGCCTGGATTGGGGAGCATGCCCTATGAGAATAGGTTGAGTGAACTTGGTCTTTTCTCCTTGGAGTGACGGAGGATGTAAGGTGACCTGATAGAAGTGTATAAGATGATAAGAGGCATTGATCATGTGGATAGTCAGAGGCTTTTTCCCAGGGCTAAAATGGCTAACATGAGAGGGCACAGTTTTAAGGTGCTTGGAAGTAGGTACAGAGGAGATGTCAGGGGTAAGTTTTTTTTACACAGAGAGTGGTGAGTGCGTGGAATGGGCTGCCAGTAACGGTGGTGGAGGCAGATACGATAGGGTCTTTTAAGAGACTCCTGGATAGGTACATGGAGCTTAGAAAATAGAGGGCTGTGGGTAACCCTAGGTAATTTCTAAGGTACAGACATGTTCTGCACAGCTTCGTGGGCCAAAGGGCCTGTATTGTGTATGGGGTGTCAGGGAGGGATAGCACCTCCGGTGGGGAACATGCCACGTCCTTTTCAAGGTGGTTAGTCCACCTTTGGTCCCCAACTGGCACTCAGCTCTCACCTGTGGCTCCCCGTAGCTGTTTGCATGCGACAGCGGCCACATCCCGGGCAACGGCTTCGACAAGCCGGCTAAACCAGGTAGCTGACAGGTCTCAAACCCTCGGCAAGATAGGGAGCTATCTATCCCAGCATGAGGACAGACTCCGGCGGATTGGGTGGACGAGACCAATGGAAGGTCCAACGGTCAAGAAGGCAGTCTCTGCAAGCGTCGTGGAACGTGTAGAGTAGGACAAGACACAGAAGACCACCTGGTCATCCACTGCGCCTAGTCCCATCTCCAGCCGTCTCGATTCTGTCTTGCCACTGGATCCAGATGGGAAGTGGGAAGAGAGGGTGAGGCTGACGCTGCACAACTCTCCCTCACTTAAATCCAAACCACACGCTAGTCTCGACACCATCTTAATGGTGTCAAGGTCCTCATCGACGTCGACGAAGGACGAACACACATTGTGCTATAGGTTTTCTATGTTTCTTACTTAAATCTAAATGTACATCTGACAAAAAAAAGCTTTAAAAAAAACATCCATTACTTTGCACTAAAATGGATGTTTTTTTTTCTCTATTGTGTTCTTTGTTGTAAAAATTGTGCATAATTCTTGTTTTCCTTGTGAATGCTGCTTACCTGATGCTCTGTGCCTGTGATGCTGCTGCAAGTAAGTTTTTCGTGGACTTGTGCAGATGACAAGAACAGCTACATCCCTTCAACCATCAGGTTTCTGAACCAATCTGCACAACCCTAATCACTCATCAGCAACAGAACACTATGGACTACCTCTTGCATTGCCACGGAATCATTTCTGATTGTCTGTTTTTAACCCCCTCCCCCTTCACTGTCTTGTATAATTTATGAATAATTTATATATAATTTATGTTCTGTGTGCATTGTCTGTTCAGACAGCTGTGGTTGGCAGCTCATCTAGGAGAAGGAAATCTCTGATCTCAAACCCCCGCTGCCTTGCGGCTATACTCACTCATGGGGAAGGCTTTGGGAGTAAACCCCGATGAAAAATCTGGAGCCAGAGTACCTAAGGCAGTCCAACACTGAGTTCAACACTGACTGGCAACTCTGTGACACTGCTGGTTCCTAATTATATTGGCCTCTGCTGTTCCTTTGGATTCATCAGCTGCATGGAGAGGAGGAGGCTAATATAGGGGGAACAGCTTGCTTTCCATATCGTTCTGCCCTGGCTTGTGTGTATCACGTGACAGTTAGGACACAATATCTATTGTCAACCCCAACCAATGGAGGGGCCTAAAAAAAGGTGCATTGGCTGTACCTACGAAACTGTGATGCAGTTACAAGCAGGGTTGTCATTATACCTGCACTTCCGCACATAATAATAATTCAACTTAACTCCAATTCAGTCAAGGCCAGAGAGCAACTTAACCTGTTCTACACACACTGCTATCAATCAGGAATCACAGCACCCATACAGTATGTCCAAGCAAACCACCCTGACTGGATACGATATTAGCCCTGCCAGGTCCAAATGGTACCCAAGCAGAAGACACACTCAGCAGTATTTCCCAAAGCTGTCTGTAAGGACTTGTACATTCTCCCCATGACCAGGTGGGTCTTCTCTGGGTGCTCCGGTTTCCTCCCACAGTCCAAAAACTTACTGGTTGGTAAGTTAATTGGTCACATGGGTGTAATGAGTGGCATGGCCTCCTTGGACTAGTAGAGCCTGTTACTATGCTGTATCTCTTAATAAAAAGATATAAGTAATAGTCTGACACATCTACACAGTGGCCACCTTATTAATCACCTGCTGTACCTAATAAAGTGGCCACGGAGTGTATGCTCAAGATCTTCTGCTGCTGTAGCCCATCCACTTTAAGAACGTAATTTGTGGTTACTTCAGCTGCTGTCATCTTCCTGTCAGCTTGAACCAGTCTGGCCATTCTCTTCCGACCCCTCTCATTAACAAGGGATTTTTGCTCACAGAACTGCTGCTTCTGGGTGTCTTCTGTTTTTCTATAAGATCTAGAGACTGTTGTGTGCAAAAATACCAGATCAGCAGTTTCTGAGATACTCAAACCACCCCATCTGGCACCAACAGTCATTCCACATTCAAAATCACTTAGATCACATTTCTTCCCCATTCAAATGTTTGGTCTAAACAACTGAACCTCTTGACCATGTTTGCATGCTTTTATGCATTGAGTTTCTGCCAATGATTGACTGACGAGATAATTGCATTAACAAGCAAGTGCACCTAATGAAGTGGCCACTGAGGATACAATTTCAGTGTTAAAGTTCTTGCTCTAACTACAACCTCCAACATTCAGAGCACAGGATCAACAAACCCAACTCATTTTCAAAGGTTATTGCTTTACTGTTAAATTTCTACTGTTTAGCACATTCAACCACCAGCAGTGAGCAACAAGGGCTGGCATAATAGTTGACATAATGCTTTACAGCGCCAGTGATCAGGCCATTGCTGCTTGTAAGGAGTTTGTACGTTCTCCCCTCATGGATTTCCTCCGTTTGCTCCGGTTTCCTTCCACATTCCAAAGGCATATGAATTAGGGTTAGTAATTGTGGGCACGCTTTGTTGGCGCAGGAAGCATCGCGACACCTTCGGGCTGTCTCCAGCACATCCTTGGACCGTGTTGCTCGTTGACACAAATAATTCTTTTCACTGTATGTTATGATGTTTTGATGTACATGTGACAAATCTTTAAATTTTTAATCAAAAGTGCTCACATCCCTGCTTGGATACTGTGTATCCTAGTTAATCCCCCAGTTCCCATGCATGCTTTTTATCCCCGTGTTGAATCAAATGATCAAAATTTTCTCTAACGTCACAAGATAGATTCCACAGGATTGTATTACATAGGGACTGAAATGTAATTGTCACCAGGGTCAAAATTGCATTTGGTTTCAGTGAAATGCAGAATCAGCCTTTTCTTTCAAAGAGAATATTCCCTTTTGTGGCTGGTACAATAGTCAGTGAGGGATCCTTTCCCTCAAGTAGCCATTATCATCTTATGAGTTTTTAATGTTAGAACAAGAGTTGAGGTTTGCAAATGATATTTACTTATTAAATCCAGCATCAGAACAAAATCCTAAATCAACCGGTTTAAGACAGACATCATAACTTCAGAAATTAGATTATTAATAGGTATTTCATTAGTTTCTGCATGTGACATAAATATTTATATATAAAAATCAATTACTCATAACTTGCCCAAGCTTGTTACAACTGAGAAACTGGCTGCTTTGTGGGTCCTTGATTTACTTCCTTCTGATGACCACCTTGTTAGTGAGGTCCCACAACATAACGAGGGTGACTGCACTGAAGAGCATGACCAGAGCGGAGTGATGAGGAGAGACTACATTTGTTTTTGTGAGAGGTGAGGAGTTGGGGAATTAGAGTCTGATGTTCTTGTTGGTAATTTTCTGTGTGGGCAATCTGTTAGTTTTGGTAAGTGGGAGAGGGGGTTGGGTGTTTTGAAGCTATTGTCGTTGTACTTTCCTGCAAGGGAGGGGGTTGGGGGGGTTTGATGTTATCGTCGCTGTTTTTATTTACGAAGGAGGGGGTTGAGGGTTTGGGGATTAGAAACCATAGAAACTACAGCACAGAAACAGGCCTTTTGGCCCTTCTTGGCTGTGCCGAACCATTTTCTGCCTAGTTCCACTGACCTGCACATGGACCATATCCCTCCATACACCTCCCATCCATGTATCTGTCCAATTTATTCTTAAATGTTAAAAAAGAACCTGCATTTACCACCTCGACTGGCAGATCATTCCATACTCCCACCACTCTCTGTGTGAAGAAGCCCCCATTAATGTTCCCTTTAAACTTTTCCCCCCTCACCCTTAACCCATGTCCTCTGGTTTTTTTCTCCCCTTGCCTCAATGGAAAAAGCCTGCTTGCATTCACTCTATCTATACCCATCATAATTTTATATACCTCTATCAAATCTCCCCTCATTCTTCTACGCTCCAGGGAATGAAGTCCTAACCTATTCAACCTTTCTGTAACTGAGTTTCTCAAGTCCCGGCAACATCCTTGTAAACCTTCTCTGCACTCTTTCAACCTTATTTATATCCTTCCTGTAATTTGGTGACCAAAACTGAACACAATACTCCAGATTCGGCCTCACCAATGCCTTATACCACCTCATCATAACATTCCAGCTCTTATACTCAATACTTTGATTAATAAAGGCCAATGTACTAAAAGCTCTCTTTACGACCCTATCTACCTGTGACACTACTTTTAGGGAATTTTGTATCTGTATTCCCAGATCCCTCTGTTCCACTGCACTCCCCAGTGCCTTACCATTAACCCTGTATGTTCTACCTTGGTTTGTCCTTCCAACGTGCAATACCTCACACTTGTCTGTATTAAGCTCCATCTGCCATTTTTCAGCCCATTTTTCCAGCTGGTCCAAGTCCCTCTGCAGGCTCTGAAAACCTTCCTCACTGTCTACTACACCTCCAATCTTTGTACCATCAGCAAATTTGCTGATCCAATTTACCACATTATCATCCAGATCATTGATATAGATGACAAATAACAATGGACCCAGCACCGATCCCTGTAGCACACCACTAGGCACAGGCCTCCACTCGGAGAAGCAATTCTCTACTACCACTCTTTGGCTTCTTCCATTGAGCCAATGTCTAATCCAATTTACCACCTCTCCATGTATACTTAGCGACTGAATTTTCCTAACTAACCTCCCATGCGGGACCTTGTCAAAGGCCTTACTGAAGTCCATGTAGACAATATCCACTGCCTTCCCTTCATCCACTTTCCTGGTAACCTCCTCGAAAAACTCCAATAGATTGGTCAAACATGACCTACCATGCACAAAGCCATGTTGACTGTCCCTAATAAGTCCCTGTCTATCCAAATGCTTGTAGATTCTGTCTCTTAGTACTCCCTCCAATAACTTACCTACTACCGACATTAAACTTACTGGCCTATAATTTCCCGGATTACTTTTCGATCCTTTTTTAAACAACGGAACAACATGAGCCACTCTCCAATCCTCCGGCACCTCACCTGTAGACAGCGACATTTTAGATTTTGATGTTCCAGCTGCCATTTTCCATGTGAACCATCTGTTTGTTTTGTGCAAGGGGGGGTGGGGTTTTGGGGGTTTGTGAATTGCGTTTCTTTTTCTCTTTCGTGCCAGAGGGAGGGGGAGTCATTGTCTTTCAACAACACCCATGGTTCTTCTGTATTTCCTGGCTATCTGGAGAAGATGAATATCAGAGTTGCATTGCACGTGCATACTTTGATCATTACAACAAGCATAGATAAGGGTGGCGGGCTGGAGATACGTCTGTACCAAAGGAGGTGTAAAGCATTCTTTCCGTCTATTAACCTTGGGCAAGGTATAGCACCTACTTATTCCCCCGCCGATCAGGGTCACATGAAGCCATGGGAGCAAGTGGTGGATGGTCGTATGTGCAGCTGGTACATATCACAAGTCCTGGTTATGCAACCAGGACTTGCCAGGCCGACAATCTCTGAAGAATATTGATAATGGCTGGGGTCACCCATCTTGTAAAGACACTGCCCAGAAGATGGCAATGTCAAACCACTTCTGTAGAAAAATTTGCCAAGAACGAACATGGTCATAGACCATGATCGCCAACTTCATACAACACAGGACATAATAATGACGATGTAAATAGGGGGCAGAGCAAGAAACTTTTCCAAGAAATACAGGTCTAAAACCTGAAGGCAGAAGTTTAAGGTGAGAGTTAAAGCAAATCTGAGGAAGATATTTTTCACTCGGGCAGGGGTTGGGATCTAAACGCACTGCCTGAGCGGGTGGTGGAAACAGAGACTCTCATAGCATTTACTAATGTTGAATTAACAGGGCAGAGAAGGTAGGGACCAAGTATTGCTAAAGGTTATTAGTGTAGATGAGTATTCGCTGTGCTCCATGACTCTAACCCAGAAGGTGGAAAAAACATCTGGGATTATAATCACGAACAGAACCTTGAACAGGCCAGTGTGCCTTTATATTAAAATTTATTAACAATGTCTTTTCTGACACACTTACAGAAGCCAGGTGAGAGTGGGAAAGCCAACACCACAGCATAAGGAATACAAGTTCCCTAATTCTAGTATTTTACACATGCAAACTGTGTGGGAGCTGACAACATTATGTAATTCCAAGTAGAAATTGACTATAAATAATACATGACTGTAGATATCCAAAGTCTTGAACAAAGAGTGTGCAGAGGGATTCTGTTCCAGGGAAGAGTCAGTCAGTAGTCCCACTCTTTACTAAAACTGCCCATCGCCAGTGACCCTGGACAGAGCATTTTGCTGGGCCATTTCACAGGGGAAAGACCATCTCTCATGAAGGTGCTCCTTATACAATGTGGACCATGAACACAAGAGAGGCCAATAGGGGAAGGAGACAGAGAATTCTGTTTCACCCCCTGGAGAGGGCGAATTTTGATAAATACAACAAAATGATGCACCATCTTTGGTAAAAGAGCAATTGATTGTTAAATGGGTGGCTGATATCCCTCTCAGCACCTGGTACCTCAAGGTCCTGGGCTGAGGTTGATGATGAGTTAGGCACTTGGCATCAGGCCCTCCTGCGGTGCAGGGCCCCCTCAGTACCACCTCTCCTTCAATGCTGAGTTCCCTCATGGAACCTCCAGAGGCGCAGGTAGTCCTCAGTTCTGTCCCTCCCTCATGTACTACCCTCAATACAACCCCTGCCCCTCATGGCTCTTACCTCAGTACCATTCCCTCAGGATGGCGCTCCCTCAGTATCGCCCCTCCCCCAACACGGAGCTCCCTCATGGCCGCTCAATTTCACTCCTCCCTCAGTACCGACCCTCCCTAGGCGCGACGTTCCCTCACAGTACCGATCCTCCCTCGGCGAGGCGCTCCCTCAGCACCGACCCTCTCAACACAACCCAATTAACAGTCTCCTTTTCTCAGGTGAGATTCCCGCCTTCAGTGCCACCTCGGGCACCAGGTGAAGATTCCCCCCGCCCCGTGACCCCGAGTGAAGGGTGGGGATACGGGGTGGGTAATCGGGAATTTAACCAGAGCAGGGGGTCCAGCAGCTCCCCCGGGGGGGGGGGTCGGTTCCTGTCCACACCGTACCCCCCGCTGCAGCCGGACGCCGGCAATCCAGCGCTGCCTCGGCTACTGACACTGCAATGCAGCAGAACCTCAGCAAGCAGGTAGCGGCTCCGCAACAGGTCCGCACGCCAGCCGCTGACGGCAGGCAGGCAGCCGAGACCCACTGCAAACCGAACAGGTCTTCAATAAAAATAACGCACATTCATTTATCCAGTAAGCCCCTTTTTAAAGCAAAAAAAAACAACACCGGACTGGACTCTGTTGGAAATTTCCATTCGTCGACAAATGCATACATCTGGGATTAAAGCCTACCTTGCATTTTTGAGAATGTGATTTAGATTTCCACGGGCATTGCGTGCCCAAAAAGCGGCATCTCCGTCAGGTTGGTTTGTCGTGACCCACGCCACTCCATTCACTCTCGCACCGGACTCTGCGCGGATCCCGCAGCTACGCATCTGTCCATCACACCTTGCACACGCCGGATTACCGGGTTCTCGCCGGCTCGCTGTACCTCCGGTCTCTGGAAATGCAAGCGGCGACTACGCTGTGCAGTCCCCAGCACTGGATACAAACACTGCGTTTGCAAACCCGTTCAATGCAATCCTTTAACATTGCAATGTCATCACGTGCCACGCCGAATCTTTATCCTTTCATCCACTGTAGCCTCATCTACATACAGATCCATAATTCCTTGAAAGTGGCATCGCAGGTAAATAGTGTCGTAGAGAGTGCTTTTGGCACATTGGTCTTCTTAAATCAAAGTATTGAGTACAGGAGTTGGGATGTTATGTTGAAGTTATATAAAATATTGGTTTAAAAAGTCAACCTACCTATTAGTTGTTAATTCAATAACATTGATAATTTTATAGCATTTGTATTAATGTTGAATCTCACATTGAAGAATGTGACCTGGACTCTCTGGATAAGAGTTTTCAAACTGGGGTCTGCAGACCCCTCTGATAATGGTAAGGCTCCATGGCATAAAAAAGTGGTTGGCAACGCCTGAATAGTACCTCAACTGGGGCAACTTCAGATGGATGGGAAGATGAAAATGTTAGCTGGGAAACTGATGATGGTTTGACCGCGAACGAGAATGCAGAGGACAGTGAGGCACTTGAAGTTGGAATGGAGGTAGCAGCACCTTTGGAAGAGTGGGGTAGAACAAGCACAGGGAGCTGGTGCAACATCAGGTCATTCAAATCCTGACAAAACCAAAGGGTGCATCTCCCGAAGGCTTTCACAAGATAAAGGAAGTCATCAAAATTTTGGAAAGTTTAAAGAATATTACAGTGGAGCAGTTGTTGGCTGGCTCTGCTACCTCCCCAACAATAGAACCAGAAAGGCAAACTAAGGAGAAGATTCGAGGGGCTATCAAGAAGCTGCAGGAAATGCCTCAGAAGAGTCTTGACAATGTAGCCATAGTGGAGGAAGAGAAAATGGAAGCTGTAGCAAAGAAGAAACAGTTGACGTGCAGTGTCTAATGGACAGGTGATACACCTATGCTTTGCCACTAGAGCAGCAAGCCTAGAGTTACATTCACTAACACAAAGGGGGAAGTCTTCACTGTTCTTGAGTCAATACCAGTATAATTTTGAAATTTCCAGACTCTGGGATGCTTTCCTTGCTCCAAGTCAACCTATCTGCCAATTGATAGAAGAGGAAATTATGAACTTTGACAGTATTTGGGTTGATGTCACTGGAGCCAATAATTGTAGCTGCATTTTGTTCCAATATTGAAGATAGCCCCAGTTTTATGAACTAGACCTTGGCTGGTCATCTGCGCTGATCTGTCCTCAGCACTAAAGGGATCTTTTAACATGGACAAGAAATAGGGCAGATTCTTCATTAATGATATAAGACCGTAAAGGGTTAAAATTGAGCAAGTTAAAATGCAATTGGTTTGTTAATAATTCCTCTGAGTTTCAAGCTGGGGTTCCCAACCTGGGGTTCACTGACCCCTGGGTTAGTGGCAAGGCTTCAAGGCATAAAAAAAGTTGGGAATCCCTGGTTCAGAGGATAGATTGGTGATCTGATAGAAGTGTTTAGTGTCCTGGTGGGACAAATTATTTCCTTCATGGTGAGGTGTGCAGTGTGGGATGGGAGGGGTGTTGTGGTTGTGGTGGGCCTTAACTTTAACATTTGGAGCCAGGCTTGCCAGGGTTTGATGTCAGGGAGTGTTGCTCCATGCTTGTTTCATCAATAATGTGTCATTCCAATTTTGCTCACTTGCAGGGAGCCAAAATGCAACTTCACCCAATAGATTCAATTTTTTTTTAAGCACTGCAAGAAAAGAAATGGCACTAATTGCTACTGCACTTCCTGATTGTATCACGGTCAAAACATTC
Organism: Mobula hypostoma; assembly: GCF_963921235.1. Lineage (NCBI taxonomy): Eukaryota > Metazoa > Chordata > Chondrichthyes > Myliobatiformes > Myliobatidae > Mobula > Mobula hypostoma. The sequence continues at coordinate 34,112,188 of NC_086116.1, forward strand.
GAGGACAGAATGGCAAGTCGAACAAGTTTGTTGAATGCTTTCACCTGGTAGTCAGATGAAGTAACCTTTGTCCCTTGCTGTCCTTTTACTCTTCTTTATTTTTAATTTATTTTTATTGAAGGAATGACACAATGCAGAATATATAATGGATTACATTTTCCTCCATTTTGCTTTAGTATCGTACCCCCAAAACAAACCTCCCCCCACCCACCCTCCCCGAACATATCATGGCAGCTAATATATTTACAACACAACAATTCACAAATACAAGTACGGACATTTCACAACCATACCCCTACACTACTTCAAGATGACGGCTCACACACATCTGCAACATGTCAGATGATCCAAAATACACTCATATTTACAATTCATCAACCACCCTGTGAGGTAAATTATAAGCGTGTTAAATGGGAGGCAACTTCCCAAGTACAATCAAATGCCCTCCTTTTACTCTTAATATAGCTGTAGAAGTCCTTGGGATTCTCCTTCACCTTGTCTGCCAGAGCAACCTCATGTCCTCTTTTAGTCTTTCTGATTTCTCTGAAGTATTTTCTTGCATTTCTTATACTGAAGTACCATATTTGATCCTATCAGTACATGGATGCGGGGATGGGAGGGGTGCACAGATGGCTATGGTCCAGGTGCAGGTTGATGAGACTAGCAGTTCAGCATTGGACTAGATGGGCTGTAGGGCCTGTTTCTGTGCTCTAGTGTTCTATAACTCTATGATATACCAAGTCTCCTCAAACTCATAATAAACACAAGATTCTACAGAATCTGGAGATCCAGAGCCATACAGACAAAATTCTGAAGGAACTCAGCAGGTCAGGCAGCACCTATGAAGAGGGATGAGCAGTCAAATTTTCAAGCCGAGGCCCTTCTTCAGGAGTGGAAGGGAAGGGGGAAGATGCCCGAATAAGGAGGAGAGGAAGGAAGACAAGCTAGAAATTGATAGATGAGACCAGGTGGATGGGGATGGGGGTTGAAGTAAGAAGCTGGGAGGTGATAGGTGGAAAAAGTAAAGGGCTGTAGAAGAAGGAATCTGATAGGAGAAGAGAGCAGACTATAGGACAAAGGGAATGAGGATGGTCACCAGGGGAGGTGAGAAGCGGTAAGAGGCCAAAGTGGGGGAAGTCCAGAACAAGGGGTCACAGTTTGAGGATAAAGGGGAAGCCTTTTAGGACTGAGATTAGGAAAAACTTCTTCACACAGAGAGTGGTGAATCTGTGGAATTCTCTGCCACAGGAAACAGTTGAGGCCAGTTCATTGGCTATATTTAAGAGGGAGTTAGATATGGCCCTTGTGGCTACGGGGATCAGGGGGTATGGAGGGAAGGCTGGGGCGGGGTTCTGAGTTGGATGATCAGCCATGATCATAATAAATGGCGGTGCAGGCTCGAAGGGCCGAATGGCCTACTCCTGCACCTATTTTCTAGGTTTCTATGTTCATGTCAACAGATTGGAGGCTGCCTAGACAGAATATAAGGTGTTGCTCCTCCACGCTGAGAGTGGCCTCATCATGTCACAAGGGGAGACAATGGACCAACATGTCGGAATGGATATAGTGATAGGAATTAAGGTGGTTGGCCACCAGGAAATTCCACTTTTGACGGATGGAGTGGAGGTGCTCAACAAAACGGTCCCCCAATTTTCATCAAGTCAGATCCAATGTAGAGGAGGCTGCATGAGGAGTACTAGACACAATAGATGACCCCAACAGATTCACAGGTAAAGTGTTCCCTCACCTAGAGGGACAGTTTGGGGCCCTGTATGGAAGTAAGGGAGGAGGTAAATAAGCAGGTGTATTATTTCTGTTGCTTGCAGAGATACTGTATGTGCTAGGAGGGAGATTAGTGGGGAGGGATGAAAAGACGAGGGAGTGATCCCTGTGGAAAGTAGACAAGGGCTTGGGAGGTAAAGATATGTTTGGTGGTGAGATCCTGTTGAAGATGGCTGAATTTTCTGCAAATTGATGTGTTGGATGTGGAATCTCATGGGGTAGTAAGTGAGGACATGAGAAAGTCTATCCTTGTTAAGGCAGTGGATAGGTGGGGTGAGAGCAGATGTCCTGGAAATGGAGGAGATGCGGGTGAGGGCAGCATCAATGGTAGAGGAAAGGAAACCCCGTTCTTTGAAGAAGGAGGACACCTCTGAATTCCTGAAAAGGAAAATCTCATCCTGGGAACAGATGCGGCGGAGACGAAGAAACTAAGAAGCGAGAGTAGCGTTTATCCTGGTGACATGGTGGGAAGAGCTACATTCAAGATTGCCTTGGGAATCTGTAGGTTTATAAAAGATGTCAGTAGACAGTTTCAATAGTTCCATTTAATATCAGAGAAATGTATACAATATACAGCCTGAAATCCTTGTTCTTCACAGACATCCGTGAAAACAGAAGAGTGTCCCAAAGAAAGAGTGACAGTTAAAACATTGGCACCTCAAAGCCTCCCCACCCCCACCCCCACTCATCCCTCCCACCCACAAGCAGCAGCAAAGCAATGACCCTCCTCTAGCCCCATCCACTTCCGCAAAAAAGCATCAGCACCCTCCACCTACCAAGCAAGCAACAGCAAAGCCCCCAAAATCGACCGTAATCTGCAGTACAACAAAAACCAATCGTTCAGCCGACAATTCGACATACCCCACAGGCTCTCTCTCCTTAATAAAGGTAAAAAGAGGGGTCCGCTTTCACAGAGTGAGGGAAGACATAACGAAACAACGCACTGATTTACGGTGATAAAAGTCTGTCGTGCCGCTTTTTCTCCTGGGGAGGGGCAGAGAGAGAGAGAGAATGAGAATGATTCATAGAGCACAGACTCTTCAACAGCTGATCTGCTGTTTCCAATGTTGTGTTCTCTCCCGCGACCTTCAGTTAGCAGCACCGGCTTAGAATCAGTCCGTCCACAGGGCCGTGAAACCTCAGAACCCCGAAGGCACGCTCGTCTTCTAGGCCGCGTCCTTGGGATATCGGAACGCGGCTGGTCGAGAGCCCTTGGGAGTGGGTCCCACCACCGCAAAGAACCAAAGTCTGAGGTCAGAGTCATCAACAGAACCCCATCCACCCTGAGAGGCAAAAGGAGAGACGTCAAAGGTAGAAATTAAGCAGTTTTCATAGATAAACCACTCACAATTTCGCGTCATCATAATTTCACTTCCGCCTTCGTAGTCTCCAGAGCTGGAGACGGAGGGACAGAGGAAGAGGAAGGAGGTGTCAGAAATGGACCAGGTGAATTTAAGGGCAGGGTGGAAATGGGAGGCAAGGTTGATGAAATTCACAAGCTCAGCATGGGTGCATCATTTCTTTATAACTGAATGTGGGACTCGTAGTGGATGGCACCTACGTTAGTAACTTATTTTCTTTCCATAGGATCTGTTCTCAGCTCTAATCAAAGGCCTAACATAGACTCTATATGATGATGGGTTATTTCTGTTTGATACATAGCTTGCTAGTGCTTACCCTGCAGTTCCTCCACTTTGCCATTACATTTCTCAATGTGGGTGTCTCGACCCCAACTTGTACGATAATGGCAATGTCTGTGTAAGTCTCTTGGGCACATGGATTGGAAAGATATGCAGAGATCATGCTCTCTTCTCGTGGCTGCCATCAGGAAGAAGGTACAAGGGCCTCAGGACAAACACCACCAGATTCAGGAACAGTTACTACCCCTCAACCAACAGGCTCGTGGACCAAGGGGAAAACAACACTCACTTGCCCTACCACTGATCTGTTCCCACAACCTATGGTCTCACTTTCAAGGACTCTTCATGTCATGTTCTCGATATTTTTTGCTTTATTATTTATTATTATTGTGTATTTAACATTTCAGTAAAATTTAAGTAATGTTGTACATACATTATTTGCTTAAGCATTTTTTTGTTTAAAGAATTCATTATGGGTTATCTGTAAAAGTACGTGCGTGACATACGTCATCACACCACTACGTCACGTGTGTGCCTTGCATGTAAAATGAAACTAACGTACACGAGTAATCCCAGCTCCGTGTTTTTCTATTAATTAGCTTGGAGTTTGGAGTTACAGAACATAACAATGATTATTATTATTTCTTTTTTTCTATTTGCACAATTTATTGTTGCACACTGGTTGTCTGCCTGTCGGTGCGGTCTCTCATTGATTCTATTATGGTTATTGGATTTATTGAGTATGCCTACAAGAAAATTAATCTCAAGGTTATATGTACTTTGATAATAAATTTACTTTGAACTTTGATGGAAATGACCCATTATTTGATGGTAGTATTTGGTAAGATTTTTACTGGATTAATTTCTTTTGACAGACACAGTTAAAGGTAAAACTAAGGAGCTGTGGTCATTTCTCAAGCAGAAATTAAGAGATTTGATATGCATTCAATCAGGAAAAGTTTTGACAGCAGTCATGAGTGTCAGCTGACACCGACATAACAGATAAGTGGCACGAAGAGCTTTATCATAATCTGAAATATATTGTCTGAATGGCTAGTGGAATCTGGCACGGTAGTACATTTTAAGTGTATAGATACATGAGTACTTGAAGTCTATAGAAAAAGGATAGTGGAACTAAATGGCTAACTCTTTTAAAGAGCTGCAATGTGCACTACACTGATTGGTCTTACCTCAAATAATAATGAGACAGCCTACAGAGAAGAAGTCATCACCCTGACACAGCGGTGTCAAGATAACAACCTGTCCCTCAGTGTCGCAAAAACAAAGGAGCTGGTTGTGGACTACAGGAGGAATGGAGACAGGCTAACCCCTATTGACATCAGTGGATCTGGGGTTGAGAGGATGAACAGGTTTAAGTTCATCGGCATAAACATCACCGAGGATCTCACGTGGCTGTGTGATGAAGAAGGCACAACAGCGCCTCTTTCTCCTGAGACGGTTTAAGAGGATTGGTATGGGCCCCCAAATCCTAAGAATTTACTATAGGGGCACAATTGAGAGCATTCTGACTGGCTGCATCACTGCCTGGTATGGGAACTTTACTTCCCTCAATCTCAGGACTCTCCAGAGAGTGGTGCGGACAGCCCAGTGCATCCGTAGATGTGAACTTCCCACTATTCAGGATATTTACAAAGACAGGTGTGTAAAAAGAGCCCAAATGATCACTGGGGACCCAAGTTACCTCAACCACAAACTGTTCCGGCTGCTAACATCCAGGAAACAGTACCGCAGCATAAAATCCAGGACCAACAGACTCCAGGACAGCTTCTTCCACCAGGCCATCAGAATGCTTAATTCATACTGACACAACTGTACTTCCTGTTGTACATAATATTTATTATAAGTTACTATAAATTGCACATTGCACATTTAGACAGAGACGTAACGTAAAGATTTTTACTCCTCATGTATATGAAGGATGTAAGTAATAGAGTTCATTCAATTCAGTTCAATTCAATGGGTTTAATAGTATCCACGCACCAGATATTGGAGTGATTGTAACTGTGTGTAATGGATCAATTCCTAGGAGTACCTTAGCTTGATAACCTAAAATTACCGCTAAATACTTGCTGTAGCTTGGTTGTCAACATACTTGCCTGAGTCAGAAGGTTAAGGACTTCAGCAATTAGAGTACAAAAATCGTACTGGCATTGAGAAGGTGCTGCACTTCCTCCAGGGATTAAATAATGTCTCATAGCATCATTCCAAAATAGAGAATATTCTGAAATCGTCTCTCAATCCCACATTAAATAGAAAAAAGCAGTAAGAATTGGAAATGAACTGTTGCTTAAACTAGAAAATGCTGCAATGGAAACCAGAAAGAGGAGCTAAGGAGGACTAGGTCCTTTAGTTATACAGGAAAGTGCCAAGGGAACGAAGGAACTGAGGATTAATTAAAAACATTGTTAAGTAAAGTTAAAAGGAAACACTTGCACTTATCTCTACCAATGTAGTTGCTGGTGAGTGTTCCGATGTGTTTCTGAGAAGCTGGTGATGGGTGCATCGATCTGGGCTTGATTGTGTTTGAGCTCTGCCCTTGGACCTATGCTGTGTCCAGCACAGCAATCGACTGGCTGCTCATCTAATGATGATTACAGTGTGGGACTGAAGGGGAGTCTTTATCCTGTCAACCATAATGTGTGATCAGATTTGTTTCCACGTGCAATTTTGTTTAGGAATCACTGCTAATCTGTGTTCTTCCTACCATTTAATACTTTGACTTTCGGGAACAGAAAGGTGGACAACTAAATCTAGTCTTCTGCAGGTACTCATATGAATTCAAGGTTAGTGCTGAGAAATATCGATCTAGTTCTTGTGATGTTCTAATGGGATGTAGCAGAAAGGAGTGACCGGAAGCCTGTGGATTTTGGGCTCCTTTTGAAGTGGGCTTATTCACTGGTCCATATTCTCTGTTACTTGGATTCTGATAGGGTTCCACTGACAAGTACAATCAAAGTTCAAAGTAGAAATTAGTATCAGAGTACATATATGTTACCACATACAACCCTGAGATCCAATATTCAAAGACATTTGTGTATGTGTGTGGATAGGGAGGGGTTAAAGGGATGTAGGTCAAATTAAAGCAATTGACACTAACTCAGGAAGGCATCTTGGCCAGCATGGACAATTTATTTGAAGGACTTGATCTGAATTCCATTATTTGACATGTACTTGGCAAAGCCACCCCCTTCAGCTCACTTTATTCCATCTTCCTCTCCGTATTCTCCCTCTTTACCTGTCTCCATCTATCATTCACCCGCCTCTGTCTCCCATTTCTACCTCTGCTCCCCTCCACTACTCTCACACCACCTGACTGAGCATAGTGTAACAATCGTCTCGATCTCCTTTCTCACCTCTCACCTTCTCTATACCATAATCCCTCAAGAAGTGAGAGCAAGATTAAGGCATTTGGTCCATATATCTGCTCCCTGCTGATAAATGGCATCAGTATGAGACTCTAAGGTGTAAAAATATTGATAAATGTTTCTCCCAGTAACAAAGTGGGGTTTATAGCTTGATATATACACTTTTTAATCCAGATTTAAATGTCTACACATGTGGACTTTATTAGATTCAGAATGTTGATTGCTTTCTACTTATGTAAACATTGTAAGAAATGCATGTTTTATTTTTTGAAAGTTACTTTTGGTTGCCTTATACTAGTGTAATATAAAACTTTACAGTTAAGATGTCACTGAATTTGAGTTTCACATTCTTTGCTGCTCAGTGATTGTTACAACATTCCCGTAACACTGAATTAACGGCACAGAACATTGTAACACACACAACACGCTGAAGGAATTCAGCAGGTCGGGCAGCATCCGTGGAAACGAACAGTCAACGTTTCGGGCCGGAACCCTTCGTCAGGACTGTAGAGGGAAGGGGCAGAGGCCCTATAAAGAAGGTGGGGGGAGGGTGGGAAGGAGAAGGCTGGTGAGTTCCAGGTGAAAAACCAGTAAAGGGAAAGATCAAGGGGTGGGGGAGGGGAAGCAGGGAGGGGATAGGCAGGAAAGGTGAAGAAGGAATAGGGGAAAGCACAATGGGTAGTAGAAGGAGGCAGAACCATGAGGGAGGTGATAGGCAGCTGGGGGAGGGGCAGAGTGAAACTGCGATGGGGGAAGGGAGGGGGGAGGGAATTATTGGAAGTTGGAGAATTCTATGTTCATGCCAAGGGGCTGGAGACTACCCAGACGGTATATGAGGTGTTGCTCCTCCAACCCGAGTTTGGCCTCATCATGGCAGTAGAGGAGGCCATGTATGGACATATCCGAATGGGAATGTAAAGCAGAGTTGAAGTGGGTGGCAACCGGGAGATCCTGTCTGTTGTGGTGGACGGAGCGGAGGTGCTCGATGAAGCAGTCTCCCAATCTGCATCGGGTCTCACCAATGTAGAGGAGGCCGCACCGGGAGCACCGGTAATATTGAATTCTCCAACTTCCAGTAATTCCCTCCCCCTCCCTTCCCCCATCCCAGTTTCACTCTGCCCCCTCCTCCAGCTGCCTATCACCTCCCTCATGGTTCCACCTCCTTCTACGACCCATTGTGTTTTCAACAAACCTTAGAATTCATCTGGAAGTGAAGCCATGTTGCCGCCTATGTCACTTGATGAGAGGTGAAGGTATTCAAGCCTTGCCACAGCTGTCAAACATCTTTCATTGATTTGCTTAGTCTGAAATGACCACTGCCCATGAAGTGGCCTTCCGGAGATTGTACCTGGACTCCTCGTAACTTTCTTGGTTGCTGGAATTGAATGCTTCTGATCTGGCCCTCAGCCGATTGCAGATCTCCTTGGTTCATTCAGGGCTTCTGATTGGGGAAGACTCTGAATGATTTTGTGGGGGCACACTCGTTTATTCCAAGGATAAAGACCCAGCCTGGTCAATCACTGTCACTCGTCCTGGCAGCATCCTTGTAAATCTTTGCTGCATTCTTTCCAGTTTAACCAGATCTTTTCTCCAACAGGATGATCAAAACTGCAGGGTCTCGGCCTGAAACATCGACTGTACCTCTTCCTAGAGATGCTGCCTGGCCTGCTGCGTTCACAGGCAACTTTGATGTGTGTTGCTCGAATTTCCAGCATCTGCAGAATTCCTCGTGTTTACAGTACTGCGAGTGTGGCCTCACCAATGATTTATACACCTGCAGCCTAACACTCCTACTCCTGTACACAATGCCCAAACTGATGAATGCCAGCATGCTAAATGCTTTATTCACCTCCCTGTCTACCTGTGAAGCTGCTTTCAATTGCCTATGCACTTGTACTCCTGGGTCCCTGGTGCCCTACCATTCATAACATGTCCTATGCCTCATCAACAACCACCGCAGAACCAACCAGCCCAGGGGCCTGTATGGTGAGATCAACCTGGCCACTTCTCCACCATCTCGTCCTGGGACACCCGCTCTTACCTGCACCCACACTTACCACCCACTGCTTTGCTCTCCCACCACTAAAAGCGGGAGGAGAAGATGGCGGCGCGACGCAGCTCGCAGCGGCCACTCCGGTGGTGATGTCTGTTATTTGTCAAAGAGGGTGCCGTGCACAATCCTGATTTGATGGAGACGGATGTGAGAGCACGGAGGAACATCTGGTGAAACTTCTGAAATGCCTGCTTCGCTGCTGCTGCTACAGTGTGGTCCAGAATCTCCGGAGGAGAAGGCCCCAAGTCCTCAGTCTTGCTTGTTACTAGGCGGCCGGAGCAGGGTCGAAGCGCTCAGCAGAGATGATGCTCGGAGAGGCTGGTCAGAGGCTCGAAGCTTTCGGACGGACTCAGAGTCCGCTGCGGTCAGGTGCTTCCAATGGTGCTGCATCAGCAAGTTGGTGGCGCTTGGAGGTTCATGGCAGGGAGAGTTCCTCCCTTCTGCCGCCTGCATGAGATGATGAGTCTACCGGTACTTTGAGACATTTTTTTACTGTGCCCATGGTCCGCTCTTTATCAAATTATGGTATTGCTTTGCACTGTTGTAACTATATGTTATAATTATGTGGTTTTGTCAGTTCTAGTCTTGGTTTGTCCTGTGTTTCTTGTGATATCATTCTGGAGGAACGTTGTATCATTTTCTAATGCATGCATTTCTAAATGACAATAGACGAGGACTGAGTGTCCTCATAATCTAATCTAATCTAAAAATACCCAAGATATAGGAGTGGAATTCCCATTCGGCCTGGTGAGTCTGCTCCGCCATTCGATCACGGCTGATTGATTTTCCTTCTCAACCCCATTCTCCTGCCTTCTACTCATAAGCTTTGACACCCTGACCAATCAATAACCTATCAGCCTCTGCTTTAACTATACCCTCAGCCATCTGTGGCAATGAATTCCACAGATTCACCACCTTCAGGCTAAATATGTTCCCCCTCATCTCTGTTCGAAATGGACTTCCATCTATTCTGAGGCTGTGCCCTCTGGCCCTAGACTCCCCCTCTACAGGAAACATCCTCTCCACATCCACTCTATCAGGGCCTTTCAATGTTTGATAGTTCAATGAGATCCCCCCTCATTCTTCTAAACTCAGCAAGTACAGGCCTAGAGCTATCAAACCCTCCAGTGTCAGCACATCCTTTCTTAAAAAAGTGTCCTAAAAACTGCTCACAATACTTCAAATGTGTTCTAATTAATGTCTTTTAAAGCCTCAGCATAACATCCTTTCATGTTCTAGTTCTCTCAAAATGAATGCAAACATTGCATTTGCTTTCCTTACTACTGACTCAATCTGCAAGTAAACCTTTAGAGAATCCTACACCAGGACTCCCAGGTTCCTTTGAACCTCCATATTTAAAATGTTCTCCCCATTTAGAAAATAGTCTACGCCTTCATGCCTTCTACCAAAGTCCTTCATTCATACTCTTTGCACGCTGTTAGTCAGCCAACCTTCTATCCATGCTAGTATCTTTCCTGTGATACCAGCAATGAAAAATCCTTCCTCAGCTGACTGTGATGGAATTCCTCAGTCTCCACCCTGGACTTGCATGACTGACAGTAGTGACAACTGACAGGAAGCGACTGACATGATGAAAGAAGCCCTGAACACTGCTAGAGATGGAGGACCTTCATTGCTGCCCTAAATAGGAAAGGAACATCGCATCCGGATGGACGATTTCCCTCCACGCCTCTCTGACGTAGTGAGGAATCGCATACGAGGCAAGTTACAGCAGTGGTTTGCCATTGCCTTCTGCTGGGTGAGTTTCCAAAGAGATCACCAGCTCGTAACCCAGCACGGATAGAAAGCGTGTAGGGGAGCAGGCTGGCTGGATTCGAACTCAGGACCTTTTATCCGGAAGTCCGACGCTGATGCCACTACACCACCAGCCGGATTGCTGCCCTAAATGAAATGCCAGTGGCATAATGGGCAGTAGGTAAATAAACTTACTTTGTCAGTCACAGGTGCCCCATCCTCCCTTTAGAATAGTTCTTCGTCTTTGGGATGAATCTACCCTGTGCATTCTGAATGACTCACAGAAACTGTAACCAATGCAACACCGGCCCCTTTTCCACGCTTAGATCTTTATTGAGACAGTTTCTCATCAGTGCACTTTTTACAAAGAATATATCTCAAAGTAAATTTATTATCAAAGTATGTTAACCACGTACTATCTTAACATTCATTTTCTTGCAGGCACAGCAACTCAAGGCTCACCCCAGCCTGGGGTAGGGAATGAGGCTAGTTCCAGAGGGGAGGGGGAGAGGGGTGTCTGGGACCTCATAAAGGAGCCCTCCCTCTATTCTCCTCCCACCCTCCTCCTCCTACCCTCCTCCTCCTCACTCCATCTCACTCACCCACTCCCTCATCACATCCTCTTCCCCCTCCCTCTCCCAACCTCTCCCCTCCCCCTCCTCTACACCTCCCAATCCCCAACCCACACCCTTCCACATCCCCTTCCCTCCCTCTCACCTCTCCTCCTTCCATTCCCCTAACCCGCCTCCACATCCTCCCCCACCTCCCCTCCCAATTCCCTCAACCTCTCCTCCTCCCTCCAACCTCCTCCCACCTCACCTTCCCCACACCTTCCTCCTTCTTCCCCTCCCCTCCCTCCCTCCTCCTCATTCACTCTACCTTGCAACTTCACTCCCCCTCCCCTATCCCTCCCTCTCCCTTCCCTACCCTTCCCACTTCTCCTCTCCTCTCATGCCTCCTGCTCACCCTCGCCTCACTCCTTCTTCCCCTCCCTCTCCCCTCACTCCCTCTTCACCTCCCCCTCCTCTCCACCCCCCTTACTCCCTCTCAATCCCTCCTGCACTCCCTCCTCTCCTCACTCCCACTCACTTCCTCCTCCTCACTGCTTCTTTCCTCCTCACCCCCTCCTCCCCACCATCTCCTCCTCACATCTTCCTCTCCTCCCCCACTCCTCACTCCCTCATCCCCACCTACCCTTCACACCCTCCTCCACATTCCCTCCTCCCTCCCTCCCCCTCTGAACTCTGCTTCCCCTCCCCTATCCTTCCTTTCCCCTCTCCTCCCCCTCCCACCTCCCCAATCTTCCCTCTCCCCTCAACTGCTCCTCTTCCTCCTCCTGCACACCCCTCCATCCATCCCCCCGACTGTGTGTGTCTGTGTGAGAGGGGTGAGGGTGGGGATGGGGAAGGGGTGTGTTGGGGATGGAGACAGGTAGTGGAGATGAGGAAGCGCGAGGGCAGGCAGGAGGGGGTACAAGGGGAGTTTGAGTGGGAGAGAGGGAGGGTGGGAGGTGCAGCAGTCAAGGGGCAATGGGAAAGGGGTGTCCAGTTTGCGCAAGCTTTGCGTTATGTGCGGGGTTGCGGTGCACACGGGGGAGTGCAGCACAGGCGGTGGCTGCAGTGTGCGCGAAGGTTGTGATGTGAGTGGGGGTGTAGTGTGGAGTGTACAGCGTTGTGATGTGAGTGGGGGTGTAGCGTGGAGTGCACAGCGTTGTGATGTGAGTGGGGGTGTAGCGTGGAGTGCACAGCGTTGTGATGTGAGTGGGGGTGTAGCGTGGAGTGCACAGCGTTGTGATGTGAGTGGGGGTGTAGCGTGGAGTGCACAGCGTTGTGATGTGTGCGAAGGTTGTGATGTGAGTGGGGGTGTAGCGTGGAGTGCACAGCGTTGTGATGTGCGCGAAGGTTGTGATGTGAGTGGGGGTGTAGCGTGGAGTGCACAGCGTTGTGATGTGTGCGAAGGTTGTGATGTGAGTGGGGGTGTAGCGTGGAGTGCACAGCGTTGTGATGTGCGCGAAGGTTGCTGTATTGCAGTGTGTGCGAGAGTTGCGGTATGTACGGGGTTGGAGGTGTGTGTGTGGTGGGGGGTTGTGGTACTTACAGACATCCCGCCCTGCAAAAACTCATTTCAGGGAGGTCTCAACCGGAAGTCTCAACCTCATAGCAGTCTGTGTCAATGAATTTGTTAATTTTGCAAGATATCAGATTCACAAGTGTTTTGTGAGACAGCTGACTTCTGAATTCTGTCTTAATGTGATGCACGATGCTGAATGCCCTTTCTACATCACAATTAGAACTTGGCAGCACCAAAAGCAGCTTCATCAACCGGCAGAGCTCTTTGAATCTCAACTGCCCTGTGCTCACAGATTTTACTTTGGACAGCTTCCCCCAGAACTCATCAACTGGCAAACTTTTGTAGTTTGGCACCAGTCCTTCAGGTTAGTTGAGACATAATCCAGAACTCACCTCAACATGTCTTTTACAGTCATTTAACCCACCATGGGCAATAGAAATGTCACTGCTGCAAATAGTGCAGCGAGCAACACTGTCATTATTTTTGACCCCTATTAGGCAGGGGTACACTTTAGTGTAGTCTGGGGTGAAGTACGTTTTATATTTTCTTGTTTTGGAACACTCTGCCATGGCGCTGCAAGACACTAAACTGAACTGATGGACAATGAAAGAGAGAGAGAGGTCGACTGTAAAGCCCGCCCACAGAGAAAACTGATAGGTCTACTTAACACAAAGAGAGACCAATCAGGATGCTCTCTCTGTTACTCCCTCGCCACATTTGTCTCTCTCTCTCTCTCTCTCTCTCTCTCTCTCTCTCCCTCTCTCTCTCCCCCCCCCCCCTCGCAATTGCTCGCTCCCAAAAAATCAATTTCCTTGATATTGTATATAACTTGCGGGCGTCAGGGAGTCACTATCAATATGCGGGAGACTCCCGGAACTTCCAGGAGAGGTGGGATGTCTGTGCTTATGAGGGTTGCAGTGTGTGCAGTAGGGTGAGCACATTAGGGGAACAGGATCATTGGTGGAGGAGGGAGGAGGGGGAGGGGAAGACAGGTCTCACACACATACATTTGGGGGGAAGGAGGGTAGAGGTGGGAAGGGAGGTGAGGGAAAGGGGAGGGAGAAGGGGAAGGAAAGGAAGAGGGGGAGGATTGGGGAGGGAACAGGGGAGGGGTAGTGGTAGGGGAAGGGGAGAGGAGGGGAAGGGGAAAGGGAAGGGGAGGGAAGAGGGGAAGAGAGAGTGGAAAGGCGAGAGGGAGGGAGAGGGGGAGGGGAGGGGAAGGGAGAGGGGAGGGGAGGGGAAGGGAGAGGGGAGGGGAGGGTTAGTGGAGGGGAAAGGAAGAGGAAGGGAGAGGAGAGAGGAGGCAGAGGGGGAGGGGAGATGGAGGGGTAGGAGAGGGGAGGGGGTGGGGAGGGGAGGGTGAGAGGGAGGAGGTTGGGGAGGAGGAAGGAGGAGAATGCAGGGAAGGCTCCATCATGATGTCCTGGGGGGAGGATGAGTGAAAAGGGGATCGGGTAAGGGAGGAGGTGGGTGTTGGGAGGGGGACGGGAAGAGAAAGGAGGTGCTCCCTCACTGGAGGACCCAGGACGAGGGGCAGAGGATGGGTCATGATGGAGGGTAGGGGAGGGTGAAGAGAACGAAGAGAACATGTCACTGGTAGTGCCCCATGATTGGTTGGATACTGATAATTCAACAAGCCAATCAGCACGGCAGATTTGAGTTATTGGGGAGTTAATTGACTCCTGTAGGGCTGGCCCACCAATTGAGCATTCGGTGGCACAGTGCTTGAGTCATCGGGGAAGCCAATCAGAGCCACCTTAGTTGAAGTGTTCAGTGGGCCTATCGGTGTTGTTGTTGTTGAGTCATTGGATGGTCCATTTGCAATGGCCATACTGAAATTAGTTGACAAGCCAATCAGAGCTGACATTCTGGTGTCAATCAAGGGGTCATTTGGAGCTGTTGAATCATGAAGAGCATAGTGGTGTTGCTGCCTGAAGCTGAAAGGCAGGAGTCCAATGAGGAGCCTGCAAATGAGGTAATCAAGTAGGGATCCTTATGTAGGCCAATCAGCAGGATTATTGGATTGGAGCAAATCAGTGATGATGTTGGAGGACAGCCAATGTATAGTTGACTGGAGCCAATAGATATTGCTGTTGCTGAAGGACCGTCTGCGGGCAGCAGGAAAGGGCTGAAGAGGGGACCAATGCCGCATCACAGGGAATGATCCTATCGCCAGTGAGACAGGCCATTAGCCAATGGGGCACAGGTGGAGCCCATCACAGGGGTGAAATTGGTTGGGCTGCATGATGACATCAAAGCTCTGGAGCCAATCACCATTGCCATGGGCACAACCCCAAAGCCAATCGCAGGAGGCATTGCTGTGGAATCTGTTGGAGGTGACAGTCGTGGAACCAATCACAACCAAGGGTCTGGTCAACTAAATTGGCGATGCCATTGTCCTGAAGCCAATCACAGAGGCTGCTCTGGAAGGGTTGGTCAATGATATCGCTGTCCCGGAACCAATCAGAGAACTTGATTTGTACCATCTGTTGAAGAGAACATCATTCTTGAGCCAATTGCATCAACTAGTTTGGATGACCTGGGGTAGCGGAGTAATGGAGGATGAGAGAACAGAGGGGAAGGGGAAAACACTGGAGCAATCCCCACCTGAACCCGTCCTATCTGCTTGCATTCGGCCTGTATCCCTCTAAACCTTTCCTATCCATGGGTGTCTTTTAAATGTTGTTAATGTACACACTTACCTCAACCACTTCTTCTGGCAGCTTGTTCCATACATGGATCGCCTTCTGGGTTAATATTTTCCCCTCAAGTTCCTATTAAATCTCTCCCCTTTCACTTTAAGCTCATGCCCTCTGGGTCTTAATTCACCAATCGTGGGGAAAAAGACTGTGTGAATTCTCCCTAACTATGCCCCTCATGGTCACCCCTCACTCTCCTGCACTCCAAGGATCGGTCCCAACCTGCCCAACCTCTCGCTATAGCTCAGTCCCTCAGGTGCCGTCAAAAGCCTCATAAGTCTCTTCTGCACTCTTTCCAGCTTAATGCCATCTGTCCTATAGCAGAGCAACCAAAACTGAACACAATACTCCAGCTGTGGCCTCACTAATGTCTTTTCAGTTCGAACATAAGACCACAGGAGCAGAATTAAGCTACTTGGTCCGTGTGGTTTGCTCTAACACTTCTTTAGTGCTGATTGATAATCCTATCAACCCCATTCTCCTGTCTTCTCTTTGTAATCTTGATAATCGAGAACCTATCAACCTCCACGCTGACTTTGGTCTGCTTCATCATGCGCCTCCAAGTACCTGAAAGCTTACTTTAATAATGGACTCCAACATCTTACCAACACCTGAAATTGGGTTAACTGGCCTATAATTTCCTTTCTTCTGCCTCCCACCCTTCTTAAAGAGTGGAGTGATATATGCAATTTTCTAGTCCTCTGGAATCATAACAAAACCCAGTGATTCTTGAAAGATAATTACTAATTACTTTAAGATCATTATTTATTACTTTAAGGGGAACCTGAGGGGGAACTTCTTCACAAAGAGAGTGGTGAGAGTGTGGAACGAGCTGCCAGCATAAGTGGTGGATAGGGATTTGATTTCAACATTTAAGAGACATTTGGATAGGTACATGAATGAGAGGGATATGGAGGGTTATGGTCCAGTGCAGGGCAATGGAATGAGGCAAATAAATAGTTTAGCACAGATTAGATAGGCCAAAGAGCCCGTTTCTGTGCTGTAGTGTTCTATGATTCTAATGCCTCCACAATCTCTTCAGCTACCTCTTTCAAAACCTGGGGTGTAGTCAATCTGGTCTAGGTTATTTATCTACCTTCAGACCTTCCAGCTTCCCAATCACCTTCCCTGTAGTAAGGGCACCTACACTCACCTCCTCTCCCCTCCGACACTCTCACATTTCTGACGTATTGCCAGTGTGTTCCACAGTGAAGACTGGCACAAAATTGAGTTCATCCACCATTCCTTTGTCCCCCATTAATACCTCTCTGGCTTCATTTTCCAGCAGCCCAATATCCACTCTCACCTCCCTGTTACACTTTATACATCTGGAAAAAAAAACTTTTAGAATCCTCTTTGAGATTACTGGCCAGCTTACTTTCATCTTGTCTCTCCTTAGCAATTTTTGATTTCCTTCTTATGGTTTTTAAAGGCTTCCCAATCTCTAACTTCCCACTAATTTTTGCTATACCATATGCCCTCTCTTTTGCTTTAATGCTGTCATTGACTTCCCTTGTCAGCCATGATTGTCTTGTCCTCTCTTTAGAATACTTCATCTTTGGGAAGTATCTATCCTGTGCCTTCTGAATTGCCCCCAGAAACTCCAACCATTGCTGTTTTGCCATCATCCCTGCTAGTGTACCCTTCCAATCAACTTTGGCTCCAAAATACCATCTAGGAATCTGTTCCCCTAACTAATGAATCCCCTATCACCACAACTCACCTCTTCTCCACACTTCCCTTCTGAATCACAGAGCCAGAGATCCGACCACTGTGATTTTCCTCTGCTAGGTCATCTCACCTCACCCCAACAGAATCCAAAGAGTTGTTGAGGGGGATGGCCACAGGGGTACTCTGCTCTGGCAACACCCTTCCCCTTCCTGACTGTCACCTATTTTCTGTGTCCTGCACCTTGAGTGTAACTACCTCTCAATATGCCCCATCAATCACCCCCCCCCACCCCCCACTCCCTCAGCCTCTCGAATGATCCAGATTTCATCTAGTTCAAACTCCAACTCTTCAACACGGTTTGCAGCTGGATGCACTTCTTGCAGGTGTAGTCCTCAGGGACACTGGAGGTCTCCCTGCCTCCCCACATCCCACAAGAGGAGCATTCCACTACCCTACCTGGCATCCCTAATGTTCTAACTGAGCAAGTATAAAAAAGGAAAACAATAAATAAACTGGGGAATATCTACCTGCAGCGTTTTCACCTTCTCTCATTCAAGCCTCTCCTCACTGAAGCCTCGAAGAGAAAAAGCCTCAAAATCCCCACTCTGACACTGTCAGATTGGCCACTGCTCAAAACACCAACTGCCATGAATCGAAGCCTTTTGTACTCAGTTAGCGAACCCGAGTGAGCTGCATCTTCTTGCGCTTCGGATCTCCAAGTGGCTGCACCTCAAAGCACCAAACTACTGTGAATTGTCGCCTAACGTACTCAGTTGATGAACCTGAGTGAGCTACATCTTCTCATGTTTCAGATCGTTGATTGGCTTTGCACCTCGGAGTTTTGAATTTTCTCCGTTTAGAAAATAGTCTGTGCTTGTTATTCCTTCTCCCAAAGTGCATGACTCTACACTTCCCGACACTCTATTCCATTGACCACCTCTTTGCCCATTCTCCTGATCAGTCCAAGACATCTGCAGCTCCCTGCTTCCTCAACACTACCTGCCCCTCCACCTATCGTTGTGTCGGCTGCAAACTTAGCCATAAAGCCATCAATTCCATCATCCAAATGTGAGTCATGACCCCAGTTCTTAAGTACCAGTGAGGGTCTACTCAAGGTTCTGCTGCAGCCTGGAGGGGCTTGAGGTGGAAGGGTAGGTGAAGTGGTGACATCTAGTGGATATCTTGCATCCTCATTGAGGCTCCCACGGCCTGCAGCCCCAGTGGGAACTCTCAAAAGTTGGCCCTCACTCTGGCTTGTTACCTGCAAGACCTGAGCTACCAGAGGGTGTGGACATTGGAGGGACTTCTGAACACTCAGTTGCAGACTCACTTTTCACCATTAGGTGGAACAATTGGGGGGATACTCCGAGACTCTGTTTGCCTCAGTGACAGTGTGGAGCCCCCAGCCGCCATTGGGCAGAATTGACCCCCTGGACTGCACCCTCTCCAATGCTAGTGTGGTAGCTCTGAGCAATGTCAAACTGAGCCGAATCGGTTCCTGTTGTCGATGCAGGGTCACGGAGACGGGACATGAAGGTCCAACCCAGGGGAGAACCCATTATCAAATTTCACCAAGAAATAATCAGACCAAACAACTTCAGGCAGAACTGGTTAGGACGACAAACACCCATTGGCACTCAGAAATGGCAACTTTTTAAATGAGAAAAAAATCAATGTTAAAAACGTATTTCGAGGTGGAAGGGTGAACCCTCAGTCCTGAGGCGAGAGACTCATACCATCTTCATGACTTAGTCGACCTGTGGAGGGAATCGTAATGGTGTTTGAGTTAGCACTGAGGGGTGGATAGGACACAGGAGGGCCATCGGTTTGATTGCAGTCTGCTGTCTTGGGCTCGTATTGTGGACTTGTCACTCACAGCATCATCACTGGCTCGTGCGGTGAAAGTCTGTGTTTTCCTGCCCTCACCCAGGTGGCACGCTTTCTGCAAGTCTTGGCCCTCTGGGCGAGGGAGGAGAAAGTAAATTTAGAGAAAGACAGGACCATTTAGAGTCACAGAGTTACACAGCTTTGGAACCTGTCCAAACCTTATTCACTACCCTGCCTACCTGTGTAGGCTCTTTCAGGGAGCTCTGTACTTGTAATGCTCGGTCTCTTTGTTCTACAACTCTCCCTGGACCCTGTCATTCACTCTATATGTTCTACTCTGGTTTAACTTCCCAACATCTATCACATTGTACTTGTCCAGTTAAGTTCCACCTGCATTTCCTTGGCCACTTCCCCAGCTGGTCTCCATCTCACTGTAACCTTAGACAACCCTCACTTTTACCACACACCAATTCTGGTGTCATTTACAACCTAACTGTTCAACCTACATTCTCCACCAAATTATTAACACCTTTACACCTATGACTGTGGGGCTAAGTACAGCTCCAACACCATATACGAGTTTGCTGATGACACCACTGTTGTGGCCTGTATCAAAGGTGATAAATCAGCTTTCAGGAAGGAGATTGAAAATTTGTCTGAGTAGTGTAATAACAACCTCTCACTCAATGTCAATAAGACCATGGAATTAATTGTAGACTTCAGGAGAGAGGAACCAAAGGTCCATGAGCCAGTACTCATCAGAGGATCAGGGATGGAGAGGGTCAGTAACTTTAAATTCCTCGGAGTCACTATTTCACAGGACCTGTGAAATTACATTGTATAAAAATGTAATTGCAAAGAAAGCACGACAGTGCCTCTACTTCCTTAAGAGTATGCAGAGATTCGATATGTCATCAAAAATCTTGGCAAACTTCTGTTGGCGAGTCAGTGTGATGGGAGAGGGGCAACGAGACAGTGTGATGGGAGAGGGGCGACGAGACAGTGTGTGATGGGAGAGGGGCATTGAGCGGAAAATCCTACAGAAGGTGGTGGATTTAGCCCAATACATCATGGTTAAAACTCTCCCAACCATTGAGCACATCTACATGAAACATTGCCGTAGAAAAGCAGCATCCTTCGCCAAAGATCCTCACAACCCAGGCCAAGTCCTGACGAAGGGTCTCGGCCCGAAACGTTGACTGTACCTCTTCCTATAGATGCTGCCTGGCCTGCTGCGTTCACCAGAATTTTGCGTGTTTTACTTGAATTTCCAGCATCTGCAGATTTCCTCGTGTTTGCGCCATGCTCTTTTCTATCTGCTGTCATCAGGTAGAAGGTATAAGAGCCTCAGGACTTGCACCTCTAGGTTTGAGAGCAGTTACTACCCCTCAACCATCAAGCTCTTGAACAAAAGGGGATAGCTACTCTCACTTAAGGACTCATCTTTATTTCATGCCTGTTATTTATTACTATTTATTTATATCTGCATTTGCACAGTTGGTTATCCATTGATCCTGAAGGGCCTTTGTTAACGTCACCCTGGGAGCAGCTCCTTAGTTACTGTTCTATAGATTTGCTAAATAAGCCTGCAGAAAAAGAATCTCAGGGTTGAATGTGGTGACATGTATGTACTCTGATAATAAATTTTTCTTTGAGCTTTGATTAACATATGTGACCATTAACAGATTACAACAAGACGATAACAAAACCATTTTGTGCTTCTAGATTCAGGTGGATTCAGGCACTACCTGAGTATTAAAGGCAGAATGTTTTCTGGTCTGCAGTTGGATGTCGGGCACCATCTTCAGACAGACTCAGGGGGTGAGTTTGACATCACTGAAGGGCCTTTGTTGACATCACCCTGGGAGCAGCTCCTTAGCAACAGCCCAGGATAAATAAAGACAGAGGGCCCCAAGCAATAATTACATATATTTACCCAGAGTTGCTCCCAAATGCCAGCAACTAATTTATCACGCTCAGTACATTGTCTCACTATTGGTAGAGTTCTCTCTCTCAGGGAGTCTCTCCTTGTATAGGTTTCTTTCTTCCTCTTTAGATGTCTCCACCTATTCTCCACAACTGTCTCTCTTCAGAGTTTCGATGTGGAAAGTTTAGTTCAAGAGTATCAGTTAGTTTGAGGACCAGAATCCTGAATCTTAGGAAGAGGCCTTTCATCCATTGGTGGTGCTGCTAGAATGAATGCTCCAAAGATCTTCCCAGCGTTTCTCTGTCCTCTTCCTCTCCACCTCCAGCTCTCCCTCTCTCAGGGGTTTCACCCCCTCGACAAAATCTGTTCTCTTCCACACTCTGTTTCACTGTAAGACTTCCGATACAGAAGATGCAATCCCTGAAAGGAACTTGAGGCCACCAATAAATCCCATTGGAGGGGAACAATTCCCAAATCCATGATCAGACCTCGTTTGGTTGTAGATCTGAATTCACCAGGTCCTGACTTGATCAGTGCTGCTCTGTTGGGAACACCAGTGAGCAGGAAGATCCAAGGACCAAATTTGTCACTTGGGTGCCGGGCAAATCTCAACATCACCATCCGAGGATCAGCCAGATCTGTAGCTTTAGTGAGGCATTTTAACACCTTGTGTCTACACCATCCTCCAGCCACGCTGAGGGTGGTTGATCTGCCTCTGGGTTCCAGGTGACCAGAGTTTAAATCCCGTTGTGATGCTGCATCTCATTGTGATGTGGCCTTCTGGTGTCACAATGGGCTTGAGATATCCGGGTTTGACCTCTCCCTGAGTGGTCGCATTCAACAGCTCTGTATTTAGTAAAAGCCATGGTTATTGGCTGGGTTGTAATGGTGTGATATGGGTGAAAGGAATAACTGGTTTTCTTGCTGACCCTGGGTCTGTCAATACAGCAGGGTACCAGCAGGTGGGAGTGTTGTCCACAGGGGACCTGTGATAGCGGCAGAACGCCACCAGGCGGGAGTATTTACCACAGGGGACCTAATCCTAACCCTTTCCCTACCCCTCAGGATCAGAATCAGAGTCAGGTTTAGTATCACTGGCATATGTCATGAAATTTGTTAACTTTGCAGTAGCAGTACAATGCAATACGTAATAATAGAAAACTAAATTACAGTAAGTAGTGCAAAAATAGGAAGTAACAAAGTAGTGAGGTAGTGTTCATGGGTTCAATGTCCATTCAGAAATCAGATGGCAGAGAGGAAGAAGCTGTTTCTCAATCATTGAGGCTTTTGTTCCTCCTTCCTGATGGTAGCAATGAGAACAAGACATGACCTGAGTGATGGGGGTCCTTAATGATGGATGCTGCCTTTTTGAGGTATCGTTCTTTAAAGGTGTTCTGTATACTATGGAGGCCAGTGCCCATGGTGGAATTGACTACGTTTACAATTCTCTGCAGCTTTCGATCCTGTGCAATGTCCCACCCCCCATATTGGATGGTAATGTAGCCAGTCAGATTAAATTAAACCTCCATCAATTTTTTTTCATTGTGTTTAGAGATATGGAGCAGAGCAGACCCTTTCACTCCTTTGAGCTGCACTGCCCAGCGACCCCTGATTTAACCGAGACCAACCTCTGGGCACTTTACAGAGACCAATTAACCACTCGAGCCTGTACGTCCTCTGACTGTGGGAGGAAACCGTAGCACCCAGAGGAAATCTATGCATTCCACGTGGAGGACGTTCAACTTCCTTACAGATGGAGCTGGAATTGAACCCAGAGCTCTGATGTCCTGAACTGTATTAGAATCCAGTTTAACCACTGTGGCACCCTATATTACCTCATTCTCCTCCACTCTAGGAAATAAAGTCCTACCCTATAACTCAGGTCCTCAAGTCCCGGCAACATCCTTGTACAATTTCTCTGGACTCTCTCAATCTTATTGACATCTGTCTTGTAGGTTGGTGATCAGAACTGCACGCAATGTTCCAAATTAGGCCTCACCAACATCTTATCCCACTTCAGCATATCATCCCAACTCCAGTACTCAATATTTTGATTAATGAAGGCCAATGTGCCAAAAGCCCTCATTGTGACCCTGTCTACCTGTGACACCACTTTCAAGGAATTATAGACCTGTATTTCCAGATCCCTCTGTTCTACAGCACTCCTCAGTGCCCTACCGTTTACTGTGCCAGTCCAACCCTGGTTTGACCTCCCAAAGTGCAACACCTCACACTTGTCTACATTAGCTTCCATCTGGCATTTTTGGCCCACCTTTCTAGCGGGTCCAAATCCCACCGCAAGCTTTGATAGTGTTCCTTGTTGATCCTGACTGCAGTGTACATACCACCAGCGGCCAGCCATGATCAACTCTTGAGATACTGCATGATCCCATCACGAAACAAGAAAAGTCCCGCTTTTTCTGACGGACGGATCATAGGTGCTTGGCAAACGTTCGCCCAATCTACATCGGGTCTCACTGATATACAGGTGGCCACACTGGGAGCACCAGACACAGTAGATGACCCCAACAGACTCACAGGTGAAGTGTGATCTCTCCTGGAAGGATCGTTTGGGGCCCTGAATGGTAGTGAGGGAGGAGGTGTAGGGGCAGGGGTGGCACTTGTTCCACTTGCAAGGATAAGTACCAGGAGGGAGATCAGAAGGGAGGGACGAGTGGACAAGGGTATTACATAGGAAGGCAGAAAGATGGTGGGGAGAGGGGAAGGAAAGGATGTGCTTGGTGGTGGGATCCTGTTGGAGTTGGCGGAAGTGATGCGCTGGATGCGGAGGCTGGTGGGGTGGTAGGTGAGGTCAAGAGGAACCCTATCCCTGGTGGGATGGTGGGAAAATGGGGGTGAGGGCAGACGTGCGCAAAATGGAAGAGATGCGGTTTAGGGCAGCGTTGATGGTGGAGGAAGGGAAGCCCCTTTCTTTGAAGAAGGAGTTCATCTCCTTTGTTCTGGAATGAAAAGCCTCATCCTGAGAGCAGATGCGGCAGAGATGGGGGAATTGAGAGAAGGAGATAGCATTTTTTACAACAGGATGGGAAGAGGTACAGTCCAGGTAGCTGCGAGGGTCAGTGGGTTTATAATAGACATCAGTAGATAAGCTGTCTCCAGAGATAGAGACAGAGAGATCAAGAGAGGGGAGGGAGGTGTTGGAAATGGATCAGCTAAATTTGAGGGCAGGGTGGAAGTTGAAGGCAGAATTGATGAAGCTGACGATCTTGGCTTGGGTGCAGGAAGCAGCACCAATGCAATCGTTGATGTAGTGTAGCTTAGATAAAGTGGGGGAAGTGACGCCAGTGTAGGGTTGGAACAAAGACGGTGCCACATAGCCGACAAAAAGCCAGGCATAGCTGGGACCCAGGCGGGTGCCTATGCTACACCTTTGGTTTGGAGGAAGTGGGAAGAGCTAAAGAAGAAACAATTGAGAGTGAGGACAATTTCCACCAGACGGAGGAGAGTGGTGGTGGAGGGCAACTGGTTGGTTCTGGTGTCCAGAAAGAAATGGAGAGTTGTAAGGCCCTCCTGAAGTGGGTGGAAGTATATAGGGTCTGGACGTCCATAGTGAAAATAAGATGATCAGGGCCAGGGAACTTGAAATCATTGAAAAGATGAAGAGTGTGAGGTGTCACAGATGTAGATAAGAAGGGACTGAATTGGGGGGTGGGGGATAAAACTGAGTCGAGGTATGCACATATGAGTTCAAGCAGAAACAATAGGTCTGTAGGTTTGTGGATCTTGGGCAGGAGGTAGAAATGGGAGGTGTGGGGTGAGGGAACTCTGATGTTGCTGGCAGTGGATGAGGTTGGAGATGGTGTGGGAGACAATGGCCTGGTGTTTCTTAATGGGGTCCTGTTCAGGGGGTAAGTAAAAGGAGGTGTCTGAGGGTTGTCGCCTGGCCTCAGCAAGGTAGAGGATGGTCCGCCAGACTACTACAGCGACCCCTTATCTGCGGGTTTGATGGCGAGGT
This sequence comes from Mobula hypostoma, assembly GCF_963921235.1. Lineage (NCBI taxonomy): Eukaryota > Metazoa > Chordata > Chondrichthyes > Myliobatiformes > Myliobatidae > Mobula > Mobula hypostoma. The sequence goes on from NC_086116.1 coordinate 34,136,974, forward strand.
TAGGATTGGTGCAGAGAGAGTGGAGAGCAGTGTGTTCAGAAGGAGCGAGGTTGGAATTGGAGAGAGGGGTGGTGAGGTTGAGACCGTTGACGTCTAGTCAGCAGTTAGCAATGAAAAGGTCCAGAGCAGGCAGAAGACCAGAGCGGGGTGTCCAGGAAGAGGAGGAGGGCTGAAGACGGGAGAAGGGGTCATTGGTGCAGCTCTGAATATCAGTCCAATAGTGTGGCTCCTATTTCACCTGTCCTCAATGTGTACAGCATTGTCTGTGGAGCATGTGGAGGTCACTAAGCTCAAGGAGAGAGTGATGAGTGAGTTTATAAATTTAAATGTAGGTTAGCAACAGATGTAATCAACTTTGTCCTGGTTTTGTGATGTGAAATTCGACATGGGATGCGAGTTAAGGCTGACACACTGACACACTGTGGTGAGAGGTGGAATCACATGCACGATCAGAACCAGAATCTGAATCAAAATCAGGTTTATTATCACTCACTGACATGGTCTTCTGCTGCTGTAGCCCACCAGCTTCAAGGTTCGACGTGTTGTGCATTCAGAGATGCTCTTCTGCACACCACTGTGGTAACATGTGGTTATTTTAGTCACTGTCACCTTCCTGTCAGCTTGAACCAGTCTGGCCACTCTCCTCTGACCTCTGTCATTAACAAGGTGTTCTCACCCACAGAACTGCCGCTCACTGGATATTTTTATTTGTTTTTCATACCACTCTCTTTAAACTCTAGAGACTGTTGTCCATGAAAATCCCAGGTGATCAGCAATTTCTGAGATACTCAAACCACCCCATCTGGCACCAACAAACATTCCACAGTCAAAGTCACTCCTTCACCATTCTGATGTTTTGTCTGAACAACAACTGAACCTCTCGACCTTGTCTGCCTGCTTTAATGCATTGAGCTGCTGCCACGTGATTGGCTGATTAGATATTTGCATTAACAAGCAGGTGAACCTAATAAAGATTGTTCTTAGAGTAGGTTATAAGGTCAGTACAACATAATGGGCTGAAGGGCCTGTACTATGTTGTAACGTTCCATGTTCTGCGTTCTATGTTCTAGCCATTGCTGCTCTAGTTGCTGGCAGTCACTTGATCTATGCCTCTTATCATCTTGTACAACTCTATCAAGTCACCTCATATCCTCCTTTGCTCTAAAGGAAAAAACCCTAGCTCACTCAACCTATCCTCATAAGACATGCTCTCTAATCCAGGCAGCATCCTGGTAAACCTCCTCTGCACCCTCTCTAAAGTTTCCACGCCCTTCCTGTAATGAGATGACCAGAACTGAACACAACAGGAGGTACCTAATAAATTGGCAACTGAATGCATGTTCTATGTTACAAGTAATTGGAATTTAAATTCATTGTTGTTTTTCCCTGAACAATAATCTCCAAATATTTACATCAGGGAGGAGTTACAGGAGCCTGAAGGCACACACTCAACATTTCAGGAACGGCTTCGTTCCCCCCCCCCCGCCATTAGATTTCTGAATCGACATGTGAAGCTATGCACTACTAATTTAATTTTAATTTTTAAAAATATATTTCTTAATGTGATTTATTGCTCTTTTATTCTTATGTTTCGGGGGAGAAGGCAGGAGATTGGGGCTGAGAGGGAAAATGGATCAGCCACGGCAGAACAGACTCGATGGGCCAGATGGATCTAACTCTGCTCCTATATCTTATCTCAAGTATTGCAGTGTGCTGCTTCCACAGATATTTCACAACATCAGAAATGCCAGTGATATTAAACCCGATTCTGATTCCAAGGAGAGGCAGGATCTGATGGGCTACACCCGGGGACGGCCTGAAAGACTGGCCCTGGGCAGAGGGCTCTGGCGAGTGGCTGTCGGTGGGAAGGAGATGGACTTAAATACCATGAATAATTCCAAGAGCTGCTGTTTTAACAGGAAGATTGATTGTGCATTTGCAAAGGTAATTCTCCTGGTACAGTACTGCTGGATTAGACTGCACAATTGTTATTTTCTGCGCAGTTTAACAACCTATTCCTGCTTGAATTTTATATACAGTGGATTCTAGTTAATTCGAACACATTGGGACATTTTGGCTCAAGTAATCAGCTGCTCCAATGAGCCAAAGTTTCATGGATTTAGTTAAAAAGACAAACAATCATTTAACAGCAACAATTTATGTATTTAAATGAAATACAGAACAAATTAGATCACAATCAATACTACTACAGTACTATAAAACTGTGTATTAGATCCACAAGGAATTTATCTAGTGTGTGCTGCTGTGTTCTTTTGATTGACTGTAATTGAACAAAATCAGTGCAGACAGCTAGTGTAGAAAACAGACTGCCTTCATACAATGCTTTCGACGATTTCATCCTCCAAATCTTCATTTTCATTGTAACATTCAAGTTGATTGATGGTCAATACTTTTGTAATTGCTAACTTGTTAAAGTTGTGAAATCATTTCATTTTTACCCCATTTCTGGCATTTCCAAGCCTGAATGCTAGAATTCGTGGTGAGAAAAACAGGTCAGCATTGTCTTTTTGCTTATTTCTTGCCAACTATCATGGACAAAAATCACTGCTTTTTCAACGCAAACACACGCAACTGAGGTCATTTATAAACTGTTCACTCTAATCACAGTTTTAGTCTCTAATGGCCATGCAAATATATGCGACTGATGTTAGTTAGAAACTGTTCTGCAACAGTCTCCTGTCCCAAACAAATGAGGGGAATCCAACCTCGTTTCTAGATTTATTGTTTGTTCTTTAAGAGTTCCAAATAAGCAGCTGCCCTGATTAACCAATGCCCCAATTAACCGGAATCCACTGTAGTCACTTTTGTAGATGCAGTTGTTCAGTATGCCCCCTAGTGGTTACAGTGGAAGTTTCTCTGGTATTACATTATTTGAATAGGACTATCCAACTGGTTAACTCTTATCTACAAATTTGAATGAATTATTTCTTACCTGTGGTATAAGAAGGGCAGAAAACATTGGCCCGCCATCTTCTTTTTCTTCTTTGCTTCTCCTTTCCTTTCTCCATTAACCCAACTACTCAGAATCAGGTTTAATATCACTGCCATATGTCATGAAATTTGTTGTTTTTGTGGCAGCAGTACATTGCAATACATAATAATAAAAAGTTTCAAACTCTCTCTGTTCCATTAGCACTTAATAAAACTTTTGTGAAGAAACAAGGTTTATGCCTCTTTCCTGACTTTCAAAAGAATCTTGGATCAAAAACACCAAAATTCAACAGTTCTGAACCTCATGCCCGGTGTAGTGAGTTATGGTTTCATATATCTGTTGTTTTCACTGGTGAATCATATCTTAATTTTCAACAGGAAACCAGGAAAACTGGTTGCTTTTTGATGTCTGATTCACAAACTCACATTCTGAATCAACAACAGAGAGGCAAGTCTCCACTGATGTCAAGTTCACCTCACACTCCCTTGGAAGGTACTAATTATTCACAGTTCCGACTTAACCCTTTGCAAACTGATTCTGTACTCGCTGGGGTTTAGAAGAATGGGGGGTACACTGACACACATGTTTTGGTCTTGTTCTATACTGGAACAGTTCTGGAAGTCAGTTTTTTTGACAATTTCTAAAGCACTTAAGATTAATTTACAACCTAACAAATTAACTGTGCTTTTTGGAATAATTCCTCAAAATATCCATGGTATCTCTGTGTCTGACCAACATGTTATTGCATTTGTTACATTGATAGCTAGGAGGGCCATTCTGTTGAAGTGGAAGGATACATCAGCTCCCACTTTGTCACAATGGTTCTCTCAAGTGATGCTATGTCTTAGTTTGGAGAAAATTAGAAGTTGAACCTTTGGACCTTTATTTGATTTTGAGAAAAGATGGGGTTCATTTGCTTGTTATTATCACTTGAGTTAATTGATAGATTTCCTCCACGATCTAATTGTAAATTTTTAGTATTTCTTTTCTTGCTGGCGGTTTGATGCTTATCTTTAGAAGCTTTTTGTATGACGCATGGCTCCGGGGTTGAACACCTAATGGGTTTTTCCCCACTTTTTCTGCTTAGTAGGGTTTTTGCATTATCACCAAAATTTTTCGATCTTTAAAATGATGTTGTTTTTCCTTGAGACGTTGTAAGTGTTGCTTACTTCGATGTACTCGTATTATTTTCGAATAATATAATAATAATAAAAAGATTTGAAAAGAAGAATGGGGTGAGGGGTCTCACTGAAACATATGGAATATTGAAATGTCTAGATAGAGTGGATGTGGAGAGAATGTTGCCAACCGTGACAGAGTCTAGGACCAGAGGGCACTGCTTCAGAGTAGAAGGATGTCCATTTAGAACAGATGAGAAGAAATTGTAGCCACAGACAGCTGTGGAGGCCAAGTCATTGGATGTATTAAAAGCGGGTTTGATAGGTTATTGGTTAGTCAGGGTGGCAAAGGCTATGAAGAAAAGGCAGGAGAACGGGGTTGAAATGGAATGGTGGAACAGACTTGATGGGCCTGTTGGCCGAATTCTGTTCCTATGTCTTATGATGATCTTAGCCAATCATAGTCTACAACACAAGAAGGAAAAAGCATAATTTTTAATTATTTTTTTAAATATTACAAAGAGAACTAAGTAAAAATTGGAGATTACAAGTACTGTTTAAAGACATTAATGAATGGCATAAAAACTCAATACATTTCTTGGATTTAACAAACTATATCCTGGGAATTCATAGGATCTCTGTAGGGACAATGGTTCTGAAGCTATAGTAGTTCATAGATTATGGACACTGCTCCCTCTAAGCTGCGCAGGTACACGGCCGCGTAGTGACTGAAATGCTCCTGTGCACATAACCTTTATTGGCACGCAGGTTTCAGACAGTGTAAAAAATTCCTGCACAAAGCAATGGCTAGTCTATATAGCTGTAAAAAAAATTAGAGAGAACATTGATTATGGAATGGTTTCTTCAGATAGTTTTAGTTACTTACCATTTTAATTGTTTGCGCAATTTGTTAATTTTTTAAACTTTGGATGTTTGTCGGTCTTTGTTGTGTCTTTCGTGGATTCAATTGTGTTTCTTTGTTTTGTGGCTGCCTGCAAGGAGATGAGTCCCAGGGTTGTATATGGTATACACACTTTGAACTTTGAAGATCACAATGACATCCCCATTATTCACGAAAATGACAAAGGTTAAACAATACAGAATGCAGAATAAAGTGTAACAGCTACAGAGAAAGTGCAGTGCAGGTACAGAGTGAGGTGCAGGATCATAATGAGGTAGATTGTGAGGTCAAGAGTCCAATTTATGTGGCACTAGAGAACTGTTCAACAGCACGATACAAGCTGTCCTTGAGCCTGGTGGTATGTGTTTTCAGGTTTTTGTATTTTCTGCCCAACAGGAGAGGGGAGAAGAGAGAATGTCTGGAGTGGGTGGGGTCTTTGATTATCTTGGCTGCTTTACTGAGGGAACGAGAAGTGTAGGCAGAGTCCACGGAGAGGAGCTGGTGTCTGTAACGTGATGAACTGTGTCCACAACTCTCTGCAGTTTCTTGTGGTCACGTGCAGAGCTGTTTCTGAACCAAGCCACGATGCATCTGGGTAGGATGTTCCTATGGTGCATCAATACAAATTGGTAAGGGTTGACAACGACTCTCTGAGTTTCTTGAGCCCCCTGAATGAGAAGATTGCCTGATTATAGAGGACGACAGCTGAATTTCATTGGTAATGTCTCCAGTGTTTCCAATCTAATGAAGGATAACTGACAGAACGTGAATCCCAGGTTGCTTTAGCAATCTTGGAAACTCACAAATCAAATACGACTTCAATCAAATAATTTTTAAAAATCGCTCTGCAATACTAATGTTTGCCCCGACGTGATTGCTGTTGACACTGCATTAACTTTGAAGGCTGATGCTGCCTTCTGGGGGCTGTTATCAGTTGTCATACTGAAACCCAGGTGACATGGCAATCTGCTGCCTATTTCGAACGACAAAGAGCCAGTGATGTCCTGTCACCAGACTTCAGTAGCCTGCAGACACGGCGGAAAAGAAATACGGTACTGGTCAAAAGACTTGGGCGCATGTTTAAAGCAAAGTAGTTTCAAAAATGTTGAAAAGTTTCTAAATATCAGAAAATTTACTATAAAGAGCAGCAAACAGTAAAAAACCTAAATCAAATCACTATTTAGTGTGACCACTCTTTGCCTTTAAAACTCATCAGGTCTCTTACGTACAAAGGATACTGCACAACATAGATCAGTTGCAGATATGGGCAGAGAAATAGCAGATGGAGCTTAACCCAGATAAATGTGAGGGGTTGCACCTTGGTAGGGCAAATGCAAGGAGTCAGTGCACTGGTGAGGGCAAGATTACCAGTTCGGCATTGTCTAGATTGGCCATTGTCTAGATTGTTTTTGATTTATCATTTGGAACCTTCTCTCCTGGCCATGGGATTTTACTGCTGTGTTTGGAGAAAAACAGTGTTCCACTCCCACATGAGCCAACATCAGTCGGTAGGTGACCCAGCATCAGTCGGTAGGTGATTCAACATCAGTGGGTAGGTGATTCAACATCAGTCGGTAGGTGACCCAGCATCAGTGGGTAGGTGATTCAACATCAGTGGGTAGATGATTCAACATCAGTGGGTAGGTGACCCAGCATCAGTGGGTAGGTGATTCAACATCAGTGGGTTGGTGATTCAACATCAGTCGGTAGGTGACCCAACAGCAGTGGGTGGGTGACCCAACATCAGTGGGTAGGTGACCCAGCATCAGTGGGTAGGTCATTCAACATCAATCAGTAGGTGACTGCTTCAGGGGGCAGTTTAATTCCCGTTGTGCCCGTGCACCGTACACATCTGACTAGTCGTCAGAATCTGCCTTCTCCCTCAGCAGTGGTAACAATTCTATGGACTGCACAAAATGGGCAGGGGTTAAAGTCAAGATAAACAGCAATCTGGTAATTGGTAATTTGTTTTGTGATTGCCACGTGTACCACACTATAGTGAAGGTCTTGTTTTGCATGCCGTCCACTGCCCATCGAAAGGACAGGCAGGTAGGCAGGGGGGTGGGCTGGTTCTGTTGGTAAAAAATTAAATCAAATCCTTAGAAAAAACTGACATATGATAAGAAGATTCAGAATCCTTGTGGGTAGAGTTAAGAAACTGCAAGGGTAAAAAGACCCTGATGGGAGTTATTTTCAGGCCCCCGGACAGTAGCCAGATGTGAGCTACAAATTACAATGAGGATAGAAGCTGCATTTAAAAAGGGCAGTGTTATGATAGTCATGTGGAATTTCAATTTTCAGGTAGATTGGCAAAATCAGGTTTATAGAAATCCTACAAGATAGCTTTTTAGAGCATCTTGTAGTTCCTGAGGACTGGAAAGTTGCAAGTGTCACCCCACTTTTTAAGAAGGAAGGGGGGCAAAATAAAGGAAATTATAGGCCAGTTAGCCTGACTGGAAGATGTTGGAGTCCATTATTGAGGATGAGATTTCAGGGTACTTGGAAGCACATGATAAAATAGGCTGAATGGTTCCCGTAAGGGAAAACCTTGCCCGACAAATCAGTTGGAATTCATTGAGGAAATAACAGGCAGGATAGACAAAGGAGAGTCAGTGGATGTTGTTTACTTGAATTTGAGGCTGCTAAACAAGAGTCCATGGTATTACAAGAAAGATACTGGCATGGATAGAAGTTTGGCTGATTGACAGGAGGCAAAGAGTGAGTATAAAGGGGGCCTTTGCTAGTTGGCTGCCAGTGACCTGTGGTGTCTGTTACGTACCCCGTAACTGGGTTGCCAAACCAGCAGAAATGGATCACTCAGTTGGAGTCTGGAGTACTAGAACTAAGAAAGTTTTATTAAAGAAACAAGCAACACATTAATCGAAAGGATAATAAATGCAACAGTTCAGCGATGATAAACGCACATGTGCACAGAATTAAGATAACCGCATCAATCAAGCTCTATCGTTGTCTAGGGGTAAATGACCAATTTCAAAATGACTCAAAGTTCAGTCCAGTTTGTAGTTCAGTTCGCAGTAATCGTTGTCATGGCGATGGACAAGGTGGGGAAGAGAGACATAGAATAGGAACAACTCATCATTCAGCACAGCTTCACTCACAGACTGGCGAGATGGCTCACAAGCAACTTTTGGGCAGGTCCTTGGTGATGTCACCTGAGGTCACCGACTGTGACCCCTCCTCCAGATGCGGTCGATCCTCTGCAGTGAACCCGGCACCCAGGCAAGGGCGGACACACACCGGGTTCCCGCTGATCGTACCTTTCCACCCTGTGCGTTGTCCGGTACTTCTCACCACTCGTGAGAGGCGCACCGCTTCCAGGGTCTCGTTACCTCGGGTGGCGTGTGTGTCTGTCTTAGCGAACCTGTCCCTTTTTATCCCCCTGCTGGGGTATCGCCTGTCCATCACTTCAAACAGTTCAGGGTTCAAAGGGGGGAGCCGCTCCAGACAGCTCTTCCTCCCACATCCCTTCATTACACATCTCCAGACGCTGCCCCATTGTTCCTTATCTCTCCTTCCCCTGAGGGCAGGTGGCAGACCAACTGCTGATGCCACTGATGCTAGCCCAGGCCAGCAAACATCTTAATGTTGTTTACTTGGATTTGAGGCTGCTAAACAAGAGTCCATGGTATTACAAGAAAGATACTGGCATGGATAGAAGTTTGGCTGATTGACAGGAGGCAAAGAGTGAGTATAAAGGGGGCCTTTGCTAGTTGGCTGCCAGTGACCTGTGGTGTCCCACCGGGGTCAGAGTCAGAATCTGGTTTAATATCCCTGGCTATGTTGTCAAATTTGTTGTTTTGCAGCAACAGTACATTACAATACATATTAATAAAGCCATAAATTAAAATAACAAGTACAGTGTATATAAAAAAGAAAATTAAATTAAGCAAGTAATACACAAAAGGAGCAAAAAATATAGTGAGGTAGTGTTCATGGGTTCAGTGTCCATTCAGAAATCAGATGGCAGAGGGGAAGAAGCTGTTCCTGAATCATTGAGTGTGTGTCTTCAGGTTCCTGTACTTCCTCCCTGATGAGAATGAGAAGAGGGCATGTCCTGGGTGATGGGGGTCCTTAATAATAGATGCCACCTTTTTGAGGCATCGTTCTTTGAAGGTGTCCTCATGGAGCTGACTGAGTTTACAACTTTCTGCAGCTTTTTCTGTTCCTGTGCAGTGGCCCCTCTGTACCAGACAGTGATGCAACGCTCTCCGTAGAACATCAGTAGAAATTTGCAAATGTCCTTGGTGACGTACCAATTCTCCTCAAACTCCGAATGAAATATAGCTGCTCTCTTGCCTTCTTTGTAATTGCTGCGATATGTCGGACCCGGGATAGATCCTCAGAGATGTTGACACTCAGGAACTTGAAACTGCTCACCCTTTCCACTTCTGATCCCTCGATGAGGACTGGTGTGAGTTCTCTCGACTTCCCCTTCCTGAAGTCCACAGTCAAGTCCTTGGTCTTACTGATGCTGAGTGCAAAGTTGTTGTGACACCACCCAACCAGCTGATCTGTCTTGCTCCTGTCTGCCTCCTCGTCACCATCTGAAATTCTGTCAACATTAGTTGTGTCATCAGCAAATTTATAGATTCCATTTGAGCTGCGCCTCGCCACACAATTGTGGGTGTAGAGCAGTGGACTAAGCACACATCCCTGATCAGTGCCAGTGCTGATTGTCAGCAAGGAGGAGATGTTATTTCTGATCTGCAGAGACTGGTCTTCCGGTGAGGAAGTCAAGGATCCAGTTGCAGATGGAGGTACAGAGGCCCAAGTTTTAGGAGCTTGGCGACTGGAACTGAGGGTATGATTGTGTTGAACACTGAGATGTAGTCAGTAAACATCAGCTTGACGTAGGTATTGCTATTGTCCTGGTGATCCAAGGCCGAGTGAAGAGCCAGTGAGATTGTATCCACGATAGACCTATTGAGGTGACAGGCAAATGACAGTGGATCCAGGTCCTACCTTAGGCAGGAGTTGATTCCACCCATGACTGACCTCTCAGAGCATTTCATCACAGCAGATGTGAGTGCCACTGGGTGATAGTCATTGAGGTAGCTCACCACGCTCTCCTTGGGCACTGGTACGATTGTCACCCTTTTAAAGCAGCTTGGAATCTCCAGCTGTGGCGGTGAGAGACTGGAGACGTCCTCGAACACTCCTGCCAGTTGGTTGGCACAGGTTTTCAGAGCCCTACCAGGTAGACCATCAGTTCCTGATGCCTTGCCAGGGTTCACCCTCTTGAAAGGTGTTCTGACGTCAGCCTCTGAGACAGAGATCACGGGGTCACCAGACACTGCAGGGATTCCTACAGCTGTGTTACATTCCCCTTTTCAAACCATGCATAAAAGGCATTGAGCTCATCTGAGAGTGAAGCTTCCATTCATGGTGTTAGGATTTGCTTTGTAGGAAGTAATGGCCTGTAAACCTTGCCAGAGCTGAAATGCTCCGATTCTGTCTCTGACCTCAACCAGAATTGTTTATTTTTGCTCTTGGAATAGCCTTCTGTCGGTCGTACCTGGACTTATTGTATAGTTCTGGGTCACTGGTCTTGAGTGCTACAGATCTAGCCCTCAGCAGACTATGAATTTCCTGGTTCTTCCTTGGCTTTTGGTTTGGGTATGTCGGGTTGTTCTTGAAGGTGTACACTGCTCCACACAGGTCTTGATGAAGTTGGTGACAACTGTGTGTATTCATTCAGATTCTAAGATGAATCCCTGAATATTGTCCAGCCCACTGACTCAAAGCAGTCCTGTAAGCACTCCACTGTCTCCCTTGGCCGTACCTTCTCGGTCCTCACCACTGGTCCAGTGGTGTTCAGTCTCTGCCTATATGCTGGGAGTAGAAGGACAGCCAGGTGACCGGACTTTCCAAAGTGTGGCCGTGGGATGCCACGGTAAGCGTTCTTGATGGTGGTATAACCGTGGTCAAGTATGTTGGCTCCTCTGGTTCCACAGGTGACATGTTGGTGCTAGTTGTCCAGAGACTTGTTCAAGCTGACCTGGTTGACATCCCCCACAATGACAGGAAAGGCATCAGGGTACACAGTTTTATGCCTGCTGATTACAGGGCTCAGCTCCTCCAGTTCATGCCCACCGTTGGCCTGAGGTGGAATGTACACTGCTATCACGATGATGGCAGATAAAATGAATGACATTTGACTGTCGGATGTTCCAGGCTGGTTGAGCAACCACTATGTCAATGCACTACAATGAGTTCATCATAAAGCATGCAGTACTCCCTCCCCGCCTTTAAAAGACTGAGCTGTCCTGTCTTTGCGGAGAATGATGAAGCCATCGGGCTGCAGTACTGCGTTTGAAATGGTGGGACAGAGCCATGTTTCCATGAAGCGAAGTACTCAACAGTTCCTGAGGTCCCTCTGGTACAGCAATCTTGCTCTGAGGTCTTCAGTTTTATTTTCCAGAGACTGTACATTCACCAGCAGGATAGTCAGGAGTGGGAGCCAAAGCCTTGGCATTTCAATCATACCTGTAGACCAAAGCGCCGTGCCCACTTTGGTGTTCTTCATGGGGAAATGCACTCGTGACCTGAGTCTGCAGTCCAGGATCCACCAATTTTGAAAATGGATAGATCTTTTAAGCATCTTAACATGATGCTGCTTACCAGTACTCATGGCTGTGACTGTGGATTTCAGCTGTAGATGTACTGAACAGAAATATTTGATGATTCTCATTGGAGCTTCATGCAAAGTGTCATCATGTACCGGTGCCACCTTAGCGGGTCAGTATCGAGACACTTCGTTTCATGTTACATGTCAGTGAATTGGATTGCAGGATTGATGGCTTTGTGGCCAAGTTTGTGGATGATACAAAGATAGACAGAGGAACAGGTAGTGTTGAGGAAGCAAGGTGAGTGCAGAAGGACAGACAAATTAGGAGACTGGGCAAAGGAGTTGCCCCTGAGGTCCCTTTTAAGAATGGTCTACGAAAGGATGTGTTGGCATTGGAGAGGGTCCAGAGGGTTTCAAGAATGATCCAGGGAATAAAAGGGTTAATGTAGGAGGGGCTCTTGGTGATTCTCAGACCTGTACTCACTGGAGTTTAGAAGAAAAAGGAGGTATCTCATTGAAACGTGTAGAATATTGGAAGGTCTAGACAGAGTGGATGTGGAGAGGATGTTTCCTATAGTGACAGAGTCATGGACCAGAGAGCACGGCCTTAGAACAGAAGGATATCCCTTTAAAACAGATGAGGAGGAATTTCTTTAGCCAGAGGGTGGTAAATCTGTGGAATTCAGATGGCTGTGGAGTTTGTCATTGGACATATTTAAAGCAGAGGCTGATAGGTTCTTGATTAGTAAGGACGTCAAGGGTTACAGGAAGAAGGCAGGAGAATGGGTTTAAGAGGGAAAATACATCAGCCATGATGAAATAGTAGAAAAGACCTGATAGGCTGAGTGGCCTAATTCTGCTCCAATGTCTTACGATCTTATATTTTCCAAAACATAAGGGAAAAGCACTAACAGAATGCAGAATATACTCAGAATTAGTTTTATTACCAATGACTTACAGAATGTGAATTTTGTTGTTTTGTAGCATAAAACATAAAATGACTATAACTTACAGGGTGTGTGGGGAGTCCAGGGAGGGGTGGCACCTCTGGTGAAGGGGCTTGTTGTGCCCACTACTGGACGGCTCACTCACCAGACACTCAGCTCTCACCCCTGGCTCCAAGTAGCTGTTTGCGTGTGACAACGGCCACACCCCTAAGTGAGGCTAAGTACAACTCCAACATCATATTTAAGTTTGCTGGTGACACCACTGTTGTGGGCTGTACCAGAGATGGTGATAAATTAGCATACTGGAGGGAGACTGAAAACTTGGCTGGCTGGTGTCATAACAACAACCTCTCGCTCAATGTCAGCAAGACCAAAGAACTGATTGTAGACTTCAGGAGAGGGAAACCAGAGGTCCATGAACCAGGAATCATCAGAGGATCAGAGGTGGAGAGGGTCAGTAACTTTAAATTCCTGGGTGTCACTATCTCAGAGGACCTGTCCTGGACCCATCATATAAATATAATTGCAAAGAAAACACGACAGCACCTCTACTTCCTCAGGAATATCTGGAGATTCGGCAGTGTCATCAAAAACATTTACAATCTTCTAAAGGTGCGAGGTAGCAAGTGTGCTGACTGGCTGCGTTATGGCCTGGTATGGGAACAACAATGCATTTGGGTGGAAAATCCTACAAAAGATAGTGGTTTCAGCCCAGTACGTCACAGGTAAACTCTCCCAACCTTTGGGCACATCTACGTGAAATGTTATCATAGAAAAGCAGCACCCATCATCAAAGATTCTCACCACTCAACAACCTCTTTTCTCACCACTGCCACCAGGTAGAAGGTACAAGATCCTCGGGACTCACACCACCAGGTTCAAGAACAGTTACTACCCCTCAATCATCAGGCTCTTGAACACAAGGGGATAGCTATACTCATTCTATTTTCTGGTGTTCCCACAACCAATGATCTCACTTCAAGGACTGTTTATCTTGTTATTTCATGCTCTCGTTATTTACTGCTACTTATTTATATTTCAATTGCACAGCTTGTTGCTCTTTGATCGTGTTATAATTCCTATTCTATAGATTTACGAAGTATGCCCACAGGAACAAGAATCTCAGGGTTGTATGTGGTGACATGTGTGTGTACTCTGATCATAAATTTTACTTTGAACTTTGAGTCCGGTACACTGCTTTGACAGGTGGGCTAAACCAGGTGAGGGTAGCAGGTGGCCTGATATCCAGGTGAGACAGAGACATACCTGTCCTAGCACGTGAAGTCAGCTCCGGCGGACTGGGCAGATGAGATCGACAGTGCGATTCAACAGCCAGGAAGGTGGAACTGCAGCGCTCTGTGGAGAGCGAAGGGCATGACAAGGCACAGAAGATGTTGTGTTCATCCAGTGCAACAGGGAAGACCCCAGTTTATGAGGCTTGTTCGTACCACTGGACCCGGACCTCCAAGGTTGAGAGAGTGGATCTGCCCCAGTGCAATGGCTTTTCCACTTTAAAAACTCTCCCGCACAGGTCTCCTATCATTGTCGGACACAATATACAACTATAAATTACAAAAATAAATCGGCCATAGAAAAGGAAAAAGAAGGCAGTAATCATGGATTGTTCAGAAATCTGGCAGAGGGGATGAAGCTGTTCCTGAATTCTTGAGTATGGGTCTTCATCCATCTGATATGAAAGTGATTCCCTCCAGTAACTTCCCTACCAGCCTGTCATTCCCAAAAGATTCCCATTTGATCAAACCCTTGGCCACCTGCTCCACAATCTTCACACATGGCTCAGTCTTTGTTTTGTTAAAACCAATGCCCTTGAATGGAAAATTCTGCACAAAGTAGCGGATACAGCCCAGTCCATTACAGGTAAAGCCCTCCCCACCATTAACAATTTTCACGACACATGCCTGTGATTTTAAACCTGACTCTGGTTCTGACCTACATGGAGAACTGTCGCAGGAAAGCAGCATCCATCATCACCACCCAGGACATGCTCTCTTCTCGCTGCTGCCATCAGGAAGGTAGCACAGGAGCCTCAGGACCCACACCACCAGGTTAAGGAGTAGTTACGACCCCTCAACCATCAGGCTCTTGAACCAAAGGAGATAACTTCACTCAACTTCACTTGCCCCATCACTGAAATGTTCCCACAACCTATGGACTCACTTTCAAGGGATCTTTATCTCATGTTCTTGATATTTATTGCTTATTTATTTATTATTAATACTTCTTTCTTGTTGAATTTGAACAGTTTGTTGTCTTTTGTACTCAGGTTGAATGCCCAAGTTGGTGCAGGCTTTCATCGATTCTGTTATAGTTATTCTATCGATTTATTGTGTATGCCCACAAGAAAATGAATCTCAGGGTTGTATATGGTGATATATATGTACGTTGATAATAAATTTACTTTGAACAATATAAATGCAAATTTTGGAGTTTCTGTAGCGACATGTAGTTCACCATCTGTCCTCCTGAGGGAGACATTTTCCAAATTCTGACAACGTAACTTCAGAATCAGTCAGATTTATAGTCACTGACTTAAATGCAATGAAGATTATTATTTTGGAGGAGGAATAAATGGCAAAGAAGTTAAAACAATTATAAATTACAAAATAAATAGTGCACAAAAAGGAATAGCGAGGTGTTGTTCATGGCTTCAATGTCCATTCGGAAAACTGATGGCAGGTTCCTGAATCATTGAGTGTGTGTCTTCAGGCTCCTCCCTGATGGTAGCAATGAGAAGAGGGCATGTCCTGGGTGGTGAGGTTCCTTAGTGTTGGATTCTGCATTTTTGAGGCATTGCCTCGATGCTGGGGAGGCTAGATTTAAGATTCAAGATTCAAGATTGTTTAATGTCATTTCCAGTACATGAGTGTAAGGAGAACAGAATAATTGTTACTCCGAATCTGATGTAGTACAAAAAAAACCCACAAAAGATAAAGAACACAATAGTGAAAAAACACAATGAATATAAATACATAAGATAGTTTACAGTATATACACAGATTGATTGTAAGTCCATAAAGTGACATTAGGCCGTACGTAAGGTGACTGACAGGAAATGATAAAGTAGTGGGTGGAGGTGTCAATCAGCCTCACTGCTTGTGGAAAGTAACTGTTTTTGAGTCTATGCTGCATAGCCTCCTCCCCGATGGGAGTGGAACAAACAGTCCATGAGCAGGGTGGGTGGGATCCTTCATGATGTTATTGGTCCTTTTCCGGCACTTTCTGTAGGTACATCCTTGAATGTGGGTAAGCTGGTGCCAGTGATGTGTTGGGCAGTTTTGACTTCCCGTTGTAGAAACTTTCTGTCTGCTGCAGTGCAGTTTCCACACCGTGCAGTGATGCAGATTGTCGGGGTGCTCTCCATTGTGCATTGGTAGAATGACGTGAGTATGGATGTGCAAAGTCCAGCTCCCTTCAGCCTCCTCAGAAAGTGGAGGTGTTGGTGAGCTTCCTCGACTGTGTAGGACGTGTTCTGGGGCCATGGGGGTTGTTTGTGATGTGCGCTCCCTGGACTTTGAACCTGCTCAGTTCCCACTGCTGTGCCACCAATGTAAAGGAGCGTCTGAGTGATGGAAGTTCTCCTGAAGTCGATAACCATCTCCTTTGTCTTGTAGACATTAAGGAAGAGGTTATTTGCAAGCTCTTCCACCTCCTCTCTGTAGGTCGTCTCATCGTCATTGGTGATGAGCCCCACCACTGTCACGACATCGGCGGACTTGACAATGCGGTTATTTGGCCGAACAGTCACACGTGAGCAGTGTATACAGCACACTACCCTGGGGGCACTCGTGTTGTGGATGATGAGCAGGGAGACACGGTTGTGCAGCCTGACTATCTGAGGTCTGTTCATTGGGAAGTCCAACATTCAGTTGCACAGAGATGTATTTAGACTGAGAAGTAGGAGTTTGTTCACCAAGGTCTGTGGAACAATGGTGTTGAATGCCAAAATTTTGATAACCTCCATCAAATCTCCCCTCAATCTTCTATGTTTCAGGGAATAAAGATCTAACCTATTCCATCTTTCCATATAACTCACGTTCTCAAGTCCTGGCAACGTCCTTGTAAATTTTCTTTGTACTCTTTCAACATTATATACATCTTTTGGTCAAGATGGTGCCAGCAAACAATGATTCCTCAGGTGCCATCTTCCAGATAGCCAATTATTTCACTTTCTCTATGCTCTGCTTGTTCTCTTTGTCTTGATTGTGTTACAGAAACTGTTGGAGCCAGCAACATGCAGATTGGAAATCGATCGAATGGTTTAGCACTCTGCTGTGTGCAGAGAGCTGCCTCGTGGAGATCAGAGACGGGGTCCTGAATAGGGCCGAGATGACTCATGGAAAAACCCAGTATTGTATTGTACGTGCATACTTTGACAAGAAAATGAATCTTTGAACCTTTGAACTTTTGAATCAGGTAGGTGATCAAAACTGGACACAATACTCCAAATTAAGCCTCAGCAATGTCTTACACATTTTCAATTTCACTTTTTCCTCACCTTTCAATATTTGATAGGTTTCAATGAGATCCTCCTCACCCTCCATTCTTCAAAACTCCAGCGAGTGCAGACTCAGAGCGATCTCAAACACACCTTATATCTCACATCTAACATGCAAGTCAACAGCGAGATAATCCCAGAAAGGCAATTCCATTAAACTGCGCTCGCTTTAGTACTGATGTATGTGCATTACCCTGCTGTTCTTGCCCGGATAAATGCTTTGACTTACACCAGTCTCTGCTTTGTTCCAACGTTATTGGTCCTGATGTGTGGGTGAACCAATCCCTGCTTCACTTTATTAACTATCCATTTTCCTCTCTGATATTCACCTCCTGGGAGTTGGGTGTCAGCGGGAATCACTGTCCATCCCTGATATCAAGACAAATTCTTGCAGCTGTTTCCAATGTGCTGTTGGAAGCTGATATATTAATGTCACATATTTATATTAAGAGACACAGCATGGAATAGACCCTTCCGGACCTCGAGCCACGCCGCCCAGCAATCCACCTACGTAACCCTAGCCTAATCACGGGACAATTTACAATGCGCAATTAACCAACTAACCAGCATGTCTTTGGACCATGGGAAGAAACCGAAGCACCCGAAGGAACCAAGCACGCACACGGGAAGAACGCACAAACTTTCTTACAGAGGACGCTGGAATTGAACTCTTAACTCTGAGGCCTTGAGCTGTAATGGCTTTGCACTGACTGCTACACCACTATGGTGCCCACACGTACGAAATATAATGAAAATTTTGTTCAACAGGCCATCCAGACAGCTCTTTCCATATACAGGTAGTACAATATTGAAAAGCCTAGAGGCAACTTTGAAAGTTCAGAAGATGTTTGAGTACAATAATGTTACAGCTGGCACGGACTCTAGCTGCGGTGTTGCCACCCAGGAGACAGGCGTTGGACTCGGTGCGCTCCACCAGAGACAGTGTGGTGCTGCCCCCTAGTGTTCATTTGACAGAAGACAAGCTGTATTGTGTTCAACTGCAGACTGCTGCAACATTCGTGGAGTCAGGGTCTTGGACTGTATTTTACTGATATCTGTGCTCACTATCTTGTGCTACGTATAACTGTTGGCACTGTGTTTTGCACCTTGGCCCTGGAGTAACGCTGTTTCATTTGGCTGTATTCATGAATGATTGAATAATAATTAAACTTGATCACCAACTACTATGCAACACACTCCCAACCACCACTACTTTATCATTTCCTGTCAGTCACCTTAGGTTCCAATCTGCGCCCTGTAAGGCATGAAAATGCCCGACTCAGGCCTCTCTTGGTCTGAGTTGACATTCCCTCCTCATCCTCCCGCCTTAGGTACAGACACTCCTGTGTATAGAGTCACTTTATGGACATACAATTATAGAAACATAGAAACATAGAAAATAGGTGCAGGAGTAGGCCATTCGGCCCTTCGAGCCTGCACCGCCATTTATTATGATCATGGCTGATCATCCAACTCAGAACCCAGCCTTCCCTCCATACCCCGTGACCCCTGTAGCCACAAGGGCCATATCTAACTTCTCACTATGTAATTAATAGAGATAAAATATAAAAGGAAAGTAAAAGGCGCCAAACTTATCAAAGTTCAGCCTCTTCGTGCACAACAGTTGGAGCTCTAGTAACAGTCCTCTTTTCGCCATTTGATCCCCTCTGACCACCTCGACCCGCCTCCTGGGACCAACCACAGTTGTCAACCAGACGTTCCACATGAGTCTGTCTTCGTCTCCTCTCCTCGCTGAAAACCCTGGACCTTGGACTCTGGCTTGGGGTTCGTCCTGTCGGCCAGCTCACAGCATCGCATCCACTCTCTCTCTCTCTCCCCATCGCGCCTTCTGCCCAAAAATTGGCGCATCACAATAGCTTACAGACACTCAAGAAAGAATAACATCTATCCCAATTGGTTAGCAACTGAATACAACTCCCTCTATAATCCAAACAAGCTGCTAGCAAGAGAACTTTCTCAGCAGTTAATATAACAAAGAAGCCATTTTTGATTAGCCTAAGCAGTAACATAAAAGAAGAAACCCCTTACACTTGGTGTGGGTCTTCAGGCACCTGTACCTCCTCCCTAATGACAGCAACAAGAAGAGGGCATGTTCAAGATGGTGAGGCCCGTTGTGATGGATGCCTCCTTCTTGAGACAGTGCTACCTTCAATGCTTGGGAGGGTTGTTCCTGTGATGGAGCTGGCTGTGCCTACCTCCATCAGCAATCTCCTGCAATCCTGTGCATCGTTACCTCCATACCAGGTGGTATGGAGCTTTTCCTGGCCGAGTACTGACCAACTGGCTGGTATGTTCACAGATATCTTCAACATCTCGCTCCGGCAGTGTGTGGTACTGGCTTCAATCATACCAGTGCCCAAGGAGAGCAGGGAAACATGCCTCAATGACTACTACCAAGTGGCACTTACATCCACAGTGATGAAGTGTTTTGAGGGGCTGATGTCGAAGGGTATCAGCTCCTGTCTGAATGGTGACTTGGATCTGCTCCAATTCGTCCAGCGAAGAACAGGTCAGCAGCAGGTGCCATTCATTGGCCCTTCACACCACCCTGAAGCATCAGGAGAGCAAAGATGCATACATCAGAATGCTTTTTATCGATCACAGCTCAGCATTTAACATCATCATCCCCTCAAAATGAATCAGTAAGGTCCAAGTTCTTTTTGCAATTGGATCCTGGATTTCCTCAGTTGTAGACCCCAGTCAGTTTGGATTGGCAAAAATATCTCCTCCATAATCTCCATCAGCAGAGGATCACCATAGGGTTGTGATCTTAGCCCCAGCCAGCATGACTGTATGGCTAAGTACTGCTCCAACACCATATATAGGTTTGCTGATGACACCACTGTTGTGGTGATGACGAATCAGCATACAGGAGGGAGATTGAAAAGTTAGCTGAGCAGTGTCATAACAACAACCTCCCACTCAATGTCAGTAAGACAAGGGAACTGATAGTAGACTTTAGGGGAGGGAAATCAGAGGTCCATGAGCCAGTAATTATTGGAGGATCAGAGGTGGAGAGAGTCAGCAACTTTAAGTTCCTGGGTGTCACTATCTCAGAAGACCTGTCCTGAACCCATTATTTAAATATAATTGCAAAGAAAGCATAACAGGGTCTCTACTTCCTTAGGAGTCTGCACATCATCAAAAACCTTGATAAACTTTTATAGATGTGTGGTGGAAGGTGTACTGACTGGCTGCATTATGGCCTGGTATAGGAACACCAATGCCTTTCAGTGGAAAATCCTACAAATGGTAGTGGACTTGGCTCAGTACATCATGGGTAAAGCCTCCCAACCATTGAGCACATCCACGTGAAACGTTGCCATAGCGAAGATCCTCACCACCCAGGCCATACTTCCTTCTCACCGCTGCCATCAGGTAGAAGGTACAGGAGCCTCAGGACTCGCACCACCAGGCTCAAGAACAGTTACTACCCCTCAACCATCAGCCTTTTGAACTAAAGGGGATAACTACACTCATTCTATTTCAGGTGTTCCCACAACCGATGATCTCACTTTAAGGACTCTTTATCTTGTTATTTCATAATCTTGTTACTTATTGCTATTTACTTATACTTGCATTTGCACAGTTTGTTGTTCATTGATCCTGTTTACAGTTATTGTTCTATAGATTTGCTAAGTATGCCCGCTGGTAAAGGAATCTCAGGGTTGAATGTGGTCACGTGAGTGTACTCTGATAATAAATTTTGCCTTGAACTTTGAACTTTTGACACAGCCAGTCAGAATGCCTAACATCTATAGAAATTTACAGGAGAATTTCATGACAGACCAAATCTCCTTACACTCTGAATGATGTAGAGTCACTGGCTTGCCTGTTACATCATTACATCAAAGTGCGATAGGCAGAGGCCAGATACTTTGAGATATTATTACCCAAGAACGCAAAGTTGCTCACCCTCTCCACTGCGGACCCATCAATGAGGACTGGTGTGTATTCTCCTGATTTCCCCTTCCTGAAGTCCAAAGTCAATTCCTTGGTCTTGCTAACATTGAGTGAAACGTTATTATTGTCAATGTCATACTCCTAATAAGCCTTGCAAGCAAAAATAATTAATTTGTTGCTCTGAAATATAAAATATGATACCTTCTACTTTCTTAGATGGGCATGAAAGAATATGCCAAAAGTTTGAAGACGAAGAGGTGTCTCCACCAGGGTCTTGAGCTAATAGTCATTCCTAAGGCAATATCAATAAAAAAAAGTATTATTTCATTTCTGTTTGCAGAACTTACTGTGTGCAGATTGGCTGTCATGTTAGCTTACTGCAATAACAACAATGTTTCAAACATACTCCTTTGGTAGTAAGGAGTACCTATCTATTTACATAAGCTATCTAGCTATCTTAGGTATTTATATTTATTGTGTTTTTTATTATTGTGATCTTTGTCTCTCACCACTTACCAGTTTAGCGTGAATATTGTCCATGCCTTGATGCAGACAGCGATGGGCGGCTTCAGTTGTTGAGAAGTTGTGGTTGGTCCTGAACGTTGTGCAGGTTAGAATTCTGATTTTAATCTACTAACCTATACATTAGGAACAGAATTGGGTTTATTATCACCATCTTTCGTGAAAGGTCGTGAATCTTTCAGAGGGTAGGCCTCAAAATCCCCGGCCTTGCCTGCTTTTGGCGACTGAGAAGGAGGTCAAATCATTCGGACAGAGATGGCGCTCAGTACTCGGTGTCGGAGAGCTGATCAGAGCTCAAAGTTTTCGGATGACTCAGAGCCGGATTGTGGTTTGAGTTTTTCTTCCTTCTCCCGTCTGCGTGAGATGTGGGACATTTGAGAAACTTTGAACTTTACTGTGCTCACGGACTTCTTCATCAAGTTACTGTATTGTTACACTGTTTGTAACTTTATGTTACCATTATGTGGTTTTGTCAGTTTTTTCAGTCTTGGTCTGTCCTGTGTTTTGTGATATCACACCGGAGGAATATTGTATCATTTCTTAATGCATGCATTACTAAATGACAATAAAAGAGGACTACGTGTCTTCATAATCATAATCATATATCTATGGATATTTTGTAGACAATACTAATGAACCTGATTTTGATCTGCACGTGTTTGGAATGTGGATGGAAACTGGGGCACTCAGAGGACACCGGTGGTCACAGGAAGAATGTACAAACTCCTTACAGCAGCGGCAGGGACTGAACCTGGGTCGCTGATACTGTAATAGCAACACCAACTACTACACGGTGGCGGGGTGGGGATGTGTCTCTACCAAAGGAGGTGTAAGGCTCTCCTTCCCTCCACTAGCCTGCAGGTCACCCTTAGCACCTGCTTAGGCCTCCCCCCACCCTGATCAGGGTCACGTGAAGCCAGGGGAGCAGGTAGTGGACGGCCGTATGAGCAGCTGGTGCATATCACAAGTCCTGGATATGCCATCACCAGAGAATCTCTGAAGAGTATTGATAATGGTTGGGGTTACCCATATTGTGAAGACACTGCCCAGAAGAAGCCAATGACAAACCATTTCTGTAGAAAAATTTGCCAATAACAATCACGGTCATGCAATGGGCACGGCCCATAATGATGATGTCATAGACACGGCACATGATGGTGATGAATGAACTACTACATTACTGTGTCTCTTACCACTTAACGACCTTGCCTGAATATTCTCCAGGTCCTGATGCAGGCAGCTATGGGCTGTTTCATTTTTGTTGGGAAGTTTGTGTTTGGAATGGAATATTGTGTAATCTCAGTGTACATCCCCACTTTGAATGGAAGGAAGGACATTGTTGAAGACGGCTGAGCCCCAGGGAAGTCCTGCACTGCTGTCCCCTGGGTCTGAGGTGACTGTCTTCCAGCAACCACAACCATCCTCCTCTGTGTGAGGTCTGACTCTGACCAGTAGGCAACCTTTGACACCCTTGCCATCAGCTTTACCACGTCCCCTCAGTACAACACTGAGAGTGACATTTTAGTAGTTTGATGTCATCTCAAATTAGCTTCAGGGAGGCTGATATACTTGGTATGTAACCAAAGACTCTCACAAATTGCTGCAGATGTACAGTGGCGAGCATTCTAACTGGCTGCGTCTCTGTCTGGTATGGGGGCTGGGGGCACTGCACAGGATCGGGAAAAGCTGCAGAAAGTCGTAACTCAGCCAGCTCCACCACGGACACCAGCACCCAGAACGTCTTCAAGAAGCATCATCCATCATATGGACCCCCATCACCCAGGACATGCCCTCGGCTCATTGCAACCATCAGGGAGGGGGGCACACACTCTGTGATTCAGGAACAGCTTCTTTCCCTCTGCCATCTGATTCCTGATGCACCGTATTTTTAAAACTGTAGCCATGACAACTGTTTTTAATGAAGTCTTTCTGTCTCTGCTTCGGTTTGAGGGATTGAATGGAAGCAGTGAAAACCCAGCTGAATAGATTTGCATATTAATAAAAAAATCTCCCCACCTCTGCCAAATGTAATGGGCTATTGATGGACCACAATGGAATAGGTAATGCCTGTACCTGTACGGTTGTATCCGGCTATACCACCACCCCTGGCAGCATGTTCCACACTCTCACCACACTCTGTGTAAAAAAAAACCCTCTGAAATCCCACCTGTAATTTCCTCTTGTAATACTCCCTTGTATTAGCCCTGGGAAAATGTCTCTAGCTGCCCATTCATCTATGCCTCTGATCATCCAAGGGTCCATTACTGTGTGTGTGTGTTAATTAGTTACTGTCTGTTAAGCCACTGACGTTTAGGGCAGCAATGAAGATTTTCTTCATTGCTGTTTCGTAACAGTTTTATTTTACCCGTCAGGGTTGTTCGCCCTGAGCTGAACCCCTGAACCCCTGAACCCGGGGGACCGGTGGACCACTCTCAGTCTGGCCTCTAACCTTTCACCTGTTTGGCATGGGTGACCCCACTAAGAGTCAAAGCACAAAGCCCTGAGTCCAGCCAACACAGCTCTCCGGGTCACTGAGGCAGGCAACAACCCCCCCCCCCCCAAACAAGTTTGTGGTCCTCTTGGAGGGTGTGTGTGTGTGTGTCGAAATGAAAGGAAGAGGGCAGAAGCCAGAATAAGAAGATGGGGGAAGGGGAGGAAGTACCAGTTAGAAGGTGACAGGTGAAGCCAGGTGAGGGGGAAGGCAGTGGATGGGGGGGGGGCAGGATGAAGTAAGAAGCTGGGAGCGGGTAGATGGAAGGGCTGAAGGAGGAATCTGATAAGAAAGAACAGATGAAGGACCATGGGAAAAAAGGGAGGAGAACCAGACAGGTGATGGGTAGGTGAGGAAAAGGGTGAGGGGGGAGCCAGAATGGGGAATGGAAAAAAAGAGAAGGCAGAGGAAATGACTGGAAATTAGGGAAATCAAATGTTCATGTCATCAGGTTGGAGGCTATCCAGATGAAAAATGAGGTATTGCTCCTCCAACCCGAGTTTGTCCTCATCGTGGCAGTAGAGGAGGCCGTGGACAAACACGTGAGAATGGGAATGGGAACTGGAATTGAAATGGGTGGCCGCTGGAAAATGCCAGCTCTTGCAGCTCAGTATATTGCCTCATTACCAATTTCGATGAACAACTACTGACCGTTCAGCACCTTCAAAGGACACATTACATCCTTCCTATGTGTAATTGGTGCATCTGCCCCTTTCAAAGTGGTCAAATTTAAACGGCTACACAAGTCTTTAACGTTTCAGTTCTAGTGGAAGGTTATCAATCTGACACCAACTCTGTCTCCCCCACAGACACCGATGGAAATTAAAATCAAGAAAAAGGCAGCCGCTCAGCGTTGTTTTTTTTTCTTTATTGAAGCAACACGCTTAGAGAGGCAGCCCTTTGTGAACGGGTTGCCCCAGACTACTCCTGGCTTTTCAATATACTGGGGCGGTACAATCAAACGACTACTCTCACCAATACTGAGCCATCAATAAAAGCCTTCCAGTTTGCTACAAAATGGAGGCAATTGGACTGATCGATTCCTGGTGAGATGCCTCAGTTACCACAGCAAGAGTTCCACAGTGTAGATAATCTGGCCTTGAAATAATTCTCTGGTCTGCTGGGACAAGCGGCCAGGTGAAATGTCAGAAGGACGACACATCTGTCTTCTGCCCATTTTAAGGAGCGATGCAAAGCTTTAGGCAAGACAATATATCAACAAATTCAGAGAATACCAATATGATCACACAACACTAACAGATCGACAATTACAATCGTGAATCTCCCTATTGACCAAATCATATTTAAAACGCGACAATACACCAACTTCAAGGCAATTATTTTTAACCTTTCCACAGTTTTTGTATCACTGCCATTTCACTGCAAAATGCAATCCCCCCCCCACCCCGCTGAAATCACACCACGATCCATTCCGCAGAAAATGGCACGCCTGTCTTTTCATCGACACGGCAAGAGCATCAGATCCGCTGCTCACTTCAACACCGTGCACAGCTATGGTGCATAGACGAGAGGGAGCCAGCATTACAAAATTTCCTACTCATCAGAGCGGCAAAATATAAATCCGTTCCCAGTATTAAATCAGCACAAGTATTATAGAATTTGTTGAGAGACATTGCAAACAATATATAAAAACAAAACTGAAAATACTTATCAAAATCAGGAATGCACAGTCACCAATCCAGATGTCCAAATCCGGAAGGATATTCAGAGGAGGAAAGATCCTTTTTTTTTGCATTATGTTAGGTTCGTGACTGCGTCAGAAAAATTATCCACTTGGATTATTCTGCGTTGGCTATGGGAACCTCAGAGATAAGGTAATAGGCAGCAAAATGCTGGTACAGTTTACATAACCGTGGACGAATTGCCCCTGAAATCCGGTAACTCAGGGCTACCCAAACTTTTTTTTATGCCATGGAGCCTTACCATTAACCAAGGGGGTCTGTGAACCCCAGATTGGGAACCCCTAATAACTGAAGCTTAGAAAAGGCTATCGCTGATGATAATGAGTGAGTTAGTAACATCATTTGACAAAATCCTGGTTAACTTCTATCGCTGACGTGATAGAAGCACGTCCACTTGGTTTGTACTGAGAGTATCCCGAACATAAGACTTTTAACAGAAGTGGATTGGTCACCAAGAACCTTAGGTGGGCTTTAGAGGCCGTGGCCAAATAGGATACTTGTCGCCTGCCTATGGCCATTTCTAAACACATTCCAAAAGAAGGCTTCTTGCCGTAACATCCCACAGTAAACAAGAGTCTGACAAAGGCTGAAATTCGACTTTGGTATCTGATCTCTTCCCTGTGATCGGGTGTGAATACACTAACATTTTATGACAAGTCCATCATCTGCCAAGTCGAATTTCCTGCCCATGGACGGTCTAAACGGCATGCAGACAAATTTTCAGTCTCTGTCTTCTGGGGTGGTTCCCTTTATTTAGTTGTTAGCTCGCGTTTTTCCAAAGTTGAATTCCACCAGTTCTCCTGGTCTTTCCACCCCTATATTCCCAAACATCCGCACGCGCTCCCGCGCTGCAGCCGGGGGTCGGCGGGGGCGGGGGGGGGAGGTTGATGACGCTGCTCAGAGTCACAGTGGGAGGCGTGCTGGGGGAGGGTGGGGGGAAGAAGGGAGTGAGGTAGGGGGAAGCACGTGCTGGGAAGCTCGAGCTGCCTGGGTCCGTTGTCAAGCTGCCGCCATGGAGATGGTCCCCCGGGGAACCGCTCCGGGAATCCTGCGGCCGCGCCCTCCTCTAGGACACCTGCATGTCCGCGCTCTCTTCCTGCCGGGTCCGCCGCAGGTTGTCTTTCATCTTGACAAATTCCGGCGCATTTTCGCGCCTCTCTTTGGCGTCCAGTCGCTCCTGTTCAATCTGAAAAGTGGCAGACAATGACAACGGACGTCAGTTTCACAAACCGTTGCAACTCTCCAGAACTCCCTGGCTCATCCCCGATAATGGGAACAATTACCAACTCCACAACATCCCAAGCTATTTATTAATACACACACACACACAGGATCAGACTGACGCAGGCAAGGTTGGCACCTGAGATAAAATGTATCAGCACACATACGTACGTGCACACAAACACACATACAAGGCCAATCAGTCCAATGCAATGTTAGCATTGGTTTCAAGCACTCGAATAGAAAAGCAGGGATGTAATGCTGAGGTTGTAAGGACTAGTGGTGTTCTGCAGGGGTCAGTGTTGGGTACATTTCCTTTCACGTTATATGTCAATGATTTGGATGGCGGAATTGATGGTTTTGTAGAAAAGTCTGCAGACGGTACAAAGCTAGGTGGAAGGGCAGGCAGTGTTGAGGAAGCAGGGAGTCTGCAGAAGGACTTGGACAGACTGGGAGAATGGGCAAAGAAGTAGCAGATGGAATATAGTGCAGAGGAGTGTATGGTTATACACTTCGGTAGAAGGAACAAAGGTGTAGACTATTTTTGAAACAGGGAGAAAATTCAAAAATCGGAGGTGCAAAGGGGGATGTGGGTCCTTGAGCATGATTCCCTAAAGGTTAACTAGCAGGTTGAGTCAGTAGTAGGGAGGGTAAAAGCAATGTTAGCATTCATTTCGGGAGGACCAGAATATACTGTAAAGCCAGGATGTAATGCTGAGGCTTTATAAGGCACTGATCTGACCACATTTGGAATATTTTGAGCTGTTCTGGGCCCCATATCTAATAAAGATGTCCTAGTGTTGGAGAGAGTTCAGAGACGGCTCATAAGAATGATCCTGGGAATGAAAGGGTTAATGTATGAGGAGTGTTTGATGGCTCTGGGTCTGTACTTGCTAGGGTTTAGAAGAATGAGGGGAGATCTTATTGAAACCTATGGAACATTGAAAAACCTAGATACAGTGAATGTGTAGAGGATGTTTCCAATAGTGGGTGAGACTAGACCCAGAAGGCACAACCTCAGAATAGAAAGAAGTCTCTTTGGAACAGGGATGAGGAGGAATTTCCTTAGTCAGAAGTTGGTGAATGTGTGGAATTCAGTGCCACACATGGCTGTGGAGGCCAAGTCATTAGTGTACTTAAAGGTAGGGCTTTTCTCTTTGGAGCGAAAGATGATGAGAGTTGACTCAATAGAGGTGTATAAGATGTTCAGAGGCATAGACAGAGTGGACAGACAGACTTTTTCCTCAGAGTTTTTACACAGAGAGTGGTGGGTGTGTGGAACACGCTGCCAGGGGTGGTGGAAGAGGCAGATACATTAGGGCCATTTAAGAGGTTCTTAGATGATAGAAAAATGGAGGGCTATGCAGGAGAGAAAGGTTAAATTGATCTTTGAGTAGGTTAAAGTGTTGTCACAACACTGTGAGCCCTGAAGGGCCTGTACTGTGCTAGAATGTTTCACGTGACATGTTCAGTGTTTTGTTGCCAGGACTTGAGGACTGAGTTATAGGGAAAGGTTGGGCAGGTTCAGACTTTATCCTCCTGGAGTGTAGGCTAACCTTATAGAGGTGTAGACAAGATCATCTGCCGTGAATACACACAGTGATTTGACTCTCCGTTAATGTACTCTAGGGTCAACCATACATAGCCCTCCCCATTTTCTCTTCACTGTGACTCCAAGGACTTTATTGCAGGTGATAAGGCCCAGCTTTCCCTCAGTTGTGCCCACCTGGTCCAGCCTCTGCTGTCGTTTTATTAGCTCCTGCTCCAGATCAGATTTCTTCAGAGCCTCCGCCTCCTTCCTCTGCTTGACCACTTGGTCCCTCTTGCGTTGCTCCATCACTCTCTGGAGCTCGGGCTTGTTCTGAGGAGCGATGCCTCTGAAAGCGCAAACGGTCCACGTGGTGAGGGCATGGCTCGCCAAGAACGGAGACTAGCTGCAAGGATGGACAGACACGCGCACCTGCGCCCACCGCCCCTACGGATGCCCCAGAACATCTCCCAGCAAGAAAACTCTTAATACTTATCCTCCTGGCCCTTCAAGCCGAGCCACCCAGCAACCCCCGATTTAACCCTACCCAATCACTGAACAACTTACAGTGACCAATTAACCTACTAACCCGCACGCCTTTGGACTGTGCGTGGAAACCAGAGCACCCGGAGGAAACCCACGTGGTCATGGGGAGATCATACAAGCTCTTCGCAGACAGTGGTGCGAATTGACAGATGGAGAATCAATCATCGATGCGTTTCATACACACCTTACCCATATAAACAACGCAATTGGAAGACGTAATACAAATATCCCTACCATCTCTCTACTCAGGGAGTGCTCCACTTTTGGACGAGGAACTCTCTTGGTGCCCGCGTGGTCTTTGAGGTAGATGCCAAGAAATGTAGGGCACCAAATGGAAAGCAACATGGTTGCCAACGTTAAAACATCAGGTCATTTGCACCAACACAGAACTTCAGGGTCATTATCAGGCTGCTGCTTGTGGGACCTTGATGTGTATAACTGGGCTAGCACGTGTACCACCACAGTGACTACGTACTGAAAAAAAAATGAACCACCAACTAGGATGCACTCGGGTCACAGAAGGTGCTACAGAAATGAAAAACTCTCCAGGATGTGGAATGTGCTGCTAGGGGTGGGCAGTATTGGCACGTGGATGATAGAACAATCCAGGGCTATGGGGAAGGGAAGGGTTACGACTGATCTTGGAGCAGGTTAAAAAGTCAGCACAAACATTGTGGGCTGAAGGGCCTGTACTGCACTGTTCTATGATTACTACTTGAAGTAATCTGCTAGAATTAGATTACTTCCAGCTCTATCTTAGCACAGGGACTGTACACACTTCAGCAAACAGACTGATGCAATAAACAGAGCCATTCTATGGTCTGACTCTTGCCAAGCTGACTGTGATTGTGATGCAGTGCTATTGATTTGTTCCATGATCTGGGAATGAGCAACGGGTTGGAACAATCGGGAACGCATCCCACTACACAGGCTCTCTCCCTTTCCGCAGTCCCTAGATGCTCGAGTTTCTACTTCCTGAGTCACGTGCACTGAAAAAGCCGAGCCATTTAAACTGAAAATGTATTAACCTGTTGCAAGGCAAAACCAGAACTCAAAACTTTCCAACCAAAGTAACACCAACAATAAAAAAAATCCCAAGATTCAATCAAGTAAACAGAAACCAAATGGAAATGTTAAGCGCAATCCATAAGAATAGGGAACAACACCTCTGCCATGATTAATCTCTCAACACAGGTGCCCCACAAGACTGTGTCCATGGCCCCCCCACTCCACTCCCTGTACACTTATCACTGTGTGGCCAGATTCCATTCCATTTATTTAGGGATACAACATGCAACAGGCTCTTCCAGCCTTTCGAGCCACGCTGCCCAGCAACTCACTGATTTAACCCAAACCCAATCACGGGACAATTTACAATGACCACTTACCCCATGACTGCTTGTGGAAACCAGAACACCTGGACATGGGAAGGAACGCACAAACTTGCTTACAGAGGATGCCAGATAAGAACTCCAAACCCTGATGCATGGAGCTGTAATAACGTCACGCTACCCGCTACGTTACTGTGGCGCCCCAAACATATGGATGAAATTCTGCCCAAACTCTATCCGTAAGATTGTAGATGATGCCACTGCAATGGGCTGGATCTCAAATAACAATTGGAGTAGAGGAAGGAGACAGAGAACATAGTGACATGGTGTTATGACAAAACCTTCCCCTCAATGTCAACAAAAGAGCTGGTCATTGACCTCAGGAAGAGGTTGGTGCACCTGCTCCTGTTTACATCAAAGGGGTTGAGGATGAGAGAGTTGAGAGCTTCAAAATCCCAGGTGTGAATATCACAGATAACCTGCTCTGGTCCAACCATGTTGATGTCACGGCCAAGAAAGTTCAACACCTCTACTTCCTCAGAAAGCAAAAAAAAAATGCCATGCTTCCGTCAACCATTTTTATCAATGTACCAATGAAAGCACGGAGGCCGAGCTGGAGGTATGTCTCTACCAAAGGAGGTGTAAGGTGCTCCTTCCCTCCGTTAGTCTGCAGGTTACCCTTTGGCAAGGTATAGCATGTGCTTATCCCCCTGATCAGGGTGGCGTGAAGTCATGGGAGCAGATGGTGGATGGTCGTATGCATATCACGTCCTGGTTATGCAACCGCTAATGGCAAGCAGACAATCTCTGAAGAACAGCTGGGATCATCTCTCTTGTAAAGACACTGCCCAGAAGCCAATGGCAAACCACTTCTGTAGAAAAATATGCCAAGAACAATCATGGCCATGGGACCATGATCGCCTACATCGTATGACATGGAACATGATAATGATGATGATGACCAAAGAAAGCATTCTGTCCGGATGCAGAATGGCTTAGTATGGCAACTGCTCTGCATGTGGCTGCAAAAAGCTGTAGAGTTGTGGACACAACTCAGCATTTCACAG
This sequence comes from Mobula hypostoma, assembly GCF_963921235.1. Taxonomy (NCBI): domain Eukaryota; kingdom Metazoa; phylum Chordata; class Chondrichthyes; order Myliobatiformes; family Myliobatidae; genus Mobula; species Mobula hypostoma. Next base: position 34,168,331 of record NC_086116.1, read on the forward strand.
GAACCAGCCTCCACTCCAAGGACCTTCAGTAAAGGAGTCAGCATAATCAAAGACCTCAGCCACCCCAGACATTCTCTCTTCTCCCTTCTTCCATCAAGCAGAAGATACAAAAGCTGGAAAACATGTACCACCAGGCTCAAGGGGAGCTTCTATCTGCTGTTAACAGACTTCAGTATGACATGATGGACCCGTGGCCTCACAGTCTACCTCATTATCATCTTGCACTTTATCATTTACCCGTACTGCACATTTTTGGTGGTTTTCACACTTTATTTCTGCCTTGTTATTGTTTTGCCTAGTTCTACCTCAACACACTATGTAATGACCTGATCTGTATGAACTGCATACAAGACAGGCTTTTCACTGTATCTCGGTACATGTGACAATAATAAACCAATTCTAAGATTTACTCTCTATCCTTGTTCAAAGTCAGGTCTTTGACTTGAAATGTTAACTGTTCCCTATCCTCAGATTCTGCCTGACCTGTAATCTATCAGCTTCCACCTCTCCAGAGAAAACACCCACGTTAGTCCGGCATTGCCTTACAGTACACATGGCCTCTAATCCAGGCAGCATCCTGACAAACCTCTTCTATACTCTCTCCAAAACCTCCACATCCCTCCTGTAATGGGGTGACTAAAACTGAATGCAATACTCTAGATGTGGCCCAACTAGTGTCCTAAAGCCAGTTGACTGTCAGAATTTCATGACCAAGTCCTGCAATAGGGCCCTTCATCACTGACTTTTCTTAAAATCAGAGATGTTTGTTTTCTGGCTTTATTTCAGGTTTGGTCATTCATCATTATGTGCTGCGTCCTATGACGTGGGTGATAATGCTCTTTCCACGACCACAGCTGTTCTTGGCAAATTTTTCCACAGAAGTGGTTTGCCATTGCCGTCTTCTGAGCAATGTCTTTACAAGGTGGGTGACCCCAGCCATTATCAATACTCTTCAGAGATTGTCTGCCTGGTGTCAGTGGTCACATAACCAGGACTTGTGATCTGCACCAGCTGCTCACGTGACCATCCACCACCTGCTCCCATGGCTTCACGTCACCCTGATCAGGAGGCTAAGCAGATGCTACACCTTGCCCAACGGTGACCTACAGGCTAGTGGAGGGAAGGAATGCCTTACACCTCCTTTGGTAGAGATGTATCTCCACCCCGCCACCCACTTTGATCATCAGTGCCGAATTCTTGATTGGCATTCCATGAACCCCATGCACCTCCAGTGATGTCCCCCATTCCAGACCCCACGACAGTGGGAAATGCCTCTGTGTCCACTTGTCTCTTCTTATCTTGAAAAGTTCAATCAAATATCAAATACCATCATCCCTCAAAACTAATCATTTTACTCCAAGACCTGACATCAATACCTCCTTGTGCAATTGGATCCTGGATTTCCTCACTGGCAGACACCAGTCAGTTCTCATTGGCAAAAACATCTCCTCCACAATCTCCATCAGCACAGGTGCATCACAGGGCTGTGTGCTTAGTGGAGCCCCCTGCTCTACTCACTTTATACCTATGACTGTGTGGCTAAGAACAGCTCTAACACCATATTCAAGTTTGCTGATGACACCACTGTTGTGGGTCACATCAATGTTGGTGACGAATCAGCATACAGGAGGCAGATTAAAAATTTGGCTGCATGGTGTCATAACAACAACCTCTCACTCAATGTCAACAAGACCAAGAAACTGATCATAGACTTCGGGAGAGGGAAACCAGAGGACTATGAGCTGGTCCTCATCAGAGGGGCAGAGGTGGAAGAAGGTAAGTAACTTTTCACTATCTCAGAAGACCTGTCCTAGATCTATCATATAAGTGTAATTGCAAAGAAAGCATGAGAATGCCTCTACTTCCTCAGGAGTCTGGAGATTTGGCACACCATCAAAAACTTTTACAAACTTCTATAGACAAGTAGTGGAGAGTGGCTACATTATGGCTTGGAATGGGAACACCAATGCCATTGAATGGAAAATCCTACAAAAGGTAGTGGATCCAGCGCAGTACATCATGAGTAAAGCCTTTCCAACCATTGAGCACATCTACATGAAACGCTGCTGTAGGAAAGCAGCATCCATCATCAAAGATCCTCACCACCCAGGCCATGCTCTTTTCTCACTGTTGCCACCAGGTAGAAGGTACAGGTGCCTCAGGACTCGCACCACCAGGTTCAAGAACAGTTACTACCCATCAACCATCAGGCTCTTGAAGAAAAGGGGATAACTACACTCATTTATTGAGATGTTCCCACAATAAATGATCTCACTTTATGGACTCTTTTTCTTGTTATTTCATGCTTTCATTATTTATTGCTATTTATCTACATTTGCATTTGCACAGATTGTTGTCTTCTATGCTTTACTTGATCTTTCATTGATCCTGTTTACAGTTACTATTCTATAGGTTTGCCTAGTACGCCAGCAGGAAAAAGAATCTCAGGGTTGTATGTGGTGACATGTATGCACTCTGATAATAGAATTTACTTTGAACATCGAAGTACGGGGAAGCACAGTAGCACAGCAGTTGGTGTAATGCTTTAGCGCGCCAGCAACCTGGGTTAAATTCCCGTCACTCTCTGTAAGCTCTCTCCATGACCCCATGGGTTTCCTCTCACAGTCCAAGATGTATGGGTTAGGATTAGTGAGCTGTGAGCATGCTATGTTGGCAGTGAAAGTGTGGGCTGCCCACAGCACATCCTCAGACTGTGCTGGTCGTTGATGCAAATGACGCATCTCACTGCATGCTTCGATGTACACGACAAATAAAGCTAATCTAATTTAAATCTTAAACCAAGGCTTAACTTACTAAGTTTCATTAATGCGGCTTTCAGCATTTTGTTTTTATTTTTGATTTCCAGCATTTTGCTGTTTTTGAGTTTCAATCTCCTTCGAACAGATGGTGTTCGGAGACCAGTTGCCTGGAACCAGGAGCGAGGGACTCAGACACCTCAGGGGTAATGTCACGTCTATGGCGTCTCGCGAGGTGTTGACCCCTGGGAGATCCCAGATCCCAGCAGCAGTAGGGGCAGGCAGCAAAGCTGCTAACAATCCCCACTTCCCTGTGGAAAAAGGAGAGACGTGGAGGAGCCTTGGTAACAAGTCAGTGCTTGCTTATAACCAGGAACCATTCCTGGCGGGGGATGGTGCAGGGGGGCAGGTCACCTGACTCTCCACCCGATGATCTGGGAATGAAACCACAAGGGCACTGGAAGAGGCACGAGGGATCTACAGAAAGTGATGGTCACATTCCAGTCCATCACAAACATAACCCTCCTCACCATTGCGTACTGCCACAAGACAGCAGCATCTGTCATCAAGGACCCCAACCATCCAGGCCATGCTCTCTTCTTGCTGCTACCATCGGGCAAGAGGTACAGGAGCCTTAGGTCCCACACCTCCTCGTTCAGGAGCAGTTATTACTCTACAACCATCAGGCTCCTGAACCAATGTGGATAACTTCACTCACCTCAACACTGAACTGATTCAACAGCCTACAGAATCACTTTCAAGAACTCAACTCATGTTCTCAGTATTATTTATTTATTTTATTTGCAAGATTTGTCTTCTTTTGCACATTGATTGTTCGTCAGCCCTTGTTTACGTGTAGCTTTTTAAATTATTTCTATCAGGTTTCTTCATTTTCCTGTAAATGCCTGCATATACGTACTTTGATAATAAACATACTTTAGACGTTGGGAGGCTGCAGATGCTGGAATCTGGAGCAACAATCTATCACTAAAGACTCTCACCATCTGGGACCTGTCCTTTTATCTCATTTCTACCATCGGGAAGGAGGTACAGGAGCCTGAAGACCTACTCTCAATGATTTAGGAACAGTTTCTTCCACTCCATTATCAGATTTCTGAACAGACCATGGATGCTGCCTCGCTCCTGTCCATTCATTTTCACTTCTGCACTACCTAGTTCTGTAATTTATAGCAATTACTTGTCTTTGCACATTATTGCTGCGACAAAACAAATTCCACGTCATGTGTATCAATGATACATCTCAGAGGAACTCAGCATCTACAGAGGGGTAAGTAGAGTACAGGTAAATAAATACAATGCAAAGACCACAAAGAGGTCGATTAGAAGATCACGAGTTCACCTTTTAGTCCATTCAATAAACTTATAGGATAGAAGCTGTTCTTGAACCTGACGGTACATGCTTTCGGCCTTTTGTATATTCTGCCTGATGGAAGATGGGAGGAGAGAGAATGTCTGGGGTGGGTGGGGTCTTTGATTATGCCGACTACTTTAGTGAGGCAGCGAGGAGTGTAGACAGAGTCCATAGAGGGGCACAGGTTCCTGTCATGTGCTCAGTTGTATCCACAACACCCCGCAGTTTCTTGTGGTCACGTGTAGAGCAGTTGCTGTACCAAGCCGTGAAGTACCTGATAGGATGCTTTCAGTGGTGAATCTGTAAAAATTGGTGAGGATTGATGGGGCCATGGCAGATTTTTTCAGCCTTCTAAGGAAGAGGAGATATGGAGGTGGACTTACAGCTTTAAGCATAATTTAGACAGGAAAAAAAAACGGTTGACTCACCTTTTCTGGTTGATGACTAACTCTCTGTGAAGCTCCTGATGATTTTTCGATGACTTGACGGGATTGATCAGCTTTCTGGGCTTTATGAGTTCCGCACATTCTTCATCGTCTATATAATCCGGCTCGGCCATGGTCCCTCTTCCAACGCCTGACACACGGTGTCCCAATGCCGGGTTTTCACTCTCTGATGAACAAAACCAGAAAGCAGATCCCATAAGACCATAAGGCACAGGAGCAAAATTAGGCCATTCAGCCCATCAAGTCTGAAACACGATTCCATCATGGCTGATTTATTATCCCTCTCAACCTCATTCTCCTGCCTTCTCCCTTTTGATGCCTTTACTAATCAAGAACCTATCAACCTCTGCTTTAAATATACCCCCTGACTTGGCCCCCACAGCCACCTGTGACAACGAATTCCACAGACTCACCACATTTTGGCTAAAGATAATCCTCACGTCTGTTCTAAGGGGATGCCCTTCTATTCTGAGGCTGTGCCCTCTGCGCCTAGATTCTCTCAATATTGGAAATATCCCCACATCCACTCTACCTCGGCCTTCCATTGTTCAAAGTATAAAGGTAGGTTTCAAAGAGATCTTCAAAACTCAGCAAGTATAGATTCAGAGCAATCAAACACTCTTCATACATTGTCCGTTTCACTGTCAAGATCGTTCTCGTGAATCTCCACTCTAATGCTTCGAATGCAATGAATTTATCACTTATTTCATTCCACTAGAAATGTTCTATCCTACGCTGCTCATGACTTTGACAGAGCTTTATTTCCTCCGGCTTTCCAACTTCTACTAAATTCTGTCAATCAGCATTAACATGGCTGTCAAGCAGTGAATTTGGTCAAATCTAACATGTCAGGAAACTAATCCCCAAGGTATTCCATATGATCTCTGATCGGCTGTGTGACATGTTACGTACCCCGTAACTGGGTTGCCAAACCAGCAGAAATGGATCACTCAGTTGGAGTCTGGATTACTAGAACTAAGAAAGTTTTATTAAAGAAACAAGCAACACAGTAATCAAAAAGAATAATAAATGCAACATTCAGCAATGTTAACCACACATGTGCACAGAATTAAGATAACAGCATCAATCAAGCTCTATCGTTGTCTAGGGGTAAATGACCAAATTTCAAAGTGACTCAAAGTTCAGTCCAGTTTAGTAGTTCAGTTCGCAGTAATCGTTGCCATGGATGGACAACGTGGGGGAAGAGAGAGGGAGAACAGGAACAACTATTCATACACGACTTCACTCACAGACCGGCGAGATGGCTCACAAGCAACTTTTGGGCGGGTCCTTGGTGATGTCACCTGAGGTCACCGACTGTGACCCCTCCTCCAGATGCGGTCGATCCTCTGCAGTGAACCCGGCACCCAGGCAAGGGCGGACACACACCGGGTTCCCGCTGATCGTACCTTTCCACCCTGGCCGTTGTCCGATACTTCTCACCCACTCGTGAGAGGCGCACCGCTTCCAGGGTCTCGTTACCTCGGGTGGCGTGTGTCGTCTTAGCGAACCTGTCCCTTTTTATCCCCCTGCTGGGGTATCGCCTGTCCATCACTTCAAACAGTTCAGGGTTCAAAGGGGGAGCCGCTCCAGACAGCTCTCTCTCCCACGTCCCTTCATTACACATCTCCAGACGCTGCTCCATTGTTCCTTATCTCTCCTTCCCCTGAGGGCAGGTGGCAGACCACTTGCTGATGTCACTGATGCTAACCTAGGCCAGCAAACATCTTAATTTTATGTGTATTCTCGTCACAGACAATATTCCACAGGAGCTTATAGACTTATGAGAGGCATAGATAGGGTGGACAGCCAGAACTTCTTTCTCATGGAGGACAGCCCGAGCTGTTTTCAACCCAAGCCTGTTGAGCCAAAGCCTCCGACTTGAACGCGGGCCCACTCCAACAACCGCCGCTCCTCTTACACCTCCCTTCTTTTTATTGGCTGAAACAAAACTTGCTCCCGATGAAACTTGTTCTTTTCGAATGGCTTCCACCCTGCAATGATGGTGCTCTCTCACTTGCTATTTTAACTTGTGAATCACTCCTAATGAGAGTTGTTCTTCTACCAGAGTAGAATGGCTTGTAAAGCTATACCAGATGGCATGGCTTTAAGATGAGAGGGGGCAAATTTAAAGGAGATGCTCGGGGCAAGTTTATTTTTTTAAAATTTTCACACAGAGTGGTTGGTGCCTGGAACGCACTTCCAGGGTTGGTGGTGAAGGTAGGTGTGATGGGGATGCTTAGACAGACACAGAGATGAAGGTATACAGATCATCTATAGGCAGAGAGGATTAGTTTAATCTGGCATTGTGGTGAGTACAGGCATCATGGGCAGAAGGGCCTGCTCCCGTGATCTCCAGATGGACTTGTTGCCAATGGGGAGATGACTGGTGTGGGCTTCGATCACAGCGAAGTCTGTTTTTTCTGATTTGAGTTGTCTTGCAATTCAATTCAAGATTATTTAATGCCATTCCCAGTACACAGGTGTAAAGGAGAACAAAATAATTGTTACATTGTATGGATGCAGCACAAAAGCACAATAAGATAAAGAACACTATAATAATTTTTTAAAAACACAATAAATATAAATCCACATACATAGATTGATTGTATGTCCATAAAGTGATGTTAGGCACGGGATAGTCTGTACATAAGGTGGCTGACAGGAAATTAAAAAGTTGTGGTGGAATGGTGGCTGGTGGCATGGGTTAGTGGGTGGAGGTGTTGATCAGCCTTACTGCTTGGGGAAAGTAACTGTTCCCAAGTCTAACAGTCCTGGCGTGGATGTCACGTAGCCTCCTCCCTGATGGGAATGGGACAAACAGTCCATGAGCAGAGTGGGTGGGATCCTTCATGGTGTGACTGGCCCTTTCTGTATAAGTGTCCTTGATGGAGGGTAGGCTGGTGCCACCGATGTGCTGGGCAGTTTTGACGACCCGTTGTGGAACCTTCCTGTCTGCCGCAGTGCAGTTTCCGTACCAAGCAGAGACACAGCTTGTTAGGGTGCTCTCTACCATACATCCGTAGAATAACGTGAGTGTAGATCTGCATACCCACTTTCATGGTGGATATTGGGGGAAAGATGCAAACTTGACTGGAAAAGTGACAGGTAAAACAGTAAAAAGGGAACTACTGTCGTGAACCCATCACTTCCCACCACCAGTGGCTGTTGTGGAGAGAGGTAGGTGTGCTAAACATCCGCCTTAAAACCTCACCACTCAAAAGATGGTTCTTGCACAACTTCCTAACCCTAACATACAAAGGTCAATTAGAGGTCCAGATGCCGTAGCCCATTGGCCAAAGCCCGGAGATCTGTCCTGGAGTTGGAGGACTGTGTGGGGGTGGGAGGGTTTGTCATTAACACACGAAATTCTGCAGATGCTGGAAACACTGAGCAACACACACAAAATAAGGTTGAAAGGGTATAGAGAACATTTACAAGGCCATTGCTGGGTCTGGTGGACTTGAGTTATAAGGAAAGATTGAATAGGTTAGGACATGGATCCTTGGAATGTAGAAGATTGAGAGGAGATTTGATAGAGGTTGTCAAAGTTATGAGGGGTATGGATAGGGTAAATGCAAGCAGGCTTTTTGCACTGAGGTTGGGTGGGACTACAACCAGAGGTCATGGGTTACTTTACTTTATTGTCGCCAAATAATTGATACTAGAGCGTACAATCGTCACAGTGATATTTGATTCTGCGCTTTGCACTCCCTAGAGTACAAATCAATAGTAAATAGTAAAAATTTAAATTATAAATCATAAACAGAAAATAGAAAAGGGAAAGTAAGGTAGTGTAAAAAACTGAGAGGCAGGTCTGGATATTTGGAGGGTACGGCCCAGATCCGGGTCAGGATCCGTTCAGCAGTCTTATCACAGTTGGAAAGAAGCTGTTCCCAAATCTGGCCGTATGAGTCTTCAAGCTCCTGAACCTTCTCCTGGAGGGAAGAGGGATGAAAAGTGTGTTGGTTAAGAGTAAAAGGTGAGAAGTTTAAGGGGAACATGAGGGGAAACTTCATCAATCATTGGTTTATGAGAGCGTGGGATGAGCTGCCAGCACAAGTGAGCTCGATTTCAACATTGAAGGATAGGTACATGGACGGGAGATGTATGGAGGGGTATGGAGCAGGTTGATGGGAGTAGGCAGTTTAAATAGTTTGGCATGGATCAGATATACCAAAGGGCCCATTTCTAGGCTGTACTTTTCTATGGCTCTAAAATACTGGAGGAACTCAGCAGGTCAGGCAGCACCTATGGAAATGAATAAAGAGTTGATGTTTCGCACCAAGACCCTTCTGCAGGACTGGCAAGAAAGGGGGAGGAAGTCAGAAACCCTAAATCTAACCTGTATGCCTTTGGAATGTGGGGGAGGGAGCCATACAGTCACGGGAAGAACACACAAACTCCTTACACACTGTGACGGGAATCAACCCCCAGTTGGAGAATGCTGGCACCGTACAGCATTGCTCTAACTGCTATGCTGCCACATAGCCCTGTTGGAAGTTGGAATTGTAAACAGACTCTGTGACTGCTGGGCGTGGAAACACCCACAGGAGGTGAGCACAGTCAGGTCAGTTACTGACTGGCTGGGTGCTTATGAAGGTTGATGAATGCAGACAGGCTGGAACTGCCAATACACAAAGTAAAGTTCAGAAGTCTGGTTGCCACATAGCATTCCCTGCCTCCCCTCATTCTCCCTAACCAAAGCCACATGTACATATTGAACACATTTAGCTAATATTAAAAACAGACTAAGATTTTGTGGCCCGATTCTGCTGGTACTTTGAAGAGTGTAGTTTGAAACTTTTCAAGACTTTTTCTACTATTTTTTTCCAGAATCCCAATTATTTATCTTATTTTAATTTTATTCTGCAATATTGCGTAAAGTAGGCCCTTTGGGCTTTCTGAGCTAAGCCGCCCAACAACCCCCAACACACCCAATTGACCCTAACCTAACCACAGGACAATTTGCAATGACCAGTTAACCTACCCGGTATGTCTTTGGACAGTGGGAGGAAACAGGAGCACCTGGGGAAAATCTACACATTCCACGGGAAAGACGTATAGAGGCTCCTTACAGAACGGTGCTGGAATTGAACTCTGAACTCTAGAAAACCCTGAGCTGTAATAGCGTCATGCTAACCGCTACGATACCATGGCAACCAGATTTGTCATCACTTGACATACATGGTGGAATTTGTTGTTTTGTGAAACTACCATAATAGATCATATTAGAACATAATGGGACGGCACAGTGGCGTAGTGGTTAGCACAACAGTTTACAGTACAGGGGACCTGGGTTCAATTCCTGCCACTGCCTGTAAGGAGTTTGTATGTTCTTCCGGTAACCGCGCGAGTTTCCTCCGGGTGCTCTGGTTTCCTCCCCCCAGTCCGAGGATGTACCAGGCAAATTGGTCATTGTAAATCGTCCCCTGATTAGGCTAGGTTTAAATCAGGGGATTGTTGGGGGGGGGGAACGCAGCTCTAAGTGCTGAAAGGGCTTATTCCGTGCTGTATCTCAATACATTAATAAGTAAACAAACACAGCACATTACAGTACGATACAGGCCCTTCAGCCCAGACTATCGACTACATGATCAATCTAACCCTTCCCTCATACACTGCCCATTTCTTCTTACATTCATTGTACCTGGCTAAGAGTTACACTGATAGTATTGCACTAACCATGCCACCTGGAGTGTTGCGTTATTTTCTGCATATCAACAATATTGGATAAGATTGACTCTTGCCCTCACAATCTATATTGTTATGATCTTACATCTTATTGTTTACACGTACTGCACTCTCTCAGTAACTGTTACACATTATTCTGCATTCTGTTACCATTTTCCCCTGTTCACCTCAATGTACAGTGTAATGATCTGGTCTGTACCAACACTATGCAAGGCAAGTTCAGTACATGTGACAAAAATAAACCAATTCCAATACCAACTTATATCAAGGTGCAAGTTTGCCAGAGAACAATAAAATTAGGATAAAGCAGGAAATCCTATTTGTCACTTCAGGAATTGCATAACCTATATCTGTATACAAGAGATAAAGAGTTCTACCTCAATACCCCGTGTAATGATCTGATCTGTATGAACAGTATGCAAGAAAAGCTTTTCACTTTATCTTAATACATATTACAATATAAAATCAATTCCAATTCCAATCATATGTCCCAGGCTCATTAATACTCCCAACGTGCATCACCTCACATTAATCCAGATTAAACTGCATCTGCCATTTCTCAGCCTATTTCACCAACACACTGATACCACCCTATAGTTTAAGACCACCCTCCTAACTTCAAGCACAGGAAGATGGATTCTGAACCTCACAATCTTTCTCTGTAACTGTTACACTTTATTTTGCATTCTGTTATTGTTTTACCCTGTTCTAGCTCAATGCACTGTGTAATGATCTGATCCGTATGCAAGACAAGCTTTTCACTGTATCTTGATACAAGTGACAGCAAATAATCAATTCCAATTCTAAGAGGTAATGGAGAAGAAGCTTCCAAGCCCATTGTAAGGAGGATCAGAGAGAGATGAGAGATCTGCGTAGGGATTTCTGGAGCCTAAGACAGTTGAAGATGCATTCAAGAAGGGAAAAGCAATTAAAACCAGGGATGAGAGAGGATGTGGAATTAGCAGAGATGTGGAAACCAGGATTAGAATTTGAACACAAGCATTTAAAAATGTACTTGAACTATCCAAAGCATCACTTCCTTCCGCATACACTCAGTGGCCACTTTATTGGATACACCTGTTCACCTGCTCGTGAATGCAAATACCTAATCAGGCAATCTTGTGGGTGCAACTCAATGCATAAAAGCACGCAAACATGGTGAAGAAATGTGATCTAAGCGACTTTGACTGTGGAATGGTAGTTGGTGCCAGACAGGGTGGTTTGAGTTATCTCAGGAACTGCTGAACTCCTGGGATTTTCACACACAACAGTCTCTAGAGCAGGGGGTGCCCGACCTTACTGTATGCCTTGAACCGATACCATTAAGCAGGGGACCATGGACCCCAAGGTGGGAACCCTTGCTCTAGAGATTATAGAGAATGATATGAAAAAACAAAAAAAAAAGCATACAGTGAACAAACAAGAGAAAATCTGCAGATGCTGGAAATCCAAGCAACACACACAAAATGTTGCCTGGCCTGCTGAGTTACTCCAGCATTTTGTGTGTGTAGCATACAGTGAGTGGTCGTTCAGTGGGTGAAAACACCTTGTTAATGAGAGAGGTCAGAGGAGAATGGCCAGACTGGTTCAAGCTGACGGGAAGGTGAGAGTAACTCACATAACCATACGTTAGAGCAGTGGTGTACAGAAGGGCATCTTGGAATACACAACACACCGAATCTTGAAATGGATGGATGATAGCAGAGTTCCAATCCTGTACCGAATAAAGTGGTGACTGAGTGTAATTGCCAATGGGTGTTTCTGGTTTTGGGTTGTAGTATACGATTGAACCCTCCAGGGAGGGAGATGATTAACGTAGAGTAAGAAGAAAAAATATTATTTGCAAAGGAAGTGATAAAGTGGGAAAGAGAGTAGCTCTGTGAAGTGTCTTGTATTCCCATGGGGCCATCAATGCTCAGACATCAGGGCTTATCATACTTTCCTGTGTTAAACACCCAGTTGTTTTCTGAAGCAACCGAGAACCAGTCTGGTTCCTCTGATCGGGAAGAGGAACATCACGTCCCACCTTTCCGGCAAACTGACTTTTCCTAGGACTGCTTCCCACCTCCAATCTAATCTGGCCGAGCCTGTAAATTTGTAAACCACCTCCCAATCCCACAATTTCTCCCTCCCTGAGGTGATTTTTTTTTACAACAGTGGCAAAAAAACCCCAAGAGGAGGCAAGAAATGAAAAGGTCACCAAATTTCAAAGGGCACAGCATTAACTGGAAATGATTAATTATGAATAATTAAACAGGCATAATCAATTTAATTGAGTTTTAATTAATCAGGCCTACTTTGTTTTGACCCAGGTTTTTGAATGTAAATCAGAGGCAGGAGGATCCTTCTCTGATGGCCCAGGAGATCATGTCTGATAACATACACCGATGCCACCCTCCCCATACCCCAAATATCCAAAAGAAAATCTAAAAAATCAAATATACTTCAGTGACCAAGTCTCAGTGCCCTCAGGTGGAGAAATCCAAAGCATTGCACATCAGTCTTTCTTTATGTAGAGTTTTTCATAAATTCTATTGTATTTCTTTATTTTCCTTTAAACACCGCAAGAAAATGAGTCTTGGGGTCGTTTATGGTGACGTATAGGTACTTTGATAATAAACTTACTTTGGCTTTTGCACAGAAGTTATGTGGGGTATAGGTCAGAGTATGAGGAAGGTTTTGACTGTAGAAGGGGCTGAAAACTGGGGTGAGAATTTCTACACGGAGGCAGCGACTGGCAGCATGTCCTTGTTTTACTTGTTATTGCTGAGTATATGATATTACTGCACCTCAGTACACATAAGAATAGGAATCTAATTTACCAATTTATCTGTTCTTCTAATTGACTCTTAAATGTAGTAACTGCATCAGGTTCCACACCTATGTTGCAAGGTATCTCCCACACTGGGATATGAGGACAGATAAAAGTTGAACAGGTTAGAACTTTATTCCCTGGAGCGTAGGAGAATGAGGAGAGATCGGATAGAGATATACAAAATTATGAGGGGTATAGATAGGGTAAATGCATGTGGGCTTTTACCACTGTGCCACTTTTTCTCCCCACATTCCTATCAACTTCGTCCAGAGTCTACCCACCTACCCACAAACCAGGGACAATTTGCATCAGCCCATTCATCCAACCTGTACATTGCTGGATGCAAGAGGAAACTGGAGCACCCGGTGCAGTCAGAGAGAGGACGTACAGGTCAGGACTGAAGCCAGGTGTCTGTTTGCTTTTCACGCTGTGCTACTGATTTCCTTTCCTAAAGGACAATCGAGTAGATTTGAGGATTGTTTACTGACACTGTTCATTTTGTTAATTGCAGATTGTTAAATTCAGCAAATTCAAATTTGCCAGCAACCGCAGCTCTGTGTCACAATATTCAGGTTCAAGTTCTCAAGTTTCAAATTTCAAGAATCCGTGCCAGCCCCCAAAACAAATCAGGTCTTTCAGCCTACTGCCTTTGCTAATCCACAGGATAACTCAGGCTATTCAGCCCAATGAATTCAGTTTATGTCAGCCCACACAACAAATCAGACCATTTAGCCCAATCAGTCCATTTTAGCCCCATAATGACATAGGCCATTCACCCCTTTGACTCTATGCCAGCCCTCAGAATGAAATGAGCCATTCAGCCCATTGTCCAATCTAGCCCACAGAATGAAAGGCCATTCAACCTAATGAGTCTATTCTAGCCCATGGGATGACTACAGTGATTCTGTCTAATCAATCAGTCTATGCCAGTGTACAGAATGATTTAGTACACTCATTCCAGTCAGTCTATTCTGGCCTACATTCATCCCATTGCGTCATGTAGGCCATTGAGGTGTAAAGGGAGCCATTCAACCTACTGAGTCTATGCCATGCAACAGAGTAATCGCAATGCCCCACTGTAACCTGTCAGCCTCACATCCCATTGACTCCCTCGCACCTCATCGTGCTCTCATCCACCACAACCCCCACTTACCATGAACTCATGACTCACTCCCAATGCCTGCAAGATGGCTCCCGCTGCAACTCCATTGGGCAAGTTTTCCACTCACTTTCAATAAAGTCCCCCCGCAAGACCCTCCTCCTCCCCGCGGGTCAGCACACTGTTTCAACAATGCCCGTGCATGGCGTTTGCTGAGCCGTGGAGAACATTATTCAGTGCACGGCAGACTGCATTTTGTGCCTGGGAACCAACCCTGGCTAATCATTTATACAACGTCTCAACCTTTGCCCTTATTTGGAAGGGAGCTGAACTGACTGAGCAATCCCAGGTCATGGCCTGCCTGCGTCAAAGCCAGACACAGACACCTGTGCTGTGTTATCTACAGGAACTAGCAAGACTCGCCCTCAGGGTGAAAGAAGAAAGCCTGCTCCCTGCCACTTCCAGCTTCGTCAGCCAGAGGCTGTTCCCCATCACAGCACCTCCTTCAGTGAGGGTTTTATTTTTTGAAACAAACTTCCTCCATGCAGGAGCTATCAGTATAACGTGGCGAGGATCAGATGCAGCCTGGAACTCCAGAAAATGTTCTCCTTTTCATTGCGCGCATTAGAAATTGGGAAGTGACCAGGGAAGTAGTCGTAAGGAGGAACTGAATAAACACATAACAACCCACACAAGATGCTGGAGGAACTCAGCAGGTCAGGCAGCATCTATGGAGAGGAATAAACAGTTGATGTTTTGGCCCGAGACCCTTCTCCAGACCTGAGAAGGAAGGGGGAAGATGCCAGAATAAAAAGGTGGGGGGAAGGGGAAGGAGGATAGCTGGAAGGTGTTAGGTGAAGCCAGGTGAGGGGGAAAGGTAAAGGGCTGGATAAAAAGGAATCTGATAGAAAAGGAGGGTGGACCATAGGAGAAAGGGAAGGAGTAAGGGATCCAGGGGAGGTGATAGGCAGGCGAGAAGAGGTAAAAGGCCAGAGTGCAGAATAGAAGAAAAGGGGAGAGGGAGGGATTTTTTTTTACGGGAAGGAGAAATCGATGTTGATGCTATCAGGTTGGAAGCTACCCAGACGGAATACAAGGTGTTGTTCCATCACCCTGATGGTGGCCTCATCGTGGCTCCATGGACTGACACGTCGGAAGGGGAATAGGAATGGGAATTAAAACGCTTGGCTACCTGGAAGTTTGGCAGATGCTGCAGAGGTGCTCGACAAAGTAGTTACCCTAATTTGCGACAGGCCTCACCAATGTACAGGAGGCTGCATCAGGAGCACCCCAGCAGATTCTCAGGTGAAGTGTCGCCTCACCTGGAAGGACTGTTTGGGGTCCTGAGTGGAGGTGAGGGAGGAGGTGTACGGGCAGGTGTAGCACTTTGGCCACTTGCAGGGTCAAACAAGAACAGGCAAGGAAATCCAGAGCAACACACACACAGAATGGGTGTCTGATGTTTTCTTGAATGGGTTCCATGGTGTTAGTTTTGGGGCTGCCTGTGGGAGGACAAATCTCAGAGTTCTATTCAAACGCTCATAGGAAATGGCTTCCATCATCAGAGACGCCCACCACCCAGGCCACGCGCTCCGCTCACTGCTGCCATCAGGTAGAAGGTACAAGAGCCTCAGGACTCGCACCACCAGATTCAGGAACAGTTACTACCCCTCAACCATCACTTCCCATCCACTGAGATGTTCCCAGCACCAATGGTCTCACTTTAAGGGCTCTTTATCTCACGTTCTCATTATTTATTTATATTTGCATTTGCACAGTCTGTTGTCTTCCGCACTCTAGCTGATCTTTCGTTGTAGTTACTATTTTATAGATTTGTGGCATACACCCACGGGAAAATGAATCTCAGGGTTGCATATTGTGACATGTACGTACTTCGATAATAAAATTTACTTCGAACTTTTAACATATGCTTAGATAATAAATGTACTTTGGATCTTTGAAAATGCTGGAGGAACTGAGCAGATCAGGCCACATCCATGGAAAGAAATAAATATTCGATCTTTTGGGGAGAGACCATCAGAATTTCAGCTTCCAAATGTCGACTCTTTACCCCCTCCATAGATCAGGGGTTCACAACTTTTTTTATGCCAGGGACTCCTACCATTAACCAAGGGGTCCGTGGACTCCAAGTTGGGAACCTCTGCCAGAGATGCTGCCTGACCTTCCGAGTTCCGCCAGCGTTTTGTCAATGTTACAGTTGAATAAACAAACGAAGGAGACAGAGGAGGTGAAGTTAAGCCACCTTGGAGCAGAAACAACAACACAAAGCAAAGGGGCTGAATGGCCTGTTTCTGTGCAATGTGTCGCATTAGAGGAATGGGGAAATACAAGAGCTAGACACCAAGGATGAACGAGTCATCTGCAAAATAGCAACACAGAATCAGCAGGAAGCAGGCCGAACAATGGGTAACGGCTTCGAAAGAAAGGTTGCACCTCTGGCAGTGAGGTGCTCCCTCAGCTCTGCAAGGCTCTCTCTCAGACCTGCTTCCTCTTGCACGGTGGAAATTGCAGATCTACAGTACTGTGCACAAGTCTTGGGCACATATATATAGTTAGGGTACCTAAGACTTTTGCTCTGTACTGTAGTAATTTTACATATTGAACTGTACAGGTGCCACAAAAAAAATTTCATGACATATGTGAGTGATGATAAACCTGATTCTGATATGGGTCTCTATTGTGGACTGAGAATGGGAAGGGGTCAGAGAGAGAGGATTCATGTTTGGGAAAAGGGGAAGGGAGAGGGGAGGGAGCTGTAATGATCAATAAACCAATTGTTTGGAATCAAACAATCTTGTCTGGTGTCTCAGGGCTGGGTGAGTCCGCACCCGCGCCACACCCAGCCCCTGGCACTCCTTCTCTGCCACCTGTCCCACACCCCTCCCATGGCACTCCACCCTCCCCATTCTCAACATCCCTTGCTCTCGCCAGATTTACAAACCTGCTATCTGCTCCTCGTTGACAAATACAGTGCTGTGCAAAAGTCTTAGGCCCCCTAGCTATAAATATCTGCCTAAAACTTACAATAAGCCAGTTAATAAGTAGTGCAAAAGGAGCGCCAAAGGAGTAGTAAGGTAGTGGATGATCATCTTCAGCCTACGAGTGGTCAGTTCAAGAGCGGAAGTTGTCTTTAAGCCTAGTAGCTTGTGAGCTCTTCTTCATCACTGAACTCTTCCCTTAACCTACGGACCCACTTCCAAGGACTCGTCATGTTCTCGATGCTTATTGCTTATTTATTTAGTATTATTTCTTTCTTTTTGTATTTGCACAGCTTGTTGTCTTCTGCACTCTGGTTGAATGGTCTTTCATTGATTCTGTTGTGGTTTTTATTGAGCACACCTGCAAGAAAATGAATCTCAGGGTTGATAATAAGAACTTTCTCCAGCTTTTGTATCTTCTGGCCAACAGGAGGGGGAGAAAGGAGAGTGGCCAGGATGGGAAGAGGTCTTTGATTATTTTGGCTGTTTGCCTGAGGAAGCGAGAGGTGCGGACGCAGGCAGTGGACGGGAGCTGGTTTGCACCATGGACTCAGCTGTATCCACAGCTACCAGCAGTTTCCTCTGGTCTTGGACAGAGCAGCTGTCGCTGGGACTGATCACAAAGTAAACTCAGATCAGAGAGAGTGATCTCATCAACCTCAGCAAATCCCTCCTGGAAAGGTTTGCATCAGGATGGGGAAACTAAACCAGTCCTTGGCACCACCACCTTGCCAACCTCCCACACTACAGAAAGAACCATAAAGATAAAAATTTTAAATAAGCTTTATTTGTCACACGCATGTCAAATACAGTGAAACATGTTGTTTGTGTCGAATCAAAGCAGAGAGGATTGTGCTGGGGAAGCCCGCAAATATCACCATGTTTCTGACATGCCCACAAATGACTAACCATATCGGTAAGACTTTGGAATGTGGGAGGAAACCAGAGCACCTGGTGGAAACCCACACGGCCCCGGGGAGAATGTACAAACTCCTTACAGACAGCGACAGGAATCGAAGCGGGTCTTACAGATGGCGCTGTAAAGCGTGACGGTAACCGCTGCCACCTATGTGGGCACGTGGCCAAGTGGTTAAGGCATTGGACTAGCGACCTGAAGGTCGTGAGTTCGAGCCCCAGCCGAGGGAACGTGTTGTGTCCTTGAGCAAGGCACTGAATCACACATTGTTCTGCAATGACACTGGTGCCAAGCTGTATGGGTCCTAATGCCCTTCCCTTGGACAACATTGCTGTCGTGGAGAGGGGAGACTTGCAGCATGGGCGACTGCTGGTCTTCCATACAACCTTGTCCAGGACTGCGCCCTGGAGAGTGAGGACTTTCCAGGCACAGATCCATGGTCTCGCAAGACTAACGGATGCCTTAACCATGCCACCACCCCGTAACTGAGCACATTTACATGAAGCTCTGCCACAAGGGAACAGCAACCATCACCAACGACCACACCATTCGGGCCGTGCTCTCTCTCGCTAGCACCATCGGGAAGGAGCTGCAGGAGACTCAGGATCCACACCACCAGGTTATTACCCGACAACCATCGGGCTCCTGAACCAGCGTGGATGACTTCACTCACCCCAACACTGAACTGATTCCTCCACCTACAGACTCTACTGCCCATGTTGCCAGCATTATTTTCTTAAAATCTGCACAGTCCTTAAACGGCTCAGTAAAAGGCCCCTCGAGCCTACGCCGCCCAGTTACACCCATGTGACTAACTAACCTACAAACAGGAGAAAATCTGCACAATCTGTAAACCCAGAGCAACGCACTCAAAATGCTGGAGGAACTCAGCAGGTCAGGCAGCATCCGTGGAGAGGAATGCAGTCAACATTTCGGGCCGAGACCCTTCTTCAGGATTCCTACCACCCCCTGAGTCGTGGAATGTGGGAGGAAGCTGGAGCACTCAGAGGAAAAGCTATACAGCCATACGGAGGAAACCAATATGGGAAAACATCCCAACGGATAGCGATGGAAATTGAACCTGAGTCACCCATGCCATAGAAGCGATTTGCTAATCATTACATACCCTGCCGCCTGGATATTTGCCTTCATTTGGCAGACTTTATGTTTTTTTTAAGATTCTGTTGTATTCTTTTATTTTTTTCTCTCTAAATGCTTGCAAGAAAATTAGTCTCAGGGTAGCCTATGATAACATATACGTAGCTGAATAATAAATTTACTTCGAACTACTGAAGTAGAACCAAGCAGTTGCGAACACCTGCCCTGCGAAATGAATATTTGCGCAGGCTCATTCTTATTCCGAAGGAACCCCTCTGTCTAACCAGATGGTGCACATTTCTGAAGATTATGGAATCATTTGCAGGCACAAGGACGTTTACAGATGGTGTCAGACAAGGGTGGGGGGAGGGAGCCAAACAAACGGGAAGCGGCAGGCGCACGTCAGCTAACAAAGCAAGCAGCTAGCCACAGTCGAAGGTCTCCAACTGAGAAAAAGTAGGGTTTTTTTTAAAAAAAAACAGAATTAGACAAATTCTGTAAAATGAGTAAGGTTCCCAGAATCTCTCCGCTGAATGCACAGGAGTCTTAAAAGCGGGAAATCCTTTGACTAGGAAACCATAATAAATTGGAATATGGAAGACTTTGGTGGTTGAAGACATGGATCCCACAGAGGTGACAGAAGATTTTGACCTAATTTGGAGAAAAATCTGGATATACTTCAGAAGGGAAGCAAGCTTTACAAGACACAGTGGGACTCAAAGAGAGGGATGAGTCCCAGTGCAAGATTCCCTAAAGGTTAACTTGCAGGCTAAGTCAGTGATACATGAAATGAAGGCAAATGTTTACATTCATTTTGAGAAGATAAAAATATAAAAACAAGGATGTGATGCTGAGGTTTTATAAGACATTGGTCAGACGGCACTAGTGAGCAGTTTTCAGCCGCGTATCTAAGAGAGTATGTGCTGGCATTGGAGAGGGTCCAGAGAAGGTTTGTGAGAATGATTTCTATGAAAGGTTTCTGGGCCTATACTCACTGGAGTTTAGAAAAATGGGGGGGGGGGTCTCTGAGTCTAGGATCAGCGGGCACAGCCTCAGAATAGAAGGATGTCCCTTTAGAACAGAGATGAGGAGAAATTTCTTTGGCCAGAGGGTGGGGAATCTGTGAAATTCATTGCCACAGGTGACTGTGGAGGCCATCATTGGGTATATTTAAAGTGAAGGTTGATAATTTCCTGATTACTGATATAAAGTAGGCAAGACAACAGCTGTATTTCATTAGGAGTTTGAAGAGATTCGGTTTGTCATCTGCACACTTGAAAAGTTCTATAAATGTACCGTGGGGGGGGGGCTACTGCATAGGGCCGAAAAAAGCTACAGAAAGTTGTAAAATTAGCCAGCTCCATCATGGGTACTAGCCTCTGTAGTACTTAAGACATCTTCAAGGAGCGGTGCCTCAGAAAGGTGGCGTCCATTATTAAGGACCCCCAACACTCAGGGCATGCCCTTTTCTTGTTGTTACCATCAGGAAGGAGGTACAGAGTGATTCAGGATCAGCTTCTTCCCATCTGCCATCCAATTCCTGAATGGACATTGAACCTATGAATACTACCTCACTCTTTTTTTTATTATTATTTCTACTTTTGCACTTTTTAAGTAACTACTTACTATACATATATACGTACATTTACTGTAATTAACTTTTTCCCCTACGTTATCATGCACTGCATTGTACTGCTGCCGCTAAGTTAACAGGTCTCATGGCATATGCCGGTGATAATAAATCTGATTCTAATATATTGGATAAATAGATGATCAATAAACATGGCCAGAAA
This sequence comes from Mobula hypostoma, assembly GCF_963921235.1. NCBI lineage: Eukaryota > Metazoa > Chordata > Chondrichthyes > Myliobatiformes > Myliobatidae > Mobula > Mobula hypostoma. Next base: position 34,189,319 of record NC_086116.1, read on the forward strand.
CAAACCCATTCAGTCTGCCTCAACACCAACGTCTGTCCTTGCAGCAATAAGGAATGGAAACCTATCTGCAGTCTAGTGATCTCACCAAGACGTACAACTGGGAAAGTCCACCTTAGCATTGTACTCTAACCACTTTCCAATGAAGCTGCATACTAACTAGTTTCAGATTCATGTGGTAGGAACAGGTCTGCAAGGATTTCAAAACAACAGGCACAACACTGATCACTACAGTTTAGCAACACTGTGACCACTTCAATCACTTTACTGTAAAATAGACTTTTTGTTTGCACTAGTTCTTTCTTGCAAAAATATTTAATTTACATTTTACTTTTGGTGGGTCTCATCAGCAAGAACGATGAGTCAGCATACAGAGAGGAGGTGCAGTGCAGCGGTTAACAGACTGGTGCAGAGCCAACAACCTGTCTCTGAATGTCAACAAAACAAAAGACGACTCCTCCATAGAGATCATTAAGAGCACCAAATTTCTTGGTGTTCACCTGGCAGAGAATCTCACCTGGTCCCTCAACACCAGCTCCACAGCAAAGGAGGCCCAGCAGCGTCGTTACTTCCTGCGAAGGCTGAGAAACGTCCATCTCCCACCCCCCATCCTCACCACATTCTACAGAGGTTGTATTGAGAGCATCCTGAGCAACTGCATCACTGCCTGGTTCGGAAATTGCACCATCTTGGATCGTAAGACCCTGCAGCGGATAGTGAGGTCAGCTGAGAAGATCATCGGGGTCTCTCTTCCCACCATTACAGACATTTACAATCACACGCTGCATCTGTATAGCAAACAGCATTACGAAGGGCCCCTCATACAAACTCTTCTCCCTCCTGCCATCTGGCAAAAGGCACCAAAGCATTCGGGCTCTCACAACCAGACTATGTAACAGTTCCTTCCCCCAAGCCATCAGACTCCTCAATACCCAGAGCCTGGATTGACACCAACCTACTGCCCTCTACTGTGCCTATTGTCTTGTTTATTATTTATTGTAATGCCTGCACTGTTTGTGCACTTTATGCAGTCCTGGGTAGGTCTGTATTCTAGTGTAGTTTTTGTGTTGTTTTTACGTAGTTCAGTGTAGTTTTTGTATTGTTTCACGTAGCACCATGGTCCTGAAAAAGGTTGTCTTGTTTTTACTGTGTACTGTACCAGCAGTTATGGTCGAAATGACAATAAAAAGTGACTCGACTTGACCTGAACACTGCTTACCTGACACTTTGTGCCAGAGATGATGCTCGAGTAAGTTTTTCATTTCACCTGGGCTCACAGGTACTCATGCCAATGACAATAAACTTGGGTTTGACTTTAAAAAGCAGAATATTTATTATTGCACTGGAAATATCCTTAAGCCGATTACATTAAACTATTAATGGATTTGTTGGTTGTAGGATGTTGGAGAGGCCGCAGAATACGATGTCCATTCTGAGGTTATTCCATTAGCTTTATGAAATAGCTAAATTTATTCCAATTTTTTTTAAAAGACTGCATTAGCTCTGCCCTTTGGCTGAACACATATCTACAAGCCTTTCCACTCGCAGTGTTGCAACTGCCCGTGCTCTGTTTGCCATCACGATCAGCTCATTTCCTTTCAGGGAAAATAACATTTTGGACACGCCACAGCTCTGTGACTGATAATGGAAAGCCCTGGAAAATGATTATCCTTTCATTTCCAACCACCATCCATCTGTAATCTATCACCCTGCTGGTTCCTAACTGTCTCGTGTCGAATCCTGGCCTTTCAGAGATTACTTCATGTATTAAGGCCTTAAGAGGCCACGGTTTTTTTTAAACTTGCCTCCTTCTTCACTGCCAGACATTGTGTGTGCAAACAGACGCATTCAAATAAAGCCTGGAATTGAAGCCCCAGAGGTTGCTTTCAATCACAATTACCATAGCAACTCTCAGGAGCCAGAGTTTGATGGAGACTGAAGGCTCTAATACAACAGAAAGAACAGTATTGACTTTTCCACAGTCTTGGGGATTCAGCCGCCACTTTAATACTCCTGGAACAGAATGGCTCCTGTAAGACATATGACAGCCAATTTTTTCCCAGCTAACTTTCACATCAGGCAATGTTCTGATGTGGAAACGATCAGTTATGTAATATTGATTGAACCAGTGTGGATTAACTTCACTCACGTCAACATTGAACTGATTCCACAACCTATGGACTCACTTCCAAAGGCTTACAACTCATGTTTTCAATATTATTTTATTTATAGTTAGTTTTTAAAATATTTGCACAGTTTGTCTTCTTTTGCACATTGGCTGTTCTGTCAGTGTGTAGTTTTTCATTAATTCTGTTGTAGTTCCTTGTATCTACTATGAATGCCTGCATGAAAATGAATCTCAGGGTTGTATATGGTGACATATATGTGCTTTGATAATAAATTTACTTTAAACTTTGAAATATTGGGCCAGCACTGTTGCGATCGAGCTCCCCTTAACTTCTTCAAACCAAGGCGCGTATACTATAGAGCACAATCAAGGCCAGTTTAACACTTCACTCAGTGAACATTTATCTTGCTTCTCACAAAAGAGGCTTCCAATGCTGTTTTTACTGAAGGAGGTCATGGACTGAGGGATCATTCTCCTCAAACTGTAATGCGCAACAAATATTAAAAATGTAAAAAACTATTTTCGTTACAACTATGACCATGCCACGGAAGAACTTTTGGGTATAAAGCACTTTAGGAAGGCAGGGGGTCATAAAACCACAAGACAGATGAGCAGAAGTAGGCCATTCGACCCATCGGATCTGTTCTGCCATTCCATCATGTCTTATTTATTATCCCTCTCAACTCTTCTCCCTGTGACCTCTGACACCCTGACTAATCAAGAACCTATCAACCTCCGCTTTAAACATACCCGATGACTTGGCCTCCACAGTCCTCTGTGGAGATGAATTCCACAGATTCACTACCATCTGGCTGAAGAAATTCCCCCTCTACTCTGTTCTAAATCGATGTCCCTCTATTCTCATCTTTCATAAACTTTCAGCTTCTCGCAGTCAAGGCACAAACTTTAAGGGGTTTGACAGAGCTCAGATTCAGTAACATGTCGCTGGGTATGATGTATCCGGAGATCAAGTGGTGTTCATCACATCTGTACACACACAGACTTCTGCAGATGAAAATAAGCTTGACTTTGACAAGACCAGAGTTCAATTCCTACCACAGCAACTTGTGGGTGCCACGGTAGCGTAGCGGTTAGAGCGACGGTAGTGCTGCTCACGGCATTGGAACTCAGAGTTCACTCCTGGCAGAGTTCAGCGTTCATTCCTGGCGTCTTCCTGAAGGAGTCCCTGTACGTCCTCCCTGTGGAATGCTTGGGTTTTCTCCGGGTCCTCCAGTCCCCTCCCACAGTCCAGAGACGTACCGGGTAGGTTAATTAGTCATTGTAAATTGTCCTGGGACTAGGTTAGGGTTATATCAGGCTGTCGGGGGTTGCTGGGCAGTGCAGCTCGAAGGGCCGATTCCGCACGGTATTGCTAAATAAATAAATGTTTAGGATTTGCCAGAGCGCAGATGCAGTGACATGCCTGTGGAACAAGTCACTGGATACAATGATTTTTGCGGAGAACAAGTGGCTAGAGATTTATAAATGTGGCTCAAGAACTATTGGGAGCAATGAACTGACTGGCTGTGTCACACAAATGCACACTGGCACGTTCAGCCGACAACAGTAATCTCACAGCAACTCACAAGTGTGCTGAGGCAGAGGCAACCAGTCAGCAAAAAACAAAACTGCATATGCAAACGGAAGACAAAATCTAGATGCTAGTGACATTTATTGCCTGTCTCGAATTACCCTAGAGAAGAAAGGTAGCTGTATTTGTCACCTGTACATCGAAACATAGTGAAGTGAGTCCTGACGAAGGGTCTCGGCCTGAAACGTCGACTGCGCCTCTTCCTATAGATGCTGCCTGGCCTGCTGCGTTCACCAGCAACTTTGATGTGTGTTGGTTGATACAGTGAAGTGCGCTGTTTGCATCAAATCAAATCGGTGAGGATTGTGCTGGGCAGCCCACAAGAGGCGGCACACTTCCGACGCCAACATAGCACGACCACAAAACATTAACCCTAAAGGAGTACATCTTCGAACTGTGGGAGGAAACCAGAGCACCCAGAGGAAACCCACGCAGTCACGGGATGGACGTCCAAAACTCCTTACCAGCAGCGGTGGGAATTGAACCCTGGTCAGGGATAGCGCCGCTGTAAACCGCTACGACACCGTGGCAGTTCCTTAAGCCTGTTGGTACGTGCTTTCGGGTTCTTGTGCCTTCTGCCCGATGGGAGAGGGGAGAAGAGAGAACGTCTGGCATGGGCATGACCTTTGATTATGCTGGCTGTTCTACTGAGGCAGCAAGAAGCGTAGACACAATCCATGGAGGGGGAGGCTGGTTCCTGGGACATGCTGAGTGTTGGCAAGTTTTTGGCTAGGACGGCTACTGATGATGTACGCTCCAAGGAACCTGAAGCTCTCAAGCCTCTTAAGCTCAACTCTGCTGATGTAGATGAGAGGCAGGGCCACTGCTGCCCCCCACCCTCCTTAAATACAGGTTTTACTCATTTTGACCATGGAAATCGATATCGCCTGTCCATTCTACCTAGGACTCTGATAATCTTATTAACTTCAACAGTGCTTTAATGGACGTGAACACATGGAAGCACTTACCAAGGTTCCCTGGAGTTACAGCAATGATGGGCGGTGGGTGATTCAGGGTATAACAGTGAAATATCAGCTGCGCCTTCCTCTTCGCAATGACTGCACTTGCTGACGCACACACCCTCCCTCACACTGATTTGAGCTTTGCTGCCTGTGCTTGCTCACAGTTCCTGTTCCAGAACAACTGTTAACTGTCACAAACTAATTACACTTTGTCACACAACCTTCTGGGGGGTGGGGGGAGAAGACAAGAAACAAGGGCAGCTTAGTATGCACTTGCTCTAGTTACAGCACTACAGACAAAGTCACATTCTGCTTCAGTTCGGTAGGTCTGAGCTTAGGAGACTGGCTGACGTTCACATTCAACTAAGCACGAGGGATTCTGAAGATGCTAGAAATCCAGAGCAACACACACAAAGTGCTGGAGGAACTCTGCACGTCAGGCAGTATTTATGGACAGGAACAAACCATCAACATTTCAGGCTAATGAAGGGTCTTGGCCCAAAATGTCGCCTGTTCAGTCCTCTCCACAGATGCTGTCTGACGTGCTGAGTTCCTCCAGCATTTTGTGTGTGGTCCTATAGATTTTAACCTACAACTTACCAAACCAGGCATGGGATACAAGAGGGAACTGGTCCTTCTGTAAAGCACTAGGGAGGCACCTTCTCAAATGCAGTCACCGTATAACATGGGGAACACAGCATAGGAAGATCCCATAAGAATGCAATGTCTAGATAACACAACAAACTGCAGGGAGTTGTGGACACAACTCAGCACATCACAAAAATCAGCCTCCCCTCTATCAACTCCGTCTTCATTTCTCACCGACTTGGTAAAGCAACCAGCATCGTTATAAGTTCCCACACAAACTGGACATTTTCTCTTCTCCTCTCTCCCACCAGGCTGAAGATACAAAAGTCTGAAGGCGTGTACCACCAGGGTCAAGAGCAGCTCCCTCCGCACGGTTATACGATTATGGAACTGTTTCCAAGTTACAATAAAGAGGGCCCTTGACCTCATAACCTGACACACACAAAATGTTGGAGGAACTCAGCAGATCAGGCAGCATCTACGGAAAGGAATAAAGAGTTTATATTTCCGCCGAGTTCCTCCAGAATTCTTTTGTGTGTGACTGAATATCTAACAGCTGCAGTATTTTGTGTTTATGACCTCATAATCTACCTCGTTATGATCTGGCATCTTATTGTTTACCTGCACTGCACTTTCTCTGTAGCTGTTACACTTTATTCTGTGCTCTGTTATCGTCTTACCTCATTCTACCTCAATGCACTGTTGTATTAAATTGATCTGGTTCCTTAGGGTTGTTTTAGCAGGGGGAAGGTAATGGGGACAAGCTCCCACTACTTGTTGAATGTTCACAATAACGTATGCCTCAAATAGCCTCTGACATCCAAGTCCAGCTCCTAGCCTTAATGTGCAGCTCAGCTACTTAGCCTGGTGGAACCGATTCTAGTGAGAGGAGAAGGGGAAAAGGGCGGGTTACTGGTGCTTAAGACCAGTCACTTTGGGCAGATGGGTTTCATCAGCCATGGTCGGCATCTCATCTAGAGGGAAAAGCCTGATTTCAAATTTCCGCTGCCTTGCAGCTACACCCACTCATGGGGAAGGCTTTGGAAGTAAGAAGAGGAAGAAGAAAGCCCTCAACTCCGAGTGGAGTAATCAGGACGCCGTCATGACAGCGTTTTTTTTAAGCAGGCTTTCTTATTTTTACGAGGCCGAGTTGCTAGCTCGACGCTCAACCCAGCACGGATGGAAAGCATTCAAGGGAGCTGGCTGGATTCGAACTTGGGAGCCTTCGCTCCGAAGTCCGGCGCTGATGCCTCTATGCCACCAGCCGGCTTTGGAAGTAAACCGCGAGGGAAAAATCCGGAGCCAGAGTCCCTAAAGCTGTCCTATGTTGAGTTCGATATTGACTGGCATCTCCTGCAACGCTGCTGGTGCCAAACTGTATCGGTCTCTGTCGTTCCTTTGGGTTCATCAGCTGTGTGGAGAGGGGGAGTCTGCTGCATGGGCAACAGCTTGCCCTTCATATTGTACTGCCCTGGCTTGCGTATCACATAGACTGCTGGGATGCAATATCTGTGGCCGAACCTGACCAACGGAGGCCTCGGCAATTAAATTAACCTGTATGGATGGTACGCAAGACAAGCTTTTCACTGTATCTCAGTACATGTGACAATAATAAACCAATTTACCAATTTTAATTAGTTTTTATGCTCCTTGAGGTGTTTTCCTCAGAGCTGCATTATAAAACTCAGATGTTGAAAGCTGTTATTATAACCATTAGCTAAACCACTGGACACAAGCCTCCACTGTAAGGCAGACGCTCTCATAAGCAGCTGTCTCCTGTCGTTCTGGCTCACTTGGCAATGCTGAGGGAAACGTGCCAATTCTCCTCAGTTCCAGCTGGTCCCTGCCTCCCCTCCAGTATTTATCAGTGGGAGATGGTTTCCACTTCACTGTGTGAAGAAGCTGCCCCTGATGTCTGGTCAAACTCGTGCCCTTTTGCACATGGGTTGAATGCCCAAGTTGGTGAGATCTTTCATTGATTCTATTATGGTTATTATTGCCTTATGGATTCATTGAGTATGCTCAGAAGAAAGTGAATCTCGGGGTTGTATATGGTGACATATATGAATTTTGACAGTTTTTTTTTAAACTTTGTTTTTAAGCTCCCTCACCCTGGGTAAAAGATTACATGGTTCCACCTCGTGTGTGACCCTCAGGATCTTGTACACACTGTCAGGTTACCCCTCGATCTCCTACATTCCAGGGAATAAAGACCTGGTCTATGCAACTTCTCCCTGTAACTCAGGCCTCCAAGTGCAAGAAACACATTGGCAAGTCTTTTCTCTTAAATTTCTTTACAGATACAGCATGGCAATAGGCTCTTCCGGCCTAACAAGTCTCTGCAGCCCAATTATGCCCATGTGACCAATTAACCTACTAAGTTGTACGTCTTTAGAACATGGGAGGAAACCAGAGCACCTGGAGGAAACCCACATGGTCGTGCAAAGTACTTACAGACAACGGGAACTAGGTACAAACTCCTTACAGACAACGGGAACTATGTACAAACTCCTTACAGACAACGGTGCAATTGAACCTGGCTTGTTGGCCCTGTAATAGTGTTTTGCTAACCACTATGCTACTGTTCTGCCCTTTTCTGCATGCTTTCTAGTCTCATAATGTCTCCTGTAACAGGGTGACTAAATAATACTCCAAGTGCAGCCTCACCAAAATCTTAATTAACTGCCTCATAACTTCCCAGCTGCTTTGCTCACTGCCCTGACTGATGAGGGCTTGCGTGCCAAATGCCTTCCAAACCCCTATTTCTTGGAGCTGAACAACTAACTTTTACTTTAAAGTTGAAATTTAGCTCGTCTATTGTCATTCAACCATACACATGTACACAGCTTAACAAAACAATGTTTCTCAGGGTCCAAGGTGAAAAGCACATTACGTACATCACAAACAGCACAGAACGTAATATAAACAGATAAAGAACGTTTTCTGTAGATGTGCAAGTTGATGTAAAATGCGTATACAACACAGAACACTTTATGTCAAGTTCCTGGGTGTCAACATCTCTGAGGATCTGCCCTAGGCCCAACATATTGATGCAATTACAAAGAAGAGATAACAGCGGTTAAATTTCATTAGAAGTTTGAGGAGGTTTGGCAAGTCACCAAAGAAACGCACAAATTTCTACAGATGGACCGTGGAGAGCATTCTAACTGGCTGCAACACCATCTGGTACGGAGAGGCCGCTGCACGGGATCAAAATAAACTGCAAAAAGTTGTGAACTCAGTCAGCTCCATCATGGGCACATGTCTCCCCAGCATCCAGGACACCTTCAAGGAGCGATGCCTCAAAAAGGCAGCGTCCATCATTGAGGACCCCATCACTCAAGGCAAGCCTGTTCTCATTGCCACCATCAAGGAGGAGGTACAGGAGCCTGAAGGCACACACTCAATGATTCAGGAACAGCTTCTTCCCCTCCCGCCATCCAATCTCTGAATGGACACTGAACCCGTGAATATCACCTCACCACTTTCTTCTTCTCTTTTTGCATTAATTACTTAATAGAACTTTTAAAATCTATATATGCTCACTGTAATTTACAGTCCTTATTATGTTTTGCAATAACCACTCCCACAAAAACAACAAATTTCACGACACACGCCGGTGACATTAAACCTGATTCTGAAGGCAAATGTACCTCCGGCATTTTGTGTGTGTTAGGTTATGAGGTCAGGACTCTGTCCACAGAATGCTTCTTAAAGGTCAGATCCAAAACACTGCCACCAATTCTTCCTCCACAAATACTGCTACTTTCCTTTCGAAGTGATGTCTCCCTTTCTGTTACTCCTCCCAGTCATCGAGTGAGCAGATGATCTCACACCTGACCTGCATCGAATGTCGAGGAGGTTGGACAATTAAACTTTTCCAACAGAATGCTCTCAAAGCAATAAACTGCAATTTCACATGAGCGTCGGAGACAGGAGCATCAAGAACAGACGGCACCACTAACAGGCCACCATCGTGACCTATCAAGGTCGTTTTCATGGGGAGCCTGAATTAGCTGAGTAGAGTCAATTGATGGGACATTACTCCTCCCACGTTGACCTAAAGGTCTTCACAGTCAAGGAAATGTATTCAGAGGGTAGGCCCTATGTGAGATTTGAAAAGCAGCAGGCAACCTGTACAAACCGAGAGCACATACAGCACAGATTTTCACCAGAAATGGTGAATGCCAATTGTCGGGCAGAAGACCAGAAATACTCCTGCTTCCTCCCACATCCCAAAGATGTGCAGACTAGTAGGTTGATCAGAATAGAGTGTTCCAATACTGCAGTGCAGAAGCAGACCTTTTGGCTCATCTAATCCATGCCAAACAGTTTTTCTGCTGAGTCCCATCAACCCACACCCAGACCACAGCCCTCCCATCCACTTATCCACGTTGAAATCGAACCCCCATCCACCACTTCCGCTGGCAGCTCGCTCCAGACTCCCACTACCCTCCCAGTGTGTGTGAGAGTGGGGAAAGGATAAACTAGGATTGACGTAGGATTAGTGGAAGTGGGTGGCTGATGGTCAGGGTGGACTCAACAGGCCAAAGAGCCTGTTTCAGTGATGTACCCCCTTAATGCCCCTCCAATTCCTTACACAGTCTGGCCTATAGTTATACAGCACAGGCACAGGCCATACTGCCCAACGTATCTTTGCCAACCATCATGCCTATCAACATCAATCCTACCCTCTGTGACTTATACCTTCAGATACCCGTCCAGGTGCATCTTAAATACTGTTCCTATCTACACCACTCTCTTCTCCTCCACCCCAAACTCTGAAATTCCAGCTGGGCACAAAGCTGTTCAGGGATCTTGAGCCAAAAGGGGATCACTTCACTTGCCTAATCATTAAAGTATCCCTACAACCAATGGACTCACTTTCAAGGACTTTTCATCTCACGTTCTCAAGTTTTATTGCTTATTTATCTATTATTATTATTTCTTTCTTTTTGTATTTGCACAGCAGTTGAACGTCCCAGTTGGGCAGTCTTTCGTTGATTCTGTTATGGTTATTATTCTATAAATTTATCAAGTATGCCCACAAGAAAATAAATCTCAGAGTTCTATATGCTGACGTAGGTACTTTGATATTGAAACTACTTTGAACTTTGATTAGATTACTTATTTGTCAAACGTAGATCGAAACATACAGTGAAATGCGTCATTTGCGTCAACAACCAACTCAGTCCGAAGCAGTGCTGGGGGCAGCCCGTAAGTGCTGCCTTGTTTCTGACCCCAATGCAGCATTCCCAAACTTACCAACCTAACCTGTTTATCTTTGGGATGTGGTGGGAGGGGTGTGTGTGTGAAAGATGAAGCATCAGAGGAAACCAGTGCAGTCACGGGAATGAATGGGAAATGCTGGTGTTAGAAATGACACCCACCCCCTGTGACTGAATAAATAATATAAACAACTAGTCACTATAGAACTTCAGTGGCTGAAACAGCAGTGGGAAACGGTCACAATGCCCGTCCTGTCTGCACACTACCCGACCAGGAACACCATCAGCAGATTTGCATCTCTCTATACCCAGCAACTGATTTGCCCTCACTTTCCACTTCCTCAGCACCACACAGCGAGTCCAAAACAAATGGCAGCACTGAAAATCCCAGTGAGAGCTCGGGCGGTTTCTGCACCGGCTTTAACAGCCTCCGGGCAAAATCTCTGAGCACCAAATGGTGTCAAAACCACTTTGTGCAGGACTTGGCAGTTAATGAATTAAGGGTGGCAGTCAGTGTCAGATCAGCTACTTCCCTCAACCATTACTCACCTAAACCAACTGCACAAACCCTAATCACAACCTCAGTTGGCAACACTATGATACGTCTCTACCAAAGGAGGTGTAAGGCCCCTAGCCGGCAGGCCACCCTTGGGCAAGCTGTACTTCCTGCTTAGACCTCCCCCCACAATCAGGGTCACGAAAAACCATGGGAGCAGGTGGTGGATGGTTGTATGAGCAGCTGGTGCAGATCACAAGTCCTGGTTATACAACCACTGAAGCCAAGCAATCTCTGAAGAGTATTGATAATGGCTGGGGTCACACATCTTGCCATGAACAGTCACGGTCATGGAACAACCATGATCAACTACATATGACATGGCACATAACAAACGAACAATTTGACATGTATCACAGCTCCTTCATTACCACTGGGTTTAAATGCTGAAACTCCCTGCCCAATAGCACCAGAGAGACTGCAGAGTTCAAGAAGATGTACGGAGAGGGAGGAAGCATACCCCTCCTCTCCTATCAAATTCCTACTTCTCCAACCCTTTGTCTTCTCCATCTATCACCTCCCAGCTTCTTATCTCATCCGCCACTCCCTCACCAAACTGGCTTCACCTATCACCTAGCTTGTTCTTCTTCCCTTCTCCCCACTTTTTTTATTCTGGTGGCTTCCCCCTTCCCTTACAGTCCTGATGAAGGGTCTCAGCCTGCCGGAATGTCAACTCTTTATTCATTTCCACAGATGCTGCCTGACCTGCTGAGTTCCTCCAGCATTTTGCCTGTGTTGCTTTGGATTTCCAGCATGACTGTCTGGAATGGAGACTCCAAAGCACAGAGTCACAAGAGGCTGCAGAGATTGCAGATTCAACCAGCTCCATCACAAGCACAATCATCCTCACCATCTTCAGAAGGTGCACTTAGAATCCTCACCACTCAGGACATTCCCTCTTCATCACTACCAACAGGGAGGAGGAAATCATAAGCACAACAGATACTGCAGATGCTGGAAATCCAGAGCAACAGACCCAAAGAGGTACTGGGCAGTGCCAAGCAGCATCGATGGAGGAGAATAAACAGTTGACGTTTCAGGCTGAGTCTTGATGAACTGTCTCGGTCTGAATTATCCTCTCCACAGATGATGCTCGAATTGCTGAGTTCCTGCAACGTTTTGTGTATGTTGATCGGGGAGGAGGTACTGCAGCCCGAAGGCCCTCACTCAACAATCAGGAAACAGCTTCTTTCCCTCTGCCATCAGATTTCTAAATGGACACTGAACACAAACTCATTTAGAGCCATAGAGTGAAAGAACACTACAGCCCAGAAACAGGCCCTTCTGCCCATCTGACCCATGCTGAACTATTAACCTGCCTCGTCCCATTGACCTGCACCTGGGCCATAGCCCTCTGGACCCCTCCCATCCATGTGCCTATACCAGTGTTGCAATTATTTAGTAATCCATTGTAATTTTAGGTCCTTGCACTGCACTGCTGGCACAAAACCACACACTTCACATCAAACAAAGGCAATGACAACATACCTGGCTCTGATTTTGCTAGCAATCACCACAGGAGGAACAAGGACAGAGGTTAAAAAAAAACTGGGCGCCAGGATAGCAGTTAGCGCGATGCTATTACAGCCTGGGGCAAGTCAGAGCTTTGAGTTCAATCCCAGAGTCCTTTGTAAGGAGACTCTGTACATCCTGCCCGTGGAAGGCGCGGGTTTCCTCCGGGTGTTCCGGTTTCCTCCCACAGTCCGAAGGCACATCAGGTCGGGGAACTGATCATGTGATTAGGTTAGGGCTAATCGGGGTCGTTGGGGGTCGCAGGGCAGCGTGGTCGAAAAGCCAGAAGGACCTACTCCACGCTGTATCACTAAATAAATAAATAAACAGATCGATACAGTGTTGAGAGGAAACTATTGATCATTTCATTCATGAGGGACAGCGGCATTTAAATCACTTATCTGGGAGAGATAAAAACTACTTCTACCTCTGCAACAACTATCGTAATCCCGTCTCCAGATGGAGAGAGTGGTTGTCAACAGATTGATTCTTGCAGCATTACATATACTGCAAATTAAACAGTTTGATATTATCCCTAAAGATCCCAGAATCAATTTAATGACATCGTTCACTGGATTAAAAATAACACCAATAACGAGGGTAGCTTCCTTAAGATTGTTATAGCCAGAGGGAGGTACTGGGGCTAAGTTTCCACTACCTATTACACGCTCCCAATGGCACGTGCATTAAATAGTCTCTGACAGCCAAGTCCAGCTCCTGGCCTTCACATGTGGCTTAGCTACTAAGCCCAGCAGAACTGTTTCTACTGACGTGAGTTACTTTCTAACTGTTTCTACCGACCTTCCCACAGAGGTGGGTTACTGGTGCCTTAAAACCAGTCGCTTAGGCCAGATGATGGGGCTCATCAGCTGTGGTTGGCAGCTCATCTAGGAGAAGAAAAACTCTGATCTCAAACCTCCACTGCTTTGCGGCCATACCCACTCATGGGGAAGGCTTTGGGAGTAAATCTCGAGGAATAATCCATAGCTGGGGTCTCCAAGGCAGTCCTACGTTGAGTTCAACGCTGACTGGCAACTCATGCGACGACGCTGTTTCAGTTTCTGCTGTTCCTTTGGGTTTATCAGCTGTATGGAGAGGGAGAGACTGCTACATGGGCAACAGCTCGCTCCCCATATCGTACTGTCCCGGCTTGTGTAACACGTAGACAGCTGGGACCACGACACCCATGGTCGACTGCGACCAACGGAGGGCCTCAGATAGGGTAGACAGTCAGAATCTTTTCTCCGGGGTAGAAATGTCAAACAGCAGAGGACACACTTTTAATTTTGGGGAGGTGGGAGGGGGTGCTTGAAGATGATGTGAGCAACAAACTTTTTTCGTAAAAACGTAGAGAGTGATAGGTGCTTGGAATGGGTTACGAGGGGTATTAGTGGAAGCGGGCAGTTTGGTTGAGTTGAGGAGGATTTTAGGCAGAATATGAAGGGAATGGAGGGATATGGATGGTAAACAGGAAGAGTACATTTAGTATAAATTGGCATCAAGATCAGTGCAATGTTCTGGGCCAAATGGCCTGCCCAGTGCTGTCCTGTTCTGTGTTTGATATTTAATCATTTGTTCCGTATTTATTCAGGAACAGACTCTTTCAAGCAGTAGTATGTGAATCTTCATGGGCCTTACCTGAATCAGCTTTATTATCACTGGTGTAACGCCATAAGGTTTGTTGTTTTACTTTGCAATACATAAAATATATGATAAATTACAATACGAAACTGCATGACCCTCTATTGGTCAGGGTCGACCATGGATGTCACGCCCCAGCTGTCTAGATACACAAGGCTGGGCAGTACGATATGGAGAGCAAGCTGTTGCCCGTGTAGCATGCTCCATCTCTCCCTCTCTCCAAAGGAACGGCAGAGGCTGTTACAGTTTGGCACCAGCGGCATCACAGGAGTTGAACTCAACATAGGACTGCCCTAGGGACTCCAGCTCCGGACTATTCCTAAGGAGTTTTCTCCCAAAGCCCTCTCCAAGAGAAATATATATATATATAAAAGGGAGTAGTGTGAAAAAGAGCAAAACTAGTGAGGTAGTGTACATGGAATGCTCAGGAATGTGATGGCCAGGGGAAGAAGCTCTTCCTGCATCATTGAGGGTGTATCTTCAGCCTCCTGTACATCCTCCCTGAGGCCATGTCCTGGTTGATGGGGTCCTTAATGATGAATGCTGACTTTTTGAGGCATCGCCTTTTGAAGGTGTCCTCGATGCTGGGGAGGTGTGTGCCCATAATGGTTGAGTTCAAAGGGAAAGGAAATGAGGGTCTAACAGTGTAACCTTTGCACTCTAACCTTTGACACATTGCGCCCAGCTCCTGTCAGAAAATAGTGATTTCCACGCTGTGAATAATAGGCTTATTTAAAAAAAACGAGAAGTCAAGGAAAAGGAAGTGATCCGCAGGGAAGGCTTACTGGCTGAGGGATCTTGGTTTTAAACCCAGACTTGCTGTTCCTCTCTGCATTGCCCTAAATTCCCGGCATTATCCCAATTCACTGCAGAATTCCTGGAAATAGCGGTATTATATTTAGTGTTGGAGATTGAGAACAGCCCGCAATTAAGTCAACTGTGGAAAAAATTCCACCCGCCCCCCCCCACTTCCTAGGGTTCAGTCTTTTCCTTCTTAAAGGCACAGGCATGCAGGAAGACCCAGCCACAGTTGAATGGCATTGTGCCGGAACCCAGTGATAGGCCTCCTAACATTCAGCAGAGACCAGCAGACTCCTATCCCGCCCTTGATATCCATGCTGAGCAGATTCTAGTGGGCAAGAAGCAAGAACGGCCATCTCTGGAATTCAGTCTGGCCTCCAACCTAATCAACGTCTCTCCATATTTCAGTCCCTCGGGTGCAGGTAAATGGGACAAGGCAGATAACAGATCGGCACACCAGATGGGCAAAAAAGCCTGTTTCCATGCTGTAGTGTTCTATAAACTCTTTATTCCTTGGAATGTATAACATGGTGCAAAAGTCTTAGGCATTTATATAGCTAGGGTGCCTAAGACTTTTGCACAGTACTGTAATAATTTTATGTATTGCACTGTACTGCTGCCACAAAAAAAAATAAGTGAGTGATGATAAACCTGATTCTGATATAGGTCTCTATTATGGACTGAGAGTGGGAAGGGGGTAGGGAGAGGGGAATCTTAGCTGGGGAAAGGGGAAGGAAGATGAGTGGGAGTGGAAAATGACTGTAGACAGACATTCTGTAATGATCAATAAACCAATTGTTTGGAATCAAGTGACCTTGCCTGGTGTCTCAGGGCTGTGTGTATCTACCCCAACCCAACACTCCTTCTCTGCCACCCGCCCCACACCCCTCCTGCGCTACTCCACCCTCGACGTTCCCAAAATCCTTTGTTTCCACCAGATTTATAAACTTACTGTCCGCTCCACATTGACAAATACAGTATTGTGCAAAAGTCTTGGGCGCCCCAGCTATATACATGTGCCCAAGTCTTGTGAACAATACTGTAGGAGATCGAGGGGTGACTTTACAGAGGTATATACAATCATGCCAGCTGTACACAGGGTGAATGCAGTTGTTTTTCCAGGAAGAGGGAATTAAGAACTAGATTTAAAGGGAGAGGAGAAATACTTAAAAAGGATCAGAGAAGCAACTTCTTCACAGAAGGAGATATACAGAGAAGACATAGAAGCAGAATTAGGCCATTCAGCCCATCCAATCTGCTCCATCATTCCATCATGGCTGATTTACTATCCCTCTCAAACCCATTCTCTTGTCTTCTTCCTGTAACCTTCGTATAATCAAGAACCTATCAACCTCTGCTTTAAATATAGCAAGTGACCTGGTCTCCACAGCCCTCAGTGGCAATAAATTCCACAGGTTCACCACCCTCTCTCTGGCGAAAGAAATTCTTTCTCACCTCAGTTCTAAATGGATGCCCTTGCATTCTGAGGCAGTGCCCCTCTGATTTTCTGCCCGCTGTAGGAAACATCCTCTCCACATCCACTCTATCTGGGTATTTCAATATTCGATAGGTTCCAACGAGACTCCCCCTCATTTCTCTAAACTTCAGAGAGTACAAGCCTAGAGCCATCAAACATTCCTCATACATTAACCCTTTAATTCCACGGATCATTCTTGTTAACCTCTTCTGGACCCTCTCCAAACCCAGTACATATTTTCTTAGATAAGGGACCAACAAGTGCAGGCTGACCACTTCCACAGAAAGCCTTAGCGAGGCTTATAAGACATCAAACCCAAACGTGATTAAGATTAACCTAGATTTGAGGTTATTGAGACCGAACAGGGAATTCTACAGTTTCACCGCCCTCTGGCTGAAGAAATTCCTGCTCATCTCTATTCCAAAGTGAGGTCCTCCAGTTCTGAGGCTGTGCCCTCTGTACCTAGACTAAAGAGTAAACAGTCCATGTTTCGGACTGAGACCCTTCATCAGGGCTGGAAAGAAGGAGAAGTTTTCTCCGGCCCGAAATGTCGACTAGTCACTCTTTTCTATGGATGATGCCTGGCCTGCTGAGTTCCTCCAGCATTTTGTGCGTGTCGCTTTGGATTTTCAGCACCTGCAGATTTTCTCGTGTTAAGTAAGTCCAGCCCTCACAATGTTGTACAGAACTGCAAACAGTTCAGAAACAGGCCCTGCAGCCTTTGTGTGCAATCGGAGAGGAAAGAGTGACTGTAGTCTAAATTTGGATCTAAACTGCACTTTCATCCAGCAGCTCTTTACTGGAGACCATCCTGTCCCTCGTTCCCTCTTGCTTCAATTTACTTCATAGAGTCACGGAATTTCATTTCCTCATTTTTAATTTATGGTTCGTGACTCAGAATCCAAATAACTTTGAAGCCTGAGCGGTGTGGCAGGCAGTGGAAGGCCGGTTCCGAATGCTCGGGTGGCTCAGTCGACACATCGGCTACGGACAGAGTGGTGATGATCTGCTTCTTTCTCTGTGTGTGTGTGTGTGTGTGTGTGTGTGTGTGTGTGTGTGTGTTTGGAAGAACACCTCCTTTACCCCTCTCTACCTGAAAGGAAAGGGGGCGATGGGACGAGTGTGGCAAACAGTTGGCAAGACATCTGCAGGTTTGAGAGTCTGGGCCAGGGACGAATCCCCGCACCCCCCACTCCTCCTCCAGGTCGGCGAGTCCCAGGGTCGGAAGTTCGTGTGGGCCAGAGGTCGAGTCGGAGCCCCGTGCAAGTCCAGAGTTAGAGGCCCAATGTTCAAAGTCCTGTGATCAGGGAGTGTCCTGGGGGCCAATATCAAAGGTCAAAATCTGAAGTCGGCAGGCCGGAAGTCGCGGCCCTTGGGTCAGCAAGCATGGAAGCCGGAGGCCCGATGAAGGGGAGTCGGGGCCAGAACCAGCGGCTAGAGGCCTGTCTGTGTATGTGGGTGGGCGGGAGGCAGGAAAGGGGCTCATTCTGCAGCTGTTGCTATTGCTTGCATTCTGTTTCGGTGCGTTCTGCCGAACATTGTGGGTATGATACATCGGGATTGGAATGCCCGGCAACAGTTCCAGGCTGGTCCCAGCACATCCTTAGCTTGTGTTGGATGTTAACGCAAACAACGCATTTCACCGTACTTTTCGATGTGCGTGATAAGTATATGAATTTGAACCCAACCTTTCGAGAGCTGCAAATCTCTCCAGAACACGTTATCATGTCCCGGCTAGAATCAGGATGCTGCAAGTCATCATGGGCTTCCCCACTACGGAGGAGTGACAGAGGTTCAGGGGTCGGGGACCTTGCCGGCCGGGACATGCCCCACAGCAATGTGAACAGCTCACTGCACAGACACTGCGGAACTGAATTCAGGCAGCTGGCAAAGTATTCAAGGGAAATCTGATGGACAACTTCTTCGCTCTGAGGGTGGTGCAAGTGTGGAATGAGCTGCCGGTGGAGGTGGGTTCAGTCGTAACTGGGCGGCATGGTGGTGTCGTGATTCACACAACACTTCACTCTACCAGGAACCAAGGTTCAATTCCCGATGTTGCCTCTGAGCAAATTGTATGTTCTCACGGTGATTATGTGGGTTTCCTCCGGGTAATCCAGTTTCCTCCCACAGTTGAAAAACATACAAGTTAGTAGGTTAATTAGTCATTGTAAAATTGTCCTGTGATTAGACTAGTGTTTAATCGGGGAATTGCTTTGTCAGTGCGGCTCAAAGGGCTTGTATCTCAATCAATCGATAAATCAATAAATAAATAAATAGATTAATTAATTAAAGAGAGGTTTGGATAGGTCCATGGATGGGAGGGGCATGGAGGGCTATAATGACCTGGGAGTGGGTAGTTGGGACTAGGCAGAGAAACAGGTCAGCATGGACTAGATGGGCCGAAGAGCCTGTTTCTGTGCTGTATTACTTTCCAATCATTCTGGAATGTTACTTATTTTTTATTTTGACTCTGAGCTCTGACGCCCTGGGCTGTAATAGCATCACGCTAACCACTATGTTACCAAGACGCCCTTGAGATGTTACCAATAACACCTTCTGAAGTAATCCATGTCAATGCCAAACTCTCTGTTGTACTGTGCACCTTCTCTAACTCAATTCTAGCTCATCCCTCGCAGAGTAGGCTGGTCATGCAGTCGTAGAACTCTACAACACAGAAACAGACCCTTCAGCCCATCTAGTCTGTACCAAACCATTATTCTGCCTAGTCTCACCGACCTACACCTGAACTATAACCGTCCAATCCATGTACTTTTTCTAACTTCTCTTAAATGTTAAACTCAACCCCATACTCACCACTTACACTGGCAGCTCGACCCACAGACTTATCCCCGTCTAAGTGAAGAAGCTCCCCCTGAGGTTTCCCTTAAATATTTCACCTTTCGCCTTTAATCCATGACCTCACTATGTTTTTGCACTTTTTTAATTTAACTTCTAATATATATATATTTCTTATTGTAATTAACAATGTTTATATTTTGCACTGTGCAGCAGCAGCAAAACAACAAATTTTGCAGTAGTCAGTTAGATTTTGATTCTGCCTGTACATGATTCATATCATTCTCTGCATATTCCTAAATCTAATAGCCCCTTACACGCCTGTCGTACCTGCCCCCTGACAGTGCATTCCAGCTACCCAACACCAAGGAAAAATTATTGCCCCCGACCTCCTCTGAACTAACACTTTGCAGCATCAGCGACTGGAAGAACGGGGTTCAGTTCCCAGCAAAGAGTTTGTACCATTCTCCTCGTGACTGCGTGGGTTTCCTCTGGGAGCTCGTTTGCGTGAATGAGAGCAGGAATGGACCTGATGAGCAGAATGATTCTCCCAGCATAGCCAAAATTTCTATGTTCCTCCACTCCTGTTTGCAAGCGACAGGCCCATTGAGTGATTCTTCGCTGGTGACCATTAGACACACGAGCAGAATTAGGCCACGTGGCCCATCGAGTCCGCTCCACTATTTCATCAGGACTGATTTATTATCCCCCTCGTTCTCCTGCCTTCTCCTCTTAACCTTTGACACCCTGACTAATCAAGAACCTATCAACCTCTGCTTTAAATATGCCCAGTGATTTGGCCTGCATAGCAGTCTGTGGCAATGAATTCCACAGAGTCACTATCATCTGGGTAAAGAAATTCCTCCTCATCTCTGTTCTAAATGGCTGTGCCCTCTGGTCCTAGACACTTCCAGGAACTATCCTCTCCATGCCCACTCTGTCAAGGCATCCCGCTACAGAGAAATTCTGGAAAACACAAAAATTCTATAAGTTAGTGAAGAGGCTCTTGGGACAAACCCTTTCCAGCTATTATCTCAACTTTTCTGATTCCATCTCTTGGCAGCGCAGGATGGATGAAACAGGAAGGGAGAGGCATCGGCATGTGCACACGGAACTCCCTTGCTGTGGAACAAAGGTGCACTCTCCCCGTGGGGAGAAGCAAGATGCAGGTCACTGAACACAGGTGGGTGGGTATCCTGGAGTGGGTGAAAGGTGAGGGGGGTGGGGGGAGAGTGCGGGTGGTTTACCCGAGCACCTCCACTGCTTTTCTCCTGTAATTCCTTAAACTACAGCAGACCGGCTGCTGATTCACAAGCTGTAAGCTCCCTTGGTACTTGGTGCCTTGCCAAAACTACACTGCGACACCAGCAAACAGAAACAAGAGGCTGTAAATGTCAGGTCATCAAACCATACCAGCAGTCAAAGCTGTAACACCCTTCAAAAGAACCATCAAAAACACAAGAAAGTCTGCAGACGGTGGAAATCGAAAGCATCGCAAAATGCGGGAGGAACTCAGCAGGTCAGGCAGCATCTATGGAAAAGAGATCCCAGTCCTGAGGAAGAGTCTTGGCTTGAGACGTCGACTGTTTAATCCTTTCCATAGACACTGCCTGACCTGCTGAGTTCCTTCAGCGTTTTGTGTTGCATCACCCAGACGACAAATATACTGACAACTTGACTCTGGCCAAGACTGCTTTTAAATAGCCATCTTCCAATAAACAGATATTAGAAAAGATAAATTTGCTTAATGTTTTGCATTTTAAAACTAAACCCACTAGGAGCCACTGGGCAACTTTTTTTTAGCCAGAGGGTGATCAGTACGTGGAACGAGCTGCCAGGGACAGTAACAGCTTTGGTGGGTACATGGAAAGGTTTGGTTATAGACCTAACATGGGCAAATGGGACTGATTCGAATGGGCATCTTGGCTGGTGTGGGCCAGATGGGCCAAAGGACTAGTTTCCACACTGTGTGACTCTGACGCCATATAATGGGCGTGAAGAGAGTCACAGGACCAATGCAAAGTTCTGCTTGAAATATTTCCTCCTTCTCACGCGCTGATGATTATACTTTCCAGATTTTTAAAAAAACACGTTTTTGGTTTAGATTTCTGGCCTTCACTTTCTTCTAAAAAGGCAGCATTCGTCATTAAGGACCCCTATCACCTAGGACATACGCTCTTCTCATTGCTGCCATCAGGGAGGAGGTACAGGAGTGAGAGACACACAACACACTCAATGATTCAGGAACCAGCCATCAGATTTCTGAATGGACATTGAACCCATGAACACTACCTCACTACTTTTTATTCCCCTTTTGCACTATTTAATGAAGTTATTTTTTGCATATATCTATTGTAATTCATAGTTTTTGTCATTATGTATTGCAATGTACTGCTGACACACAAGGACAATTTTTATGACATATGCCGATGATATTAAACCTGATTCTGATGCCAATTCCTTTAAAGCTCTTGTTTCTGTTTGGCTTAGAGTGAAACTAGGCCATAATAAAAGTCAAGAGTCCAGCAAATGTATTTTCACCACAATCCTCTGATGGTCTGACTAATCCGGGAGGAAAGCATTGGCTTTGTCTCACAGGAGCCCATGCTGGCTCCAAGGGTTTGGTGTCTGATCGTAAGGGCAGAGGGAAGTTGGGTGGGGGGAGGGAGAGGGGGAAAGGGGAGAGGGGGAAAGGGGAGAGGGGGAAAGGGGAGAGGGGGAAAGGGGGGAGGGGAAAGGGGGGAGGGGAAAGGGGGGAGGGGAAAGGGGGGAGGGGAAAGGGGGGAGGGGAAAGGGGGGAGGGGAAAGGGGAGAATTTTTACTTCACCTGGCAGGACTGTTTGGGGCCCTGAATGGGGGTGAGGGAGGAGGTGAATGGGGGTGAGGGAGGAGGTGAATGGGCAGTTTTGGCTGCTTGCAGGGATAAGTGCCGGGAGGGAGATTAGTGGGCAGGGACGAATGGACAAATGAATCACGGGGGCAGCAATCCCTGTGGAAAGCGGAGTGGGAGAGGTAAAGATATGTTTAGTGGTAGGATCCCTTAGGAGAGGGTGGAAGTTGCAGAGGATAATGTGTTGGATGCAGGGGTTGATGGGGTGGTAGGTAAGTCAAGAGGAACTCTGTCACTGTTAAGCCAGCGGAAAGATGCAGTAAGCACAAATATACCAGAAATGGAGGAGATTTGGGTGAGGGCAGCATCAATGGTGGAGGAGGGGAAACCCCTTTCTTTGAAGGAGGAGGACATCTCTGATGTCCTGGGACGGAATGCTGCACCCTGGCAACATATGAAAGAACTGAAGAAAGGGAACAGCATTTTTGCAGGAGACAGGGTGGGAAGAGGATAGTCCAGACAACCATGGGAATCTGTAGGTTAATAAAAGACGTCAGTCGACAGGTTGTCTCCAGAGATGGCTCACATTATTTCCTTACTAACAGTGAGAGTGGGAGGGGTTTGAATAAGAATGGAAAAGAATTGCAGCCAGCGTGCCTGTCCCCACAGAGCTGTGAACTTCAGAGTTGAGGCATAAACAGATGTGCCAACACGTACTCAATATTCTCCCACACAAAGCCCACAGACTGTGGTTTTAAATCAACCTTTTGGTGCTTTAGAGGTCTCTCCGACCCCCACCTCCCCCAACTTCCTCTGAATCAGATTCACTTATTTATCACAAGTACATCGAAGCGTAAGTGCATCATTGTGTGCTACAGAAGCCGCAAGGCATCGGACTGCAAGACCCCAGACAGGATATGAGAAACTGCCACGAGGAAACCAGGGTCTTCCTCCTCCCTTTTTGTGACACACTTCAAATATTGTAAACAGAGAGCCTCAAGCATTGCTGAGGGTCCCTACCACCCACCCCCACTCCCCTTGGACCCTCTACCATCAGGAAGGAGGTACAGGAGCGTCAGGACTAGGACTGTCAGGCTGGGTAACAGCTTCTTCCCCCAGGCTGTGAGAGTAATGAATACCCTGCCACCACCGAGGTCTCGTCACTAGGACAGCGAGCTGTTTACTTTTTACTGTTTAACTGCGCTCCGCACTGCATTAATTTTGAATTATATTTTAGTAACTTATTTGTGGTAGTATTTTTGGTTTATGTGCTGTGTGTGATTTGTTGTGTGGGTGCACTGTGGTCTGGAGGAACGCTGGTCCGTTTGGTTGTATATAGGCACAGTCAGATGACAGTAAACCTGAACTTGAAATGCGTAGCTTGTGTTGACAACCAACACAACCTTAAGGACGTGTCGCCACCGTAGCACGACCACAATGTTCAACACACAACACGAGCAGCAACAAAGTCAAGACGATAGCAACTCCCTCTCACCCATGCACACACATAGACAGTCCTCTCATCCCAGGATAGGCCATCTCCAGGCCTCCAGTGGTCTGAACTAACCCACGCATCTTTAGAATGTGGGAGGAAACCAGAGCACCCGGAGGAAACCCACAGGGAGAATGTATAAACTCCTTACAGACAGCAGCAGGAATTGAACCAGGGTTGCTGGTACCGTAATAGTGTTACGCTATCTGCTACACTACCGCGCCACCCCAAACATCCGTGGATCTTCAACAAAGAAACACAAGAGACAGGCGGAGGGCAATCACCAAAATATATCAGGATGGGACAGGAGGTGGGGGACTGGCGGTCATCAGACCCTAGGACACCTGGTCTCTCTCCTTCGAGTCACCCTCCTAAATATTTGTCATTGCAATGCACACAAAATGCTGGAGGAACTCAGCAGGCCAGGCAGCATCTATGGAAGAGAATAAACAGTCGATGCTTTGGGCTGAGACCCTACATAGGACTGGAAAGGAAGATCAGAGTAAGAAGGTGGGGGGGGGAGGGGAGGAAGAAGTACAAGGTGGCAGGTGATCAGTGAAACCGAGAGAGGGGGAGAGGGTGAAGTAAAGAGCTGGGAAGTCGATTGGTGAAAGAGACACAGGGCTGGAGAAGGGGGAGTCTGACAGGAAAGGACAGAAGGCCGTGGAAGAAAGTAAAGGGGGGAGGAGAGCACCAGAGGGAGGCGATGCGCAGGCGAGGAGATAAGGTGACAGAGGGATAAGGGGATGAGGAATGGTGAGGTTGGGGCGGGGGGAGCCGTTACTGTAAGTTTGAGAGATCGATGTTCATGCCATCAGGAATTGGCACAATAGGAGCCCACTGACCGACACGTTGGAATAGGATTGGGAATGAAAATTAAAACGTTTGGTCACTAGGAAGTTCCACTTGTGGCGTGTGGAGCGGAGGGTGTCTGACAATGCGGTCCCTCAATTTACAACGGGTCTCACCAAAGGACAGGAGGTAGCGTCGGGAGCACTGGGCGCAATCGATGACCCCAGAAGATTCGCAGGTGAAGTGTTGCCTCAAAAAGGAGCTCCGTTTAGGCCATCAAACCTTTTATTATACTGTACAAAGTTGTCCAAAGGATCTCCCGGGTGGGCTGAAGTTTACTGTCATGTGTAAACATACACAGGGTATAAAAGCTGTGGAAATCAGCCGTTCGCAACAGAAACAGCACTGTACACTACAAACAGAAATTAATACAGTGAGTAGTCTGATGGAACCCACAGTTGGTTCCCCACCAAATTGGAAAGAGATATAACTAAGTCTTTGGAGGCTGGGTTAATCCCACAAGGGTCACAGGGAGCTTCTACAGGCTGGGGAGGGGAAGGGGGGAATGGTTTCAGAAACACACAAGAACCACCAAATATGGAACCGGAGGACAAGACAGCAGCTGTTCGGAGAACACAAAAAACTTCTATGAAAATTCATTGCAAAAGGAAACCAAAAGTTAAGAAGAATGTGTCTCTGCCTTTAATACTGGGAAGTGTTAAATTTGCTTTTCACGTCACCAGTCGTTGGAAAAGCTCCCCTTTCATTCAGACACGTGCTCCTGATTACATTTTGCCGCATGAAATTAATCAAAGCGTGACACTTTCTGTCCAGGAACGCTGCCAACAGCCTGGTCGGGCTGCCAGTTAAACTCTCCAAGTCACTGCTCTGTTATCATGGAGAGGCCTGCAGTTGCAAAGGCCTGACTGCCACTACGTTAAGCATCACAGACACAAAATGCCGGAGGAACTCAGTGGGTCAGGCAGCATTTGGCAGAGGTTCTCAAGTTGGCGTCCACAGACCCCTCAGTTAATGGTGGGGGTCCATGGCATCAAAAAGGTTGGGAACTTCTTTCTCTGGAGAGGAATAAACAGTTGGCATTTTGGTAAGGCTCTCTGATGCCTGACCTGCCGAGTTCCTCTAGCATTTTGTGTGTGTTACTCTGGACTTCCAGCGTCTGCAGATCTTCTGCTTTATGATCAGCTTCTTTCCCTCCACCATCAGATTTCTGAATGATCCATGAACACAACTTCACTATTTTCCTCTCTTTTTGCAACATTTATTTTGTATATAAATGTTCTTATTGTAAACTACAGTACTTTTTTATGTATTACACTGTAGTGCTGTTGTAAAACAAATTTTGGTGATAACAAGCAACACACATAAAAATTGCTGGTGAATGCAGCAGGCCAGGCAGCATCTCCAGGAAGAGGTACAGTTGACGTTTCTCGGCCCAAAATGTCGAAACGTCGACTGTACCTCTTCTTAGAGATGCTGCCTGGCCTGCTGCGTTCACCAGCAATTTTTATGTGTGTTGCTTGAAATCCCAGCACCTGCAGATTTCCTCGTGTTTGCGTTTGGAGACAATAAACCTTATTCTGATTCAGTCAGTGAACTACATTCAAAACCCCTGCAGCCACAAAGTTAGACTCAAACTCAATGGAGACAAATCTCAGGATTATCCCACCAATGGGATACCCGAACACCGTCAAGGACTGCATGGTAGTGTAGTGGCTAGCGTAAGGCTTTACAGCACTAGCAATCAGAAGATCAGGGTTCAATTCCTGCAAAGTCTGTAAAGAGTTTGTGCCTTCTCCCCACGACTGTGTGAGTTTCTTACCACATTCCCAAGATGTGTGGCTAATGAGTTATAGGCGTGCTACGTTGGCACCGGAAGCATGGCAACATTTGCAAGCTGCCCGCAGCACATCGTTAGGCTGTATTGATCATTTACGCAAATGACGCATTTCACTGTGTGTTTCAATGTCTCGATGTACGTGTGACAAATAAAGCTAACTTTTTATCTCAAACACCAGGTTAATTACACTGTTCCTGAAGTTGAACAGATGGAAAGTTGCAGCTGTGTTGTTGCATGAACTACGCTGGCTCTCATCCTGCCTCGAGGGATCACTCCGGTTCACGTGGGTTGGGAAGCCTTGACATTGACGTATCGGGAAGGTTAGCCGGCAGACTGAAGACCTTCCTGGCAAGGAAGGGAAACAGGAACGCAGAAACAGAGGAAGAATCAGACGAAGAGCAAGCCCACACATTTCCTGCCATCTCACAGAAGACAATGCAGCTGTCATGTGCCTGTGAACCACCCAGAGTTGTAGCTTCAACTATAGACACTTGTGTTTTCTCAGGCCCAGCAGCCTCTAGGCAGCCCATTCCTGACTTACCAAGTTTCAAAGTTCAAACTAAATTTACTATCAAAATACATATATGCCACCTTATACAACCCTGAGATTCGTTATCATGCAGGCATTCACAGCAGAACAAAGAAATACAATAGAACCAATGAAAAACTACCAAGCAGTAAGAGCCAGTAACTCCACCACTATTTTTATCATTTCCCGTCAGTCACTTTATGTACAATCCAGTATCACTTTATGGACATACAACATATATGGGCTATTATATGTATTTATATTTATTGTTTTTTAATATTATAATTATTGTGTTCTTTATCTTTTGTGTTTTTTTGTGTTACATCAGATCCGGAGTTCTCCTTACATTTGTGTACTGGAAATAACATTAAAGAATCTTGAATCCTAAATCCTGAATAAACAAAGCAGCAGCCGTCATTAGGTACCCCCAATGCCCAGGTCATGCTCTCTTCTCTCTGTTGTCATCAGGAAGAAGATGCAGGAGCCTCAGGACTCACACCACCAGGTTCAGGAACAGTTATTATCCCTCAGCCATCAGACTGTTAAACCAGAGGGGAAAACTTCACTCACCCAAATACTGAACTGTTTCCAAAACCCATGGACTCACTATCAATGACTCTTTGTCTCATGTTCTCCATATTTATTGCTTATTTATTTATTATTACTTCAATTTTTTTTATATTTGCACAGTTTGTTGTCTTTTGCTCACTGGTTGAATACTCAATTGGTGAGGTCTTTCATTGATTCTGTTGTGGTAATTATGAATTTATTGTGAAAGCTCACCAGAAAATGATCTCAGGGTTGTATATGGCGACATATATGTCCTTTGATAATAAATTTACTTTGAACCAGACAAACTGTGCAAATACAAAAATAAGTAAAAAAAAATAACAGTGAGAACATGAGTTGCAGAGTTCTTGAAAGTGAGTCTATAAGTTGTGGAATCAGTTCAGAGTTGAGGCAAGTGAAGTTATCCCCTCTGGTTCAAGAGCCTGATTGCTGAAGTATAATATCCAGTCTTGAACGCAGTGGTGAGTGTCCTGCCACCGTCTTCCGACGGCACCAGCAAAAAGAGAGTGTGATCTGGTTGGTGAGGGCCCTTGATGACGGATGCTGCTTTCCTGTGGCAGGTGCTCGGTGTAGATCTGCTCAATGGTGGGGAGGGCTTTCCCACACTGAGAGCTGGAGACCACGTCCCTTCTCCCAGCATCAAGCCCAGACAAAACCCCAGGTTTCTACACAGGAGCAAAAAGAGAACACTGAATGTGGAATGTTTGCTCAGGCAACCTAGAGTGAAACAGGCCCTATGCTTCACCATACTGCAACTTCTCTGCCCGTGACCACAAGAAACTGCAGAGAGCTGTGGGCACAGCACATCACAGAAACCAGCCTCCCCCCTATGGACTCTGTCTACACTTCTCACTGGCTCGGTAAAGCAGCCAACATAATCAAAGACCCCCCCCCCCCCGGATATCCTACAACACCACCACTAATTACCTAAAAGACTGGTTCAAGCTGACGGGAGAGTGACAGTAACCACGTGTTACAACACTGGTGTGCAGAATTGACTGAACAACACCTTGAACCTTGAAGTGGATGTGCTACAGCAGCTAGAAACCACGAACATACTCTCAGTGGCCACTTTATTAGTGAGAGGGGGTAGCTAATAAAGTGAGCACTGAGAGTCTGTACTGTGCCCACACATCTGAAGGGTCATGGCACAAAAGGTCAACTGTTACTTCTCCTCCATAGATGCCGCCTGACCAGCTGAGTTCCTCCAGTATTCCGTGTGAATTGCTCAGGATTTCCTGCTTCCTGCGTTTATAGATTACAACAGGGATCTGTTTTCTCAATGTGATGATGACATTGAGGAGATTTTACTCTTTTCCAATCATCTCTCAGTGTGGGTTTAACCACACAATGAGTGTTGCAAACTCTTTCATCAGTGTTGCTGGTATACACAGGTCAACCTATTCAACACATCAGTCAACACCTGTAGGTTGTCCCAAAGGGATGGGAGAGCAAACAGACATGACAATGGCCGGGATGCCCCGAGAGCAATGGTGAGGGGAACATCTCCTATTGACAAATAGATGACTCTTAGAGTTGGCCAGTCACAGGTTGGGATGCCGCAATAGTTAGCAGTCAGCAAGACGTTTCTCTTTCTCTCCTCCCCATCTCCCTCCTCATCCCACAACGTCCCCATCGATCCCAGTACTGTAACACCCCACAATGGTCCCGTCGATCCCAGTACCGTAACATCCCACAACGGTCCCTTCGATCCCAGTACTGAAACACCCCACAACGTTCCCATCAATCTCAGTACTGAAACACCCCACAACGTTCCCATTGATCCCAGTACTGAAACACCCCACAACGTTCCCTTCGATCCCAGTACTGAAACACCCAACGTTCCCGTCGATCCCAGTACTGAAACACCCAACAACATTCCCTTCGATCCCAGTACTGAAACACCCAACGTCCCCATCGATCCCAGTACTGAAACACCCCACAACATTCCCATCGATCCCAGTACTGTAACACCCCACAATGGTCCCATCGATCCCAGTACCGTAACATCCCACAACGGTCCCTTCGATCCCAGTACTGAAACACCCCACAACGTTCCCATCAATCCCAGTACTGAAACACCCCACAACGTTCCCTTCCATCCCAGTATTGAAAGTCCCGACAACAGTCCCATGGATCCCAGTATTGAAACATCCCACAATGGTCCCATCGATCCCAGTACTGAATATAATTAAAGGCTCAGCACTCTTATTCTCTGGATTAGAAAATTCCAGAGATTTGCAGCCTTCTACATATGAAAACATTTCTTTGCCTCAATTCCAAATAACTGTTCCATCATAAGGATGGAATATCTTAGCCAGAAATGGCATCTGTTTATTCCCTTCCACAGAAGCTGCCTGACCAACTGAACTCCTCCAGAATTTTGTGTGTGAATTTCCAGCACCTGTAGAATCTCATGTTAATAAATTTGCCAAGAACAATTATGGTCAAAAGACCGTGATCACCCATGTCATACGACATGGCACACAAGGTTGTTGATGAATAGGAATTTGTTCTGGTGTGTTGGTCAGGGCACAACATGCAACAAGAAACAACAGCATTCAACAATTAAAAATAAAGAATTATATAAAAAATAAAGCTAGAGGTTAAAGTACAGTTTTGGAATAAAATGTGCATTAATATCAGCATATACTAAACAACATTATAATCATCATATCTTGTCACACCAGACAGCCAGCCACTCTAGTGCTGTTTGGTTGGTGTTGAGCAGGTCAGTGGGTCACTAAATCAAGTGAGAGTGGGCAGTTGCGCAGAATGTGTTTAATGTTCTGCATCCTTTTGCCACACTCACAGGATTCGCTGGTCTTTAAACCCCACTTCACCATATTGTCTCCCGTCCTACAAACTCCTGCTCTCGCTCTGTTGAGAGTGCACCTCTTCCGTCTGTCAAGCAGTGCCCCGTCTGGTAAGATTTAGGGTCTTGCACTGTATTGTTTGGGGGGATGTTCCGTGCGGTGGTTCCTCCACTGTAGCAAAGCTTTTCCTCGATTTTACGCATTATAATAATTGGTTTAAAGTGTTTACAATGCAGTGATGGGGTAATAAATAGAGAGGAATGGGGTGGGGTTCTAATTGGAATGGTTGATCAGATACAGTAACTGCCTGGGGGAAGAAACTTTTAAGATGGTGTGGTTTATTGTTTTAAAAGCCCTATAGCACTTTCCAGAAGGGAGATTTTGGAAAAGACAGATTGCAGGGTGGGGAGTGTCTGCAATGGTGTTACTGGCTGCTCTTTGTCCTGGACATACACATCCTGGAGTGATGATAGACTGCAGCCAGTGACGTTTTCTACTGTCCAGACAGCTCACTGCAGCTCTCGTATATTCTGAGAGGATGCTGTACCAAACCCAACAGTAGTGGCTGATTAAGCAGTTATGGGAAAAAAAGGGAATCATATGTCATATGTTTTGCTTCATCCTGAAGGGATTCCCCTCCCTCCCAAGGGAAACATTTTTGTGGCTCAGGGAAGTCTAGCTGTTTTAAAAATGTCTTTTCTTTCATGGTTCAAATGCCTGGTGCTTTACAAACTGGCTTGTGGTTGGATTATTTGACTTCAGTACCTCTTGCCAAAGACAAAAATTTCACGCTGTGGCTCGCAGTACCTGCAAGGAACAACAGTCTTGTCTGCTCCTGACTTACAGATGCTAAGTGGTAAAAGACAAACTGTGGTTTGTGTGGTGCCAGGCGTCTGGTTTACGGGAGTGTCCCAAGTAAAAATCCCCCCCCCCAAAAAAGGTACTGTAATTCTGATTTCACTAAATTAGATGATCTGATCATTATCACACTGCTACTTAAATGAAGAATGGTACAGCACAGGGAAAGGCCAGTCGGCCCACAACGTCGATATCTCTGAATGCACAACCTTGACGTGGATGGGCTACAGCAGCAGAAGACAATAAACGTAAACTTCAGTGGCCACTTTTCTAGATACCTCCCATTTCTAATAAAGTGGTCACTGAGTGTATGGGTCACTATATACTATCTTGAGATTCAATTTCTTGCAGACATTCACAATAGGACAAAGAAATACAACAGAATCAATGAAAAACTGCATACAAAGACTGACAAACAACCAATATTTCAAAAACCAGTTGTTTTTTGGTTCATTACAACTGATTTAATTTAACTATCTTGGAGCTGCAGTGACATAGACGCAGCACTGTAAAGTGGAATTTGGCTGGAGAGCTCTTTTTCTGAACAGCACTGAGGCAGAAGGCCTAACAGCCTCAGAGTTGCAAACTGCCTCTGATTCTCCGAATTGCTAGGGTGTGATTGAGAGTGTGGATGATGCTGATAATGTCCTTGGTTGCAATCAACTTCCGTTAAAAGTTCAAGATTAGGCGGCACTGAAAACCACAGGGAGATTCACCCTTGGACAAGAGTGAGGTTGAAAGGAGATTAGCTTTATTTGTCACATTTACAACAAACTATCCTGTGAAATGCGTCAATGACCAACACATCCAGCTTTCTTTGATTAGGTAGCAGGCTGCTTTTTAAAAAAAAATTATTATTCATTTCTCTTTTTACTACAATTCTGGGGTGATAAAAGCTTATCTCAAATGTCCTTTCAAATATTTATACTTACATATTTATATATTTAATATAATGGCTGGCTTGGAGTTGGATAGTGGGTGGGTTGGGTGCCTTCCTTTCTAATTTTTTCATTTTTAATATGGGTGACTTGCTCATTTGTTAAGACATGTATTATTGCTACTTTTGTCTGTATTGCAATGATCCTTCTATTTATACTATTGATTTTTTTTCTTCCACGCTGTAGTTTGTAGAAAATCATAAATAAAATATTTTTTAAAAACAACCAACACAGTCCGAGATTGTGCCGGGGGCAGCCCACAAGTGTTGCTATGTTTCTGGCACCAACATAGCATGCCTACAATTTACTAACCCTAACCCATAAATCTTTGGAATGTGGGAAGAAACTGGAGCACCCAGGTAAAAAAAAAACACATGGTCACGTACAAACCCCTTACAGAGAGCGGTGGGAGTTGAACCCCGATTGGTGATGGCTGGTATTATGCTGCCAAGCCGTCCATATTGGAAACAGAACCACCCATGGGCAGAGCTTTCATCATATACCTCTCATCTTGCATCACAGCAAAGTCTAGCAATGCAGCACGGAAAGGCTCTTAGAACAATTCTTTACAACAGACATGAGGAGGAATTTCTTTAACCAGAGGGTGCTGAATATGTAGAATTCATTACCACTGGCAGCTGTGAAGGCTAAGTCATTGGGTATATTCAAAATGGACGTCGATAGGCTCTTCATTAGTCGGGGTGTCAAAGGTGACACGGAGAAGCGAGGAGAATGGGGTTGGGGGGAACAATAAATTTATTAAATTTAGTGCCCACAAGAAAATGAATCTCAGGGTTGTATATGGTGAAATATATGCACTTCGATAATAAATTTACTTTGCACTTTAAAAACAGCCATGATAGAATAGCAGAGTAGTCTTGAGAGGCTGAATGGCCAAAGTGCTCCTGTATTTTATGTGGCCATTTAGCAGGGTTGGGAATCAAACCTCACCCTGACACTCTGATTCTCTCTCTCTCTCTCTCGCACACACATACAAAATCGGGTCTGCTGGGTAAAGTCAAAGAGCCATCCCCTCTTTACCGGTCCTTCATGACCCAGGGAGAAGCCATTTGGTCTACTGAATAAATTCCAGTCAAACTGCAGCCATCTGACCAGATCTCACATTCCATTTCAAGGGAAGAGAAGAAACAAGTGTCCCTTCGGCCCCTCAAACCTGTGACATCAACCCATTCTTGACTTCAACTCCGATTTCCTGCCCAAGCACCCCCTCCACCTCCTCCAAGTAATTCTCTCTGCACTGAACCTCTTCCAGTACAGAGTACAGGTAATGGCTGTGGAATAGAATATTACAGGTTCACAATCCTTCAAGAGACAGCAAACTTCCTTAGGAGGAAGTATAGAAGCATCAGGACTAGGACTGTCAGACTGGGTAACAGCTTCTTCCCTCAGGCTGTCTGACTAATGAAAACCCTGACATCACTGAATTCAGCACCAGGACAGTGAGGTGTTTTCTGTTTACCTGTGCTGCACACTACATGCATTCTGAATTATATCTTATCAACATATTTGTGGTAATATTTTGGTTTATGTGCTGTGCTTTGTGGGTGCACCGTGGTCTGAAGGAATGGTGTTTTGTTTGGTTGTATTAATGTACAGTCAGATGACAATGAACTTGAATAGCTCCATGTCCTCTCTCTCTCCTGAGCTGGCGAATCATGTTCTGAGGCCACAGCTGCCATTTCACTAAATCAGGTACATACAATAAAACAGGTTCCTGGCAGGGACCTAGCAGAGGCTCCTCTATCATCAGGGAGGAGATGCAGGAGCCTGAAGACACACACTGAAAGATTCAGGAACAGCTTCTTCCCCTTAGCCATCAGAGTTCTGAACGGACATTGAACTCATGAACAGTACCTCACTGCAACACACGCAAAATGCTAGAGGAACTCAGCAGGTTGGGCAGCATCTATGGAAATGAATAAGCAGTCAACATTTCGGGCCAAGACCCTCGTCATTGTTCTGGAGAGGATACTTAGGGGGACTGTCCTGATGAAGAGTCTCGGCAAACAATAAAAGTAAGCAAATAGCATTCAGAACTGAAGTTCTTGAAACTCTTCCCCCCTCACCTTAAATGTGAGTTCTCTGGTTCCTGATTCCCCCACCTGGGGAGAAAGGCAGTGTATATCTACCCTATTGATTCCCTCATGATTTTATACACTGTCTCTCAGGAACAAAGTCCCAGCCTGTCCGAACTTGCCCAATATCTCAGGCCCTCAACATCTGGCAACATTCCTGTAATTTTTTTTCTGCGCTCCTTCCTGAAGGTGGGCAACCAAAACTGAACACAAACCTCCAAGTGGCGCCTCACTAGCGTTCTGTATAACTGCCCCGTGACCTCTCAACTTTCATACTCAGCCCTGCTCACTCACCATTCACCCTCTGAGACATTACCCTCACTTCCATTTTATTGTAGTGTAAACCAAGCGGGATTCACATTTAGCTTTTTCCTTACACACAGTACCTCTGTGGATAGGCAGATTCAAGCAGGCTCGACACTTACAAGCTGACACCAGACATTCACTCTGACAACAGGAAACGTGCTGCATCGTTCCCATTTACAAGCACATTTACACAGAGCGCCGCCACAAGAAAAGCAGAATCCATCATCAAGGCCCCCCCCCACCACCACCCAGGCAACGCCCTCTTCTCTTCTCGCCACTACCACCGGGCAGGCCTTCAGGCCCACACCACCAAGTTTGGGAACAGTTATTATCCCTCAACCATCAGGCTTCTGAACCAGACTGGATAACTTCACTCACCTCAACACGGAACTGATTCCACAGCCTATGGACCAGTTTTAAAGGACCCTACAACTCCTGCTCATAATATTTATTATTTTTTTTTGTATCTGCATGTTTGTTGTCTTTTGCATTTTTGTCATATCTGTCGTGTGCAGTTTTTCCTTTAATCTGTTGTGTTTCTTTCCACTTACTGTGAACGCCCAAAAGAAAATGAATTTCAGGGTTGTATACGGTGACATATATGTACTTTGATAATAAATTTACTTTTAAGTTTGAATTTTAAATGCTCTGAAAAATGAATCTGAAGTTAGTATATATAGTGACATATATGTATTTTGATTCTTCATCTCTAAACTCATCGGAGCAATCTGCAATGAACCAATCCCACACTACAATGAAACAAGACATGCATCTCAATGGCATCTCCAAGCACAAGATGGCTGACAACCCAATCTCCAGAGCAACAGTGACACTAAAGCAGAAGTAGTTTAAGACATTATTACTGACTCAACTGAATAAATGTCACAAGCAAACTGCTGGGGAAACACCAGCACATCTTAAAAACTTCAGATTAATTCCCCAATTATGTGTCTCATTCATTCTGATCATTTTTTTTAAATTACCTCGAGGTGCACAGTGGAATAGGCCCTTCCAGCCCAGCAACCCACCTATTTAACTCTAGCCTAATCATGGGGGACAATTAACCTACTAACTGGTACGTCCTTAGACTGTGGGAGGAAATGGGATACCCACAGGAAACCCACGTGCATACGAGAAGAACATACAGACTTTCTTAAAGAGGACATCGGAATTGAACTCCAAACTCCGAACATCCCCAACTATTGGACCTGCCCCAACTACCACTTCTGGTAACCCATTCTGTAAACAGACTCTCTGTGTAAAATAACCTTCCCCCGCACATTCCTATTAAATCTCTGCCCTCCAACCTTAAACGTTTACCTTCTATTTCTTGTTTTCCCCAACCCTGAAGAAAAAGACCGAACGAATTCACCCTGTCTATGCCCCTCGTGGTTTTATAAACTTCTGTAAGTGCTTAGGCCTCTCAAAACACCAACCCTATGTCCCCTGTCGTGAGAAGTGGAAACATGTAAGGCCAGCCAACAGGGCTCTTGTGAAGCTGTATAGACCTATCCCCTGTACGGTGGATGCAATGGATTACAGAAACATTGATGAACTCCAACCATACCATCGACTTTGGACAATGGAGATGGGAGGTTATCAATGGCCTATTCCCCACTGGGAGCTAAGGGCCCAAGAAGTAAAAGTAGTGCTCAGATGAAGCACTTCTGTTGGGACAGACATCAAAGTGGAAGTAAATTTATTGCCAATGTTTATGCTGCCATGTACTGTTGTCAGCAGGAAACTGGCTCAGAATAAATGTTAGCAACACATTAAATGCTGGAGGAACTCAGCCAGACAGGCAGCATCTATGGAAAAGACTAAACAGTCAACATTTTGGGTTGAGACCCTTCAGCAGGACTTTTACTCTCCATAGATGCTGCCTGGCCTGCTGAGTTCCTCCAGCGTTTTGTGTCGCTTGGATTTCCAGCATCTGCAAATTTTCTCACGTTTGTGATCAGATTAAATGTTATGTGGAATTTACACTGAATAAAACTCCTCCTAGCCAATACACTTCAGTCTTCTAACTGCACTGCACTCTCTAACTGTAACACTATATCCTGCATTCACGTATTCCTTTGTACTACCTGGACAGTATCCTAACTGGTTGCATCACAGCCTGGTATGGAAACAGTTCCCAAGAATGGAAAAGCCTACAAAAAGCGATGGGCACAGCTCAGTCCATCACAGGTCAAGCCCTCCCCACCATTGAGAACATCGACAAGGAACGCTGTCACAAGAAAGCAGCATTCATCATCAGGACCACCCACCACCCGGGCCAGGCTCTCTTCTCGCTGCTGCCATCGGGAAGGAGATGCAGGCAGACATCCCACCTCTCCCGGAAGTTCCGGGAGTCTCCCGCATATTAATAGCGGCTCCCTGATGCCCGCAAATTATATACAATATCCCAGAAATCAATTTTTTTGAGAGTGAGCGAGCGAAAGAGAGCGTGACAGTGAGTGCGAGAGTGACGAGAGAGAGTGCAAGGGAGCGAGCGAGCGTGAGAGACAAAGCGCGCACGCCATGGCAGAGTGTTCCAAAAAAAATATAAAACGTATGTCACCCCAGACTACACTAAAGTGTACCCCTGCCTAATAGGGGTCAAAAATAATGACAGTGTTGCTCGCTGCTCTGTTTGCAACAGTGACTTTTCTATTGTCCATGGTGGGTTAAGACTGTAAAAGACATGTTGAGGTGAGTTTAACAGGTGTCATTCGTTCATTAGCATAGCTAACGTTATTTAAACTAGCTGGCTGGCTGCTAAGGAGCTACTGTATTGCAGACATCCCACCTCTCCCGGAAGTTCCGGGAGTCTCCCGCAAATTGATGGTGCTACCTCCCTGAAATGAGTTTTTGCAGGGTGGGCTGTCTGTGCAGGAGCCTCAGGTTGCACACCCCCAGCTTCAGGTACAGTTATTATCCAGAATCATCAGGTTCCTGAATCAACATGGATAATCTCACTCACCTCAACACTGAACTGATCACTGAACATAACCTATGGTCTCTCTTTTAAGACCTCTACGACTCATGTTCTCAGTATTAGTTTGTTATTTATTATCATCCCTGGATTTCCTTCCATTTGCAGTTTGTCTTCTTCTGCACATTGGTTGCTTGTCAGTCTTTGTGTATAAGTTTTCATTGATTCTATTGTAATTCTTTGCTCTATTGTGAATTCCTGCAAGAAAATGAATCTCAGGGTAGTATATGGTGGCATAGACATACTTTGACAATAAATTTACTTTGAACTCTGAATGTACTTAGGCAAGGAACGATCTGTCTGGGTAGCGCGCAGACAAACGCTTTTCACTGTACTGTGGTACGTGTGACTGCAACAACTTGATTCCAGTCCCAAGATGGGGGTGAGCATTGCTGTGTGGGATGATCACGTCTTGTAAAACGATCCCCGGCGTCGAACCGCGCCAGAGGCGTCACCAGTTGCTCTGACCAAGTTGCAGAATGATCAGAGACATATGTAAACCCAACCAGTGGGTTCTCCAGATGAAAACCCGTAGTAAACGTTTCTCCAAACTTGGGACGGCACAAAAGTGGAGGAACAGAGAAAATTTACAAGGATGCGGCTGGGACTCGAGGATCTGAGTTATAAGGAAAGGTTGTGAGGGTTAGGACTTTACAGTGGAGGACAATGAGGAGAGATTCAGAGTCAGAGTTATCTACCACACGTGCACCAAAACATACAGTTAAACGTGACAACCAACAAACCCAAGGGTGCTCCGAGGGCAGCCCACAAATGTCGCCACACATTCTGGTGCCAATGTAGCATGCCCACAATGCTTGGCAGTCCAACACAGAACACAGCAAGCAATAAAACAACAGCAAAACAAGCCTTGTATGCTAAATTATGAGGGGAATAAATCGGGTAAATGCAAGCAGGTTTTTACCACTGAGGCCAACCTCAGACTAGACTAGAACTAGATATCATAGGTGAAAGGTGAAATATTTAAGAGGAAACTTCTTCACTCAGAAGGTGGTGCGAGTGTGAAGTGAGCTGCCAGCAGAGGTGGGGGGATGCGTATTTGATTGCAATATTGAAGAGAAGTTTGGATAAGTACATGGATGGGAGGGGTATGGAGGGTTATAGATCAGGTACAGTTTGACATGGATTAGATGGGCCAAAGGGCCTGATTCGTGCTGTGGTGCTCTGACTCTAACTCAGCAGGTCAGGCAGCATCTATTGAAATGAATTAATAGTCAACATTTTGGGCCAAGACATTCATCAGGACTGGAAAGGAAGGGGGCAGAAACCAAAACAAGATGGTGGGGGGAGGAGAGGAGAAAGAGTGCAAGCTGGCAGGTGACAGGTGAGGGGAATGTGGATAGGTGGAGGAGGTGGGATGAAGTATAAGCTGGCAGGTGATAGGTGAGACCAGGTGAGGGGGAATGTGGGTAGGTGGGATGAAGTAAGAAGCTGGCAGGTGATAGGTGAGACCAGGTGAGAGGAATGTGGGTAGATGGAGGAGGTGGGACGAAGTAAGAAGCTGGGAGGGCACAGGGGAGATCAGGTGATGGGTGGGGGAGGTGGGGTTGAAGTACAAAGCTGAGAGGTAAAGGGCTGAAGAAGGGACGAAGGGTCTCGGCCCATAACATTGACTGTTCATTCCTTCCATAGATGCTGCCTGTCCTGTTGAGTTCCTCCAGCATTTTGTACTTTTTACTCTGAATCTGCAGAATCTCTTCTATTTAGGAATCTGATAGGAGAGGAGAGTGGACCATGGGAGAAATGGAAGGAGGATGGGAATCAGAGGGAGGAGATGGTTAGGTGGTTAGAGAAGAGAGGGGAAACAGAGGAGGAGATTAGCTACAAATCCATCCTGTGAACTTGGGACAGCAAATTTTTGGATTAATAAAGTGACATTGTTTTGAAGATTGAGAGGGTGTTGTCCAAAATCCCAGGATTTCAGTGCAACATCTAAATCTCTGACAAACTCCGATAGATGTATAATAGAAAGTATAATGACTGGCTATATCACAGCCTGTTATGGAGACACCAATGCCCTTGAATGGAAAATCCTACAAAAAGTATTGCATACGTCCCAGTCCATCACAGGTAAAGCCCTACATGAAACGTCATTGAAGGAAAGCAGCATCCATCATCAGGGACCCCCACTGCCCACGGCTCTCTTCTCGCTGCTACCACCAGGAAGGTGGTACAGGAGCTTCAGGACACCCACTCCACCAGGTTATTACCCCTCAACCATTAGGATCCCGAACCAAAAGGGATAACTTCACTAAATTTCACTTGACCCTTGATTGAAATGTTCCCACAACCTATGTACTCACTTCCAAGGACCCTTCACCTCATGTTCTCAACATTTATTGCTTATTTATTTATTTCTTTTTGCACTTGCACAGTTTTGTTGTCTTTTGCGTTCTGGTTGAACGCAGAAGTTGGTACAGTCTTTCATGATTCTGTTATGGTTATTATTTTATCACAGATATACTGAGTACGCCTGCAAGAAATGAATCTCAGGGTTGTATAGGGTGACATACATGTACTTTGGTAACAAATTTACTTCAAACTGACATTTACTTCTCGAATCTACGTCACCAAAACAGACTCTTGTGAGATCTCGCTGTGCGGAGACAGGCTGCTACCTCAACTGCACACCTATCCTTTGGCCGTGAGCTGCTGCCAGGCATCCTGAGAAGCTCTAGTCTAAATAAATGTGAGCTGTTGTCAAGTGGCATCCACCCTTCCCGATGAAAAAGAAAGTTATATTGAAATCTCTAAATCCCAGTAACATTTAGCTGAATCAGTGGATTTCACGAGCGTCTGAAGAGGAAAAACAGATCCCATTTCAGTTCAGGGTAGCACTGGGCTTAGGTCGGCGGTGTGCCTTTGGATCTCACACACACCAACCACCTAACTAACAATTAGGGCACCTTGTTGACACCGAGCACATAATTAACTTATAACTGCAACAGCTGGGAATTCAAAAGAGCAAAGTTTCATCTGTTGCTGTTTTTGTAAGAACAGTCTGCCCACAAGAAGCCAGTAGCAAAAAGTGACGAGGAGGCGCAGACTTCTTAAAATATCAAGGCAGTTCTCAGAGATAACAGCAGTAGGAATCGGTCTGTGTGCTCCTACACAACTATGCCTTCACGTTCTCCAGAGAGCACTGCTATATCATAGAGTGTTACAGCACAGAAACAGGCCTTTCAGCCCATCTAGTCCATGCTGAACTGTTATACTGCCAAGTTCCATCGATTCGCACCTGGGCCATAACCTTCCTGTTAACAGACCCCCTTTCAAACCCCTTATTTGTGCATCCCCCTTGGCAGCATAAACAATAACTGTGGGCTTCCTCAACGGTGGGACTGGAAGTGGCCAATCACTTAAAGGCACACACGCAAAGTGCTGGAGGAACTCAGCAGGCCAGGCAGCATCTAAGGAAAGGAATAGTCGACATCCCGGGCCAAGACCTTCAA
The DNA here is from genome assembly GCF_963921235.1 of Mobula hypostoma. Classification (NCBI taxonomy): domain Eukaryota; kingdom Metazoa; phylum Chordata; class Chondrichthyes; order Myliobatiformes; family Myliobatidae; genus Mobula; species Mobula hypostoma. Next base: position 34,230,128 of record NC_086116.1, read on the forward strand.
AACATCTACTCTTTATTCCTTTCCATTGTTGCTGCCTGCCCTGCTGAGTTCCTCCAGCATTGTGCGTGTGTTGCTCTGGATTTCCAGCATCTGCAGAATCTCTTCTGTTTGTAACGCATGGCGTTTCTTTGTTTTGTGGCTGTCTGTGGGAAGACGAATCTCAGAGTTGTATACTGGTGCACAAACTTAGAGAATAAATGTACTTTGAATCTGGAGTACTGCATTCAGTTCTGGTTGCCCCATTATAGGAAGGCTGTGGAGGTTTTGAAGAGGATGCAGAAGAGGTCCACTAGGTTGGTATCTCAGTGAGAGGGCATGTGCTATAAGGAAAGATTGGCCAAACTTGGCTTGTTTTCTCTGGAGCAGTAGAGGCTGACAGGAGATCTGATAGAGAATTATGAGAGCCTTAAAAAGAGTAAAAAAGCCTGCATCTTTTTTCCCAGGGTTGAAATGTCTAATACATGGGCATACATTTAGTTGAGGGGCAAGTTCAAAGACTTGCAGAGCAAGTTTTTAAAAATACATAGAATGGTGGGTGTGTGGAATGTACTGCCAGAGGTGGTGATGGAGGTAAATACGATAGAGATGTTTAAAAGTCACATGGAGATTGGAGGAATGTGGACATTGTGTCGCCAGAAGGGGCCAGCCGTGTAAATAGTTGTATACAACATTGTGGACTGAAAGGCTTGCTCTTATCTGCACCATCGTAAATCTCTTTCACACACATACACCATCCTCAGTACTTCCTGCACATGTGTTTATAACAAGTCCACACCTTAATACCAAAAGCTTGTATTTAAGTAACGGTTTTGTCATAGCTGAACAGTCCAAAGCTCTTCACAGAAGTACAACCAAACAGAATAAACTCGAAAACTACAATATCATATAAGCAGCACTCACAAGAAAAACATAAATTGGTAGAGGTAGATACATTAGGGACATTTAAGAGACTCTCAGATAGGCACATGGATGATAGAAAAATGGATGGTGACTTGAGAGAGTTCCTGTTCTACCCTCAATGAACACAATCCTGCTATCACCTTCTGTACTTTTTTGTTGTAATTTATGTTTTTTTTATGTATTGCAATGTTCTGCTGCCGCAAAAGAACTAATTACATGACATGTGTCAACGATAATAAACCTGATTCTGTCCAAAGTTTACATAGAGAAATGAAGGAATGAAGATGTGAGGTGAGGAGTGGAACCCGAGGGTGGTGGCGCTCCATCTGCCCAGATGTAACTCTACTGGGTGATTCTACATCACAGTTACTAAGTTCGATGCCCACTTTGTTCCATTCCCCAACCTTGTAACGACTCTTAAAAACTTGTGTCACACAGTGCAGGTTGACACAATGCAAGATACCTATCTTCCACCGAATACACATCCCAATCAGAATTAGATTTAAAATCACTGGCATATGTTGTGAAATTTGTTGTTTTGAGGGAGCAGTACATTGTTATACATAATTAAAAATGTATAAATTACAGGAAGAAATACAGGTATATATAAAAATTAAATTAAGTAGTGCAGAAAAAGAACAAAAATGTGAGGTAGCGGTCATGGGCTCATTGTTCGTTCCTGTAAGCACTCCTCCGCCTCCGTTGACCATACCCTCTTGGTCCTCACCATCAGGAGACGGTGAGACAAAAGGATTCAAAGAGATAGTGGAAGGGAGCTAGGAGAGTTCCCTGAGGAAGGGAAGAGGTAGCTAGCTTATATGTGCCTTGTGCTGTCTACGAATGTTGGCACTGTGTTTTGCTCTTTGGCCCCAGAGGTATGTTTTGTTTGGCTGTATTCATGGGTATTCATGTATCTTTTAATTAAACTTTTGAACTTTAGCTTGGGAGAAAGATGATCAGAATGTCAGGAGCTAGAGGCTGAAGATGATAAGGACACCACTTGATGGGGCGGTGAAGGCCAACGTATTGACAGATGATCATTATGACTGTGTACATGACCAGTCATAAAGTTCAGATCTTTCTCCCAACACTGCCCCTGCCTGTCCTCCGGTTCAATATCCACCCACTAACCCACCCTTTCACACTCCACAACCACTTCATCATTTATCATTTCCCATCAGCACAGACACTCCTGTGCCTACTGACATTTTATGGACATACATCGATGTACAAAATATAAGCTATCTTAAGTATTTATTATGCTTTTTATTAATGTGTTCTTTATCTTATTACATTCTTTTTTGTTCTGCCTCAAATCTACAGTAATAATCATTCTCCTTTACCCTTGTGTACAGGAAATGACATTAAATCATTTTGAATCTTGAATCAGATTCTCAACATGCTCTCCCTCCTTGAATAATGACCATGCTCTGAGGTTTCTCAAGGCTGCTCGCACAGTAACTCACAAACACCTCTAGCACCAAAGGACAGAGAAATCAGAATCAGATCGGGTTTATTATCACTGACGTACATTGTGAAATGTGTTATTCCGCAGCAGCAATACAGTGCAATAAGTAAATATGCTATAAATTGCAATAAGAAATATATATTTTAAGAAATGAAATATGTAGTGCAAAAAGAGAAAATAAGGTAAATGATATAAAAGAGAAATAGTGAGAACGGTGAGGTAGTACTCGTGGGTGTGTGGATCGTTGAAATCTAATGGTGGAGGGGAAGAAGCTGTTCCTAAAACATTGAGTGTGTGTCTTCAGTCTCCTACCCCTCCTCGTGGATGGTAGCAATGACATATCCTGGGTAGTGGGGGTCCTGCATGATGGGGGCCACTTTTTTGAGGCATCACCTTTTGAAGTGGTTAGTTGCCCACGATGGAGCTGGCTAAGTTTACAGCTTTTTCCCACCCTGCAGGAAGGCCCCTCCGTACCAGATGGTGATCCCACCATGGGAACGCAGCCTGCAGATTCCCTCTGCCCCCTCCATTCTGAGTTGGAACTATTACCACCAGGCCCTTGTTGGTGCTGGTTCTAAACTCTGGAACTATTTCCCAGACTGGGAGTGATCTTGCCACCTGCCTGTAACACCAACGAAGCCCAAATACACAGCAAAGAGCAGGTGAGCCGCACAGGGCACCTCCAAAGCCCAACACCTCCTGGCACATTTCCCCAGCCTCACACTACTGTGTTCTGAATTCCCCGTCACATCAGCAAGCTCCTGCTAGTCTTCCCTTACCCCCAGCACACCATCGCAAATCCCTAAATGCCCCCTGGTTATGGTGGGGGAGATGGATGGAGATGAGGAAGTGTGGGTGAGCTGCCTTCTTGAACAACTGTAGTCCCTCTGACCCACATGACGTTTTAGGGGCAGCTTCTTCCCCTCTGCCATCAGATTCCTGAATAGTTCAGGTAGGAGAGAGGTGTTAGATTGAGTTCAGAGTAGATTAAAAGGTCGACACAACACCATGGCTCGAAGAACCTGTGCTGTACTGTTCGAAGTTCAATGAAACGATCTTGTATACCTCTTTTGGACTTTTTTTTTTAAAAAATGTAACTTATAATTTGAAAATGAAAATAAAAGCTTGTACTATAATCAATACACGTCACCGAAAGTTCGGGGAAACCCCTTTGCCCTGTGCAGGCTCCGTATTCTCCACATTTAAGAGCCTATTTGCATACAATGTGATCAATACACCACTGCAAGTCATAGAAAAGTGCAACACAGAAACAGGCCCTTTGGCCCATTTAGTCCGTGCACACCCACTTAAACTGCCTAGTCTCGTCGACCTGCGCTGGGACCATAGCCCTCCATGACTCTACCATCCACACGTCTCTTAAACGTCTGGAATCGAGCTCCCGTACACCACCCGTGCGGGCAGCAGGTTCCGCCCTCTAAGTGAAGAGTCCCGGTTACTTATCATCCCAAGTCAAAGTAAATTTATTATCAAAGTGGATATATGTCACCATATACAACCCTGAGAGTCACTTTCATAGAATTTATGAAAAATTAAACACAGACATCCAATGTTGTCCTCCAATCAACTTAAAAATGATGCTGTCTTGTATTAGTCATTTCCGGCCTGGGGAAAAAGTCTGATTTTTTTCCCCACTCAATCTATGTTCTCCTACCTTGTACACCTCTATCAAGTCGCCTACCACCTTCTTTCGCTCTAAAGCCCAGCTTGCTCAATCGCTTGCAAAAAATAAACTCACCCCCCCCCCCACCGATCTTAGGGAATACCCCAGGGAAAAAAACCCGAGACAGACATTTCAAAACAGAGAGGGGACCCTGTGGGGGGGGCAGGGTTACATGTATGGAGGCTGCGTTTCTCCCCACACGCTACAGAAAAGACCCCCCCCCCAGTGATCTGTGTGGTCAGACACATCCATATTGGGAAGATCTCACCCACCACAAACGCCCGATATTTTGTGACTCCCCCCGGGAGGGGATGAAAAGCAGGAATACACGTTGTTGTGATCATTTCTCTCACTAAACTGTCGAATCGCATTTCCAAATGCCGAACGAGAAAACCACGTTACACAGTCCGCACGTTTGTAGAAAGGCTGCACACATTGTTTAAAGAAGCGCACAGAGAAATGGGGGGAGTTGGAGAAGGAGAGAGGTTCAGTAAACAATGAGCGAACCACGCTGCTTGAAACCTGTCACCGCCACACGAGGCTGTACAGACAGACGCTTTTGTCAGAAATCCCTCTCTCTCTCTCCTCTGTGTGTGTGTCTCTGTCTCTCTCCCTCCCTCTTTCTCTCCACACACAACCTGCTCACAGTTGCCCTACTCCGAGGCATTTTACATTCTGATCTGACTTGAACAATCGAACATCAGCACAGGCGAGTGGAGGGAGGGGAAGCGGGGAGCCCCCGGGAGAAGGGGGGAAACTGTGGGTCTTTGTCTGCTTGAAGCTCACCTACCTTGGGAAGCAGGACAGGCGAGCTGCTCCTCGCTGCCGGCGGCTCACTCACTTGGAGCCCCGGGGCGTGCGTGAGCGAGCAACCGGGGCCGGGCAGGCGGACTGTCACCGCCCGGTCACATGAGGCCCCGCGTCGGGAGGGGAGGGAGACAGCGAAACCCCCGCCCTCTGGTAACCCCGCCCCGGAGAGACGGCGAACTAGCAAACATCCCCACTCGGGAGATCCGGCGGGCTAGCAACCCCCCCACCATACACGTAAACTTCCCCCACCTCACCCCGGAGAGGCGGCAGGCTAAACCACCCCCCCCCCACTCCATCGCAAGCTGGAGAGCTAGGAGCTGCCGGCAGGCAAGATAACACAGTATTGGGGAAATCTTCCCACATCCACCCCATGCGCTCTCCCTCAGACCACCGCTCCCTAGTCTCTTCCACCCGCTCCCCCACCCCACACCTCCACAATCCCACTCCCCCACCCCACACCTCCACAATCCCCCTCCCCCTCCTCCACAATCCCACTCCCCCACCCCACACCTCCACAACCCCACTCCCCCTCCCCAACCCTCCACAATCCCAATGCCCCTCCCCACACCTCCACGTTCCCACTCCCCCCTCCCCACACCTCCACAATCCCACTCCCCCACCCCACATCCCCACTCCTTACGTCCCAACACCCACCTGCATACCCACAACCCAGCTTCCCCCCCCCCACAGACGACTCCTACACACATTGATCTACCCACCTAAACCCACTAAGGTGGGGGGGGTATAGCGGCAGAAGAAGGGGATTCTTGATGGAGGGGAGGGGTAGGATGGACAGTGGGTGGTGTTGGGGGAGGGGAAGGATGGGGAGAGGGGACAAAGGAAAAAAATGGTGGGGAGGGGAGGGGTGGGGGTAAGGGGACAGCAGTGAACGGAGGCAGGAAGATTCCCCAATATCGTGTTTGCTGGTGTACAGGCTGATCTGAGCAGAGAGGAGGATCCTGGTGCCAGTGTTGGAGCTGCCAGGGGGAGGGGGGGAGCATTGTTGTTGAGTTAGCAGCACTTTGTAATTAGAAGCATATGTAAACTCTAGCCCAGCCGCCATACACGGTCATTTCCTTGCCCCAGGGCCACTATTCAAGTATTCCCATGGAAGAGGTGTGCTCTGTGAGCTGGAGGACACGTTCCTGTTAACCCCCTCTTCTCCGGCACTTACTTCCTTATTTCTCTTTTGCCAGGGAAGCTGTAACACTAGGATTGAAATCTGATAGTTGACTGTTCATTCCCCTGCATAGGTGCTGCCTGACCTGCTGAGTTCCTCCAGCATTTTGTGTGTGTTGCGCAAGATGTCCAGCATCTGCAGAAACTCTAAAATCGATTTCTTGGTAATTTGTCCTTCCCCTTTCTCTCTTTCCATTCCTCATTCTGCCCTCCCCTTACCCCTTCTCTTCTCACTTGCCTATCACCTTCCCCTGGTGCCTGTCTTCTTGCACCTTCTCTCATGGTCCACTCTCCTATCAGATTCCTCCTTCTTCAGCCCTTTACCTTTTCCTCCTATCACCTCCCACCTTCCCACTTCATCCCCCCCATTCCACACCCACCTTCCTTACCCCTCACCTGGTCTCACCTATCACCGAGTAACTTCTACTCTCTCCCCTCCCCACTGTCTCATTCTGGTCTCTGCCCCCTCCTTTCCTTTCCCATCTTGATGAAGGGTCTCAGCTCGAAACGGCGGCTGTTTTTTTCATTTCCATAGATACTCCCAGACCTGCTGAGTACCTCCAGCATGTAATGCATTTTGTCTGCAGAATCTTTAGAGTGTCTCTGATTTTTTTAAAATCCGTTAACTATTAACTGCAAAAACTGAGCTTTCTTTATTTAAGGTAATCCGTAAACACAGTGGGTCAAAGAAGCATTGCTGTAAATTCTTCTGCCAACCTCCCCCTCCATGGACTCTGTCTACACCTCTTGCTGCACCAGTGAAGCAGCCAGCATCACCAGAGACCCCACCCACCCCCGGACGTTCTCTCGTCTCCTCCTCCCATCGGGCAGAAGATACAAAATCCTGAAAGCACGTCCCACCAGGCTCAGAGACAGTTGTCCCACTGCTCTGTCTATTAGATGGTTCCCTAATACAGAAAAGTTTTTTTAGAGGGGTATAAAATCTTGTAGAATGTGTTTAGTCTTTATCCATGGGTTGGAGAATAAGGAACTAGGTGGCATAAGTTTAAGATGATGGGGGAGAGATTTAATAGGGATTTGCTTCTACAACATTGTTATAAGACTATTAAATACAATGAGAAATTGCACTCTTGATGTCACATTCTAACTTTGCACCTTATTGTCTACCTGCACTGCATCTTCTCTGTAGCTGTTACACTTTATTCTGCATTCCGTTATTGTTTTACCTTGTTTGACCCTGTTACAGAATCAGAATCAGGTTAATTATCACTGACATGTGTCGTGAAATTTGTTAACTTAGCAGCAGCAGTTCAATGCAATACATGATAATGTAGAAAGAACAAAAGTAGATCAATTACAGTAAGAATGTATATATATGTGTGTCTATGTGTGTGTGTGTATATATATTAAAGTAGTGCAAAACAGAACTAATATAAAAAGGTGGGGTAATGTTCATGGATTCAATGTTCATTGAAGAATCAGATGGCAGAGGGGAAGAAGCTGTTCCTAAATCGCTGAATGTGTGCCTTCAGGTTTCTGTACCTCCTACCTGATGGTAACAATGAGAAATGCACTGTGTAATGAGCACCACACATCAAAGTTGCTGGTGAACGCAGCAGGCCAGGCAGCATCTCTAGGAAGAAGTGCAGTCGACGTTTCAGGCCGAGACCCTTCGTCAGGACTAACTGAAGGAAGAGTGAGTAAGAGATTTGAAAGTTGGAGGGGGAGGGGGAGATCCAAAATGATAAGAGAAGACAGGAGGGGGAGGGATAGAGCCGAGAGCTAGACAGGTGATAGGCAAAAGGGATACGAGAGGATCATGGGACAGGAGGTCCGGGAAGAAAGACGGCGGGGGGGAAACCCAGAGGATGGGCAAGGGGTATATTCAGAGGGACAGAGGGAGAAAAAGGAGAGTGAGAGAAAGAATGTGTGTATATAAATAACAGATGGGGTATGAGGGGGAGGTGGGGCATTAGCGGAAGTTAGAGAAGTCGATGTTCATGCCATCAGGTTGGAGGCTACCCAGACGGAATATAAGGTGTTGTTCCTCCAACCTGAGTGTGGCTTCATCTTTACAGTAGAGGAGGCCGTGGATAGACATGTCAGAATGGGAATGGGATGTGGAATTAAACTGTGTGGCCACTGGGAGATCCTGCTTTCTCTGGCGGACAGAGCGTAGGTGTTCAGCAAAGCGGTCTCCCAGTCTGCGTTGGGTCTCGCCAATATATAAAAGGTCACATCGGGAGCACCGGACGCAGTATATCACCCCAGCCGACTCACAAGTGAAGTGTCGCCTCACCTGGAAGGACTGTTTGGGGCCCTGAATGGTGGTAAGGGAGGAAGTGTAAGGGCATATGTAGCACTTGTTCCGCTTACACGGATAAGTGCCAGAAGGGAGATCAGTGGGGAGGGATGGGGGGGGACAAATGGACAAGGGAGTAGCGTACGGAGCAATCCTTGCGGAAAGCAGAGAGAGGGGAGGAGGGAAAGATGTGCTTAGTGGTGGGATCCCGTTGGAGGTGACCCTACGCGACTCCCTTGTCCATGAACTATCTCACTATTTCTCTTTTGCATTATTTATCTATTGTAACTTACAGCATTTTTAAAATGTCTAGCACTGGATTGCTGTCACAAAACAACACATTTCACGACATACAGTACGTCAGTGATTCCAGTTCTGAGGTGGGGGATAGGATGCTGAGTGAGCGGGCTGCTCTGTTCTAGGTGGTGTGCAACTTCTCGAGATTTGTTTACATACACACAGAAAGGTGCTGGAAAAGGGCCAGTAACATCATGAAGGATCCCACCCACCCTGCTCATGGACTCTTTGTCCCACTCCCATTGGGAGGAGGCTACACCAGGACCACCAGACTCAAAAACAGTTAGTTCCCCTAAGGAGTAAGGCTGATCATCATCTCCACCACACTCTACACTCCCAACCACCACTACTTTATCATTTCCTGTCAGAGTCACAGAGTACAGACACTCCTGGGCCTAGCATCACTTTATGGTCATGTCATCAATCTATGTATGTAAGCTATCTTGTGTACTTTTAAAAAATATATGGTGTTGTTTATCTTATTGTGTACTTTTTTTGTTTTGCATCGGTTCTGGAGTAACAATTATTTCAAAGCAACACACAAAATAATGCTGGAGGAACTCAGCAGGCCAAACAGCAACTATGGAAGAGAGTGGGAGTGTCAGGCTTTGGCTCCGGGTGAGTTTCTATTAAATTCCCCCTTTTACTTACTGTGTCAGGAGTGTTTAGTGTAGTTTAAATGGCCGTTGTGTGTTCTTCGTGTGGGCACGTGGCCAAGTGGTTAAGGCATTGGATTAGCTACCTGAAGGTTGTGAGTTCGAACCCCAGCCGAGGGAATGTGTTGTGTCCTTGAGCAAGGCACTTAATCACACATTGCTCTGCGACGACACTGGTGCCAAGCTGTATGGGTCCTAATGCCCTTCCCTTGGACAACATTGGTGTCGTGGAGAGGGGAGACTTGCAGCATGGGCAACTGTTGGTCTTCCATACAACCTTGCCCAGGCCTGCACCCTGGAGAGTGAAGACTTTCCAGGCGCAGGTCCATGGTCTCGCAAGACTAATGGATGCCTTAACTTAATTTGTCTGTTCTTCATGCCGAATGTTGGAGTCCTGGGAGACCCAGAGTCTCGTAGGGAACAACATCTGCATGAAGTGCAGCTCCTTGAAGACCGTGTTAGGGATCTGGCACAACAGCTAAATGACCTTCGGCTTGTATAGGAGGGTGAGGAGATCATCGACAGGAGTTACAGGGAGGTAGTCACCCCTAAGTTGCAGGAGGCGGGTAGCTGGGTGACTGATAGGTGAAGAAACGGGATGGTAAATAGGCAGTTAGCGCAGAGCACCCCTGTGGCCATTCCCCTCGATAATAAATATACCATTTTAGATACTGTACTGTTTGGGGGATGACCAGAGACCAGGTTACTGGCTCTGAGCATGGGTCCATGGTGCAGAAGGGAAAGAGGGAGAAGAGGGGAGCGGTAGTGATAGGGGACTCAATAGTCAGAGGAACAGACAGGAAATTCTGTGGATGTGAATGGGACACCCAGATGATATGTTGCCTCCCAGGTGCCAGGTTCAGGGATGGCTCGGATTGTGTCCACAGCATTTTGGAGGGAGAGCAGGAGCAGCCAGATGTCCTGGTACATATTGGTACCAATGACATAGGAAGATAAAGCAAAGAGGTCCTGAGGAGATAATTCAGAGAGCCAGGCAGAAAGCTGAGAAGCAGGACCTCGAGGGTGGTAATTTCTGGATTGCTACCTGTACCACGCACCAGTGAGGGTAGAAACAGGATGATTTGGCAGGTAAATGCATGGCCGAGAAGCTGGTTCGGGGGCAGGGGTTCAGGTTCTTGGATCATTGGGATCTCTTCTGGGGGAGGTATGACCTGTACAAAAGGGACTGATTGCACCTGAACCCGAGGGGGGCCAATATTCTCGTGGGCAGGTTTGTTAGAGATGTTGAGGAGGACTTAAACTAATTTGGCAGGGGGATGGGACCCGGAGTGAGGGGACTCACGATAGGACGGATGGTAAAAAAGCAAAGATAGCATGCAGTCAGACTGTCAGGAAGGGCAGGCAAATGATAGGACAAAATTGCAGCCAGCAGGGTGAGTATCAGTGCATGAGGGATGCAGAATCGAAAAGGGCAGCAAAGACAGTACTCAAAATGTTATATCTCAATGCATGGAGTGTAAGAAATAAGGTGGATGATCTTGTTGCACTTTTACAGATTGTCAGGTGTGATGCTGTGGCCGTCACTGAATCGTGGCTGAAGGATGGTTGTCATCGGGAGCTGAATTTCCAAGGTTACACATTGTATCAGAGGGATAGGAAGGTAGGCAGAGGGGGTGGTGTGGCTCTGCTGGTAAAGAATGGCATCAAATCATTAGAAAGGTGTGACACAGGATCAAAAGATGTTGAATCCTTGTGGGTTGAGTTAAGAAACTGCAAGGGTAAAAGGATGCTGTTGGCAAAAGCTGGGATGTAGACTACAGATTACAATGGGAATAGAAAAGGTGTTTCAAAAGGGCAATGTTGCAATATTTATGGGAGATTTTAACAAGCAGGTAGAGAGGGAAAATCAGATTGGTAATGGATCTCAAGAGAGTGGATTTGTTGAATGCCTATGAAATGGCTTTTTAGGGCAGCTTGTCATTGAGCCGACTCAGGGATCAGCTGTACTGGATTGAGTGTTATGTAATGAACCGGAGTTGATTAGGGAGCTTAAGATAAAGGAACCCTTAGGAGGCAGTGATCACAATGTGATTGAGTTCAACTTGAAATTTGATAGGGAGAAGGTAAAGTCTGACATAGAAGTATTCCAGTGGAGTAAAGGAAATTACAGTGGTATGAGGGAGAGGAGTTGGCCAAAGTAAATTGGAAAGGTGCTGGCAGGGATGACAGCAGAGCAGCAATGGCTTGAGTTTCTGGGGAAATGAGGAAGGTGCAGGGTAGATATTTTCCAAAAACAAAGAAATATTCAAATGGCAAAATAGTACATCTGTGGCTGACAAGGGAAGTCAAAGCTAATCTAAAAGCAAAAAAGAGAGGGCATACAATAAACCAAAAAACAGTAGGAAGATAGAAGATTGGGAAGCTTTTAAAAAACTTCAGAAAGCAACTAAAAGAATCATTAGGATCCAAAAGCTGAAATATGAAGGCAAGCTAGCAAACAATATCAAGGTGGATAGATAGAGATTTTTCAAGTATGTAAAAAATAAAAGAAAGAGGAGAGTGGATATAGGACCGCTAGAAAATGAGGCTGGAGAAATACTAATGGGGATAAGGATGAACTAAATGAGTATTTTGCATCAGTTCTTCACTGTGGAAGACACTAGCAGTATGCCAGATGTTGAAGGGTGTGAGAGAAGAGAAGTGAGTGCAGTTACTATTACAAGGGAGAAGGTGCTTAAAAAGCTGAAAGACCTAAAGGTACATAAGTCACCCGAACCAGATGAACTGCACCCCAGGGTTCTGAAAGAGGTAGTGATAGAGATTGTGGAGGCTTTAGAAAAGATTTTTCAAGAATCATTGGACTCTGGCATCGTTCCAGAGGACTGGAAAATTGCAAATGTCACTCCACTCTTTAAGAAAGGAGGAAGGCAGCAGAAAGGAAATTATAGACCAGTTAGCCTGCCCTTAGTGGTTGTGAAGATGTTGGATTCAATGGTTCAGAAATGAGGTTATGGAGTATTTGGTGACACAGGACAAGATTGGACAAAGTCAACATGGTTTCTTTAAGGGAAATTCTTGCCTGATGGACCTGTTGGAGTTCTTTGAGGAGATTACAAGTAGGATAGATACAGTGGATGTTGTATATTTGGACTTTCAGAAGGCCTTTTACAAGGTGCCACACATGAGGCTGCTTACCAAATTAATAGCCCATGGTAATACAGGAAAGTTACTGGCATGGTTAAAGCATTGACTGATTGGTAGGAGACAGCAAGTGGGAATAAAAAGGATCCTTTTCTGGTTGGCTGCTAGTGACTAGTGGTGTTCTGCAGGGGTCGGTGTTGGGACCGCTCCTTTTAATGCTGTATATAAATGATTTAGATGATGGAATAGATGGCATCATTGCCGAGTTCGCACATGATATGAAGACTGGTGGAGGGGCAGGTAGTATAGAGGAAACAGATAGGCTGCAGAAGGACTTAGACAGATTAGGAGAATGGGCAAGAGAGTGGCAAATGAAATACAGTGTTGGAAAATGCATGGTCGGGCACTTTGGTAATAGAAATAAATGTGCAGACTATTTTCTAAACAGGGAGAAAATCCAAAAATCTGAGATGCAAAGGGACTTGGGAGACTTGTGCAGAACACCCTGAAGGTTAACTTGCAGGTTGAGTTGGTGGTGAGGAAGGCAAATGCCATGTTAGCATTCATTTCAAGTGGTTTAAAATACAAGAGCAAGGATGTGATACTGAGGCTTTATAAGGCACTGGTGAGCCTTCACCTTGAGTATTGTGAACAATTTTGGGGCCCTCATCTTAGAAAAGATGTGCTGGCATTGGAGAGGGTCCAGAGGAGGTTCACAAGGATGATTCCAGGAATGAAAGGGTTTTCATACAAGGAACTTTTGATGGCTCTGGGTCTGAAATTCAGAAGGATAAAGGGGGACCTGATTGAAACCTTTCAGATGTTGAAAGGCCTAGATGGAGTAAATGTGGAAAGGATGTTTCCCATGATGAGAGAGTTTAGGACAAGAGGGCACAGCCTCAGGATAAAGGGGTGCACTTTAAAAACAGAGATGCAGAGACATTTCTTTAGCCAAAGGGTGGTGAATTTGTGGAATTTGTTGCCACACACAGCTGTGAAGGCCAGGTCATTGGGTGTTGAGTCGGTGGTGAGGAAGGCAAATGCAATATTAGTATTCATTTAAGGCAGAGATTAATAGGCTCTTGATTGGCCACGGCATCAAAGGGAGTGGGGCTGAGGAGGAGGGAGAAAAAGATCAGCCATAATTGAATGGGGGAGCAAATTGGATGGACCAAATGGCCTAATTCTGCTCCTATGTCTTATGGTCTTGTGATAAACAGTCTATTGTCCTTTACGCTTTGTGTACTGGAGATGACATTAAGCAATCTTGAGTCTCAAATGAACTCATCCAGACAAGTAGAGTGTGATCCATCAGACTCTGAATTGGAAGCCCTGCAAAAGCCTTGTGCTTTCAGAGGTGATTTATCGCCCGTACAAATAACCACGTGTACTGTCTCATCCTGCGATTTACACTGCGGGTGTTTTCAGTATGAGCTGTCCTCCTGACAACTCAGTTCCCTGTTTTTGCACTTGAAAAGGACAACATCAGTATTTCTGATCTTGAGGAGATAGAGATTTATCGTTGCAAGTGTGAATCTAAGGGTGGGGTGGGAGTCAGATCAGGGTTAATTTTACTGCCTTATATGGTCTGAAATGTGTTGTTTAGCAGTACAAAGACATAAAAATATTGTAAATTACAAAACGATAAATAGTGTTAAAAAGAAGGTAAATGAGGTCGTGTCCGTGGGTTAATCTGATGGTAGAGGGGAAGGGTCCGTGGAATACTGCCATACTGATAACCACCCACCTCCCCCACCAGCTAGTTACAATCAGAATAGACACAAAATGCTGGAGGAACTCAGCAGGCCAGCCAGCATCTGTGGAAAAAAGTACAGTCGACATTTCGGGCTGAGACCCTTCAGCAGGACTGGAGAAAAAAAATGAGGAGTAGATTTAAAAAGTGGGATGGGGGGGAGAGAAACACAAGGTGATAGGTGAAATTGGGAGGGGGAGGGATGAAGTAAAGAGCTGGGAGGTTGATTGGTGAAAGACATACAGGGCTGGAAAAGGGGGAGTCTGATAGAAGAGGACAGAAGGCCATGGAGGAAAGAAAAGGGGGGAGGAGCACTAGAGCGAGGCGATGGGCAGACAAGGAGATGAGGTGAGAGAGGGAAAAGGAGATGGGGAATGGTGAAGCGGGGCAGGGGGTATTATGGGAAGTTTGAGAATCGATGTTCATGCCATCAGGTTGGAGGCTAACCAGACAGAATAGAAGGTGTTGTTCCTCCAACCTGAGTGTAGCCTCATCGTGACAGCAGAGGAGGCCGTGGACTGACGTGACGAAATAGGAAAGGGATGTGGTATTAAAATGGTTGGCCACTGAGCGATCCTGATTCTTCTGGTGGATGGAGCGTAGGTGCTTGGTGAAGCAGTCCTCCAATCTATGTTGGGTCTCACCAGTATACAGGAGGCCACACCAGGAGCACCAGTCACAGTAGATGACCCCCAACAGAGTCACAAGTGAAGTGTTGTCTCACCTGGAAGGACTGTTTGGGGCTCTGAATGGTTGTGAGGAAGGAGGTGTAGGGGAAGGTGTAGCACTTGTTCAGCTTGCAAGGATAAGTGCCAGGAGGAAGATCAATGAAGAGGGACTTTCTACTTTCCACAGGGATCACTCCCTACACAACTCCCTTGTGCATTCATGCTTTTTCCATTGCAAAATTGTAACAATAAACACAGAATGGAAGTCAGTAGCTCATTGTTAATGAATCACCGGCCTGCTGAACGCTGATGCCATCTAGTACAAACATTTTACTTTCGCCAATGTACCTGCCAGTTGTTTTGACTGCCTAACATTGTTTACTTGTGTTGTGATTTGTGTTTATTTAATGTGCATATTACAAATGAAAGAATTAAAGTGCCGCACTGTTTTCAGGCTGTGTAAAGATTTCCTGGTCAGAGCAATGGTTGGTCCACACATCTGTAAATAAAAATTAGAGGGAATATTGCTGATGGTAGCTACGACCATCACCTTTTTGAGGGCAGGAGCAACAGGCAATAAACTTTTGCCTTACTAGTGAAATCCTTAACCTGAGAGGTCCATCCAACCACCACTTCCTAAACTATCTGTGTGTTGGATGTCGAAAGATGACTGCAATATCCTTCTGTTACGTTACTGTGCATTGCTTCATTCATCAGTACATCATTGGGAAATACACAGTGTACTCTTCTGCAGTGCCAAGCTGCCCCACCCCCCACAGATGCACTCTCATCCTGCACTGGTAACTTGTTATTGTCTATCGCTACTGTTGTACATATTTATACAGCTGCTTGTTTTAGAGATACCTTGTGCAACAGGCCCTTCTAGCCCAAGGAGCCACACTGCCCAGTGACCCACCTATTTAACCATGGCTTAATCACAGGACAACTTACGATGACCGACTGAATTACTTACCGATACATCTTTAAACTGTGGGAGGAAACTGAGCACATGGATGAAGCCCACATGGTCACAGGGAGAAAATACAAACTCCTTACAGATAGTGCCATAATTGAAATCCAAACTCCAGAACACTGCGAGCTGTAATAGCATCACGCTAATCACTACAGTACTGTGGCACCTATATTATTATAACACCAGTAATATTGGATGCTCTCTTTCCCCTCCCACCACCTATTTATTGTGGCATCTTCCCCCTTCATTCTCAGCTCAAAACGTCGACAGTTTATTCTTCTCCATAGATGCTGCCTGACCTGCTGAGTTCCTCCAGCATTTTGTGTGTGTTGCCCGTAACATTATACTGTCTCACATAAATATGCACCTCACACTTTATGTCAACCCGTCAATCATATCGCTCAGACACTTGTGCTAATATTACTTTGTGACTCTGTGTGCTGGATCGTAACTATACGTGGTGTGTGATTATATGTGCTGTGTTTTGCTCGTTGGCCCCAGAGGAACGGTTTCATTTAGCCGTATACATGAATCTGGTTGAATGACAATAAACCTGAATTTGAATGTGAACTTCAGGGACATATTCCACCTGAACTAAATTGAGCTCTGTAATTATACATTTGCAAACTGTACATTCAATTTGCAAAGCAAAGTTTTGAGATAAGGAAGTCTCACGTTGCTAAGGGAAGTTTTGGAAGGTTCTAAATTGCTTTACAACCAATTAAGTCATATTCAAAGTGGAGTCATTGTGGCAATGAAGTGTCAGGTCCCTAAAATGATCACAACACATTCTGAGAGATGGACACAGGAATCTGGAGCAATGCACAACCTGCTGGAGGAAGACCATGAGACATACAGTACTGTGCAAAAGTCTTGGGCACACTTATATAGCTAAGGAGACTAAGACTTTTGCACTGTAGTAATTTTATGTATTACACTGTAATGCTGCCACAAAAAAAAAACAATTTCATGACATAAATAAGTGATGATAAGTCTATTTCTGATATGGGTCTCTATTGTGGACTGAGAGTGGGAAGGAGGCATGGAGAGGGGAATCATGGTTGGGAAAAGGGGAAAGGGGAGGGAAGAGAGACATTTTTCTGTAATGATCAATAAACCAATTATTTGGAATCAATTGACCATGTCTGTACCCATGCCAAGCCGTGCCCCTGGCACTCCTCTGCCATCTGTCCTATATCCCACCCACGGCACTCCACCCTTGCCATTCCCTACGCTCTTTGCTCCCGCTGGTTTTACAAATTTGCTCTCCACTCCCTGTTGACAAATATAGTACTGTGCAAAAGTCTTCGGCACCTTAGCTAGATATATCTGCCCAAGACTTTTGCACAGCGCTGTTGGAGCAGAATTATGCCATTTGATCATTGCTGATCATCCTTCTCCACCCCATTCTCCTGCCTTCTCCCTGTAACCTTTGATGCTCTTACTAATCAGGAACCTATCAACCTCTGTTTTAAATCTACCCAATTACTTGGCCTCCACGGACATCTACGGAAATGAGTTCTGCAGACTCGCCAGCCTCTGGCTGAAGAATGGCTGAAGTGAAACTCAAGGGGCCAAACATCATCTGTGGGATGAATAGAATCTTTGGTGTTTTAAATTGAAACTCTGCGTCAACACTGAGAGTGCAGAGGACACAGAACTGGGGATCATCAACACAAGAGATTTTGCAATGCTGGAAATATTGAGCAATACACACAAAATGCTGGAGGAATTCGGCGGGTCGGGCACCATCTACAGAAATGAATAAACAGTCTATGTTTCAGGTTGAGACCCTTCATCACGACTGGAAAGGAAGGGGGCAGAAGGCAGAATGTGAAGGTGGGTGGAGGTGGAGGGATACAAGTTGGCAGGTGGTAGGTGAGACCAGTTGAGAGGGAAGGTGGGGGGTGGGGAATGAAGTGGGAAGCTGGGAGGTGACAGGTGGGAAAGGTAAAGGTCTGAAGAAGAAGGAATCTGTTAGGACAGGAGACTAGACCATGGAAGAAAGATTATGAAGAGGGGAACCAGAGGGAGGTGGTGGGCAGCTGAGGAGAAGAGAACGGGCGTGAGGATAATCAGAATGAGGAATGGGGAAAAAAAGAGGAGGGAATGGGGAGAACTTAGCAGAAGTTAGAGAAATTGATGTTCATGCCATCAGGCTTGAGGTTACCCAGATAAAATATGAAGTAGAGCACCTCAGACCCCCCTCACCTGGTTTCACTTATCACTTGCCAGCTTCTCTTCAACACCTTCTTATTCTGGTTTTTTCCCCCTTCCTTTCCAGTCCTGGTGAAGGGAATCAGCACCTACCACCAGACCGAAGGACAGCTTTGTCAGACCATTGAGAGGTTGCCTCGTACAATAACTTGCAATCTTGACCTCACAATCTATCAATTGAAGTTTCATATCAAATCATACTACCTATGATTCTAGCACATTATTGCGTACCTGCATTACACTTTCTCTACAGCTGTTACACGCACCAGCTGTTAGATTGGGATTCAGTTATCCCCGTTGTCTGTATGGAATTTGTTAAGTTCTCCCTGTGATGGTGTGGGTTTCCTCTGGGTGATCTGGTTTCCTCCCAAATTCCAAAGACATATGATTAGGTTTAGTAAGTTGTGGACATGCTACATTGGTGCCAGAAGCACGGCAACACTTGTGGGCTGCCGCCAGCACATCCTTGGACTACGCTGGTGGTTAATGCAGAACGGAGCAATTCACCGTATGTTTCAATGTACAGAAATGTGCAAAAGTCTTAGCCACATACATATAGCCAGTAAACAAACAACACACAGAATGCTGGGGGAGCTCAGCAGGTCAGGCATCATCCATGGAGAAGAGTAAACAGTCGACATTTTAGGCCGAGACCCTTCTTCAGGACTGGAGTACGCGGAGGAAACCCAAGCACAAATGGGAAGGAAATATAAACTTTCTTATAGAGGATGCTCAAATTGAACTCCAAACTCTGACGCCCCAAGTGCAATGGTGTTGCGCTAACAGCTATGCTGTCAGGGCTCCCCAACAGTAACAGGCAGTCAGAAATTAGCAACAGAAAAATGAAGAGATTATCACCTTGGGGATCTGAAATAAGAAGAAAATACACTGGAAACCCAGCAGATTTTGAACTTTGAACTTTGAACAATAACGAGCCAACTGCAGTTCCAGTTCCTGATCTCAACTCAGCCAAGGGGCCAGGTCTCTGTAAGTCACACCCGACGTGTTCTTTCTGTCAACAGGAAACTCTGAGCATGTTTCTGCAGCTCAGGGATCTTGTCCTGCCAGGCTGAAGATTAATGACGCACTCGGGACTTAGAGCGAGCTGAGAACTGGGAAAAGCTGCCGAAGTTTCCATTGCAAACATTACCATCTTCTCAACATGCAATTACAGTAGTTTGAGTTAAAAATATGTAATGAAGGGCTTACATTCCCACAGCTCTTTTCCAAAGTCAATGAAGTACCTTGTCAATGTAGTCACTGCTATGAAACTGATACACAGAAACAACCAGGAAAGAAGTTATTATTGATATTAATTGAGAGTTAAATATTATTCACAGATTAGTAGAATCACAGAGAAGTACAGCACAGAACCAGACCCTTTGTCCCATCAAGTCCATGCCAAAACCATTTAAACTGCCCACTCTCATTGACCTGTACCTCTATCATCCATGTATCTATCCAAGCTTCTCTTAAACATTGAAATTGAGCTCACATGGACCACTTGCATAGACAGCTCATTCCACACTCCCACAACCCACTGAGTTTCCCTTCACGTTCCTCTTAAACTTCTCACCTTTCACCCTTAACCTGTGACCTCTGGTTGCAGTCCCACCCAACCTCAGTGGGGAAAGCCTGTTGGCATTTACCTTTTCTATACCCCTTATAATTTTGTAAACTTCTATCAAATCTCCTCTCAATCTTCTACGTTCTAAAGAATATACAGTCCTAACCTATTCAGTCTTTCCATTCGGAAGAATAGCTCTGCTTGGCTTTGGAATATTGCCCTGGGAGAAAGGACCGTCAGTTTAAAATCATGTTGGATTGTTAACTGAGATATTTGCTTTTAAGTCCAAATCAGAGACTTGCCTTTAACAGGGTGTTGTCCAGACTCGAAGGCCTGACTTATTGGAAGAGGTTGGGCAGGTTAGGACTTCATTCACTTGAGCATACGGGACTGTGGGGTGGCTTTATAGAGGTGTATAAAACCGTGAGGGGCGCAGATAGGGTGAACGTACATTGCCTTTTTTTCCCCAGAAACTGGAGGGCACAGGTTTAAGACATAAAGTGAAAGACTTTAAAGGGTTTAAGAGTAATACCTTCAAGCAGGAGGTGTTCAGTGCTGCCGGAGGAAGTAGTTGAGGCAGGTACAACACTTAAAAGGTACTTGGACAAGTGGCAGCCCTCCGCTGGTCGGACTCAACCATGGATGGTGCATCAGAGTTTATACATAAGCCAGGAGAGACCAATATGGAGAGCAAGCTGGTCCCCCTGCAGCAGGCTCCCCCTCTCCATGGAGCTGATGAATTGAAAGGAATGGGACAGGAATATACAGTTTGGTACCAGTGGAATCAAGGAGTTGCCAATCAGTGTTGAACTCAATATAGGACTGCCTTAGGGACTCCAGCTCCAAATTTTTCTCTCAGGGCTTTCTCCTGAAGCCTTCTCCGTCAGTGGGATGCATCAGCCGCAAGGCAGCAGATGTCTGAGACCAGGGATTTCTTTCTCCTTTGGGCAGTAAATGGACAGGAAAGGTTCCGAAGCTGATGGGTCTAATACTGGCATATGATATGAGCCTGGGTGGGCATCTTGGTCAGCATGGACCAGTTGGGCCAAAGGGCCTGTTCCCAAGCTGTATGACTCTGCGAGTTGAACAAGGCAAGATGTAAACTTGGCATCACTGCGCGGAGTTCAGAGAACAAGGAGAAGCCACTGGCTAACAAGCTCATGTCTCCTTGTAGCCCTTTCAGTCTTGCTCTATATGGAATGAGCTGCCAGAGGAGATGGTTGAGTCAAGTACATGACAACATTTATAAGGCACTTTGGCAAGTACGTGGATAGAAAAAGCTCGGAAGGTTATTGGTTGATACAGGCAAATGGGTCTGGTGAAGATGGACCTCTTGGTTAGCAAGCTCCAGTTGGGCTGAATGGCCTGTTTCCTTGCTTTAGGTCTCCACGGTTACCTGGAATCACAAATGAATGTACCTCCTTTGTCACAGAGGTAAGGTTGGGGCCTACTGAGATATTGCAAGCCCTAATGAATAAAATTTTATAGTGTCTGGATTATTTGATAACATAATTATTTATAGACGCAACGCAGTTACAGGCCCTTCCCGCCAACGAGTCCATTCCACTCAGTTACAGCCATATCACCAATTAACCTAATAATCCTTACAGTCGAGGTTGTGGGGCCTGGGCCCAGGCCCGAAAATGAGGAAAGACGCAACGTTTGACCGATTTAAGCACCGGTCCAAATTGGAAAGATTAGGTACAGGCTGAATCAAGGCGGCAGAGGCCCAGGCCCAAGAACATATCGAAGTAGCTCGGCCCGGGTCCGAGAGGGCGAACTGTCCCAAGGTTTGGCTGATTTAAGTGCCAGGCCAAATTGAAAAGGTCAAGATGCCGGGGCCAGAGGCAAAGGATGGGCCAGTGTTCAGTCGCTGTTCCGCGAGGTTTACACGTCTCTGAGCTGAGCTAATGCCATGGGCTGCAACCAACAAGCTCCTGGATCGGCAGCAGTGATGACTGTTTCCCTCACTGGTTAGCTGGTTTGGCAAAACATGGTAGGAGGAATGGCCTGTTCTGTTCTGTGACTGGCTTCGTGAACTTCAGTTCTGAATGTTATTTGCTTACTTTTATTGCTGGCATGATTTGTTTTTTTTCCTGCACATAGGGTGTTTGACGATCTTTGTTCTAATAGTTCTATTGGGTTTCTTGGTTTTGTGGCTGCCTGTAAGGAGACAAGCCTCAAGGTTGTTTGGAATGAAATGATCATGGTCTCCATGCCTCACTGAAAATATGGTGCCTCCAGGATCACCTTTACTTATCACATGTACATCAAAACAGTGAAATACATCACTTTGCGTCAACAACCACAATAGCCCATGGACGTGCTGGGGGCTGCCTACAAATTTCGCCACACTTCCAGCGCCAACATAGCATGACTACAACTCACAGGCCCTAACTTGTGTGTCCTGCCATCAAGAACAGTTATATACAAAGGTACCAGAAAAGGGCCAATAACATCACGAAGGATCCCATCCACCCTCATCATGTCCCACTCCCGTCAGGGAAGAGGCCATTAGCATCCATGTCAGGCCCACGTGACTCAAAATCGGTTACTTTCCCCAAGCAGTAAGGCTGATCAACGCCTTCACCCGCTAACCCACCCCTCTGCACCCACCACCACTACTTTATCATTGCAACACACACAAAGTGCTGGAGGAACTCAGCAGGTCAGGTAGCATCTTTGAAGGGGAATAAACAGTCGATGTTTCGGACAGAGACCCTTCATCAGGACTTCTTTATCATTTCCTGTTAGTCACCTTATGCACAAACACTCCTGTGCTTGGCATTACTTTATGGACAGACAATCAATCTATGTATATTAGCTGTCTTATGTATTTATATTTATTGAGTTTTTTTATTATTGTGTTCTTTATGTTATTGTGTGTTTTTTTGCGCTGCATCAGATTTGGAGTAGCAATTAATTTGTTCTCCTTTATACTTGTGGATTAAAAATAACATTAAACAATCTTGAATTTTGAATTTTTGGACTGTGGGAGGAATCTGAAGCAGTCAGAGGAAGCCCACACTGTCACGGAGAGAACGTACAAACTCCTTTCAGACTGTGGTGGGAATTGAACCCGAATGGTGATTTCTGGTGCTGTAAAGTGACTGTGTAACTGTTACACTACAGAACCACTACAGTATGCAACAATCTATCAGTACTAATTTACACCTCTGCCTTTGATCAATATATAGATCAGAGGCATGCTCTGTCTTAACTTTATTGACTGCAAACACCGACAACTCAATACTTATGAGCACCAGGATTACCTGGCTTCATGAAGTATGCAAAGAGGGGTTACTGAAGTTCACCTCAACATTAAGCTCAAAACAACTCAAACGAAAACAGATTGGATATGTTATACAGCAATTGTTACGCACTTTTACAATGAAATCCCTCTGACCTTGGGGATCAGGTAGTCACCAGGGTGTCAAGTAAAGGAAACTCGCAGGTACAGAAATAGGTACCTAGGTCAGACTCTGAAAGAGAGAAGCAGCGGAAAGCCTTGTCTAACTGTACACCTCACTGAAGTTTCTCAGTGGAAAATCCCCAACACGTCGATTCAGAATACAATTAATCTGTAGATTTAAGACTGTTGACACTTAATTCAGTCCCATTCCATGAACTAATGGAAATTTATGTCCTTTGCGCCCTTAAACACTGGCTCTGAATGACAGGAAGACCGGGGAGGTTTACGTGAAACTCCAATAATCCATCACTCGGGGACTTCCACGGTGATGGACCAGCAGATTTTCCAGATTGGTTCAAGTTCAAATTTAGTTATCATTCAGCCATACATAAATACCCATAGATGCAGCCAAATGAAGCAGCATCACTCTGGGGCCAAGGTACAAAACCCAGTACCAGCAGTCACACACGGCACATACAGAACATATAATTACAACAGCAGTAAGCATGCAGCCACAAAAAGTCATAATTATCTAGCCTAAATCTCTGAGTGTCATATCCTGTGGACTGATGGTGCTTGGGATGTTGTCAGCAAGAACAAGCCCACAGCAGTCCAATTATTATGCACTAGTGCAGCTGCAGATGAACGCAATCTGGCTTGTCTTCCACTGAGTAAACACTGGAGGGCAGCACCAATGGGACAGTTCAGTATGGATGCCCACCATGCCACACCAGCTGTGGCATCGCCTCCCCTGGGTGGCTGCAACAGGCGACCCCACGGCATGGAGGCCTGGTCCATGCGACAGCTGAGGCCAGGCAGCTCCCCTGCCATCAGTCTCTCCAGTGAACCAGTGAACCAGTGAACCGGGCTTGCAGTTTTCTACATTACCAATGTCCAACAGATCGCAAGGTTATTGGATGTTATGCAGGGATGTCCCAAATTAAACTTTTTTAGATGTTACAGAGCAGTATAATCAACGGGGTGTACATAAAGGGAGTAGGGAACCAAACCCATTGTGTTTCCAGACACTGGGCAGCACAGTGGCACAACAGGTAGATCTATATCCTCACTCACACCTCCGGAGTTCAATCCTGACCTCTTTTCTTTCTCTCTTCCTCTCTTCCTCTCTCTCTCCCTCTCCCCTCCCCCCTCCTCCTCCTCCTCCCATCCCCTCCCCTCCCTCTCCTCCTCCCATCCCCTCCCCTCCCCCTCTTCCCCCTCTTTCTCTCTCCCCATTTTGCTCTCTTACCCCTCACTCTCTTTCCCCCTCTCTCCCCTCTCTCTTCCCCTTCACTCTCTCTTCCCCCTCTCTCTTCTCCCTCTCAATCTCTTCCCCCTTCCTTTTCTCTCTCTCTCTCTTTCTCTTGTTTTTCTATCCCTTCTTTCTCTCTCTCATTCTCTCCATTTTCACTCTCTCCCTCTCTGCCTCTTCCTCTCTCTCTTTTGTCTATCCCTTTTTTCTCTCATTCTGATTCTCTCTCTTCCCCTCTCTTTCTTTCTCTCTCTTTTCTCCAACCCTTCTTTCTCTCTCTTTCTCTCCCACTCACTCTCTCCCCCCTCTCCCTCCCTTTCTCTTCCCGCTCTCTCCCTTTCTTTATTTCCTTCTCCCTTTCTCTCACACTCTCTCTTCTTCCTTATCTCTACTCCTCCCCTCTTTTTCTCTCTCTCTCACACTCTCAATCTATATCTCCATTCTCACCCTCTCTCCGTCTCTTCTCCCACAATCTCACTCCCTCTCTCTTCTCTCCCCCTCTCTTTCTTCCCCATCCCTTTCCCTCTCTCCCTCCCACTCTCTCTCATTCTCTTCCACTCTCACTCTCTCTCCCTCTCCTCTCTCCTCCCCTCTCTCTCTCTCTCACTCTCTCTCTCCCACTCTCTTCATCCCTCCTCTCCCCCACAATATTCTCTCTCACAATTTCACAATTTCTCTCTCTCAATATTAGTCAAGAACAGATGTATTTGTGTCCTCCCTAGTCACGACCCGCAGCTGGCCGCTGAGTGTTTGACAGCCTCTGCTGAGTTATTGATGCTCTGGTCCAGCGCTTGATCGATATCAGAGAGACAGATCAGCTGGTCATCTGTATGAGTATTGCCGGTACAGTATGAAGTAAAGCCTAATTTCAACACTCAACGTCACTCCATGTTTTCCATTTCCACGAACCGCTTCGTCAACTAAGCATGGTCGTTGTAGAAACTGCGGCTGATCATTAATAGAGACTCTTGTGTAAAATATATCTTTAGCCTGAGGGTGGTTAATCCGTGGAACTCATTGCCACAGAGGGCTGTGGAGGCCAAGTCATTGGGTATATTTAAAGCAGAGGTCGATAGGTTCTTGATTAGTCAGGGTGTCAAAGGTCACAGGGAGAAAGGAGGAGAATGAGGCTGAGAGGGATAATAAATCAGTCACGATGGAATGGCAGAGCAGACTCAATGGGCTGAATAGCTTAATTCTGTTCCTATGTCGTATTGTCTAATAATAGTTGATACTGAAGTTACATCTACGATACACTATTTCACATTTCTCATAAAATAGAATAAGGCCATTCAGCCCACTACGTCTCTGTTCACTCACAGTGCAATTCCATTCGAAAATCCTTTTTCTCTCTCAATCCCATAACTCTTCCTGCAACTCACCAACACTAGGGGACAATTTAACTTGCCCAATTAACTCTCTGAGCAGCACGTCTCTGGGACGTGGGTGGGGGGGGAGCTGGGGCACCCAGGGGAAAGCCGATTCAGTCAAAGGGAGAATGTGCAAACTCGACACAGTGAGTGTGGGAGGCTGGGATTAAATCCTGGTGTGGGGCCACCATTAATAGCCTGTACGGATGGGGCCATAAATTAATTTTGCTGTTTCATGATACAGCACGTTAACAGGCCCTTTCGGCCCGATGAACCCACACTGCCCGATTACACCCACGTGACCAATCAGGTGGCAGGGTGGAGATACGTCTCTACCAAAGGAGGTGTAAGGAGCTCCTTCCCTCCACTAGCCTGCAGGTCACCCTTGGGCAAGGTGTAGCACCTGCTTAGTCTCCGATCAGGGTCACGTGAAGCCGTGGGACCGGGTGGTGGATGGTCGTATGAGCAGCTGGTGCAGATCACAAGTCCTGGTTATACGACCACTGACACCAGGCAGACAATCTCTGAAGAGTATTGATAATGGCTGTGGTCATCCGTCTTGTAAAGTCACTGCCCAGAAGAAGACAATGGCAAACCATTTCTGTGGAAAAATTTGCCAAGAACAATCATGGTCATGGAAAGACTGTGATTGCCCACATCATAGGACATGGCACATAACGATGATGATGACCAATTAACCTACTAAACCTCACACCTTTGCAACATGGGAAGAAGCCGGAGGATGCACATTCCATGGGGAGGTTTATAGAATTGAACTGAATTGACTTTATTACTTACATCCTTCAAATACACGAGGAGTAAAAATCTTTATGTTACATCTCCATTCAAATGTGCAATCTGCAATTATAGTAATTTATAATAAATATTACATACAACAGGATAGTCAAGAGGAGAATATACAAACTCCTTACAGACGATGGCAGGAATCGAACCTGGGTTACTGATGTTGTAATAGCGTTGTGCTTACTGCTACACTACCGTGAAGCCCCTGAACTCAAACACAAAGAAACCTTAAAATCAAAATTTACAATAATATTTTCGATTAAAGTAAATCTCTCCACCAAAAAATTATCGTCACTCTCAGTAAGGTTAAATTGCAGGATCATTTGTAACATTTAAGAGAAGCTTGGACAGGTACATGGGTGACAAGGGTGTGGAGGTCTATGGTCCGGGAGCAGGTAGATGGGACTAGGCCGAAGACCAGATGGGCACAGACTAGATGGGCCGAAGCTCCACAAAGTATTTTAATCAAAGGTGCAATAATTGTGTTATAGTTCGCAATTCGCCTTTTAATTTCCGTTGCAACAAAAAAGATCTTTTTGTTCTGCCTAGGGTTCGAGAAAGGCACCCTGAAAGTAGACACGAGTGATCTCACAAACGGCAGTATGTAACAGAGTCATGGAGACAAGGTGTCATAGTGATGGTGGGGGGGTGGAGTGAGGGGAAGGGGTTGCTGTACAGTGACACAGCCGGTGGAATGGCTGACTCTCAGGGCCAGGGATCCAGGCCCAATCCCAACAACGGGCGCTGTCTGTGTGCAATCTGGACCTGTGAGTTTCCCTTCCTACCAAGTCCTAAGGGTGTGTGTGTGAGGGTTGGTTAACAGGCCGTCGTAAGTCACTGTAGTTGAGTGGTAGAATCTCGGGGCAGCTGAGCAGAATTTTATTTCATTTTATTTATTTTATTTTATTTTAATTATTACAGCATGAAACAGGACCTTTGGCCCTTCAAACAGAAGTTATTTAATCCTAGCCTAATCACAGGAGAATTTACCATGAACAAAGTTCAGAAGTTCAAAAGTTCAAAGTAAATTTATTATCCAAGTAAATATATGCCACCATATACAATCTTGAGATTCATTTTCTTGCGGACATACTGAATAAATCCAAAATAGAATAATAACCATAGTAGGATCAATGAAAGACCGCCCCAACTTGTGCATTCAACGTGTGCAAAAGACAACAAACTGCATATAAAAAAGAAAGGAATAATAATAATAAGTAAGTAAATAAGCAATAAATATCGAGAGCATGAGATAAAGAGTTCCTGAAAGTGAGTCCGTAGGTTGTGGGAATAGTTCAGTGATGGGGCAAGTGAAGTTATCACTTAGCTAATGGTTGAGGGGTAGTAACTGTTCCTGAACCTGGTGGTGTGGGTCCTGAGGTGCCTGAAACTCCTGGACCAGCGGCAAGAAGAGAGCATGTCCTGGGTGCTGGGGGTCCCTGGATGTTGGATGCTGCTTTCCTGCGACAACGCTCTGTGTAGATGTGCTCAATGGTGGGGAGGGCTTTATCCGTGATGGACTGAGTTGTATCCACTGTTTTTTGTACGATTTCCATTCAAGGGCATTGGTGTTTCCATACCAGGCTGTGATGCACTCTCCACTACACATCTATAGAAGTTTGTCAAAGTTTTGGATGTCAGGCCAAATCTTACAAAGGAAGTCGAGGCACTGCCGTGCTTTCTTCATAATTACAGTTATGTGCTGGGCCCAGGACAGGGAGAGGTCCTTTGAAATGATAACACTGAGGAATTTACAGCTACTGACCCTCTCCACTTCTCATGCCCCAATGAGAACTGGCTGATGGGCCTCTGATTTCCTCCTCCTGAAGTCAATAATCAGTCCCTTGGTCTTGCTGACACTGAGTAAGAAATTGTTTTAGCACCGCTCAGCCTGATTTTCAATCTCCTTCCTGTATGCTGATTCGTCAATGAACCTACTAACTGTTACGTCTTTGGATATTGGCAGGAAACCAGGGCACCCGGAGGAAACCCACGCATTCCACGGGGAGGAACGTAGAAACTTGCTTATAGAGGGTACCAGAATTGAACTCTGACCTCTGACGCCCCGAGTCCTGAGCTGTAATGGTGTTGCGCTAACTGCCAACGGTAACCATGACACTTGATATGGGGAGCATAAATGGGATTCGTGTAGATGTGTCCGTGATGGTTGGCGTGAACTGAGTCGGCTGAAGGGCCTGCTCCTATCCGCTCTGTGACAACGTTCTACACGCCAGCCTGAGGTTGTGGTGCGTGAGTGACTTGGCCTGCTCAGCACCATGTAATCAGAGCCTGGGCTGAGGTTCTTGGTTCACTTCACCTGTGCTGCTCCATAAAGCATCAGATCTCTGCAGAGCTACTGTTGCCAGCGTTGTGTGATGTCCAGTGTGGGTACAGATCTCTGCACTGTCCACCTTCCTGCACACACACATACACAAATATACACACGGATACAGTCTCTCTCTCACACACACACACACACACACACACACACACATTGTATGATCCACAAATTAAGTAATTGTATCTTGCGAACTGCTTGCTATTGGTGGGATCTTGCTCTGCACATTTTGTTCACCTTTCACAGTCCTTGCTGGAACGACCACACGGTACAGGGCGAGATATGGAGCGCGGGGCCAGTCTCTGGAGGTGTTGGCGCCACACATCCTGGTCACTTGGGATGCTGCGGTTCAGCACAGTGTCTTGGTGAACTGGGTGTGTAAGACCAGCACATTCCTGATAGGCAGTGCTGTTGTTTCTTCACTGGGAGACTGGCCCACACCAGTGTGATTGTACAGAGGCACCACAGACCAAGTACTGTAGCTCAGTGCACACTGACAGACGGCTCTGTCTACCTTTAGTGAAGCAACAACAGAGCCCTCGGTGAATGACTGCCAAGGCAGGGAATGGACAGCTGTGTCTAATCCTCTGATCACGCGCTCTCTTCGCTACTACCACTGGGCAGGGGGTCCTCCAGAATTTTGTGTGTAATCCTCTGGATTTCCAGCATGTTTAGAAAGTGGTGAACATAGCTCAGGCCATCACAGGCAAAGTCCTCCCCTCCATTGAGAACATTGACATGGAGCGATACAGTCTACAAGGTCATGCTCTCTTCTCTCTGCTGCCATCAGGCAAGAGGTACAGGAACCATAGGTCCCACACCACCAGGTTCAGGAACAGCTAATAGCCTTCAACCATCAGGCTCCTGAACCGGTGTGGATAACTTCACTCACCTCAACACTGAACTGATTCCACAACCTACAGAATCACTTTTTATTCGGCGTGTTCCTGTGTGCGTGTGAGTCTGCGTATGCGTGCATGCGTCCGTGGTGATGGGTCTTTTTCATGGCTTTTACAAGGCGTGGAACGAGAGAGAGAGAGACTGTGTGGCGCACCACCCCCCACACAGACATTTTCGCAGTATTTTCCCTTTATTTTACGAGGTTGAGTTGCGATCTCAACACTCAACCCGGCATGGATGGAAAGCGTACTCGGGAGCGGCCCCGACAGGTTTCGAACCCGGGAACCTCCGCTCCCCGGTCTGGCGCCGATGTCGTTGCGCCACCAGCCGGCCCCAGAATCACTTTCAAGGTCTCTACAACTCATGTTTTCAGTATTATATTTTTATTTGTGAACAATTCATCTTCTTTTGCAAAATGGTTGCTTGTCAGGCTTTGTTTATTCATAGCTTATTTTCACAAATTCTATTTTATTTCTTCATTTTCATGTAAATGCTCACAAAAAAAAACTGAATCTAGAAGTTGTGTATGGTCCGGGAATGAAAGGCTTATCATATGAGCAGCAGTTCAAGGCTCTGGACCTTACTCGATGGAATTTAGAAGAATGAGGGGGATCTTACTGAACCCTATCGAATATTGAAAGGCCTCGATAGAGTGGATGTGGAGAAGATGTTTCCTATAGTGGGGGTGTCTATGACCAGAGGGCATATTTAGGGACATCCATTTAGAATGGAGATGAGGAGGAATTGCGTTAGCTGGAGGCTGATGAATCTGTGGAATTCATTGCTACAGACAGTTGCGGAGGTCAAGTCACTGAGTGTATTTAAGGCAGAGTTTGATGGATTCTCGGTTAGTTGGCGCATGAAGGGATATGGGGAGAAGGCAGGAAAATGGAACAGCCATAATGGAATGGTGGAACATGCTTGATGGGTCGAATGGCCTGTTTCTGCTCCTATGATCTTTTATGGTCACATAGATCTACCTTGATAATAAATTTGACTTTGTCTTTGTTGAGATTGAAGAAGGGTGCTGATGGATCAGCAGGCCTGACCCTTGACCCAACTCCAGGAAATAGGTTCTCAGTAACTAGTACCTCAGAATTAGAACCTGCGTCTGGCAGCACAGTACCATAACGGTTAGTGTAATGTTTTACAATGCCAGCATCTGGCCCCCAGCATATTCTTGGACTGTGTTGATGGTTGACACAAATTGTGTACTTCATTGTATGTTTCAATGTACATGTGACGAATGCATTAGGGTTATGGTTATCTTTAAAATCAGCTTTATTATCACTAACATGAAATTTGTTGTTCTGCGGCAGCAGCACAGTGCAATACATAAAATAAAATACTGTAAGTTACAATAAGAAATGTATTTTAAAGAAATGAAGAAATAGTGCAAACTGAAAACAAAGTGGTGAGGTGGTGTTTGAGGATTCATGGACTGTTCAGAAATCTGATAACAGAGGGGTAAAACTAAGCTGACCACTGATACGCTACAAAGGATATAGACACAGGTCAGCACATCACGGAAACCAGCCTCCTCTCAAGGGACTCTGTCTACACTTCTCGCTGCCTTGGCAAAGCAGCCAGCATAGCCAAAGACCCCTAACCACCATGAACATTCTTTCTTTAGTGGTAAGAACGGGAAGGCAGATTATTATCTAAATGGAGTCAAGTTAGGAAAAGGGGAAGTACAACGAGATCTAGGTGTTCTTGTACATCAGTCACTGAAAGCAAGCATGCAGGTACAGCAGGCAGTAAAGAAAGCTAATGGCATGCTGGCCTTCATAACAAGGGGAATTAAGTATAGGAGCAAAGAGGTCCTTCTGCAGCTGTACAGGGCCCTGGTGAGACCACACCTGGAGTACTGTGTGCAGTTTTGGTCTCCAAATTTGAGGAAGGACATTCTTGCTATGGAGGGAGTGCAGTGTGGGTTCACAAGGTTAATTCCCAGGATGGCGGGACTGTCATATGTTGAAAGATTGGAGCGACTGGAATTTAGAAGGATGAGAGGGGATCTGATTGAAACATATAAGGTTATTAAGGGATTGGACACGCTGGAGGCAGGAAACATGTTCCCGATGTTGGGGGAGTCCAAAACCAGAAGCCACAGTTTAAGAATAAGGGGTAGGCCATTTAGAACGGAGTTGAGGAAAAACTTTTTCACCCAGAGAGTGGTGGATATGTGGAACGCTCTGCCCCAGAAGGCAGTGGAGGCCAAGTCTCTGGCTGCTTTCAAGAAAGAGATGGATAGAGCTCTTAAAGATAGCGGAATCAAAGGTTATGGGGATAAGGCAGGAACTGGATACTGATTGTGGATGATCAGCCATTATCATAGTGAATGGCGGTGCTGGCTCGAAGGGCCAAATGGCCTACTCCTGCACCTATTGTCTATTGTCTTCTCCCCCTCCCATTGGGCAGAAGATATTAAAGCCTGAAAGCCCGTACCACCAGGGTCAAGAACAAATTCTATCGCACTTTAATCAGACTCTTGAACAGTCCCCTAGTCCGATAAGCTGGACTCGACCTCAGAATCTACCTTGTTGTGGCCCTTGTACTGTATGCTCTATTCTCTGTTACTGTCTATGCCCCTCATAATTTGATCAAACCCTTACAAGGTGTGACTGAGTTCTTTACTCAAGGGATGGAAGGTGCTCGAATTAACCAGGCAATATGGAGATTAACTTGAATCTTGGAAATATATTCATTATATATCGGATATTGCTTCTGCTGGTGGGGTGTTGACTGTGGACATTGTGTCCTAGCTGTCACACGCAAGCCAGTACACGAGTCAGGACAGTACAATATGGAGAGCAAGTGGTTGCCCACGCAGCAGGCTCCCTCTCTCCACGCAGCTGATGAACTGAATTGAATTGACTTTATTATTTACATCCTTCATATACATGAGGAGTAAAAATCTTTACGTTATGTCTCCATTCAAATGTGCAATTATAGTAATTTATAATAAATATTATATACAACAGGATAGTCAATATTATATAGAAATACAGTTGTGTCAGCATGAATTAATCAGTCTGATGGCCTGGTGGAAGAAGCTGTCCTGGAGCCTGTTGGTCCTGGCTTTTATGCTGTGGTACTGTTTCCTGGATGGTAGCAGCTGGAACAGTTTGTAGTTGGGGTGACTCGGATCTCTAATGATCCTTCGGACCCTTTTTACACACCTGTCTTTATAAACGTCCTGAATAGTGGGAAGTTCACATCTACAGATGCGCTGGGCTGTCTGCACCACTCTCTGCAGAGTCCTGCGATTGAGGGAAGTACAGTTCCCATACCAGGCAGTGATGCAGCCAGTCAGGATGCTCTCAATTGTGCCCCTATAGAAAGTTCTTAGCATTTGGTGACCCATACCAAACTTCTTCAACTGTCTGAGGTGAAAGAAGCGCTGTTGTGCCTTTTTCACTACACAGTTGGCGTGTACAGACCACGTGAGATCCTTGGTGATGTGTATACCAAGGTACTTAAAACTGTTCACCCTCTCAACCCCAGATCCATTGATGTCTATGGGGGTTAGCCCGTCTCCATTCCTCCTGTAGTCCACAACCAGCTCCTTTGTTTTTGTGAAATTGAGGGAGAGGTTGTTTTCTTGACACCACCGTGTCAGGGTGATGACTTCCTCTCTGTAGGCTGCCTCATTATTATTTGAGATTAGGCCAATCAGTGTGGTGTCGTCAGCAAATTTAATTAGCAGAATCCAAAGGAATGGCAGAGACTGATACAGTTTGGCACCAGCAGTGTTGGAGGAGTTGCCGGTCAGTATTGAACTCAGCATAGGACTGCCTGAGGGACTCCAGATCTGGAGTTTTCCTCGGGGTTAACTCCCAAAGCCTTCTCCAGGAATGGGTATGGCCACAAGGCATCGAAGGTTTGAGATCAGAGTTTTTCTTCCAGCTGAGCTGCCAGCCACGACTGAGGAGCCCCGTATGCACAGAGTGACTGAGTTTATGGTACCCAGTAGCCTTCCTTTGTCTCTTCTCCCGTCAGTGGAAACATTTTCGCCAGGTTTAGTAGCTAAGCCACACGTGAAGGCCAGGAGCTGGATCTGGTTGTAAGAAGCTATTTGAGACGCACGCCATTAGGAGCATTTAACAGGTGGTGGGAGCTTATCCCCACTACCACCCCATCTATAACAACCTTAAGATAAAATATTGCTAATCAATGTATCGTTCTGGGCCAGAGACTGGAACAGTTTGATACAAATGGGGAATAACAAGTGACAGAGAATCAGTAATCTGTTTTGAAAGAATGTTGATAGCAATAAGTTTGCATCGTACCTGATATGGCCCCATTAACTGTTGCTAGCACATCTGTCAATGTAGATAAGTCCTCTTCCAGGAAATGTTGCTGCTAGTAGAAACCACAAAAGATGCCGAGAAGACAAGCAAGAAAGTTTATCAGTTAGGTTTGAGATATATTAGTAAGTAAACTAAATACGAGGCGCAAGTTCCTAAAACTTGTTAACATAGGGTTGATAAGAAAGCGTATGGTATACATTAGTCATGATACTGAGTTCAAAAGCTGTGAGATAATGTTGCAGCTCTATAAATCCCTGGTTAGACCACACTTGGAATACTGAGTTCAGTTCTGCTCGCCTCGTTATAGGAAGGATGTGAAAACTTTAGAGAAGGTGCAGAGAAGATTTACCAAGGCGCTGCCTGGATTAGAGAGTATGTCTTATAAGGAAAGGTTGAGCGAGCCCAAGGGCTTTTGTCTTTGGACTGATAGAGGGTGAGAGGTGACTTAACAGAGATGTACAAGATCGTACCAGGCGTAAATCGAGTGGACAGTCAGAAACGTTTTCATAAGTGGAAATGGCTAATGTGAGGCCATGTATTGGAGGAAAGTACAGGAGGGATGTCAGAGATAGGTTTTTACACAAAGAGTGGTGAGTGCATGGAATGCCCTGCCACGGTAGAGGTAGAGGCAAATACACTCTTAAATAGGTACATGGATGATAGAGAAATGGAGGGCTATTTGGGAGGGAAGGGTTAGATTGATTTTAGAGTAGGTTAAAAGATCAGCAGAACATTCTTGGCTGAAGAGTCTTTACCGTGCTGTGGTGTTCTATGTTCTAACCAAAACCTTTTCACCAAGCTGCTCTCTGTCTCTATAATCCAGCATCTCTCCAAGATCTCCACATTCCCATGATTATGCCCACAACTGATCTCCCCAGTTCGTTCTGAACCCACCTCAGTCCCCATCACCCTGTCTGTCCTTGCCCCCCCATTCTCCATCTGTTCATTACCCACACATCCCTCCGACTGTTCCCATCTCCCTTATCTGGTTCCATCCTCCACCTCCCTCTCCTATCACATCCCACCATCTACAACCCTTTGTCACCTCCCAGCCTCTTGTCACTATTCCCACTCCCCTCTCTTCCATCTGCCTATCACCTTTCCCCTCACCTGGATCCATCCATCACCTCCCAGCCTCTGTCACCATTCCCACTCCCCCTTACTCCACCTACCTATCACCCCTCCCCTCACCTGGATCCACCCATCACCTCCCAGCCTCTGTCACCATTCCCACTCCCCCTTCCTCCATCTGCCTATCACCCCTCCGCTCAGCTGGATCCTCCCATCACCTTCCAGCCTCTGTCACCATTCTCACTCCCCCTTCCTCCATCTGCCTATCACCCCTCCCCTCAGCTGGATCCTCCCAGCACTTGTCCTACCCTTTTCCCTCACTTCTTCAGAATCAGAATTAATTTCAGATTTATATGTATGTCATGAAATTTGTTGTGGCAACAATACACTGCAAGGATATAAAAATCTACCATAAACTACAACAACAAATATTTAGTAAGATAAATAAATAA
Organism: Mobula hypostoma; assembly: GCF_963921235.1. Classification (NCBI taxonomy): domain Eukaryota; kingdom Metazoa; phylum Chordata; class Chondrichthyes; order Myliobatiformes; family Myliobatidae; genus Mobula; species Mobula hypostoma. Next base: position 34,265,574 of record NC_086116.1, read on the forward strand.
TGCAAAAAGAGGGTAAAATAGTGGAGAGGTGTTCATGGATTCACGTATCATTCATAAATCTGATGGTGGAGGGGAAGAAACTGTTCCTAAAATGTTGAGACAATGAAGCTACACAGGAATGGCTTAAAAACTACAAAGTTAATGTCCTGGAGTGGCCAAGTCAGAGTCCAGACCTCTGTCCAATTGAGAATTTGTTGCTGAACCTGAAAAGGGCTGGTCACTCACGATCCCCATGCAATCTGACAGAGCTTGAGCAGTTTTGTAAAGAAGAATGGGGAAAAATTGCAGTGTCCAGGTGTGCAAAGCTGATGGAGACCTATCCACACAGACTCAAGGCTGTAATTGCTGCCAAAGGTGCATCTACTAAATACTGACTTAAAAGGGATTGAATACTTATGCAATCAATTATTTTGAGTTTTATATTCGTAATTAATTTAGATCACTTTGTAGAGATCTGCTTTGACTTTGACTCGAAAAAGTCTTTTTCTGTTGATCAGTGCTGAGAAAGCCAAATTAAATCCACTATGATTCAATGTTGCAAAACTATAAAGCATGAAAACTTATGGGTGGGGTGAATACTTTTTGTAGGCACTGCAGTCAAGGCATTGAGTTCAAAAGTCAGGGAGTTATGTTGCTTAGGCCACATCTGGAGTATTTCATTCAGTTCTGGTCACCCCATTGCAGGGCAGGTGTCAAGGCTTTGGAGAGTGTGTAGAAGAGGTTTACCAGAATCCTGCCGTTATAGCACGAGAGACTGGATAAACTTGGGTTGTGTTCTCTGGAGCAGCAGGGGCTGAGAGAAGATCCGATATAAATTTATAAAATTACAAGTGGCATACTTAGTGTAGAGTGGCACCCCCACCCCCGGGTGGAATTGTCTAGTACCAGAGGGCATGCATTTGAGGTGAGAGGGGGTAATTTCAAAGGAGATGTGAGGGGCAAGTTTTCTACACAGAGCACAGATAGTGGCTGCTGCCAGCGATGGTGGCAGAGACAGATGTGATAGGCCTGTTTAGGAAACTCTTTGGCAGGTAGAGAATTTAGACATTGTGTAAGCAGAATGGATTAGTTTAGTTAAGCCTTTAATGACTAGTTTAATTAGTTTGATACATCACTGTGGGCTGAGAGTTCTATTCCTGTGTGTACTATTCCGTGTTTAAACCTGACCAAACCAATTCCCTTACTGTGAGTTCTGACAAAGGGTCGCAAGTCTGAAATATCAGATGTTCTCTCTCCACAGATACTGTTTGACCCGCTGACTGTTTCCAGCATTTTTGCTTTTATTCTAGGTATCCAGCATTTGCAGTACTTTTGATAGAGTCATAGAGTTATAGAGAACTACAGCACATGAAAGAGGCCCTTCAGCCAATCTCATCCATGCCAGTCACATTGACCTGCATCTGGACCATAGCCCTCCATTACCCATGTACTTATCCAAACTTCTCTTAAATGTTGAAATCGAACCCACATCCACCAGTTGCTCTGGCAGCTCGTTCCACACTCTCACCACCCTCTGAGTGAAAGGAGCTCCTCCTCATGTTCCCCTTAAACATTTCACCTTTCACCCTTAACCCATGATCTCCAGCTGCAGTGGCGCCCAAGCTCAGTGGAAAAAGCCTGCTTGCACTTACCCTATCTATACCCCTCATAATTTTGTAAACCTCTATCAAATCCCCCCTCATTCTCCTACATTCCAGGGAATAGAGTTGCAGGGGGGTGGGAACCGGAGTGCCAGAATAGTTAGTGGAGAGGTTGTGAAGGCAGATGTTGGTAAGGCCTCAGACAAAGTTAGGAATCAAAAAGTTGAGCATGGTGTGACTAGAGTCCTGAGCTGTGTATGTTTCAATGCAAGAAGTATTGTAGGAAAGGTGGATAATAGTGCTGGAGATGAGGTAGCTGGTTTACAAACAGAGGCAATGTGTAGTGTGGAGAGGCTGTTGAGAGGGTAAAATTGGAGGCAACAGGATGATTTGCAACATAAAAGGTGGACAAATTTGAAAAGGGTGAACATAGGACCGAAGGTTTTATACTTGAATGCATGCAGTATACGGAACAAGGTAGATGAACTTGCAGCACAGTTACAGATTGGCAGGTATGATGTTGTAGGCATCACTGAATCATGGCTGATTATAGCTGGGAGTTTAATGTCCAAGAATACGCATTGTATCAAAAGGACACACTGGAAGGCAGCGTGGGCAGTGTTGCACGGTTGGTAAAAATTGAAATCAAATCATTAGAAAGAGGTGACTTCGGGTCAGAAAATGTTGAATCATTGTGGATAGAGCTAAGGAACTGCAAGGATAAAAAGACCTAGATGGGAATTGTATGCTGACCCCCAAACAGTAGCAAGGATGTGGCCTACAAATACAACAGGATATAGAAAATGCATGCCAAAAGAGCAATGTTACAATAGTCACGGGGGATTTCTATATGCAAGTGGATTGGAAAAATCAGCTTGGTGGTGGATTCCAGGAGGAGAACTGTCTCAAATGCCTACGAGATGGCTCTTTAGAGCAGCTCAAGATTGAGCCCACTAGCGGATCAGCTATACTGGATTGAGTGTTGTACAATGAACCAGAATTGATTAGAGAGCTTAAGGTGAAAGAACCCTTAGGGGAAAGTGATCATAATATGATTGAATTCACCCTGAAATTTGAGAAGGAGAAGCTAAAGTCAGATGTATCAGTATTACAGTGGAGTAAAGGGAATTACAGAGGCATGAGAGAGGAGTTGGCCAGAATTGATTGGAAAAGAACACCGGCAGGGATGACGGCAGAGCAGCAATAGCCGGAATTTCTGGAAGCAATTTGGAAGGCACAGGAGATACACATCCCAAAGAGGAAAAAGTATTCTAAAGAAAAGGTGACACAACCGTGGCCAACAAGAGAAATCAAAGCCAACAGAAAAGCCAAGAGAGGGCATATAATAGAGCAAACATTAGTGGGAAGTTAGAGAATTGAGAAGCTTTTAAAAACCAACAGAAATAATCTAAAAAAGTCAATATGGTAAAGATGGAATACAAAAGTAAGCTAGCCAATAATATTAAAGAGGATACCAAAAAGTCTGAAGGTAGATAAGTCACCTGGACCAGATGGTGTATGCTCCATGGTTTTGAAAGAGGTGGCTGAAGAGATCATGGAGGCATTAGCAATGATCTTTCAAGAATCACTAGATTCTGGAATGGTTCCAGAAGACTGGAAAATTGCAAATCTCACTCCACTCTTCAAGGAAGGAGAGAGGCAGAAGAAAGGAAACTACAGGCCAGATAGACTGTCCTCAGTGGTAGGGAAGATGTTGGAGTCAATTATTAATGATGAGGTCTCAGGGTACTTGGAGGCACATGATAAAAAAGGCTGTAGTCAGCATGGATTCCTCAAATGAAAATCCGGCCTGACAAATCTGTTGGAATTATTTGAAGAAATAACAAGCAGGATAGACAGAGAAGAATCAGCTGATGTTGTGTACTTGGATTTTCAGAAGGCCTTTGACAAGGTGCCACACATGAGGCTGCTTAACAAGCTTCAGGCCCAGGAAAGATTCTAACATGGACAAAGTAGTGGCTGATTAGCAGGAGGAAAAGAGGGGGAATACAGTGCCTATGAGAAGTATTCAACCCCGCCCCCAGAAGTTTTCATGTTTTATTGTTTTACAACATTGAATCAAAGTAAATTTAATTTGGCTTTTTTTGACACTGATCAACAGAAAAAGACTCCTTTGTGTCAAAGTGAAAACAGATCTCTACAAAGTGGTCTACATTAATTACAAATATAAAACACAAAATAATTGATTGCATAAGTATTCAGACACACAGAATTATAACTGGTGCAGCCAGATGGTTTTAAAAGTCACATAATTAGTTAAATGGAGATCACCATGTGCAGTCAGGGTGTTTCAATTGATTTTAGTAAAAATACTCCAGGCAGCCGTAGAGGCGAAGTCTTCACGTATATTTAAGGCAGAGGTTGATAGCTTCTTGATTGGTCAGGATGTGAAGGGACACAGGGAGAAGGCAGGAGATTGGGGGTGAGTGGAAAATTGGATCAGCAATGATGAAATGGCGGAGCAGACCCGATGGGCCAAATGGCCTAATTAGGCTCCTTTATCTTATGGTCTTATATAGTCCTAACCTTTTCAGCCATTCCCTAAAACCCACATCTTCAAGTCCTGGCAGCATCCTTGTAAATTTTCTCTGTACTCTTTCAATCCTGATTTCGACTTAATTACCATAACTGCTGAGGGATTACCTTATTCAAATGTATACGGTCCTAAGGGGACTTGACAAGGGAGATGTTGAGAGGCTTCCATCAGTCATGATCAAGGGGACATAGTTACCAAATAAGGGACCGATTATTTGAAACTGAGGTGTGTGAAAATGTCTTCATTTGGAGAAAGGCGAATCTCCGGAACTCTCTGACCCCCCCACCGCCCCAACTGGGGATGTTAGAAGCTGGATCATTCGAGATATTTAAAGTGGAGTTTGATAAATATTTGAAAGATTGAGGAATTGAAGGCTACAGGGAGTTTTCACAGGCCTTGAGGCCAGATAGATCAGTAATGATAGTATTGAATGGTGGACAAGTTTCAGGAGCCGCGGTTGGCTCCTGCTCCTGTTTGCTTGAGTTCTCGCTGGACAGAAAGTGAGGAATAAGAGTGAGAATCACACACAGAAACCCAGAGGAACTCAGCAAATCAGGCAGCATCTATGGAGGGGAATAAGCAGTCGACGTTTCGGGCCAATATATATGCTCATCAGGACTGATGGTTTGGGCTGAGACCCAGTCCATAGATGCTGCCCGACCTGCTGAGTTCCTTCAGCATTTTGTGGGTGGTGTTTGAGTACAGCTGTACTTGGCAGCAATGCCCACATCCTGTGGAAAGGGGAAGTATTGAGTGCGAGGCAGAACAACGATATTTGTACAGAGAGTTCTACATTGAATTCCTGCCTGACTGCCTACAACTACATCTATTTCCATGGTGAGTGGGCCCATACTGTTCTACCACTATCCACGGCTCACTTAGATTAATGGCTATCGATTAATGGCTATCGATTGGGGTTTCCAAACAGACCAGCAGGGGCTTGGGTTGGTCTAAATGGAGGACTTCACTGTCAGAAGGGAAGGTGAGGTCTGAGCTGGCTGAGATGGACTGAAGTGTCTCACAGAGAGGCAGAAGGAGTCCATTCTTCCTTTGAGTCGGCCTGGACTCCATGTGGGACAATCCAGTGAGTCCCCCTCCACCTACTCCCCCATACCCGACAAAGTCTTTCTTCTCAGAAATCTATCCAGCTCCCATAAGGCCATCGGCACTGTCCTCCTGTTTCCGCACATCTGTCTTCAGGGAATATACTGAATTTATGACCATTTATAGACCATATAAGGTCTTATATGCTATTTGACACAGGAGGGGAATTAGGCTACTTGGCCCATCGAGTTTGCTCTGCCATTCCATAATGGCTGATTTATTATCCCTCTCAACCCCATTCTCCCTATAACCTTTGACACCCTGACTAATCTAGAACCTGTCAACCTTTGCTTTAAATATACCCAATGACTTGGCCCCCATGGCCATCTGTGACAATAAGTTCCATAAATTAATCCACCACCTGACTGAAGAAATTCCTTCTCATCTCTGTTCTAAAGTGGCATCCCTCTATTCTGAGACCGTGCCCTCTGCTTCTGGACTCCCCTATTATAGGAAACATCCTCTCCACATCCACTTTATCCAAGCCTTTCAATATTTGGACGGTTACCATGAGGTTCCACCTCATTCTTCTAAACTCCAGTGAGCAGAGGCCCAGATTCATCAAACACATCCCATACATTAATCCTTTCATATCCGGGATCATTGTTGTAAACCTCCTGTGAACTCTCTCCAGTGCCTGTACATCCTTTCTTAGATATGGAGACCAAAACTGTTCACAATACTCCAAATGTGGTCTGACCAATTCCTTACAAAGCTCATCACTACATCTTTGCTTTTATATTTTTTCCCTCTCGAAATGAATGCTAACACTGCATTTGCCTTCCTTACTGCCCTCTCATCCTGCGTTAATCTTTAGGGAATCCTGCAGGAGGAATCCCATGTCCCTTTCCACCTCTGGTCTTTGAGATCACTCCCAGTTTAGGGAATAGTCTACACCTTTATTTTTCCTACCAAAGTGCATGAACCATTCACTGCTTTACACAGAATTCCATGAGCCATTTCTTTGCACATTCTTTTAATACTTCTGCAGATTCCTTGCTTCCTCAACACTGCCTGCTCCTCCGCCTGCCTTTGCGTTGTCCGCAAACTTGGCCACAAAGCCATCAACTCCGTCATCCACCACCACCTTATCAAGAGCGACTAGGAAGGGTAATTAAATGCTTGCTCAGCCTGGGAAGCCCCTGAATGAATGTGAAAAAAACACACATTGAAGGTGTCGTGACTGAGGACCAGAAGCTGGGAAGTGGGATTGGCCTAATCTGTTCTTGACTAGTACTTTCTTTTTTTTTTGTAATTTATTTTTTATTGAAGCTCATCATCAAACAAACATTTCCGTAAGATGTATTTCAGATATTGTACATATATATCATATAATCATATTTGCCTCAAATCTCCACATAATATTTATCTGAGGTATACACCTATAGAAAAAAGAGGAAAGAAAGAACAAGCAAAAGGAGAAAACTATGTAATAGTAGGGAGTGATCTTTTTTTTACAACATATTCATTGATTTGTGAGAATAAAATCAATAAGTAAATAAAACCTCATACACTAGTACTTCCTTGATGATCTGAATGGCCTCTCTCAGTGCCCCTGAGGCACAGGGAGAATAAAACTAAAACCTGGGCCTCTGTACCCTCAACATCCTCAACATCCACACTGGGAGACCACAGTCAGTGTGGATCAGAACTAACATCTCCTCCTCGCTGACAATCAACACTGGCAGCACTCCAGGTTGTGTGCTCAGTCCACTGCTCTGCTCTCTTTACACACATGACTGTGTGGCTAGGCACAGCTCAAATTCGCTGATGACACAACTGTTGTCGGCAGAATCTCAGATGGTGACAAGGAGGCCTAACGGAGTGAGATATCAGCTGATCGAGTTTGCACACAGTGTCAGTAAGTCCAAGGAGTTGATTGAGGGCTTCATCAAGGGGAAGTTGAGGGAACACACTCCAGTCCTCACTGAGGGATCAGCATTGGAAGGGTGAGCAGCTTCAAGTTGCTGGGTGTCAATATCTCTGAAGATCTATCCTGGACCCAACATAGTGATGCAATTACAAAGAAGACATGACAGTGGCTATACTTCATTAGGAGTTTGTAGAGACTTGGTACGTCCCTGGCAAGTTTCTACAGATGGCATCACTGGTTGCATCACTGTCTGGTATGGAGGGGGGGCACTGTACGGGATTGGAAAACTCTGTCATGGGCACGAGGCTGCCCACATCGAGGACATCCTCAAAAGGCTCTACCTGAGAAAGGTGGCATCCATCAAGAAGGAGTTCTCATGCCCTCTCCTGGTGACTGCCATCAGCGAGGAGGTACCAGAGACTCAACCTTTCAGGAACACCTCCCTCCCCTCGGCCACCAGATACCAGAATGGACAAGGAACCCATGAACACTACCTCACCACCTTTGCTTGTTGTCACACTACTTACCTAATTTCGTTTACGTTTCTTATTGTAATTTACAGTATATTTTATGTCTAGTACTGTACTGCCAGAACAACACATTTCGTGACATGTGCCAGTGATAGTAAAGCCAAGCCTGGCTGCAAAAGGAGGAGGGTTGGGTATGGTGCAGACATCTCCAACCCGTAAGAACCCAGAGCCACAGAAACCGAACAGAAGTTTCAAAGACCTCGGCCCTGGTTCCGGGACAGGTGACACAGGACTCCGGCGAGCTGCTGTCGGCGCCCCATGCCCCAGTAGGGGCGATGGGTTTAAGTCAGTAAGTGTTCCTGATTCCACCGGTCTCTCTGCCTCTGTGAGGTTGTTTGGCCGGTAACTGTGCGCCCCCGCCCCCGTCCCCGGCCCCCATCACACCAGAGTCTCGGCTGAACACTCACCCTCTGATGGTCAGCTTCCAGAAACCTACAGGGCTGAGGCTGGACTTGGTCAGGCTCCCTCCCTGCGTTCTCCAAGCCGCTCCTGGGATTAGTGCCGAGTGCGTTGGAGGTATCACCCACAGTGGGAACAGGTAACTCCCCCGTCACCACGCCAGGCTGCACACCGACGGCTTCTGGCTGAGCTGACCCTCGCTCCCCGGCCGCGGAGTTACTGTCAGCCTGACCAGTGGCAGGAATGTCTCCTCCATCCCTGAAACAGTGGAAGAAGTTGGAACAGGGGAAAGAATGCATCGTTCGGGAGGGAGCGCGGAGAGACTCGGAGACCAGAGGATTGCCCTCAGCCGGCAACTTGCTCGGCTCCTGAGATCCATACACCGCAGACGGCAAACGCACAAACTTGAAGAAATGCGGATGATATTACACAGAGGTCTTCCCCTGCCCAGCTTGTGGGTTTCAGGTGTAGCGATGTTGGTTCTGAGAACCTGCAGTGTGAGGGTCAGATTACCTGATCTGAAGGCATGAAATGTAATCTGATCGGCCAATTCATTGAAGTCCACAATAACAATTCAGCCGTATTATTCTGTAAAAAAAACAATTCTAGGATTACAGCTATTAAATATTGAATTTCTAAAATAAAGAAAACGTTTATCTGTCATTCACAAAGTTTCTTTCAATTTCTGACAAGGCATTTATATTTAATGGCGATGGTAACTGCTCTGCCCGAGACCGCAAGAACTGTGGAGCGTGATGGTCACAGCACCGCTCAGCACAGAAACCATCCGCTCCTCCGTGGACTCTGTCTACCGCCTCAGTAAAGCGGCCAACATCATCAAAGACCCCACCCACCCCGGACATCCTCTCTTCAACCCCCCCCCCCGCCCCCGCCAATTGGGCAGAAGATACCAAAGCCCCGGGCCCAAGGCTGCTTCTACCCCGCTGGCATGAAGCGACTGGACGGACGAGAAGATGGACCCTTGTCCTCACAGTCTCACTGCCCTTACACCTGTTGTCTGCCTGCACTGCACTTTCTCAGTAACTCTAACACCTCATTCTGCATTCTGTTCCTGTTTTACCTTGTCCTACCTCAATGCACGGTGTATTGAATTCATCTGCCTGTAGGACATACCTTGGTCCCCACCAAACACAGCTCTCACCCGTGGTTCCAAGCGGCTGTCTGCATCCAACAGTGGCCACTCCTGGTATGCCGCTTCGACAGGTGGGCTGAACCAGGTGAGGGTAGCCCGGGGCCTCATACCCCTGCGAGATAGGGATACACCTGCCCTAGCATGCGAAGTCATCTCTGACGAACGGGGAGGATAAGATCCACAGTGAGATCCAACGGCCAGGAAGGTGGTACTGTAACGCTCCATGGAGAGCGAAGGGCATGACAAGGCACAGAAGGCGTCATGGTCGTGTGGCGCCTCTGACTATCCACACGATCCACGCCTCTCATCATCTTGTACACCTCTGTCAGGTCACCTCTCATCCTGCGTCACTCCAAGGAGAAAAGGTCGAGTTCACTCAACCTATTCTCATAAGGCATGCTTCCCAATCCTGGCAACATCCTTGTAAATCTCCTCTGCACTCTCTCTATTTGGTCATGGTAAATTGTCCTGTGATTAGGCTAGGGTAAATCAGGGTTGCTGGGCTGGAAGGGCCTATTCTGTGCTGTATCTCAATACATAAATAAACTTGGAATTGGTGAGATTGACATCAAATTCAAACTCAAAGTCAAGTTTATTTTTAGAGGCACAAGTGTAATCAAAACCTGACTTGCAGCTGTTTCAGCGATACTTTGATAACAAGTTTACTTTGAACTTATAAAACGATTTGTCTGTCTGCCCTGCAAACAGAAGCTTTTCACTGCATCTCAGTACATACAACGATAATAAACAGCATTACTGAACCACTTTTGGAAAGCTCCCAGTCACTGTGGGACACCACCCCACCTCCAGTTAAACAAGGCAGGAAGGAATGCCTTACAAATAATCTGCAAGTTCAACCACCAATATCCCAGGATAATTCTCATGGCTGTAAACTTCTTATATCTCTAAACTGAGATAAGAGTGTTGTATTTTTATTCTTTAATGGCTCTGACGTTGAGGTTTTACAAAGGATCGGGGAGTGGGGGGGAGGAAATCAAGCAGCTTCCCAGGAAAATTCCCAGCTGCTGTCTTCTTCGCTCACGCCATGTGCACGATAAAAACACATTGTGAAGCCCCCAAGGAGTTGGAAGTAATTACTGTGCTCTAGCCTGTAGATTTGCATCATAAAAGGTGTTTCAAAGACTCATTACAGACAGAGCAACACGGTGGGTAACTCATGCAAAATGCTGGAGGTCAGGCAGCATCTATGGAGAGGAACAAAACGGTAGATGTTTAGGGCCAAGACCCTTCCTCAGGACTGGAAAGGAAGCGGGAAGAAGCCAGAATAAAAGGTGGCGGGAGGGGAAGGAATATGCAAACAACAGGAATTCTGCAGATACTGGAAATTCAAGCAACACACATCAAAGTTGCTGGTGAACGCAGCAGGCCAAGCAGCATCTATAGGAAGAGGCGCAGTCGGCGTTTCAGGCCGAGACCCAAACGTCGACTGCGCCTCTTCCTATAGATGCTGCTTGGCCTGCTGCGTTCACCAGCAACTTTGATGTGTGTTGGGGAAGGAATATGAGCGGGTTGGAGATTGGTGAGACCAGGTGAGGGGGAAGGTAGGTGGGTGGGGAAGGGGGGGATGAAATAAGAAGCTGGGAGGTGGTAGGTGGAAGAGGTAAAGGGCTGAAGAAGAAGGAATCTGATAGGAGAGGAGAGGAGCGTGGACCGTGGAAGAAAGGGAGGAGGTGGGGCACCAGGGGGAGATGATAGGCAAGTGAGGAGAAGAATAGGGGTGAGATGGGCTGAATGTAAGCAACAATTTTCACCGTATTTCAGTCAATATGCTAGTAATAAACAAATCTACCAATTTCCTCACCATTTACTCCCTTCCAGTTGGTGGCACCCATTCTGGACCCGATGGAAGTTTCATTGTCCTTCAAGAAGCATTAAACACAGGAGATTCTGCAGATTCAGGAAAACTTGAGCAACACACACAAAATGTTGGGGAATGGAAAAGAGAGAAGGGGGGGTGAAATTACCAGAAGTTTGAGAAATCGATGTTCGTGCCATCAGGTTGGAGGCTACCTGGACAGAATATGAGGAGTTGCTCCTCAAACCTGTGCCTGGTCTCATCATGGAGGTAGAGGAGGCCATGTACCGTCATGTCGGAACAAGAATGGGAAGTGGAATTGAAGTGGGTGGCCAGCTTGAGACCCTGCTGTCTGTTGTGGTGGATGGAGCGAAGGTGCTCAATGAAGAGACACAAGCAACTACTTTGAGAATTCTTCTATAGTTCAGCCAACCCTTGTTATCAATAGGTTTCAATAGGTACATTTAACGTCAGAGAAACATATACAATATACATCCTGAAATTATTTTTCTTCACAGACATCCACAAAAACAGAGGAGTGCCCCAAAGGATGAATGACAGTTAAATGTTAGAACCCCAAAGCCCCCCCCAGCTCCCACCTCCCACGCATAAGCAGCTGCCAAGCGACAATCCCCCCTCCCCCACCAACAAAAAAACATCGGCACCCCCACCGAGCATTCAAGCGTGCAGCAAAGCATCAATAAAGACACAGACTTGCAGTACCCCATAGACTACTCATTTACCCAGTAATTCGACTTACCACAAGCTCTCTCTCTTCTTAATAAGCGAAAAAGGGGTGTCCTCATTTCACAGCGAGAGGGGAGACACAACAAAACAACTCGCCTATTTATGGTATTAAAAGTCTGTTGTGTCACTTTTTCGGAGCTCTATGCCCAAAGGACTTGGGTCTCTGGGCACACAGCCAGCAGCCAGCTCGCTGCTTTCGATCTTCTGTGTACTCCCACGACACATCAGGCGGCAGCACCGGCCTCAAATCCGCCCGCCTCCAGAGCCACGAAAATCCAGCACCCTGAAGGCGCGCTAGTCTTCCAGGCCACGTCCTTGGTATATTGAAAAGTGGCCGGTCGTGTGGCCCCGAGGAGGGGTACCTTCATTGTCAACTTTGCCATTAGACGGTACTTTCAGCTTATTTATTACTATTACTTTTTATGTTTTCTTTTGTATTTACACACTCGTTGTCCACCCTCTTGTGTGTGGTCTTTCATTGTTTCTATTATGGTTATTGGATATATTGACTATGCCCGCAAGAAAATGAATCGCAGGGTTGTGTACGGTGACATATATGTACTTTGATAATAAATTTACTTTGAACCTGGGCATTAAAGCACTTCACAGAACAAAACACCTGAATCTATTAACAGTTTAGAACAGAGGTTCCCAACCTTTCCTTTGTCACGGACCCCTATCGTGACTGGTGGGAGGGGGGGGTCTGTGGAGCCCAGCTGGGAACCCCTGTTCTAGAGTTTCCGTCTGAACATTGTCAGTATTGTTGTGTTACAGTGTCTACAATCCTGGGTATTTGACATATAACTTCAGATGATATTAGCTCGTAGTCTTCCACGGTTGGTCTTTTGGTAGTGCACAGCCAAAACATCACTTGGTACTTGGCCAGTTTCTTTATTATTTTCATGTGTGTCTCTTGCAGCTGGAGTTGGGGGTTCCCATCGATGGGGCCATTCCCCAGCTGACCCTGGATCACCCTCTGAGAGCACCCCCAACCTCCTTATACCATCAACATCGGGGGTTCGAAAATCAGGCTACATTCATTTCAAAAAGAAAGAACACTCCAATCACAACTAGACCCTGCTCTGAACATAGAACGTTACAGAACAGTACAGGCCTTTTAATCTTTAACCTACTCCAAGATCAATCTAACACTTCCCTCCATTTTTCTTTCATCTATGTACCTGTCTAAGAGTCTCTGAATGTCACTACCTCTTGTCCCCTTGTACACTTCTATCATGTCATCTCTCATCCAAAGAGAAAAGCTCAAGCTCACTCAACCTTTCCTCTTAAGACATGCGCTCTAATCGAGGCAGCATCCTGGTAAATCTCCTTTGCACCCTCTCTAAAGCTTCCACATCCTTCCGAGAATGAAGAGATCAGAACTGAACAAAATATTCCAAGCGTGGTCTAACCAGCGATTTACAAATCTACAATTTTACCTTGTGGCGCTTGAACTCAATTCCCCGACTAATGAAGGCCAACACACCACACACCTTATTAACACAAACAAGAGAAAATCTGCAGGTGCTGGAAATCCAAGTAACGCACACAAAATGCTGGAGCAACACAGCAGGTCAGGCAGCATCTGTGGAAAAGAGTAAACAGTCGATGTTTCAGGCCTTCAACAGGACTGAAGAGTCTCGACCCGAAACATTGACTGTACTTTTTTCCATCGATGCTGTCTGGCCTGCTGAGTTCCTCCAGCACTTTGTGTGCATTATACTCCTTCTTAACCATGCTATTAACTTGCATGGCAACTTTGAGGGACGTGGGACGTGAACCCCAAATCCCCCTGTTCCTCCACACTGATAAGAATCCTTAACTTCTCATTAGATACTGTATGTGCCTCATTTTACCGTGTACCAGATGTGGTGACAGCCTGTTTGCAACAATCATGGCAGGAAGTTGGTAAACCTGACCGCGCCTTGTGTAACTGTTCTTGTGCATCAACTGCCTGGGAGGGGTGAGGAGGAGTTCAACTACATTTGCTCAAGGTTAAGCAAGCCCTGTGTTGATTAAATGTGTCACAACTGACAATCGAGGACATTGAGTACAGGAGTGGGACATTATGTTGCAGTTGTACAAAATGTGGGTTCATTGTCTATTCAAAAATCTGATGGCAGAGGGGAAGACGCTGTTCCTTAAACGTTGAGTCTGATAATAATCAGGTTCATTATCATTGATATTTCCTGGTTCATAGCAAAGATATAGAATTTGATTGTTCATTTGTTATGTGCTGTCTCATATGACGCGGGCGATAATGGTCTCATGACCATGATTGTTCGTGGTAAATTTCTCCACAGAAATGGTTTGCCATTGCCTTCTTCTGGGCAGTGTCTTTACAAGATAGGTGGCCCATGCCTTTATCAACGTTCTTCAGAGACTGTTTTCTTGCCGTCAGTGGCTGCATAAGCAGGACTTGTGATATGCGCCAGCTGCTCATACGACCATCCACCACCTGATCTATCTTATCCTTGGTGACATACCAAGCCCTGACCTGCTTTTGAATCCACAGCATCTCACCATGGACTTTATAACAGCCACCATTCAGCCCAACAGACTTTCATCATAAAATAATCATCTGGCTCCTCAACAGATAAGAGTTAACTTTCCTTCAGGGAAATATGTTCCTATGTGAGACCATAAGACCATTAGACAGAGGAGCAAAGTTAGGCCATTCAGCCCACTGAGTCTGCTCTGCCATTCCAAAATGGCTGATTTATTATCCCTCTCAACCCCATTCTCCTGCCTTCTCCCTGTAACATTTGATGCCCTGATTAATCAAGAACCTATCAACCTCCACTTTAAATATACCCAATAACTTGGCCTCCACAGCCATGTGTGGTCATAAATTCCACAGATTCACCATCACCTGGCTGAAGAAGCTCCTTTTCATCTCTGCTCTAAAGAGATGTCCTCCTATTCTGAGGCTGTGCCCTCTGTTCCTAGACTCCCCCACTATAGGAAACATCCTCTCCACATCCATTCTATCTAGACCTTTCAATATTCGATAGGTTTCAAAGAGATCCTCCCCCTTGTTCTGCTACACTCTTGCCAGTACAGGCCAAGGGCCATCAAACTCATATTGTAATACCCCATGACTGTCACAACATTGCCCTTTTTCACTTGCCTTTTCTCTCCCCCGTTGTAATTTGTAGCCCATATCCTGGCTACTGTTCAGAAGCCTGTAAGTAACTCCCATCAGGGTCTTTTATACACTTGCAGTTTCTTAACTCTACCCAAAAGAATTCTACATCTTTTTCCGATTATGAATTGGGAAAGCATCCTTGTTCTTTTACAAAGCCTGCAGAAACCTCCAAAGAAAATAAGTAAGTCTTTCTTTTAATACTTTTCTGTCAAAACCTGTATGCAGTTTATATACACAGAGTTGACCTCATTTATGGTTGATAGAAGCTACACTCAGATCCGTTGTGATCTGAGTGAAAGGCAGAATATGCTCAAAGGGACATGTGACCTACCCTGCTCTTAATCTGTGTGTTTGTACCTTATTTTTACTGAACTCAGAATAGCTTGTAAATTACTGAAGATTGTCAATATTAATTTTATTTACTGAGCACTTTTTCATACAGTTGATGTAGATCAAAGTGCTTTACAATGGGGTAAAAGCACAAATATGAAAATAAAGTAAAAATAAACTTGAAAGTAAAAGACAAAGAGATACTAGTGAAAAACAAGGTTAAATAAATAGGTTTTGAACTGGTGTTTAAGAGTATAAACTGAGTGTGCATCCCTTATAGTTTTAGGCATTGAATACCACTGTTTAGGAGTTTAGTTCAAAAAAGCTGACCTGCCAATTATCTTTTGATGGAAATTGTTTAAATTTAAGAGACCGGTGGAAAAAGACCTGAGAGCTCGAGCATGATTCTTAAATGATTCTGTGACTTACTTCTGTCCCAGACCATTAAGAGCTTTAAAAACCAGTAAGAGAGCTTTAAAATCGGTTCTAAAAGATAGTGGAAGTCATTGCAGAATAGTTAGATGGGAATTGATATGCTCCCTCATCCTGGTTTTGGGCAAAAGTCTAGCAGCGCTATTCTGAATGAGTTGAAGTCTGTCAGTAGATTGCTGTGGAAGGCCAAAGTAATTATGTTTCAGATGACAGGCTTTTCTGATATTTAATGTGCATTAAGGTTCTGGAATAAAATGCTGCATGTGTGTCATAGAGTCTTAGAACTCTACAGCACAGAAACAGACCCTCTGGCCCATCTAGTCTGTGCCAAACTGTTATTCTCCCTAGTCCCATCAACCTGCACCTGGACCATATCTCTCCATACCCCTCCCATCCATATACCTGTCCAAACTTCTCTTAAGTGTTGAAATCAACCCCTCATCCAACACTTACACTGACAGCTCTTTGCACACTCTCTCTTTCCTCTGAGTGAAGAAGTTTCACCTCAGCTTCCCCTTAAATATTTCACCTTTCACCCTTAACCTATGACCTCTAGTTGTTGTCACACCCAACCTCAGTAGAAAAAGCCTGCTTACATTTACTCTATCTATACCCCTCATAATTTCTTATACCTCTCTCAAATCTCCCCTCATTCTCCTACACTCTCGGGAATAAAGTCCTAAATTATTTAACTTTTCCCTATAGCTCAGGAAACCAATGATTTGTACAACTTAACATAATGTGATGTTAAATTGTATTTTTCTTCTGCTAGAGAAGTGGCTGACTACAAATAAAACCGCTCTTTCCTTCAGGATGAACGAATCAAGCCACTGAAAGAGCAATGCAGAACTTTTGTTTTGCCAAACTACTGTACATAAAGTCCCCAATCTTCCCGATGTACAAGCCTGTTTATACCAGAGGCTGAAAATATGGAATTAAAACATCGGGGGGAATTTCTTCTGTGTCATGCACCATCTGTGGGGGGAGAACAGGGCCAATCTTCAGATCTAATAAACAATCATCAACCCGAAACACTAACTCTCTCACATTCCTATTTAGATTTACTTATCACATCTACATCGAAACATACAGTGAAATGCATTATTTCCTTTAACAACCAGCACATCTGAAGCTGTGCTGAGGGAAGCCTGCAAGTGTCGCCAACATACCATTCCCGCAATGCTCGGCAGAACAACACAGAACACAAGAACAAAATCAACCCCTTTTCCTCTCTCAGAACCCACCCACATGGACAGTAGTCCCTGGGCCGATAACGCAGACAGGCCTTCCCACAAAACCCACCCACACAGACAGTAGTCTCTGGGCCAATAACGCAGACAGGCCCCTTTCCTCTCTCAGAAGCCATCCACATGGACAGTAGTCCCTGGGCCGATAACGCAGACAGGCCTTCCCACAAAACCCACCCACACAGACAGTAGTCTCTGAGCCAATAACACAGACAGGCCTTCCCACAAAACCCACCCACACAGACAGTAGTCTCTGAGCCAATAATGCAGACAGGCCCCTTTCCTCTCTCAGAACCCATCCACATGGACAGTAGTCTCTGAGCCAATAACACAGACAGGCCTCCCCACAAAACCCACCCACACAGGCAGTAGTCTCTGAGCCAATAATGCAGACAGGCCCCTTTCCTCTCTCAGAACCCACCCGCATGGACAGTAGTCCCTGGGCCGATAACACAATTGTTTTTATGGACTCTGTCTTTCCATTGTCTCTGTCTACACTTCTCACTGCCTCAGCAAGGCAGCCAGCATAATCATAATCACCCACCCTGGACATTTTCTCTTTTTCCCTCTGCCATCGGGCAGAAGATACAAAATCCTGAAAGCACATTCCACCAGGCTCAAGGACAGATTCTACAAAGCATTTATCAGGCTCCTGAAATGTCCTCTTGTACGCTGAAGGTGAACTCTGGATTTCTCACTCTACCTCTCCGAGACCCTTAAACGTATTTGTACATCTGCACTGCACTTTCTCTATAACTATAACACTCTATTCTGCGTTCTGTTTCCTTTTCATTCTGGCATCAGGAAAGAGGTACAGGAGCCTAAACATCCACACTCAACAATTCAGAAGCAGCTTCTCCCCCTCTGCCACCAGATTTCTGAACCGTCAGTGTTCAAAAGTTCAGAGCTGAAAGTAAAATTTATTATCAGAGTGCATACGTGTCACCACATACAACTCTGAGATTCTTTTCCTGTGGACACACTTAGCAAATCTATAGAATAGGAACTGTAAACAGGATCAATGAACAACCAACTATGCAAATGCAAATATAAACAAATAGCAATAAATAATGGGAGCATGAAGTAATAAGATAAAGAGTCCTTAAAGTGAGACCATCGGTTATGGGAACACAAGAAATAGAATGAACACTTCCTCATTATTCCTTCCTTTGTACTATTAATTTATTTAACAATTTTTATCAATGCACTACAGAAAGTATCAATCCAGATGCATCACGGCTTGCTATGGCAACAGCTCTGCACACGACCGCAAGAAAGTGCAGAGAGTTGTGGACACAGCTCAGCGCATCACAGAAACCAGCCTCCCTTCCACAGACTCTGTCTACACTTCCGGCTGCCTGAGTAAATCAGCCAACATCATCAAAGACCCCACCTACCCCGGACACTCTCTCTTCTCCCCTCTCCCATCGGACAGAAGATACATCCCATCAGGCTCAAGGACAGCTTCTATCCTGCTGTTATTAAACTCTTGAATAGACCTCTTGTATGATAAGGTGGACTCTTGGCCTCACAATCTACCTTGTTATGCTCTTGAACTTGATCATTTACCTGCACTGCACTCCTTTGGTAGCTTTTACACTCTATCCCTTTTCTCCCATGGTCCACTCTCCTCTCCTACCAGATTCCTTTTCAGTCAGTCCTTTAGCTGTTCCACCCATCACCTCCCAGCTTCTTGTGTTTATCCTACATTGTTATTGTTTTACCTTGTTCTGCCTCAATGCATGGTGTAATGATCTGATCCGTATGAACAGTACGCAAGACAAGCAGGTCTACATGGAGCGTTGTTGCAAGAAAGCAGCATCCATCATCAGGGACCCCCACCACCCAGGCCATGCTCTCTTCTCGCTGCTGCCATCACAAAGAAGGCACAAGAGCATCGGGACTCACAGCACCAGGTTCAGGAACAATTATTATCCCTCAACCATCAGGCTCTTGAACCAGAGAGGATAACTGCACTCACCCCATCACTGAACTGTTCCCAAGACCAATGGACTCACTTTCAAGAAATCTTCATCTCATGTTCTCAATATTTATTTCTTATTATTTCTTTCTTTCTGTATGTGTTGTTTTCTGCACGCTGGTTGGAAACCCTAGCTGGGCAGACTTTCATTGATTCTGTTATGGATTATTGGATTTATTGAGTATGCCCACAAGAAAATGAATCCCAGGGTTGTACATGGAGACAAATATGTACTTTGATAAGAAAGGTACTTTGAGTTGATTTTTGTTGTGTTCTGTTTTCTTTACTGTGTTGTTCTGCCTGCTATGTTGGTGCCAGAATGTGTGGCCTGTTCCCGGCTCATCTTTAGGCTGTGTTGGTTGTTAATGTAAATGACACATGTCACTGTATGTTTTGATGTACACGTGATCAATAGATGAATCTGAATCTGAAATACTGCCTGACATCCAGTATTTTTAGCATTTTAGGTTTTAGTTCAGGTTCTTTTTTTATTAGTTTTTAAATTTTTAGATAATTTAATGGAGTTTTGGGCTATGCATAATGTTCCAAAAACAACAGACCAGCAACGTCGCTTAACGTCCAGGATACGTTCTGTGAAATCGGACGTTATGCGATTTGGATGTTGTGCGAACACCATATTATATACTTAGCAAACCTATATGGAGTACTGTAGTGTGTTTGTATTGACTAAATAGCCAAGAATTTACACTAAATCTGTATACTGTAAGAAAATTAAACAGAGAGATAACGCAACAGTCAGTGGGATCTTTATCTTTTTTAAGAATTAAAGAAATAGAAGCCTCATAAAAAGTAGAGGGTAAGTCACCTTTCACAAAAGAATCCTTAAACATTTCCAACATATACGGAGAAAGCAACTTTCCAAATTTTTTATAAAATTCTACAGGACAGCCATCAAGTCCTGGGGACTTACCAGATTGCATTGAAAAAATAGCTTTATGAATTTTGGCTTCAGTAATTTGAGCATCAAGAGCTTTTTGATCCTCAGCCGAGATTTTAGGAAAAACAATCTTTCGTAAAAAAGCACTCATTTTAGAGGAATCTAATGGACATTGAGATTTATATAGCTCAGCATAAAAATCTTGAAAAATCTTATTAATTTCTTCATATTCCTGAGCCATCTTTCCTACGAATTTTCATGATTTGCCTTTTGGCTGCAGCCATTTTTAATTGAGATGCAAGCAGTTTATTATTTTTATCTCCAGACATATAAAATTGGCTCTTTAACTTAAGCAAATAGCCTTCAATGGGATGAGTTAACAGGTTATATTGTGTTTGAAGTTCCACCCTTTGTTTAGATAAATCAGTATTGGGGGAAATTGCATAAATATTATCTAAATCTTTAACCTATTTCATTACTGAATGTTGACGCTAAGATTTTGTCAAAGATAATGGCCAATCGGTTGGATAATATTTTGGGTAAAATTATTTGTAAAGATCAAACAGGCTTTATAAAGGGTCGTTATTCCTTTTCAAATGTTCGGAGACTATTTAACATTATATATTCATCCTCTTCTAAAACTCCACAATGTGTTGTATCTTTGGATGCTGAAAAAGTGTTCGACCGAGTCGAATGGAAATATTTATTCAATGTTTCAGAGAAATTTGGCTTTGGTGTTAATTTTAATAATTGGGTTAAAATGATATATAATGCCCCCATTGCTACTGTTGTCACTAACAATCGTAGGTCTCCTTTTTTTCAGTTTTCACGGGGGACAAGGCAAGGCTGTCCATTAAGTCCTCTGTTGTTTAATTTTAAGAACCCCTTGCTATTGCTCTTTGTGAGGCTAAAAAATCCATGGGATCTTTGTGAATGAGACCATGCAAAAGGTCTCTCTTTATGCTGATGATTTATTGATTCATATATCTAACCCTGACGAATCCATTCCTGCCTTGCTAAAATTATTTAACGAATTTGGAGGTTTTTCAGGATATAAAATAAATTTTAGTAAAAGTAAATTCTTTCCTTTAAATGACTCTGTCTCTATATATGATAATACTCCTTTTAAAGTTTCAGACTCTTTAAGATATTTAGGTATTATAATTACTAAAAAAAATAAGGATCTTTATAAAGCTAATTTTGTTCCCTTAGTAGACTCTATGAAGTATTTATTTAGTAGATGAAGTCCACTTACATTTTCACTTGTTGGTCGTATTCATATAGTTAAAATGACGATCTTACCAAAATTTTTATATTTATTTCAGAATATTCCTGTTTTTTTGACTAGGAAGTTTTTTGATCGGATTGATTCCATTATTTTATCTTTTATTTGGAATAATAAAAGACCAAAAATTAGTAAATGTCATTTACAAAAATTGAAAAAGGATGGAGGTCTTGCTTTGTCTAATTTTAGAATGTATTATTGGGCCGTTAATGTGCGATATATATCTTTTTGGCTATACTGGGTTGATAAGAGTGATCGGCCAATTTGGGTAGACCTGGAACTGAAAGTTGTAAAACAGTTTTATTTAACCTCGTTATTGGGAGCTCCTTTACCTATGCAATTAGGTAAAGTTGTTAATTTAAACCTATATCCTGTGATTAAGTATTCTTTACAAATTTGGCTCCAGCTCCACAATTTTTTTAATCTTAAAAAATTTAAACTTTGTAGTTTAATTTACCAAAATTACTTTTTTAAGCCTTCTTTGAGTTATCCAATTTTTTTACTTGGGAAAAATAAAGGTATTAATTCTTTTTTGGATTTATTTAAAGAAGATAGATTGATGTCTTTTGAACAATTAATTGATAAATATTCTCTTTCATACTCACACTTTCTGCAATACCTTCAAGTTAGATATTTTTTACAAAAATATTTAAGTAATTTTCCTTACATATTGGAGGCTGACCTGTTAGATACTATTATGAGTATGAATCCTTTGAATAAGGGTTCTGTTGGAAGAATTTATAATTTATTATTACAATGGGATAAGCGTCCTTTATCTAAGATTAAACAGGATTGGGAAAAGGAACTTAATTTGACTTTGATGACGGAGGATTGGATGCGGATATTGAAGTTGGTTAACTCTTCTTCAATTTGTGCTAGCCATTCATTGATTCAGTTTAAAATTGTACATCGTTATCATTTGACAAAGGAGAGACTTTCTAAAATCTTTCCTAATGTTGATAGTCATTGTGATAGATGTAAAACTGAGATAGCTACGCTGACACATATGTTTTGGTCTTGTTCTATATTGGAACAGTTCTGGAAGTCGGTTTTCTCAACAATTTCTAAAGCACTTAAAATTAATTTACAACCTAATAAAATTAACTGTGCTTTTCGCAATAGTTCCTCAAAATATTCATGGTATTTCAGTGTCTGACCAACATGTTATTGCATTTGTTACATTGATAGCTAGGAGGGCCATTTTGTTGAAGTGGAAGGATACATCAGCTCCCACTTTGTCACAATGGTTCTCTCAAGTGATGCTATGTCTTAGTTTGGAGAAAATTAGAAGTCGAACCTTTATTTGATTTTGAGAAAAGATGGGGCTCATTTGCTCGTTATTATCATTTGAGTTAATTGATATAATTTTTCCACGATCTAATTGTAAATTTTATAGTATATTTTCTTTTCTTGCTGGCGGTTTGATGTTTATTTTTAGAAGCTATTTGTATGACGCAGGACTCCGGGGTTGTACGCCTAACGGGTTCTTTTTTTTCTCACTTTTCTGCTTAGTAGGTTTTTTTTGTTATCACAAAATTTTTTTTCAATCTTTAAGATAATGTTTTTTTGAGGCATTGTAAGTGTTGTTACTTTGATGCACTCATGTTATTTTTCCTGTATATAACAATAAAAAGATTTGAAAAAAAAACAAAAAAAACGCTACTGAACTCAAGAGATGTGCGATATACAAGAGTGGTTACGTCTGCTATGTCACGGTCTCCGATCGGGGCTACAGACGTATATGTGAACGGACTTTGTCCAAATGGACGTTAAATACATAAGGAAGGAAGTCACAATTTCTTCAGCATGTTCCAATAATAAAGTTGGTGAAGGGCACCCTCTAGTGGTTAATCAGTGTATCTCAGTACATATGACTACCACAGTGGGGTTCAGCAGAGAAAGAGCCCTCTGCCAAATTGACATGCCAACTGAACCATTTGCCTTTAAACCTTTCCACCAGAGAAAAATTGAGTTTTATATGTGAGACGCAATAAAGTGGTGGAGAGGCAGAGGCTTCTCAGGATCTGTCACCAATTATCTTTGGACACTCTGACTTCCATTGACTCCCTGTTTGATAATGTGATGGTGGTGAAGACATAATTATCCTGCAGGGTTTTGGGAGAGAGTTGGTCTCTTGACCTTGGTTGCTACTTGTCATCTCCTGCCTATTGACATCTTAGAGTGGGGGCCTCTCCTATTTTTCCTGAATTCTCTTGAAAACACTCTTCCTAGCTGCAAACCTCTTCTTAGAGTTACATTTCTTAGATTTTGGGTCTCTAATCTGCCTACTGGGGTCCTTAAGATAACAAGGTGCTTGCTTCTTGTTACGTTTTGTGACATCAAAACGTTAAACTGTTTCATAGTCCCGATGAGGGGTCTCAGCCCAAAGCATCAGCTGTTTATCCCCCTCCGTAGATGCTCCCTCATAATCTACCTTTTTATGACCTTGTGCCTGCACTGCACTCTCTCTGTAGCTCTAACACTTCATTCTGCATTCTGTTATTGTTTTACCTTGTACTCCCTCAATGTACTGTACAATGAACTGAACAGGACAAGATACTGTAGTACAAAGTCAGCATGGCTTCCTTCAGGGAAAATCCTGCCTGACGAACCTGTTGGAATTCTTTGAGGAGATTACAAGTAGGATAGATAAAGGGGATGCAGGGGATGTTGTATATTTGGACTTTCAGAAGGCCTTTTACAAGGTGCCACACATGAGGCTGCTGAGCAAGTTAAGAGCCCGTGGTATTACAGGAAAGTTACTGGCATGGTTTGAGCATTGCTTATTGGTAGAAGGCAGCGAGTGGGAATAAAAAGATCCTTTTCTGGCCGGCTGCCTGTGACTAGCGGTGTTCTGCAGGGGTTAGCGTTGGAAATGCTCCTTTTTATGCTGTGTATCAATGACTTAGACGATGGAATAGATGGCTTTGTTGCCAAGTTTGTGGATGATATGAAGACTGGAGGAGGGGCAGGTAGTGGTCAGGAAACAGATAGGCTGCAGAAGGACTTGGACAGATTAGGAGAATGGGCAAGAGAGTGGCAAATGAAATACAATGTTAGAAAGTACGTGGTCATGCACTTTGGTAATGGAAATAAATGTGCAGACTATTTTCTAAACAGGGAGAAAATCCAAAAATCTGAGATACAGAGGGACTTGGGAGACTTGTGCAGAACACCCTGAAGATCAACTTGCAGGTCGAGTTGGTTTTTGAGGAAGGCAAATGCAATGTCAGCATTCATTTCAAGAGGCCTAGAATACAAGAGCAGGGATGTGATGCTGAGGCTTTTTAAGGCACTGGTGAGACCTTGCCTTGAGGATTGTGAACAGTTTTGGGGCTCTCATCTTAGAAAAGATTTGCTGGCATTGGAGAGGGTTCAGGGGAGGTTCACAAGGATGATTCCACGGTTATCACATGAGGAACATTTGTTATCTCTGGGTCTGGAGGGGGGATCTCATTGAAACCTTTCAAACATTGAAAGACCTAGACAGAGTAGATGTGGAAAGGATGATTCCCATGGGGAGTCTAGGACAAGAGAGCACATCCTCAAGATAGAGGGGTGTTCATTTAAAACAAGGACGCAGAGAAATTTCTTTAGCCTGAGGGTGGTGAATTTGTGGCATTTATTACCACGAGGAGCTGTGGAGGCCAGGTCATTGGGTATATTTACTGCAGAGCTTGATCGGTTCTTGACTGGACACGGCATCAAAGGTTATGGGGAGGAGGCCGGGTTGTAGGACTGAGGAAGAGAAAAAAAAGATCAACCATGATTGAATGGCGGAGCAGACTCGATGGGCCAGATGGCCTAATTCTGCTCCTATGTTTTATGGTCTTATGGTATGAACAGAATGTAAAGTTCAAAGTTAAAAGTAAATTTATTATGTACAACCCTGAGATTCATTTTCTTGTGGGCATACTTAATAAATCCTTCATAGAATGATAACCACAGGAGATGGCGCCAACTTGTGCATTCAACGAGTGTGCAAAAGACAACAGACTGTGCAAGTACAAAAAGAAATAAATAATATAAATTAATAAGCAATAAATATTGAGAGCATGAAATGAAGAATCCTTGAAAGTTTGTAGGAACAGTTCAGTGACGGGGGGAGTGAAGTTATCCTCTGTGGTTCAAGAGCCTGACGGTTGAGGGGTGGTAGCTGTTTCTGAACCTGATGGTGCGAGCCCTGAGGCTCCTCTACCTTCTTCGTGACGGCAGCAGCAAGAAGAGAGCATGGCCTGGTTGGTGGAGTTCCCTTGATGATAGATGCTGCTTTCCTGTGACAAAGTTGTGCTAAATGGTGGGGAGGCCTTCACCCGTGATGGACTGAGCCAGATCCACCACTTTCCATACTAAATTGTGATGCAGCCAGTCAATATACTCTCCACCACACGTCTATAGAAGTTTATCCAGGTTTTAGATGTCATGCTGAATCTTCACAAACTCCTAAGGAAGTAGAGGCACTGTGGTGCTTTCTTCATAATTGTACTTATGTGCAGTTATGAAGCCAAGCTCTTCGGTATACCTCGGTACATGTGACAATATTAAGTCCTGATGAAGGGTCTCAGCCTAAATCATCGATAGTTTATTCTCCTGTGGAGTGAAATAGACAGTCAACGTTCAGGTTGAGACCTTTCATCTGGGCTGGAAAGTAAAGGGGTAGAAGTCAGAGGCATGCAGGCTGTTCATTCCCCTCCATAGATGCTGCCCGACCTGCTGAGTTCTTACAGCATTTTGTGTGTGTTTTCTGGATTTCCAGACAATGCCAGCACATCTTTTCATAGATATCCCCCTTCCCCCTTATTGGGTGTGAGACTTTACAAGGACGAGTGATGTACACTTGCTTGAGGAAGGCTCTGAAAACTGCTAGACAAAGGTTTGGACAAAACTGTTTAAAACACCAAGGCCCAGAATTTAGATTTTTTTTTTGTTCACTGAAGTTGCAATGCATCTCAAACTTGAGCCAATATAGACCTAATCCAAAATATCGGTTAGAAAAATGTTAGGGCAGCTGACACATAGAAAGCTGTGTGAAAGCCAGTGTGGGTTTTGACAAGAGCTGCATAATGAAGTGGTCGCTGTCTAATAGATTATCTGACCCCTGAAGCTCCAGTCCACAGTTTCAAAGTACATTTTTTAATCAAAATATGAGTACAGTTTACAACCCTGAGATTCATCTTCCCACAGACAGCCATGAAACAAAGAAACACCACCGCTAAAAAAAAGCATCAAACGTCCAATGTGCAAACAGCAAAAAACAGAGGGAATAACATACAGCATATTAAACATTAAACCACAGGATTTTTGAAACTGTCCAAAATTAGAGACTGCATGGAGTGAGTGACACAGTTGATTTTGCGGCTGCATTCTGCTGCCCACTGATCCCACAGCTGGTTGTGATGCAGGACAGAGTACAGACAAAATTTACAAGAACGTTGCTGGGATTTGAGGACCTGAGTTATCAGGAAAGGTCGAATAGTCTAGGACGTTATTCTCTGGAGCATAGAAAAATAAGGGAAGATTTGATAGAGGGGTACAATTATTTGATGCAATTATGAGGGATACAGACAGGGTAATTGCAGGCAGGCTTTTTCCACTGAGGTTGGGGGAGATTGGAACTAGAGGTTGTGGGTTAAGGCCAAAAGATGAAATACTGAAGGATAACTTGGAGGGGAAATTCTTCAAAGGGTGGTGCAAATATGGGATGAGTTACCAGTAGAAGTGATAGATGTGGGTTTGATTTCAACGTTTAAGAGAAGTTTGGACAGGTCCATGGAATGGAGGGTTATGGCCCAGGTGTGGGCTGATGGGACTAGACAGAATAGCAGTTCAGCACAGACTAGATGGGCCAAAGGACCTGTTTCAGTGCTGTAGTGTTCTATTACTCTGTTGCATTAAGGTGCATGAAAGAAAACCTCTGATCAGTACTGAAGCAAATAAAGTCACCAATATTCTGAGCAGTTCAGGGACTTGTCATCTGAAGTTCTTGATATTTATTTATTTTATTTCTTTTGTATTTGCAGTTTCTTGTCATTTGCACACTGGTTGTTTGCCAATCCTGTGGGGTGTGGTCTTTCATTGATTCCATGGTTTCTTGGATTTACAGTGCATGCCTGCAAGAAAATGAACCTCAGTGTTGCATATAGTGACATATATGTACTTTGATGAGAAATTTACTTTGAACTTTGATTGCTTCTGGTTGTCTCCCCATGTGGGTGTTTATAACTAAACATCACCACATTGGTAACTTACTGTCTTGACCTGAGACCTGAATTATCATGACTTCTTAACTATTTCCATGAAACTTCATCTAATAGGGGCAGCCATTTAATTGAGCCAAAATGTACAGGTTGTGATGCGTCCCAATTAAACAGAATCAACTGATGAGACCATAAGACATAGGAACAGAATTAGGCCGTTTGTCCCATCTAGTCCGCTCCACCACTTCATCATGACTGATCCATTTCCCTCTCAGCCCCAACCTCCTGCCTCCTCCACATACCCTTTCTTGCCCTGACTAATCAGAATCTGTCAACCTCTGCCTCAAATGTACCTAATGATTTGGCCCCCACAGCCACCTGTGGCAACAAATTCCACTTACTGCACAGGACCAAAAGAGGCTGCAGAGGGTTGTAAATCTAGTCAGCTCCATCTTGGGCACTAGCCTACAAAGTACCCAGGACATCTTCCAGGAGCTCCAGCACCCCCAGGATATGCCCTTTTCTCACTGTTACCATCAGGTGGCAGGTACAGAAGCCTGAAGACACACACTCAGCGATTTGGGTACAGCTTCTACCCCTCTGCCATCCGCTTGCCAAATGGACATTGAACCCTTGAACACTACCTCACTTTTTTTGAACATGTTTTTTTGCACAATTTTTAATCTATTTAATATACATGCACTGTAATTTATTATTTTCTTCTATATTATGTATTGAACTGCTGCTGCTAAGTTAACAAATTTCATGACACATGCCGGTGATAATAAACCTGATTCTGATTCACCACCCTCTGGGTAAAGAAATCCCTCGTCTCTGTTCTAATCTACCATTAGTTTAAAAGGGCTAGGGTTTTCTTGGCCAGTTGTACAATCAAAAGGACTGAAATACCTAATTCAACAGCCATGGAAGGCAATCAACATTGCAATTCCCCACTGTAGTCTATAATGGAGATCACAAGTAGCTTTACTCTCATTGTTTTAAAAAATGCCTCATTTAAGCCCAACTACAAGCACAGTAACTGATGGATGGATGCAGGTTTGATAGGGAATGGAGTTGCTTCCAGCAATACGGAATGCATACTGTTTGCAGTAACTGGTAAAAATTTAACACTTGCATCTTGCAGGAATGTTTTTGCTGGTTGGGGGGGGGAATCGTTGCTTTGCTGCCGCTTATGCGTGGGAGGGGATCATTGGGGTTCTATCTGTCATTCATTCTTTGGGGCACTCCTCCGTTTTCGTGGATGGTTGCAAAGAGAAAGAATTTCAGGATGTACGAGGGTTGATTGATAAGTTCGTGGCCTGAGGTAGAAGAAGATGAGTTATACAGCTCTCGTTACGTGCACGTGCAGTTCAATGCTTTGAGTGACTATGCAGAAAGTTTGAAGTTAATAACTCATCTCCTTCTACCTTAGGCCATAAACTTATCAATCACTCCTAGTAGATTGTATACATTTCTCTGTCATTAAATGTACCTTTGAAACCTTTGAAGAGAAGATACTCCAACTGGTCAATAATGAAACTCAGGCAATTTAGTTGAAATATTTTCTTTATAGAATGTTCTCTACAGCATATTTATTTACAATGAACAGGTGGGTTTCAGATTTATAATACAGAGACTTTATAGATCAGAGTTCAAATCCAGTTCATCAGACTTGTACATTTTAGCCAACTCCAAAATTAAATTGATAAACTCGATTTTCTCCGCACAGGCTAAGCATTTCTCTCCCCAGTTGTCCAGAATTCTCTTCAGCTCGGCCACTCTCAGTTTGGATAGTTCAACTTTATTCAAATCCAATTTCTTATCTGCAAGGCAAAGTGGAAGACAATTTTACTGTTAAGATTTCAACGCATTCTGCACGGAGGTCGTTGACCAGTGATGTTCCATTCTGGGAGCCCTGCTCTTTGTGACTTTTATAAATGATCTGGAAGGGTGGGTTAATAAGCTTGCAGATGACATGACAGTTGATGGTGTTGTGGATAGTACAGGTTGTCGTAAGATACAGCGGGATCATTGATAGAATACAGAGCTGGCCTGAGATGTGGCAGATAGAGTTCAATCTAGAAAAGTGTGAAGTGATATGTAGACTTTGGAAAGTCACACTGGAAGGCAGAATACAGGGTTAATAGCAGCATCCTCATTAGTGAGGCGGATCGGAGGGATCTTGGGGTCCACATCATAGTGGCTGTGTAAGCTGATAACGAGGTTAGGTAGGTGTCTGATGTGTTGGCCTTATTAGTTGGGTGACTAAATTCAAGAGCTGCGAGCTAACCTTGCAACTTATAAAACTTCGGTTAGATCATACTTGGATTGTGTTCAGTTCTGGTCACGATATTCTCGGAAGGGTGTGGAAGCTCTAGAGAGGGTGCAGGAGATTTACCAGGATGCTGCCTAGATTGGAGAACTTGTTTCAGTTGAGCAGCTGAGGGCTTTTCCCTTTGCAGCGAAGGATGAAAGGCGACCTGATAGAGGGGTACAAGATAAGAGGCACAGATCAAGTGGACAGCTGAAGACACTTACCCCAAAGCTGAAATAGAAGTATTGGGGGGTGGGGGGGGGTGAATATCAGAGGTAAGTTTTTTTTAAACTACACAGTGATGTGTGTGGTAGGGCATTTAAGAAACTCAAGACAGGCACGTGGATGACAGAAAAATAGAGGGCTATGTGGGAGGGAAGGGTTAGATTGATCTTGGAGGAGGTTAACAGGCTGGTACATCATGGGCCAAGGGGCCCGCACTGCAGCAAAAGGCAGGCAAGTACTATGACAAAATATTTCAGTGTGGGTACAGTAGCCCACACACACTCAATCCATGAATTCCAGCACTCAACTACAAATCACTGGTGTAAAAAGTAATAAGATACCACAAACACTTAACATACTTTGACAAGCAGGGCTAGAATTATGTTGGTGTATCATTAAGTTCGAAACAAAACTACAAATTAAAATTTAAACAAATTAGGAACAAAATGTTAGTTATTGCTCACATCCAGTTTATAATGCCAGACTTTAACAGATGTGTAATTACTGAAAATTCTGGAGGCGTGCATTTGACGATCAGTTCCTATCAATGCCCCCCAGCAAATGGCCCATGGCTCACAACAGCTTCAATGACCAAGAAAATGCTTCCCCATCACAGTCACGTTACCACTGTTGGACTGAGGTTACAGACAGTTGTTGGAATGGGAGAATGAAGCAAGCTTGGCCAAACATATTTTGTTATCGGTAAGTCTGTGGACTAGACAGAATGTCTGGTTATACAAGGCATTGTGAACACTGTTCAGTTTGTTTTCCCTTGTGTATCTAACCTACTTCACGATTCTGCCCTTTAATGAAACAGTTATTTCCCCTCAACCAGCTAAATCAGGGGTTCCCACCTTTTTTATGCCATAGAGCCTAACCATTAACTGAGGGGCCTGTGGGTCCCAGTTTGGGAACTCCTGATCTAAATGAATCTCAGGGTGATAAATGGTGACATATATATACTTTGATAATAAATTTACTTTGTATTTTTGAACTTTGAACTTTAATTGCCAATACTGCTGGCTGTGTGAACGGATCCACAGTTAAAATATTTTCAGCATTGTCAGGTAAACCAACCAAGAATGGCATCTTCCCAAACCAACACATCAGCGGTACAGCAGAATGGTGGTGTAGCAGTCAGCGTAACACTTTACGGTCTAGGTTCAATTTCTGCCACTGTCTGTAAGGAGTTTGTACGTTTCCACATGATCACATAGGCTTGCTCTGAAGATATACGGCTAAGTTTCGTGAGTTGTGGACACTGGTCCCTCTAAGCTGCCACGCAGTAGCTGAAATGCTCTCACCCACATTGCCTTCGTTGCCACGCAGCTGGAATGTTCTATATTATGTTAATAATGGAGTGCCGCAGTTTTCAGGCCGTGTGAAAAATTCCACGTCAGAGCAATGGTTGATCCATGCAGCCATTTAAAAAAAATAATTTGAGGGAACATTGGTTGTGGGCATGCTACATAGGCACCCGAAGTGTGGCGATGCTTGGGGCTGCATAGCACAACCCTTGCTGATTTGACTTCATGCAAACAATGCATGACTGAATGTTTTGAAGTATACATGATAGATGAAGCTAATCGCTGAACCAACTGAAAGGGACTCCCTTTAACAATGCAGCTGAAATTCCCAAGAGTCATTCAGCCATATCCTGAATGAATCAAGCTCCTGCTGTGAGGAGCACTTCTCCCTAGCAACAGATGGACCGAATCCATGACACAGGTTACAGCATTTCCTTGGAAATTCTGTTTACAGAGATTAGCATTATTTGCCACATGTACATCAAAACATACAGCGAATGCATCATTTGTGTCAGCGACCAACCCATTCCCAGGATGTGCCGGATGGCCCACAAGTGTCACCATGCTCCTGGTGCCCACACAGCATCACCACAAAACATTAACTCACTAACCCTAAGCATACATCTTTGGAACGTGAGAAGAAACTGGAGCACCCAGTGGAACAGGGAGAACCTACAAATTCCTTACAGACAGCGGTGGGAATTGAACCAGTCGTTGATGCAGTAGTGTTACGCTACTGTGCCATGAGGCTCGTCACAAACCTCACGCGTATAGTTCTAATTTAAATTTTGTGGCAGCCCAAAGTTTGAGGGCAACTTCACAAAGTTTCGTTTTTTTTGGTAAAATGAAAAGGACTCAGTTCCAGAGTTTATTTCTAGATGAAGTTCTATGCCAGCATTTCCTGCAGAGCAAGTATGAATTTTAACCTCAAGGACAAGCAATGCTTTGATCTTGTTGACCAGCTGCCATCTGTTGGCACAAGAACTAGAACTGATTGGCTAGGGTAACAGCTTCTTCCCCCAGGACGTTAGACTTCTTAACACTCTGCTGCCACTCAGCACACATGTACTCTGTCCAGATACCCTGCCATGCCCCTCCCACACCACCGCCCCACCTCAGACCCACTCTCATCCTGCACTCGGCACTTTTCAGCTTTTAACACACTGCACATTGGGTCTTTGATGGCCTTTTTAAATGGCTTCTATTGTGTTTCTTTGTTTTGTGACAGCCTGAAAGGAGACGAATCTCAAGGTTGTATATAGTATAAACACACTTTGATAATAAGCGTACCTAAACTTTTATTGCTGCTGTTTCACATATGACTGCTTGATTTATTATCATAACATGACACCGTCTTACATAAATATGCACCTCGCACTTCATGTCATTCTTCAGCCCCTGCGACTCAGGGTCCTGTGCTAATGTTAAACAGTGACTGTGCTGGATCATAACTATACGTGCCGCGTGTGACTGTATGTACTGTATTTTGCACCTTGGCTCCAGAGGAACTGTTTCGTTTAGCTGTAAACATGTGCATAGTTGCAGGACGATGGAACGATGAAGTTGAAATGGTTTAGCATGGACCAGATGGGCCGAAGGGCCTGCTTCGGTGCTGTAGTGTTCTATGACTCTGACTGTGTATGGTTGAACGGCAATAAACGTGAACTTGAACACAGTCCAATCGCAGAAACACAAGGAACCAGACATGGGGTATAGTTTTGTAGGAACACACACCACGAAGGATAAAGCCGATGTTCAAGATGATGCATGGAAGGAAGAAACTGAAATTTGTACCGTATTTTAGCTCACATATCTGAGCATCTGTCTTTCTGAGCTTCTCACAGATCTTCGGTACAGGCACATGGGCACTCATGGGACGGGCTACTTCATTCATGATCTTCGTGGCGGCGTCACTTGTTGCTCCGATATAGTAGCACTGTTGGAGGTAAAGTTACACATGGTCATGCACGCTGCCACAACAAATTCAACATTCAAGACCGTTTAATGTCATTTCCAGTTCACAAGTGCAAAGGTGAACAGCATAATTGTTACTCCAGATCCAACAGAGCACAAAAAAAAGTACAGAAAGAATACGATAAAAAAATATATAAATACATACGATAGCTTATATACATATTGTCTGTCCATAAAGTGACACTAGGCACAGGAGTGACTGGCAGGTAATGATAAAGTAGTTGTGGTTGAGGGTGTGGTGGGGTGGTTTAGTGGGTGGAGGTGTTGAGCAGCCTTACTGCTCAGAGTCAGTAACTGTTTTTGAGTGTGGTGGTCCTGGCATGGATGCTATGTAGCACTCAGGTCTACTGTGACAAAATGCTTTGAGAAGTTGGTCATGTCTAGAATGAACCCCTGTCTCAGGAAGGACCTGGGCCCACTGCAGTTTGCCTATTGCCACGATAGGTCTACGGCAGACATGATCACAATGGCTTTCAACATGGCCTTGGATCACCTGGACAATATAAACACCCATGTCAGGAAGATGTTAATTGACTACAGTTCTACGTTTAACACCATCATTCCTTTTTTTTTGGCGTGTGTGTCTGCGCATGTGCAATGTTGGCGAGATGATGTCTTTTTCATGCCTTTACAAGGCGCAGAGAGAGAGAGAGAGAGAGAGAGAGAGAGAGACTGTGTGGTGCACCACTCCTCACACAGACATTTCACAGTATTTTTCCCTTTAGTTTACGCTGATGTCATTGCGCCACCAGCCAGCCCAACACCATCATTCCTTAATCGATAAGCAACAGAACCTGGGCCTCCGAAACTCCATCTGCAACTAGATCCGTGACTCCTAACCAGAAAATCACAGTCTATGCGGATTGGAAATAGCATCTCCACCTCGCTGACGATCAACACTGGCGTACTTCAGGGGTGTGTGCTCGGCCCACTGCTCTACTCTCTCTACACCCACAGCTGTGTGGGTAGGCATAGCTCAAATGCCATCTATAAATTTGCTGATGATACAACTATTGTTGGCAGAATGTCAGATAGCGACAAGAGGATGTACAGGAGTGAGAGATATCAGCTAGTTGAGTGGTGTCGCAGCCACAACCTGGCATTCAGCATCAGTAAGACCAAAGAGCTGGTTGTGGACTACAAACAGAGTAAGATGAGGGAGCACAAGCCAGTCAGAGGGATTAGAAATGTAAAGAGTGGGCAATTTCAAGTCCCTGGGTGTTAGTAACTCTGAGGACCTAATCTGTTCACAACATATATTAATGCAGCTATAAAAAAAAGGCAAGTCAGTAACTGTACTTCATTATTGTGAGTCTTCATTAGAAGGGCCAAAATGTCGGCTATACCCTTTTGCATAGATGCTGCCTGAGTTCCTCCAGCATTGTGTGCGCTGCTGCAGATTTTCTCTTATTTGATATTAGACCTGATTTTGACTCCGAAGACCTCATCCCTGGGAGAGGAAGGATCTTTGCCTCGAAGATGGATGATGCGGTGAGGTGAAAGCAGAAGCCACAGGGCCCATCAATCTTCTACCAGCCCAGGACAGAGGCCCCAGTAGGGGTGATGGGCTTAAGAGACTAACTCTTGCACCACTCTAACACCTACCTTGCACTTTACCCTTTTCAGCAGCAGTTTAATTAATGGCTTCCTGTAAATAGGAAACACTGTTGACACTCACCAGCCGGTTCTCCTTTCCTTTGGTGTGTTCACACATTAGCATCAGCTCCTTTGCCACAAGTGCAGGTGTTAGTTCCACATTCTGTGCCTTCAAATAGTTGTAAAATCTCTCCAGAAATCCAATGCACACTGGATGGGAGGGGAAAATAAGCTTTAAAGAAAAATACCAGCATCAAAACATTCACCATAATAAATACATGCTTTAAGAAAACAAAAAGGAAATTGCCTTTTAAACTCACGAGAGAGCAGAGGCCATCAACTTTTTGCTGTTGATGTTTCTGTAGCAGGCAATTTCTTTTTTTTACGAGGTTGAGTTGCTAGCTTGATGCTCAACCCAGCACAGATGGAAAGCATGCCAGGGGAGCCAGCTGGATTCGAACTCGGGGGCCTTCGCTCCGAAGTCCAGTGCTGATGCCACTATGCCACCAGCCGGCTATGCATTAAGAAACTAACCAGAAATAATTATAATATGTATATGTTTTAATTTTTTTTTAGTCATAGCAGCCCCATTTCACTGACATAAAAGATCCATCATTTCCTGGGTTAAACATCCAAAACTGTCATTACAATTTGAAGTGATTATAGAAAATTGAAATTCTGGACTGTAGAATAAAAATCTGCTAGAGGAACTCCACGGGTGAGGCAGGGTGTAAAACAGGGTTAGGGTTAGTGAGTCGTCGGCATGACATGTTGGCGCCAGGACTCGCAGGCTGCTCCCACATGGACTGTGTCGGTCATTGACACCAACAACAAAAGCTTTGATGTGCATGTGACAAATAAAGCTTATCCTAAATAATGAAAATGCTACAGATGAGTGCATCTTCAATGATGCTTGGAGCAGCCTAATACTTATCCTTGACAGTACCTGTACCACCACTTGTTGCTCAGTCTACCAATTAGACAATTTCTTGTTCAAAGCCAAGCTCTACCTATTACTTTGAGTTTTGTGTGGAACCTTTGTCAACTGCTTTAGAGAAACAAAGCCACACCACAGGCTTTCATTAATTTGAACTGTACATGATAGAAAAATGGAGGGCTACGTGGGAGGGAATGATTAGATTGATCTTAAGAGTGGGTTAAAGGCTCAGCACAGCATCATAAGCTGAAGGGCCTGTACTGTGCTGTAATGGTGCATGTTCTATATGCACAGAGTGCCTCGGTTATATAGCAGTTAGCATGACATTATTACAGCTCGGGGCGTCGGAGTTCAGAGTCCAATTCCAGCACCCTCTAAGTTTCTACCCATGTGCGATTGGGTTTCCTCCCACAGTTAGGAGGTTAATTGGTCATTGTAAATTGTCTCAAGATTAGGTTAGCGCTAAATAGATGGGTTGCTGGGCAGTGCGGTGCGGGGGGCTGGAAGGGTCTGTTCTATGCGGTATCTCTAAATAAGTGAAGTGCAGTCTGCAGAAACATTGAGGGAGTTGGGCAGGTGAGAGCCGAATCTTCTGGTTTATAACTTTTATTCTCAGTTATTTTCATAGCTAATCTTTAAAATTAGACAACAGATCTGGAGTCTCCATGTCTATTACAAATGCTATTTTTCTTACAGCCAACATTAATTTGCAATTTGCCTGAACTTTCCCAATGTCTTTTAACCAGTTGACAAAAGTCGGCATCTCAGAAGAATCTGCTGTCTTCACTGTGCTGTGAGAGAAATTTTATCTATTCCTGATTATTAGTTTCCAATATCTTAAATTCATCTGGTGCATCAAAGCTTTTACCACCAAGTCAAGTAAAAAAAAGTTATTGTTAAGATAAAGGAACAAAATAAAACCAGTAAATTTTCAAAGAAAAATAGCAATAAATGATAAACACAAGAGATTCGGCAGATGCCGGAAATCCAGAACAACAAAAATGGCAGTAAATAGGGTCTGAATTGAAGGTGGGGTGGTTTTGGTCTGAAAGTACAGAGTAATTTAGTATACAAGCTCATAGTATATTAAAGTGGAGTGGTTTTGTTAGAATGTAGGCTACAAAACAATATACATTAGGGTTGGGGGCAGAGGGTTTCCTGAAATGGAGGAAGATCAGATTATACAAAGGACACTTAGAGCAAGAGGGTTCTCTAAAGTTGTGAGGTAACTGGTTCAAGATTAGTGGGGAAATTGAGTTTAAGAGTCACGAAGTAATGTTGCAGCTTTACAAAACTCTGGTTAGACTACACTTGGTCAACATTTAAGATTAGGTTGGAGAGGTGTATAAAGTGAAATAGAGATTTGGGATAAACAGTTTATTTTTATTTATTTAGCGATCAGCATGGAACAGGCCCTTCGAGCTGCACCGCCCAGCAACCCCCAACTTAACCCTCGCCTAACCACGGGACCATTTACAATGACCAATTAGCCTCCCAACCAGTATATCTTTGGACTGTGGGAGGAAACGGCAGCACCCAAAGGAAACCCACGCAGTCACAGGGTGAACGCACAAACTCCTTACAGATTTAACTCCGAAGCCCTGAGCTCTAATATCGAGTCTTGCTAACCACTATGCTACCGTGGTTGCCAGCTGAAAAACAAACAGTGACTTAGGATAAGTCAACGCAAATTGCTTTTCCTGTGTTTTAACTTTGGTTTTCTAGATAAAAACTAGAAAAACTAAAAGCTGAGGATTGGTGACGCTAGAACAAGAGGTCATAGGTTAATAGGTGAAATGCTTAAGGGAAACAAAATGGAGGGCAATGGTCCAGGTGCAGGTCGGTGGGACAGGTAAAATAACAGTTCGGCACGGACTAGATGGATTAGAAAGGCTTGTTTTTGTGTTGTTGTGCTTTATGACTCTAATTAGTAGAAACAACAGGCAATTAGTCAATTAAATATTTCTTCAATACCTCATCAAACATGACTAATTATTGTCATCCCAGTCATAACAGACTTTTCTTTCTCAATATTCAATGAAAGGTTTATTTCTAATAAACACACGTTATTAAGGATAAGTAAATTCATCAATTATTGTGGATTAGACTAGAAGACTACTGTGAAACATCAATCTAGATTTGAATTGTCACTCAGTAAATAACATTTTCAGCCCAGATGATAAATGACAGTCTCAAATAGGAATGGTCTCAGCACAAAATCACAAGAGATTATGCAGATGCTGGAAATCTCCAGCAAGAATTTAAGGAATGACACTAGAGCATGTAAAGTCACTAAAGGATTGGAGGGATTCCTGAAACAAATGCAAAATGGAGGAGGGAACGTACTTTGGACCCTGGTGCTGCAGGTATATTAGGGCAGAGTAGCAATGCCTGAACTTTCAATGCCTTTCAAAGCTTCATACATCAAGGTCACAGCTGATCTTCAACCTCAGCTCCTCTTTCCCCCACCATCCTCAATCCCTTTAGTCTCTAGTTGTGTGACTGCAGAGAATTGTGGACACGGCTCAGCGTATCACAGAAACTAGCTTCCCCTCCGTGGATTCCACCTACACTTCCCGCTGCCTCAGTGAAGCAGCCAGTGTAACCAAAGGCCCCCATCCACGTTGGACATTCTCTTCTTGCTGCTCCCATCATGCAGAAGATACAAACATCTGAAAGCACATACCACTCGGCTCAAGGACAACTCAACCTCACTTGTCAGACCCTTAAATGATCCTCTAGTACTACAAGATGGACTTTTGACCTCACAATCTAACTTATGATTTTGCACTTTATCATTTATCTGCTCTGCACTTTCTCAGAAGCTTTTACACTTCATTCTGCATTGTTATTGTTTTACCTTGTTCTAGTTCAATGCACTGTGTAATGATCCGACCTATATGAACAGTATGCAAGACAAGATTTTCACTGTATCTTGGTACATGTGACAATAAACCAATTCCAAATTTATGAGTTTTGATTTCGAATGAACCCTCCAGTGCAGTGAAAGGTTCATTACCTCTCCATGGAGAAATTTATCCTCTGAATCTTACATGATTTAGTTCATATTTAGGGACTGTGATCCCTTGTTCTAAACTCCTCAGCCAGGGGAATTATCCTTCCTGTTAGGTCCTGCAAGAACTCTTAATAATGCATCATTCTTCTAAACTTTAGAAAACAGCCAGTAGTCTCCCCTCCTACAGCATCAGATGAACTGTGACACTACCTATGGGCAACGTTTGTTAGGCAAAGGAACCGAGACTGCACACAGAACAAGGTCAGGTCCCACTCTACTTGTAACACACTTTTACTTTTGTACTCAAGTCACAGGCAGCTATCGACTGTTATTCAGAGAGAACGATGTTTTTGACAAAGCAGTGAGCTGAGTGTCACAGTGTAGACACTGCTCACAACTGTTCACGATACACATGATCGATTTGGCGCCACAACAGCGCGGTGGTTACTGCAACACAATTACAGCTCGGGGCGCCAGAGTTGGAAGTTAAATTCTAGCGTACTCTTAAGTTTGTACATCC
Source organism: Mobula hypostoma (assembly GCF_963921235.1). Lineage (NCBI taxonomy): Eukaryota > Metazoa > Chordata > Chondrichthyes > Myliobatiformes > Myliobatidae > Mobula > Mobula hypostoma. The sequence continues at coordinate 34,304,740 of NC_086116.1, forward strand.
TTCCTGTGTGTACATAGGTTTCTTCCCACAGTCCAAAGACGTACCGGTCAATAGGTTCATTGGTCTATTGTAAGTTGTCCTGTGATTAGGCTTGGGTTAAATAGGTGGGCTTGTTCTGCGATGTACAAAAGGAGGTGACTGAATACAGCACATATAAATTTGCTGATAACACTAAATAGACTGGTAAAGTAAATTGTGCAGAGTCTGCAGAGGGATATAGATAAAGTGAGTGGGCAGATGGTGCACAATGATGGTAAATATGAGGTCCTCCACTTCGGAAGGAAAAATTGAAGATCAGATTATTTAAACGGTGAGAGATTTTGGCATGCTGTTTTGCAGTGGGACTTGGGAGAGATTGTGAATTAACAAATTCTTAAAACATGACAATTCCATGCTCCATAACCATGGCAAACAACCATGTGTGGGACATTGACAGAAATCCAAATGAGCTATACCCAGATTCAGCTATTTATCTAGTCAAGCGATCTATTGACAAATTTTAACTCATCCAGAACCAGGATAAGGGAACATATCACTCCTGTACTAGCTACTCTGCATTGGTCTCGTGTATCTTCTAGAATTCTCTTACTGGTTTTTAAAGCACTTAATGGTCTGGGACTAGAGTACAATACAGAATTGTTTTCATTTTATTATTCTGCTTGAGTTCTCAGGTCTTCTTCCACCAGTCTCTTAAATTTAAACAATCTTCCTCAAAAGATAATTGATGAGTCAGCTTTTCTTTAAACTATGCTCCTAAACTGTAGAATTCAAACTATAACGGATGCAGACTCAGTTGACACTTTTAAATGCCAGCTCAAAATCTATTTACTTAACTTTGATTTTAAATAATATCTTTGCCTTTTACTTTCATGTTTATTTTTATATTTTATTCTCATTTTGTACTTTTATTCCATTGTAAAGCACTTTGAACTGCCTCGTTTGTATGAAAAGTGCTCTATAAATATATTATTTGTCCTCAAAACAATCTTCATACATGAATCTCTGGTGATTACGCTTTTCCTAAGTTATTTTTCATTACAGTTCCCAGTAGTCTCCCTGCTGCTGATGTTAGTCTACAGATCAGAAGCTCTTCACTGGCTTCGTCCCTCCTTTAGTGAGGTGAACTGTGAATCTGTGGAATTCATTGCTACAGATGTCTGTGGAGGCCATGTCATTGGGTATATTTGAAGTGGAGGGTATTAAGTTCTGATTAATCGGGGTGTTAAAGGTTACGGGGAGAAGGCAGGAGATTGGTGTTGAGAAGGATGATAAATCAGCCATGATGGAATGGTGGAGCAGCCTTGATGGGCCAAATGGCCGAATTATGCTCCCTTGTCTCATGCTGCGTTCTTATACAACACTCATTGGCTACCCTCCAAACGGTGCAGGATTTTGAAAGATAACCAGCTCAACCACTGTCTTGACAAGCACCTGCTTCAAACTTTTCGAACGTGGAACTCAGCATCTCTCATATACGGTATATTCAGCACACAAGATTCCTTAACCTCAATGTTTCCTCCAGACAACAGCAGTAAAAATGCGCGCAGTCAGGTCACTAACATGCGCACGTACAAGGACTATTAAAGGAGCTTGGATAAAATATATTTGAATAAAAACACATTTGTGCACTAATGCCAACTATTAGATAAAGTTGATAACTGTTCTTGGTTTCTATAAACGCAAGAGATTCTGCAGATGCTGGAAATCCAAAGCGACCGACACATACATACATACATACACACACACACACACACACAAAGCTGGAGGAACTCAGGTCAGGCAGCATCGATGGAAATGAATAAACAGTCAACTTTTCGGGTCAAGACCCTTCTTCAGGACTGATAGCAAAAAAACAATCACAACAGATGTAATTTTTATTTTTGTAAGTCTGTTTTTCTGCTATTGTAATTATATGTGTTATGTGTGTTGTTGTTGTTTTCAATATTGGACCTCACAAATTATCCTTCAATTTTAAGCAACTTACATAGCAAGATGCAGACTAACACAGACATTGCAAGACCCATAAATGAAAATATCAAAAACACAGAATAATTGAAGGCTGCAGAAAGACACCACAAACATTTTAACTCAAGAAAACTCTTGCATTTGGAGGCAATCAAGGTTAGGTCAGACTGCAAACAATTCCCAAAAGAATGTAGAATCACACCATTTAGAGCAATACCCAGCAGCTTGGTTTATAATAATCAAAATGTCACGTACACACTCACCATGTACAAAATGTTATAATGTATCACTTGCTGCATGCCAGCCAGTCTTCATGATCTTTGCTGCTTGTGTGCTAAACATGCTTAAAATCAAACAGGTTTAGAACAGTTATTTGCATAATTCAGCAACAAGCAAACACTGTGTTAGCATTAGGTACAGTACATCGCACTGGTACAAAGCAATCTACAAATGTCCTGACTGTTTGCATCAGGGTCTGGTACAGACATTCATAAGTGCAGGAATCTTAGGACCTTCAGAGTTGAATGGAATCAATCCAACATGCCACATCCCTCCCCACCACCAGTGACATCTACAGGAGGTGCTACCTCAAGGTAGCATCCATCAACGATCCCCACCATACGGCCACGCCATCTTCCAGCAGCTCCCATCGAGCCTGAAGCTACTTCCCTTCAACCATTTGGTTCTTGAACTAAAGTGTAGCCGCATTATAACCACTTTGTTCTAAAATGGACGTTTCTGTTCTAATTGTGCTAGTCTTATGAAAATTGTGTGTAATTTGTTTTTTTTCCTTGCAAATGTTGCTTATTTGACGCTGTGTGCCTATGTTGCTACAAGTCTGCCATTGCACTGTGTAGATGACAATAAATCAAATCTCTCAAACTGTAGAATGAATTTGTCACTTCAAGACACTTCCAGCACTGTGACACGCAATGGATTATATTTTACAGCTTTCCACCACATTGAGCTTTACTCAACTGTACAGTTAGGTTTTCAATAGATCAATAAAATATTAAGCATTTTCACTTTAAATCTTCTTTAAATGGCAACTTAAATTGTAGAACAATGTCAAGGAGTGATGCCTCAAAAAGGCAGCATCCATCATTAAGGACCTCCATCACCCAGGACATCCCCTCTTCTCATTGCTACCACAAGGTGGTGGTACAGGAGACTGAAGCCACACACACAATGTTTCAGGAACAGCTTCTTCCCTTCTGCCATCCGATTTCTGAATGGACATTGAACCCATGAACACTGCCTATTTTTTTGTCTTTTTGCACATTTAACTTTTTAAATGTATATGTACTGTAATTTACAGTTTTTTATGTACTGCAATTTATTGCTACCACATAACAACAAATTTCACAACATATTCTACTGACATTAAACCTGATTCTGAAAATTTTGTACTCTCCCAACCACTAACTTAGTGAGGAGGATGGGTGGGGTGAGTTGGGGACAAGTTAGTGAGAGTGGAGGTTGTGATTCTCAATTATTTTTCTTAGGGAAAGAATTCTCATTAATAAAGAAACCACAATACCCAGAGATATTATTTCATGTAAGCCCCGTCCCTGGCAGCCATTTTAAAAGGAAAGCCAAGGCTGGGAGTATTTTTTTTTGTGGGGGGGCACAGGGTGCAACAATAATCAATCTGGTATTTGTATTCAGCATCTTGCAAACTGAACCAGAATGCTTTACACATCTCTTAAAGGAAATCTGAAAGTTTATTTATTTATTTATGTATTGCATATAGCAGAATAAGCCTTTCAGCCCTTCGAGCCACACCACCCAGCAATCCCCAGTTTAATCCTAGCCTAATCAGGGGACAATTTACAATGACCAATTAACCCACCAATCTTTGGAACGAGGGAGGAAGTCAGAGCACCCGGAGGAAACCTCATGCGGTCACAGCGAAGCTTCTTACAGGCAGCGGCGGAAAATGAACCCGGGTCTACAGTACTGACAAGTGTTATGCCAACCACTAGGCCGCCGTGCCGCTTCAAAAATGCAGTCTTATCTCGTAAGGTAGGAAACGCACAGCAAGTTGCCACGTGTAGCAAAGTTTTATGTGAAGGTGTTGGACAAATTACTGAGAAGTTTTTAAACCCACACCCAGAAAATGGACTTCACTGTAACAAACAGTGTATGGGGAATACCCCACTTCCCCCAGTATTAGAGTGCTCATTGGGCTGCTGGGGGGGGGGGAGAGGGATGGGACAAGAGGGCTCCGGGGGCTGATAGGGAACAGAAGAGAAGGTGGTGTGGGGTATGGGAGAGCAAAGGGACAGAGGCAAGGACTCCAGCGGGAGGCGTAGGCTCACGGGTAAGGAGGATGACTGCGAGGGGAATGCCAGGTCCCGGGCCCGCTGCTCACCTTCACACGGCTCCGGCCCCACGGCGCCGGGTAGCAGCGGTGCCCACACCGTGAGGAGAAGCAGCACCGCCGGGACCGAACCACCACCCGGCACCCATCGGGGCTGCGTCCACATCGCCACCGAGCATAAACAACGGGGAAACGGCAGGAAGTGACGTTATAGTCAGAAATAATACCCCTTCAATCCATTGCCATTGGTCGACAATCCTTCAATAGAAATGCCGACTCCTTTGCCCACCACCCGTCCATTGGTGACCTACCAGCCAATCAGCATGTGGTGTTGCGCTTCTCCCGATTCCGATTGGTCGGTGCGAAAATCATCCCAAAGGATTCCCGGAGTGCTGCGCGGCCTGTGTTGGGGACTATGAAGATGGCGGCGATTGGGGTGCATTTGGGGAGCACTAGTAGCTGTGTGGCGGTGTATAAGGTACTGGCGGACCCTCAATCCACGCTCCTCACCCCAGAGCCCTTGGACCTCAACCTCCCACCCTTCCTGGGGCCCTGGCTGTACTGCGGCGGGTGGTGGGGTAACATGCGGTCCATCACAGCTGGCTGATTGTACAACGTGCCCAGAGATGAGGCCCCAAGACTCCTGCAAATGTCTACCACGTAGACAGCGCCTTAAATGTTCTTGTAAATGCCTATGGTGTCTGACGCTCTGCGCTCCCCGCTCTACTGACAGCCGGTTTATTAGGCTTTTCGAGCTCTATCATCCCCTCTTGATGGTGGGGAGGGGTGTGCCCGTGACGAGAATTGCTGACTCTATGTCCCTCTGCTGCCTCATGCGATCCTCTGCATTGGAGCCTTCCTAGAAGGTTGTAAGTGTCTGGTGACAATGGAATCTTCTCAAACTGATGTAGAGCCCTTCTGCACGATTGCATCAATGTGTTGCATCATTGCCTCTGATATCATAATTGATTTACGTGCTATGCTTCCTAAGTAAGTTAACCCACTGAAATTCAAAATTTAGTGTTCATCTTCATGCACCGTTCAGAAATCTGATGCTGGGGTGGAAGAAGCTGTTTCTAAATCATTGAGCGTGGCCTTCAAGCTTCTGTACCTCCTTTCTGATGTCTGTAAGAAGGGGGCGTGTCCCAGATGATGAGGGTCCTCAGTGATTGATGCCAACCTCCTTGAGGTACTGCTTTTTGAAGATGTCCTCGATGGTGGGGAGGATTATCCCTGTGATGAATCCGGCTGATTCTACAACCCTCTGCAGCCTCTTGTGATCCTGTACATTGGAGCCTCCACACCCAGCTGTGATGCAGCCTGTCAGAGTGATCAGCGTGCATTGATAGAAATTTGTGAGTTTTGTTGACATACTGAATTTCCTCAGGCTCCTGGTGAAGTAGAATCTCTAGCTCCTGTAAGTGTCTGTGATTTCCTTTTTTTTTAATGTTGAGATACAATGTAGAACAGGCCCTTCTGACCAACAAGCAAGCCCCTTGTTTATCCCTAGCCTAATGACAGCACAATTTTACAATGACCAATTAGGCTATTAACCAGTATGTGTTTGGACTGTGGGAGGAAACTGGAGCACCCAGAGATCACAGGGAGAATGTACAAACTCCTTGCAGATGGTGTCATAATTGAACTTTGCCTTAAGCTGTAATAGTGTTGTGTTAACCACTAGTTAGTGTGGTTCCCAATCCTTCAACAGCCTCTTTGCCCTCCCACTTCCCCTCGGTTATCAGCTGGTTTTACTGGGCTCTGCAAACAGATGGTATTAGTTTATTGTCACATGTACTGAGGAACAGTGGGGAAAAACCTTGTTTAATTTACCTCTATACAAATCATTTCACAACTTCAGAACTTTGAGAGCATACAAGGGATAGGCTATAATATAAAATGTTTCAATTACAGGGAAAGTACAGAGCAGGTAGAAAGTAAGGTGTGCCAGATTTATGAAGTGATGAGCTCAACTTATCCATTCAAGAGTGAAAACAGTGGGGTCCTACAGCATATGGTACATATTCTTGAGCTTTGGTACCTGTCTGAACTGAGCAGGTTGTTTGCATACTTGGTCTCAGAACTTGGACTTCACTTTCAAAAATTGAAGTTCCTCGGTGCTAACACCGCAGATCATCTGTCCTGGGCAAACACATTGATGCAAACATGAAGAAGGCACTGCAGTGGCTCTACTTCATTAGGAGTTTGAAGAGATTCCATATGTCATCAAAGAACTTTTGCAAATTTTTTACAGCTGTGCAGTTATAATGTGAGGTTATTTGAGTTAGTCACCTTCCTGTCAGCTTGAATCAGTCTATCTTCTCCTTTGACCACTCTGATTAACAAAGTGTTTTCACCCTCTGAACTGTTGCCCACTGGACTTTTCTCTGTAAACTCTAGAGCCAGGGTTCCCAACCTGGGGCATAAAAACGGTTGGGAACATCTGGTGTAGGGACTGTTGTGCGTGAAAATCCCAGGAGATCCGCTGTTTCTTAGATTCTTAAACTACCCCATCTGGCACCAACATGGTCAAAGTCACTTAGATCACATTTCTTCCCCATTATGATGTTTGGTCTGAACAGCTGAACTTCCTGACCGTGTCTGCATACTTTGATGCATTGAGTTGCTGCCACATGATTGGTTAATTAGATATTTGTCAAATGAAGAGAGTTTGATGGCTTTGGGCCTGTATTCACTATAATTCAGAAGAATGCGGGGTGACCTCATTGAAACCTACTGAGTGGTGAAAGGCCTTGATAGAGTGGATATGCAGAGGATGATTCCTATAGTGGGAGAGTCCAATACCAGAGGACACAGCCTCATAATAGAGAGGCATCCTTTTGGAACAGAGATGAGGAGGAATTTCTTTAGCTAGACAGTTATCTCTGTTATCCCTGTCCGTGCTGACACACAGTAGTGTCTGATGAAGCTGGGCTTCGATTTAAAATGCTCACCCTTTCTTACAAATATTTCCAGTCTTGTTCCCACTTTTGAAATACACACAAAGTCCTGGAGGAACTCACCAGTTCAGGCAGCATCTATGGAAAGGAATTAACAGTTGACATTTTGAGCTGAGACCCTTCATCAAGACACTTGAAACTTTTCTCCAGCTGTAAGAGCCTTGGACTTCTCTTGCTTAGTCACCCATACTTCCCCGAATTTAAGCCCCAAACTCTGAAATTCTCAGCTGAAAATCTTACCATCACTTTTATCTGGAGGATTTCTAAAAAAAATTGTGTTAGTGGTCTAGCTGACCAAAGGTTTAGTCAATGTTTCCCTTGTATGGCTTGGTGACAAACTACTACTTTTGCTTCTTTCAAATATGATTTTGCTACTAAATGTGTGCAATTGGAACCTGTGATTTACATTCTGATGGTGTGTCTTGGGGGCCAAATGAGCAAACTGGAGCTTTTCTGTCTCCGAGGGAGTTCGGTGAGGTTTGGAGCCGAGTGTGCACGCTGGAGGCCAAGAAGCCAGGAGACAGACGTGAGCCCATGACCAACTACATTTCTTGCCAATTAAAGTAAGATCGTCCTGATGAAGGGTCTTGGCCCGAAACGTCATCTGTTCACTCTTTTCCATTGATGCTGCCTGGCCCGCTGAGTTCTGCCATTATTTTGTGTGTATGTTATCTGCATAATCTCTCGTGTTGATGAATAATTTGGTTGTGAAAATAAGAGCAGAAGTTCACAAGGAGCAGGGGTGGACTGCAGTATCCTACTACCCTGTCTTACTGGCCAATAATCCTGTGGCTGATCTGATGTTGACCTCAATTCTTGTTGCAGTTCAATGCAGGAGAAGACTTGAGAGGGCCTGGTGGCCTACACCTGATCCCACGTCTGGTTGGAAGTTTTCAGTGTGGAAAACATTTCTCTACTTATACAGCGTGGAACAGACTGTTTTGGCCCAAAGAGCCATGCTGCCCAACAACCCATCTATTTAACCCTGTCATACCAATTAACCTACTAACCAGTACATCTTTGGAATATGGGAGAAAACCAGAGCACCCAGAGGAACCAGAATGAGGTTTAATATCACCAGCATACATCGAGACATTTGTGGAGGATTACAAGCTCCTTACAGTGGAATTGAACTCCAAACTCCGGAATACCCTAAGCAGTAATAGCGTCATGCTAACCACCACACTGCCATGTTGCCCATAAGCCCTTCGGCCCAGGCTGTCTATACTGGCCTTTCCTGGTAGGAGCATTTCTGTACTGGTTAGCATAATGCTATTACAGCATCAGCGGTCCAGTTCAAATCAGCTCCCTGTAAGGAGTTTGTACATTCTCCCCATGAAAGCTTGGGTTTCCTCCCACATTCCAAAGATGTACGGGGTTAACGGGTCAGTTGGTCAAGCCTATTATACAGGGCTGTACCTCTAAATAAAATAAAAATATTTGCATGTTTCCAAGAATCAAGGACTCCTAAATTTTCTTGATGTCCTGAATTTTGAGTGTTTTGAGTTATGAGTGAAGATTTTTCTCTTAGCAAGCGAGTCATCTACAGTGTTTTTATGGTGTTAGTGTGACATGTCAGCAGTGTTTAGTAAATTACTTAATCAACATCCTATCTCCTGGTCTGCTTATGCAAAGCCTGCAGCTGTGCGCAAAGTTGTTCAGCACTGCTAAGATGATTTCCCAGTGTCATGAGTAACTAACATTATTGTTGATACTTGCTGCCTGTTACACAGCTGGCGTTTAGGGCAACAATGAAGGTGCTCCATTTCTGGTGGTGGTCTTCATCATGCCAGCAGCCTCCTCTCAGTTTTCACTACTGTCAGCCATGAAAGTCCCGGCTGGAGGCTCAAGAATACCATCACACTCAGATATTGAAGGATTGGATGTGATGATTCTTTACACGTGTTAGTCTTCTGATGTTGCAGATATTGAAGGACTATTCATTGCTATTTCCGTAACAGTTTTGTTTGACCAGTCAGGGTTGTTAGCCCCGAGTTGAACCCTCAAACCTGGAGGACCAGTGGACCACTCTTACTCTGGTCTCTTATCTTTTGTCCTGTTTGGTATGGATGACTCTACCAAGAGCCAAAGCAGCTCTCTGGGTCATTGAGGTGCACAAGCCTCCAAACCACAAGATTGTGGTCTTATTGTTAATGGAACCAGTATATTGAACTGTGACCTGATGTTTCAGAACAACAAGTTCTATTTAGAGGCATGCAACAGGGCATTAGATCCACCACAAACATGAGATTCTGCAGATGCTGGAAATCTTGGGTAACACACACACACAATGCTGAAGGAATTCAGCAGGTCAGGCAGCATCCGTGGAGGGAAATATGGTCCTGATGAAGAGTCTCTGCTTGAAACATCAACTGTTTATTCCCCTTCATGGATGCTCCGTGACCTGCTGAGTTCCAGCATTTTGTGTGTTTTTAGATCCATCATGTACCAGTCTGTACCAGCATTGACTTAGCACCTTTATCAGTTGAAAAGGGTAATGAAGATAGAAGGGCTTAAAAAAAACTAAAGATGCTGGAAATGTGAAATAAAAATTTTTACTTTTCAAAGCGGAACATGAGGGGGATTCCCTTCACTCAGAAGGTGGTGAAAGTAGGGAAAAGGCTGCCAGCGGAAGTGGTGGACACGAGTCCAATTTCAACATTTAAGATAAATTTGGATAGGTACTTGGGTAGGAGAGCTGTGGTGAGGGACTAGGCAGATTAATTTGACACTGACAAGATGGGCTGAAGGACCTGTTTGCGTGCTGTAGTGTTCTATGACTCTACTGTATAATTTTGATTTTCATCAGTCTTGGTTGACTGAAATGTCCCCTATAAAATAGTTGAAATTTTGCAAGACACAACCAGTCAGGCAACTGTAGGAATGTTAAAGTTTTGAAGATGGCTTGATAAACTATTAAATTATCTATTTATATCTTCTTTGAACAGTTCAACAGGTAGAAGTATGTGCTTAAAGAACAGCACAAGATTTTCTCTGTGATGTAAAAGTTGTGTTTATTTCTATTTAGGATGGTCGGGCTGACGTTGTAGCAAATGATTCAGGTGACCGTGTGACTCCAGCAATTGTTGCTTACAGAGAAAATGAGAAGGTATTCCCAACTATTTTACTACTTTGACATTCTGCACTTTGAACTTCGCAAGTCCCAATATTTTGTTTATCAATTAGGTCGTCGGCTTGGCTGCAAAGCAAGGCAGAATCAGAAATGCTACAAACACTGTTGTGAAAGTCAAACAGATTCTTGGCAGATGGTGAGTACAGATAGCTTTATTTCAGTAGTAATTGCTGGTGAAATGTTTGTCACATACACTAAGAAGTTATGGAATGTATAATAATGTTACATGCTTATGCATTGTGAGAATTACACACTAGATCTTTTTTAGATTAGCTTTTGACTGGTTGCATTGTATTGAATATGAAGATAATGTTTGGGAATTTCTTTGAATTAGGGTTAGTGGTGAATGCAGGTTCAATTGCAACATTTAAGAGAAGTTTGGATAAGTACATGGATGGAAGGGGAATGAAGGACTTTGGTCCACATATAGTTACGATCTAGCACATACAATCACAGAATAATATTGGCACAAGTCCCTGAGTGGCATGGCCCGAATATTGACAGGTTGACATAAAGTGTGAGGTGCATGTTTATGTGAGAAAGTATAATATTACTATTCCAGTCAGACATTGTGTGCTGCCCACTTCGGGTGCAGTCTACTTCGATATGAACTACCTCCAGTTCTAAAGAGAGAATTCATCTTAACTCCTAGATATCTGAAACAGAAATTTAATTAAATAGTTGAGCTGTACAAGACCCTATTTTTTCCAAAAATAAATCTTTCTCTGAAGTGAAGACTTTGTTTTCTGAAGTTATCAAGTTGTTGGCTATTTTGCAACTGGCACACATTCCAAATTAAAGTAGTTGGTATATTTCTGTGTGCCTGGGTGATATAGCCAGGAATCTATTCAGTCCAGCCCAGTCCTATCTGGTCCTCACCAAATAGTCTGCAGGATAGTTAAGAGGAGCAGACCTGGCACAGGTCTGATGATGACATTTTTAAAACATGACGAAGCCTTAATGCTGAATATGTGGCTGAGAATGTGGTGCAGGAAGGAGGTGTTAGCAACACTTTTTTCAAAAATCGTTGTGGACACTGTCAACCCTGCAAACTACCTTTTCTAAAAGCTCCCTTTTGGAAAGCACTATAGTGCTATTAAAACAGAAACTTCATGCCTTCTTAGAAGTTTCTTCTCCCAGACAGTGAATCTGATCAACCATTTTAGTTAGCCCACCCACCCATCTCTATTACCTCAGTCACTGCACTGTAAACACTATAAACCACTTTTTATAATGCTGCTTATATTATAAGTACATGTTGCTATTTATGTGTTGACACACATTTTATTCCACATCTGTACTTTAACCTCTAATTTTATTTTTTGTGTAATTCTTTATTCCTTATACTTGTATTTTGTTGCATGTTGCATCCTGACCAACAGACCACGGCAAATTCCTAATACATGTAAATGTAAATGGTGAATAAAGTTGATCCTTGATCATTCATTTGACAAGACAATAGCATGTCCTACTGGAAGGTGTTGTAGTACTGAGAGAGTCTATAATCTGAACAGGGGTATGTTTTAATTTTTTAGTTCTGCTAAGACTTGGCCCATCTATGTGAGCACAGCCGTACTGAAATCCAGTAATCTATATCTTGGTCCAGTAGATATCTTTTACATGTTGTAATGAAGACCCTATAATATTAGATTGTTTTAAAGAGTAGAAATATTTATTAATTTTATATTTCATTATTAAGACGTACCTCCCTTTTCTAAGATATTTTCAAAATTTTTGTTAGTTTTGACGATCCTCAAGTTCAGAAGCATCTAGCTGAAAGCAAGTGTTCGGTAAGTACATGTAGAAATTCCAGTTCAAGTTTATTGACATTCAATCATAAACATGCATACATCTAAGTGAAACAACATTCCTCCGGACCAAGATGCACATCACAACATATAACTTGCACACAACACATAAAGAAATATTACCACAAGTAAATTCACAAATAATAAAGTGTACTTATGACACAAGTTTAAAAAGTAATCAGAATATCGCTACTGGCACTTCATATTTGATGAGACCTGGGTGGTGCAATGAGATCAGTTCTTTCACATCCTGGGCGGGGGGAAGCTGTTTTCCATCCTAACAGTTCTTGCTCTAGTACTATGGTACCTGATGATAGGGGGTAGAAAGCTGTTCATGATCTATTTTAATTTTAAAGCATGTTTTTAAATTTAAAAGTAAAACATCCTGATATTGCAGTTGTCTTTGATTCTCAAATTCTTCTTAAAACAGCAAGAATGATGGAAAGTTCAATAATGTGAATGTCTAAGTCCATTACTTGAAGTACCTGCTTTATCAAAAAATCCTCATAAACAGTAATACCAAGGATTTGAATGTTTAGATAAAATTGTAAGCTGGCAGAGAGATGCTGTGCCTTTGAGGGGTTTCTCGCTATAAGTTGTGCTTGGCTTTCTATGAAACCCAGCATCAATAATGTAGCAGTTAGTGCAGCTCGGGGCATCAGAATTCAATTCCAGTGCTGTCTGTAAGGAGTACATTCTCTCCATGACTGCATGTGTATCCTCCAGGTGCTCCGGTTTCTTCCCACAGTCCAAAAGATGAATTGGTTCGTTGGTAATCTGGTCATTGTCAATTGTCCTGAGACTAAACTAGGGTAAAATCAGTGGGTTGTGTGGCTCATTTCAGCTGGAAGGGCCTGTTCTGCATGTATCTCTAAATAAATAAAATCTGTGTTTATGGGGGAGAATAAGCAGTTGACATTATGGGCCAAGGCTTTTCCTCAATGCAGGTCTCAGCCTGAAGAGTTGACTGTTTAGAAATACACCATTTAAAAGGCATTTAAACAGGTATTTAGTAAGGTAAGGCATAGAAGGATATGTCGCTAATGCAGGCAAATTGGATTAGGATAGATGTAAAGATTGGCATAGAGGTGGTAGGTGCTTTCTTTGCTTGCATACTCTGATTCCTTGATGAGACTTCCCTCTCACCGCACTGTAGGATATTCTTAGATTGGTTTGAGATCTAATGGAAAATGTATTATGTTTTTAGTCGTTACATTAGGTCTCAGTCTTTGGAAGGAGATAATCCATTGTATATTCAGTGGTTCAACTTAATATCAGAGAATGTATATAGTATATATCCTGAAATTCTTACTCTTCGCAGACATTATTGAAACAGAAACGAAAACCCAAAGAATGAACAATGGAATACATTAGAACCCCAACCCCCCCCCATGCATAAGTGGCAGCAAAAACATCAACCCTCCCCCCTACTCTTATCAATCATAATATCAGCACACCTTATGAAGAGGGAAGAATGAATTTTGATGAAAATCAGAAAAACTACAAATAATAGTAATTTGAATTGACAGCAGGAAGTATTTGAAATATTCATTCTGTGGAGAGGTGAACAGAGGTAATGTTTCAGGTGAATGGGATGAAATATAGGAACAGAATGAGGCCATTTGGCCCATCAAGTCTGCTCCGTCATTTCATCATGGCTGATCCATTTCCCTCTCAGTCCCAATCATCTGCCTTCTCCCCATATCCCTTCATGCCTTGACTAATCAAGAATTTATCAACCTCTGCCCTAAATATACATAAAGATTTGGCCTCCACAGTCACCATTGGCAATGAATTCCATAGATTCACCACTCTCTGGCTAAAGAAATCCCTCCTCATCTTCATTCTAAATGGGTATCCCTCTATTCTGAGGCTGTGCCCTCTGGTCTTAGACTTCTCTACCGTAGGAAACATCCTCTCCACATTGACTCTATTGAGGCCTTACAACATTTGATAGGTTTCAATGAGATCCCCCCTTCATTCTTCTGAATTCCCATGAGTATAAGCCCAAAGCCATCAATTGGTCCTAGTATGGTAACCCTTTCATTCCCAGAATCATTCTCATGAACCTCCTCTGGACCCTGTCCAATGTAAGCACATCTCTTCTGAGATAAGGGGCTCAAAATTGCTTATAATACTCTTTACCAGTGAGGCTTCACCAGTGCCTTATAAAATCTCCTTGCTTTTATACTCTAGTCCTCTCGAAATGAATGCTAACATTGCATTTGCCTACCTCACCACTGACTCAACCTACGAGTTAACCTTAGAGAATCCTGCATGGGGATGAATGTTTTGATTTTTAACATCACTGTATAGAGATGAGCAGAGAGGTTGTGCTTAAGAATTGATGTGTTGAAAGTTGGGACTAAGATGAATGTTCTAAATGTTGAAACAGCTGATCAATAAGGATGGCAAACCCAGATATGAAATTGATACCGGAGAGCAGCTCAAGGTCATTGCTCCAGAGGAGGTTATGCAGCTGATTTTTGAAAAAATGAAAGGTAATTTCACAGAAACATTTGCATTAACAATTTTAATTTATCATTACAATAAATTTCTGAAAGTTTCATTGAGTATCTCTACATCTTGCACCATTAAAGTCTGGCAGAAATATTGCAAGAATAGACAAGCTACCGAGAGTTGTGGACGTAGCTCAGCACATCACAGGAACCAGCCTCCCTTCCGTGGATTCTTGTCTATACTTCTCACTGCCTCAGTAAAGCTACCAACCTAATCAAAGACCCCACCCACCCCAGACAATCTGTCTTCTCCCCTCTCCCACCGGGCAGAAGATGCAAAAGCCCAAAAACCCAAACAGTGAGGCTCGAGAACAGCTTCTCTCCCACTGTTAATAAGGCTATAGAACTATCCCCTAGTATGATAAGATGGACTCTTAACCTCAGAATCTATTTTGTTATGACCTTGCATCGTACTGTCTACCTTCTCTGCACTTCCTCTATAACTGTTACACTTTATTCTGCATTGTTGGCGTTTTCCTTTGTACTACCTCAGTGCACTGTTGTAATGTATGGATGGTATGCAAAACGGTACTTCACTGTACTTTGATACAATGTGGCCCTAATAAGCAAATTTACCAATTTAGAATAGATGTGTATGGATTTGTTTTGAGAGCACTAAGTCACTGGGGTGGTGTAGCAGCATTGCGGTTAGCCTAACGCCTAACACCTTACAGCAAAAAGTGATCTGGGGTCAATTCACGCCGTTGTCTGTAAGGAGTTTGTACGTTCTTCCTGTGACGACATGGGTTTCCTCCGGGTCCTCCAGTTTCCTCTCGCATTCCAAAGATGTATGGATTAGTATGGAAAGACCATGATTGCCCATGTTATATGACATGGCACATATCGATGATGATGTGTGTTGATTTGTTTTTCTGTTTACAGAAACTGCGCAGTCAGCGCTAGGCTCAGATGTAAATAATGTTGTTATAACTGTCCCATTGGACTTTGAGAAGAACCAGAAGAATGTGCTAAGGTGAGGAGAAGATTTACACAGAGAGTGGTGAATCTGTGGAATTCTCTGCCACAGGAAACAGTTGAGGCCAGTTCATTGGCTATATTTAAGAAGGAGTTAGATATGGCCCTTGTGGCTAAAGGGATCAGTGGGTATGGAGAGAAGGCAGGTATAGGGTTCTGAGTTGGATGATCAGCCATGATCATACTGAATGGTGGTGCAGGCTCGAAGGGCCGAATGGCCTACTCCTACACCTATTTTCTATGTTTCTAAGTTCTTGAAGCAAGCTTATTATGAGTATTCAATCCCATCCCCCTACACTGAAACTTTCAGCATTTTTTTTAACTAGCTGACATTTTTATATTTTATTCACTTTCAATGTTTTTATTCTTCTGTGTTAAAGCTGCCTTGATTTTTTTTTTTGCCAAGGTGCAAGTAGTATCACACTATTCCCATTAAAGTTCGAAGTAAATTAATTATCAAAGAACATGTATCTTACCATACACTAACCTGAGATTCATTTTCTTGTGGGCATTATCAGTAGGGCAAAGAAATGCAATAGAATCAATGGAAAACTACACACAACTATCCCTCAATCATCAGGCTCTTGAACAAAAGGGAATAATACACTTACTTGCTCCATCATTCAAATGTTCCTACAACCGATGATCTCACTTTATGGACTCTTTATCTCATGTTCTCACGTTCTTGTTATTTGCTGCTATTTATTTATATTTGCATTTGCACAGTTTGTTGTCGGCTTCACTCTGATTGATCCTGTTTTAGTTACTATTCTGTAGATTTGCTGAGTATGCCCACAGGAAAATGAATCTCAGGGTTATATATTGTGACATATATGTACTTTAATAATAAAATTTACTTTGAACTGCGACATATAACCTAGCGTGTAAAGAAGACAAACTGTGCAAGCACGAAATTAACATCTGGGGCACAGATAAATTACTGTCGCTCACACGTCCTGTTTGATCACAGATTTTCTCCTCTGAGGCTTTTGTTTACAGTTTACTTAGTGTGAAATATTTTGCTGTGTAGGCAAGCAGCCCAGGCAGCTGGTTTCAATGTGCTGCGACTGATTCACGAACCTGCAGCAGCACTTCTTGCGTTTGGAGTCGGGCAGGATGCACCATCGGGAAAGAGGTACTTTTTATAATATCTGCAAATAGTGTTTATGATTGTGAGGGATGCCTGAAATTTTGAAATGTTACAGTGGCGTTGGAATGTGGGCTGCTCCTAGCACACTTAAAGCAGCTGGAGCCAAATTGTATCGGACTCTGCGGGTCCTTTGGGTGAAGAGGGGGAGCCTGCTACATGGGCAACAGGTTGCTCTCCATATTGTACTGCCTGGCTTGCGTATTACATAGGCAACTGGGACACGACATCCATGGTCACCCCCGAATAACGGGGAGCCGTAAGTATAAGTTGAACTGAACGTAGTAAACCTAATCCCAGATGTAGATTTTGGCTCATGGTTAAATATTTGAAGCCTGACATTTTTATTATTTATGTTTCATGTTTTTTTCCCCCTTTCTATTTGCAGTAATGTACTTGTTTACAAGCTTGGAGGTTCGTCCCTCTCTATCACGGTAGTAGAAGTTAATAGTGGCATGTACCGGGTCCTTGCCTCTCACGCTGATGACAGCATAGGAGGAGAGTGTTTCACAGAAACCTTGGCACAGTACCTAGCATCAGAATTTCAGAGGTAAGAGTCCATTAGCATTCCAGGACACATTTATTATTGTCAGATGTACCAAGATACAGAGAAAAGCTTGTCTTGTTTTCTGTACATGCAGATCACATCATTATATCATTGAGGCAGAATAAGGGAAAACAGTAACAATGCAGAATAAAGTGTAAAAACTGCTGAAAAGGTGCATTGCACAGAAACGATAAAGTGCAAAGTCATAACAAAGTAGATTGTAAGGCCAAGAATCCATCTTGTCAAACAAGAGTCTGATAATGGAGGGATAGAGCTGTCTTTGAGCCTGTACCTGCTCTCAGGCTTTTGTATCTTCTGTTCGATAAAGGGGGGAGAAAAAAGAATGTCTGGTTTGGGTGGGGTCTATGCTGGCTGTTTTTCTGAGGCAGTGAGAAGTGTAGACAGAGTTTGTAGAGGGGAGACTGGTTCCTGTGATGTGCTGAGCTGTGTGCACAACTCTCTGCAGTTTGGCGATATTCTCAACATTTCTGCCGGATCTTAAAGTACACATACACCCGGCGGCTTAGGAACATCTTCTGCCCTCCGCCATGAGGTTTCTGAATGAACAATGAACCCACGAACACTACCTCACTTTTTTTTTTCCTCTTTCTGAACTTTATATTTATAATTCCAATGTGGTCTGCAAGGAGTTTGTACATTCTCCCTGTGAATGGGTGGGTTTCCTCTGGGTGCTTTAGTTTTTTCCCATGGCCCATACTGGTTAATAGGTTAATTGGTCATTGTAAATTGTCCTGTGATTAGGCTAGGGTTAAACAGATAGATTGCTGGGTGGTGTGGCTCATTGGGTCAGAAGGGCCTGTTCCATGCTCTATCTCAAATAAATAAAAATATTTTTTATTAAAACTTGTACTGTATTTTAGGGTGGTGGGGTGGAAGTGTTAGGTGCCCCTCTCTGCTAGCCTGCGGGTGACCCTTAGGTAAGGTGTAGCATCTGCTTGGCCCCCTGCCCCGAATCAGGGTCACATGAAGCCATGGAAGCAGGCAGTGGACGGTTGTATGAGCAGTCGGTACATATCACAAGACCTGGCTATGCGACCACTGACGCCAGGCAGACAATCCCTGAAGAGTATTGATAATGGCTGGGGTCACCCGTCTTGTAAAGACACTGCCCAGAAGAAGGCAATGGCAAGCCACTTCTGTAGAAATTTGCCAAGAACAATCATGGTCATGGAAAGACCAAGATCACCTACATTTGTATGACATGGCACATAATGGAAGAATATATTATGTATTGCATTGTACTGCTACTGCAAAACAATAAATTTCTTGACGTAATGTCAGCGATAATAAATCTAATTCTGATTCTGGAACTCTTTTTCAATAGGTTATTTAAACACAATATAAAGGAAAGTCCAAGAGCCATGATGAAGCTTATAAATAGTGCTGAAGTTGCTAAGCATGCATTGTCAACTTTGGGAAGTGCAAACTGTTTTGTAGATTCACTTCATGAAGGTTTGGACTTCGAATGTGCTGTATCCAGGTATGTGTACAAATGTGAAAATGGGAAATGCGGGGGATACTCAGTGGTCAGCGAGGATCCGTGATGTGAGAAACAGAGTTAACATCTCAAAGTCCTCTCGTCTTAACGACAAACATGATAAAGCAAGTGATAGAACAAGGATGCTTGGAGAGAAGAAAGTAAATTTATTATCAAAGTACATATATGTCACCATATGTCACCTTGAGATTAATTTTCTTGCGGGCATTCACAATAAATACAAGGAAAGAAATAATAAGTAAATAAGCAAGCAATAAATATTGTGAACATGAGATGAAGAATTTTGGAAGTGAGTGCATAGATTGTGGGAAGAGCTCAGTAATGGGGCTAGTGAAGTTGAGTGAAGTTAGTGCCTTTGTTCAAGGGCCTGATGGTTGAGGGGTAATGACTGTTCCTGAACCTGATGGTGTAGTTCCTGAGACTGATGTATCATCCTCCTGATGACAACAACGAGAAGAGAGGATGATCTAGGTGGTGGGGGTCCCTTGAAGATGGATCCTGCTTTCCCGCGACCGCTCCATTTAGATGTGCTCAATGGTGGGGAGGGTTTTACTGGTGATGGACTGGCCATATCCACTACTTTCTGTAGAAGACGTCTATAAAAAGGTAAAGACTGAATTTGTCCAGGTGACACTGAGCTTTCAGAGCTGTTTAGCTGTTGGGTGAATGAGAGCCCTTAGAGATTTACAAAAAACTTATTTGAATTGTGTGAATCAGAAATAGTAGTCACTGGAAATCCAAAACGAAAGAGAGACTGGAAATCAGAAAATGCTGGAGGAACTCGGCAGGCCAGGCAGCATCTATGAAGGGGAATAAACGGTCGACATTTCAGGTCATAACTGTTCATGAGGACTGGAAAGGAAGGGGGAAGAAGCCAGAATAAAAAGATGGGGGGTAGGGGAGGAGTACAAGCTGACAGATGATGGGTGAGAGGGGATGTGGGTAGACGGGGAGTCTGGGTGAGCAGATAGTCGAAGAATCACAGAGCAGCACAGATCGGGGGGGGGGGGGTGCAGTAAGAGAGGGTCTCCTGAACTGACGAAGAAAATATTTGAACTATTGTAGGTATACCTCGAAGAAAATTCACAGTGGAGCAGTAAATCATAAACACGAGATTCTGCAGATGCTGAAAATCCAGAGCAACACACACAAAATGCTGGAGGAACTCAGCAAATCAGGAGTGTGTGCTAATCTGCAGAATATCTTGTGTTTATGATGTACTGGAAAAAAGGATCTGTGGACAGAGAAAACTTTAAAGTTGCAGTTTGTTGGCCAGTTAGCTGTGATACACCACAAGATGTGATATTGGACCTCGGTGAGAGAGCTGTTGGGTATTTCCATCTCTGAATTAAGTTTTCATCCTACAGCTAATGGGCACAGTTTACCGGGCTAACTGCCCACTTCCTGTACAAGGTTGTTTTATATTTGAAGATGAAAATATAATAATATAATATGTTGGCCATCATTAGTCGTGGGATGGAATTCAAGATCCTTAAGGTAATGTTGCAGCTCTATAAAACCCTGGTTGGACCATGGAATATTGTGTTTAGTTCTGGTCAAAGTTCAAAGTACATTTATTATCCAAGTACACGTAGTTACCACATACTACCCTGAGATTCACTTTCTTGTGGGTGTTCACAGTAGATACAAAGAAACATAATAGAATTAATGAAAAACTGCACACGAACAAAGACTGGTAAACAACCAATATGGAAAAGAAGACAAACTGCAAATGCAAAATAATAAATAAATAGATCATATTGAGAATATGTGTTGTAGAGCCCTTCAAAGTGGAATCAGTTCAGTGTTGTTCACCTCGCTATAGGAAGGATGTGGAGGCTTCAGAGAGGGTGCAGAGGAGATTTACCGGGATGCTGACTGGATTAGAGAGCATGTCTTATGAGAATAGGTTGAGCAAGCTTGGGTTTTTCTGTTTGGGGTGAAGGAGGATGGGAGGTGACTTGATAGATGTACAAGATGCATTGATTGAGTGGATACCCAGAGACTTTTTATCAGGGTGGAAATGGCTAATATAAGGGAGGGGGGCATAATTTTAAGGTGATTGGAGGGAAGTATAGGGCGGATGCCAGAGGCATGTTTTTCTACACAGTGGTGGATGCATGGAACCATCTGGGGTGGTGGTAGAGGCAAATACATTAGGGGCATTTAAGAAACTCTTAGATAGGCACATAGATTATAGAAAAATAAAGGGCTATTTGGGGAGGAATTGCTCTTAGAGTAGGTTGAAAATCAGCATTACATTATGGGCAGAAGGGCCTGTACTGTGATGTTGTGTTCAGTGTTCAATGTACATTTTTCTTTAATGCCTGAAGTTTCCTGGTTCTTTGGCAGTATCCTAAAAGCAGTCTCCCATTTGGAGGTGGTGGGAAGGAGAGAACACATTGATTGTTTAAAAAGAACTGGTTTTTATTTCTGTAATGTCTTTCACAGCACTTTTCCCAGAGTACCTATGTTCATTTTTGAGCTAATGACTATCTGTTCCACAAGATTCCTCTATACTGCTGAATCTGGTATCTGTTTTGTATAATAGACTGCCTTTGTATTAAAGTATGCAATTTACTTTTAGGGCACGATTTGAATCTCTGTGTGCTACACTGTTTAGCCAAAGTATCCAACCTATCGAGAAGCTTGTAGAAGAAGCAGGACTTTCACAAAGTGATATTTCTAAGGTTTGTAAATACATACTTAAATTTGAAAGTTTGGATTAAAGTTTGCAATTGTCTATGACAGTCATCTTATTTGGTATGGTAAATAAAATAGAAATTTAGAGATGAATGTTCTTTGTCAGAATCAGGTTTATTATTACTGAATAGTATGATGTGAAGTTTGTTGTTTTGAGGCAACAGTACAGGGCAAAGATACAGTGGCATGCAAAAGTTTGGGCACCCCAGTCAAAATTTCTGTTACTGTGAATAGCTAAGCGAGTAAAAGATGACCCGATTTCCAAAAGGCATAATGTTAAAGATGACACATTTCTTTAATATTTTAAGCAAGATTACTTCTTTATTTCCATCTTTGACAGTTTCAAAATAACAAAAAAGGAAAAGGGCCCAAAGCAAAAGTTTGGGCACCTTGCATGGTTAGTACTTAGTAACACCCCCTTTGGTAAGAATCACAGCTTGTAAACGCTTTCTGCAGCCAGCTAAGAGTCTTTCATTCTTGTTTGGAGGATTTTGCCCACTCTTCCTTGCAAAAGGCTTCTAGTTCTGTGAGATTCTTGGGCCGTCTTGCATGCACTGCTCTTTGAGGTCTATCCACAGATTTTCAATGATGTTTAGGTCGGGGGACTGTGAGGGCCATGGCAAACCCTTCAGCTTGCGCCTCTTGAGGTAGTCCATTGTGGATTTTGAGGTGTGTTTAGGATCATTATCCTGTTGTAGAAGCCATCCTCTTTTTCATCTCCAGCTTTTTTACAGACGGTGTGATGTTTGCTTCCAGAATTTGCTGGTATTTAATTGAGTTCATTCTTCCCTCTACCAGTGAAATGTTCCCCGTACCACTGGCTGCAACACGAGCCCAAAGCATGATTGATCCACCCCCTTGCTTAACAGTTGGCGAGGTGTTCTTTTCATGAAATTCTGCACCCTTTTTTCTCCAAATATACCTTTGCTCGTTGCGGCCAAAAAGTTCTATTTTAACTTCATCAGTCCACAGGACTTCTTTCCAAAATACATCAGGCTTGTTTAGATGTTCCTTTGCAAACTTCTGACACTGAATTTGGTAGTGAGGACGCAGGAAGGGTTTTCTTCTGATGACTCTTCCATGAAGGTCATATTTGTGCAGGTGTCGCTGCACAGTAGAACAGTGCACCACCACTCCAGAGTCTGCTTAATCTTCCTGAAGGTCTTTTGCAGTCAAACGGGGGTTTTGATTTGCCTTTCTAGCAATCCTACGAGTAGCTCTCTCTGTAAGTTTTCTTGGTCTTCTAGACCTCAACTTGAGCTCCACCATTCCTATTAACTGCCATTTCGTAATTACATTATGAACTGAGGAAACAGCTATCTGAAAATGCTTTGCTATCTTCTTATAGTCTTCTGCTTTGTGGGCATCATTTATTTTAATTTTCAGAGTGCTAGGCAGCTGCTTAGAAGAGCCCATGGCTGCTGATTGTTGGGACAAGGTTTGAGGAGTACAGGGTATTTATAAAGCTTAGAAATTTGCATCACCTGGCCTTTCCTAATGATGACTGTGAACAAGCTGTAGCCCTAACAAGCTAATTAAGGTCTGAGACCTTGGTAAAAATTATTTGAGAGCTCAAATCTCTTGGGGTGCCCAAACTTTTGCATGGTGCTCGTTCCCTTTTTTTCACTCTAAAATTGTACAAAACAAAAATAATATACTAATCTTGCTTAAAATGTTGAAAAGAATGTTTCATCTTTAACTTATATGACTTTTGGAGATCAGTTCATCTTCTACTCACTTAACTATTCACAGTAACAAGAATTTTGACCAGGGGTGCCCAAACCTTTGCATGCCACTGTATATATTTACAAACAAATAAATATAGTGCAAAAATGGAATGACAAAATAGTGTTCATCTGTTTATTTTAAAATTTTATTTAGCGATATAGTGTGAAGTAAGCCCTCATGGCCCTTCGAACCGTGCCTCCCCAGCAACCCCACAACCTCAATTAACCCTAACCTAATCATGGGACAATTTACAATGACCAATTAACCTACCAAGTACGTCTTCGGACTGCAGGAGGAAACCAGAAGTCCCAGGGAAAACCCATGCATTCCACAGGGAGGGTGTACGGACACATCTTACAGAACAGTGCTGGGATCGAACTCCAAACTCTGGAACACCCGAGCTGTAATAGCGAGCTAACCACTATGCTGCCATGGCACCCGCAGCATTACTGTTGGTTTCTGAACATTTGTTGGACTGTTCAGGAATCTGAGGCTAGAGTGGAAGAAGCTGTTCCTAAATCGTTGAGTCCTGGTCTTCAGGCTTCTGTTCCTCATCCCTGATGGTAGTAATGAGAAGAGGGTATGTCCCATAAGACATAGGAGCAGATTTAGATCTGCTTCACCATTCTATCATGGCTGATTATTCCCCTCAATTCCATTCTCCTGCCTTCTCCACCCTTACCCGAAAATAACACCATGGTTATTTCATATTTAATTAGACAAAGCTAAATTCTTGAGCCAAGATTTAAACATTAAAAGTTTTTAAAAAATTGTTTGAATGTGTCATTTTGCAGGTTGTTAACACAGACAAGTGACGTGCACACCCAATTTAAATGCCCTTCAGTAACATAAAGCACCTGTAAGGTAGAATGACTTGCTATGAAGAAAATAGTTCCTGCTTGGTTCTTGCCATTTGCTGTATTCCCACTGATGGTGGATAAAATAAAAAATAAGTTTCTTCAGCTAATGAGTTTCAACAGCACATGATGTATCTGTGCTTCTTAACTCCACTGCAAGGAACCTTTTTTCCAAGTTAATGTAAGGTCTCATCAATGAAGGGAAGGTATGTCAACATTTTGAAAAGGAATTGACCCAATATGCCAGGTAGCTTACCTTTGAAACCAGGATTCCTCTGTGCGTGTATGAGGCCTTTTTATAAGTTATGAAGAAGTACCCATGGTAGTTGTAAATTTTTTGTTTAACCTCTGTTTAAGTAGGTGAAGTGCAAGGCAATTACTGGAGCAAACAGTATTTCTGGTGAAATTAGGAAGTTTCATGTGCAACAGTTAATTTCTTCAGCTTGAACGTTGAAAAGGGTCAACTGCTTTGAGTCAGTTATTATATACATATATTGGAACTTATATATTGTGTTTGTTAACACAAATAATGCATCTCACTGTATGTTTTGATGTATTATATAAATCTGAATGTGAATCTGAAGAGTGGTTCAGATGCTTGGCTTCCCGCTGTGAATGGTTCACTCTGGGACACCCTGTCCGATGTGCTGTGGAATACTCTTTACTTGCCCGGCACATCCAGGACAAAGCTGCACACCCAACTGGAGTCTCATTCACCAGAATAAACATTCTCTCTACCCTTCAACGTTGCTGTGATTAGTCATAGAGTCAGAGAAGAATACAGCACGGACACAGGTCCTTCAGCACAACCAGCCTATGTTGTCCACAGTACCCACCCAGCTAGTCCCAATTTCCTGCATTCAGCCCATATCCCTCCAAGCCTTACCCCTCCACGTACCTGTCCAAGTGCTTCTTAAACGATACTATTGTACCGACCTCAGCCACTTCCTCTGGCAGCTCATTCCATATACTCACCACCCTGTGTCTGAGGGAAAAGTTGCCCCTCAGATCCCTATTAAATCTTTCCCCTTTAACCCTAAACCTATGCCCTCTAGTTGCAGTTTGTTGGCCAGTTAGCTGTGATACACCACAAGATTGCTCTGGGCCTGTACTTGCTGGAGTTTAGAAGCATGAGGGGGGATTGCATTGAAACCTATTGAATATTGAAAGGCCTAGATAGAGTGAATGTGGAGAAGATGTTGCCTATACTAGGTGAGTTAGGAACAGAGGGCATAGCCTCAGATTAGAGGGATGTCTATGTAGAACAAAAATGAGGAGTTTCTTTGCCAGAAGGTGGTTAATTGGTGGAACTTATTGCCACTGACGGCTGTGGAGGCCAAGTAATTGGGTATATATAAGGCAGATTCCAGAGACACATCAGGGACTGTTGTATATTTAATTTCACGGAAACATAGCTGTCCCCTGCCATTTTGGACGCCATGTTGCAGTTTGATGGCTTCACCATTCCCCACAAAGACGGGACAGCTTTTAGAGGTGGAGTATGCTGTATGATTAACTCGTCGTGCACAAACATGGTAGTTCAGTCTCAGTCCTACTTAATCGATCGGAACATCTAGCAGTAAAATGTAGTGCTTTTATCTGCCAAGGGAGTATTCCATCGTAATCCTGGTAACAGTGTACATTGCATCTCAGGCCAATGTCCGGAAGGCACTGGAGGAGCTGAGCACGGTGGTGAGCAGGCACGAAACTGCACACCCTGATGCCTTCCTTATCATTGTGGCGGATTTCAACCAGGCCAGCTTGAACAAGCCTCTGATGCCTGTGGAATCAGAGGAGCTAACACACTTGACCACTGTTATACCACCATTAAGAACGCTTACAATGCCATGCCATGCCCACGCTTTAGAACATCCAATCACCCAGCGGTGCTTCTACTCCCAACGTTTAGCCAGAGACTAAAAGTGCGGCACCAGTGCTGAGGACCAAGAAGGTGTGATCGAGGGAGGTGGCAGAGTACTTACAGGACTAATTTGAGTTGATGGACAGGACAATATTCAGGGATTCATCTTTGAATCTGAATGAATATGCTACAGTTGTCATCGACTTCATCAAAACTTGTGTGGACAAGTGTGTGCTTTCAAGAACGTACCGGACATACCCAAACCAAAAGTGTTTATAAATCAGGAGGTTCTTTGTCTGTTGAGGGCCAGCTCTTAAGGTAGCCTTCCGCAGATCATACCTGGATAACTTGTACAGTTCTGGATCACTGGTCTCGAATGCATTCAAGACTGATGATCCGGAACTATACATGAAGTCCCGATACGACCTATGGAAGACTATTTTAAGAGCAAAAAATATCAATCCCGATTGAGATTAAAGACAGAATTGATGTATGTCAGTTCTAGCGGGGTTTGCAGGCCATTACTTCATAGAAAGCTAAACGTCCCTCCATGAATAGCTGTGATGCTCCATTCCCAGATGAGCTCCAATGCCTGTGATGCACACTTGTGCAAATTCCTGCAGCATATGGTGACCCTGTGATCTCTGTCACAGAAGATGATGTCAGAACATCTTTCAAGAGGGTGAACCCTTGAAAAATGTCAGGCCCTGATGGTGTACCCCGTAGGGCTCTGAAAACCTGTGCCACCCAACTGGTAGGAGTGTTCAAGAGACACCTTCAATCTCTCACCGCTGCGGTTGCAGGCTCCCAGTTGTTTCAAAAGAGCGACAATCGTACCAATGCCCAAGAAGAGCAGGGTGGGCTGCTTCTGTAACTATCACCCAGTGTCACTCACAACTACTGTGATTAAATGCTTTGTGAGAGGTCGCTCATAGTTAGAATCAACTTCTGCCTGCGCAAGGCCCTGAACCCATTGCAATTTGCCTATCAGCTCAATAGGTCTACAGTGGATGCAATCTCACTGGCTTTCCACTCAGCCTTCAATCACCCAAACTATAGCAATATCTACATCAGACTGCTGTTTATTGATTATAGCGCAGCGTTCAACATGATCATACCTTCAGTTCTAATCAACAAGCTCCAAAACCCGGGCCTTTGGAACTCATCATTGAAAAGGGTATGATTGACAAATACCTGAATAAGCATTTGCTTAGGTTGCAGATAGGTCCTTCTGGGCTGATCTAATAGATGACCACCTCTCAGAAATTAACACTTAAACTTCGAATGTTAGTGTTTTCACACTGCATTTCCTCATGTGGAGGTTAGATCTTTATTGATTTACTTTGTTTCATGTTGGTACTTTGAAGGCAAATGTAATTTACTTATTTATTTAAGGGTACAGTGTGGAATGGGCCCTTTGAGCTTCGCCACCCAGCTACCCCCAATTTAACCCTGGCCTAATCACGGTACAATTTACAATGACCAATCAACCGGTATATCTTTGGAATGTGGGAGGAAACTGAAGCACCCAGAGGAAGCTCTCACGGTCACTAGGAAAAACGTACAAAGTCCTTACAGGGAGTGTTGTAATTGAACTCCAAACCTCAATGGTCCAAGCTGTGATAGCATCACGTTAACCGCTACGCTGCTGTGTCGCCTCCCAATTATTCTCATCATTTACTTAATTCCAATCTTGTTTGACAGAGTCAGGTTAGAATCAAGCATTTGCCTCTAAGTTTCAGTTTGGTCTTCCAGTTATGGGGTGCCACGGTCCTGATTAGTGTAATGCTATTGCAGTGCCAGTGATTGGGGTTCAATTCTTGCTACTGTCTGTAAGGAGTTTGTACATTTGTCCCGTGACCACGTGGATTTCCTCCAGGTGCTCCGGTTTCCTCCCACATTCCAAAGACTTATGGATAGGAGAAAAACATACAGTTACAAATTACATACACTAGAGATTTTGCAGATGCTGAAAGTCCAAAGCACCATACACAAAATGCTGGAGGAAATCAGCAGGCAAGGCAGCATCTATGGAAAAGAACAAACAGTTGATGTTTGGGGCCAACCCTTCTTCAGGATTGTTACAAATTATGATAGCAGAAAAAACATGTAATTACAAAAATTTTTGAAATTATCATTACTTTTGTAACCTTGTTTTTCTACTATCATAATTACATGTGCTATACATGCTGTGTGCAGCTGTCGGTATTGTGTTTTACCTCTTGGACCAGAGGAACGCTGTTTTGTTTGGCTGTATTCATGTGTATAGTTGAATCACAATTAAACTTGAACTTGAAGATTCAGTTTGGCCTTTTAGGTATGGATATAGTAAGTTAATTGGTTCCATGGGTAAAATTGGGTGGTATGGCTTGTTGGGCAGGAAGGGCTTGTTATCGTGCTGTATCTCAAAATAAATGATATATATTGTAAAAAAAAAAAGTAGGAGCTCCTTAAGTCCATCTGAATGGTCGATAGAGTATTCTAAGCTATTCTGCGAACCAAAATCCATGTTTTTCTCATTGTTCACATCAGAGGGTCAAATGTGTTTTGTTTCTTTTTTCTCTAGGTTGTGCTCTGTGGGGGCTCAGCCCGCATTCCAAAATTGCAGCAGATGATTCGAGACTTGTTCCGAGACGTCGATTTGCTGAACTCCATCCCTCCCGATGAAGTGATTGCAGTTGGTGCTGCAACTGAGGCTGCCTTGCTGTTGGGGAAGGAGAGCATTGCACTGGAGGAGGAGGGTCTCATCGTGGAGTGCTCAGCCCGAGACATTCTCGCTAAGGTAGTGTAGTCTAATTTCCCATTGCAAGCCCCTTGGGTATTCAGAGCTGTAAGAAAGATTAGCTTTATTTGTCACATGTACATTGAAACAGAGTGAAATGTATGATTTGCATCAATAACCAACACAGTCCAAGAATGTTCTGGGGGCAGCCAGTAAGTGTTGCCATGCAACATAACATGCCCACGACCTACTAACCCTAACCCGTATGTCTTTAGAATGTTAAAGGAAACCGGAGCACCCCAAGGAAATCTTCTGCAGGCACTGGGAGAGGGTGCAAATTCTTTTCAGACAGTGACACGTTTAAACTTGGGTCGCTGGTACTATAAAGCATTACATTAGCCCTTATGTTGTTGTGCTGCCTTAACCTTAGAACTAGAAGTCTACGATTAATGATTAACATTTATGCAAGGTCAGTGTCTTTTGTCACTTTGATAGGTCAGGGTGTAGAATATAAAAGTTGGGAGGTTATGTTGCATCATGTAATATTGTGTGTGCATCACTTGTCACCTCACTAAACAATGTGTGGTCGTGATGGAGAGAGTGCAGAGACATTCACCAGGATGTGGCTGGGTTTGGAGCTTTTAATTATGGGCAGTGATTGGAGTGAAGGAGGCCGTGGGGTGATGTGATAGGACGCATGTAAAACTATGGGACGTACAGATGGGGTGGGTGGTCAGAATCTTTTATCCCATGGTGAGGTGTTGAAAGTGTGAGAGAAAAGTTTTTAGGTGAGAGGAAGAAGCTCTGAGGGGAAAAGTTCTTTACACTGAGTGATTGATATCTGGAATCCTCAAGTGCGAGTAAATCTTTCCTTGGCCCGCAACTTGATTTTTCAGTTTTTTTTTCTTTACCAGGGTTGCTGAACAACATGACTTCTGTCTATTTCTCCAGTTTATCAGCTTAGACAGGCACTGGAGGATAGGGCCCGAGTGCAAATGGGAATTAGTGTAGATGGACAAAAGGTCAGAGTGGATTTGATGGGCTAAAGGGCCTGTTTGTGTGCAGTACGACTCTTTGCATTATTAGTTAACGTTCTATCGAACCTCTACAATGTAGATGCATCCTTCTCATACGTTTTACAGAGATGCATCTTCACGAACTGTTGCCTTTAACCCCATGTGTTGTGTACAGGAGACTGACGTGACTGGCTCTGACACCTACACCGTCGTGTTTCCATCGGGTACTCCACTCCCAGCGAGAAGACAGCATGCATTCCGGGCGCCAGGGACCACACCATCTGTGTGTCTCGAGCTTTACCAGTCTGGCGGAAAGGGATGCGAAACAGTGAGAGACAAAGTGGCACAGGTGTGTGTTAGTTTACCAATCTATAAACAATGTTGTGTGGTTTGTCTGTCAATCAATCTCTTTGCTTACATTTGTACAGACAGAACATGAAGTCCTCAACATTATATATAACATAAACCCTGCATTTTTTTCACTGTTTCTTGCATGTCCATTTTTCATTTATGCATCAGGCATTTCTTATCTGCATTTCTCATTGGCTAAGTAAAGCAGCCAACATAATCACAGACCCAACCCAAGCCAAACGTTCTCTCTCCTCCCCTCTCCCATCGGGCAGGAGATACAGAAGCCTGGAGGATGTACCACTATGCTCAAGGACAGCTTCTATCCTGCTGATATCACTCTTCTGAATGATCCTACAGTCTACCTCATCATAACCCTTCCACCTTAATGTCTGTCTGCACTGCACATTCTCTGTAACTTTAACACTTTATTCTGCATTCTGATATTGTTTTACCTTCCATTACCTCAGTGTACCATTGTAATGAAATTATCTGTACTAGTGGCATCCAAAGCAATGTTTTTTGCTGTATCTTGGGTGTGACAATAATAAACCAATTTACTGTTAACAAGTTGAGCAGCACACAGAATTCTGCAGGAACTCAGCAGGTCAGGCAGCATTTATGGAAAGGAATAAACAGTTGACATTTCAGGCTAAGACCCTTCATCAGGACTGCAAAGGAAGGGTGCAGAAGGCATAATAAGGAGATAGGTTGAATACACAAGCCGGAGGGCTTTAATAGTAGATGCACAGAGCAGGGCTGTCTGGAGCTGTCTTCCCTCGCTGCAGTTCCCATGCCATGAGTTACTGTGGAAGGGTCTCAATGCTGTTTGTTGGTGGCGGCTGGGATTGAGAGACAACTGTCAGAACACCTCAGATTCTGACATCCTTGTTATAAGAGATCCTGCAGACGCTGGTCATCTAGAGCAACACATACAAAATACTGGAGGATCTCAGTAGGTCATGCAGCATCTATGGAGGGGAATAAATGGTCAAAGTTCTGGCTTGAATTACAAATGACAGAGGTGAAGTCTGTTATACACCTTGGAAACCTAATGTAATTGTGTGAATTTTTCCATTTAGAACACATTAGCAACTGCTTTCTCCCTTCTTTGTTTTATTGACTAGGTTGTCCTCAGAGATTTACAACTGAAAGAAAGCAGCAACCATGAAATCCTAGCTATACTTACCATGAAAAGGTATGTGTCTTGAAGATTCTTGTAAGAGAAGAGGGTTGGTTGGTGTGTGGATTTGGAAACAAAAATGGGAGATTTTATTTTTTAAATGATGATTTGTTATTATCTACCCTTAAGTTCAGGTTTATTGTTGCCATAAGCATGCATACCCAGAGTCAACATCAAAGTCAGGTTTATTGTTATTGCAGCAACACTGGCACATCACATCAGAGACACAACATTCACAAGAAAAACATCACGTTCATGTGCCTGTCTACACATTAATTGTATCTGCCTTCACCACCACCGCTAGCAGTGCATTCCAGGACTCAACACTCTCTGTACATTTAAAAAAAAAACTTCCCCGCACATCTCCTTTGAAATTACCGCCTCTCACCTTTAATGCACGTCCCCTGGTATTAGACATTTCATCCCTGGGTAAAAGATACTCCCTGTTAACTCTTACCTATGCCTCTCATAATCTTCTAAATCTCTTATTAGATTTCCCCTTAGCCTCCACCACTCCAGAGAACACAACCCAAGGTTGCCCAGCCTCTCATTATGGCACATGCCCTCTAATCCAGGCGGCATTCTGGTAAGCCTCTCCTGCACCCTCCTGTAATGAGGTGACCAGAACAGAATGCAATGCTCCAGATGCAGCCGAACCAGTTTTATCAGAATCAGGTTTATTTTCACTCCCTAATATGATGTGAAATGTATTGTTTGCAGCGGTAGTATAGTTTCAAAATAGTGCAAAACAGTATGAGGCACTGTTCATGGGTTCATAGACTGTTCAGAAATGTACAGCTACAACATAATTCCAATTGGTTTATCGAGAAAGTAAGGAGGCATGGGATCCAAGGGGACATTGCTTTGTGGATCCAGAACTGGCTTGCCCAACAGAAGGCAAAGAGTGGCTGTTGATGGGTCATATTCTGCATGGAGGTCGGTCACCAGTGTCTCAGGAATCTATTCTGGGACCCCTTCTCTATGTGATTTTTATAAATGACCTGGATGAGGAAGTGGAGGGATGGGTTAGTAAATTTGCTGATGACACAAAGGTTGGGGGTGTTGTGGATAGTGTGAAGGGCTGTCAGAGGTTACAGCAGGACATTGATAAGATGGAAAACTGGGCTGAGAAGTGGCAGATGGAGTTCAACCCAGGTAAGTGTGAGGTGGTTCATTTCAGTAGGTCAAATATGATGGCAAATATAGCATTAATGGCAAGACTCATGGCAGTGTGGAGGATCAGAGGAATCTTGGGTTCCAAGTCCATAGGACACACAAAGCAGCTGCGCAGGTTGACTCTGTGGTTAAGAAAGCATACAGTGCATTGGCCTTCATTAATCGTGGGATTGAGTTTAGGAGCCGAGAGGTAATGTTGCAGCTATATAGGACCCTGATCAGACCCCACTTGGAGTACTGTGCTCAGTTCTGGTCGCCTCACTACATGAAGGACGTGGAAACCATGGAAAGGGTGCAGGGGAGATTTACAAGGATGTTGCCTGGATTGGGGAGCATGCCTTATAAGAACAGATTGAGTGAACTTTTCTCCTTGGAGCGACGGAGGATGAGAGGTGACCTGATAGAGGTGTATAAGATGATGAGAGGCATTGATCGTGTGGATAGTCAGAGGCTTTTTCCCAGGGCTGGAATGGCTAGCACGAGAGGGCACAGTTTTAAGGTGCTTGGAAGTAGGTACAGAGGAGATGTCAGGAGTAAGTTTTTTACACCGAGAGTGGTGAGTGCGTGAGGCGGATACGATGGGGTCTTTTAAGAGACTCCTGGACAGGTACATGGGGCTCAGAAAAATAGAGGGCTATGGGTAACTCTCGGTAATTTCTAAGGTAAGGGCATGTTCGGCACAGCTTTGTGGGCTGAAAGGCCTGTATTGTGCTGTGGGGTTTTTTTATGTTTCTGTGACTCAAACACAATACCTCGACTCGTATCCATATACCTCTTTTACTACACTATCAACCACTTTCAGGGAGCTATGGACTTGAATCTCTCTGCACATCAATACTGTAAATGGTCTTGTATTAACAGTGTATTGTCTCCTTACAATTGATCCCCCAAAGTACAGCATTTCAGAATTAGAATCAAAATCAGGTTTAATATCCCTGGCATGTGTCGTGAAGTATGTTGTTTTGCAGAAGCAATATATTGCAATGCATAAAAAGCTATAAATTACAATATGAAATATGTATGAATAAAATAGTAACACACACAAAATGCTGGAGGAACTCAGGTCAGACAATATTTATGAAAATGAATAGATAGTCGATGTTTTGGACCGAGACATTTCTTCAGGACTGAGAAAGTATATATTTTTTAAAAAAAACAATGATTTAGACATGTAATTAGTGCAACGGGAGAAAATAAGAAAAAAAATAGTGAGGTAGTGTTCATGGGTTCTTTGTCCATTCAGAAATCTGATGGCTGAGGGGAAGAAGCTGTTCCCTAAAACAGAGTGTCTTCTTCTACTACTACGTCGACTCAGGCCTAGGGGTGTCTGAGTGTCTTCAGGCTCCTGTAAAACACCAGGAGTCTTCTTTAAAATCCTGGTACATTCAGCATCCTGTTCCTCTCTCAACCAAATCTTTAATGGGGACATCATAGTTCCATGATCCATGCTCTAAGTTCAAATCCCTTGCTCTTAATGTTTAATTATTGGTGCCAGAAACATGGCAACACTTGCAAGCTGGCCCCAGCACATCCTTGGATTGTATTGGATATTGGCACAAACGATGCATTTCACTGTGTATTTTTATGTACATGTGACAAATAAAACCAGTCTAGTCTCTTTAATTTTTATTTCTAGCATTAAAATAAACACACATTAAACTGTTCACCCATTGTGTCTACTGCCCATCTTACCTTACAGACTTATTGCTCATAACATTACCTTTCTTGCAACTCCTCCACCGAGACAACTATGCTAGCTTGGTTTTGGCAGTTCTAGGAGCGAGATCCTCACCTACTCAAGGACCACAATAACAAGTATACACTCAATGGTCACTTTATAAGATATACCTGCTCATTAATGCAAATATGTAATCAGCCAATCATGTGGCAGTTATTTTAAAAATGCATAAGAGCATGCAGACATGATCAAGAGGTTCAGTTGTTGTTCAGACCAAACATCAGAACGGGGGAGAAATGTGATCTAAGTGACTTTGACCATGTGGTGCCAGATGGGGTGATTTGAGTATCTCAGAAACTGCTGATCTCCTGGGATTTTTGTGCACAACAGTATCTAGAATTTACAGAGAATGGTGTGAAAAGCTAAAAAAAAAAATGCAGTGAGTGACAGTTCTGTATACAAAAACACCTCATTAATGAGAGGTCAGAGGAAAATGGCCAGACTGGTTCACGCTGACAGGAAGGTAACAGTAACTCAAATAACCAGGTGTTACAACAGTGCTGTACAGAAGAACATCTCTGAACACACATGTCAAACCTTGAAGTAGATGGGCTGAAGTAGAAGACCACATAGACTCAGTGGCCACTTTATTAGGTATAGGAGGTAACTAATAAAGTGGCCACTGAGTGCAAGTCTTTTGATATTTAATCATTTTGATGTTCTAACTTGACGCTTACTCACCAGCTTTTCTTCTTTGAAGGGATGGTTCACTTCACGTAACGTGTACTGAGCAGCAAACAGGAATCTCAGAGGCAATCGCTATCGAAGTTGCATCATAGCTGACTGACAAGAAAGGAACTGCTTTAACCTCGTGATCCAAATTGTTGAGGGATCCATTTTGTACCCACCAATTCTGGGTTTGTTTATGAAATGTAGTGTTCTGTTTCTTTAAAAAAGAACGTGGACTGTGGTCAAATGTAGATCCTGCTTTGATCTTGAACTCAAAATATGCAGGTGCTGGAAATTGGAAATAAATTCTGGAAATATTCAGCAGGTCAAGTTGCATCAACCAAGAGGAGCAGAAATGTTTCAGTTCATTGGAGTTTTGTTGTGATATTGTAACATTCTGATGTAAACTGAATATTGTCTGAAACAAGGTATCAGTCCTTTATAAAGTTTTGTTCCATCATTTAGTTCAGGGGGCTGATCTCCTTTTGGTTATCAGGAATAAATCCTGTGCAAAGTGAAATGTGATGTTCATTGAAGGGTCTCTCTACCTTTGGGTTAATAATTTGGAAATGTGCTGAGGGATGAGAACAGGACAAGCTATGGCATTCCTGAGCCAGTTTCTGAACTTGACAGTTTATACCAGTGCATTTCTGTGCCGTTGTTCTTCATTGCCATGACAACTACATTATACAGTAACTTGTACTGTATAAGCTTCATGTACATAGAACAGTACAACACACTATGGACCCTTCAGTCTATGATGCGCTGTCCTATATAAACACTCCATGGTCCATCTATCCCTTCCCTCTTACACAGCCCAAACCCTCCATCCATGTGCCTCCAAGAGTCTTTTAAGTGTCCCTAATGTACCTGCTTCTACCATCACCCCTGACCTACCTTTGACATCCCTCTATACTTTTCTTCATTCACCTTAGAATGATGTCCTCGTATGAGCCTTTGCTGTCCTGGGGGGTGGGGGGGATCTCTGGCTGTCCACTCCATCTATGCCTATCATAATCTTCTACTCCTCCATCAAGTTGTCTCTCATCCTCCTCAACTCCAAAGACAAAAGCCCTAGTTCGCTCATCCTTTCCTCATAAGAAATCGGGCAGCATCCTGGTAAATCTTCTCTGCACAGACTTCCAGATGTTCTTGTCAATTTAGCCTTGCCAGTGTGTTCTGTGCAAAAACAAAACCTACCTCGGACTTTTCTTCTCCGTTCACCTTAAACAGATATCCTCTGGTTTTGGGACATAGATGACAGAAAAATGGAGGGAAGAGTTAGATTGATCGCGGAGTAGGTTAACAGGTTAGCACAACGTTATGGGCCTGTATTGTGCCTGTAGGTTCTATATTCTCTTGCCACCCTGGGGAAAAGGCACTGGTTGCCCATTCTTTTTATGCCATTCCTTTGTCAAGGTGCCTGTCATCCTATGAGGTGTGGTTTGTAGTGCTGACCTGGCTACAGTTGAATCTACTGTGGGATGCTATGCCACAAGCGGTGGATGGGACAGTGCTGTTATCATATCGTTGCCGGAACTCAGAGTGGTGAGGAGCCAGACTGGAAAACACCAGAAGAGTGTGTTGTGGAGGGAGCAGTCATACAGTTGTAATGTACAAATACACTGCCTTTAAGTGAATGCTTCCAATAAAACAGTTTCAACAGACGACAACTGCGTCATGTGCAGTTTGATGACCCTCAAGTGTGGTGATTACATTCTTATCCCATTGAGATTGAACACTGTCAAATCTGAGAAGAAATGGGCACGGATGGATGATAAAACACCCACTGACATGCAGAATAAGTCCTTAAGAAATCTTATTGTACACTGTCTAAACTTTGAAATAATAAGGGCATTTTGCTAAATTCTGCAAAATGTTTCAAACAATGACTAAGTGTTTGATGACCCTGGGGGCTGTACTGGATGGAGTTAAGAAAGGTGGAGGTAAAGATTTCATCAAAACCTACCAGATACTGAAAGGCCTGGGATAGAGTGGATGTGAAGAGGATGATTCTATCTGTAGGAGACTCTAGGACCTGAGGGCACAGCCACAGAAATAAAGGGATGCCCCTTTAACACTGACACGAGGAGGAATTTCTTCAGCCATAGGGTGGTGAATCCATTGCTACTAAGAGCTCCAAAAGGCTAGTATTGATTATTAAGGGAGGGGGTTTTAAGTGTAACAGGGGTGGGGAGGGAGTGGTAAGATGGGAGCACTGTTCCCTTTAAGCTGCTCAGCCGTGCAGTCACTGAAATGCTCCCATGCACATAGCCTTTGTTGCTGCTCAGCTGGAACTGGGCGCACCTAAAGAAAGTCTACAAAACATGAAAGGTTTTCTTAGTTGCACTGTATTTCATTATACCCTTCAATTAATAGACAAATTCAAATGTATGTGATTTTTCAATTTTCATTCTAAATATTCATAGTATGCCTATTGCAAAAAAAATTTAAATGCCATGCAGTTTCAAGGCTGTGTGTAATAAATAAATAAATCCTGCTCAGAGCAAAGGTTGGTTCGCGCATTGGATGAGATAATAGGTTTTAAAAATCAGCCGTAATTGAAAGGGGAAGCAGACTTTTTAATTCAGAGATATCACATGGTAACAGGCTCCTCTGGCCCAGTGAGTCCATCCTACCCAATTACACTCCCTGGACCAATTTACCTCTAAACTGTAAGTCTTCAAAATGTGAGGGAAAACCAGAGCACCCAGAGGAAACCCACACAGTCATGGGGAGAATGTACAAACTCCTTACAGACAGTAGCAGGAATTGAACCCAGGTCTATGTTAACCGCTGTGCTACTTTGCCACCCAAAATGTGTGTGCCTTGGTCGGGCAACAACAACAACATAATCAGAATATTATTTGTCCCTTTATATTCTTTCATTTCCAGTCCTGTCCATCTATAGAAGTTTGTCAAAGTTTTAGATGTCATACCAAATCTTCACAAAGTCCTAAGAAAGTAGAGGTGCTGCTGTGCTTTGTTTATAATTGCTCGTATGTGTTAGGCCCAGGAAAAGTCCTCAAAAATAATTATACCGAGGAATTTACCTCTGATGAGGACGGGCTGATAGACCTCTGGTTTCTTCCTCCTGAAGTCAATAATCAGTTCCTTGGTCTTGCTGACACTGAGTGAGAGGTTGTTGTCGTTGTGGCACCACTCAGCCAGGTTTTCAATCTCCTTCCTATATCCTGATTTGTCACCACCTTCGATTCAGCCAATGACAGTGGTGTCAGCAAACTTGCATGGGGCATTGGAGTTGTGCTTAGCCACACAGTGTAGAGTGAGTAGAGCAGGGGGTTATGCACAGAGCCCTGTGGGGTTCCCATGCTGTTGGAGATTGTGGAGGATATGTTAATGCTAATCTGAAGACCCAATTACACAAGGAGGTGTTGAGGCAAAGTTCTTGAAGCTTATTGATTAGTTTTGAGGGGATGATAGTATTGAATGTGAAGTTGTAGTCGATAAGGAGCTCCCTGATATATGCACCTCAGCTGTCCAGACGTTCCAGGGTTGAGTGAAGAGTCAATGAGATGGCAAATTGGAGAGGAGTTGAGATGCTTCAAAGCTGGGATGTAAGTGCTACTGAATGATAGTCATTGAGGTAGGTTATCATGTCCTTCTTAGGCACCGGTATAATTGAAGCCTGCTTGAAGTGGGTTGGTATCTCAGACTGCTGAAGCGAGCGGTTAAAGATCTCAGTAAACACTCCAGCCAGTGGATCAGCACAGGCCAACTTACAGATGCTAATAAAATAATGAGCGGCGTAGATGATGCGCGTGGTCCAAGTCTTTACTTCCAGGGTAAGGGAGTCTAAAGCTACAGTAGAGGGCATAGGTTTAAGGTGAGATGGAAAGATTTATAGGGGACTAAGGTGCAAGTTCTTCAGATACAGGGTGATGAGTATATAGAACAAGCTGCCAGAGGAAGTGGTAGAGGTGGGCACAATAACAACACTAAAAGACATTTGGACAAGTACATGGATAGGAAAGGTTTAAAAATAAAGATTAGCTTTGTCACATGTACATCCAAACATACAGTGAAGTGCGCTGCTCGCATTAACAGCTAATGGGTTGTGCTGGAGTCAGTCCACAGGACACATTCTGGCACCCACAGGGAGGGATACAAGCCAAATGCAAGCAAAGGGGACAAATTACACCAAATAGGAACCTGAGGGGCAACTTCTTCATGTAGAGTGTGGCCAGAATATGGAATGAGCTGCCAGAGGCAGGTGCAATAATAACATTTAAAAGATATTTGGGCAAGTACATGGATAGGCAGGGTTTGGTTCCTGAAGGTTGTTACAGCCAGAGGAGGTAGTGGGGGGATAAGCTCCCACAAACTATTAAGTGCTCCAATGGCATGTGTCTCAAGACAGCCTCTGACAAACAAGGCCAGCTCCTGGCCTTCACGTGCCCCTTAGCTACTACGACCTGTGGAACCGTTTCCACTGACAGAAGGGGCAAAGGCAGGTTGCTGGCGCCTTAAAACCAGTCACTACAGGCAGGTGGAGCTCGCCAGCTCATCCAGGAGAAGGAAAACTGATCTCAAACCTCCACTGTCGGGTTCAGAGGGATATGGGCCGAACGCAGGAAAATAGGACTAGCTTAGGTACGCAACTTGGTCATCATGGTCCAGTTGGGCCGAAGGGCCTGCTTTCGTGCTGGATGACACTGAGGCATCTGCAGGGAATCAAATGCCCCACAAACTGTTAGGCTTAGGGTACTTCTGGAGGAGAGCGGGGTGGAGAGGAAGTGTAGAGGTGAATGATGACATTTTTTTGGGGAATGATTGACACCTGTCGGTTGGAGGCCGTCACAGAGGCTGGCCGTGGGGGTAGGGAGTTATACACGCAAGGGTGATTATTTTTAAAAATCGCAAAAAAAAGCTTTTTCCAAAAAAGAAGAAAATAAATGCAGAGTGGCAGAGGGCTTGGTGTGTGTGTTTTATTTTTAGTAACCCCACTGTTGAGGAATTACCCTCTCTCCGGGCATTTTAACGCAGGCGAAATACGTTCACGTTACGGACGGGGACACGGCCGCTGCCTTGTGTTTTCAGTCGGTTTTCTTGCAGGGAAACGGTCCGCTGGGTTGCAGCGGCGGCGGCCGGGAACCCGTCCGCAAACCGACCGGAGCATTGCACTAGCCTCCAGCCGCTTCTCCTCCGGCTTGCCCTCTCTCCGTGCAGTTTGGTGCACTCTCCCCCACCGCCACCTTTACAATCTCCAGTGTGCGGCATCCGCAAAGAGACGCACGCCGTCGGAGCCGGCCCGTCTCAAGATGCAATGAAACGCGCACAATAGAGCCAGTCCGCAAGCCGGCCGAGGCCTTCCCGTCCCTTCGGACGGGTGTCCAGCGCCTCCCCCGGCAGCTCCGGCTCGTTCAGAGTGCATTGCATTCTTTGTGTCAGCACCAGCCCCTCTCGGGCGGGCAGGAGGGAGGAGTTTTACATTCTAATACAGCGTCTTTTGCGCGCCCCCATGTTTGAATGGGAAAGCAAGATGGCTGAAATGCGAGGAAGTGAGTATTTGCTGGGAGGGGGCCACGCACTCGGGCTACGGAGACGCCGGCGGGGCCGGTGCATTCCCCCCACCCCCGCCGCACGGAGCTCGCCGCCTCTTGTGCGGCTCTTGCTTTGGCGTCCGGGGTGACCTTCCGTTAGGGTTCCCGGAACCATTGTACTGGCGCCGGCGACCTTGCGCTGGTTCCCGGGACTATCTTGCAATCGGAGCCCGGGTTTTTACTCTATTTCCCGGGACCACCTTACAGCCGGCGCCCGGGTCCGTGCACTGTTTCCTGGGACTCCCTTGCAGCCGGCGCCCTGGTCCGTACACTGTTTCCCGGGGCTCCCTTGCAATTGGAGCCCGGGTCCGTACACTGTTTCCCGGGGCTCCCTTGCAACTGGAGCCCGGGTCCGTACACTGTTTCCCGGGGCTCCCTTGCAACTGGAGCCCCGGGTCCGTGCACTGTTTCCCGGGACTCCCTTGCAACTGGAGCCCCGGGTCCGTGCACTGTTTCCCGGGACTCCCTTGCAACTGGAGCCCCGGGTCCGTGCACTGTTTCCCGGGACTCCCTTGCAACTGGAGTTCGGATCTTCGCACTGGCTCCCGGGGACCTTGGTTTTATCTACGATTCCAGGGGTCTTGTCGCTGTTTTAATCCTTCAAACCGGCTAGACAGAGACTGCGAGTGCATCGATTTTTTTTAACAATACCTGCCCCAACTTTCCCTTGTGTATTATTTTTGTTTATTTAACTGCATTTAGTGCTTCGATCCCAGGCCCCTGTGAGGGGTAGAGCAGGCTGCCCTTTCTCTGATACACCCAGCGCCGTTCGCTTGGCGGGGAAATCGCACTGCTGTAACTTTGGTTTCGGTTTGGGAGAGAGCGGCTGCTTCCTACAAAGAGCAATGCAGCGAGTGTTAAAAGTGCCTGCCCTTCCTCTGTACACGTACTCTACCCCCGCCTCATGCCAGAACTTAAATCGAGTATTTCTGACGAGTTTCGCCTGTGGAGTCGGGGCTGGCCGTTGCTTGACAAGTAGAAAAGCGCCAAAGTGTGTGAAATCGAGTGTGTTTCACGTTAACTGTTACCCGTGACGGTGTGGAGTAGTTTAAACTTTGTACCTGTGCTATTCTATTTCCCTGAAAAGTTAAGATTATTGCCATTTGTAGAGTATGGTGAAAAGTTCTGCTTTTTACAAAAAAAAACGTGAAAGAAGCTTCGCCTAACGTTGTATGTATTTTTTTTAATTATCGTGTTCTTTATCCCGGTGTGCTTTTTATATGCTGCGCCGGATTAGGTGTAACAATTATTCATTCTCCGTTACAGTTGTGGACTGGAAACGACATTGGGAGCTGAGTTAACTTGGGTTTTCTGTGGAGAGAGCCCATACAGTGTGAATCAGCCACACGAGATTCTGCAAGTGCTGGAAATCTTCAGCACACACAAAACATAAGGAAAATCCGACAAAAAAGTGATTTCTGCAGCTTAGTCCATCACAGGCCTATCACTGAGCACATTTACATGGAGTGCCGTTAGTGATAGGCAAGGACACCCGCTCTCTCCCCACTGTAACCACCAGACTACTGAATTAGCAAGGGTAACTTCACTCACCTCAACTTTGAACTGATTCCACAACCTATAGGCACAATTTCAGGGACTCTACAACTCATGTTCTGAATATCATTTATTGTGTTTGCACAGTTTTTTCTTTTGCACACTGGTTGTCAGTCTTTGTAGTTTTTCACTGATTCTATTCTATGTCTTTTCTCTACTGTGAATGCCTGGAAGAAAATGAATCCCAGTGTAGTGTATGGCGGCACATCTTTACCTCCACTTTCTGCAGGGATCTCTCCCTCCGTGTCCATTTGTCCCTCCCTAATTACCTTTCTCTGTTAACACGAGGAAATCTGCAGATGCTGGAAATTCAAGCAACACACATAAAAGTTGCTGGTGAACGCAGCAGGCCGGGCAGCATCTCTAGGAAGAGGTACAGTCAATGTTTCAGGCCGAGACCCTTCCGAAACGTCAACTGTACCTCTTCCTAGAGATGCTGCCTGGCCTGCTGCGTTCACCAGCAACTTTGATGTGTGTTGCTAATCTTTCTCTGAGCACGTTTTCCTACAAGTAGCCTAAGAGCTACTCCTGCCTCTTCACCTCCATTCAGGGCCCCAACCAGTTCTTCCAAGTGAGGCAACGCTTCATCAGCGAATCTGTTGGGGTTGTCCGTTGTGCCCAGTGCTCCTGCTCCCAGTGGAGATGGTGCCTTGTCTACATTGGTGAGATGCGTGGTAAATTGGGGGCACCGCTTTGTCAAGCACCCCTGCACCATCTTCCACAAGTGGGACTTTGTGGTGGCCAAACATTTAAATTCCCATTCCCCTTCCCACGTGCCAGTCCATGGCCTCCTTGTGTGTCACGATGAAGCCCCTCGGGGTGGCGGAGCAGCACCATTTATTTCATTTGTATTCCATCTGGGTAGCCTCCAACCTCAGGTCATGAATATTGATTTCTCCTTCTGGTGAACAAATTTCTCTCTCTCCCTCCCCCACCCCCACCTTTTCTCTATTCCCCACTCTGACATTTCACTTCCTCTCATCTGCCTATTATGTCCCTCTCGGTCTCGTCCTTCTTCCCTTTCTCCTATGATCCACTCCCCTCTCCTATTAGATTATTTCTTCTCCAGCCCTTGACCTTTCCCACCCACCTGGCTTCACCTGTCACCTTCCAGCTAACCTCCTCCCCCTCCCCACACCTTTTTATTCTGGCATCTTCTCCCTTCTCAGTCCTGAAGAAGGGTCTCGGCCCGAAGCGTCCACTGTTTATTCAATTTCATAGATGCTGCCTGGCCTGCTGAGTTCCTCCAGTATTCTGTGTGTTGCTCTGGATTTCCAGCATCTGCAGACTTTCTCGTGTTTATGGCATATATGTTCTTGATAATAAATTTATTTTGAACTTTGGTGGAGATCAGCAGGTCAGACAGCATCTGTGTTGTGGAATAAACAGCATGCTTCTGACTTCTTTCCCCTGCTCTCCAGCCCTGATGAAGGGTCTCAGCCTGAAAAGTTGACTTCATTTCCCTCCGTAGATGCTGCCTGACCTGCTAAGTTCCTCCAGCACTTTGTGTGTGAATATGCCAGTGCTTTTAACACCATGAAGCAGCTTGGGATATTTCTTAGAAGCGCTGTGGAGCGTGATTTGAAACCAGTTAGGAAGAATTTATGTGAGGGACTAATTAAATTCAAGTGGGTTGAAAATGGTGACACAGTTAGAGAGGGCGGTGTGGAAGGAGTATGGAGTTTGGTCAGACTATTGGGTCGCAGCGGTGGGGCCACCATGTTGCAGTTGCTCACAATGTTGGTACGGTCACCTTCGGAGTACTGTGTTCAGTTCTGATTGCCCTGCTCTAGGAACGAGTCACCAAACTGGAGTGATGCAAGAAGTGAGGAGG
The DNA here is from genome assembly GCF_963921235.1 of Mobula hypostoma. Lineage (NCBI taxonomy): Eukaryota > Metazoa > Chordata > Chondrichthyes > Myliobatiformes > Myliobatidae > Mobula > Mobula hypostoma. Next base: position 34,348,589 of record NC_086116.1, read on the forward strand.
AAGTTACTGGGGCTGGCTGGATAGAACATAGTCTGGTTGTTGTGCTCACCTTTTAACCTGCTCCGAGATTACTCTCCCACGTAGCCCTCCTGTCATCCATGTACCTGTCTAAGAGACTCTGAAATGTCCCTAATCCAGGGTTTCCCAACCTGGCATCCACGGACCCCCTTGCTTAATGGTGTTGGTCCATGGCTTAGAAAGGCTGGGAGCCCCTGCCCGAATGTATCTGCCTCAACCATCACCACCCACCTACCATTCTGTGTGGTTGAAGAAACAATTACCTCTGACACCTGTGCTTTCTTCCATTCACCATAAAACAGGAGTTCCCAAGCTTGTTTATGCCGTGGACCCCTACCATTAACCGAGGGGTCCATGAACCCCAGATTGGGAACCTCCGCTTTAAAAGGATGTCCTTTGATATTAGCCCTTTTTACCCTGAGGGAAAAAAGTCGCTATCTATGCTTGGTATCATTTTGAACGCCTCTCATCCTCCGTGGCTGCAGGGTGGGAATGGAGGATAGGAGATTGAGGAGTGACCTTATGAAGACAGGAGGTTCTGTGGACGTGAACGGGACACTCGAATGGTATGTTGCCTCCCAGTTGCCAGGGTCAGGGGCATCTTAGATCGGGTCCACAGCATTTTGGAGGGGGGGGGAGAGCAGCCAGATGTCTCGGAACATATTGGTGCCAATGACACAGGAAGGAAAAGCAAAGAGGTCCTGAAAAGAGATTTCAGAGAGCTAGGTAGAAAGCTCTCCAGGGTAGTAATTTCTGGATTGCTGCCTGTGCCACACACCAGAGAGGGTAGAAACAGGATGATTTGGCGTGGCTCAGAAGTTGGTGCAGGGGGCAGGGCTTCAGGTTTTTGGATTGTTGGGATCTCTTCTGGGGAGGTATGACCTGTTCAAAAGTGACGGGTTGCACCTGAGCCCGAGAGGAACCAATATTATTGCAGGCAGGTTTGTTAGAGCTGTTGGGGAGGGTTTAAACTAATTTGACGGAGGGGTGGGAAATAGAGTAAGGGACTCAGGATAGGACAGATGATAAAAAAAAGCAAAGATAGCATGCAGTCAGACTGTCAAGAAGGGCAGGCAGACGATAGGACAAAATTGCAGCCAGCAGGGTGAGTGTCAGTGTACGAGGGATGCAGAATCAATAAGGGTAGAAAATACATTGCACAAAGTGTTATACCTCAATGCACAGAGTACAAGAAATAAGCTGGATGAGCTTGTTGCACTTTTACGGATTATCGATATTGTGGCCATCACTGAATCGTGGCTGAAGGGTGGTTATGGTTGGGAGCTGAATGTCCAGGGTTGCTTGTTGCATTGGAGGAATAGGAAGGCAGGTAGAGGAGGTAACATGGCTCTGCTGGTAAAGAATGGCGTCAAATCAGTAGAAAGGTATGACATAGGATCGGAAAACGTTGAATCTTTGTGGGTTTAGATAAGAAACTGCAAGAGTAAAATGATCCTGATGGCAGTTATATGGCCTCCCATCAGTAACTGGGATGTGGAACAAAGATTACAACGAGAAATAGAAAAGGAGTCAAAAGGGCAATGTTATGATTGTCATGGGAGATTTCAACATGCAGATCGATTGGAAAATCAGGTTGGTAATGGATCTCAAGAAAGTGAGTTTCCTTACGAGATGGCTTTTTAGAGCAGTTTGTCATTGAGCCTAGGGGATCAGCTATTGGGTGTTATGCAGAGAACCGGAGGTGATTAGGGAGCTTAAGGTAAAAGAACCCTTAGAAGACAGTGATCACAATATGATTGAGTTCAGCTTGAAATTTGATAGGGAGAAAGTGAAGACTGACGTAACAGTATTTCAGTGGAGTTAAGGAAATTACAGTGGTATGAGAGAGGAGCTGGCCAAAATAAATTGAAAGAAAATGCTGGCAGGGGTGACAGCAAAACAGCAATGGTGTAAGTTTCTGGGAAAAATGAGGAAGGTGCAGGGTAGATGTACTCTATAAATGAAGAAATACTCAAATGGCAAAATATTATAACTGGCTGACAAGGGAAGGCAAAGCTAATCTAAAAGCAAAAGAGAGGACATACAACAAAGCAAAAATTAGTGGAAAGAGAGGATTGGGAAGCTTTTTAAAACCTACAGAGAGTAAAAGAATTATTAGGAGGGAAAAGAAATATGAAAGCAAGCTAGCAAACAATTATCAAAGTGGATAGCAAAAGTTTTTTCAAGTATGAAAAAAAAGGGAGATGAGAATGGATATAGGACCACTAGGAAATGAAGCCAGAGAAATAATAACATGGGACAAGGAGCAATTGAACTAAATGAGTATTTTGCATCAGTTCTTCACTGTGGAAGACGCTAGCAGTGTGCCAGATGTTGAAGGGTGTGAGAGAAGAGAAGTGAGTGCAGTTACTATTACAAGGTAGAAAGTGCTTTAAAAAGCTGAAAGATCTCTGGGTACATAAGTCACCGAGCCAGGTGAACTGCGCCCTAGGGTTCTGAAAGAGGTAGTGGTAGAGATTGTGATGATCTTTCAAAAATCATTGGACTCTGGCATTGTGCCAGAGGATTGGAAAATTGCAAATGTCACTGCAGTCTTTAAGAAAGGAGGAAGGCAGCAGAAAGAAAATTATAGGCTAGTTAGCCTGACCTTAGTAGTTGGGAAGATGCTGGAGTCAATTGTTAAGGATGAGGTTATGGAGTACTTGGTGACACAGGACAAGATAGGACAAAGTCAGCATGGTTTCTTAAAGCGAAAAATCTTGCCTGACAAACTTGTTGGAATTCTTTGAGGGGATTACAAATAGGATAGATAAAGGGAATGCAGTGGATGTTGTATATTTGGACTTTCGTAAAGCAACAGACAATAGGTGCAGGAGTAGGCCATTTGGCCCTTTGAGTCAGCACCACCAATCACTGTGATCATGGCTGATCATCCACAATCAGTACCTTGTTCCTGCCCATATCCCTTGACTCCACTATCTTTAAGAGCTCCATCTAACTCTTTCTTGAAAGCATCCAGAGAATTGGCCTCCAGTGCCTTCTGAGGCAGAGCATTCCACAGATCCACAACTCTCTCGGTGAAAAAGTTTTTCCTCAACTCCGTTCTAAATGGCCTACCCCTTATTGTTAAACTGTGGCCTCTGGTTCTGGACTCCCCCAACATCGGGAACATGTTTCCTGCCTCTAGTGTGTCCAATCCCTTAATAATCTTATATGTTTCAATCAGATCCCCTCTCATCCTTCTAAACTCCAGTGTATACAAGCCCGGTCACTCCAATCTTTCAACATATGACAGTCCCGCCATCCCGGGAATTAACCTCGTGAACCTACGCTGCACTCCCTCGATAGCAAGAATGTCCTTCCTCAAAGGCCTTTGACAAGGTGCCACACATGAGGCTGCTTACCAATTTAAGAGCCTGTGGTATTACAGTAAAGTTTCTGACATGGTTAGAGCATTGGTTGATTGGAATAAAGGATACTTTTCTGGTTGGCTGCCAGTGACTTGTGGTGTTCCGCAGGGATTGGTGTTGGGACTGCTTTTTATGCTGTATATCAATGATTTTGATGATGGAATAGATGGCTTTGTTGCTAAGTTTGCAGATGATACGAAGATTGGTGGAGGGGCAGGTAGTGTTAAGGAAACAGTTAGCTGCAGAAGGACTTAGATGAAATGCAATGTTGGGAAATGCATGATCATGCACTTTGGTAGTAGAATTAAATATGTAGACTGTTTTCTAAATGGTGAGAGAGTGCAAAAATTAGAGGTGCAAAGGGACTTGGGAGTCCTTGTGCAGATCACTCTAAAGGTTAAGTTGCAGGTTGAGCTGGTGGTGAGGAAGGCAAATGCAATGTTAGCATTCATTTCAAGAGGTCTGGAATACAAGAGAAGGGATGTGATGCTGAGGCTTTATAAGGCACTGCTGAGGCCTCACTTTGAGTAATGGGAACAATTTTGGGCTCCTCATTTAAGAAAAGATGTGCTGGCATTGGACAAGGTTTAGAGGAGGTTCACAAGGATGATTCTGACAATGAAAGGGTTATCATAAGGGGAAGATTTGATAGCTGTGGCTCTGTACTTGCTGGAATTTAGAAGGATGTGGGGTGAACTCATGATAATGTCATGATAATCGTTAGGGATTTTAAGATGAAAGTGGATAGGGAAAACCAGGCCATTGCTGGACCTCGAGAGAGAGAATTTGTAGAATATCTAAGAGATGGTTTTTTAGAACAGCTTGTTGTTGAGCTCACTAGGGGATCGGCTGTGCTGGATTGGGTGTTGTGCAATGGTCTGGAGGTGATAAGAGAGCTTAAGGTTAAGGAACCCTTAAGGAACAGTGATCACAATATGATCGAGTTCGCTTTGAAATTTGAGGAGAAACTAAATTCCAATGTGTCGGTATTTCAGTGGAATAGAGGAAATTACAAGGGCATGAGAGGGGAACTAGCCAAGGTTGACTGGAAAGGGACACTAGCAGGAAGGACAGCAGAGTAGAAATGGCTGGAGTTTCTGTGAAAAATGAGGGAAGTGCAAGACAGATATATTCCAAATAAGAAGAAAATTTCGAAGGGAAGAAGGACACTACAGTGGCTGACAAGTGAAGTCAGAGCCAAAGTAAAAGCAAAAGAGACAGCGTACAATGAAGCCAAAGCTAGTGGCAAGATAGAGGATTGGGAAGCTTTTAAAAACTTGCAGAAGGAAACTAAGAAGATCATTAAGAAGGAAAAGATGAATCATGAAAGGAAGCTGGCGACTAATATCAAAGAAAATACTAAAAGCTTTTTTAAATATATAAAGGGTAAAAGAGGGTTGAGGATAGATATAGGACCAATAGAAAATGACACTGGAGATATTGTAATGGAGACGCAGAGATGGCAGAGGAACTGAATGCGTATTTTGCATCAGTCTTCACAGTGGAAGACATCTGCAGTATACTGGACATTTAGGAGTGTCAGGGAAGTGTATGTACAGTGAAAATTACGACTGAGAAGGTGCTCAGGAAGCTTAATGGTCTGAGGGTGGATAAATCTCTTGGACCTGATGAAATGCACCCTTGGGTTCTGAAGGAAGTAGCTGGAGAGATTGTGGAGGCCTTAACAATGATCTTTCAAGAATCGATAGATTCTGGCATTGTACCAGATGACTGGAAAATTGCATGTTACTCCGCTATTTAAGAAGGGTGGGAGGCAACAGAAAGGAAACTATAGACCTGTTAGCCTGACATCAGTGGTTGGAAAGTTGTTGGAATCGATTATTAGGGATGACATTACGGAGTACCTGGAGGCACATGACAAGATAAGCCAAAGCCAGCATGGTTTCCTGAAAGGAAAATCCTGCCTGACTAACCTACTGCAATTTTTTGTGGAAATTACAAGCAGGGTAGACAAAGGAGATGTAGTAGATGTGGTGTACTTGGATTTTCAGAAGGCCTTTGACAAGGTGCCGCACATGAAGCTGCTTAGCAAGATAAGTGCCCATGGAATTACAGGGAAGTTACTAGCACAAGTGGAGCATTGGCTGATTGACAGAAAGTAGACAGTGGGAATAAAGGAATCTTATTCTGGCTGGCTGTCGGTTACCAGTGGAGTTCCACAGGGATTGGTGTTGGGACCGCTGCTTTTTACAATGTATGCCAATAATTTGGACTGTGGGATTAATAGATTTGTGGCTAAGTTTGCCGATGACACAAAGATAGGTGGAGGAGCAGGTAGTGTTGAGGAAACAGAGCCTGCAGAGAGACTTAGATAGTTTAGGAGAATGGGCAAAGAAGTGGCAAATGAAATACAATGTTGGAAAGTGTATGGTCATGTACTTTGGTGGAAGAAATAAATGGGCAGACTATTATTTAGATGAAGAGAGAATTCAAAATGACACAACCGTGGCTGACAAGGGAAAGAGAGGGCATATAATAGAGCAAAAATTAGTGGGAAGTTAGAAGATTGGTGAAGTTTTAAAAACAAACAGAAGGCAACAAAAAAGCCATAAGGGAAGAAAAGAGGAAATATTAAGGTAAGCTAGGCAACAATATCAAAGGGGATACAAAATATTTTTTCTGAGTAAAAGGCAAGAGTAGATATTGGAGTGCTGGAATATGGCGCTGGAGAGGTAGTAGTGGGGGGGACAAGGAAATGGCGGACAAACTGAATAAATGTTTTGCATCAGTCTTCACTGGAAGACATGAGCAGTATGCCGGAGGTTTAAGAATGTTGGGGGCAGAAGTGGGTGCAGTTGCTATTTCTAGTGAGAAGGTTCTCGAGAAACTAAAAGCTCTGAAGGTAGATAAGTCACCTGGTCCAGATGGACTACACCCCAGAGTTCTGAAAGAGTTAGCTGAAGAGATGTAGAGGCATTAGTAATGATCTTTTAGATTCTGGCATGGTTCTGGAGGACCGGAAAATTGCAACTGTAACTCCACTCTTCAAGAAGGGTGAGAGGCAGACGAAAGGAAATTAAAGGCCGGTTAGTCTGACCTCAGTGATTCGGAGGATGTTGGAGTTGAATGCTGAGGTTTCAGGGTACTTGGAGGCACATGATAAAATAGGTTGTAGTCAGCATAGTTTCCTCAAGGGAAAATCTTGTCTGACAAATCTGTTGGAATTCTTTGAAGAATCACAAAGAAGAATCGGTGGTCGTTGTGTACTTGGATCTTCAAAAGGCCTTTGACAAGAGTTACAAGTTAAGAGTCCATGGTATTACAGGAAAGATACTAGCATGGATAAAGCAGTAGCTGATTGGCAGGAGACAGAGCGGGAATAAAGGGAGCTTTTTCTGGTTGGCTGCTGGTGACTACTGGTGTTCTGCAGGAGTCTGTGTTAGGACCGGTTCTTTTTACGGTATATGTCAGTGATTTCAATTACGGAATTGATGGCTTTGTGGCCAAGTTTGCGGATGATATGAAGATAGGTGGAGGGGCAGATAGTGTCGTGGAAGCAGGGAGGCTACAGACGGACTTGGACAGATTAGAAGAATGGTCAAAGAGGTGTCAAATGGAATATAGTGTTGGAAAGTGTATGATTGTGCACTTTGGTAGAAGAAATAAAAGCATAGGCTATTTTCTAAACTTGAAGAGACAAAGGGGCTTGTGAGTCCTTGTGTAGGATTCCCTAAAGGTTAATTTGCAGGTTAAATTGGTGGTGAGGAAGGCAAATGCAATGTTAGCATTAATTTTGAGAGGACTAGAATATAAAAGCAAGGATGTACAATTGCAAGAGAAAATTTGTGAACCCTTTGCAATTATCTGGTTTTCTACATTAATTATTCATACAATGTGGTCCAATCTTCATCCAAGTCACAATAATAGACCAACACAATCTGCCTCAACTAATAACACACAAACAATTATGCGTGGAATTTATGAAAAGCTTTTGCCATGTGCCCTTTCAAATGTATTGAGTTTCGGTGGGCCCGTACTCACTGGAATTTAGAAGAATGAGAGGTTATCTCATTGAAACCTATCAAATGTTGAAAGGCCTAGATACAGTGGATGCGGAGAGGATGCTTCCTATGGTGGGGGAGTCCAGGACCAGAAGGCACAACTTCAGAATAGAGGGATGTCCATTTAGAATGGAGATGAGGTATTTCTTTAGCCAAAAGGTGGCGAATCTCTGGAATTTGTTCGCACTCGCAGCTGTGGAGGCCAAGTCATTGGGTATATTTAAGGCGGAGGGTGATAGATTCTTGATTAGTCAGGCCATGAAAGGTTATGGGGAGAAGTTAGAAGAATGGGGTTGAGAGGGAAATGTATCTGCCATGATGGAATGGTGGAGCTGATCCGATGGGCTGAATGTCCTAATTCTGCTCTTATGCCATATGGTATTAGGGAAACCCTGCTGCCTCTGCACCATCTCACGACAGCCCTCACTCCTGTGTTTGCCCACCCACACTGGCTCCAACTTGAGCATCTTGTTTAGAGATGCAGAGCTGGGCTGGGAAGTGACTGACGGAGCTCAACCCAGAAAAAGTGTGAAGTGATTCACTTCGGAAGGTCGAATTTGAAGGCAGTATACAGGGTTAATGGCAGCTTTGTTATCAGTGTGGAGGAGCAGAGGGAACTTGGGGGTCCACATCCATAGATCCCTCAAAGCTACTATGCAGGTTGATAGGGTGGTTAAGAAGGCATATGGTGTTTTGTCCTTCATTCATCAGAGGATTGAGATTAAGAGCCATGAGGTAATGTTGCAGCTCTGTAAACCTGGTTCGACCACATTTGGACGATTGTGTTCAGTTCCGGTCGCCCCATTGTAGAAAGTATGTGAAAGCTTCAGAGAGGATGCAGAGCAGATTTACAGTATGCTAGATTAAAGGGCATGTCTTATCAGAATCAGGTTTAATATCAGAAGCATATGTTGTGAAATTTGCTAACTTAGCAGCAGCAGTATAATGCAATACATGATAATACAGAAAAAAGTAAGTAAATCAATTACAGTAAGTATATATTTGTTTATTAAATAATTGAATTAAAAACAGTGCAAAAGCAGGAATAATATTTAAAAAACTAAGGTAGTGTTCATAGGTTCAATGTCCATTGAGGAATCGGATGGCCCAGGGAAAGAAGCTGTTCCTGAATCGCTGAGTGTGTGCCTTCAGGCTCTGTACCTCCTTCCTGACGGTAACGTTGAGAAGAGGGCATGTCCTGGATGGGGGTCTTGGCAGGCAGTGACTAGTGGGGTACCGCAAGACTCAGTGCTGGGACCCCAGTTGTTTCCAATATATATTAATGACTTGGATGAGGGAATTAAATGCAGCATCTCCAAGTTTGCGGATGACACGAAGCTGGGCGGCAGTGTTAGCTGTGAGGAGGATGCTAAGAGGATGCAGGGTGACTTGGATAGGTTGGGTGAGTGGGCAAATTCATGGCAGATGCAATTTAATGTGGATAAATGTGAAGTTATCCACTTTGGTGGCAAAAATAGGAAAACAGATTATTATCTGAATTGTGGCCGATTAGGTAAAGGGGAGGTGCAACGAGACCTGGGTGTCATTATACACCAGTCATTGAAAGTGGGCATGTAGGTACAGCAGGCGGTGAAAAAGGCAAATGGTATGCTGGCATTTATAGCAAGAGGATTCGAGTACAGGAGCAGGGAGACTGCAGTTGTACAAGGCCTTGGTGAGACCACACCTGGAGTATTCTGTGCAGTTTTGGTCCCCTAGTCTGAGGAAAGACATCCTTGCCATAGAGGGAGTACAAAGAAGATTGATTCCTGGGATGGCAGGACTTTCATATGATGAAAGACTGGATGAACTGGGCTTATACTCGTTGGAATTTAGAAGATTGAGGGGGGGATCTGATTGAAACGTATAAAATCCTAAAGGGATTGGACAGGCTAGATGCAGGAAGATTGTTCCCGATGTTGGGGAAGTCCAGAATGAGGGGTCACAGTTTGAAGATAAAGGGGAAGCCTTTTAGGACCGAGATTAGGAAAAACTTCTTCACACAGAGAGTGGTGAATCTGTGGAATTCTCTGCCACAGGAAAGAGTTGAGGCCAGTTCATTGGCTATAAAGAGGGAGTTAGATATGGCCCTTGTGGCTAAAGGGATAAGGAGGGAAGGCTGGTACAGGATCATCAGCCATGATCATACTGAATGGCGGTGCAGACTTGAAGGGCCAAATGGCCTACTCCTGCACCTATTTTCTATGTTTCTATGTTTAATAATGGACGCTGCCTTTCTGAGGCACCACTCCGTGAAGATGTCTTGGATAATACAGAGGCTAGTGCCCAATCAGAATGCTCTCCAAGGTACATATGTAGAAGTTTTTGAGCGTTTTAGGTGACAAACAAAATCTCTCGTGTCTTATGAGGAAAAGCTGAGCGAGCTGGGCTTTTCTCTCAGGAGCGAGGGAGGGTGACTTGATAGAGGTGTTCAAGATGATGAGACATAAATTGCTGGTGAACGCAGCATCTCTAGGAAGAGGTACAGTGGACGTTTAGGGCCGAGACCCTTCGTCAGGACTAACTGAAAGAAGAGATAGTAAGAGATTTGAAAGTTGGAGGGGGAGATCCAAAATGATAGGAGAAGACAGGAGGGGGAGGGATGGAGCCAAGAGCTGGACAGGTGATAGGCAAAGGGGATATGAGAGGATCATGGGACAGGAGGTCCGGGGAGAAGGAAAAGGGGGAGGGGGAGAAACCCAGAGGATGGGCAAGGGGTATAGTCAGAAGGACAGAGGGTAAAAAAGGAAAGAGAGAAAAAGAATGTGTATATATAAATAAATAACGGATGGGGTACGAGGGGGAGGTGGGGCATTAGCCAAATACATTTTCCCTAGGGTGGAAATGGTTAATACGAGTGGGTATAATTTTAAGGTGATTGGAGGAAAGTGCAGGGGGGGATGTCAGAAATAGTGATTTTTTTTTACACAGTGGTTGGTGGGTGTTTGGAACATTTTGTCAGGAAAGCTGGTAGAGGCACATACATTAGGGACATTTAAGAAACTTAGACAACTGGATGGAAGAAAAATGGAGGGCTATGTGGGAGAGAAGGGTTAGATTGATCTTAGAGTAGGCTATAAGGTCAGCACAACTTTGTGGGCAGAAGGGCCTGAACTGTGCTGTCCTATGTTCTGATCCCTTTCAGCTACAGTGGGTTGAAAAAATGTATCCCTAAGGTGACCTTTAATTCTCCTACCTTTCACCTTAAACCCTTGTCCTCATTTTTTGATAGCTTTATCGTAGGGAAAAGCTTTTGATTATCTCCCGTCTATTCCTCGCATGTACTGATCTTCATCTTGCCCCCCTCTGCTTCCTTTACATCTTTCAGCTTTACAACCAATTCCCCACCCGCCCGCCTTGATCTCTGTGCCCTCTTAATTGTGACCACTTGACAACACGCCGGTGGGACTCAGGAGGTTCCTCCACCACTCTGTGTGTTGCTCCAGGTTTCCAGCATCCGCAGAATCCCTTGTATTTCCATCTGACCCCCTTGACCATCGCAGAATTGAATTGCCCTGCTCCTGGTGGCTGTGCCTTCGGTTACCAGAGTCCTGAGTTCTGGAATCTTCCCCCTAAACTTCTCTGACATTGATTCCTAGTGAAGGTTCTTGACTCAAAACGTCCACTGTCCATTTCCCTCCCTAGATGCTGCCTGATCCACTGTGTTCCTCCAGTGTTTTATCATTTTGCTTTGCCCCCTCCCCCCGCCTCTTCATACTTTTAAACATCAATGCAATCTGCCTAATTGACCAAGCTTCTGATCGCCATCCCTCCTGTAGCTTACCATCAGTTTTTTGCATGTGAGAATGTCCAATGTCGGGTGGTAGGATGGAGATGCTTCTACCAAAGGAGTGTAAGGCGTTCCTACCTCTGCTAGTCTGCAGGTCACCCTTGGGCAAGGTGTAGCACCAGCTTAGCCCCCCGATCAGGGTCACGTGAATCCATGGGAGCAGGTGGTGGATGGTCAGATGAGCAGCTGGTGCACATCACAAGTCCTGGCTATGCGACCACTGACTCCAGGCAGACAAACTCTGAAGAGTATTGATAATGGCTGGGGTTACCTGTCTTGTAAAGACACTGCCCAGAAGAAGGCCGTGGCAAACCATTCCCGTAGAAAATTTTTCTGAGAGCAATCGTGGTCATGGGACCATGATCGCCCACGTCACAACGATGATGATGAAGAATGTCCCAAGAGACAGCATGTCAGGTCAATGTTCTTGGACAGGCATAGACTCCAGAAGGCTAGCGTGGAATAGAGAAGAGATGAAGTTTAGCTTTATTTGTCACATGTATATCGAAACATACAGCAAAATGTGTGGTTTGCGTCACTGACCAACACAATCAGAGGGTGTGATGAGGGCAGACCAGAGGTGTTGCCGTACTTCTGGTGCCAACGTAGCATGCTCACAACTTACCAACCCTGACTAAATCATATGCCTTTGGACTGTGGGAGGAAACCGGAGCACCCGGAGGAAACACACATGGTCACAGGGGGAACATTCAAAGTTCAAAGCAAACTATATACAACTCTGAGATTCATTTTCTTGTGGGCATACTCAATAAGGCCAATAACCCTAATAGAATCGATGAGGGGATGATAGCAATGAATGCAGAGGCGTAGTCGATAAAGAGCATCCTGAAGTCTACATCTTTGCTGTCCAGATGTTCCAGGGTTGAGAGAAGAGCCAGTGAGATGGCATCTGCTATGGACCTTGTGCCAGTAGGCAAATTGGGGTGGATCCAAGTCTTGTCTTTGGCAGGAGTTGATATGTTTCATCACCAACCATTCAAACACTCAATCACAGAGGTATGCTATGGACGATAGTCATTGGGGCAGCTTACCATGTTCTTCTTGGGCACCAGCATAAGCTCGAAGCCTGCTTGAAGTAGATGGGTACCTTAGACTGCCAAAGTGAGAGGTTAAGTGATCACAGCCAGTTGATCAGTACTGGTCTTTACTTCTGCACCAGATACTTTTCGTGGGTTTATCCTCACGCTCACGTTGGCCTCAGAGACTGAAATCACAGGGTCATCAGGGATTGTGGGAGTCGGTGATGGTTCCTCCATGTTCTTGACGGTCAAAGCGAGCATAGAAGGCATTGAGCTCATCTGGGAGCGAAGCCCTGTCGTCACCTATGTCGCTCAATATCACTTGGTAAGAGGTGATAGCATTCAAGCCTGCCACAACTGTCGAGCATCCTTCATTGATTCAAGTTTAGTCCGGAATTGCCACTTCGCCTGTGAGATGGCTTTCTGGAGATCATACCTGGACCTCTTGTTATTTTCTTGGTTGCCAGAATTGAATGCCTCTGATCTGGCCCTCAGCAGTTTGCAGATCTCAGGATTTCCAGCAGATCTTATGTACAAAAAACTTTCAAATTCAATCCAGGCAAAGTCCTATGACTCTTTACTGCATCCCTTCTAGCTTGATGACACCTTTCCTGTAGTATGGTGCCCATAATTGCAAACAATGTTCCAAATAGATACAATGTTTTGTCATTGACTATCCCTAAACACCCTGGGGAAGGTGGTGAGAGCTGCTTCTTGAACCGCTGGTAAATGTGCTCCCACAGAGTTGCTGGGCAGAGCAATTCAGGGTTTACGTCCAGTGTTGATGGGGGAATGGTGATGTGTTTCCAAGTCAGGAAGGTGTGCGCCGTGGCAGGGAATCTGCAGGTGAGGGTATTCCCCATTGCCTTCTGCAGTTGTCCTTGGTCACTGAGGTAGTGGGAACAAGTATCGGCCTGTTCGGAGAAGCCAAGATCCCAAGGCTAATGAATAACCAAACATGAGTTTCTGCAGATGATGCTGGAAATCCTGTGTGTGTGTGTGTGTGTCTGTCTGTCTCTCTCTCTCTCACACACACATGCGTGCTCTCGCTCTCTCGCTCTCTCACACACACACACACACACACACACACACACACACACACACCCACCCACCCACCCACCCACCAGGTCGGGCAGCATCTATGGAGGGGAATGAACAGTTGACATTCTGGGCTGAGATCACTCCTGATGAAGGGTCACCAATTGTTATCGATGCACTATAGAAAGCGTCCTGTCAGGATGCATCACAGCTTGGTATGACAACAGCTCTGCACATGACCACAAGAAACTGCGGAGTTGTTGACACAGCTCAGCACACCACAGGAGCTAGCGTCCCCCTATGGACTCTTGTTGACACTGCCCTCTGCCTCCGTAAGGCAGCCAGTTACTACCCACCCTGGACATTCTCTCTTTTCCCCTGTCCCATGAGGCGGAAGGTACCAAAGCCTGAAAGGACATATCACCAGGCTCAATGACAGTTTGTACCCCGCTCTTATAATGGTTCCTTAATATAAACTGGAGTGTGGACCTCACAATCTAATTTGTGATCATCTTGCATTTTACTCTGTCTGTAACTGTTACACTTTATTCTGAATTCTGCTATTGTTTTCCTTTGTACTACCTCAATGCACTGTGTAATGATTTGATCTGTATGATCAGTGTGCCAAACAAGCTTTTCACTGTATCTTGGTACACATGACACTAATTAACCAGTTTACCAGTCTCCTTTTAGTTTGGTCATTTGGATTTGGTCTCCTCAACAGCCCTGTACTCACATACTGACTCTCGCCCTTTCTGTGTTCTTGCCCTCCCCGTGTGTAACCACAAACACATGACTCTCTTCATTTCCACCCACTTGTACTCCCGATAACGGAATCACTTGGCAACTGGTGAAGTGCCTTCAGTTTTGGGACCCCCAGATTCAGGAGATTCCTTTTCCCCCCAAAATCTTCATTTTCATCTCTTTCTCTCCCCCTCTCACACCCCCTCTCCCTCTCCTTTGCCTGCGCACTCATTTTTCCTGTGTGTGCTCTCTCGTTCCCTCTCGCCCACCATGACATTTCTGTCAGTGTCCTTTCCCCCATTATGCTGTTACATGAATATCTTCAAACCTCACCTAACCATTAAATCCAAAGCATTTACGATGATGTACATTTGTAAATACTACAGTTAAAGTGATTAATTAATTACCGGTAACTATTGTAATTGATTACAATAATGATTCTCTTTTCCCCTCGCCATAATTGAATGTACACAGGCATTAAATTTGTTCAGAAGAGCTTAATCTATTCCTGTTATGGAGAGGAGTTGTTAAAATCACTTACCTAGCGAAATGAATTCTGCTGCTAGGTTGTTGTAAGATGCACACTATCTGTCCACACAGATAGAAGTGCATTGCAATCTACCCCTGCCAGATGAACGTGCTAGGGGGAATGTACTACTGAGCAGTCCAACTGGATGTCCAGGAAGGGCAGTGGGTAAGGGAAACAAGTTTCTATTTTGGACTATTGAATTTAAACTTTAGCTTGCTGCAGTCGTTCCTATTTGCCAAAGGAAAGAGGACTAGAATTTAAAAGCAAGGATGCAATGGTGAGGCTTTATAAAGCATTAGTCAGGCTGCACTTGGAGTATTGTGAGCAGTCTTGGACCCCCCCCCCCCATCAAAGAAAGGATCTGCTGGCATTGGAGAGGGTGTAGAGGAAGTTCATGAGAATGATTCTGGGAATGAAAGGGTTAATGTATGGGGAACATTCAATGGCTCTGCGCCTGTACTTGCTTGAGTTTAGAAGAATTAGGGGGAAATCTCATTGAAATCCATCGGATATCAAAAGGCCTAGACAGAATGGACTTGGAGAGGATGTTTTGTATACTGGGAGAGTCTAGGACTGAGGGCACAGCTTTAGAACAGAGATGAGCAGGAATTTCTTTAACGGAGTCCTTGCTTAATGGTATTGGTCCAAGGCATAAGAAAGGTTGGGAAGCAAGCCCTATTTTTGCCTCGGTGGTGAATCTGTGGAACTCATGGCTACAGACAGCTGTAGAAGCCAAGTCATTGGGTATATTTAAAGTGGAGGTTGATGAGTTCTTGATTAGTCAGGGTATCAAAGGTTACAAAAAGACTGGAGAATGAGGTTGAGAGGGATAATAAATCAGCCATGTTGGAATGGCACAGTAGACTCCATTGGCTGAATGGCCTAATTCTGATCTTGTGTCTTATTCCTGTGGATAAGGAGGTGCGTTTACATAAGGTACAATAGAATTTATGCAAAACTATACACAGACAAAGACTGACAATGTGAAAAAGAAGACAAACTACAAATAAAAAATTACTACTGAGAACATGGATTGTAAAGTGAGTCTAGGTTGTGGAATCAGGTCAGAGTCGAGTGTAGTTATCCACGCTGGTTCAGGAGCCTGGTGGTTGTAGGGGAAAACTGTCCCTGCACTTGGAGGCGTGGGACCTCTTGCCCAATGGTGGTAGTGTGAGAGACCCTCGCCTGGTGGATGTTGAATTCTTGTGTCACCGCTCCTTGTAGGTGTGCTCAGTGGTGGGAAGGGCTTTGCCCGTGATGGACTGGGCTTTATCCGCCATTTTCTGCAGCCTTTTCCATTCATGGGCATTTGGTGTTTCCATACCAGGCCATGATACAACCAGTTAGTAACTTTGAGAAGTACTTTTTGTAGATGGTACACACTGTAGCTACTACCCCGTTATGGCCTTGCACCTTATTGTTTACCTGCTCTGCACTCTGTCTGTAGCTGTTACACTTTATTCTGCATTTTGTATTGTTTTACCTTATTCTACCTCAATGGTCCATGTAATGACCTGATCTGTATGAACCAATACAAGACAAGGTTTTCGCTGTGCCTCGGTTCATGTGGCAATACGAGGGGTGATTGATATGATAAGTTCGTGGCCTAAGGTGGAAGGAGTCAATTTTAGAAAACCTAGCACATTTATATTTCCTACATCTACACACTTAGTCCAGCGGTCGTGGAGCATACGGATCCCTTCTTTGTAGAAGTCGGCGTCTTGGACCTCTAGAGGTGGTCCACAGCAGGGGTGATAGATAAGTTCGTGGCCTAAAGTAGAAGGAAATGAGGAGAAACTTCAAACTTTCTGCATTTTCACACAAGGAGTTGAACTGCACGTGCATGTAACGAGGGCTGTATAACTCATCTCCTTCTACCTTAGGCCACGATCTTATCAATCACTCCTGCTGTGGACCACTTCTACAAAGAAGGGAACCGTATGCTCCACGACTGCTGGACTAAGTGTGTACATGTAGGAGGGGACTATGTTGAAAAATAAATGTGCTAGGTTTTCTAAAACTGACTCCTTCTACCTTAGGTCATGAACTTATCAATCACCCCTTCTAATAAATCAATTCCTCCCACACACACTCACCTGTCCACCCAAGTTTCTTCTTCCTTTGTTTCTCTTTGCCATTCCCTTCTCCTCTCCTCCCTCCCTCCCTGCCTGTTTGTCTCTACGATATTCTTTATAATTGTTGAATGTGTTGTTTTTGTTCCATGTCGCACCCTGACCAACGCCCCACAGCAAATTCCTAATACGTGTAAATGTATATATGGTGAATAAAGTTGCTCTGGAACCTTGATCCTCTATGCCTCTCCCCACTATCTGGTTCCACCAATCACCCTCAGGTTAAATTTCATCTGAACTTTCCTGGGCACTTGCATGGCACTCTCTGTAACTGCAGTGACACACTCAAAGTGCTGGAGGGTCTCAGCAAGTCAGGCAGCATCCATGCCCCAAGCAGGCCCTCCATGTGAGGCAACACTTCCCCTGCCAATCTGCTGGGGTTGTCCGCTGTGTTCGGTGCTCCCGATGTGGCCTCCTCTCCACTGGGGGACCTCTTCGTCGAGCGCCTGCACACCATCTGTCAAAAGCGGAACTTCCCTGTGGCCAAACGTTTTAATTTCCATTCCCATTCCCGTTCCAATGTATCAGTCCATGGCCTCTTCTTGTGCCAAGAGGATGCCACCCTCAGGGTGGATGAGCGACACCTTATATTCACCTAGGTAGCCTCCAATCTGATGGCGTAAATATCAATTTCTCCTTCCGGTTTAAAAAAAATTCTCTCCCCCTCCCCTCTCCTATTCCCTACTCTGGCCCTTTGCCTTTTTCTCACTTGCCCATTAGTTACCCCTGGTGCTCCACTCCCTTCCCTTGCTCCTATGGTCCACTCTCCTCTCCTGAAAGATTCCTTCCTCTCCAGCGTTTTACCTTTCCCACCCACCTGGCTTCACCTCTCACCTCCTCGCTATCCTCCTTCCCCTTCCCCGCCTTTTTATTCTGGCATCTTTCCCCCTTCCGTCTCAGTCCTGATGAAGGGTCTCGGCCAGGAATGTCGACTGTTTATTCATCTCCATCGATGCTGCCTGACCTGCCGAGTTCCTCCGGCACTTTGTGTGTGCTGCTCTGGATTTCCGGCATCTGCAGAATCTCTTGTGTTTAATTTTTCTGTATTCTGTTTTCTTCTTGTATGTCAATGTGTTTATGTGGGGAGATGATCTGCCTGGATGTCATGTACCAAGTTTTTACACAGTATCCCGGTACATGTTACAATAATAAACTGCTAGCCCTCCATTTATTTATTGAGATACAGCGCCGTCCAATGAGCTCATGATGCTGCTCAGTTACACCAATGAGACCAATTAACCTACAAACCCGTATGTCTTTGGAATGTGGGAGGAAACCAGAGCATCGGGAGGAAATCCACGTGGTCACGGGGAGAACGTACAAGCACAGACAGTGGTGGGAATTGAGCCCAGGTTGCTGGTGCTGTGATAGCGTTACGCTGACTGCTACACCACTGTGCCACCCTTGTGCTGGTCCATTTCGACAACCACCCCCCCCCCCCACACACACACAGTTGGTTATTGTAAATTGTCCTGTGATTAGGGTAGTGTTAAATCGGGGGGGGGGGGGTTCGCTGGGCTTGAAGGGCCGGAAGGGCCTATTCTGCGCTGTGTCCCTGAAAAAAATGAACATTGTGGGCAGGAGGGCCTGTCCCTCTGCTGTACTCTAACCCCTGTCCTGTTTGCTTTGTGTCTCAGTGTGGTGTGTCCCGTGTCTAGCATCGTTTGAAATTCTCCAGGAGATCTGCCGAACGGAGAAGCTCACTTGCTCTGCCCTGGGGATCACCAAAAAGGACTTGAAGGAGTACGAGGTGGAATATCTGTGCGGATACAAGAAAGAGAAGGTAGGCGCTCCCTGTACATGGACATCAGTCGATGTATCGGCTGGGATGAAGGGAGATCACTCTTCATTGGCTGTGGTTGGGGTACGAGGGCTAACAGTGGAGGACGGCATGGGACCGTAAGACCATGAGATATAGGAGCAGAATTAGGCCACTTGGCCCACTGACTCTGCTCTGCCATTTCATCATGGCTAATCCATTTCCCTGTCAGCCCCAATCTCCTGTCTTCTCCCCGTATTCCTTCATGTCCTGACTAATCAAGAATCTATCAACGTCTTCCTTAAATATACCCAATGACTTAGTCTCCACAGATGCCTGTGGCAACGAATTCCACAGAGTCACCACTCTCTGGCTAAAGAAGTTCCTCCTTATCTCAGTTCTAAATGGACATCCCACCATTCTGAGACTGTGTCCTCTGGTCTTGGACTCAGACTCCCCCACCACAGGAAACATCCTCTCCACATTCACTCTACTGAGGCCTTTCAACATTTGGTAGGTTTCAATGAGATCATCCCTAGCCCTTCTGAATTCCAGTACATACAGACCCAGAGCCATCAGACGCTCTTCATATGACAAGTCCTTTAATCCTGGAATCACTTTCATGAACCTCCTTTGAACCCTCCCCAATGTCAGCACATCTTTCTTGGATAAGGGCCCCAAAACTGCTCACAGTACTCCAGGTGAGGCCTCACCAGAGCTGTCTAAAGCCTCAACATTACATCCTTGCTTGTATAATGGACAGAGGACCAATCGGTTGTGTTCAATGGTGTGGTAGGTCAGAAATGGAATCATAAACTCTTTTCTGCTAAACTTTGGCTACAGGCTTCTGTATTCTACTCTTGTTTTCAATGATGTCTCCCCAGGCCACTGACCCTTACATTCCTGATTTTGTCTGTGATTAAAAATCTGTCTCTGTATGCTGTGAATATTCCTCTGCATGGGAACCAGGTTTATTATCACTGGCATACTCAGTGGTCACTCTCTTAGTTACCTCTTGTATCTCTTTGGATGTTGGCCGTTCACTGGGTGTTTTTTTGTTTTCCGCACCATTCTCTGTAAACTAGAGATTGTTGTGTATGAAAATCCCAGGAGATCAGCAGTTTCTGAGATACTCAAACCATCCTGTCTGGCACCAACAATCATTCCATGGTCAAAGTTACTTAGATCACATTTCTTCCCCGTACTGATGTTTGGTCTGAACAACAACTGAACCTCTTGACCATGTCGACGTGCTTTTATGCATGGATTTGCTGCCACGTGATTGGCTGATCAGGTATTTGCATGAACAAGGTGGTGTACAGGTGTATCTAACATGGTGGCCACTAAGTGTAGATGGCATGGTCTGTTGTATTGCTGCAGCAGTGTAGTGCAGAAGTAATTACAAAATAAACAGTGAGATGTTCATGGGTTCTTGGTCCATTCAGAAATCTAATGGTGGAGGGGAGAAAGAAGTTTCTGAATCATTGAGTTTGGGTCTTCAAGCTTCTGTACCTGTGCCCTGACGGTAGCAGTAGAAGCTGGCAGGTCCTGGATCCTGACAGTGCTTAATGATAGATGCCATCTTCTTGAACATAGAGTACAGCACAGTTCAGGCCTTTTGGCCCACAATGTTGTGCCAACCTTTTAACCTTCCTCTTCCACAAATGGTTCTGCCTTCTGAAGATGTTCCTGATGGTGGGGAAGGTTGTGCCCATGATGGAGCTGGTTAAGTCTACGACCCTCTTGCAATCCTGTGCATGGGAGCCTCCATACCAGGCGGTGATGCAGCCAGTCAGAATGCTCTCCACCGTACATTTTTAGAAATTTGGTGACGTGCTGAATCTCCTCGAACTCCTGATGAAGTAGAGCAGCTGGAGTGCCTTCTTCATGATTGTGTCAGTGTGTTGGGACCAGCTTAGATCCTCTGAGACACTGACACACAGAAATGTAAATGTATAAATTCTAGAAAGGTGAATGTACACATTAAGTGTAGGAACCAGGCTTGTCGTGTCCATTTAGGCAGCTTACGTTTCGGCCCCACCGAACACTCAGCTCTCGCCTGTGGCTCCAAGGAGCTGTTTGCATCCCACTTCGAAAGCCGGGCTAAACCAGGCAAGGGCAGCTGGTGGGCCTCGTACTCCAGTGAGAGAGGGACATGCCTGTCCTAGCATGTGAAGTCAGCTCCAGCAGACTGAAGGGGATGAGATCTACAGTGAGACCCAACAGCCAGGAAGATGGTTCTGCAAAGCTCCATGGAGAGTGAAGGGCATGACAAGGCACAGAAGACGTCATGGTCATCCACTGCAGCCAAGGAAGAACCAGTTTGTGACGTTCACTCATACCACTGGACCCGGACTTCTGTGGGCAAGAGATGGAAAGCACTGGCTTTCCACTTTAAAAACTCTCCCACGTGGGTCTCCTGTCATTGTCAGAGACAATGGACAACCACCACCACCGCCATACAATAGGACCACGGTTGACCTGATGTGATCTCCACTCTAAACTGCCACCCATAGCTGATGATCTTCCACCACACCCCCCCCCCCCCGGTACTTATCAAGTAATAACCTACCACTGCCTTAAATATGTTCATAAGCTCTATCTCAGATACTCACGAGTCTAGGAGGGAAGTAATTTTGCCTCATTTCTGACTTAAATAGATGACAGCCACCCCAATTTGTAAATGGTGTTCCTGAGTTCCATATTCTCCCTCAAGAGCAACGTTCCCTCTGAGGTGTGCGTGTGTTTGCGCCCACATCTTTTGCCGCTGGCACACGAAGGAATTTAAACTGCGCACAGAAGGTCGTCACCCTCTACCTCGTTTGCATGTTGAATATATTTCACAATCGTACACAATCACATTTCCTTTTCCGGTTTCTGATGCGGACGTTATTGTCAACATGGAGTTTGCGATGATTTGTTTGCAGGTTTTAGAACGGCCTTATTTATACTGTTTTTATTGAAGAAATTATTCAATGGGCATGTATTGTTGTCACTGGGTAAAAAATTGCCCAGCTCAAGATTTTTGCGCGCACTGGTCATTACAAATTAGAGGGAACATTGCTGAAGAGGAAACATCCTTTGCACGTTCACCTACAGCACAAGTCTCTTGTCAATTCAGCAGCAAAGTCACTGACATATGTTGTGAAATTCGTTTTGTGGCAGCAGTGCAGTGGAATACATAAAAATTCCTGTGATTTACAGGATGAAATATTTTTTAAAAAGTGCGGTAAGAGAGTAAGTACTGAGGTGGTGTTCGTGGGTTCATGGACCATTCAGAAATCTGATGGTGGAGGGGAAGAAGTGCTCCTGAAATGTTGAGTCTGTGCCTTCAGACTCCTGTACCTCCTTCCCGATGTTAGCAATGGGAAGGGGGCATGTCCTGTGTGATTGGGGGGGGGCTCCTTAATGATGGATGCCACCTTCTTGAGGAGCTGCCTTTTGAAGGGGTCCTTGATGGTGGGGTGGCTATTTAGATATTTAGATTTAGAAGACATGTAGTCCTCTTTTTATTGTCATTTAGTAATGCATGCATTAAGAAATGATATATTATTTCCTCTGGTGTGATATCACAAAACAGAGGACAGACAAAGACTGAAAAAACTGACAAAACCACATAATTATAACATATAGTTACAACAGTGCAACAATACCATAACTTGATGAAGAAGTTCATGAGCACAGTAAAGTTCAAAGTTTCTCAGATGTCCCACATCTCACGCAGACGGGAGAAGGAAGAAAAACTCTCCCTGTCATGCCGACCACAATCTTGAGTCATCCGAAAACTTCGAGCTCTGATCAGCTCTCCGACACCGAGTACTGAGCGCCATCTCTGTCCGAACGATTCGACCTCCTTCTCAGTCGCCAAAAGCAGGCAAGGCTGGGGATTTTGAGGCCTACCCTCCGAAAGATTCCTGACCACGCAGTAACGACAGCAGTGAACGGGCGTTTCAGAAATTTCTCCAGATGTTCCTCTGTGCTTTCACGTCCATTCTCCATCAAATCAGAATTGTCCACGGCCCCTATTTAACAGATACGATATCAGTTTTTGCCGGAGGGCTGCGCACACACAGGCGCGCCGCCATCTTCTCCTCCCAACTAGTGCCCTTGATGGAGCTGGCTGAGGTGACAACCCTCTGCAGCTTTTCCCGATCCTGTGTGTTATGTGTGCGAAGCCCAGTGGCCGTAAGTAACACGAGAGGCGGAGGGGTGAGGAGTACACATGTGCTGCTGTTTGAATTGTAAGTCATCTCCCCAGAATGCCCCTTCACACTACGTTCAGTATGTAACACACAGGCGGGCGTGACAGCAACCCATAAGGGTCAAGCTATACATGAATGGATAACGCAGTGCTTCCGTACCAGATACACATGCAATCAGTTAGAATGCTCTCCACAGTACATTTCGCTCATCTTTGGCAGCATACCAATCCAGTGTACTGTTCGTCCAACTTTCCTTTTTAATCATGAGTTTGTAAAAGCTGCTCGTCCTGTCCTTAAGCTGACTAAACGGGACACTGCGGAGTAACCTGAGCTTCTGCTCTCAATAGTAAGGGGACTCTATCAGTTGCTTGGGATTGGTTCATAATGGGGCGCCATGGTAACATGGCGGTTACCACGACACTATTACCGTTCAGGGCATCTGAGTTTTGTTACGTACCCCGCAGCGGGTTAAAGAACCAGCAGAAATGGAACACACCTGGAGTCTGTTTTCGCAGGTTACTAACACTTTTTTATTAGTAACTACGCAATACAGTAATTTAAAACTAGATAAATCAGACAGGTTAGCAAAGTTTATGCATATATAGGTGTGTAAATACAGAACCCAAACTTCTTTAAACTTAGGTGGTAATTGATACAGTCTTACGATGGTAGATAAGAAAAGTTCAGTTCAGATGCACAGGTTAATTAATGTGAGATGTTTGTAATCCAGAGGCAAATGTTGTGAGAAGGCAATTACGTCGCTATTCCACAGATTCCACGACAGCAATACAAGATAACAATAGTAGTAGGTTTTATCTCCAAAGTTGTTCCACTCCACACACGAAATATCGCCAACAGTGATCTTCAACGAATATCCTTTCAACACAAGTGGTACCACACCCAAATTCAGCTACGGGAGATCTCAACGTCGTAGCCACAGGATACTCCAACAGAGTCCATGTATGGATTATCACCAACAGTAGCTTATCACAAGGGGGACCCTCTTCAAGGGAACCACCGTCCAGGCAAGGGTCGACACACCGGTAGATTCCACAAGGTTACCCCAGACACACAATGTGATAGCCACTTATCCAGTTCCACGACATACGAAATAACTCCAACAGTGATTTGCCTTTCTTCAGTGAACTACCACACCCAGACAAAAGGTAAACACACATGTGGTATTCACAAAGGTTTTCCCCTCACCAGAGAACCCACTCCTGTGGATTAACTAAGTGACGATCACACTTTCGTAGTCGAATGGAAACAAACTCACCCTCACGGGCTACCTAGAGAGAGAGTCCAAACAGTGATCTCTTTGTCACTAGGTTTCTTCTGTTTCAAACCTTCCTCTCCCCTCTTCTCTTCCTGCAAACTTGTTCTAGTTGCAGAGAACTTGTGAGAGTCATTTATCAATACTCAGGATCGATCTCAACTCACCCCTTTTGGGCTACTGGAAGTTTAAGCCAGCGACCGACTCACTGGTGTCTCCAATTGACGGAATCCATCTTGACTCTAACTGTGTGTGTCTGTGTGTCCTTGTATATTCAAAACAAGCTGCAGAGAAACCATAACGTTGATTGTCCATCAAATAACTCCACCTCCCTTCCATCACCACAGCAACTTACGAGCTGGTCGGTCGGTCTCTCTCTCTCTCTCTCTCTCTCTCTCTCTCTCTCTCTCCCTCTCTCTCTCTCCTCCCTCTCTCTCCTCCCTCTCTCTCCTCCCTCTCTCTCCTCCCTCCCTCTCTCTCCTCCCTCTCTCTCCTCCCTCTCTCTCCTCCCTCTCTCTCCTCCCTCTCTCTCCTCCCTCTCTCTCCTCCCTCTCTCTCCTCCCTCTCTCTCCTCCCTCTCTCTCCTCCCTCTCTCTCCTCCCTCTCTCTCCTCCCTCTCTCTCCTCCCTCCCTCTCTCTCCTCTCTCTCTCTCTCTCTCTCCCTCCCCTCCTCTCTCTCTCTCTCTCTCCCCTCCTCTCTCTCTCTCTCTCCTCCTCTCTCTCTCCCCCCCCCCCATTCAGCTGTACACGCTCTCTCTTTTTAAAGGCACAGTCCGTAATGAAGAACTCAGGATATCATCACACTTCCAGTGCTGTCTGCAAAAGTTTGTATTTATGACCTTCCTACATGCGTGTGGTTTTCCTGCGGGTGCTCTGGTTTCCTCCCACAGTCCCAAGAGGTACTGGTCAGTAGGTTAATTGGTCATTGTAAATTGTCCCGTGATTAGGTTAGGGTTAAAATCGGTGGTTGCTGGGCAGTGCAGCTCAGTGAGTTGGAAGGGCCTGTTCCACAATGTACCTCTAAATAACGTTAAAATAAATTAATTCAGTTTTAAAAAACCTTGCTTTAAAAACCTGCAACTTGGTAAGATTGATTTATTATTGTCACATGTACTGAGGTAGAGTGGCAAACCGTCTTGCATACTGTTCACACAGATCAGATCATTGCACAGTGCGTTGAGGTAGAACAAGGGAAAACTAACAATGCAGGATAAAGTGTAACAGTTACAGAGAAGGTGCAGTGCAGGTAAACAGTAAGATGCAGGATCGTCACGAGGTAGATTGTGAGGCCATCTTATTGTAGGTGAGGTTTATTCAAGAGTCAAAATTACAGTGAAGCTTTTTATTTATTTATTGAGATACAATGGGAAGTACGCCCTTCCAGCCCAGCGAGCTGCACCACGCTGGCTTAACCCCAGCCTCATCACGACAATCTACAATGAACAATTAACCTATCAACCAGTACGCCTTTGGGCTGTGGGAGGATACCGGAGCATCCGGAGGAAACCATACAGACTCGTCACAGACGGTGGTGGGATTTGAACCTGGGTGGCTGGTGCTGTTCACTGTGGTGCTAACCTCTGCTGTCATTCTGTGGTAGGTGAGGGAAGGGGAAGGGATACAAGTTAGAAGGTGAAAGGTGAAGTCAGGTGAGAGGGTCGGTGGTATTTCGTGCGCGTTACCGTAGATAACGATTAGGTTGAGCTGTCCTTCAGCCTGAATGTGTGTACTTTCAGGCTTTTGTATTGTCTGCCTGATGGGAGGGGGAGAAGAGAGAACTCTGGGGTGGGAGGCTGCTTTACTGAGGCAGCGAGAAGCATAGACAGAGTCCACGGCTGGGGGGCTGATTTCTGTGATATAGCAATTTATAATGAATTGTCCAGAGCTGAATACAATACTAGGTACCAACAACCATGTACCAAGGTACAATGAAAAGCTAAAACACCAGAGTCGCTGCAGAGTAACACACACAAAATGCTGGAGGAACTCAGCAGGGCAGGGAGCATCTGTGGAATAAAGAGTCCATGCTTTGAGCTGAGACTGCAAAGGAAGGGGGAAGAAGTCAGAATAACTAGTCAGGCCATCAAAGGGGTATGGGGCGTAGGCAGGGGAGTGGGGATGATTGGAAGAGTTGGATCAGCCCACGATTGAATGGCGGAGCAGACATGATGGGCTGAATGGCCTACTTCTGCTCCTAACTCTTATGGTTTTATAAGAAAGGTGGGGAGAGAGGAAGGATTACAAGCTAGAACGTAATAGGTGAAGTCAGGGTAGGGGGAAGGTAGGATTCAGTGTGTGTTACCAAAGGTAAAAATTACTTTTATTTCTCACATGTACATCAAAGCATTTGCGTCAGTGACCAACACAGTCCAAGGATTGTGCTGGGGGCAGCCTGCAAGTATTGCCACGTGGTCACAGGGAGAAAATGCGTTCAAACTCCTTGCAGCCAGTGGCGGGATTTGAACCTGACACTAAAGTGCCATGCCTACCGCCATGCTGTCGTTTTCATGCGTACATTTTAATAACAAAACTGTGCACTGCCAGGAGGTATCTAATGTATTTATTTTTACCCCTCCTTTAGGGTAAGGAGTACTACTTTGTGAAGTGGAAGGGTTGGCCGGAGTGCACGAACACGTGGGAACCCAGGAGGCACCTCCGTTGCATTGGTCTGGTGAAGCAGTTTCAGGAGGACCAGAAGAAATTCTTGGAGAAAGTGAAAATGGCAAAGAAACTGAAGTTAAATAACTGCAAAGATTTCAAACTGGCGTTCTCAGAATACATCACCAAGAAGTCGAAGCAAAGGCTGGCGCTGAGGCGTTGGGAGGAGGAGCTCAACAGAAAGAAGAACCATCGAGGGAGGATCCTGGTGGAAAACGAGGTGGATTTTGAGCCGCCTCCACTGGACTTCCACTACATCAACCAGTACAAGCCCTCGCTCGGAATAAACCTCAACAAAGAACCTCTGGTCGGCTGCGAGTGCTTCAACTGCCTGGAAGGGAAGTGCTGCCCGGAGGAAGCCGGGGCCCAGTTTGCTTACAACGCAGAATCCCGGCTGAAGATCGCTCCGGGCAAGCCCATCTTCGAATGTAACTCTTGCTGTGCGTGCAGCCCCCAGTGTCCCAACAGGGTGGTGCAGAAAGGCACGCTCTACGACCTCTGCATCTTCCGAACTTCAGACGGGCGAGGGTGGGGCATTAAAACCCTCCAAAAGATCAAGAAGAATAGTTTTGTTATGGAATACGTTGGAGAGGTAGGATGCATTTTTAAAGCTTTATTTGTCCAGCGCACACCGATATCTGCAGTGATATGCGTCACTTTGTGCCGGCGACCAACGCCATCTGAGGGTATATTGGGGGAGGGCAGCTCACAAGTGTCATCATGCTTCTGGCACCAACGTAACATGCCCACTACTCGTTAACCCCAAGCTGTATGTCTTTGAACACGGGAGGAAACCCACGTGGCCGGGAGGAAGAATGTACAAACTCCTCGCAGACGGCGGCAGGAATTGAATCCCGGTCTTCCGATGAAGCGTTACGCTACCATACCTTGCTTACTGTGTGGCAGAAGTTACATAGAACATCAAATGGTGCAGGCCCTACAGTCCATAGTGTTGTACCGACCTATTAACCTATTCTTAACATCAATCAAATCCTCCCCCTTCACATAGCCCTCCATTTTTCTGTCATCCATATGCCTATCTAAGAGTCTCTTAAGTGTCCCTAATATATCTGTCTCTACCACCACCCTGGCAGGACTTTCTACACACCCACTGCTTTCTGTATTAAAAAAAACCCTACCTCTGACATCCCCCCTTATACTTCCCTCCAATCACCTTAAATTTAATCTCCACCCCCCCCCCACCCCCATATTAGCCTTTCTACACCCTGGGAAAAACTCTCTCTGTCCACTCAATGTGCCTCTTATCTTGATACCTGTTAACTTGAATACTATGCTGTATTAACAGTAAGTCACGGGCAGTTTACCAGAGAAGCTGATCTGTTATTGTATAAACCCTCTTAGTTCTTGCTGTGCACCCATTCCTCCCATGTTATCACCGTGTCTGGATTATGGGTTGTGAAGGGCCTGAGGTTAATTGATGTCTATCTCTGTCTGGATTGGCTTTTGCTGTTGAGCCTGTCAGTGTTCTGCCCAGGGATTGGTTGGTGGCTATTTATTGATTCATTGATTGAGATATGGCGGGAGATAGGCCTCTCCAGAGCTTCAAGCTGCCCGGCAACCCCCGATTTAACCCTAACCTAACCACGGGACAATTTACGATGACCGATTCACCTACCAACCGATACATCTTTGGACTGTGGGAGGAAACCGGAGCATCCGGAGGAAACCCACGGGGTCTCAGAGGGAGAATGTACAAACTCTTTACTGATGGAGGAGATTCCTGTAGGTTTCCCCATTTTACTTGGCTCAGTGACATGGAACTGCTGTTGTTGTGGCTCTGTGGTACAACGGGTAGACCTGCCATCTCACAGCTCCGGAGACCCACCTTCAATCCTGTGGCCACTACAGAGATGTGGCTGTCACAAGGCCTGGATGTTCTGGGGTTTGGATATTTCAAGAGGGACAGGGTGGGGGGTAAAAGAATTGGGGTGTAGCATTGCTAATCAGGGATAGTATCACAGCTGGAGAAAGGAAGGATATCGAGGAGGATTTTGTCCACTGAGTCAGTGTTGGTGGAAGTCAGAAAAAAGAAGGGAACAATCACTCTGTTGGGATTATTCAATAGACCAATAGCAACAGAGACACTGAGAAACAGATCTGGAGGCAGATTTTGTAAAGGTGCAAAAATAACAAGGTTGTTGTCATGGGAGCTTCAATTTCCCTAATATTGATTGGCATCCCCTTAGTGCAAAATGGCAGAGAATTTGTTAGGAGTGTCCAGAAAGGATTCCTTATTCGACATGTGGACAGACCAACTTGAGGAGAAGCCATATTGAATCTGGTGCTTGGCAGTAAGTTAGGTCAAGGGTCAGATCTCTCAATGGGTAAATATTTCAGACACAGTGACTGCAACTCCCTGACCTTTACTATAGCCTTGGAGTGGGATTGAATATGGGAAAGTGTTTAATTAGGAGAAGGTGAATTATGATGCTACTAGACAGGAACTTGGGAGCGTAATTTGGGAAAGGATGTACTCTGGGAAATGCACAACAGAATTGTTGAGATTGCTTAGGGAAGCACTTGCATGGGATTCTGGATGGGTTTCTCCGTCGAGGCAGAGAAAGGATGGTAGGGTAATGGAAGTATGGTTGACAGGAGACGTGGAACATCTAGTCAAGAGGAAGAAGGAAGCATACTTAATGTTTAGGGAAACAAGGATCAGATAAGGTAGCCAGGAAGGAGCTTAAGAATGGATTTAGGAGAGCTAGAAGGCCTTGGCGAACAGGATTAAGGAAAACCGCCAAGGCATTCCACATGTTTGTGAAGAATAGGTGGATGACTAGAGCAAGGGTAAAACTGATCAGGGATAGAAGAGGAAACGTGCCTGGAGTCAGAGGAGTTGGGGAGGTCTTCACTGAGTACTTTGCTTGGGTATTCATCAGTGAGAGGGACTTTGACGTTTGTGAGAGCAGAGTAAAACAGGCTGATAATGCCAGAACATGACGACGTCAATGTGCTGGAACTTTTGGAAAACATTAGGATAGATAAGTCCCTGGGGCCGGATATATCTCAGGTTACGACAGGGCATGAGGAAAGAGGTTGTTGAAACTTTGCCACGGGGGTAGAACCAGAAGGTTGCAGGGTGGCAAATGTCATTCCTGTGTTCAAGAAAGGGAATAGGGATAACCCTGGGGATTATAGACCAGTGAGTCTTGTGTCAGAGGTGGGCAAACTATTGGAGAGGATTCTTAGAGACAGAACTTCTGAGAATGTAGAGAAGCGTAGACTAATTAGGGATAGTCAGCATGGCTTTGTGAGGGGTTAGGCCATGCCTCATGAGCCTGATTGAATATAAAAGGCTCCTTAGATAGGCACGTGGATGAAAGAAAAATGGAGGGTTATGTGGAAGGGAAGGGTTAGATAGTGTAGATTCTGCAGTAGTTTAAAAGGTCAGCACAAGATTGTGGGGCGAAGGCCCTGGACTGTGAGGTGTTCTGTCCAAAAAGCTCTAGATCTCCATCTTGAATATCCTCAGTAACTGAGCTTCTTGGGTGAAGAATTCCAAAGATTGACCATGCACTAGGAGAAGAAGTGGCTGTTTCACTTTGTCCAAGATGGCCAACCCTTATTGTTGATGTTGTGACTCTTATTCCTAACACCCTAGCCAAGGCAGGTGTCCTCCCTCCCATTCTTCGAAACCCTGAAATTCTTAGACCATAGGAGCAGAATTCGGCCATTCAGCCCATCCATTCTGCTTGGTCATTCCATCATGGCTGATTTATTACCCCTCTTAACCTTATTCTCCTGCCTTCTTCCCTGTAACCTTAGTCAGGGTTGTCAAATCAAGAACCTATCAACTTTTGCCTTAAATATACCCAATGACTTGGCCTCTGTGTTAATGAATTCCACAGATTCACCACCCCCTGGCTAAAGAAATTCCTCCCATCTCTGTTCTAAAGGGACAACCCTCTATTCTGAGGCTGCGTCCTCTGGTCTTAGACTCCACCATTATTGGAAACTTACTCTCCATATCCACTCTATCAATATTTGACAAATTTCAATGAAGGCCCCCACTTCATTCTTCTAAACTCCAGAGAGTATAGGCCCACAGCCATCAACTGCTCCTCATATGTTAACCTTTCATTCCTATGATCATTCTTGTAAACCTCCTCTGGACCCTCTCCAAGGCAGCACATCCCTTCGGAGATCTGGGACCAGAACTGCTCACTATACTTCAAGTGTGGTCTGACCAATGCCTCATAAAGCCTCAGCATTCTTGAACCCAGTGTCCTTAATCTGTCTTCAAAGAGAAAAAGCCCCAGACCAGCGATCAGCCAGACAAACTCGCTCTATCACAGGCAGGTTCAGGCCTGTACACAATAATTCATGTGGAATCTCACCATGGACTGGTCGTTGGAATGAGATGTATTTGCTCTTGCTTGCAGGCACTGAATTTCTGTCCTTGTGGATCCCCCTGACTAGCACTCGAGGTGTTTGTTCTCACTCCTGAAGCCAGAGCCAAACCAAGGCTGAAAATTACAGTAATGTCCTCCATGTCCCATTTAATGCCTAGAAATGCCTGCATTTTTCACCAATTGAACTTCCATTTCCATATGCTGACAAGGTTCTTTTGGGCCTTGAAGCCATGCAACTAGAAACGCGTTCAGTGCACCTCTTGTCTTCCAGACGTTCATCTGTTATTTATATCAAGGAGTTAGCCTTGATGTCTTCCAGTTGCTTCATAAGAATATTAACACTCTCCTTATCTTTTTAATTGCATATTCTATTGGCCTTATCACTGGATTGCTGATGTTAGAATGAAGTAAAGGAGTAACACACACACATGTTGGAGGAACTCAGCAGGTCAGGCAGCATTCAATTGGTGAAAGGCCGTGATACAGTGGATGTGGAGAGGACACAGCCTCCGCATAGAGGGGTGTCTGTTTAGAACGGAGATGAGGAGGAATTTCTTTAGCCAGAGTGGTGAATCTGTGGAATTCTTTGCCACGGGCAGCTGTGGAAGCCAAGTCTTTATGTTTATTTAAGGCAGAGGTTGACAGATTCTTGATTGGTTAGGGCAAGAGGGGATTTGGGGAGAAGGCAGAAGATTGGAGCTGAGAGGAAAATTGGATCAGCGCTAATGAAATGGTGGAGCAGACTCAATGGGCCAAATGGCCTAATTCAGCTCCTGTATCTTATGGATTATCTTACCAGGGTGGCATGCTGCTGGTTGAGTGACAGCTCACTGTCAGGTAGTGACTGGAAGTACAATGATCGAGTGCCGTTGATCTGGCAGTGTGTGACGGTAATGGGACGACAAAAATGCTCCTGAATGTTGTGCTTGAGGGCCACAATGGTAGCAGTTAGCATGGCGCGATTGCAGCGCGGGGCGTCAGAGATCGGAGTTCTGTCACTGGGTCCTCTGTGGTCCTCCCGACTGCTCTGGTTTCCTCCCACGGTCTGAAGACGTACCAGCTAGGTGAAATGGGCATCGTAAATTGTCCCTTGAGTAGGTTAGGGTTAAATTGGGGTTGCTGGGTGGTGCGGCTCGAAAGCCGGAAGGCCATATCTTTAAATAAGCAATTCATTACAGAGCCATCTCATCGTGTGAGGGCAGGTAAACGAGGAGGACCTCCTTCTACACTCAGTGACCGGTTTATTAGTTAGCTCCTGTACCACTGAGCACGTCTTCGTAGTCTTCACATTCACCTCTGTCGTAACGGAGTTACTGCCGCAACTGAGCTACTTCCTCAAGTCTGAAAGTTCAAACAAACCCTGGCAGAGGCCTTTGGAAGTCTGGTGGGTGTGGGGAGAATTCTTTCACTCCCAAGACCGTCGGAATCCATGAGGGGGTAAATCCAAGAGGGAAAAACAGGAATTTATTCAACCACGAGGGAAGGAGAGATGTTAAAATGTGGACCACATTGCCGATGGTGCTTATCGGTGACACCGGTGACTCATTTCACTGTATGTTCCGAGGTACATGTGGCAAATAAAGATGGACATTTTTAATCTGCATAGTTCCCAGTGCCTTCTGTCAGAGACAGTATGGGAGGATTGTGCGTTTCATGTGATGTGTGCTCGAGAGGAGTTTTGTTAAAGCGTTTTTCACCCATTGATGGTGACACCTGGCACTCCTCACCCTGAAGGGCTGGTAGCGACAGAAACTCTCGCTGCGTTTGACGAGGGGGTGAAGAGTACAGCTGGACTGAGAGCTGCAAATGGAATAGGAATTGGTTTAATATTGTCACATGTACCAAGATACAGTGAAAAGCTTGTCTTAATATATTGTTCATACAGATCAGATCATTACACAGTGCATTGAGGTAGAACAAGATAAATCAATAACAGAATAAGGTGTAACAGTTACAGAGAAAGTGCAGTGCAGGTAGATGGTAAGGTGAAAGATCGTAACGGGTAGGGTGTGAAGTCAAGAGTCCCCCTTATTGTATCAGGGAACCATTCAGGAGTCTGATAACAGCAACTGTCCTTGAGCCCGGTGGGACGTGCTTTCAGACTTTGGTATCTTCTGCCCGATGGGAGAGGGGAGAAGAGAGAATGTCCAGGTTGGGTGGGGGCTTTGATTGTGCTGGCTGCTTTACTGAGGCAGTGGGAGTGTAGACAGAGTCCATGGAGGGAAAGCTGGTTTCTGTGATGTGCCAAGCTGTGTCCACAACTCTCTGCACTTTCCTGCAGTCACGTGGAGAGCAGTTGTCATACCAAGCTGTGATACGGTCAGATACGATGCTTTCTGTGATCATCATCATCGTTTTGTGCCGTGCCGTATGTCATGGTTGTTCTTGGCCACTCTTATTTCTATGATATGTCGATAAAACCGGGTGAGTGTAGGCAGGGATATGCCAGAGATCTCCCCTGTGCAGGAAGCATCATGTGGCCCCACTACGCTTTTGCTCTTTGATTTTTAAGCCTGATTTCTTTTTTTCTGCATCATCTGTAAGGCTTTTGCAATAGTCTGCAGGTCGAGCAGTATCTATTAGGGGAGTGGGGAGTTGTTGGGGGTGGGGGGAGGAAAGAGGAATTGTCGGCATTACTGTTCACTCCTCTGCACTCTTCATTGGGAATCTGGTTCAGCTTCCTGCAGGCAATCACTCTGTTTGGATACAGTCATAGAATCATACTACACAGAGTGGCCTTTCTGCCCAATCCTTCCATGCTGACCAAGTTTTGCATTTAAAGTAATCCCATTTGCCCACATTCGGTCCATATCCCTTGAGCGGTTCCCACCCTGGGGTCCGTGACCCTTTGGCTAATGGTAGGGGGTCCATGGCATAAAAAAATGGTTTGTAACCCCTGCCTTAAACCTTTCCTGTCCAATTGTCCTTGAAATTTTGTTAATGTGCCTGCCTCATCCACTTCTCCTGGCACTTGTTCCATGTTCTGACGACTGTCTGGGTGAAGAAGTTGCCCCTCGGGTCCCTTTTAAATCTTTCCCCTCTTGTACCTGACTCCTTTTTCCTGGGAAAAAGACTGTGTGCATCAACACAGCCTGGCCCCTTCACAATTTTATACTCCTTTATAACATCACCTCTCATTCTCCTGGTGACAATTGACAGGGGCCAATTAACCCACCGACCCAGCCGGCTGTGGGAGGAAACCAGAGCCCCTGGGGTCACCTCCCTGGTCACAGGGAGAACGTACAGAATCCCCACACAGACAGCGCCAGAGGTGGGGATCAAGCCCGCGTCCCTGGAGTTGGAGGCAGTGGCATTAACTGGCTCACCTTTTTGTGGAGGAATCGCAGTCTGGAAGATGTGGAGAGTTATTTGTTCTGTGCAGTTCAAAGTAAAATTATTATCAGAGTACATAATGTGTCACCACATACAATGGATAACAAGCTGTGCAAATTCAAATATAAATAAATAGCAGCAAATGACAAGCATGAAATAACAAGATAAAAGGGTCCTTAAAGTGAGATCGTCAGTTGTGGGAACAGCAGAATTAGAATGAGTGTGGTTATCCCCCTTTGTTCAAGAGCCTGATGGTTGAGGGGTAGTAACTGTTCTTCATTGTGCTGGTGCAAGTCCTGAGGCACCTGTACCTTCTACCTGACGGCAGCAGCAAGAATAGAGCATGGCCTGGGTGGTGAGGATCTTTGACGATGGATGCTGCTTTTCTACGGCAATGCTTCATGTAGATGTGCTCAATGGTTGAGGGGGTTTTACCCGTGACGTACTGGGCCGAATCCACTGCCTGATGTGGGGTTTTCCACTCAGGGGCGTTGGTGTTCCTGTACCAGGCCATAATGCAGCCAGTCGCCACACTGTGCGGGCGTAGAGACACCCAGTGCCAGAGCACACACACGTTCTCAGTAATAGAGTCCTACAGCCCTTCAGCCCTTCTGGTGCAGCACACCTGAGGAGTCGGGAACTGTGGAATAGGTTAGGACATTATTCCCAGGAGTGTAGGAGAATGAGGGGAGATTTGATAGAGGTATACAAAATTATGAGGGGGTATAGAGAGCGTAAATGCAAGCGGGCTTTTTTCCACTGGGGTTGTGTGAAACTACAGCTAGAAGTCATGGGTTAAGGGTGAAAGGTGAAATGTTTAAGGGGAACCCGAGGGGGACAACTTCACTCAGAGGACGGTGAGAGTGAGGTTCGATTTCAACATGAGAAATTCGGATTGGTACAAGGATGGGAGGGATATGGTGAGGATGGACGTCATTGCCACGAGGCGGATTATTACTTCGGCATTGACTGGATGGGCTGAGGGGTCTGTTTCTGTGCTGTAGTGTTCTATAACCAACTGAGGTGCCCACCCAAGCCATTCACATTTGCTTGTGTTTGACCCATCTCTCCCCAAACCTTTCCTGTCTATAGAATCAGAACCTTGACTTGTCGAAATCTCATCATTGTACCTGCGTCAAACATTTCTTCCGACCGCTCGTTCCTCATGCTCACCACTCTCTGGGTGAAGAACTTGCCCCTCAGGTTTCTTTTCAATCTTACTGCTCTCCTTTTCCCTTGTGTACATGATTCTCTTTTTCTGAGTGCATTCACCCTCTCTGGGCCCCTCGTGAGTTTAGACACCTTTGTAAGGTCACTCCTCATCCTGCACTCCAAAGAATAAAGTCCTGTCCTGTCCAATCTCTCCTGAACTCCCCAGGGTCCTCCTGTGCACTGACAAATTCCTCCTCTTGTTTATCTACAAAAGTAGTATTTTAATGTAATCTGATAAAATCTAAAACTGAAGGTGAACCTGGGGCAAATGAACAATTGTCCATGTTTACATTGTCTGTCCATAACAAGCGACTGCATGCGAGCTAATTTTAAATGAGCATTTATTTGCATGTTAATGTGACAATTCTCTGTGTTTTTCTTGCGTTTGGTGTTATCGAAGATCCCGTCACGAGGCAGAGTTGGCAAAATTTCACCTGCTTTCACCTTGAACTCACTTCGCTCTGTTCAATGCAAACTGTTTCTGACCAGTGTCACCCTGGTGTTTATCTCAAGTGAAAGGTTAAGATGAGCTTTACTTGACACTTCTACATTGGAATATATACAGTACTGTGCAAAAGTCATAGGCACCCAAGCTATATGATTGCCTATCATTTGCACAGTACTGTAGACATTTTATGTATTGTATTGCACTGATGCTGCAAAAAAAAACAAATTTCATGACATGTGAGTGATGATAAATCTGATTCTGATATGGGTCTCTGTTGTGGACGGAGAGTGGGAAGGGGGCAGGGAGAAGGGAATCATGGTTGGGAAAAGAGGAAGGAAGAAGGGAGTGAGAGGGAAGCACCAGAGAGACATTCTATAATGATCAATAAACCAATTGTTTGGAATCAAATGACTTTGCCTAATGACTCAGGGCTGGGTGTGTCTGCACTCATGCCACCCCCCCCCCCCCCCACCAATCCCGGGCACTCCTCTATCACCTGTCCCCCCCCAACCTTCCGCGACGCCCCACCCTCACCATTCTGAGCATCCTCCGCTCCCGCCAGATTTACAAACTCGCTGTCCGTTCCACATGACAAATACAGCACTGTGCCAAAGTCTTAAGCTCCATAGATAGATATGTGCCCAAAACTTTTGCACGGTACTGTATATCGAAACATACGGTGGAATGTATTCTTTGTGTCAACGCCCAGCACAGCCCAAAAGTGCTGCCATACTTCCAGCACCAATAATGTCCTAACCCTAGCCCTATAGTACTGTGCAAAATACTGTTCTTGGGTACATATATAAGACCATAAGACATGGGCGCAGAGTTAGGCCATTCAGCCCATCGAGTCTGCTCCGCCATTCCATCATGGCTGATCCCGGATCCCACTCAACCCCATACAGCTGCATTCTCGCCATATCCTTCGGTGCCCTGACCAATAAGGAAACTATTAACTTCAGCCTTAAATATACCCACAGACTTGGCCTCAACCACAGTCTGTGGCACAGCATTCTACAGATTCACTACTCTTCGGCTAAAAGAAATCCTCCTTACCTCTGTTCTAAAAGGTTGCTTCTCAGTCTTGAGGCTGTGCCCTCTAGTTCTGGATACCCCCACCATAGGAAAAATCTTCTCCAAGTCCACCTTATCTGGTCCTTTCAACATTCGGAAGGTTTCAATGAGGACCCCCACCCCCAACATTCTTCTAAATTCCAGTGAGTACAGGCCCAAAGCTGCCAAACACTCCTCATATGTTAACCCCTTCATTCCCAGAATCATCCACTGAGGAAAACCACTAGTCACTGGCAGCCAACCAGAAAAGGCCCCCTTTATTCCCACTCGTGGCCTCCCACCTGCCAGCCATTCCTGTGTTCTTGCCAGTATCCTTCCTGTAACGCCATAGGCTTTTACCTTGATAAGCAGCCTCATGTGTGGCACCTTATCAAATGCCTTCTGACAATCTAAGTAAATGACATCCACTGTCTCTCCTTTGTCCACCCTGCTTGCTATTCTCTCGAAGAACTCTAACAGATTTGTCAGGCAAGATTTCTCTTTACAGAAACCATGCTGACTTGAACTTATTTTATCGTTAGTCTCCAAGTACCCTGAAACCTCATCCTTAATAATGGACTCCAGCACTTTCCCAACCACTGAGGTTAGGCTAACTGGCCTATAATTTCCTTTCTTTTGCCTTCCTCCCTTCTTAAAGAGTGGAGTGATATTTGCAATCTTCCGGTCCTCCAGGACCATGCCAGAATCAAGTGATTATTGAAAGATCATGACCAATGCATCCATTATCTCTTCAGCAATTCTCTCAGGACTCTGGGATGTAGTCCATCTGGTCCAGATGCCTTATCCACCTTAAGACCTTTCTGTTCGCCTAGCACTTTCTCCTTTGTAATAGCAATGCCAATCACTCCTGCTCCCTGACATTCTCGGGCCTTTGGCACACTGCTAGTGTCTTCCACAGTGAAGGCTGATGCAAAGTACCCATTAAGTTCATCTGCCATTTCTTTGTCCCCCATTACTACCTCACCAGCATCATTTTCCAGTGGTCCAATATCGACTTTCACCTCCCCTTTTCTCTT
This sequence comes from Mobula hypostoma, assembly GCF_963921235.1. NCBI lineage: Eukaryota > Metazoa > Chordata > Chondrichthyes > Myliobatiformes > Myliobatidae > Mobula > Mobula hypostoma. The sequence goes on from NC_086116.1 coordinate 34,386,624, forward strand.
TATATAACTGAAAAACTTTTAGTATCCTGGTTTATATTATTGGCTACTTTACCTTCCTACTTCATCCTTTCCCTTCTTATTAGCTTTTTTTTAGTTGCCTTTTGTTGGATTTTAAAAGCTTCCTAATCCTCCAACTTTTGCTACCTTGTATGCGCTTATATAGCTAGGCTGCCTCAGACTATTGCACAGTACTGTATTTGTCAACGTGGAGCAGAGAGCGAGTTTGTAAATCTGGCGGGAGCAAAGGATGCCGGGAATGGTGAGGATGGGGTCCCGCAGGAGAGTGTGGGACAGGTGGCAGAGGAGGAGTGCCAAGCACGGGTGTGGGCACACCCAGCCCTGAAACACCAGGCAAGGTCACTGGATTCCAAACAATTAATTTATTGATCAGTACAGAATGTCTGTGGTGCTTCCTCCCCTCTCCCTTTCCCAGCAATGATTCCCTTCTCCCTGCCCCCTTCCCACTCTTCAGTCCGCATCTCAGAATGAGGTTTATCATCACTCACATGTCATGAATTTTTTTTGTGGCAGCAGTACAACGCAACACATAAAGTTACTACAGCGCTGTGTACACCCCCGCTAAATACACGTACAGGTGCCTAAGACTGTACACCATTGCAAAGTGGGAGGAAACTGGAGCACCCATACATCACAGGGAGAACGTACAGACTCTTTTTACAGATTGTGACGGGCATTGACACTCAATCTTACAGCTGGCGCAGTGAGACAGTAACTCTACCGGCTGTGTCACTGTACTACTCTTGTTCTCTGCTTAATGACGAACTTCAGTTGGTTATCCGGGGGGGGGGGGGGGGATCGGTATTGTACACGTGGCGCTGGACGTCCTGCACGCTCCAATGCATCACGCTCGACTGGCGCTCTCTCTTTTTGGCAGGTAATCACCAGCGAGGAGGCAGAGAGGCGAGGGCGTTTCTACGATAGTAAAGGCATCACCTACCTGTTCGACCTGGACTACGTGGAGGATGAGTATACTGTGGATGCTGCGAGATTTGGGAATATTTCGCACTTTGTGAATCACAGCGTAAGTATTACACAGACCTTGAGATCTAAGATGCAAATTCTTTTGTTTGGTTTAAGGCGGTTTCATGGTACATTGACTTTTATGATATAGGTATTTGAGTGTAAAGGCATCCGTTAGTCTTGCGAAACCATGGATCTGCGCCTGGAAAGTCTTCACTCTCCAGGGTGCAGGCCTGGGCAAGGTTGTATGGAAGACCGGCAGTTGCCCATGCTGCGAGTCTCCCCTCTCCATGACACCAATGTTGTCCAAGGGAAGGGCATTAGGACCCATACAGCTTGGCACCGGTGTCGTCGCAGAGCAATGTGTGGTTAAGTGCCTTGCTCAAGGACACAGCATGTTGCCTGGGGCTCGAACTCACGACCTTCAGGTTGCTAGTTCAATGCCTTAACCACTTGGCCACGTGCCCACACGTAGCCAATAATATTTGAGTGTGCTCCTGGAGATATCAGATTAGTTTTGTTAAATATTAGCTTTATAAAAGTTAGTTTTATTTGTCACATATACATTGCAATGTGTCGTTTTGCGTCAACGACCAACACAGTCCGAGGATGTGCTGGGGGCAGCACGCGAGAGTCGGACATTTCGCAGCGCCTCCGGTGCCATCATGGCATCCCCACCCTAATGCTCACCTGTACACCTTTGGAATGTGGGAGGAAACTGGAGCACTTGGAGGAAACCCATGCAGTCACAGGTAGAGAGTGCAAACCTGTGCGGGAATTGAAACCCCATCACTAGTTCTGGCCGACATGCTCCTGTGTCGCCAACTTCTACAGAGCTACAGTATACATCTTCTACAGAACTATATACACTAACTATGCTCTGGTAGGACCATGCCTAGACCAGTTTACTGTTCTGTTGTTATACTGAGGTATTGGTTAAGGTTGAAGGGAAGTAGCTGTTCCTGAACCTGATGGTGAGGGATTTGAGGCTTCCGTACCTCCTGCTCGATGGAAGCTGCGAGGAGACATTGTTTGGAAGGTGGGGTACTTGATGATAGATGTTGCTTCTTGGGGCTCCTGTAGATATGAGCAATGGTGTGGAGGGATGTCCCTGCGATGTGGTGGGCTGAACTCACTACTGTCTGCAGCTTCTTGTGTTCCTGTGCAATTCAGATTGCCGTACCAGGCAGTAATGAAACCATTCAGGGTTTCTTCAACAGTCCGTCTGTTGAAGTTTGTTATTTAGTGCTTTCGGTTTTTCTAAAACTGAGTCAGAAAGGGGGAATGCACAAGCTGGATTCAAATTCGATTCTCTCTCCCACAGTGTGACCCAAATCTTCAGGTTTACAATGTTTTTATCGATAGTTTGGACACGCGTCTGCCCAGGATTGCACTTTTCTCAACACGTACCATCAAGGCTGGTGAAGAGCTAACGTTTGACTATCAAATGAAGGGTGAGTCTCTGTTTCCTACACTTGATTTTATTTTGGGGTACAGCGCAGAACGGGCCCTTCTGGTCCAACAAGCTGTACCACCCAGCAAGCCTCCTGTTTAACCCTGGTCTATCGCAGGATGGGTGGCAGGGTGGAGATAGGTCTCTACCAAAGGAGGTGTAAGGTGCTCCTTCCCTCCGCTAGCCTGCAGGTCACCCTTGGGCAAGGTGTAGCACCTGTTTAGCCCCTGATCAGGGTCACATGAAGCCACGGGAGCAGGTGGTGGCTGGTTGTATGAGCGGCTGGTACATATCACAAGTCCTGGTTATGCAATCACTGATGCCAGGCAGATAGTCTCTGAAGAGTATAGATAATGGCTGGGGTCACCCATCTTGTAAAGACACTGCCCAGAAGAAGGCAATGGCAAGCACTTGTGTAGAAAAAATCTGCCAAGAACAATCATAGTCATGGAAAGACCATGATCGCCTAAGTCATATGACATGGCAGACAAAGAATGAACTAATCACAAGACAATTTACAATGATCAATTAACCTACTAACCAGTTTGTCTCTTGAATATGGGAAGAAACCAGAGCACCTGGTGGAAATCGATGAGATCACCAATCATGTGGAGGGCAGCGTCAGAATTGAACTAACTCTTCGCGAACCAAAGATGTTCTTCATTTTAGTATTATTAAACAGCAAAAATCTTTATTCAATAGTTACTTCATTATAGTTCAAAGTAAATTTATTATCGAAGTATATCCTTGGTTATATTTTGGGAGGAGCTTCTCGGTGAAGTGCCCAGTTAACTCGGTAAAGAAAATTAAAGAAATTAAAGAGAAAAAAAAAGACCAACATCCGATGCTCAATTGAAAGAACAAAACACAAATCATGCAAACAATTGAAACGAACAACATTCGGAACTAAATTGAGTCCTCAGATCCAAACCCTGGAGTAGGCCGTGAGACTTGGTTATCAGTTCATCATGTTAGCAGGCAGGGAGCACAGCAGCCGGGGCAGTCTTCATAGCCTCAGTGCCACAGAGAGATGAGTGATCATTGCAGAAATCGAGCAAAATCAGCTCTCGCCACAGAGCCCAGCACCGTCTTTTCATCTCATGTTCTCGATATTTATTCCTTTTTTATTTATTATTATTAATATTTCTTTGCATTTGTAGTTGCAATGTTTGTTGTCTTTTGCACGCTGGTTGAAAGCCCAAGTTGGTGCAGTCTTTCATTGATTATACAGTATTATGGTTATTATTCTATGTTTATTGAGCAAAATAAATCTCAGGGTTGTATATGGTGATATATATGTACAGGTTTTCCCTGCCATCCGAAGGTAGAGCGTTCCTATGAAACGGTTCGTAAGCCGAAATGTCGTAAAGCGAAGAGGCAATTACCATTTATTTATATGGGAAAATTTTGTGAGCGTTCGCAGACCCAAAAATAACCTACTAAATCATGCTAAATAAGACATAAAACCTAAAATAACACTAACATATAGTAAAAGCAGGAATGATATGATAAATACACAGCCTATATAAAGTAGAAATACTTTTCCACAATCATTACTGAACTGTTTTCCGGAGCGGAAATCTCACGCAAGCGCTGTTGGCAAAAACACGCGCAAGCGCTCTCCAGTAACCTTTAAGCTATGAAGCTGCCAAATCATACCGAATAACACGTAAAAATACACAGCCGATATAAAGTAGAAATAACGTAGTACAGTGTAGTATCACTTACCGGAATTGGGAAGACAGCTTGCCGAGCACACTGATGATGGTGTATTAGACTGAGTCTTCGGAGTTTGGGTGGTACAGTTGTCCCCCACCCTCCAGGCCGCTGAGCGATACATTGCCGCGAAGCACGCAGGGGTCCAGCGGTAGCCGGGAGGCACACAGCACATCTTTAAGAAAAAAGCCGAAACAAACATGCTAATTAATTAGATGCCGCCCGTAATTGTCAGCCCAGATCAGTGCCAATTTCCGATTACATCGTCTCTGATCTGGGCCGACAATTACGTGTCGGTGGCACCTAATTAATTAGCATGTTTATTTTGGCTTTTTTCTTAAAGATGTGCTGTGTGCCTCCCGGCTACCGCTGCATTCTCCGCGAATCGTGGGGTGGTGGGACACGGGTGTCACCTCGTCATCGTCTGTTTCCATTAGAGCAGGCAGCTCATTTTCTCCTGTGACTGCCCGCCTCGATGTCGAAGGTCGAGGTTCGTCGTCTGCTGTGGTTGATGTGGACAGCTTGCTTGACTGCTGAGCCTCGCGTATTTTTCTATCACACAGTTCTTTAATAAGGGCTCAAACCATCCTGCAAATATCCCCTAAACGGACGTACCCTTTCAAAATTAAAGTCGTACTTTATCATTACTCATTCGGTTTCGATTGTTATCCTTTTTTCTTCCAATTGCATCAGCTCTTCATCTGTCAGTTCTTGGTCATGGGATGCCAAAATCTCTTCAACATCATTTTCATCAGCTTCCACAAGCCAAACTCACTTAGTCCTTACTTCGTTCACCACGATCAAAATGCTTAATTATGTCTAGTTTTACACCCTTACGAGCTCTTTCAGGCTTTTCCGATACCATAGGACTCATCTTGCAAACGGCTGCTCACAGGCACGTGTTAAAGCAATGCCGGCGAGAATCCGGGGGAGAGCGGCTGCTCGGGGCACACGCTGCCTTTTATCGCGTGCTGATTTTTTTGTCGCGCACTTAATTTTTTTTTTGTAACAGTGAAAACACCTTCTGAAGGTGAAAATAGGGGACTAATGCAGGTCTTTCGTAACAGTGAGGTTTCGTAAAGCGAACGTTCGAAAAGCGGGGTACTTTGTTGATAAATTTACTTTGAAGTTTGAACCTGTAGAGCTAGGAACGTGGACCTCAAGATCCCTCTGCTCATCGGCACTGTTACAGGGCTTGCCAAGACGATATGCTGCCTTAATGGCAACTTTTCTATAGAGCAAATCTGAATTTGATGGAGGTATAGAATATGATGAGGGATACAGATAGAGGGAATAACCAGAGGCTTTTTCCCAGGGCAGAAATTACTAATACCAGGGGACATAATTTTGAGGTGATTGCAGGAAAGTATAGCATGGATGTTAAAAGTCGTTTTTTTTTACACAGAGAGCTGCCAGGGGTGTTGGTAGAGGTTGCAAAGAAATTCTTAGACAGATACGTGGATGATAGAAAAATGTAGGGCTATGTAGGAGGGAAGGGTTAGATTGATCTTAGGTTAGGTTAAAAAGTCAGCATACTCATTGTACATTTTAGAACAGAGATGAGGAGAAATTTCTTTAGCCAGCAGGTGATGAATCTGTGGAATTCATTGCCACATTCAGCGGTGCAGGCCAAGTCATTGGGTATACTTAAGATGGAGATTGATAGTTTCCTGATTAATCAGGGAGGCAGAGGTTACAGGGAGAAGGCAGGAGAATGGGGTCGAGAGGGATAATAAATCAGCCATGATCGAATGGTGGAGCAGACTCAATGGGCTGAATGGCCTAATTCTGCTCCCCTATCTTATGGTCTTACAGGCTGAAGGTTTTGTACTGTGCTATAACGTTCTATAAATACAATGCTCCAAGTGTGGCTTCATCAGTATCTTGTACTGGGGGCACTTAAAGTTGCGCATCATATACAAAATGCTGGAGGAACTCAGTGGGTCAGGCAGCGTCTATGGAGGGGAATGGACAGTTGATGTTGCGGACTGAGCCCCTTCAGCAGGACTCTCCAGTGACGGGCATGTTTCCGAGGAATGGGAGTAAAACAATTTTTTCTTTCTTTTGGTAGGTTCGGGTGATGTTTCGATTACTGAGACCTCCGACGTCAATGGGCCAACCAAAAAGCAGCGTAGGATTGAATGCAAGTGTGGGTCCCTGTCCTGCCGAGGGTTTATGAACTGATCAGCATCCGCGAGGAAGAAACTTTTTTTGTGTGTTTTTTTTTAAATAAGAGTATGTGGATCCTAAAATGGGAGTTCTTGCATAATGACACTTGAGAAGAAGTTGTGTATACACCATGCAGGAAAGTGTCATTCACATTTGTCCTGGACTTGAGAGCAGGTCTGTGAGATAGTTTCCTTGGGAGAAATTGTATTGAGGCTAGTTGCTTCTATTTGTGACCCACTGCAAGGCGGGTCACCAAAGCAACATCCAGGATTGCTTAGTCCCTGGTGAGGAGTGACCTGCTTTAAAGGGCACTCTCTACATGAGTATTGTTCTCAGTTCTGCAGGTTTGATTTGGAAATCTTCTGCAATAAAACCTTCAAAATTTTTTTTTTGTTTATTTGGAGGTGCCTATCCAAGTTTGCTAGCTTGTGTGAGTAAATCTGGCCACTGCATAATCAGCCTGCTTTGTGGAACTCCTTCAAATTATTGGCAGAAAAAAATAATCCCATCCTATATGACGCAGCAGAAATTGTGCAAGCATTTCCTGGGTTGCTCTCCGCTCCAGATCTCAGGTGTATTGTTAAGGGGGAAGAGGTGTGTTTAGGGGTAAGTTATGGCCAAATAATTCAGCACCACTTTATCCTTCCTTAATGCAAAACATTTCTTCATATCATGGCAAATGCTTGCTCTTTAACCCTTCAAAGCAAGAATAATTTTTTCAGTGCATAATTGAATGCAACAAATTAAGATCAGAACCCCCAAAGCTATTAATCTTTTGTTAAAACATTGCTATTAAACTATTAAGTCAATGCGCCATGCTAACTGTTTGCAAGCTTGCTTTTAAGGTCAGTCTTGTGACGCCATCATGCCTATGGGTCCCTTTTATACCGTAGAGAAAATATTCTTGAGGTATTCAAAAATTCCAGATGCATCTTCCGCATTAATTCCGGGCGTATAGTTTTACCTCATCCATCACATTAAGGCCGGACAACAGAAAATTTGCTAACAGCCGATGGGAGAAGCAGTTCTGGAATTAGTTTTGGGAGTGAGAGGGATATTTTGCCACTTAGCATAGCAGTTAATAAGAATCTGGGATTTTTCTTTCTTCGGTATTATCCTTTTTATCGGGATGCAGGGTTTAAGTCAGCTAAGGCCGTCATCAAATCTCCCACTGACCTTTCTGCCAATAATTTTTGATGGAAAAGACAAATGTCATGATCCTTATTGCAAAATTCTATTTTTGTATTTCTTGGAACTGTTGTGCTTTGGAGAGTGTTCTCTCTTTAAAGCAGCAGTAATGTACAGTTTGCAGCTTCAGTTTAACTAAGAGGCGTGGCCAAAGAACCACTTGGTGCTAGATGTGTCACACTTTGTCGTGGCTGCGTGAATTCCTGAAGTCTCTCGGTTAGAACTGAGTTTCCGAGGTGGACAATGTTTGACCGCTGCAATTGATACCAGAAACCAGCAGTGGACTTTCCACCCTGATACCTGAAGATGAAGAACAATGTTTACAGAATTAATTATTTTGTTTGATAGTGTGTCGGGCAGGAGGAATCTCCCTCTGAGCTCAGCCACAGTCCTGCTGACAGTGATACTTGGGAACTAATGGAGATATATTAGGTACATAGAGAAACAGGACAGGAATTAAGAACATCTTTGACGATGCATTTCTGTGATTCCTCCCTTTGAAAGCTCACCTTTAAGTATCAGAGATTTCTTTACTCTTGCCACAATGCAGGACATCCCTGTGGCAGGTAGCGAAGCTGAGGAACTCGTGGAGTGACCCTCCTGAAGATTTGCCGAAAATCGCGGGGTTGGGGGGGGGGCATGGTAGCATAGCTGTTCATGCAATTCCGGCGCACTCCGTTAGCAAGTTTTTACGTTCCTCCGCATGGGTTTCCTCCAGGTGCTCTGGTTTCCTCCCACAGTCCAAAGATATCCCCGTTGGCAGGTTAGTTGTAAATTGTCCCGTGGTTAGGCTAAGGTTAAATAGGTGGTGCAACTTGTTGGTCCAGAAGAGCCTGTTCTGTGCTGTATCTCTAAAAATTTAATTAATTTAAGTTAAAATCCCGTCCAACAAGTAAAGCAGAAGGCAAGTTCCGCCCTTGTCCCTCTCCCCAAATCTACATTCATCCAAATTTCTCATCTTTCAGACATGAGCATTGTGGGGAATTGGCAGGAGGGAGATTGGCCATTTGGCATGCGGTCAGAGATGATATCGAAACATGACTTGGGGGACTGATTGCTTTGAAGGGGTAATGAGACCTCAGAATGGATAAAATAAGTTTGAATTTTTGTTTTGTGTAGGATTGTTTCAAGTCTTGTATACCTCTTTGTACTGAGCTGTGAATTGCAAATTGGTGTAGAATGTTTGCATAAAAAGATGATAAATGTCAGTGTTTCAAACTGGTCTCTTTCCTTGTGACGCTGTTTCCCCTTGCTGAATTAATTCCTGTTTGCTGGTCGTCGCCATCTTGAACACAATCCTTCAACCTCTCTTCCCCTCAGGTCGGGTGAGACTAGAACTGGAGGTCATGGGGTTAAGGGTGGAACGTGAAATATTGAAGGGGAGCCTGAGGGTGAGCTTTTTCACTTGGGATGGTGAGAGTGTGGAACGAGGTGGATATGGGGCTGATTTCAACACTTAAGAGAAATTTGGATAGGTACATGGATGGGAGGGCTATGGTCCCGGTGCAGGTCGATATGGCAAAGCAGCACTGACTAGATGGGCTGAAGGGCCTGTTTCTGTGCTATAATTCTCTATGACCCCATGTGAGAATAATTAACCAACTTGGACTCTCCTGTTCAAGTCTGCACTAACCCCAGACCCCTAAACTCCGCAAATATGCAAAAGTCTATCACACTTGGTCCTGATTGCTGGGAGTGACAGGTTCAGTGGCAGAGCATTCCAGAAATTCCCTGTCCTTTACCCCTCTCGGCCTGAATGGCCAATCCCACCTTTTAAGACTGTGATTCTGATTGCCAACCCTCCAGCCGGGGGTCATATACACCATGCCTCTACCCTGCCAATGCCCTTAAAAATTTGTATGTCTGTAACACACAGTGTAATGGTTTGATCCATGGATAGGAAACCTGTGCGGGAGAGTTTTTAAAGTGGAAAAGCTGTCGCACTGGGGCAGTTCCATTCTCTTGACCTCAGAAGTCTGGGTCCAGTGGTACAAGGAGTCATCGCAAACTAGGGTCTTCCTTGTTTGCTGTGGATGACCGTGACTGTCTGTACCTTGTCATGCCCTTCGGTCTCCATGAAGCATCGTAGAGCCATGTTCCTGGCCGTTTGGATCTCATCTGCCTGGTCCACTGGAGCTGACTTGGCATGCTAGAACAAACAGGCACGTCCCTGTCTCACCGGGGTATGAGGCCGCCAGCTGAACGGTGTGGCTGCTGTCACATGCAATCACAGGTGAGAGCTGGTGGGGACCAAAGGTTGGTGAGCTGGGGTGTCCGGGGAGGGGTAGCACCCCTGGTGAAGAGAAGAGGTAAAGTAGTATTAAATAAGCAAACACATAAAAGAGTAGTTTCAAAGGTCAGCACAACATTGTGGGCTGAAGGGTCAGTTCCATTCTCCCACATGGTTATCCAGGTGGGAGGGGCTGCATGGGTGATGTGTGTGCGCCACCTGCCAAGTTCCATCATGGTCAGCTCTTTGTCACCTCTGCGTTACTGGTCCTGGAATCATAATCGTCCATAGTCATCTGGTCCGTAAGCAGGAGAGTTGTTTGGTGTGGGTTCAAACATGTGTTTGTCTATGTTGGTGTCAAAATGTGTAGTGACACCTATGGGCTGCCCCCGGCACGTGAGAGCTTTAAGACGTAGGAGCAGAATGAGGCCATTTGGTCCATCGAGTCTGCTCTGCCATTTCATCATGGCTGATCCATTTCATGCTCAGCTCCGTTCAGCCTTCTCCCCATAACCTTTCACGCCTTGATTAATCAAGAATCTATCAGCCTCTGGCTTTATTACACCCAATGACTCGGCCTCCACAGCTGCCTGTGACACTGAATTCCACAGATTAACCACCCTCTGGCTAAAGAAATTCCTCATTATCCCTGTTCTAAATAGGCACCTCTATTGGGAGGCTGGTTCCAGACTCTCCCACCATCGGAAAAGCCATCCACACTATCCTGGGGTCTATGGACCCCTCGGTTAATGGTAGGGGTCCGTGGCATAAAAAAGGTTGGGAGCCTCTGACAGGCCTTTCAATATTCCAAAGGTTTCAATGAGATCCCCCCCCCATTCTTCTAGACTAGTGAGTACAGGCCCAGAACCATCAAACGCTCCTTATATGACAAGCCTTTCTATCCCGGAATCATTTTCGTCAACCTTCCTTGAATTCTCTCCAATGTCAGCACGTTCTTAAACAAGAGGCCCAAAACTGCTCACAATACTCCAAGTGAGACCTCCTCAGCATCACACCTTTGTGTCAGTTGTTAACACAAATGGCACAATTCACTGTTTTACAATGTACATGTGATAGATAATAACTATTTATCAAGCACTTTTCATAGTTGTAGTTCAGTGCTTTACAATGGGATAAAAGTACAAATATGAAAGTAAAATTAAAAAAATAAATGAAAATAAAAGACAAAATGATGTTAGTTAAAAGCAAGGTTAAATAAATAGGTTTTGAGTTGGCATTTAAAAGTGTCACTGAGTCTGCATTCCTTATAGTTTTAGGTTTTGAATTCCACAGTTTAGGAGCGTGGTTCAAAAAGGCTGACCTGCCAATTATCTTTTGAGGGAGATTGGAGACTGGCAGAAGAAAATCTGAGAACTTGAGCAGGATAATAAAACAAAAACAGTTCTGTGATGTCCTCTGGTCCCAGACCATTACGGGATGTAAAAACAAGTAAGAGAACCGTGGTATCGGATAAATCAGTCAGAGTCCAGAAGGCCAGAGCGAGCCTGCGATTAGTGGAGGGATCACAGATCCAGCTCAGGGGCCCAGGTTCAAAGTCAAGTTGAATGTGTTCAAGGACATGTGTGCACTCTTCTTAAGCCTATCACCCTCCTGGGGCACAGGCCGCTGGCAGCAGCTCAGCAGAGGCCTCTGTCCTGGGCCAGTCTTTCACATCGTCCCCCAGGTATTGCCCATCTTTAAAAATCCTTTCTCTCGCAGGGATGAGGTCTTTGAAGCTTCTGCTGGTATTTCTTTAGCCCTGGGTTTTTAACCCTCCTGTTTTCACACTGCTGGGTTTGAGACAATATGGTGACATTGTGTGTAGAGTACCTGTGTGAGTGAGAGATCCCGGATGGGAGGTTGGTTAAGAAGGTTCAGTTGCTCGGCCTTCAAGAGGAGGTAGTAAGTTTGGATTAGACATTGGCTTTGTGGCCAGAGAGTGGTAGTAGATGGTTGCCCCTCTGACCGGAGGCCTGTGACCGCAGAGATGGGTGCTGGATCCATTGCTGTATGATAATATGGTTTGTGGTTAATTGGATCGGCTTATTTGCAGATGACACCAGGATTGGGGGTGTAGTGGACAGTGAGGAAGGCTATCATTGCTTGTAGAGGGATCTGCACCAGCTGGAAGAATGGGCTGACAAATGGCAGCTGAAAATTAATGTGTGAGGTTTTGCATTTCAGTAGGACCAGCCAGGGAACAGTGTCTATAAGAAGTATTCACCTACCCCCCCCCAAAAGCTTTCATATTTTATTGTTTAATAATAATAAGCAGATGCTTTGAGAGGCTGGTCATGGACTACATCTGCAGCATGCACCACCCACACTAGACCCACTACAATTTATCTACTGACACAACCGATCGACAGACAATGCAATAGCCACAGCTCTACACATTGTCCTTACACATCTGGAGAAGAGGGATGCTTATTTGAGAATGCTGTTCTTGGACTACAAGAACAAGAACAGAAGCTTCTCGACAAGAAGCTCAGAGACCTCAGCCTTCACCCTGCCTTGTGTAGCTGGATCCTGGACTCCCTGTCAGATTGCCAACAGGTGGCAAGAGTGGAATCCTTCACCTCTGACCCTCAACACAGGTGCCCCTCAGTGCTGTGTACTAAGTCCGCTCCTTTACTCTCTGTGTAACCATGACTGTGTCGCTATCCGCAGCTCCAATCTGCTAATTAAATTTGCTGACAACACTACACCGATTGGCCCAACCTCAAATAATAATGAGGCAGTCTACAGGGAAGAAGTCATCACCCTGACACAGTGGTGTCAATAGACAACCTCTCCCTCAATGTCGCAAAAGCAAGGGAGCTGGTTGTGGACTACAGGAGGAATGTAGACAGGCTAACCCCTATAGACATCAATATATTTGGGGTTGAGAGGGTGAGCAGCTTTAAATTCCTCGGCATAAACATCACCGAGGACCTCATGTGGTCTGTACATACTGGCTGTGTGATGAAAAAGGCACAACAGTGCCTCTTCCATCTCAGACGGTTGAGGAAGTTTGGTTTAGCCCCCCAAATTCTAAGACCTTCCTATGGGGGCACGCATCACTGCCCGGCATGGGAACTGTACTTCCCTCAATCGCAGGACTCTGTAGAGAGTGGTGAAGACAGCCCAGTGCATCTGTAGATGTGAACTTCCCACTATTCAGGTCATTTACAAAGACAGGAATGCAAAAAGGACCCAAAGGACCAGTGGAGACCGGAGTCACCCCAACCACAAACTGTTCCAGCTGCTACCATCTGGGAAACAGTACCGCAGCGTAAAAGCCAGGACCAGCAGGCTCCGGGACAGCTTCTTCCACCAGGCCAGCAGACTGATTAATTCATGCTGACACAACTGTATTTCTATATAATATTGACTACTGTATCCTATTGTACATATTATAAATTATTATAATTGCACACTTCAAGAGACGTAATGTAAAGATTTTTACTCATGTATATGAAGGATATAAGTAATAAAGTCAATTCCATTCAATTTTACAACATTGAATCAAAGATTTAATTTGACTTTTTTGACACTGATCAATAAAAAAAAGACGTGTCAAAGTGAAAACAAATTTCTACAAATTGGTCTAAAATTTATTACAATTATTAAACACAAAATAGTTGATTGCATAATTACTCACCCCCTTCAAGTCAGACCTGGGAATACAGGTACATAATTCATTGAAAGTGGCATCACAGGTAGATAGGGTTGTAAAGAAAGCTTTTGGCATATTAGTCTTCATATATCAAAATACTGTCACAATGTTATGTTGAAGTTGTATAAGACATTGGTGAGGCCTAATTTGGAATATTATGCGCAGTTTTGGTTACTGATCTACAGAAAAGATGTAAATACAGTTGAAAGAGGACATAGAAAATTTACAAGGATATTGCCTGGTCTGGAGGACCTGAGTGAAAAGGAACGATTGAATAGTTTAGGACATTATTCCTTGAAAGATAGAAGATTGAGAGGAGACTTGATAGAGGTATACAAAACTATGAGGGGTAAATATTGGGTAAATGTAAGCTGGCTTTTTCCACTGAAGTTGGGTGGACTACAACTAGAAGTTATGGGTTAAGGGTGAAAGCTGAAAAATTCTTCACTCAGAGAGTCTTAAGTGTGGAATGAGCTGCCAGCGCAAGTGGTGCACGTGAGCGCGATTTCAAAGTTTAAGAGAAGTTTGGATAGGTACGTGGATGGTAGTGTTAGGGAGGGCTATGGTCCCGGTGCAGGTCGATGGAGGTAGGCAGTTTTAATGTTCTAGATGGGCTGAAGAGCCTGTTTCTGTGCTGTACTTTTCTATGACTCTATACCATGTGAGTAAGAGACTGCAGTGTGTGTGAGAGAGAGACAGACAATATGGGGACTGTCGAATACATTCACAAGTGAGTGAGAGACTGTGTATGGTGTGTGTGCATGCGCAACTGTGACTGCCTGTGTGTGTGCACAACTGCATGTGTTAGTGGTGAGGAGGGCAAATTCAGAAAGATAAAACAAGTTAGAACAGTGGTGCAGAGGGTAGAGTCACTGGCTCATAACACCAGGGGTCTGGGTTCAATCCTGAGCGCAGGCACTGTCCACGTGGAGTCCGCATGCTCTCTGTGACCAGGTGGGTTTTCCCCAGTTGCTCCTGTTCCTTCCCACATCCCAAAGACATGCAGGTTGGTAAATTAAGTGGATACTGTAAATTGCGACGATTGTTGATGAGAGAGGGAGAGATATGTAGGGTTCAAGAGAAGTTACGCAGACAGGACGTCGTGGGGGGGGCAGAAGAATGAGGGGTGATTCTCATTAAAGAGGAGTGGTTGTCAGGGTTTGCTTCTCTAACTGAGGAGTCTAGAACCAGGGGTCACTAATCTCAGAATATGAGATTGGCCATTTAGGGCAGAGACAAGGAGACATTTCTTCACTGAGGTGGAGAGTCTTTAAAAAGACCAGAGCATATTTGGGCCACGGATAGACATAAGAGATTCTGCAGATGCTGGAAATCTGGAGCAATCCAGGTACAAATCGCTGGGGAAGCTCAGCAGATCAGGCAGCATTTATGAAGGCAAATGAATGGTCGAATCTTCATCAGTCCTTATGAAGGGTCCTGGCCCGAAATGGTGACTGCTCATGGATGCTGCCTGACCTGCTGAGTTTCTCCAGCGTTTTGTGTATTGTGGGCTGTAAATAGAGAAGCTTTTTGGATCTAAAGGGAAACAAGTGATAAGGGATTGGTGCTGAAGGGGGAGGTGGAGGTAAGTTCTTACAGAAGGGCGTACATGGAAGATTATCTTATGAAACTGGGTAGCAGACACAAGGAGCCAAGCAGTCTACTCCTGCATTCCTACAGCATAGATGACGAAAGTCCTATTTTCCCAAAAATAACCCAAATTATGCATCAGTGCAGAGAAACGAGAGCCATTTGACTGAAGTTCTGGGTTTTCTACTTCACTTTAGCTCCCGTGCTCTCATCCCCACCAGCGGCAGACATGCACTACAATTTGCAGCCACTCGTGTGTTTGTGTTTTTCGGTTTTCACAGCCTCTCCCGCAGCTAATTTACAGTAAATGACATTCAGTTCCTTGGCCAGTGGTAACTCAGAGTCCGGGGTGGACGGTATCTCAAACTCTGAGGATGTCTGAGAGTCATCAGATTTAAAACCAGAAGTCACGTTTTGTTCTCGTCCTCCTGGGAGGTGAGAGGCAGTATTTGTATTTGTATCCTTAATGCTGACACTGAGCACTGGGTGGGAACTGCACTCACTGTTTGATGGACAGCTTGGAGCTTCATAGTTCTGCAGTTCTTCTCCAGTGCTAACTTTCTCTAGTCTCATTAAGTTCAGTGTTGCTTTGTCATTACTGTTTGGGAACTTCACAGAGTCCACTCCGTTGTCTGGGGCATGCACAGGTTCTTTTCCAAACAAGCTGCCCTGACTGCCTTGCTCCGATATGTGGGTTGACTGGGATGAAGTTTGTGAGGGGAAGAAGATGGAATCTCCATCTTCGGAATCGCTGAAGAGCTTGGGAGAGTGTGGACTGACCTCTCGTTCCCCAACGTTTTCCAAACCCTCGTCCGTTTCGGATACCGAAGCTGGCTCCTGCTTGAAAAACAAGCCCCAAGGAGGTGTGTCTGTCTCACAGGCCACTGTCCCCATCTCCCGCCGCTCTGTGGGATCGGCAGGCTCTTGACACCGCGTCAAGCTTGCATCATCTTTAGCGCAAGCCTCCTCAATCTCGTCATCTTCGTCCTCATCGTTTGACTCCTCACAGTCGAAGAACTCAGGATTTTGGCAGATGATCTGCTCATTGGCACCATGTGTGAGCACTTCTCCGTTGTGTTCAGGGGTTTCCCCAGTGGGTGGCGAGTGTTGTGGAGCGCACGATACTCGCTTTGATGGAATTGGATGGCAGTCATCAAACAAGTCCCGGTAGTCTGCGTCTGAAAGAGAAACAGTTTTATATTCACAGAAGCAGGCCATTCGGCCCAACTGGTCCATGCTGACCACAATGCCCCATCCAAGTTAGACCCAAGAAGGATCTTACTTTAACGTAAATTCTGCTGAGGCTTTAGAAGACAGTCAGACACCACTTGAGTATTGTAAGCAGTTTTGGGCCTCATTCTTAAGAAAGGATGTGCTGTTATTGGAGAGGGTCCAGAGGGAGGTTCACAAGAATTATCCCGGGAATGAAAGGGTTAACACTTGAGGAGTGTTTGATGGCTCTGGGCCAGTGTAGACAGCCTCAGAACAGAAGGCCATCCATTTAGAACAGAGATGAGGAGGAATCTCTTTGGCCAGAGGGTTGTGAATCTGTGGAATTCATTGCCACAGACAGGTATCGAGGCCAAGTCACTGAGTATACTTAATGTGGAGGTTGATAGATTCTTGACTAATCAGGGTGCCCAAAGTTATGGGGAGAAGGGCTTTAGGGGCATGAGAGAGGAGTTTGCCCAGGTGGATTGGAGGAGAATACTGACGAGGAGGATGGCAAAACAGGCAACTGAAGTTTCTGGGAGTAGTTCACAAGGCGCAGGATAGATGTGTCCTACAGAAGTTGTAGTTGTCAAATGGCAGGGCTAGGCAACTGTGGCTGACAAGGGAAGTTAAGGACTGCATAAAAGCCAAGAAAAGGGCTTTTAAGGTAGCAAAAGTGATTGGGAAGTTGGATGATTGGGAGGCTTTTAAAATCCGACAAAAGGCAACTAGAAAAAGAAGGGAACAGATGAAATATGAGAGCGAAGTAGCCAATAATATAAAGCGAGATACTATAAGCTTTTTCAGTTATATAAAAAAATAGAACGAAGGTGAGAGTTGATATTGGACCACTGGAAAATGATGTTGGTGAGGGAGTAATGGGGGACAAAGAAATGGCAGATGAACTTCGAAACAAGAGAAAATCTGCAGATACTGGAAATCCAAGCAACACACACAATGCTGCAGGAACTCAGCAGGCCAGGCAGCGTCTATGGAAGAAAAAGTACAGTTGACATTTTGGGCTGAGACCCTTCATCAGGACTGGAGAGGAAAAAAAGGATGAGGAGTCGAATTAAAAGGTAGGAGGTGGGGGAGGGGGAGGGGAGGGAGAAACACGAGGTGATTGGTGAAACCCGGAGGGGGTGAGGGGTGAAGTAAAGAGCTGGGAAGTTGATTGGTGAGAGAGATACAGGGCTGGAGAAGGGGGAGTCTGATAGGAGAGGACAAAAGACCATGGAAGAAAGAAAAGGGGGAGGAGCACCAGAGGGAGGCGATGAGCAGACAAGGAGATGTCAGACGGGGAAAAGGGGCTGGGGAATGGTGAAACGGAGTTGTTGCCATTACTGGAAGTTTGAGAAATCAATGTTCATGCCATCAGGTTAGAGGCTACCCAGACAGAAAACAAGGAGTTGCTTCTCCAACCTGATTGTGGCCTCATTGCAGCAGTAGAGGAGGCCATGGATAGACATATTGAAATGAGAATGGGAAGTAGATCCAAAATGGGTGGCCACTGGGAGATCCCACTTTTTCTGGTGGACGGAGTGTAGGTCTCGGTGAAACTGTCTCCCAATCTACATCGGGTCTCACTGATATACAGTAGGTTACCCCAACAGACTCACAGGTAAAGGACTGACAGATGAACTTCGGTCATTGCTGTAGAAGATACTAGCTGTATGCCAGAGGACCGTGAGTGTCAGGAAACAGGAGAGAGTGTCATTGCTATTACAAAGGAAACGTGCTAGGCAAACAGAAAGGTTCCAGGTGGACTCATCCTAGAGTCCTGAAGGAGGTTGCTGAAGAGATAACGGATGCATTGGTCATGATCTTTCAAGAATCACTTCATTCTGGCATGGTCCCAGAGGACGGGAAAATTGCAAATGTCACTCCACTCTTTAAGAAGGGAGGAAGACAAAAGAGAGGAAATTATAGGATAGTTAGCCTGATCTCAGTGGTTGGGAAAGTGTTGGAGTCCATTACTAAGGACGAGGTTTCGGGGTACTTGGAGATAAAATGATAAAATAAGTCAAAAATCAGCATGGTTTCAGTAAAGGGAAATCTTGCCTGACATATCTGTTTCAGGCTTCCCCCGCCATCCGAAGGTAGAGCGTTCCTATGAAACGGTTCGTAAGCCGGAATGTCGTAAAGTGAAGAAGCAATTACCATTTATTTATATGGGAAACTTTTGTGAGCGTTCGCAGACTCAAAAATAACCTACCAAATCATGCCAAATAACACATAAAACCTAAAATAACAGTAACATATAGTAAAAGCAGGAATGATATGATAAATACACAGCTTATATAAAGTAGAAATACTTTTCCACAATCATTGCCTGAACTGTTCTCCGTAGCGAAAATCTCACGCAAGCGCCGTCGGCAAAAACATGGCGCAAGTGCTCTCCAGTAACCTTTAAGCTATGAAGCTGCCAAATCATAGCAAATAACGTGTAAAAATACACGGCCGATATAAAGTAGAAATAACGTATGTACAGTGTAGTATCACTTACGGGAATTGGGACAGCGCCAAGCACACTGATGATGGTGTGTTAGGCTGAGTCGTCGCAGGTTGGAGTGGTGCAGTGGTCCTCAACCTCCAGGCCACCGACCAATACTGATCCGCGAAGCATGCAGGGGTCCAGCGGTAGCCGGGAGGAACCCAGCACATCTTTAAGAAAAAAAGCCGAAATAAACATGCTAATTAATTAGGTGCCGCCCGGCACGTAATTGTCGGCCCAGATCAGTGCTGATTTCCGATTGCATCACCTCTGATCTGGGCCGACAATTACATGTCGGGAGGTACCTAATTAATTAGCATGTTTATTTCAGCTTTTTTCTTAAAGATGTGCTGTGTGTCTCCTGGCTACTGCTGCATTCTCGGCGAATCAGTATCTGTCGCGGCCTGGGTGTTGGGGTGGTGGGACACTGGAGAGTCATCTCATTGTCTGTTTCCATTAGAGCAGGCAGCTTATCTTCTCCTATGACTGGCTGCCTCGATGTCGAAGGTCGAGGTTCGTCGTCTGCTGTGGCTGATGTGGAAGGCTTGCTTGACTGCTAGCCTCGCGCATTTTTCTATCATACAGTTCTTTGTAAGCACTCAAACCATCCTGCAAATATCCCCTAAACTGACATACCCTTTCAAAATTAAAGTCGTACTTTATCATTACTCATTCGGTTTCGATTGTTATCCTTTCCTCTTCCAATTGCATCAGCTCTTCATCTATCAGTTCTTGATCATGGGATGCCAAAACCTCTTCAACATCATTTTCATCAGCTTCCACAAGCCAAACTCACTTAGTCCTTACTTCGTTCACCACGATCGAAACGCTTAATTATGTCTAGTTTTACGCTAAGTGTAACACCCTTACGAGCTCTTTTAGGCTTTTCCGATACCTTAGAACTCATCTTGCAAACGGCTGCTCACAGGCACGTGTTTAAGTAATGCCGGCTGGAATGCCGTTCCGAATCCGGGGGAGAACGGCTGCTCGGGGCGCGCGCTGATTTTTTCGTAACAGAGAAAACACCTTCTGTTAGCAAAAACAGGGTACTAATTTAGGTCTTTCGTAACAGTGAGGTTTCGTAAAGCGAACGTTCGAAAAGCGGGGGACACCTGTACAGTTCTTCAAGGAAGTAACAAGCAGAATGGACAAAGGAGAGGTAATTGAAATTATTGGCTTAGATTTTCAGAAGGCATTTGATAAGGTGGCTCACATGAGGCCGCTTAACAAGACAAAATCTTATGGTATTACAGGAAAGATACTGGAAAGGATAGAGGAATGGCTAACAGGCAGAAGGAAGTGAGTGGGAATAAAGGGGGCATTTTCTGGTTGGCTGCCGGTGACTAGTGGTGTTCCACAGGGGTCAGTATTGTCAATTATTTAAATAGTGGAATTGATGGCTTTGTGGCAAAGTTTGCAGATGATACAAAAATAGGTGGCGGGCTAGATAGTGCCGAGGAAGCAATGCAGCAAGACTTAGACAAGTTGGAAGAAGGGGCAAAAAAGTGGCAGATAGAATGAAGTGTTGGGAAATGTATGATAATGCATTTTGGTAAAAGGAACAATAGTGCAGACTATTATCTAAATGGGGAGAAAATTCAAACATCAGGAGGTGTAACGCGACTTGGGAGTCCTTGTGCAAGACTCCTAGAAGGTTAATTCATAGGTTGACTCTGGTAAAAAAAAAGGCAAGTGCAATGTTGGCATTTATTTCAAGGGGAATAGAATACAAAACTAAGGAGATAATGCTGAAGCTTTACAAGACACTAGTCAGGCCGCACTTGGGAGTACTGTCAACAGTTTTGGGCCCCTTGTCTCAGAATGGGTGTGTTGTCATTGGAGAGAGTCCACAGGAGGTTCACAAGGATGATTCCAGGAATGAAAGGTTAACATATGAGGAGTTATTGGCAGTTTTGGGCCTGTTAAGGGAGAAGAATTTAGAGGAATGCATGGGGATCTCATTGAAACCTACCAAATGTTGAAAGGACTACCTAGATAAGGTGGATATGGAGAGGATATTTTCTCTGGTGGGGGTATCCAGCCTCCAAATTGAGGGGTGTCCTTTTAGAACAGAAGTAAGGAGGAATTTTTTTTAGCCAAAGAGCGGCAAATCTGTGGAATGCTCTGCCACAGACTGCGGTGGAGGCCAAGTCTGTGGGTGTATTCAAAGCAGAAGTTGATAGATCCCTGATTGGTCGGGGCATCAAGGGATATGGTGAGAGGGCAGGTATATGGGGTTGAGTGGGATCCGGGATCAGCCATGATGAAATAGCAGAGCTGACTCGATGGGCTGAATAGCCCAATTCTGCTCCTACATCTCACGGTCTTATGGTCTAAGGCGGGAGAATAGACAATAGACAATAGGTGCAGGAGTAGGCCATTCGGCCCTTTGAGCCAGCACTGCCATTCACTGTGATCATGGCTGATCATCCACAAACAGTACCTTGTTCCTGCCCATATCCTTTGACTCCGCTATCTTTAAGAGCTCTATCTAACTCTTTCTTGAAAGAATCCAGAGAATTGGCCTCCACTGCCTTCTGAGGCAGAGCATTCCACAGAACCACAACCCTCTGTGTGAAAAAGTTTTTCCTCAACTCTGTTCTAAATGGTCTACCCCTTGTTCTTAAACTGTGGTCTCTGGTTCTGGACTCCCCCAACATCAGGAATATGTTTCCTGCCTCTAGTGTGTTCAATCCTTAATTAATCTTATATGTTTCAATCAGATCCCCTCTCATCCTTCTAAATTCCAGTGTATACAAGCCCAGTCGTTCCAATCTTTCAACATATGACATTCCCGCCATCCCTGGAATTAACCCAGTGAACCTATGCTGCACTCCCTCCATAGCAAGAATGTCCTTCCTCAAATTTGGAGACCAAAACTGCACACAATACTCCAGGTGGGGTCTCACCAGGGCCTTGTACAACTGCAGAGAGACCTCTTTGCTGCTATACTCAACTCCCCTTGTTATGAAGACCAACATGCCATTAGCTTTCTTCACTGCCTGCTGTAACTGTATGCTTACTTTCAGTGACTGATGAACAAGGACACCCAGATCTCGTTGTACTTCCCCTTTTTCTAACTTGACACCATTCAGATAGTAATCTGCCTTCCTGTTCTTGCCACCAAAGTGGATAACCTCACATTTATCCACATTAAACTGCATCTGCCCACTCACCCAACCAGTCCAAGTCACCCTGCATTCTCATAACATCCTCCTCACATTTCACACCGCCACCCAGCTTTGTGTCATCTGCAAATTTGCTGATGTTACTTTCAATCCCTTCATCTAAATCATTAATGTATATCGTAAATAGCTGCAGTCCCAGCACCGAGCCTTGCAGTACCCCACTAGTCACTGCCTGCCATTCTGAAAAGGACCCGTAATCCCCACTCTTTGTTTCCTGTCTGCCAACCAATTTTCTATCCATGTCAGTACCCTACCCCCAATACCATGTGCTCTAATTTTGCCCATTAACCTCCTATGTGGGACCTCATCAAAGGCTTTCTGAAAGTCCAGGTACACTACATCCACTGGCTTTCCCATGTCCATTTTCATAGTTACATTCTCAAAAAATTCCAGAAGATTAGTCAAGCATGATTCCCCCTTCGTAAATCCATGCTGACTTGGACCAATCCTGTTACTGCTATCCAAATGTGCCAGTAATTCATCTTTTATAATTGACTGCAATGGGGTTGAGAGGGAAAATAAATCAGCGATGATGGAATGGTGGTGCAGATTCAATGAGCTGAATTGTCTAATTCAGTTCCACGTGGTCCTCTAATACAATGAATAAGGTAGCCGGGTAGTTACTGTATTGGTATCTGCATCTATATGTTATAATTATGTGGTTTTGTTAGTTTTTCAGTCTTGGTCTGTCCTGTGTTTTTGTGATATCACACCAGAGAAATATTGTATCATTTCTTAATGCATGCATTACTAAATGACAATAAAAGACGACTGCGTGTCCTCATAATCTAATCTAATCTAATCTCAAAATGCAAGTTCACAACAGCTGCAGGATTTAAATTTAGCTGATTACAGTATCCTGCTGAAGACTGTAGCTCCATAAAACCCTGGTTGTACCAGACTTGGGACTATTGTGTTCAGGTCTGGTTGCATCATTACAGGAAGGATGTGGAGGCTTCAGAGAGAGTGCAGAGGAGATTTACCAGGACGCTGCCTGGACTAGAGAGCGTGCATGTGAGGAGAGGTTGAGCAAGCCAGGGCTGTTCTCTTCGGAGAAAAAGAGGATGAGAGGTGATTTGACAGAGGTGCACAAGATTAGGTTTAGGTTGACCTTAGAGTAGGTTAAAGAGTCAGGACAACATTGTGGGCTGACGGGTATTTACTGTTCTACATTCAAAATGAATCTGGCAGCATTGAGCATGATCCTAAAGCTACCAGTTTGTGGTTAAAACAAAACATCTGTTTTAGTAAAGCCCTAGGGAGGTACATTGTCTGGGCCAAGGAGACCCAGTCCAGGAAGAACTAGGGGGGTTGGGTGAGGCATTGTGTATCAGCTGGCAGGCAATTAAATTACAAACAGGTCAGTGTGTGAGTTAGTTAGCCAGTGGGGAATGAGAAGGAAATGGGACAGACTTGCCTATTCTTCAATTCCACACTGTCCAAAGACAGCACTGACCTTTGCAACATGTGACGCAGTTCCTAATTACAACTACTATCAAAGGGTGTGAAGAATGTTTAATGGCAGTAATTTTACACCGCTGGTCTGAGAAAGGAAGTTAACCGTGCAGCGATATCAGGAAATTTGCTGTGGGTGGGTGTGTTTGTGTGAGAGAGAAAGAGAAACAGAGATAGAACTAACATTCCCCCTCATACTTTTTTCCAGTCACTTTACAATTATGCCTCTGGTATTAGTCATTTCCGCCCTGGGAAAGGTCTCTGGCTGTCCACTCGATCTATGCTTCTTAGCAACTATAAAAATAATTATGTTTTCATAGCCACATGGATTAAAATTTCAGGTCTCCTGCATTCCATTCATGCCTTCAAATTTCAAAGTACGTTTTTAATCTAAGTATGCATATTATATACAACCTTGAGATTTGTCTCCTTACAGGCAGCCACTAAACAAAGAAACCCAATAGAAGCCACTAAAGAAAAGATTGTCAAACACCCAATGTGCAAAAAAAAAACAAACTGCAAACAATAAAAGCAAGTATCATTCAGAACTGAAGTTCACAACAGTGAGTCACAGGCACGAAGCTTTCTTCATCTACAATAGTAACATTAAAATTTAAAACTGCACATAAATACACGACCGTCTAATCAACAGATTACATTAGAGCAATTTATCAATTATTTTGATGATATAAAATACAGCAGACATTATAAACATAGTTTGTGGTTTGTAAAAATGCACTTTTAAAATTATTCAGTCCATCTATTCTTCAAACAATGACTAGATCAAGGGTTCCCAATCTTTTTTATGCCATGGAGCCTTACCATTAACTGAGGGGTTCGTGGACCAGAGGTTGGGAACCACTGGACTAGATTGTGCTGCACTTTAAAATTTAAATGTTGCTGTTTTAAATGGTCTGCACTCAGGTTAACCTAACTTCTCACCTTAATCTCAAGAACTATCCTTTTGCAGTTAGATTTATAAAATGATCATTTCAAGTTATTCATCAACAGAATGCAGGAGACTTGCAATTTTAATCCATGTGGCAATGAAAATTTAGTTACCTACAGCTGCTAAGAAGCATAGATCACGTGGACAGCCAGAGACCTTTCCCAGAGCGGTAATGACTAATACTAGGGGTATAACTTTAAGGTGATTGGAGGAAAATGTGAGGGGGAGTGTTAAGAGGTAGATTTTTATTTATTATTTTTAATTAATTATTTTTTTTACTTTTTTTTTAAACACAGAGAGTGGTGGGTGTGTGGAACACCCTGCCAGGGATGTAGCAGACAGAGACAGATACATTAGGGACATTTAAGAAGCTGAGATAGGCAATGGATGATAGAAAAATGGAGGGCTATGTAGGAGGGAAAGGTTAAGATTGATCTTGGAGTAGGTTAAAAGATCGGCACGACATCATAGGCCAAAGGCCCTGTACTGTGCTGTACTGTTCTATGCTCTTATTATTCCAAATGAACAGAAGCAATAGAAGTAATGGCAAGCCATTCAGCGCCTCCTACCCATGCCACTATTCAGTAAGATTACGGTTGATCTTTAACCACAGCACCACCTTCCTGCCAGAGTCTCGTACCTCTGAGTTGTCGTGTTTTAAGTTCTGGGTTGGGTAGAATAGTTTCTATGTTTCTAACTGTACAGCATAAGAACAGGACATTTTGTACATTAAGTTGTGTGAGACTTATTAAACAAGTGATTAATTGCCTAATTAAAGTAATCCCTCTTCCCTTACAAAATTGATATCCCTCCATTATTCATTTGCCTATTTAAATGCCTCAAACAATTCTATTGTTTTTAAAATTTTTTATTTTATTTTGAGACACAGCGTGGAACGGGCCCTTTGAGCTGCACCACCCACCATTTTAAGACAAGCCTAATCACAGGACAATTTACGATGAACAATTACCCTTCCAACTGGTAGGTCTTTGGACCGTGGGAGGAAACCGGAGCACCCGGTGGAATCCCACGCGGTCACGGGGAGAACGTACAAACCCCTTACAGACGGCGCCAGAATTGAATTCCGAATTCTGAGCTGCAATAGCGTTGCGCTAATCGCTACGATACCATGGCGCTCAGTGGTGTTTATCCACCACCACCTCTGGCAGTGCATTCCTGGCTCCCAGCACTCTGCACGCTTCCTTTCAGCTGATCCCCACTCAAACTAGAGGGCGTGCCTTAAAAGTTAGATATCTTGACCCTAGGAAACAGGCAAGACCATAAGATATAGGAGCAGAACTAGACTATTCAGCCCATCGAGTCTGCTCTATCATTCCATCATGGCTGTTTTATTATCCCTCTCAACTCCATTCCCCTGCCTTCTCTCGTAACATTTGATGCTTTGACTCATCAAAAACCAATTGGCCTCTGCTTTAAATATACCAAATGACGGCCTCCACAGCCGTCTGTGGCAATGGATTTCACAGATTCACCAGCCTCTGGCTAAAGAAGTTGTCTCTCATCTCTGTTCTAAATGGATGTCCCTCTATTCTGAGGCTGCACCCTCTGGTCTTAGACTCCACCATTGTTGGAAACATACTCTCCAAGCAGGGCTGAAATGGCTAGCAGTTTTAAGGGGCTTGGAAGTAGGTACAGAGGAGATGTCAGGGGTAAGTTGATGTTTTTTTTAAAAAACGCAGAGAGCGGTGAGTGCGTGGAATGGGCTGCTGGCAACAGTGGTGGAGGTGGAATAGATAGGGTCTTTTAAGAGACTCCTGGAGAGGTACATGGAGCTTAGAAAAATAGAGGGCTATGGGTACCCCGAGGTAATTTCTAAGGACATGTTCAGCACAGCTTTGTGGGCTTTTTTACTCAGAGAGTGGTTGGTGCGTGGAATGCACTGCCTGCATCAGTGGTGGAGGCAGAGACACTAGTGAAGTTTAAGCAACTACTAGACAGGTATATGGAGAAATTTAAGGTGGGGGGTTATATGGGAGGCAGGGTTTGAGGATCGGCACATTGTGGGCCGAAGGGCCTGTAATGTGCTGTGCTATTCTATATGTTCTATATATATCTGCAGAATCACTGCTTCCATAACACTACCTGCCCCTCCACCTATCTTTATATCATCTGCAAACTTGGCCACAAAGCCATCAATTCCATGATCCAAATCATTGACATATAGCATGAAAAGCAGTCTCAATACTGACCCTTATAGAACACCACTAGTTACCGGCAAACTGGCTGCCCCTTTATTTCCACTCTTTGCCTCCTGCTAATCAGCCAGTCTTCTATCCATGCAAGTTTATTTCCTATAATGTCATGTACTTTCATCTTGTTCAGCAGCTTCCTCTGCAACAACCTTGTCAAACACCTTCTGAAAATCCAACTGAACAACATCCCTGACTCTCTTCTTCCTATTCAGTCCATTTCCTCAAAGAATTCCAACAGATTTGTCAGGCAAGATTTTCCCTTGAGGAAGCCGTGCTGACTGTGGTCTATTTTGTCATGAGCCTCCAAGTACTCCCAAAACCACATCCTTAACAGTAAAGTCCAAAATCATCTCAACCACTGAGGTCAGGCTGACTGGCCGATCATTTCCTTTCTTCTGCCTTCTTCCCTTCTTACACAGTAGAGTGATATTTGCAACTTTTCAGCCCTCCAGAACCATTCCAGAATCTAGTGATTATTGAAAGATTACCACCAATACCTCCATGATCTCCTTAGCTACCATTTTAAGGTGACTTGCCTACCATCAGAATTTTCATCTTCCCAAGCACCTTCTCCTTAGTATAGCAACTACACTCAATTTTTCCCTGACATTTGTGAATTTCTGGCATACTGCTAGTGTCTTCCACATCAAAGACTGACGCAAAATACTTATTTAAATTCATCTGCCATTTCTTTGGGTACAGTCTCCCCTCAGACTCTGCTGCTCCAGAGAAAACAACCCATGTTTGTTCAATCTATCATTATAATACATGCCCTCTAATCCAGACAGCATCCTGGTAAACCTCTTCTGTACCCTTTCCAAACCCTTCACATCCTTCCCATAATGGGGTGGCCAGAACTGAAAGCAATACTCCAGCTACACCCTAACTGGAGTTTTGTAAAGTTGCAACATAACTTCCCGCTCTGCAACTCAATGCCCCAACTAGTGAAGGGGAGCATGCCCTGTTCCTCCTCTACCAACTCATTGACTTGTGCCACCCACTTCCAAAGTTAAAAAAGCACAAGTACCTTTCTTCCGCTCTGCCATCAGATTTCTGAGCGGACCACGAACTCATGAACACTACATCGCTCTCCTGCTTTTGCAAGACTTTTTAATTTTCTTGTCTTGCACTGCACTGCTGCCACAAAACAACCAATTTCCTGACTTATGTTCCACACGGCGTGGTGGGGTGGAGATGCATCTCTACCAAAGGAGGTGTAAGGTGCTCCTTTCCACTGCTAGTCTGCAGGTCACCCTTGGGCAAGATGTAGCACCTGCTTAGCCCTCCCGATCAGGGTCATGTGAAGCCATGGGAGCAGGTTGTGGATGGTCATATGAGCGGTTGGTGCACATCACAAGGCAGACAATCTCTGAAGAGTATTGATAATGGCTGAGGCCACCTGTCTTGTAAAGACACTGCCCAGAAGAAGGGCAAACCACTTCTCTAGAAAAATTTGTCAGTAACAATCATGGTCATGGAAAGACCATGATCGCCCACATACAATCTGTCCAGGTACCATATCCGATGCAGACTTTGGTGACCATGGTTTTCCATATAGATCTATCCTTTGTATTTTGGATGACTTTCATTTCCTCGATGTGTAGCCACCTGGCTGTGTTTTTGATGTACATAAGCCGAGGTCTTCCTCTAGGTTTACTCCCCTCAATCTTTCCAGCGAGTATGAGTTTTTCCAGTTCATCTTTCCGCATGATGTGTCCTGGGAATCTGAGTTGTCTTTCTCTTATTGTTGGTATGAGTGATCGAACTGCTTGGGCTCTTCTGAGAACTTCTTCATTTGATGTGTGTGGTCCATGATATTTTTAACATTCTCCCGTAGAACCATAATTCAGCTGTTTCTAGTCTCTTTTCCATTGCTGGAGAAATGGTCCAGCATTCACTTCCATAAGTCAGGATAGAATAAATGTAGCACTGCAGTATTCTGTTTTTAGTGTACGTGCTCATCTTTCTGTCTGTTAATATGGTCTTAATTTTTTGGAAAGCTTCTTTTGGCATTGCTATTCTGTATTTGATATCTGTGTCACACCTGCCATTACTTGTTATTAAGCTGCTAAGATATTTGAATTTGTTGACTTGTTTGATGTTTGTATTTCCGATCTTGATCACACATTGTGGGATGTTTGTCTTTCTGGAGATGACCATGCTTTCTGTCTTCTTGGTGTTGATTGAGAGGCCTCTGCGATTACTTTCTGCTGCCACTATAGTGAGTAGTTCTTGAAGTTTTGTTTCTGAGTGCGGTATTAGTACGATATCATCAGCATATCTGATGTTATTTATATTATGTCCTCCAATTCTGAATCCTTTGATGTCTTTGATACTTCTCAGGATATTTTCACTATACAGGTTGAATAAATCTGGTGAAAAGACACAACCTTGCCTGACTCCTCTCATGATATTCACATACTCACTCACTTCTCCTTCTATTCTGATGGATGCTGTCTGGTCCCAGTATAAGTTTCATAAGCAACGTGTATCTTTCCCATCTATGTCAAGATCTTGAAGTATTTCCAGAAGATCTTGCTGTCTGACAATGTCAAAAGCTTTTGTATAGCCAATGAAACATAGGTAGATGTCTTTTTGTACCTGGATGGCTCGTTCACATACAAGACATAATGATGATGTGTTCCACACACACACATCACCCTCTGTGTAAAAAAAACCTACCCCTGACATGCCCCTTTATACTTTCCTCCAATCAGCTTAAAATCATACCCCCTTCATTGTTTTGGCTCACTGTTCCGATGCACATACCTTCTTGATTTAAGAGATTCTGCCTCAACCTTTTCAGCTTTCCCAGTGGCCTGTAGGTGGTTTCCTGCCCTGATCCCTTTCTGCAAAATGTCTTCAAACTGAAGAACAAAAGACAAAGAAAATGTATCACAATTAAAAGCAATAGAATGACCACTGATGTCTAAGTCCATTTAATGTTACTACCCTCCAAGTAAAGGCAGTTCATTACACAGGAGAGAACAGATACTTTATCTGCAACAAGGAACAATCTACAGGACATCTCAGTGAGCCAACTAAAAGCTGGAAAGTTATATTGCATTTAGAGTTAGTTATAAAGTTATTGAGCCCTGTGGCACAGAAATAGGCCCTTTCAGTCTGTTCCGAACTGTTTTGTCTTGTCCCATCTTCTGGCATCCGGACCATAGCCCTTCCATCCATGTACTTATCCAAATTTCTCTTAAATTTTGAAATCAAACCCACATTTACAACTTCTGCTACCAGCTCGCTCCAAACCCTCCGAGTGAAGAAGCTCCCCCCTCATGTCCTCCGTAAAAACTTCACCTTTAACCCATGACCTCTAGTTCTGGTCTCACCCAACCTCAGTGGAAAAAAGCCTGCTTGCATTTAACCCTTCTATACCCCTCATAATTTTGTATACCTCTGTCAAGTCTCCTCTCATTCCCCTACGCTCCAGGGAATAAAGACCTCACCTATTCAAACCTTCCCCACAACTCAGATCCTCAGTCCTGGCAACATCCTTGTAAATTTTCACTGCACTCTTTCAATCTTATTGATATCTTTTCTGTAGGTAAGTGAGTGGAACTGCACACAATATTCCAAATTTTGCTTCAATAACGTCTTATACAACTTCAACATAACATCCAACTCCTGTGCTCAATATATAGAATTATGAAGGCCAATGTGCAGATTGGTGCTGAAAGCATGGTGACACATACGGGCTGCCCACAGCACATCCTCAGGCTGTGTTGGTTATTAATGCTAGCAATGCATTTGG
This sequence comes from Mobula hypostoma, assembly GCF_963921235.1. NCBI lineage: Eukaryota > Metazoa > Chordata > Chondrichthyes > Myliobatiformes > Myliobatidae > Mobula > Mobula hypostoma. Next base: position 34,416,883 of record NC_086116.1, read on the forward strand.
GGAGGGGGGAGGGGGAGACAGACGCACTGACTCCTGGTTTAGTTCTGCCTTGATATCTCATTCCCTCAAGGATCCAAACCCTCCCCATCCCTCTAATTCCCTCCAGTCTTGTGATCCTGTGAGGTATCCGAATTCATCCACACATTTGAGATATCACTGCCAGGCCTGTAAATACACTGTCCAGCAGCCATTTCCTGTCAACCAAGAGTTTCCCCGGGCTGTGGGTGCTCCGAAGGTCAGTGGAAAACTGCCCACATTGGCGAGTCTGAAGCCAGTCAGGGACAGCAGATATCCTTCATGGGACAGCTACATCTTTGAAAAACTGGTAGTTTCACGGTCAGAGTCACACAGCACAGAAACAGGCCCTTCAGCCCAACTAGTCCATGCTCAGAAAGATGATATTCCAAGCTAATCCTATTTACCCATGTTTGGCCCAATAGCCCTCTAAACCGGCGGTTCCCGGCCTACCAGGGTAGGACAATGAATGTAGGGTACCGAGGAGTGTGGTAAAACAGGGGGGTCTAAGGATACAGATCCATACTTCCTTAAAAGTTGGGAACCCCTGCTCTAAACCTTTCCTTTCCATGAACCTGTCCAAGTGCCTTTTAAATGTTGTTAATGTACCTGCCTCAGCCACTTCCTCTGGCAGCTCATTCCATGTACTGACCTCCCTCTGGGTGGAAAAGTTGCCCCTCAGGTTCTGAATAAACCCCATTCCTTTGGGCTGAAGATACAAAAGCCTGAAAGCTCGCCCCACCAGGCACAAGAAGAGCTTTCACTCTGCTGTTATAAGACTATTGAAAGGTTCCTTAGTACGACAAGATGGACTCTTGATCTTACAATCTACCTCGTTATGATCTTGCATCTTATTGCCTATCCACACTGTCTTTCCTCTGTGGTTGTTACGCTTTATTCTGCTTTCTGTTATTGCTTGCCTTGTCCTACCTCAATGCACTGTGTAATGATCTGATCTCTATGGATGATATGAAAGAGGTTTTTCACTGTATCTTGGTACATGTGACAACAATAAACCTATACTAATTCTGTCTCTACCCTTCATTAGTTTATACACCTGTATAAGATCATCCCTTATCCTCCTACGCTTCAACCAGAGAAGTCCCAACCTGCCCAACCACTCAGTCCTGAATCCCAGCAACAGTGTTACAAACCTCTTAGTCACAAGTCCTGACAGCACCCTCAGAAACCGCAACCATTGTTAGAAGTCTTGTTTACACTAGTACTAGGTCATATTCCATTCCAAACAGGTCTAGTAACTGACAGTTTGCTCTCCTCTTCCTCCTTCATCTCAGTTGGAATCATTCTACCCTTAGTGACCACACCCTCTGTTGCCACACTTAAGATTTCGTCCCCAAACCTTCCCACTTCCTTCTCTTCCTCGGCTGTTCTTCAAAACCCAGCTCGGTATCTCCTTCTGTGACCAGCCAACATCTCAGAGATGGTGCACTGCATTAAAGATGCAAGATAAATCAAGTTTTTAAAAAAAAATTCAGCTTAAGAATCAGAATCAGGTTTATTATCCCAGTCTTATACAACGTGAAATTATAAACACAAGAGGTTCAGCAGATGCTGGAAATCTGGAGCAACACACACACACACAATGCTGGAGGAGCTCAGCAGGTCAGGCAGCATCCATGTAGAGGAATAAACAGATGAGACCTTTCACTAGGAGCTGAGAAAATGAAAGATGGAAGAAGACGAGGATTTCTGACATCTCCAGCTTCCTTAAGATTTGTACAGCAGAGAAACAGGCCCTCAACCCATCATGTCCACGACAACCCATCATGTCCATGACAACCGCCTAGTCCCTATCTGAGGGCAGGTGAAGTTAGAAACCACGTGGGACGAGGAGGTGGTGAAGGTGTCATCTTTAACCTCTCCTTGGTCCACCCATCACTTAGGGCTCGTGTCTCACCCCTCCCCTTTCCTTTACACCGCCCACCTCCCTCTCCAGCTTTAAGTGTGTTCAGCAACTACACCTTAGGAAGCTTCTTATAAACACAAGAGATTCTGCAGATGCCAGAAATCTAGAGCAACATACACAAAGTGCTGGAAGAACTCAGCAGTTCAGGCAACAGCTATGGAAATGAATAAATATTTCAATCAAGATCTTCATCAGAAAGGAAGGGGGCAGAAACTAGAATCCAGAAAAGAAAGGGGCTGGTATCCATCATTAAGGAACCTCATCACCCAGCTCAAGTCTTGCTACCATCAGGAAGGAGGTACAGGAGCCTGAAGACACACACTCAATGATTCAGGAACAGCTTCTTCCCCTCTGCCATCAAATTTCTGAATGAACGTTGAACCCGTGAACACTAACTACCTCAGTACGTTTTTATTTCTATTTTTGCATTACTTATTTAATTTAACTGATTATATGCAGTGGCATGCAAAAGTTTGGGCACCCCGGTCAAAATTTCTGTTACTGTGAATAGCTAAGTGAGTAAAAGATGACCTGATTTCCAAATGACAAAGTTAAAGATGATACATTTCTTTAATATTTTAAGCATGAAAACTTTTTTATTTCCATCTTTTACAGTTTCAAAATAGCAAAAAAGGAAAAGGGCTTGAAGCAAAAGTTTGGGCACCCTGCATGCAGTACTTAGTAACACCCCCTTTGGCAAGTATCACAGCTTGTAAATGCTTTTTGTAGCCAGCTAAGAGTCTTTGAAGTCTTGTTTGGGGGATTTTCGTCCACTCTTACTTGCAAAAGGCTTCTAGTTCTGTGAGATTCTTGGGCCATCTTGCATGCACTGCTCTTTTGAGGTCTATCCACGGATTTTCGATGATGTTTAGGTTGGGGGACTGTGAGGGCCATGGCAAAACCTTCAGCTTGCGCCTCTTGAGGTAGTCCATTGTGGATTTTGAGGTGTGTTTAGGATCATTATCCTGTTGTAGAAGCCATCCTCTCTTCATCTTCGGCTTTTTTACAGACGGTGTGATGTTTGCTTCCTTTGCTCATTGCAGCCAAAAAGTTCTATTTTAACTTCATCAGTCCACCAGACTTGTTTCCAAAATGCATCAGGCTTGTTTAGATGTTCCTTTGAACCTTTTGAATAGAACTTTTTGGCATGTTTGGAGAAAAAAGGGTGCAGAATTTCATGAAAAGAACACTTCTCCAACTGTTAAGCACGGGGGTGGATCGATCATGCTTTGGGCTTGTGTTGCAGCCAGTGGTACGGGGAACATTTACTGGTAGAGAGAAGAATGAATTCAATTAAATACCAGCAAATTCTGGAAGCAAACATCACACCGTCTGTAAAAAAGCCGAAGGTGAAAAGAGGATGGCTTCTACAACAGGATAATGAACCTAAACACACCTCAAAATCCACAATGGACTACCTCAAGAGGTGCAAGCTGAAGGTTTTGCCATGGCCCTCACAGTCCCCCGACCTAAACATCATCGAGAATCTGTGGATAGACCTCAAAAGAGCAGTGCATGCAAGACGGCCCAAGAATCTCACAGAACTAGAAGCCTTTTGCAAGGAAGAATGGGCGAAAATCCCCCAAACAAGAATTGAGAGACTCTTAGCTGGCTACAAAAAGCATTTACAAGCTGTGATACTTGCCAAAGGGGGTGTTACTAAGTACTGACCATGCAGGGTGCCCAAACTTTTGCTTCGGGCCCTTTTCCTTTTTTATTCTGAAACTGTAAAAGATGGAAATAAAACAGTTTTCTTGCTTAAAATATTAAAGAAATGTGTCATCTTTAACTTTATGCCTTTTGGAAATCAGCTCATCTTTTACCTGCTTAGCTATTCAGAGTAACAGAAATTTTGACCAGGGGTACCCAAACTTTTGCATGCCACTGTATATGTGTGTAAATATATATTATACACACACTCACAATGTAATTCCCATTTTTTCCTCTATTATTTTGTATTATATTGTATTGCTACCGCAAAGACAAATTTCACAACACATGCTGATGATATTAAAGCAACATACATCAAAGTTGCTGGTGAACGCAGCAGGCCAAGCAGCATCTATAGGAAGAGGCGCAGTCGACGTTTCAGGCCGAGACCCTTCGTCAGGACTAACTGAAGGAAGAGTGAGTAAGGGATTTGAAAGCTGGAGGGGGAGGGGGAGATGCAAAATGATAGGAGAAGACAGGAGGGGGAGGGATCCCCCTCCCCCTCCAGCTTTCAAATCCCTTACTCACTCTTCCTTCAGTTAGTCCTGACGAACGGTCTCGGCCTGAAACGTCGACTGCGCCTCTTCCTATAGATGCTGCCTGGCCTGCTGCGTTCACCAGCAACTTTGATGTATGTTGCTTGAATTTCCAGCATCTGCAGAATTCCTGTTGTCTGATGATATTAACCTGATTCTGAATCTGAAGGAAGAAAGAATGAGGTAGTGTTTATGGGTTTGCAAACATTAAAGATTTTTAAGAAAAAAAAAGCCATTAGCAGAACTAATTAGAATTGATCTAGATATTATGGGTTTTAGAGTTAATCAGGAGGAATATAAAATTAATCTTTTTGCCGATGATGTTTTGATCTATTTAACAAATCCACAACATTCGTTACATAAATTATCTTCTAGATTGGATGAATATGGGAAGGTATCAGGTTACAAAATAAATTGGGATAAAAGTGAAATTTTACCTCTTACTAAAGGAGACTATAGTCAATGTCGATTAGTAACCCAATTTAGATGGCCGGTAAATGGTATAAAGTATTTAGGTATAAGACTTGATAATGATCTAAAGAATTTATATAAATTTAATTATTTACCACTATTGAAAAAAATTCAAGAAGATCTTGACAAATGGATGATATTACCAATAACATTAGTAGGTAGAGTCAATGTTGTAAAAATGAATATATTTCCTAGATTACAGTATTTGTTTCAAACATTACCAATACAATTGCCACAGAAATTTTTTCAAGAGTTAAATAAATGTGTGAGAAAATTTCTTTGGAAAGGTAAAATGTCAAGAATATCATTGGAAAACTTGACATGTAAATTTGGGTTAGGAGGGTTACAACTTCCAAACTTTAAAAACTATTATAAAGCAAATCAACGTAGATTTATTGCATCTTTCTTCGATGTTCGAAAACCAGCATGGATTAAAATAGAACTAGACAAGATAGGAGAAAATAGACCTGAAGATTTTATATATAAATGGGAATCTAAATCGATACGGGAAAAGAAAGAATCTCCTATATTAACACATTTGATTGATCTATGGAAGATGATAAATGTTGACAATGAAACACAGAAATCTCTATTAGCAAGGAGACCTTTGTTCCAAAACAGACTTATTCCTTTTACAATGGACAATCAACTTTTATATAATTGGTACCAAAAAGGGATTAAATTTATAGGAGATTGTTTTGAACGAGGTATATTGATGTCATTTGAACAATTAAAGGATAAATATAAAATATCTAATAATACTTTCTTTTGTTACTTTCAATTAAGGGCTTACTTAAAAGGTAAGCTGGGTCAAACAATGTTTTTGCCAAAACCTAATGAAATTGAAATTTTAATTCAAAAAGGGAAAATTAAAAATTTATTTCTTGTATGTATAATTTGATTCAAGAACAATTAAACAAGGAACCCATAAGTCAAAGCAAAAATGGGAAACAGATCTGAATATTATTATTGATGAAACAAATTGGTCAAGACTTTGTCTTGACAGTATGACAAATACAGTAAGTGTTCGACTTAGATTAGTACAATATAATTTTTTACACCAATTATATATTCCACCGCAAAAAATAAATAGATTAAATTCAAATCTATCTGATAAATGTTTTCGGTGTAATCAAGAAATTGGTACTTTTTTACATTCTACTTGGTCTTGTTTTAAAATTCAACCCTTTTGGATAAATTTAAGAATCTTATTGGAACAAATTACTGCAACTCAACTTCCACATAACCCTGTATTATTTTTATTAGGTGATATTGAAGGGATAAAACCGAAACTTAAATTGAATAAATATCAGAAAGAATTTATAAAAATTGCATTGGCAGTAGCTAAGTAGACTATAGCAGTTACTTGGAAATCTGATTCGTATTTAAGTATGGATCGTTGGAATAATGAAATGGCTAGTTCTATTCCACTCGAAAAAATTACTTATAATTTAAGAGATAAATATGTAACATTTTTGAATATTTGGCGCCCTTATTTACAAAAGATAGGATGGCATATTTAAGTGCTCCGATAAAGACTTTGGTCACTTGGGGAAAGTAACGAATAATTATACCAAATTTATTTTGAATCCCATGGAGCATGTGGAAACCTTCCAATACCCAGGCGGCTCTTTTTTTTTTTCTTTTTCTTTCTTTTTAGGTAGGACTATATATGGTAGGGGGAGGGTTAAGGGGAGGGGGGAGGGTAGATTCTTTTTTTTTCATGTATTCTTTTTGAAAATTCAATAAAAATTATATTACAAAAAAAAGGAAAAAAAAGACATTTTAAAGGAGTGAAGTTCATTCACGAACACTGAGCTGACATCAAATGGTCTACTCACAACTCCCTAATCTCTTCATATGTCTTGCCAATGGGCACCACATTCGGATAGATGGTCACAGGTTGTATGTACGAGATGAAATCCTTAATCTGGCAGCAAAGGGAAGAATGAGGGAGAAGGTAAAAGAGAAATTTAAAAAAGTTAACAAAAGATGGAATGTAAACATGTTTGAGATCACAGGGCAGAGAGGTGGCACTGTGGTTAATACATCGCTTTACAGCACCAGACATCAGTGATTGGGTTCAATTCCTGCCTCTCTCTTTACGGAGTTTATATGTTCACCCTGTGACCGTGTGGGTTTCCTCCGGGTGCTCCATTTCTCCACTCCCCCCGCCCCCAAAGTTCAGAGATGTTCCAGTCAGGATTACTGTTATGTTGGTGCGGAAGCATGGCGACACTTGCGGGCTGCCCAGCATAATCCTCACTGATTTGATTTGATACAAACAGCACATTTCACTCTATGTTTTCATGTACATGTGGACAAATAAAGCTAATTTTTAAAATATCTTTTTCTCTACGACACCTCACCAATGGTGCAGAGGTCATGAAAATCATTACTGCAGATCACTTGTTGCTTATTATGCCTCCCATACTGAGGGGCACAATCTCAACCTCAAAACAAAGTACACATGAGGGTTTGTGGTTTATCAAATCGTACAAGTAAATGTGCCATCTGCTTAGGAATTGCTGGGTAATTTCCAGCAGAACAAAGCATTGTCATTTTTCAGTTTTACTGTGTTTACAGGAGAGGGGGTGGACAGTCCAGTCACATTGTCACAAGTACTGAGATACAGTGAAAATCTTGCCATACATAATTACACTGGAAAGCAAGAGGAAATATGATTTAATACTTAGAAATATTTGCTTCATATTCCTGTGTGCCATGATCTGACTAAAACAAGTTAACAGTCTCCTTTCTGAGGGTGCAGGTGCTGGAATCTAGAGCAACACACAAATTTCTACAGCAGTACCGTGGAGAGCATTCTAACTGGCTGCATCGCCATCTGGTACGAAAGGGGCCACTGCACGGGATCGAAATAAGCTGCAAAAAGTTGTAAACACAGTCAGCTCCATCATGGGTCTGCTTAGCTTTGATGTCTTCAAGGAGCGATGCCTCGAAAAAGGCAGCATGCATCATCAAGGACCCCTAGATGCCCTTTTCTCATTGTTACCATCAGGGAAGAGGTACAGGAGCCTGAAGGCACACACTCATTGATTCAGGAACAGCTTCTTCCCCTCTGCCATCTGATTCTGAATGGACATTGAACCCATGACCACTACCTCACTATTTTTTCTTTTTTCTCTCTCTCTTTGGCACTACCTATTTAATTTTTAAAAAATAAACACACCTACTATAATTTAGTTTTTATTGTTATGCATTGCATTGTACTGCTGCTGCAAAACAACACATTTCATGACATATGCCGGTGATATTAAAACTGATTCTGAAAAGCTGGAGGAACTCAGCAGGCCAGGCAACATTTGTACGAGGGAACTGGACAGACACTGTTTCGGGTCGAGACCATTCATCTGGAGCAGTATCAGAGGTGGATAAACTTGGACTGAGCTTCACCTTCTGTCCAGTTGCTCACTGGTGCCTGGTGAAGATCTACGGAAGGGAACATATCCAATTTCATTGCCCGCCTCCTCACTAATTCCAAGTGTTCCACTGGACCGTAAAATTGTTCTTTTCTTTGTGTTTTGAAATTTCTGATGCCTGCTTGTATTTTGTCTATGTGCATAAATTGTTCTTTGCGTTTCCTAGTGGTTACAGTTCTGTGAGTTATTCTGGAAGCTTCTAGCGCATATTATTTGAATAGGGGCTATCTGATCCCAACTTCCGGTTACTACGGCTCTACCGAATGCATGCAACAGCTTTCTGGTGGTCAAAAACTTAAGAAATCTGACTAAAAACATTGCTAGAAGCACTTTTTCCTGAGGTAAATTGTGTAAAATTATCACTGTGAACAGTGAATGGGGGACCGATGGCGAGGTGAGTTCGGGGGGTAGTGGGTTGCAGAATCGATGCAGATGGAGTGAGCCAGTCAGAGAGAAATCGGGACAGTGGAGCTCCGATGCCCATACAATTGGTCTGGGTGATGGGTTGGATTGCTCTGGGTGCCAAGAGGAGAAGTCAGGGCAGGAGATTCAGTGCCCATACGACTGGCCTGGGTGCATGGTTGGATCACTCTGGGTGATGGGCTGATTTGAAGAGCTTGAGAGCAGCTTCAGGCTGGATGGTGAAATCTGGGCCTGGAGCAAGTCCCTGGGCGGCACGGTCTAGGCTCCGAGCCTTTCGCTGCAGCGGTGCCCAGGTCCTAGTGCGAGGTATGATACGTTGTTTAGACAATTTAATGCTGGCCTAGAATGGAGGTGGGAGCCAATTTTGCTCGCTCTCCACGATGTTCACTCCTCTCTCCAGGGTGCCAGAGCCTTTCACTGTTCTGTTGCTTCGTCAATTTAGACAGAAAAGACATAGTGCAGGGATCTGGGACTAGAGCTGATATCGCTCCTTCTCCATGATGGTCACCCCTCTCTCCATGGCGCTAAGACTATGAAGACTGGCCCAACTGTTGTGCTCTGTGCCCGCTAATATGATGATCTGACAAGCAAGGCTTTGGGCCTACTCCAGATTGCTCCAGGGTTTGGATGTGAGGACTCAATTTTGGTTTCAATTGTTGTTGTTCGCTTCAGTTGTTTGCATGATTTGTGTTTTTTTTCCCTCTTGTATTGGGTTAAAATTAGGTTCTTTCGGGTTTCTCGCTTTGTGGCTACCTGTGAGGAAGCAAATCTCAAGGCTATATAATTTATAGTCTTTGATAATAAATGTACTTTCAATCTTTGAATGTGATTGGTGAACTCTTACCTACAAATTTGAATGGAATGTCTGTTATCTGTGGTATAAGAGCAAAGCACATTGGCTTGCCATCTTCGCTTTGTTATTTTCTGCCGTTGCTACTGGACTCTTGCTACTCGCCCTTTCCAGTTCTTTTGCTCTCTTAAAATGATGGCAAAGCAGTAAGTTTTATGACTTCTGAATCAAAACATCAGAATCTAACACTTGCTAGAAATGACCATGAGCACCTGACTATACAGAAAGCTCAATGGAAACACGAAGAACAATTCCAAGTTTGATTAATGTGAAAATTAATATTCTAGAATTAAGAATATGCTTTCAGAAAAAGGGTCTCCCTTTCTATTGCTTCCCACAGAGCAGGGGTTCCCAAGCTGGGGTCCAAAGACCCTTTGCTTAATAATATTGGTCCATAGCATAAAAGTATTGTTCCATGGCCTAAAAAAGGCTGGAAACCCCTGCCACAGAGCTGATTTATTATGTCTCTCAATCTCATTCTTTCCATAACTTGGCCTGACTAATCAAGAACCTATCAGCTTCCACTTTAAATATACCCAACCACTAGGCCTCCACAGCTGTCCTTGGCATTGAATTCCACAGCTTCACCAACCTCTGGCTAAAGGAATTCCTCCTCATCTCTTTAGGATAGAGATTCTCTTGACATCTCTGTTCTTCTCGCAGAGCCCTACAGTACAGAAATTTAAGGAAGGGAGGAGGAATTTATTCTGTGGAGTACAGAGACTATATTCTCTAACCCGCCAGCTGATGGTGTAGTCATATCAGCACCAGACTTCTAGGTGAGTGGTCCAGGGTTCAAATCTGGCCAGCTCTTTGCACACTTTCCATCTGTGCTGGGTTGAGCATCGAGCTAGCAAGTCAGCCTCATAAAAAAAAAACAGACGAAGTGCTAAAGAAACTGCAAGGTTGCCGCCCGATGTGCCACAAGGCACGGACAGGTATAACAATTCTCTAAGGAGTAGTGAAAGTGGAGTCATTTTATTCAAGAACGAGTAGGAAAGATTTTTAGTCTATGGATGAGTCTTCGATTACGGGGACAAGCAGGAAAATAACAGAAGTCACAATCTGTTCACTAATTCCAATTTCTCCAACTTCCGATAACTTTTCCCCTCCCCCTTCCCTCTTCTATTCCCAACTCTGACTCTTCTCCTCACCTGACTATCACCTCACCCTGGTGGCCTTCCTCCTTCCTTTTTCCCCACGGTCCACTCTCCTCTGCTATCAGATTCCATCTTCTCCAGCCCTTCGTCTTTTCCACCTATCACCTCTCAGCTTCTTACTTCATCCCCCCTCCCCCACCAGTCTGGCTTTACCTATCACTTTCTAGCTTGTTCACCTTTCCCTTCCCCCTCTCACCTTCTCATTTTGGCATCTCCCCCCTTCCTTTCCAGTCCCGATGAGGGGTCTCGGCTTGAAGCGTTGACTGTTTATTCCTCGCTATAAAAGCTGCCTGACTTGCTGAGTTCCTCCAGCATTTTGTGTGAGTGTGTGTTGCTCTGGATTTCTAGCATCAGTCACACCCTGACTAATTGGTGGCATATTCTCAAGGGGGTGAGCGACAGTCCTACTTCCATTTCTGAGGCACAAAATGCCTCAGGAACATTAAATGAACTTGAAATTTAAAAATCTTTCTGCATTACCTCGCTGAATGAGGAGTGAAATGAGAAACAGGCCCGGTACGAACTCTCCCCAGTCCTGAAAACAACAAACACAGTAAATGGCTTTGTTTCAAATTGAGCAGATTTGTCAATTCTGTGAACTGACCAAACAACACAGACCAGTTCAACAGCATTCAAAGCATTGAGGCAGGGCGGTTTCCAGATTAAACATCTCGTGTATAGAATGGATTTTGTTTTTTTAAAATTCTAGTTGTGACCTTTCTCATAAAAAATGTAAGTATAATTTATGCTTTTGTTGTGAATGTTGCTTATCTGGTGCTGTGCCTGTGATGCTGAGGCAAGCAAGTTTTTCAGTGCATCTGTGCAGATATGGACTTGTGCAGATGACAATCAACTTGACTTTTATGTCTTTGAGAAAGGAGAACTGTACAGAGGAACAGGTCTTTCACCCACAGTGTTGTACTGATCGAATTAAACTAGTGACTAAACACCTAATTAAACTAATCCCTTCTGCCTACACAATGTCCACGTCCTTCCATTCCCGGCATACTTGCCAACCTATTCAAGACCCTCCTGAACACCTCCAACATATCTAGCTCCAACACCACCTCTGGCAGTACATTGTAGGCACCATTCGCTCTATGCTTAAATAAAAGCTTTGCCCTACGTATCTCCTTTGAACTTGCCTCCTCTCACCGTAAATGTCCTCAGGTTTGTACAAACCCTTCAAGAGGACCATAACCTTGTCATAGGGTTTGGAGTCTTGCGTGCCTCAATGCCCCGGAGAGCTTTGCTGGTTGGAGCCAGGGCTTTATGCTTTGGCGCTTGGCAGCATCACCCAGGTCAAATAAGTCAAAGGGTAGAGGTCAGACTAAGAGTGGTCCTCCGCTCCCTCCAGATCAACAACCTGGACTGGTAAAACAAAATTGTTACAAAATAGCAATGAAGAATCCTTCTACATCTGAGTGCGATGGTATTCCTGAGTCTCCATCCAGGACCTGTATGGCCAACAGCAGTGAAAAGCTGAATCGGGAAGCTACTGACACGATGAAGGAAGCCCTGAACATCACCAAAGACAGAGGACCTTCATCGCTGCCCTAAATGCTAGCAGCGTACCAGGCCAGACATGCACAAACACTTCAAGCAATACATATCAAAGTTGCTGGTGAACACAGCAGGCCATGCAACATCTCTAGGAAGAGGTACAGTCGACGTTTCGGGCCGAGACCCTTCGTCAGGACTAACTGAAAGAAGAGCTAGTAAGAGAATGAAAGTGGGAGGGGGAGGGGGAGATCCAAAATGATAGGAGAAGACAGGAGGGGGAGGGATGGAGCCAAGAGCTGGACAGGTGATAGGCAAAAGGGATATGAGAGGATCACGGGACAGGAGGCCCAGGGAGAAAGAAAAGGGGGAGAGGGGGAAAAACCCAGAGGATGGGCAAGGGGTATAGTGAAGGGGACAGAAGGAGAAAAAGGAGAGAGAGAAAAAGAATGTGTGTATATAAATAAATAAATAACGAATGGGGTACGAGGGGGAGGTGGGGCATTAGCAGAAGTTTGAGAAGTCAATGTTCATGCTATCAGGTTGGAGGCTACCCAGACGGAATACAAGGTGTTGTTCCTCCAACCTGAGTGTGGCTTCATCTTTACAGTAGAGGAGGTCGTGGATAAACCTATCAGAATGGGAATGGGATGTGGAATTAAAATGCGTGACCACTGGGAAATCCTGCTTTCTCTGGCGGACAGCGTGTAGATGTTCAGCAAAGCGGTCTCCCAGTCTGCGTCAGGTCTCGCCAATATATAGAAGGCCACATCGGGAGCACCGGACGCAGTACATCACCCCAGCCGACTCACAGGTGAAGTGTCGCCTCACCTGGAAGGACTGTTTGGGGCCCTGAAAACACTTTATCATTACCAGTATAAAGGCCTACTTTACACAGATCTCTTGCAATGTTCAGAATCCTGGCATGGTTTGGAGATCTAATGCAAAAGCAACTCCCCCACCACCCCCCCAACCTCTCTAACTGCTGCCGAGTGGAGTGTGGTGAATAGCAGTGGATGTTTCCTCCGGGTGCTCTGGTTTCCTACCACATTCCAGAGACGTACAGGTTAGGGTTAGTGAGTTATGGGCACGCTGTGTTGGCACTAGTAACACGGCAACACTGGGGTGGGGGGGGGAGGAATGCCCCCAGAACACCTTGGTCGGTGTTGGTCGTGGGCGCGAAGGACACATTTCATGGGACGTTTCGACGTAACTGTGAGAAATAAAGCTAATCTTTATTATACCTTTATTCCTACGAGACCTCAGCAGTGGTGCAGAGGTCACAAAAGTCGTTACTCCAGATTGCTTGTTGTTCATGCTGAGTCCCATATCGAGGAGCACAGCCTCAACCTCAAAACAAAGTCCACACGAGGGTTTGTGGTTTTTCAAGTTGTTCAAGTGAAAGCACCATCTGCTTAGGAATTTCTGGGTAATTTACACCAGAACAAAGCTTTATCTCGTCAATTTTCAGTTTTACCGGGATTATTGGGGGTGGTGGGGGTGGTGGGAGGGATGGCTCAGAGTCAACAATGAAGTGTTAGATTTGTGAAGCTGCTTTTCACCAAGGCATTGTGAAGATCCCTACCACTCATCATCAATCTCCTTGACCCACTACTGTCAAGAAAGAAGATACAGGAGCATCAGGACAGGGGCTGCCAGACTGGGTAACATATTCTCCCCTCAGGCTGTGAGACTAACAAATACCCTGCCACCACTGAGGTCTCCTCACTAGGACGATGAGCTGTTTACTGTGCTGTTTACCTGTGCTGTGTACTATATGCACGCAAATTAAAATATTTGAGTGACTTATTTATGGTAATATTTTGTTTATGTGCCGTGTGTGATATGCGTTTTGCGGGTGCACTGTGGTCCGGAGGAACGTTGTTTCGTTTGGTTGTATACATATTGCTTTCCAGCAACACTTTCCCTCTGAACAGCCGACCAACTTCTGCCGCCAGGATTCACCTTCAGCTCAGCAAACATAAGCTATAAATTGAACGGTCTGTAAAAATCCATCCACTCCAAGAGCCTGTACAAAGAACATTTTCTGCAAAAACTGAACGCTTTCCGTGAATCACCCCGCATGATTTAACCTTAAGTGTTCAGCAAAACAATCCAATGGTCTGTACAAGTTTTAGATTTGGAACCAGAAGTCCATAAGATACAGGAGCAGATTTAGGCCATTCGGCCCATGGAGTCTGCTCCACCATTCCAACATGGGCTGATTTATTTTTCCTCTCTTTCCCATTCTCCCCATAATCATTGACGCCCTTACTAATCAAGAACCTATCAACCTCCACTTCAGATATACCCAGTAACTTGGCCACCACAGTGGCAATAAATTCCTCCTCATCCCTGTTCAGAAAGACGTCCTTCTATTCTGAGGCTACATCCCCTGGTCCTAGACTCCCCCACCATAGGAAACATCCTCTCCATGTCCACTCTATCTAGAGCTTTCAGTAATTGAGAGCTTTCAACGAGATCCCTCCTCATTCTTCAGAGCTCTGTCGAGAACAGGCCCCGAGACATCCAACACACCTCATGCATTAAGCTGCGGCTGTATATTCACCTGACAATGACACTGGTGCTTTTCATCCTTTCCCCAAACCACATTGTGGAAGGTTTGATGGAGATGATACGAAGTGGAGTCCCATCCTTGGCCTTGATTCCACACGGAAGCCTGTTTCCGCGAGCAAAGTATTCGTCCTGGCAAAAACACCAATACACAAATTGGAAGGAGAGGTGCTTGACCATGAACATTATTATTAAAACCAGATACCCTCATAGAGTGTGCCATCAGAGAAAGCACTCTGTCCCGATGCATCACGGCTTGGTTCGCTCTGCACGTGACCACAAGAAACTGCAGAGCTGTGGACACAGACATCACGGAAACCAGCCTCCCCTCCATTGCCTCCCTCTCCACTTCTTGCAGCATCAGCAAGGCAGCCAACATAATCAAAGATCCCCCACTCACCCCCGGACATTCTCAACTCTTCTCTCCCATCGGGAAGAAGATACAAAAGCCTGAAAGCACACATCACCAATCTCAAGGACAGCTTCTATCCCACTGGTTCCTGAACGGACCTCTTGTACAGTACACTGGACTAATGGCCTCGCAATCTACCTTGTAATGATCTTGCACTTGGTCGCTGACCTGCTTTTGGTTGTTTTTACATGTGAACGCAAGAAACTGCAGAGAGCTGAGGACATAGCTCAGCACATCATAGGAGTCCCTCTATGGGCTCCATCTATACTTCTCCCTGCCTCAGTAAAGGAGCCAACATAATCAAAGACCTCACCCAGACATACGTTCTGCTCCCCACTCCAGAAGATAAATAACTCTGAAAGCATGCATCACCAGGCTCAAGGTCAGCTTCTAACTAACGGTTAATGGACTCTTGTACGATAAGATGGACTCCTGGCCTCACTGTCTCCCTCATTATGATCTTGCACCTTATGGTTTACGTGCTTTTACACTTTATTCTGCACTGTTGGTGTTACACCTACCTCAACGCACTGTGTAATGATCTGATCTGTGTGAACAGTACGCAAGACAGGTTTTTCCACTGTATCTCGGTACAGTTAACAATAATGAACCAATGAACCCTTCAACCACACATACACTAACAACAGCCTGCATTTATATCGCACGTGTCACATCCCAGACGGTTATCCAGCAGGTGTGAGTGTAAATGTAAATTTGAGCCCTAGCCAGGAAGGGATACAGAACATGGAACGTTACAGGATAGTACCAATCCTTCGGCCCATGATGTCGTTCCTGCCTTTTAACCTATTGTGAGATCAATCGAACCGTTCTCTCCCACATAGCCCTCCATTTTTCTACCATCAATGTAGGGACAGGTGGTCAGAGAAATAAGGAATAATGCAGGTAAAATCTGTTGAAGTTACTGTACCCTGGGGTATCTGCAGGCGTGAATCTGTGTCAGTCTGTCCGTTGTCACATGATATAGAATCTCTGGCATATTTTTGAACATGTCCAGCTTGTTAAGATGAACCTGGAAAAAGAAATGCAAAACAAACCCAAAAAATGTTCATTCCACAAATAGAGGGTAGAATCATGGTCTCATTTGGCTTCTTACATGAAAGGACTGACTTACTAGGAAAGGCTGAGCAGTTGAAGGTGGTAAAGCACAAGAAGTCACCTCAAAAAACACAAAGTTTTGGGGGGCTCTGATGAAGGGTCTTGGGCTGAAATGTCAGTTGTTCATTTCCCTCCCTAGATGCTGCCTGATCTGTTGAGTTCCTCCAGCATCTCTGTGTATTATCAAGATTTTCAGCATCTGCGGAATCTCTTGTGTTAATGGGTAGATGCTAAAAGGGCTCTCTCCCTAGGGGGACATGTGATGGTGGGAGGGGTGGTTTCTGGAAAAAAAAAGAGATCTATTTAAGACACCAAGGAGGATTTCCTCAGTGTAATACAGTAAGAAACTGACTTTTCGGCCTATTCTGTCTATTCCAGCCGTCTAACCCCATTTACCAGCACTTGAAGACTTCTCTATTTTGGTAATTCAAGTGCGCGACCAGGTACTTGTGAGAGAGTCTGCCACCAACTCCACAAGAACCCCTCTGTCAGTGCCTTCCTGATTCCAGTCACCTCCAGGTAAAAACATTCAGAATCAGGTTTATTACCACTGATGTATGTCGTGAAATGTGTTGTTTTGTGGCAGCAGTACAGTGCAATACACAACAAATTACTACAAGTTACAAGAAGAAATAAAAAAAAGTAGTGCAGAAACAGAAAAAAACGAGAGGTGGTGTTCATGGACCATTCAGAAATCTGATGGTCAAGGGGAAGAAGCAGTTCTTGAAACACTGAATGTGGGTCTTCAGGCTCCTGAACTTCCTCCCTGATGGTAGTAATGAGAAGATGGCATGAGGGTGAGGGTCCTTAAGATGGATGCTACTTTCTTCATAGATGGAAGCATCACCTATGAAAGATGTCCTCGATGGTGGGGAGGGTTGTGCCCATGACAGAGGTGGCTGAGTCTACAATTTTCAATGTTTTTGGTGTTCCTGTGCAGTGGTGCCTCAACACCAGATGGAGATGCAGCCAGTTAGAAAGCTCTCCACGGTACATCTGTAGAAATTTATGAGTGTCTTTTGGTGACACACCAAACCTCCTCAAACTCCTAATGAAATGTAGCCACTGGTGCACTTTCTTTGTAACTGTATCAAAATGCTAGGCCCAAGACAGATCTTCAGAGATGCTGACTCCCAGGACCTTGAGGTTGCTCACCCTTTCCACTGTAGGTCCCTCAATGAGTTTCCCTCGACTTCTCATTCCTAGTTCACAATCAATTCCTCACATCCCCTCTGAACATTTTCCACCCTACCCTATGGCCTCCAGTTTTTGTAACCTCTTACGGGAGAAATGTTTTCCAACTGATGAGTCCTGGTGAAGGGTCTCGGGTTGAAACGTTGGCTGTTGATTCATTTCCATAGACACTGCCTGACCTGCTGAGTTCAATACAGTGCAATACCTAAAAACTTGCTATAGTTTGCAATAGGAAATATGTAATAATTTGTGTAAAAAGTGAGGTGGCGTTCATAATTTATGATCCACACAGAAATCTGATGGCAATGAATTCCACAGATTCACCAAGGAATTCCTCCTAGTCTCTATTCTGAGGGAATGCTTTTCTATTCTGAGGCTGTCCCTCCTGGTCCGAGACTCTCCCACTACCGGAAACATCCTCTTCACCTGCCATCTATCCAGGCCTTTCAGCGGTGGAACCTGGATCACTGAATACCAGCAGACTTGAACTTCAGACGCACTGCATAAGGGGAGCAGGCAGGAAAGTGGAACCAAGGGCAAGATGATTAAAGTTTAAATTCCTAATCCTGGGAATAAGGAGGGAGCATTAACCCTACAGTTGTGAGGATCCCCTTTGAACATTCCCAAAGAAACACTGTGCAGTCATTGTTATCACACAGGAGGTGCAGCACTAATGCACAAAAATCTCCCACAAACCGTTAAGGACTTAATCAGCTGCTGTGGTTATAGCCTCCCCACCGGTGAGCACATCTACCCGGAGCGCTGTCGCAGGAAAGCAGCATCCATTGAGGACTCTCACCATCCAGGTCATGCTCTCTTTTTGCCGCTCCCATCAGGCAGGTGGTACCGGAGCCTCAGGACTCACTATTCCAGGTTCAGGAATAGTTATTATCCCTCAATCATCAGGCTTTTGAGTAACTTCACTCAACTTCACTTGCCTCATTACTGAAATGTTCCCACAACCAATAAAATCACTGTCAAGGATTTGTCACGCCATGTTCTTCATATTTATTGCTTATTTATAATTACTATTTTGGTTTTTTTTTATTTTTGCATTTGCAGAGTTTGTTATCTTTTGCACATTTATCCATCTTGAGTGCGGTTTTTCATTGAATCTATTGTGTTTCTTTGTATTTGCTGTGAATGCCTGCAAGGAAATGAAATGAATCTCACGGTTGTATATGGTGACAGATATGTACCTTGATAATAAATTTACTTTGAACTTCGGCATCTGTCCTCCTTTCATTACCACCATCAGGGAGAAGGTACAGGAGCTTGAAAATACACAATGTTTTATAAACAGATTCTTCCCCTCACCATTGGATTTTCGAATGGTCCTTGAACCCATAAGCACAACCTCTTCGGCATTATCTAATTATTCATTCATACTTTCATTTCCTGCTTTGAGACAACCTGGTATGACACCAACAATTCTTGCAAATTTCTATAGATGTACTTTGGAGAGCATTCTGTTCTGTTGCATCACTGTCTGGTGTGGAGGATCGCAAGAGGCTGCAGCGAGTTATGGATTCATCCATCTTCATCACGGGCACAACGCTCCCCAACGTTGAGGACATCTTCAACAGGCGATGCCTCAAGAAGGTGGCATCCATCATTAAGGACCCTCACCACCCAGGACATGGATTGAACCCATGAACACTACCTCACTACTTTTTTTTATTTCTATTTTTGCATTACTTATTAAAATATATATATATATTCCCAAAGGCTGTTGTGCAGCTGAATAATGCTACACCCCGGCTTGCTAATGGTCTTTGAGTGTTATGGATAATCAAAGTCACTTGTAATTATGGGATTTTTGTTCCATAAGCCGTACCGCATGAATTATAAATATCTGTTTTGCACAGACTGAGTAGCAGCACAATCTCATTGTCTTCAGCAATGACAATGAAGTTCTATTCTATTAGAACAGAGATGAGGAGGAATTTCTTGAGCCAGAGGGTGATGAATTTGTGGAATTCATTGCCACATCAGATTTCTGAATGGATTAATCAGGAACCCATGGACACTACCGCACTTCTTGCATTACTGCTTTTTAAAATATTTCTTATTGCAACTTAGAGTAGTTTTTAATGTTTTGCACTGTACTGCTGCCACAAAACAACAAATTATACAACATGTCAGTGATAATATCCTGGTTCTGATTCTCAATGGGCATATTTAAAGCAGAGGTTGATAGGTTGTTGATTAGTTAGGGCTCCAAAAGGTTGTAGGAGAAAGCAGGAGGATGTGGTTAAGAGGGATAATAAATCAGCCATGATAGAATGGCAGAACAGATGGGCCAAATGGCCTAATTATGTTCCTATGTCTTATGGTCTTAAATTGTAGACCACCTTTAAACCAGGTGGTTAACAACAGTATTGTGTAAAAGTCTTACAAACATAAAAAAAATTCTGTAAAGCAAAAATGCTTTCAAAAATAATGAAAAGTTTCTAAATATCAAAAAATTACTATAAAGAGCAGTAAACAGTAATAAACTAAATCAAATCAATATTTCCTGCAACCATCCTTTTCCTTTAAAACTGCATCAATTCTCTTAGGTACACTTTTATAAGAAAATCAGCTGTTAGGTTGTTCCAAGCATCTTGGAGAACTTGCCACAGTTCTCTGCAGGTTTTGGCTGTCTTGTTGCTTCTGTCTCTCCAGCTAGTCCCAGACAGCCTCAGTGATACTGAGATTAGAGCTCTGTGGAGGCCATACTATCTGAAACCACCTAAAAAGTCTAGGGTGCCTAAGACTTTTGCACAGTACTGGAAACCTGGGTTCAGATGGTTACCAAACGTAGGTCTACCCTGGATTTCAATACTCCAATCTCTGAAGGGGACCTTCTGACTTGGATGTTCCACATTAAACCCATGATGACGTCAAGCACAGAGTTGATGACAAAATGCAACAATTCAGCCCTTCAACCCTGAATCTGAATGACACAGTACAAACCACTCACCTGGACACCAAACTCCTCACTGAGGTGAGTAAAGAGATACTCGTACCCGTAGGCAGCTTTGCAGTTTAGCCACACCACGTTGTAGGGACTGAGTGTGATCCAGCTTCCAACCAACTCCAGAATTCCATTCAGACACTCCTCCTGGGGTCGAACATCAGACCATCAGTTAGATCCACGAAGATCTCCAACTGTTAACAATGTAATGCTGATACTTTGTAAGGCATTGACCACACCGCACTTGGAGCATTGTGAGTAGCTTTGGGTCCTTTGAGTAAGAAAGGGCATGCTAGCATTGGAGAGGGTCCAGAGCAGGTTCACAAGAATGATCCCAGGAATGAAAAGGGTTAATGTATGAAGAGTGTTTGATGGCTCTGGGTCAGTACTTGCTGGAGTTCAGAAGAATGGGGGGGATCTTAATGTACCCTATTGAATATTGTAAGTCCTAGATAGAGAGGATGTAGAGAGTATATTTCCTATCATGGGGGAGTCTAGGATCAGAGGGTACAGCCTCAGAATAAAGGCTCCCTTTAGAACAGAGATGAGGAGAAATTTCTTTAGCCAGTGGGTGGTGAATGTGTGGAATTCATTACCACAGACAGCTGTGCAGGCCAAGTCATTGGGTATATTGAAAGCAAAGGTGGATAGGTTCTTGATTAGTAAGGGTGTCAAAGGTTATCAGGAGAATCAGGAGAATGGGGTTGCGAGGGATAATACATCAGCCATGATGGAATGGCTGAGCAGATTCAATAGGATGAATGGCCTAATTTGGCTCTTATGTTCTTAGGGTCTTTCATAAACATTCTGCACAGTTCATCAGCAATATGAGTGCAGAAAACTCACAAAGAGCAGCACAAACACAAGAGATTCTGCAGTTGGTGGAAATCCAAGCAACACACACACAAAATGCTGGAGGAACTCAGCAAGTCAGGTAGCATCTATGGAGGGGAATAAACAGGCAGGCAGAGACCCTTCATCAATTTATAAGGAGCAGCAGTCTCCATCAGAATCCAGATTCAGAGACGCAAGCTCTCATAGACAAAGGGTACAGAAATAGTCCCCTCAACCCACCATGGCTGTGTTGAACATGAAACACCTATGTTTTGGGCAAACCCTCCAGCAGTACCACTTTTTACAAAATACAGAACATAGTCAGCATAGGCTGTGCAATGTTGTGCCAACTTTCTAACCTACTCCACAATCAATATTACCCTTGCCTCCTATACAGACCACAGCCCTCCATTTCTCTGTCATTCATGTGCCTATCTAAATAAATAAAAGGCATCCGTTAGTCTTGCAAGACCATGGATCTGCGCCTGGAAAGTCTCACTCTCCAGGGCGCAGGCCTGGGCAAGGTTGTATGGAAGACCAGCAGTTGCCTATGCTGCAAGTCTCCCCTCTCCACGACACCAATGTTGTCCAAGGGAGGGGCTTTAGGACCCATACAGCTTGGCACCGGTGTCGTCGCAGAGCAATGTGTGATTAAGTGCCTTGCTCAAGGACACAACACGTTCCCTCGGCTGGGGCTCGAACTCACGACCTATCTAAGAGTCCATTAAACGTCCCGAACACATCTGCTTCTACCACCTCCCCTGGCAGTGATTTCCAGGCACCTAAAAACCCCCCCTCATACCTTGCTCCACTCAACTTAAATGAATGTCCTCTGGTATTAACCATTGCCGTCCTGGAGAGAAAGGTGTTGGCTATCCACTCAATCTATGCCTCTCATCGGTGCACCTCTTTTGCATCAGCTCTCATCCTCCTCCACTCAAAAAAATATAGCTTTAGCCCACCAACCAATCCTCATAAAGCATGCTTTTTAATCCAGGCAGCATCCTAGTAGATCTCCTCTGCATCCTCTCTGAAGTTTCCAAATCCTTCCTACAATAAGGTGACCAGAACTGAACACAATACTCCAAGTTTGGTCTAACCAGGGTTTTATAGAGCTGCAACATTATCTTGCGGCTCTTGACCTCAATCCTGGGCTAATGAAGGCCAACGCACAAATGCCTTCTGAACCACCCTATCAACTTGCGTAGCAACTTTGGGGGATCTTTGGATGTAGATCCTAAGATCCTTCTGTTCCTCTACATTGTTAATGGCAATTAAGAATCCTGCCATTAACCTTGCAACCTTCCAAGTTCAACCTTCCAAAGTGAATTATTTCACACTCTGGGTTGAACTCCATCTGCCACTTCTCAGCCCAGCTCCACTTTCTGTCAATGTCCTGTTGTAACCTGTGACATCCTTCTACACTATCCACAACACCACCAACCTTTGTCTCACTTGCTTTCTTCTTACACTTCCATCAATTGCCCCCAGATCCCACCACTCCCGCACACACTGTTGACGATTTAGTGGTCAATTAATCTTCCAGTCTGCACAGTGGCATGATGTTGTCCTGGCCCTTCAACCTACTAAGATCAATTGAACCCTTCTTTCTTACATAACCCTCCACTTTTCCGTCATCCATGTGCCTATCTAAAAGTCTCTTAACTGATGTATAAGCCTCTACTATCATTCCAGCAGCAAGTTCCACACGCTTACTACTCTGTGTAAAAAAAAAACGTACCTCTGACATCCCCCCTATACAATCCTCCAATCACCCTAAAACTATGCCCTTTTCGTGTTAGCCATATCTACCCTGGGAGAACGTCTCTGGCTGTCCACTCCATCTACGCCCCTCATCATCTCTATCAAGTCTCCTCTCATCCTCCTTCACTCCAAAGGGAAAAGCCCTCATCCGTGCAATGAAGGTTGACAGGAAGTTATGTAAAATGAGTTTCAAATTCAATTAGCTCTTCAGCAAAATAAAATCATTAACTCCTGCACGTCACCCCTTGGTTGAGCTGCAGAACCAAATGATAGAAATAGGCCACTCAGCCCATCTAGGCCACATAATCATTTCAATAACGTCATTAATTCTAAATGGACAGCATGTTTTCTGCACGGGCTGATAAGAAATCTTAAATCCAATAGATTATAATCCTTCACTAGGATTTCTGTTGGGGTCAATGATTTGTCAGAGTGGACAGCCAGAGGTTTTTATCCCAGGAATTGAACCCCAGTCTCAGGAACTCATCAGGTCAGGTAGTGTCTACAGAGAGGATAAATAGTCGACGTTTTGGGCCAAGACCTTTCATCGGGGAAAGTCAACTGTTTATTCCCCGGAATAGATGCTGACTGACCTGCTGAGTTCCTCCAGCATTTTACGTGTGTTGGTCTGGATTTCCAGCATCTGCAAAATATCGCGCCTAGGAGCAGGATTTGGGTAAAATCTGGTGAACACTCACCCTGCTTGGGATTTGGTAGAATCGTGGGTCACAAAATGTTGTGTCTAAATACACCGTCGATATGTCTTTCACTCTGTGGCAGAAGAATGATAGAGCTGAAACAACCATTTGGTCTATCAATTTCATACTAGCTCCTAGTTAGTTATTGTCTATCACCATGTTTGCTCTTTCAAATCACATACTGCATACTGGGGAACTTCATCTCTACCTGGTACAGAGGGGCCACATTGGTAGTGGTTGGCAGGTTGCTTTACAGTACCAGCGACCTGGGTTCAATTCCCTCTGCTGTCTGTAAGGAGTTTGTACATTTTTCCCATGACTACGGTTTCCTCCCACATTCTAAAGACGTACCCGTCAGTAGGTTAATTGGTCATTGTAAATTGTCCCTGATTAGTCTAGTGTTAAATCAGGGATTGCTGGGTAGTGTAGTTGTTAGAGCCGGAAGGACCTATTCTGACTGCATCTCAATAATTTTTTTTTTAACTGGCTGCAGAGAGTTTTCAACTAAGCAAATTCCATCACAGGCACTAGCATCCTCACTATTGAGGATAATCTTCAATAGGTAATGCATCAAAAAGGTGACATCCATCATTAAGGACCCTCATCACCCAGGACATGCCCTCTTCTCATTGCTACCATCAGGAAGGAGGTACAGGAGCCTGAAGACACACACTCAACGATTCAGGAACAGTTTCTTCCCCCTCTGCCATCAGATTTCTGAACTGTCCATGACCCCATGAAAGTTACTGTACTATTTGCTCTGTTTTAACACTATTTATTTTAAAATATTTCTTATTGTAATTTATGGGACGTATGGGGTGTCCAGGGAGGGGTAGCATCCCCATAAAGGGGCTTGTCGTGTCCAATCAGGGCAGCTCACCCACCAAACACTCAGCTTCCACCTGTGGCTCCAAGTAGCTGTTTGCATGCGACAGCGGCCACGCTCTGGTACACCGCTACAACAGGCAGGCTAAACCAGGTGAGGTTAGCCGGTGGCTTCGTAACCCCAGCGAGATAGGGACACGCCTGCCCTAGCACGCAAAGTCAGTTCTGGCGGACTGGGGGGATGAGATCTACAGTGAGACCCAACAGCCAGGAAGGTGGTTCTGCAACGCTCCGTGGAGAGTGAAGGGCATGACAAGGCACAGAAGATGTCATGGTCATCCACTGCAGCCAAGGAAGACCCCAGTTTGTGACACTTGTTCGTACCACTGGACCCAGACTTCTGAGATCAAGAGGGGAACTGCTCCTGTGAAATTGCTTTTCCACTTAAAAAATTCTCCTGCACAGGTTTCATGTAGTCGTTAGACACGATGGACAACCACCAACTGTAACTTATAATAATTTTTTTATGTATTACACTGTACTACTTCTGCAAAACAAGAGATTCCACAACATATTTCAGTGATAATAAGTCTGATTCTGACTACTGGGTCAGTTTACTTCAGGTCTCACCGATGTGCACCAGGAGCACCAGATACAATAGACGATGCTCACGTACTTGCAAGAGAAGTGTCACCTCACTCAGAAGGACTGCTTGGGGTCCTGAATGGCGGTGAGGGAGCTGGTGTAGGGGCATGAGTAGCGCTGTAAAAGGTGGTATTTCAGCAGAAAAAAAGTAGGTATCTCCCTCATTAATATCAGACGCTCAGCTCCACAGCCCCTTTGGCATCATGGTCAGTACAGGCACTGTGGGCTGAAGGGCCTGTGCCATGTTGTACATCTGCACACCATTTGAAGGAGTCACAGTGCGACTGGTCGCAAGGCAAAAGAAATGTATTGCTTTACCTGCCTCCTGAATGCAGGAACTCGAAACGAGCTGCTTCCCCTTTAGCCAATCGGAAGTCTCCTGTGTACAGTACAGTGCCACCCATCCCTTCAAACAGGAACCTGCAGCAGGAGGTTAATAGTTTATTGTCACACGTACTGAGATATATTGAAAGACTTTTGTTCACATTTCATCGAGATCAGTCCGTACACAAGTTGGTACCAATTAAGGCCCTCCGCTGTTTGGGGTCAACCATGGATAATGTGTCCTAGCTGTCTACGTGATACGCAAGCCAGGATGGTATGACACAGAGAGCAAGCTGTTGCCAATGCAGCAGGCTACCCTCTCCACACAACTGATGAATCCAAAGGCAGACACCGAGATGGTTTGGCACCTATGGCATTGCAGGAGCTGCCAGTCAGTGTTAAACTCAACTGAGGACTGCCTTCGGGACTCCATCTCTGGACTCCCCCCCCGCCCCGCCCCGGGGTTTAATCCCAAAGCCTTCCCCATGAGTGGGTATAACTGCAAGGCAGCGGATGTTTGAGATCAGAGTTTTCCTTCTCCCAGGTGAGCTGATGTGCTGCGTCTGCCCGAACCGACTGGTTTTAGGTGCCAGCCTTTGCCCCTTTTCCTGTCAGGAGAAACTGTTCTACTAGGTTTAGTTGCTAAGCAACATGTGAAGGCCAGGAGTTGGACCTGGTTGTCAGAGGCTAGTTGAGATGCATACCATTTAATAAGGAGTGGGAGCTTATCCCCACTCCCACCCCGTCCATCCCCACTATGACAACCTTAAGGAACAAGGTAGCTAAAGGAAAACAATAACACAATGTACTAAATGGGACAACACGGGAATCGGCCTGTTGGCCCGTGATGTTGTGCTGGACTAGTAATTAAATGCCAAACTAGTCCCTTCTGCCCACACATAATCCATATCCCTCCATTCTCCGCATAGTCACCTGTCAATCTAAGAGCTTCTTTAAAGGATCAAATGTCCGTGTGAGGAGGAGGCACACGGGCCAGTGAGTCTGAATTCAGGGTCCCATCGTAAGACCACAATCATCAGCCGATACTGAATCGGCAATCTAAAAGTTGAAACCCAAGGCCGAAGCCTGAAGACTGGAGGTCTGTCCTGGAGTTGGAGGCCCAAACTGGAGACCAGATGCTTGTCCTGCAGTTGGAGGCCTGACTGTGTGTGTGAGAGGGAGGGAGGGAGTGAAGGAGGAAAGGGGGCTTGCTTTGCCTTTGTTGTTTTATTGCTTATTGAGTTCTGCGTTGTTCTGCCAAGCATTGTGGGAATGCTTTGTTGGTGCCAGAATGTGTGGCAACACTGCACATCCCTAGTTGTGTTGGATGTTAATGCAAATGATGCATTTCACTGTACAGGTGAAATGTATACGTGATAAATGAAACTGAATACAGTGTTAACAGTTATAAAAAAAATTACAGTACAGGTAGACAAATAAAGTGCAAAGGTCACAACAAGGTAGATTGAAAGGTCAAGGGTTCATCTTTAACATACAAGAGGTCCATCTGAGAGTCTTATAACAGTGGGTTACTGTCCTTGAGGCTGGTGGTACTTGCTCCCAGCTTTTGCATCTTCTGCCCAACGGAGGGGTGGGGGGAGGGAAGAAAAGAGCTTGTCTACACGGAGTATTGTCGCAGGAAAGCAGCATTCATCACCAGGTCACGCTCTCTTCTCGCTGCTACCATCAGGAAGAAAGTACAGAATCATCAGGACCCACACCATCAGGTTCAGGAACAGTTATTACCCCTCAACCATCAGGCTTTTGAACCAAAGGGGATAACTTCACTTGCCCCATCATTGAAATGTCCCCATAATCTACGGACTCACTTTCAAGAACTCTTCATCTGATATTCTCAATATTTATCATTATTGCATAAACGACATCTCGGAAATAACAGCAACACAGCATCATAGTTCCATGCTGAATACCATCCCTTGACTCTTTCCCCTTTAACAAGTCAGGAATGTGATGGGAAACTGTCCGCTTGCCTGGCCAAATGCACATCCAACAACTTCTCAAGGAGCACATCAGCAAAGATCCACAACACATCCACCACTGTACACGTTCGTTCCGTCCATCACCAATGCACAGTGGCTACAGTAAGCACCATCTACAAAATGCCTTGCAGCTACTCACCCAGGTTACTCCAACAGCACCTCACATACTCTTTGGACATGAGGGTCAGTGACCTCACCTCTCTCAGGTGGGCAAGTCCTGGGGTCAAATGTCTATGCAAATCTGAAGATCAGACTCCGTTGACAGCAAAATTCAAAGCTCAAAGTTTGAAGACCAAAGTAGTCAAATTCAGAGGTCAGGAGTCTGATGGTCAAGGCCTGGGTTGGCGAGTTCAGAAGTCAGAGGCCTAATAGTCAAAGCCCTGGATCGGTGAGCTCGGAGGTTAAGGGAAGATTGGTCAAAGCCAAGTCAGCGAACTCAGAAGTCAAGACCCAATGGTCAAAGCTCTGCGTCGACGAGTTCAAAAGTCAAGGCACAATGGTCAAAGGCCTGGCTCAGTAGGTAGAGAGGTTAGAGACCTGATGATCAAAACCCTGGGTTAGCAAGTTCAGATGTCGAGACCCAATGGTCAAAACCCTGGGTCAGTGAGTTCAGATGTCGAGACCCAACAGTCAAAACCCTGAGTCAGCGAGTTCAGATGTCGAGACCCAACGGTCAAAACCCTGAGTCAGCGAGATCAGAGGTTGGAGGCCCGGTGGTCAAAGCTCTAGATCAGCAAGTTCAGAGGCCGAAGCCTGATGGTCAAAGTTCTGGGTCAGTGAGTTCAGAGGTCATGAGCCAATGGTCAAAGCTCTGGGTCAGCAAATCTGCAAGTCCACTAGAAGTTTAAGAACAGAGGTGGACTCTTCTAGAGTTGGAAGCCTGTCTGCGTGAGTGAGTGGATGGAAAGGAGGAGAATGCCTTGTTTTGTTGTGTTTGTGGTGGTCTGTAAATATTGTGGCTCTGTTACAGTATGTTGGTGCCTGAATGTGTGGCAACACTTGTGGGGTGCCCTAGCATACCCCGAGGTTGTGTTGTGACACAATTCATTGTATGTTTCGATGTACATATGACAAATGAATATGGATAGGATCTTACCGAGAAGGACAGGGGCAGCAGGAACAGGGAAACCTCAGCACCAACAGGTTTCCCCTCAAGTCCCAGACTATTCTGATTGGAAATGTATCTCTGAGCTTTCACAGACTCTGGGACTAAATCCTGGAATCCCCTCTCCTCGAGTGCATTCTCCTCCAGCATCTTCACCAGACGGACTGCAGCTGTCCAAGGTGGTGGCTCACTCCCATCCTGTCGAGGCCAACCGCCGATCTACCATAAATACTAGGTCTTGCCGGCAGCGCTGAGTTTTAATGAACAAAGGAAATCTTAACGACTTTAGTGATACCCACACAAAGTCTGTCTCTCACAAGGTACAAAAACATGGAAGTCCCACACCACCAGGTTCACCATCCATGTCACCATCTCTTTGACCCACCACCATCAGGAAGGAGGTACAGGAGCATCAGGACTAGGACTGCCAGACTGGGTAGCAGCTTCTACCCTCAGGCTGTGAGACTAATGAATACCCTGCCACCACCAAGATCTCATCACTAGGCGGGCAAACTACCTACTGTTTACTTTTGTACACTTTGCTACATGCATTTTGTATTATATTTTATTAACTTTTTTATAGTATAATAACATTTTTGTTGTGTCCTTGAGCAAGGCACTTAATCACACATTGCTCTGCGACGACACTGGTGCCAAGCTGTATGGGTCCTAATGTCCTTCCCTTGGACAACATTGGTGCCGTGGAGAGGGGAGACTTGCAGCATGGACAACTGCTGGTCTTCCATACAACCCTGCCCAGGCCCTGGAGAGTGAAGACTTTCCAGGCGCAGATCCATGGTCTCGCAAGACTAACGGATGCCTTTATGTATAATATTCTGGTTTATGTAATGCTGTTGCAAGAAGGGTTTTCATAGCATCTCAAGAATGTTAAGATTCAAGATTGTTTCATGTCACTTCCAGTACTCAAGTGTAAAGGATGCTTTCAGCTGTGCAGCTGTAGAATGCTATGGTCTGGGTGAACGAAGTCCAGCTCTCTTCGGCCTCCTCAGAAAGTACAGGTGTTTAAGAGCTTTCTTGACTGTGTAGGATGCATTCTTAGATCATGAGAGGATGTGCAACGTGTGCACTCCCAGCGGTTTTCACTGCTGTACCACCCATGTACTTCTCCTGATGTCGATAACCATCTCCTTTGTCTGTTGACATCAAGGAAGAGGTTATTGGCCTGGCACCAGGCCTCGAGGCTCTTCCGCCTCCTCTCGGTAGGTCATCGTGCAGTTGTTGGGGATGAGCCCCGTCACTGTCATGTCATCGGCAAACTTGACAACGTGATTGCTCGTGCAGACTTGAGTAAGCAGAGTGTACAGCAATCAGCTCAGTCCACACTTGTGCATATGACAACAAACTCAAGTTTGATTTTGTGTGCTTTGATCACGTCCGTGACACAGAAAATAACCCAACTTTCCTTGTTCAAAGAGCTCGACACCTATTCCTCTGCTGTGAAGCACAGCTAGTCAGAGCAGAAAGCCACTGTCTTTTGCAGCATGACCTCCAACTCCACTACTGCATTACCTTCAAGGAAGGCTCCTTCTAAACAGCTAACCACTTCTCTTTCCAGTGAGTCATCTTCAGTTTTTAAATTCCCCCCACCTTTCTTCACATAAAAGTTAGCTAACAAAAAAAAAAATCATGTTCTAACACATGCACTGACATTCACACAAGTTAAGAATGGCAGAATAGTAGCATAGCAATGAGTAAACTCAATCACAGCAACAGCTCTAAGATCAAGGTTTAATTCCCGCCATTGTCTGTCAGGACTTTGTACATTCTCCCCGTGACTGTGTGGGTTTCCTCCACGTGCTCTGGTATCCTCCCACATTCCAAAGACGTACTGCACGGGTTAGGGTTAGGAAACTGAGGGCAAGCTGTGTTGGCACCGGAAGCTTGGCAGTACCTGTGGGCTGCCCTCCAGCACAACCTCAGACCAGGCTGGTCACCGATGCCAGTGATGCATTTCACTGGAGGTTTCAATGTCCATGGGACAAATAAAGCTAATCTTTCATCTTTAGCTACATCACAAAAATCCTTAATACCCACATCACCGATCCAGGGCAGTGTCCTGCAGGTAGGAGAGTCACAACTATATCTTCTTTCTGTTTGAAATAAAAATTGTATCATTAACTTTTATGTAAAACAATGAAAGGATGACTCGTTAATTGTATAAAAGTGCATTGATTAAAGATTCAGAGCATAGAACAGTACAGGCCCTTCTGCCCACAATGTTGTGTACGGGGTCTTTCTTTTGTTACATTTAAAATGGCGACTTTGTTATGTTAATCTGGGGAATGCAGCGTTGTTGTGCTTTAATGTTGAAGAGAGTTTGCGCTAACAGTTTGTTTTACTTTAAAATGAGATAACAGGGTTCTATTAGCAGGGTGGTTATGTATCGTTTTGTTTTCGGATGCCATGCTGTATGATATGACTGTGGACTGAGTTTTGGCGAGGAGTCGGAGGAGAGACAAGGAGGACCGCGGACGTGTGGAGAGGCTCCGGTCGATTACTCAGGGTGGTCCCGAGCCGTGAGTCGACGGAATTCGGGTGGTCGTCTGAAGTCGAATTGAGCTCCAACGTAGCGCACAAAGAACTTGGACTTTGATAAGTGTTGGCGCCTTTTTTTTTCATTACTTTCCTCTCTGTATCAAATGTACATTAATGTCATAGAATTAGTAATATCTATAAAGTGTATTTGTTAAAATCTACTGGGTGTGCTGGCTGACGATTGATGTTTGTGATTGATTCGGGCGGCAACCAACCCTGTGGGGAGTGTTGAAGCAGGTGCTGGGCTGGATTTCCCCTAGACATACACGAGCCAATATAACGGAACGTTACAGTTGTACTGACCTTTTTACTTCTTCTAAGATCAATCTAGCCTTCCCTCCCATATATTCCTCCAATTTTCTATCATCCATGTGCCTATCTAAGAGACTCTTAGATGGCCCCAATGTATCTGCCTCTACTACCACCCCTGGCAGAGTGATCCACACAGCCACCACTCTGTGTAAAAAAAAAACTTACCCTTGGCATCCCCCAATACTTTCCTTCAGTCACTGTAAAATCATGTCCCCTCGCATTAGCCATTTCCACCCTGGGGGAAAAAAGCTTCCAGCTGTCCACTCAATGTTACTCATCTCCTTGCACCCCTCTATCAAGTCACCTCTCCTCCTCCTTCCAGGTTAATCAGATATCTGTACTATCCAATTTAAAAATCTGCAGGCTACAGTCTAACAGGTGTCCCAGAAAATGGAGGGTGTGTGTGTGTGTGTGTGTGTGTTATGAGCACTACAACCTGCAGTCGAGGCACTCCGCACAGCTGCAGGGTTTTTAAAACCACAAGTTAACAACTCAGTCAGCTTGCATGATGGGCAACAGTAGGGGAAGGTTGTGAAGCAGAGACAGGGGTACCTCAGTAAGTCAGGGTTATGAAGCAGAAACAGGGGTACCTCAGTAAGTCAGGGTTATGAAGCAGAGACACACAGCATAGTTGTTCAGCCTGTACCAGATCAGTGCAAGGGTACTCAGCCCCTCCCAGCTGCCCACATGAGCTCCTTACAGCACAGACCTTCTCACAGGCTAACTCAGCTGTCCCAGTCGGGATTTCAATAAGCACTAAACTACAGACTTAGAAGTGGAAGGCAAGCATTTCGTTGCTTCAACTTTTTCTTGCAATTTAATTTCCAGATAATACTAATATTATTTTTATTTAGAGATTAGAGTGTGGAACAGGCTTTCTGATCCATCGAGCTGCACTGCCCAGCAACCCACCTATTTAACACTAGACAACTTACAATGACCAATTATCCCATTGACACGTACGTCTTTGGACTACAGGAGGAATTAGGTGGACCCAGAGGAAACCCACGTGCACACGGGAAGAACATACAAACTTTCTTACAGAGGACACCGGAATTGAACTCTGAACTCCAGCGCCCTGAACTGCAATAGCTTCACACTGACCGCTTCACTACCGTGGCGCCCCGAATCCAGACAATATTTGGACAGCATTTGCCGTCCTCCAACCACCTGGAAACACTCCGCCAAGCCAGGCTGCGAAAGGAGAGTTGGGCACAGGGCTAGCAACTCCATCCAGAACTACAGAAATGCCAAAGGAATGATCTTCAATGGGATACACGTGGGGACAACTTGAAACACTGGCCCAGGACAGAGGGCTCCGGCAAGCTGCTGTTGGCAACCTATGCCCCAGTTGGGGTGATGGGCTTAAAGAAAAAGAAAGGAAATTGCAGACTTACAAACTGTGTCAGCAATGGAGGGAAAAGGTTTCATTGTTTCAACTTTCTCTTACAATTTAATTGAGACAATACATGAACAAACATTGCCATCCTCCAAACCCCTGGAAGCACTCCTGAGGCCAGAGAGCTTGCAAAGATTATAGTCAGTGTCCCAGCAATTTCGTCCCTCACTTCCCGTAGTAACCTGGGGTCCTGTCCAGCCCCGGAGACTTATCTATCCTCACGTTCTTCCAAAAGCTCCAAAACTTGACATGCTCCAGCACATTAGCCTGTTTAAAGCTAACCTTGCATTCGTCAAAGTCCATTTAATACTGTTATTTTAATACGATTAATACTTCAGGAAAGATATCAATAAGATTGAAAGAGTGTGGAGAAAATAAACAAGGATGTTGCCGGGACTTGACGACCTGGGTTAAGGATTGAATAGGTTAAGACTTTATTCCCTGGAGTGTACAAGAATGAGGGGAGATTTGATAGAGGTATACAAAATTATGAGGGGTATATTAGATTAGATTAGATTATGAGGACACACAGTCCTCTTTTATTGTCATTTAGTAATGCATACGTTAAGAAATGATACAATATTCCTCCGGTGTGATATCACAGAAACACAGGACAGACCAAGACTGAAAAACGAACAAAAACCACATAATTATAACATATAGTTACAACAGTGCAACAATACCATAACTTGATGAAGAACAGGCCATGGCACAGTAAAAAAGCTCAAATTGCAAGCAGGCTTTTTCCACTGAGGTTGGGTGAGGCTAGAACTAGAGTTATAGGTTAAGGGTGAAAGGTGAAATATTTAAGGGAACCTGAGGGGGAACAACTTCTCTCAAGAGAGAGGTGAGAGTGTGGAACGAGCTGCCAGCAGAAGTGGTGGACGTAGGTTTGACTGCAACACCCAAGAGAAGTTTGGATAAGCACATGGATCAGAGCGTATGCAGAGATATGGTCCGGGCGCAGGTCAAGGGGACTAGGCAGAATAACAGTTTAGCATGGACTAGATGGACCGAAGGGCCTGTTTCTGTGCTGTAGTGCGCTATGACTCTATTTAAGAAAGCCTTGTTTTCAGATCGGAATATTTATGGTCATATCGGCCATGTGGGAAGCTCAGAGAGAGGAAGAGGCACATCTCTACCTTTCCTGTTGCTTCATCAGTCAAGGAGATCTGAGTTGGAGTTTCAACTTCAACAGCAGTCTGAAAAAGACAAACAATTGCAGTGTTTTACTCACCAAGTGGTTTAAATAGAGCTTAGGACAACACAAAACTGAAATTTACTCCTTCAAACTGTCCCATGTTCTAATATCTTGAAGCTAGCTGGCTGTCACAAGACTTTCATTTTTTCAGTGCCCTTCACATCCCAAGGTGTTACAGTCTTTCACAACGTCTAGTTAATGTTAAGGAAATAGAGAGATTAATAGACACAGCAGGCAGCATGGGGTAGGAAATCATAAACACGTGAGAATCTGCAGATGCTGGAAATCCAGAGTAATACACACAAAAATGCTGGAGGAACCCATCAGGTCAGGCAGCATCTATGGAGGAGAATAAACAGAGGGAATTTTGGGCCAAGACCCTTCGTCAGTAAAGGAAGTTGGGCGGACACCAGAATAAGAAGTTGGGGGGGGGGAGGGCAGGAGAAGGAGCACAAGCTGGCAGGTGACTGGTGAGACCAGGTAAAGGAAAAGAGAAGTTAACGTTGTAGCTCCCAACATAGCAAACAACGGTGCCGCGATTGAACGCCAACGTGACAATGACTAGGTGCAGTTAAACTTCAATGAACCAATCTCTGACTGCTCCAAATGCCGATGGTTCACAGGTAATGTCCCCTGACACTTCACTGGCCCTGTAACTCCCACACGCCCTTTAACCTTACTGGGCTCACTGTAAAGTTTATAACAACACAGCGTAACAACTAAACAAAAGTGAATCAAAAATGTGTTGAGGTATTAATTGGACATCCAGAAAAATCTGCCAGTCCAACACCAAAATGGGGAGCATGCTGGAATTACAGAGTTTAACTCTAATTGGTTTCAGGTGATCGATGGGGTGCGTGGAGTGGAGGAAATTGCCAGTCAGAAGTTGGCTCCAGGACACCAGGGAACACTTCCCAAGTCCTCTTCAAAACACTGGTTGTGGGATTGTTAATGCTAAGCCGACGGGGCAGGGAAGTCCCATCTCTCGGACAAAAGAAAGCACCTTTGATGGTGCTGCTGAACTTACAGCTATTGATCAGCAAATCCTAACCAACTCAACAGTTAGCTGAGATATGCAGGAACAATATTTTATGTGGAGAACTGGTGGGATGAAAGAGGGATGGGGGTAAGGAAACAGCCTGCAGGGCAGCACAGTAACGTAGCAGTTAGGGTTACGCTTTACAGCCCCAGTGATTAGGGTTCAGCTCGCACCGCTGTCCATAAGGAGTCTGTTCATTTTTCCTGTAGCGGCGTGGGTTTCCTCCCACGTTCCAAGGCCGTACGGGTATGGGTTAGTAAGTGTGGGCGTGCTGTGTTGGCATTGGAAGTGTAGCGACACTTGTGGGCTGCCCCCAGCACATCCTTCAACTGTGTTGGTCATTGATATTTCACTGTATGTTTTGATGTACACGTGACAAATACCTATACTTTATAGTCGCCAAACAATTGATACCAGAACGTACAATCATCACAGTGATATCTGATTCTGTGCTTCCTGCTCCCTGGAGTACAATTTGATAGTAAATATTAAAAATTTAAATTATAAATCATAAATAGGAAAATGGAAAGTAAGGTAGAGCAAAAAAAAAAACCGAGATGCAGGTCCGGATAATTGGAGGGTTCGGCCCAGATCCAGGTCAGGATCCGTTCAGCAGTCTTATCACAGTTGGAAAGAAGCTGTTCCCAAATCTGGCCGTACGAGTCTTCAAGCTCCTGAGCTTCTCCCGGAGGGAAGAGGGACGGAAAGTGTGCTGGCTGGGTGGGTCGTGTCCTTGATTATCCTGGCAGCACTGCTCCGACAGCGTGTGGTGTAAAGTGAGTCCAAGGACGGAAGATTGGTTTGTGTTGATCTTTACTGTTGCATTCCCCCTTTCAAGGGCTATCATTGGATAAATGGGATTAGTGTAAATGGGCCAAATGGCTTTACTTCCTTCTCTAACTCTGCAACTGTGCCATGAGTTGAACCCATGTTATGACAGAGAGTGCTCAGTAAATGCACTCGGTACGTACATGTATATACACACACACACACACACGCACACGCACACACACACACGTTGCAATGAGTTTTGTAAGCTTTAAAGTGCTAAGTGATGCCAGCCATTCTTTTCTTCAGTCAAATCCCACGTGTGTTACGCACGCTCACCCATGATGCATTTCAGAGCAGCTGGCCACACAGTGCGATCTCACACTCTGAGATGACCGCTTGGGAGAGACCACGTCTGGTCCAGACCCACTTAGCAGCTTCACTAGACACAGCAAGTTAAAAAAAAAGAGAGAAAGGAATTGAAAAAGGAACTTACGATATAATTCTCCCAGAATTTATATTTTTTACTTGTTAGCAGAATCTCCTTTGTGACAGGTGAACAGTAGAGTCTCAGCTTTAGACTGTAAAAGGTAAAAAGATTCATTCTATTAAAAGTTCAAAATAAATTTATTATCAAAATATGTATATGTCACTATATACTACCCTGAGATTCATTTTCTTGCAGGCATTCACAGTAGAACATAGAACTATAATAGAATCAATAAAGAGAACTATTCAGAAGTGAAGACTGACAAATAACCAATGTGCGAAAGAGATTTTATAATGTGCTTGATGGTGGGAAAAGGGTTTTCTTTTGATGGACTGGCCTGTATCCACTGCCTTTTGTTGGTTTTTCAAGCAATCAAGTTGCTTCAGGCTGGGATCACATCTTGGTCAGCAGTGTCAGAGTAATTACTGCTTTATGAGAAGATGGTGGTGGACTAACTTGAACTCCGGCGTCCACGTGATGAAAGTGCTCCCTCTCTTAACTTGAAGAGGAACTTGCAGAATTTTGACCACTGCTGGTAAGAGGATGGAGATACATTTCCAAGTCAGCGTGATGTGACATTTGGGGAAGGATGGTGCCTGGAGGCGGTGCTGGCATTCCCACGATGCATTTCCTTTCCTTTCCCAAAAGAGGTTTACTCGGTCATTACAGCATGACATGGTATGTATGACCGGAACAACGATGGCACTCGATAGTGACATCTTCAAGCTCATCTGTAGAAACAGCTTAATATCTGCCGTTAATGTCTCTCTTTTTCCCTTTCGAGGTGGATGGGGTTCTGTCGAGGACCCTGACCTAGAGCTACACTCAAGCTTCAGTTCTTTGCGGTAATGGGACCCACTTCTGGCCATTTATCGGTATCCCAAGGATGCAGCCGAGAGGACAGGCGTGCCTTTGGGGTTTTGAGGCTTTGCGGCCCTGGGGACAAGCTGATTCTGTGCCAGTGCCGCTGACTGAAGCATTGTGGGAGAAAATGGAAAATCAAGAACAGCGGATTGGCTGTCAGGGGCTATGGGCTTGGCAAATTGCACACGCTCTCTCTCTTTCCTCGTCAGTGGGGAAAAGAGTTTGTTGTTGATTCTGAAGTAGGAGATCTTGGACAAAGAAGTGACGTGGCAGATTTTAACACCATAAATCAACAAGCTGTTTTTTTTTGGCACGGGGAGGGCGAAGAGAGTGGGAGGGGAGAGGGTGGAGGGGGAGATCGACTTGCCATTACTGCAGATCATAGTCTTTCTTGGAGGCTTTGCTACTGCTTGCTTGGTGGGTGGTGCTGATGCTTCTCGTTTCCTGAAGTAAGAGGGGAAGGGGGGGGTTATTGCTTTGCTGCTGCTAGTGCGTGGGGAGGGAGGGAGGGGGAGTTTTGGGATTCCAACGTTTTTACTGTCACATTCTTTGGGGCACTCTTTTGTTTTCGTGGATGTCTGTGAAGAACAAGGACTTCGGGATGTATATTGTATACATTGTCTGATATTAAATGGAGCCACTGAACTAGATTATACAATATTACAGTGCTTCATGATACACACTGTTTATAACACAGTCTGTTACTCTGCTTAGTCTCAGCGACCTGAACCAGGACCATAGCCCTTCCATCCATGTACTTAAATGCTGTAATCAAATCCACAATCACTACTTCCACACTCAAACCATCCTCTGAGGGAAGATGTTGTTGCCCCTCAGTTTCCCCTTAAATATTTCACCTGAACACTATCGAGAATACACTTGAGGCTCTGTGATACCCACAGGTCCCAGAAATCCTCCAAAGAATAGGAATATTATTGTCACATGTACTGAGATACAATGAAAAACTGGTCTTGCACTCCGTCCGTACAGATCAGTTCATTACACAATAGCTGTCCATCGCATCCGACAATGTCAGGAAACTTGTGTGGGAGAATTTTTTTTTCCAATTGGAAGAGCTGCTGCACTGGGGGCAGTCCCAGCCTTTCGAGCTCAGAAATCCAGATCCAGTGGTACGTCATGGTCATCCACTGGAGTTTGTGACTCACAGGGAAAACGATAACAGCATGCAGAATAAAGTGTAACAGTCACAGAGGAAGTGTGGTTCAGCCAGACAATAAGGGAGATTATGGGCTCAGGAGTCCAATTTATTGAGCATGGTGGGACGTGCTTTCAGGCTTTTGTACCTTCCGCCCGACGGGAGAGGGTGAACAGAGAAGATCCAGGGTGGGTGGGGCCTTTGATTACACTGGCCGCTTTACTGAGGCATCGAGGTGAAGACAGAGTTCATGGGGGGTGGGGGGCTGGTTTCTGTGATATGCTGAACTGTGTCCACAACTCTCTAGAGTTCCTTGAGGTCACGGGCAGAGCAGGTGCCGTACCAAGCCATGATGCATCCAGACACAATGCTCTCTGTAGCGCATTGATAAATATCAATGGGGACGTGCCAAAATCCTTTAGCCTCGAGGAAGTGTAGGTGTTGAGCTTTCTTGGCCATGATGTACGTGTGTTTGTGTACATGACTTATCCACGTACCCGTGGGTATCGCGTGCTCCTTTCTCCAGGGACATGTGGGCATGGATGTAACCCTGGAAGAGGAGAGGCAGTCGGTCTGGGCAGAACTCTTGACTACCTGCTGCCTGGACCTGTGAATGGCCACCACGGCCAGGCCAAGCCACAATACGACTAGGAGATAACCTGAGCAACTCTCTTCCCTTTGCACTGGGTGCTGGGGTGGTGGTGGGGGGCGGCTGAAGATCAGAAGGGTGGGATTGAAGTGTAACTAGAATGTGAGGAGCAGCCCTTTCAGATACTCAAACAGAGGCTGTAACCTCTCACTATAAATTCCATAAACAGTGGTACACTGTCTCCTCCCAGCCACAGAAGCGAAAGGAGTCTGGGGAGTCTTTAAACTGACTTAAGGATCTGTTATACGATACTGCTCTGTGCAACAATCTCCACTCCGGGACGCCAGTGTAAAAGGGGCTTGTTTTGCTATTGTTGTTTGATTGCTTGTTGTGTTCTGTGTTGTTCTGCTGAACACCAGGGCACGCTACGTTGGCGCTGGAACATGTCGAGGCACTTATAGGGCTACCCCAGCGCATCCTTGGGTGTGTCAGGTGTTAATGCAAGTGTGTTCTTCCATTACACGTCCTTCTCCGAGGATTGTCACCCTGTCGTGTTGGAGAGAATCTTGAGAATTCCTGAGACCCTGAGAGCAATGCTGTCTGGAGCTTAGCTCGTGGCAGGATCACCCATGGTGGTAAGGTCAAGGGGTGGGTGGGGGGGGGAGTTCTAGACAGAGCGATCCAACCGTGGAGCTGGTACAGGCAGGCTGCAGCAGAGAAGCGTAAAGACTGTGTGGCGGCTGCCCGTACATCAGCCTCCCCACATTAAACACAGGTATTCTCCTCTGAGGGATTCACTAACATCCTGGATCAGCCACCTGAGGAGTCACCAATAGACAGCCCCCTTTGGAGAACATCAGACTCAACTCGAGTGATCGTGCTACATCCTTTTACAACCTTCATTTACAGCTCTCCTCTGGGCGGATAGTGATCAGCACAGGTGACAATCTTGTCAGATATACAGTAGCCGTGGAAGGACAAGTTGGTTGAGCTCCGCTGTGTGGAAACAACACCTGGTCTGTCAGTAACTCGGTACAGCACCTGCAGGATGTCAGTTAACAATTCAACGCCAACAGTTCAAACACTAACCTGCTCCACGGACCGGAAAGATCACATGATTATAGCTTCCACCACTCGTAACTGAGTGAACACATCAAATCAACTATTTGTTTAGCACACAGATGCTTTTGCAATTGGTAGTCAAAAAAAAAAATCATGAAAATTACAGAGCAGCACACACAAAATGCTGGAGGAACTCAGCAGGTCAGATTGCATCTGTGGAAAGGAATAAATAGTCAAATTTTCCAGTTGAGATATGAGATATTTCATCAGGACTGGAAAGAAAGGGGGAAGATGCCAGAATAAGAAGTGAGGACAAACTAGAACAGGGGTCCCCAACCTTTTTTGCACCGTGGACCAGTTTTAATGTTGACAATATTCTTGCGGACCGGCCGACCCCAGAGGGGGGTGGGGGACGGCTGTCCAAGTAGGGTTAAACACACCTCAACATGTCTTTTACAGCTAGGGTTGCCAACTTTCTCACTCCCAAATAAGGGACAAAAATAGCAGTCAAATCCCAGGACACTTTACCCCAGGGAA
This sequence comes from Mobula hypostoma, assembly GCF_963921235.1. Classification (NCBI taxonomy): domain Eukaryota; kingdom Metazoa; phylum Chordata; class Chondrichthyes; order Myliobatiformes; family Myliobatidae; genus Mobula; species Mobula hypostoma. Next base: position 34,457,338 of record NC_086116.1, read on the forward strand.
GACTACCATGAACATGAAGCCTTGCGCGGGCACCTGTGTGCACATGCATGACGTGTGCACGTGATGTGTGCATACGCGTACGTGCCGATTTTTTCTCCCTACAAATCGGCTTTGCTTTCATCTTCCCGACTATACTGTACATACATTATTTCTCCTTTATATAGGCTGTGTATTTATCATATCATTCCTGCTTTTACTATATGTTAGTATTATTTATTTTTGGTTTTATGTGTTATTTGGTATGATTTGGTAGGTTATTTTTTGGGTCTGGGAACGCTCAAAAATTTTTCCCATATAAATTAGTGGCAATTGCTTCCTCGCTTTATGCCATTTCGGCATGAAAGGTTTCATAGGAACACTCTATCTTAGCGGGAGAAATACGGGACAAGGGCGGTCCCCTATGGGATAAACCACTTTAGCCCAATATACAGGATGTCCCAGCAAATACGGGACAGTTGGCAACCCTATGTTCAAGTTCAACAGTGCGTGACAGGGAATGAGGAAAGGTGCAGCTGACTCGTATCATTTCCTCGCGGCCTGGTAGCACGTGCTCTGCGGCCCGGTTGTTGGGGACCGCTGAACTAGAAGGTGATAGGTGAAGACTGGTGGGTGGGTATGTGAGGGAGGATGAAGCGAGAAGCTGGGAGGTGATAGATGGGAAAGGTAAAGGGCTGGAGAAGAAAGATGCAAATGGTAGCCACTTTCCACTTTCTTGACATCCATACCTCCAGGAGATAGGTTAGTGCTGAATGTCCATACACTCCCTTAATATTTCAACTCTACCTCCTCCCTCCTCCTCTGGCAATGACTTTTCCATTCTCTGTGACCCTGTGTCCCATTTGACCTTCATCAGCCAAAGCTTCCCATGTGACTGCATCACGGGCTCGATACGGCAACCACTCTGCCCGTGACCGCAAGAAACCGCAGAGAGTTGTGAAGACAGATCAGGAAGACCAGCTCCCCCTCCACGGACCGTCTGTACCAGTGGTTCTCAACAATGGGGCCATGCTGGATTTCACAGGGGCCACAAGTAAAATACAAGAAACTGAGCCACAGGAGTTTCTGAATGGGCCACGATAAGTTTACTATCTTAATGAAATATTACTAAAATATATAAATAAAAAATAAATTAATAAATGCAATTTAACTTAATGAAATGAATGGGAAAATATGCTAGATCAGGGGTTCCCAACCTCAGTCAAGGGTCCATAGTATAAAAAGGGTTGGGAACTCCTGTGATGAAGATGCAAATAAGGCAGCAAAACAGCTTAGCTTGTGTGTGTTTGGGGATGGGAGGGAATGCCGGGGGGGGCGGTAGGGGCTACAGAGGGCCATGAGTAGAAAACAGGTTGAGGACCACCAGTCTCCACTTCTCGCTGCCTCATAATCAAAGACCACAGCCACCCCAGAGGTTCTGTCTTCTCGCCTCTCCCATCGGGCAGAAGATAACTGTAAGCACATAGGCTGAAGGACATCTTCTACCTTGCTGTATTAAGGAAGGGTTTCGTAGTACAAGATGGATTCCTCACCTCACAATCTACCTCGCCAGGACCTTGCACCTTACTGTCTGCCTGCACTGCACTTTCTCTGTAACTGTTACACTTTATTCTGCATTCTCTTATTTTTTACCTTGCTCTACCTGATCTGATCTGTATGGATCGTGTGCAAGGCATGTTTTCACTATACCTCAGTACATGTGACAATAATAAATCAATTATCACCAGAAAGAACAACTTGCTAAATTATATATAAAACATTCAAGAGATAACACTAATCAGAATTAGTACCTGCATTCCAACCGTCTCTGCAGGACAGGAGCTCTTAATCCCTTCATGTGATCTGCAGACAAATCGTTTGGAAATTCCATCACTCAATCATTCCATTTCCCAGTTGAGAATACCACAGATCCAGTTTGAAGATACCAGAGCGTGGTGTACAACAGTGCTGTTACACACCGTACCTGACACTGGACCCTGACCGTGCATCCCCCTCCCACATTAAACAAAGTCACGCACGGGTGTTCCCCATTCAGAGAGTCCACCCTAGACATTCCAGAGTAAGTCCATGGCGATCGGCCTGTGGTGAAGGGGGCAGGATCGTGAGTTCTGGAAAAAGACCCTCAGAACATGTGGGTCCCGGATCGACCTCAAACGCCACCTGAAGACCCACCTACAGCCAGCCCCTCCGGAAAATATCATACTCGACTGGAGTGATCGCATTACTACTACAGGACATCTGATAGGCAAAAGCTAACTATCCTTAGATAATCTTACAAAGCAAGGAATCCTCTTTTTTTTTTACATCCATTGTAAATTACTGGTGTTGAGTACGTGCTTCTCAGAAATCCAGATACATTACATCTACAGTTCACGTTCTGTGTGTTTGTGTTTACTTTTTTTAAAAAGCTATTTCGCTATTTGATCGGGGTGGTTCAGCATTGAACTGACTCTGCAGCCATGGGTGCAGCCGTCGGCACAGCGAACTGATCTGGTGGCTGTGGCCCGCAGCCGTCGGCACAGCGCCGAACTGACCTGGTGGCTGTGGCCTGCAGCCATCGGCACAGCGCTGAACTGACCTGGCGGCTGTGGCCTGCAGCCGTCGGCACGCCGAACCGACCTGGTGGCTGTGGCCTGCAGCCATCGGCACAGCGCCGAACTGACCTGGTGGCTGTGGCCTGCAGCCATCGGCACGCCGAACCGACCTGGTGGCTGTGGCCTGCAGCCGCTGGGCTCTTGGACCGGCTTCACTCGCCTCGGCAGCCCCGTGGCTGTGAATTCACTTTCGGGGGCTCTGCAGTTCATGTTGTGTGTTATTGTCTACTTTTTTTTTTAATTGTTTGGAGAATTTATTCCTTTTTCTCACATTGGGCATTTGCTGTGTGGGTTTTTTTTTTAAATGAGTTCTATGGTGTTGCTTTGTTTTGTGGCTGCCTGCAAGAAGATGAATCTCAAGGTTGTATATGGTATTCATACTTTGATAATAAATGTAGTTTGAACTTTAATCTACAGGTTCCCCTCTACCAACTCTCCCTGTTAGATCCTTAAAGAATTCAAGCAAATTTGTTAAAAAAAGTAACCTTTCATCAAAGCATAAGACAAGACCATAAAATATTGGAGCAGAATTAGGCCATTCGGCCCATTGAGCCTGCTTCGCCATTTCATCATGGCTGATCCATTTCCCTCTCATCTCCAATCTTCTGCCTTCGCCCTGTATCCCTTCACGCCCTGACTAATCAAGAATCCACAATCTCTGCCTTAAATATACCCAATGACTTGGCCTCCGTAGCCATCTGTGGCAATGAATTTCACGTATTCACCACTGTCTGGCAAAAGAAATTCCTCATCTCCATTCTAAATGCACATCATTCGAGCTGACATAAGGATCGTTACAGAAAATCTTTCCCACCAGATGCAATAAGCATATACAACAGTTCATCTCTGTGTGGTAGAATACGCATCATAGTATAATAGTCTCTGCTTTATTATTTTAAACATTATTACTGAACAGTATTGCACACTGGGTACATTATTGTGTATATTGCTGCTGTAATGAAAGAATTTCCCACTCAGGATCAATAAAGTACTTTTTATCATTAGTCTGAGGCTGTGTCCTCTGGTCGTGGACTCCCCACCATTGGGAACATCCTCTCTACAAACACTCTATCGAGCCCCTTCAGAATTTGATAGGTTTCAGTGAGGTCTCCCCTCATTATTCTGAATTCCAGTGAATACAGCCCCAGAGCCATCAAACACTCCTCACATGATAAATCTTTCAACCCTGGAATCACTTTCGTGAACCTCCTTTGAACTCTCCCCAATGTCAGCACATACTTTCTCAGATAAGGGACTCCAGAACTACTCACAATACTCAAAGTGAGGCCTCACCAGTGCTTTATAAACCCTCAACATTACACCCTTGCTTTTAGAGTCTCGTCCTCTCAAAATAAATGCTAACATTGCACTTGCCTAGGTTTGATGGTCTAGGCTTACTTATGAGCACTTTTCCTAAATGATTAGCAATTTCCTCTTTGATTATTGACTTAAGCATCTTGCCAATAATGGGGTTAAACTAACTGCTGCCCACCGTTCAGATTTTAAACACTTTTTTAAAAAAAATTTAAAGATTAACTTTGACCTAAGTACATCGAAACATACAGTGAAATGCATCATTTGCATCAACAACTAACACAGTCCAAGAACTGCTGGGGGCAGCCCACAAGTGTTACCATGCATCCTTCGCTAAGGTAGCATGCCCGCAACTTGCTAACCTGTACGTCTTTGGAAAGTGGGAGGAAACTGGAGCTCATGGAGGAAACCCACACAGTCACAGGGAGAACATACGAACTCCTTATAGACAGTGGCAAGAATTGATGTAAAGGGTTACGTTAACTGCTACGGTGTCACGTTGTGACTGAGAATCACTTCCAATTGTCTGGTACCTTCCCTGAACTTCCCAGGTTAATGTCCCTAGCCATCCAGTCTCTTCTTATAACAAGCCCCTGAGCACCAATCCTGGTGAGAGATCACACTCCTCTGTGAAGCAGTCCCACCCCTACCACATGACACACCAGAAGTAAAACACCCACCACAGGTACTGTGACTCTTGCAATTTCTACAAATGTACAGCAGAGAGCATTCCAACTGCCTGCATCAAAATCTGACAACGGAGGCCCCACTGCACAGGATCGCAAAAGGCTGCCGAGGGCTGTCGACTGAGCCGGTTTCATCACAGGGACTGGCCTCCCTACCATCAAGGGCATCTTTAAGAGGTGGTGCCTCACATCGCTAAGGACCCTTACTGTTCAGGGCATGTCCTTTTGTTTCTAACAATCAGGGAATAGGTACATGACCTTTAGAGCATAAGATGTCGTGGAATTGAATTGGACCGTTCAGCCCATCGAGTTGGCTGTGCAATTCCATCATGCCTGATTTACTACCCCTCTCAACCCCATTCTCCTGCCTTTTCCCCTTAACCTTTGACCTCCTTACTAATCAAGAATCTATCGACTTCCTCTTTAAATATACCCAATGACTTGGCCTCCACAGCCGTCTGTGACAATGAATTCCACAGATTTACTACCCTGTGCCTAAAGGAATTCCTCTTCTTCTGTTCTAAAGAGACATCACTATTCTGAGACTATGCCCCTAGTCCTGGACTCGCCTGTTATTTAGAAACATCCTGTCCACATCCACTCTATCTGGGCCTTTCAATATTTGACAGGTTTCAATGAGATCTCCCTCATTCTTCTAAACACCAATGAATACATCAAACGTTAACCCTTTCATTCCCCGGATCATTGCCATGAACCTCCTCTCACCTCTCTCCAGTGCCAGCACATCCTTTCTCTGATAAAGGGTCCAAAACTACTCTCAATACTCCAAGTGCAGTCTGACCAAAGCCTTACAAGCCTCAGTGTTATATCCTTGCTTATATAAAAGCAAGGATGTAATGCTGAGGCTTTGTCAGGCATATAATATAATCTAGTCTTCTCGAAACGAATGCTAACATTGCATCTGCCTTCCTTACCGCCTTTCGGGAATCCTACACAAGGACTCCTAAATCCCTTTGCACCTCTGATTTCTCAGTTCGCTCTCCGTTTACAAAATAGTCCTACCAAAGTGCATGACCATGCACCTCCTGACACTGTATTCCATCTGCCACTTCTTTGCCCATTCCCCCAATCTGTCCAAATCCTTCTGCTTCCTTAACACTTCCTTACAAAGTTGTACTCTGCTGCCACAAAACATCCGTCACGTGTTATAAATTCAGTGACAGTAAACGCGACTGTCCTGACCCCGAAAACAGTGACAAGTCCACCATCCAACCACCCGCAGCTGAGGGAGGATTTCCGCACCTTTGTGACAGTGAGAGAGGAAGAAAGCCTTGGCCAGCAGGTTGTTCCTGTCGAACCTATCGATGGCTACGCCGGGGTACTCAGCCATCCGCCCCTCGAACGAACTCATCCCGGCTCCGGGCTCCGGACTCCGGCCTCCAGCCGACCGAACATGACGGGCCCGCCCACCAATCCGGGGTCTGAACGCCACCCGGCTCCTGCAGAAGCGCCAATCAGTTTGCTCCGGGGTTGGCGCTATGTCGATGACGAAACCGGAAGGATGTGAGTCCCGAGTCAGGACTGCCGCTGTGCGTGGGGGACCCGCCGCCGGGGCTTGGGGTTGCATCGCTGAGGCTGTAGGAATCCACTGCTGGAGCTGTCAGGATGAGCTGCTGGGGCCTGGGATCGGTTGTTGCGACTGTGGAGATCAGCTGCTGGGGCTGCGGGGATCAGCTAGTAGGACCTGATCTGGGATCAGTTGTTGGGGCAATAGGGATTAGTGCTTGTGGAGATGACTGCTGGATGTATTAGTTCTCAATTTCTCTCAACTATGCAGAAATCGATTGATACAATCAAGTCAAGTTTATTGTCATTTAACTATATACCGTCAAACGAGAAAACGTTTCTCCGAACCACTGTGTAAAGCACCGTAGCACACGTAACACAAGATCACTTATGAAAGTAAGGATAAAATCTACAGATGAATCACGCATAAATAAACTAAAGTGCATAAATTAAATATTGCAAGATATAGAACAGATTAACAAGTGACGCTTCGCATACAATGCAGCATGGAGTTTAGAAGCCTAATGACGTGAGGGCAGAAACTGTTTCTCATCCCGACCGTTCTTGTTTTTATACATCGGTTGCTAGAAAGTCAAAGAGGATGCTGAGTGGATGGGTAGGATCCCTGATGATACGAAGGGGCCTGCGTACACAGCGCTCCTGATAAATGTCCCAGCTGGATGGTGCTTCAGCTCTGGGATGTTGGTGGGCTTCCTTGCATGAGCTGCTTTTTTTAGGTCCTTCCACAACATTTCGATAAGATTAAGGCCAGGACTTTGACTCAGCCATTCCAAAACATAAATTTTCTTCTTTTTAAACCATTCTGTTGCTGATTTACTCTTGTCTTTCAGATCATTGTCTAGTTGCATTATCCAACTTCTGTTAAGCTTCAGGTGATAGACTGCTACCCCAACATTCTCCTGAAATTGTCTTGATACAATTTTGAATCCATTGTTCCCTCAACGACTGCAAGCTGTCCAGGTCCTGAGGCTACAAAGCCCAAACCATGATGCTCCTTCCACCATGCTTCACAGTTGGGATGAGGTTTTGGTGTTGGTGTGCAGTGCCCTTTATTCTCCAAACATAGCAATGTGTATTTCTGCCAAAGAGTTTAACTTTTGTCTCAACTGTTCACAGAACATTGTCCCAGAAGCATTGTGGACGCATAGGTGAAGATCTGATTATTTTGAGGTAATATTTATGCAGAAAATTCTGCAGAGTTTACCAACTTTTGAGCACCACCGTATGAGCAAGGTTTCTGATAATTAAGGCTGGGAGGCAGGAAATTTACCAATGACAGTATCACCATTGAAACTTTTATAATGTAAGAAAACAAATGTGCAAATCATAGTAAAAGCTTCTGCTTTAAATCTGTGTTTGCAGAAAAAAAATCACAAAGCACAATCTTGATTTGTTTCTGTGCTTGCATGATTTTTTAAAAATTCAGCAAACCAACCCAGATTCTCCAAACATGATTTCATGTATTTATTTTACCAAAAATTCAGGCGAGTTAGTTAATGAATCAAAATTCAAGTTTATTTATCACATATACATTGAAACACACAGTGAATGTGTTGTTTGTGTTAACAACCAACACACTTGAGGGTGTGCTGGGGCAGCCTACAAGTGTCTTCACGCATTCCAGGACCAACATAACAATGAACGGAAGGTAGTTGTTTGGATTGATATGTTGGTATGAAGTGGACCCAGCAATCATCAATGGGAAAACCCACCCTCCTAAATATGTTTCCACAAATGGGAAATCCCACTTTCCGAAACATGTTATCCAAAGAGAAATCCTACCCTCCTAAACGTGCTTTCACCAATGGGAAAACCCACCTTCCTAAACGTGTTTTCACCAATGGGAAAACCCATCCTCCTAAACCATAGGGCCATAGGGTAAAGGAGCAGAATTAGGCCATTTGGCCCATTGAGTCTGCTTTGCCATTTCATCATAGCTAATCCAAACTTTTCTGTCAGCTCCAATCTCCCGCCTTCTCCCTGTACCCTTTCACAGCCTGAACAATCAAAATACTATCAACCTCTGCCTTAAATATCCACAAAGACTTGGCCTCCTCAGCTGCCGGTGTCTATTCTGCTTGTTATTTCTTTAAAGAGTGCCAACAGATTTGTCAGGCAAGATTTTCCCTTGAGAAAACCATGCTGACTCTGGCCTATTTTATCATGTGCCTCCAAGTACCTAAAGTTCTCATCCCTACTAATCAACTCCAACATCTTCCCAACCAACGAGGCCAGACTAACTGGCCTATAGTTCCCTTTCTTCTGTCTCTCTCCCTTCTTGAAGAGTGAAGTGACATCTGCAATTTTCCAGTTTCCAGAACCATTCCAGAATCTTTCTTAAAAGATCATTACTAATGCCTCCATGATCTCTTCAGCCACCTCTTTCAGAAGTGTGAAGTTACTTGAATTAGAGAGAAGATTCTTGGGAGACTGAAAGTTCTGAAGATAGATAAGTCTCCTGGACCAGATGATGTACACCCCTGACACATCATCTGGGGTGTACATCATCTGGTCCAGGAGACTTATCTATCTTCAGAACTTTCAGTCTCACAAGAATCTTCTCTCTAATTCAAGTAACTTCACACTTCACACACTTCATAACCCCTGACACTTGGAACTTCCAGCATACTGACACAAAATACTTATTCAGTTCATCTGCCATTTCCTTGTCCACCCCCCCCATTACCCCCTTTACTATCTCATCAGTGTTGTTCTCCAGCAGACCAATATCCACTCTCACCTCTCTTTTACACTTTATATAGAAACTTTTGGTATCCTGTTTAATATTATTGGCTAGCTTAATTTTGTATTCCATCTTTACCTTCATGATTTTTAGTTGCCTTCTGTTGGTTTTTAAAGGCTTCCCAATCCTCTCTCTTCCCACTAATGTTTGCACTATTATATGCCCTCTCTTTGGCTCTTCTGTTGGCTTTGACTTCCCTTGTTAGCCATAGTTGTGTCATCTTGCCTTTAGAATACTTCTTACTCTTTGGGATGTACATATCCTGCGCCTTTTGAATTGCTTCCAGAAATTCCAGCCATTGCAGTTCTGCCATCATCCTTGCCAGTGTTCTTTTCCAATCAATTCTGTCCAGCTCCACTCTCATGCCTCTGTAATTCCCTTTACTCCACTGTAATATTGATACATCTGACTTTAGCTTCTCCTTCTCATATTTCAGGTTGAATTTGAGCATATTATGATCACTTTCCCCTGAGGGTTCTTTTACCTTAAGCTCTCTAATCAAGTCTGGTTCATTGACAACACCCAATCCAGAACAGCAGCTCCTTTAGTGGGCTCAACCACGAGCTCCTCTAAAAAGCCATCTGATAGGCACTCTAGAAATTCCTCCACCTGGAATCCAGAACCAACCTGATTTTCCCAATCTTCCTGCATATTGAAGTCCCCCATGCTTATTGTAATATTGCCCTTTTGGCATGCATTTTCTATCTCTTGTTTAAATTTGTTGGCCACATCCTTAGTACTGTTTGGGGGACTGTATATACTGTAACTCCCATCAGGGTCTTTCTACCCTTGCAATTCCTTAGTTCTATCCACAATGATTCAACACCTTACAATTCAGTCACCTCTTTCTAAAGTTTTGATTTCATTTTTTACCAACAGAGCAATGCAGCCCCCTCTGCCTTCTTGCCTATACTTTTGATACAATGTGTATCCTTGGACATTAAGCTCCGAGCTATAATCTTCTTTTAGCTATGATTCAGTGATGCCTACTAAATCGTAACTATCGATCTGCAAATGATCTACAAGCTCATCTACCTAAGTCCATATACTGCGCGCATTCAAATATAACACCTTCAGCCCTGTATTCACCCTTTTCAATTCTGTCCGCCTTTGTGTTACAACTCATCCTGTCCACTGCAATTTTGCCATTTCAACAGCCTCTCTACACTACACATTGCCTCTGTTTGTAAACCAGCGACCTCATCTTCAGCACAATTATCCATGATATCACCAATGGGAAAACCAACCTGCCTAAACACGTTACCACCGATGGGAAATCGAACCTTCCTAAACATATTACCCTCCTACATGTGATATCCAATGGGAAATCCCACCCTCCTAAACGGATTATCACCAATGGGAAAACCAATCTTCCTGAATGTGTAATCAAAAGGGAGAACACACCTTCCTATATGCGTTGTCCGATGGGAAAACTGACACTCCTAAATGTGTTATACAATGGGAAATCCCATCCTTCTAAAAGTGTTAACACCAATGGGAAAACCAACCCGCCTAAACATGTTATCCCAATGAGAAATCCCACCTTCTTAAACCTGTAATCCAATGGGAAATTCGACCCTCCTAAACATGTTATCAGCAATGGGAAACCCACCCTGCTAAGCATGTTATCCAATGGGAAACTCCACCCTCCTAAATGTGTTATCACCAGTGGGAAAAGACACCCTGCAAAACATGTTATCCAATGGGAAAACCCACCCTCAGGAACGTTTTATCCAATGTGATATTCCACCCTCCATACATGTTATCACCAATTGGAAAATTGACCTTACTAAATGTGTTAACATCAATGGGAAAAGCCACCCAATTAAATGTGTTAGCCAACGGGAAATTCCACAATCCTAAATGTGTTATCCAATGGGAAATCTCATCTTCCTAAATGTGTTAACACTAATGGGGAAACCCACATTCCTGAACATGTTTTCCAATGGGAAATCCTCACCCTTCGAAATGTGTTATCCAATGGGAAAATAGAAAACCTCCTGAATGTATTATCCAGTGGGATAGCCCACCCCACTAAATGTGTTGTCTAGTGGGAAAACACATCCTCATAAACATGTTATCCAATGGAAAATCCCTTCCTCCTAAACATGTTATCCAATGGGTAATCCCTTCCTCCTGAAAGTGTTATCATGAATGGGTAAACCCTACCCTGCTTAACTTGTTATCACCAATGGGATATCCCACCCTCCTAAACATGATATCCAATGTGAAATTTCACCCTCCTAATCATGTTAACAGCAATGGGAAATCCCACTTTCCTAAACATGTTATCCATTGGGAAAACCCACCTTCCAATACATCTAATCACCAGTTGGAAATCCCACCCTCCTTGATCTGTTATCACCAATGGGAAATGCAACCTTATTCAACATATTACCCATCTGCCTAAATGAGTTATCAGTCCTGGAAAATCTCACCCTCCTAAATGTGTTTTTCAGTGTGAAATTCCACCTTTCTAAATGTGATATCCAATGGGAAAGCCCACCCTCTTGAACATGTTATCATGAATGGGTAAAGCACCATCCTAAATGTGATCACCAATGGGAAATTCCACCCTCCTAGACGTGTTATCCAATGGGAAAATCCCACTCTCCTAAACGTGATATCACCAATTGGAAAACCCACCCTCCTAAACATTATCACCAATGGAAAATCCCTCCCTCCTAAATGTGTTATCCAATGGGAAACTCCACACTCCTAAACCTGTTATCCAATGGGAAAGCCCACCCTGCTAAACCTCTGCTTTAAGTATCCCAAATGACTTAGTCTCCACAGCCGGCTGTGGCAATGGATTCCACGGATTCTCTGCCATCTGGCTAAAGAAATTCTATGGATGCTGCCCATCCTGCTGAGTTCCTGCAGCGTGTGGTAACCCCAGCATCTGCAGAGTATTTTGTGTTTAAAATCCTCCTCATCCTTGTTCTAAAGGGTCTTCCCTATATTCTGAGGTTGTGCCCTCTGGTACTAGATGCCCCCACTATTGGCAACATCCTCTCCACATCCACTTCGTCTAGGTCTTCCAATATTCGATAGGTTTCAACGAGATTCCCTCCCCCCCCCCACCATTCTTCTAAACTCTAGTGAGCACAGACCCAACTCCATTAAACGTTCCTCATACATTCACCCTTTCACTCTCAGGATCACTCTCAGGAACCTCCTCTGGAGCCTCTCCAATACCAATACCAGAGCTTCTTTTCTTAGATAAGAGGCCCCAACTGCTCACAATGCATTGCTTTTGGTATCTACATGTTAGTACTTTACAACAATATGTGTTTTATTTCAGTATTCATGGTTTCCCAAATTCATATGTTCTTATTGAAAGAGGATAAATGAACTCTTTTTAAATATTGCTGTAATTTTTCTCTCTCCTCTGCATTTATGTATCTCCCAGTATTTACATTTCTCCCAGACAGATCAGCTGGGATGAGGTTCACCGAGCTGGTTAGATACTTACCACATATGTGCTCACTCACCTCCCACCTTGTCGTGGTCTGGAGGCTTGCGTGCCTCAGTGATCCGGAAAGCTACCCTCTCTTTCATTCTCTCCCTCCTTCTCCCTCTGTCTTTCCCTCTCATCTATCCTTGTCTGTCTCTTGTTTCTCTCTCTCTCTCTCTCTCTCACACACACACACACACACACACACACACACACACACACACACACAAGCTCCCTCTCCCTCCCTCACTATCTTGGCCAATATTGGAGTTTCCTATGAACTCTCACTTAGTTACTACATTGCCCTTGAACGGAAAACCAGCAAAAAGTAGTGGATGCAGCCCTGTCCATCACGGGTAAAGCCTCCCCATCTACACGAAGCGCTGTCGCAGGAAAGCGGGATCCATCATCAGGGACCCCCACCCCCCAGGCCAGGCTCTCTTCTCGCTGCTGCCATCAGGAAGAAGGTACAGGAGCCTCAGGTCCCACACAAGCAGGTTCAGAAAAAGTTATTACCCCCCTCTTGAACCAAAGGAGATAACTTCACTCAACTTCACTTGCCCCATTATTGACATGTTCCCCACAACCTATGGGCTCCCTTTCAATGACTCTTCACATCATGTTGTCGATATTTATTGTTTATTTATTTATTCTTATTATTCTTTCTGTTTTTGCTCGGTTTGCTGTCTTTTGCGCATTGGTTATCTGTCCATCTTGTTGGGTCCAGTGATTATATTGTGTTACTTTGTGCTGCTCTGAATCCCCACGAGAAGGTAAATCTCAGGGTTGTATATAGTGACATACACGTACCTGGATAATCACTTTACTTTGAACTTTCAAAAAGGGTAACAGAAATCGCCAGTGTGATCGCACAGAACATGAGCCACGTTTCCCATTATGATAGAGGCAATCGGCAGAATTGCTCAGCGGGACGTAGACGCCTCGCAGACAGATGGGCAACGAGCACCCGTAGACGGTGCTAAATTCGACTCGTCCTGCGAGAATATTGTAGCGTCAGGCGTTGCCTGGCTACGGAGCACAACAACCCGCCGCTCTCACTCCCAGTGTCCGGTCTGCTGGGAACAAAGTCACGGACGGGCGGGGCAGACGCAGCCTATTTTGTTGGATTTCAACGGTAAGTTTCCTTGCCCCGAGCGAAACGACGAGAACTACCGACCGGTTTGGCAAAGGATTAGCGAGTCAGTCTAACGATGCTGGATAACGGGAGTGTGTTTGCTCCCGGGGCTGGGAAACTGTAAGGGGCTCGGTCTGATTCTAATGTTACAACTCATCCAACTACAGTACTTCATTTTTCCTCGGACAAAGTTAGAGCCCAGGCTTTTATTTTTTTAATCTCTATCCGTGAAGTCTGACATGTCCCGAAACCCCTACTGATTATTCCTCGCCACAGATACTGTCTGACCTGCTGAGTTCCTCCATCATCGCTTACGTTTCTTCCTATCCTCACGGTCGTTTATTGTCATTTGCACAAGTACAGTGAAGTACAGGTATAATGATCTTGTTCACGCCAGCGTCACAGTACAGGCAACTAGGCAACTCACAGAATACAAGTTGTGCAAGACAGTGAAAGAAAAGGCTGCAAGTCAAGATATCACTGCAAACAAGAAAGAAGCGCAATGGGGCGGGGGGGGGATCCTGTAAATGTAACCGGGTACAAGACAGATTTTATAGTTAGCGGGTCCACAGCGGGGTGTGTGACATCACGCATAGAACTGGCTTTGCATCAGTGTGGTAGAATTTTACACACACTTTCCCCAAAGTATATGGGACCAGAAGAAAGAGGAGCAGAATTGGGCCATTCGGCCCGTCGAGTCTGCTCCATCATTTCATCATGGCTGATATATTATCCCTCTCAACCCCATTCTCCTGCCTTCTCCTTGTAATCTTTGACACCCTGACTAATCAAGAACCGATCAACCTCTGTTTTAAATATACCAACCAACAGGAATTCTGCAGATGCTGGAAATTCAAGCAACACACATCAAAGTTAGATATACACATCGATGGCTTCCACAGCCGTCTATGGCCCATGAATTCCACAAATCCACCACCGCCTGGCTGAAGAAATTCCTCTTCTTTTCTGTTCTACATGGACGTCCTTGTATTTGGGGGCTGTGGCCTCTGGTCCTAAACTCACCCGCCGTAGGAAACATCCTCTGCAAATCATCTCGGTCTTTCAATATTCAATAGGTTACAATGAGATCCCCCCTCATTCTTCTAAACTCCAACGAGTACAGGCCCTGAGCCATCAAACACTATTCACACGTTAACCCTTTCATCCCTGGAATGGTTCTTGTGAATTTCCCCTGGACCCTCTCCGATGCCAGTGCATCTTTTCTTAGATAAGGGACACAAAACTACTCACAATACTTTGTGTGGTCTGAGCAAAGCCATACAAAGTCTTAGCATTACAGCACATTATACTATTTAGAATAAGAGAGGTTACCTTCCTTTGTCACATGTACTTCGAAACATCAGCAGCCAGCACACAGTTCGATGATGTGCTAGGGTAGCCTGCAAGTGTCCCCATGCCTCCCACACTGACATAGTATGCCCACAACTCACTAACCCTTTGGAAATCCACGCAGCCCCACTCTCCGGGAGAACGTGCAGACACACTAAAGACTTCAGCGGGAATTGAGCCTCAATCGGTGATCGCTGGTGCCGTCAAGCGGTGCACTAACCGCTACGTAACTGTGCTGTTTATTAATATATTATATTCATAAATTAGGCACATACATAGGGGGGCATTACGTTGGCTGGGAGCGAGAAGAGTCAAACAGCACGGAAACAAGCCCTTCGGTCCAACTTGGCCATGCTGACTGTGAGCTGGTCCTTTCTGCCCATATTTAGCCCTCGAAACCTAGAGATACGGCACGGAGTGGTCCTCTCCGGGTCTTTGAGCCGTGCCGCCCCACAACCCCGATTTAACCCGAACCTAATCACGGCACATTTTACACTGACCGGTACATCTAACCTGGGTATCAGAGCACCCGGGGAAATGATGTACAGAGACTCCGTACAGAACAGCGCCAGAATTGAACTCTGAACTCCGGAACGCCTCAAGCTGTAATAGCGTCGCACTAACCGCTACGCTACCCTGGCGCCAAAGAAAGTCTCTCCACTTACTATATTAGGTGGAGACTATCCATGAACTTAACAAGATAGATTTTAAAAGTTGTTAATGTGCCCACCTATGGCAACTCGTTCTCATTCACTGGATGAGGAATATCACTGCATTAAAATATTTACATGTTGCCAACATGTCTGTATATCTGTTACACCCAGATATTCGGTGGCAGTACCACAGATTGTGGTCCTTCCCCGCGGAGCCTTTGCTGCTGCATCAAGCTTCAGAGCTTCCTTCAGCAAGACCTCCTGCAGTCCGGGATATATCAGGCCTGGATAGAACAGATGTGGAGAGATGTTTCCAATAGAGGGCCAGAGGGCCCAGACTCGGAATACAAGGACATCTCTTCAGAACAGAGATGAGGAGGAATTTCTTTAGCCAGAAGGTGGTGAATCTGTGGAATTCATAACCACGGACAGCTGCAGAGACCAAGTCCCTATTTTACTCTCCTCCCATCCGGTAGGGCTACAGGAGTCTCCGCTCCCGCACCAGAAGGCACAGGAAGAGCTTCTTTCCTGAGGCTGTGTCATCACAGCGCTAAGCAGTATTGTATCCGTATCGTACTGTCTCAGTACTTTTATGTGTTGGCATGTGGCCAAGTGGTTAAAGCATTCGTCTAGAGATCTGAAGGTTGCTAGTTCGAGCCTTGGCTGAGGCAGCGTGTTGTGTCCTTGAGCAAGGCACTTAACCACACATTGCTCTGCAACGACACCAGTGCCAAGCTGTTTGGGTCCTAACGCCCTTCCCTTGGGCAACATCGGTGTCGCGGAGAGGGGAGACTTGCAGCATGGGCAACTGCCGGTCTTCCATACAACCTTCCAAAGGCACAAATCCATGGTCTCACGAGACTAACAGATGCCTATAGTACTTTTATATCTGTGTGCTGTAGCTCTTTATTCGCAGTTATTTTGTAAATAACACTATTCTTTGCATTTCTGGTCAGATGCTAAATGCATTTCATTGGCTTTGTATCTGTACTTGGCACAATGACAATAAAGTTGAATCTAATCTAATCCTATTACTCTGGCCCTCTAGTCCCGGCAACATCTTCGTAAATCTTTTCTGCACTCTTTAAGCCAATCTTTCCTGTAAAGACAGTACTCCAAGAGTAGCTCACCAATCACTGATGCGGCAGCAATGCAGTGTCTGAACTCGTCAACTCAATACGCTGACATGATTAAAGATCATGTTCAAGTTTATTGTCATTCAACCAGACACATGTAAACAGCCAAACGCCACATCATCCCTCTGGGGCCAAGGTGCAAGACACAGAACATATAGTTACAATCCAGCACTTACTGTCACAAAATAATATTAGCACCAGTCCCTGAGAGTCATGGCCTGAATATTGACAGGTTGACGTAAAGTGTGAAGTGTCTGCTTATGTAAGACAGTAGAATGTCACTGGTCCAATTATAATAAAACAAGCAGTTGTATAAATATATGAAAGGGCAGCAATAGAGGGTGAAGAGTGACCAGTGTGTGTCTGTGAGTTTGGGAGTCGAGGAGGGGTACTGGGGCAGCGGGGCATTCAGACAGGGTGTACATGTGTGCTGAGTGGGAGCAGGAAGTTAAGAAGTCTAACAGCCTGGTTCAGCGATAATCCCATAGTTACATGGTCACTGTTACTGAAACTAACTTTTAATTCTAGGTGTCATTTAATTCACCGAATTTGCATACCACATCTGCCATTTGTGAGATTTGAAAACTCATCTCTGTGAGTTACTAGTCCAGTTAAAACAGCTACCCACATCACTGGCAAGAGACTGGGACGCAGTTCTGTTAAACTCAGTCAGGTAATTCAAAGATATTGCCGGTCAGTGACTGACTGAAGTTTGAAATCCAAAGTAAATTGATTATCAAAATACATATATGTCACCATATACAATCCAGAGATTCATTTTCTTGCAGGCATTCACAGTAAATATAAAGAAACAAAAAGAATAATAATAATAAATAAGCAATACATATAGAATTTTCATCCTTGTGCTATGGACTGTAACGTTTTAGAAATAAACCAGCAGCAAGAGATTTCACACTGAGTCAGGTTTTAATGTTAAAACCACTATCTTTATTAGTATCTACTTATTATATCGTAACTTAACCAAGATAAACAAATGTTAACAGTGTTATGTGTATATATGTGTGTAATATAGCTCCCGAACTAAGTTAAGCTTGCGGAAACAAAGCTTAGAGTCTTGAGACGGTAAAGTGGGAAAGTTCAGTTCATCCACGGAATGAATGATAGGAGAGAGATATTTGTAATCCAGGGTGAAATGTAGAGAAGAGGTAATTACGAAGTATTCCACAAATTCCACGATGATAAAACGAGATAACAGTCGCTGTAGATCTTGTCTGTCGTGTCGTTCCAAATACACATATGAATCACCGCTGGAAGTGATCTGTCACAGGGATATCGTCTTCAAGGGATTACCACACAACATACCCAGGCAAGGGTTAACACATAAATGGTCTCCACAGGATATCCTAAACAAAATCCACTCCTTTAGATTACTCGAAGTGACAGTTCCACATTCGTTGTGCACTGTGTGCCAATACTTAACCCAATCTTTTGGGCTTGATAGAGTTTCAAACCGTCGCAGTGATCAGCTGAAGTTTCATCAGCTGGTCTCCTTCCCCGCCCCCTGACTGTGACTGCCTGTGTCCTTATTTTAAAATTAAACAAGCTGCAAGTCAGTCAGTGAACAACATCATAGTCCCGCCTCATTTAGGCGCTCTTAAAGTGATAGTCCACAGTAAACGAAACCTGTGGGTTCGTAACACCTGCAATAAAGATTCAGATCCCAAAATGACAGCTGGGGAACTTAAATTCAATTCCGTAAATTGGGAATGAAAAGCTTGAAAATTTACAGGGATGTTGCTGGGACTTGAGGACCTGAGTTACGGGAAAGCGTTGAATAGGTTAGAACTTTATCCTCTGGATCTCAGGGGAATGGGGATAGACCTCACAGAGGTATACAAAATTATGAGGAATAAAGAATCAGAATCCGGTTTACTGGGGACATGTGCTGTGAAATTTGTTGTTTTGCAATAGCAGTACAGTGAAATATATAGAAACTACTATAATTTACAATAAGAAATGTAAAAAATAAGTAATGCAAAAAGAGAGAAAGTAGTGAGGTAATGATTATGGTCCGTTCAGAAATCTAATGGCAGGGGGAAGAAGCTGTTCCCAAAACACTGATTGTGCGTCTTCAGGCTCCTGGTAGTAATGAGAAGATGACATATTCTGGACGGTGAGGGTCCTTAATGATGGGAACCATTATGGGAATCATCTACAGACCTTCAAATAGTAGCCAAGATGGGGTTTAAGATTGCAAAGGGAGGAGGAAAAGCTGTAATAAGGGTAACGACACAATTGTAATGGGGGACTTCAATATGCAAGGAGATCGGGAAAATGAGGCTAGTGTCAGATCGCAAGAGAGAGAATGTGTTAAATGCCTACGAGATGGCTTTTTAGAGAAGCTTGTGCTTGAGCCTACTTGGGGAAAGGCTATCTTAGATTGGGTCTTGTGCAATAAACCAGATCTTATTAGGGAGCTTAACATAAAGGAACCCTTAGGAGGCAGTGATCATAATATGATTGAATTTATACTGCAATTTGAGAGGGAGAAGCATAACTCACACGTATCAGTATTGCAATGGAATATAGAGGCATGAGAGAGGAGTTTGCCCGGGTGGATTGGAGGAGGATACTGCTGGGGAAGATGGCAGAGCAGAGATGGCTGAGGTTTCTGGAAATAGTTCACAAGGCGCAGGACAAATATGTCCCACAGAGGAAGAAGTTCTCAAATGGCATCCGTGGCTGACAAAGGAAGTTAAGGACTGCGTAAAAGCCAAGGAAAGGGCATATAAGGTGGCAAAAGTGAGTGGGAAGTTGGATGATTGGAAAGTTTTTAAAATTCATCAAAAGGCTACTGAAAAAGCTGTAAGAAGGAAAAAGATGAAATATGAAGGCAGACTAGCCAATAATATAAAGCAGGATACTGAATTTCTTTTTCAGTAATATCAAGAGTAAAAGGGAGGTGAGTGTTGATATTGGACCACTGGAAAATGATGCTGGTGAGGTAGTAATGGGGGACAAAGAAATGGCGGATGAACTTAATGGGTACTTTGCATCAACCTTCACTGTGGAAGACACTAGCAGTGTGCCAGAAGTCCGTGAGTGTCAGTGCTATTACAAAGGAACACATGCAGGCAAACTCAAAGGTCTTAAGGTGGATAGTCACCTAGGCCAGATGGACAACATTCCAGAGTCATGAAGAGATAACAGATGCATTGGTCATGATCTTTCAAGAATCACTTGATTCTGGCATGGTCCCGGAGGACTGAAAAATTGCAAATGTCACTCCACTCTTTAAAAAGGGAGGAAGGCAAAAGGAAGGAAATTGTAGGCTAGTTAGTCTCACCTCAGTGGTTGGGAAAGTGTTGGAATCTATTATTAAGGATGAGGTTTCAAGGTACTTGGAGACTATTGATAAAATATCTCAAAGTCAGCATGGTCTGTGTAAAGGGAAATCTTGCCTGACAAATCTGTTAAAGTTGTTTGAGGAAGTAACAAGCAGGGTGGACAAAGGAGAGGCAGTGGATGTCATTTACTTGGATTTTGAGAAGGCGTTTGATAAGGTGCCACATGTGATAAGATCATTGGGCATTACAGGAAAGATACAGGCATGGATAGCGGAATGGCTGACAGGCAGGAGGCAGCGAGTGGGAATAAAAGGGACCTTTTCTGGTTTGCTGCCAGAGACTAATGGTGTTCCTCAGGGGTCAGCATTGGGTCCGCTGCTTTTCACATTGATTGCCAACGATTTAGATAGTGGAATTGATGGCTTTGTGGCAAGTTTGCAGATGATACGAAGACAGGCGGAGGGGTAGGTAGTGCTGAGGAAGCAATGCGATTGCAGCAGGACTTAGACAAATTGGAAGAATTGGCAAAAAGTGGCAGATGGAATATAGTGTTGGGACATATATGACAATGCATTTTTGTAAAAGAAACAATAGTGCAGACTATTACCTAAATTGGGGAGAAAATTCAAACATCAGTGGTGCAAAGCGACTTGGGAGTCCTTGTACAAGACTCCCGGAAGGTTAATTTACAGGTTGAGTCTGTGGTAAAGAAGGCAAATGCAATGTTTGCATTTATTTCAAGGGGAGTAGAATATCAAACCAAGGAGATAATACTGAGCCTTTATAAGACACTAGTCAGGCCACACTTGGAGTATTGTCAATAGTTTAGGGCCCATATCTCAGAAAGGATGTGTTGTCATTGGAGAGAGTCCAGAGGAGGTTCACCAGGATAATTCTCGGAATGAAGGGGTTAACATGTGAGGAATGTTTGGCAACTTTGGGCCTGTGCTCACTGGAATTTAGAAGAATGTGTGATGATCTCATTGAAACCAAGTGAATGTTGAAAGGACTAGATAGGGTGTATGTGAAGAGGATGTTTCCTGTGGTGGAGAGTATCCAGAACTAGAGGGCACAGCCTCAAGACTGAGGGGAGACCCTTTAGAACAGAGGTAAAGAGGAATTTTTTTTTAGCGAGAGAGTAGTAAATCTGTGGAATGCTCTGCCACAGACTGTGGTGGAGGCCAAGTCTATGCATATATTTAAGGCGGAGGTTGATGGTTTCCTGATCAGTCAGGGCATCAAAGGATATGGTGTGGTGTATGGGGTTGAGTGGAATCTGGGATCAGCCTTAATGGAATGGCAGAGCCGACTCGATGGGCTGAATGCTCCGATATCTTCTGGTCTTATGATGGATGCCACCTTCTTGAGGCATTACCTTTCGAAGATGTTCTTGATGGTGGGGAGGCTAGTGCCCATGAAGATGATGGCTGGTGCACAACCCTCTGCAGTATCTTGTGATCCTGTGCATTGGCCAGACGTAGATGCAACTGGTCAGAATGCTCACCACAGTACATCTACAGAAATTTGCTAGCGTTTCTGGTAACATACCCTATCTCCTCATAGATAGGATGAATGCATCCAGGCTTTTCTCCCTCCGGTTGGGTGAGATTATAGAGATCATGGATTTAGGGTAAAAGGTGAAATACTTAAGGGAATCTGAGACAAACTTCTTCACTCAGAGGATGATGAGAGTGTGGAATGAACTGCCAAGGAAGTGGTGGGCGTGTGTCTGGTTGTAAAAATTTAGAGAGGTTTGGATAGGTAGAGTAATGTGCAAAAGGCACATATATATAGCTAGGGTGCCTAAGGCTATTGCATAGTACTGTATTTGTCAACAGAAGTGGAGAGCAAGTTTGTGGAGGAAAGGACGTTGGGAAAGGCAGGGGTGGAGCACCATGGGAGGAGTCTGGCACAGGTGGCAGAGAAGGAGTGCCAGGAGATGGGGGTGTTGCAGGTGCAGACACACCCAGCCCTGAGACTCCAGGCAAGGTAATTTGATTCCAAACAATTGGTTTATTGATCATTACAGAATGTCTCTCTGGTGTTTTCTGCTCCCTCCCTTCTCCCTTCCCTCTTTCCCAAACATAATTCCCCCTTCCCACTCTCAGTCCACAATAGAGACCCATATAAGAATCAGGTTTATCATCACTCGCATATGTCATGAAATTAGTTTTTTTGTAGGCAGCAGTACACACACGGTAAGATACAAAATGACCATAGTACCATGCAAATATCTTCAGCACCCTCTCTATACATATGTGCCTAAGTCCTTTGCACAGTACCATACATGGATGGGAGGGGCATAAAGGGAGGTCAATGGGACTGGAGAGAAGACTGGGCTGGTATGGACTAGATGGGCCAAAGGGCCTGAGCTGTAGTGGTCTATGACTCTATGAATAATAATAGTGTTAAAAACTAATCTGATTCATTCAGGGGACAGAATTAACTCCGCTTCCTGACTGGAATGTGATTCTAACTGCCCCGTTAGAATGGTCCAGCAGCCCACTCAAGGTAGCCAATGTCGTTCTTGTATAAAACTCACTCTCTGTGAATAAAAAAAGGTAAAGAACTACATTAACAGCAGACCAGATTCATTGTCTGGAGGAAATCAGAGTATTCTGAAAGGGAATTCAGCATCACCAGCACCAGCCTACCTAGTCTGGTGGTGAATCAGGAGGGTTGTGTGACAGGGGTATATGTGCCACTGAAGTAGATGTGCCTAGGCATCATCCCTGATGAAGGTAGTGGAGTTTGTCATCGAAATGTAGGTTAAAATCGATACCTGTACCCGGCTGGAAGCCTAAGAAGAGTTTATTCGTCAGATATGCTGGGAAAGCACTAGATCTTTTTTCTCATTGAAACCTATCGAATATGGAAAGGCCAAGATAGAGTGGATGTGGAGAGCATGCTTTCTACAATGGGGGAGTCTAGGACCCGAAGGCACAGCCTTGGAATGGAGGGATGTCCCTTTAGAAGAGAGATGAGGAGGAATTTCATTTGCCAGCGGGTGGTGAACCCGTGGAATTCATTGCCACGGATGGCTGTGGAGGCCATGTCTTTGACTATATTTAAAACAGAGGTTGATAGGTTCTTGGGCATCACAGGTCACAGGAAGAAGGCAAAGGAATGGGGTTCATAAGGATAATAAATTTGACTAAACTTGAATCTACGAAGGACACTCGACAGTTGTAGCAGGGTTTGAATACGTACTATCACTTCTTACAAAGTGAAATAAAGTGACCCAGGGCTTCACTTCCAGATGAGCTCAATGCCTTCTGTGCTGGCTTTGACTGCCAAAACGTGGAGGAACCATCATAAGCTCCCACTGGCCCCGATGACCCTGTGATTCCAATCTCTGAGGCCAAAGTGTGAGCATCCTTCAGGAGGGTGAACCCACGAAAAGCATCCGGCCCAGGTGGGGTACCTGGCTGAGCACAAAAGACCTGTGCTGATCAACTGGCTGGAATGTTCACTGAGATCTTTAACCTCTCATTTCAGCAGTCTAAGGTAAAAAAATTACTACAAGCAAGCTTCAATTATACTAGTGCCTAAGAAGAACGTGGTAACCTGTGTCAATGACTATCATCCAGTAGCACTTACATCCACAATGATGAAGTGCTTTGAGAGGTTGGTGATGAAACATATCAACTTCTGCCTGAGAAGCCACCTGGATCTGCTCCAAACTGCCTACTGGTGCAACAGCAGGAACCATCTAATTGACTCTTTACTCAACCGTGGAAAATCTGGACAGCAAAGACACATACATCAGGATGAGCTTTATTGATTACAGCTCAGCATTCAATACCATCATCCCCTCAAAACTAATCAATAAGCTCCAATACCGTGGTCGCAATACCTCCGTGTGCAATTGGATCCTCGATTTCCTTATCGGCAGACCCCAGTCAGTTTGGATTGGCAACGACATCTCCTCCACGATCTCCATTGGTATAAGTGCATCACAGGTCTGTGTGCTTAGCCCCCTGCTCAACTCGCTTTACACTTCTGACTGTGTGACTAAGAGCAGCTCCAATGTCATATTCAAGTTTGCTGATGACACCCTTGTCGTGGGCCAAATCAAAGGTGGTAATGAATCAGCATGGAGGAGAGAGATTGAAAATCTGATTCAGTGGTGACATAACAACAACCTCTCACTCAACAATCAACACCAAAGAGCTGATTATTGACTTCAGGAGGAGGAAACCTGAGGTCCATGAGCCAGTACTCACCAGAGGATCAGAGGTGGAGAGGGTCAGCAACTTTAAATTCCTTGGTGTTATATTTCAGAAGCACTGTCCTGGACCCAGCACTTAAGTGCAAACATGAAGAAAACACATCAGTGCCTCTACATCCTTATAATTTTGTGAAGATTTGGCAAGACATCTAAAACTCTGACAAGCTCCTATAGATGTGTGGTGAGAGTATATTGAGTGGTTGCATACAGCCTGCTATGGAAACACTGGTGCCCTTGAACAGAAAATCTTATAAAAAGTTGTGGATATAGCCCAGTCCATCATGGGTAAAGCCTACCCACCATTGAGCACATCTACATGGAGCATTGTTGCAGGAAAGCAGCATCCATCATCAGGGCCCCCACCAGCCAGAACATGCTGTCTTCTCACTGCTGCCATCAGGAGGAAAGTACGGGAACCTCAGACTCACACCAGCAGGTTCAGGAACAGTTATTACCCCTCAGCCATTTTGCTCTTAAACCCAGGGGGGCAGGGGTGCTGGGATAACTTCACTTAACTTTATTTTTGTTATCACTGAAATGTTCCCACTACCTGTGGACTCACTTTCAAGAACTCTTCATCTCATGTTCTTGATAGTTATTGCATATTTATTTATTATTATTCTTTCTGTTTGTATTTGTGCAGTATGTTGTCATTTGCACACTGAATGCCTATTTGTTGTGGTCTTTCATTAATTCGATTATGGTTGTTATTCTATTATGGATTAATGGTGTGAGTGTCCACAAGAAAATGATTCTCAGGATTGTATATGATGACATAAATGTAGTTTGATAATAAATTTATTTTGAAATTTGAACTTTGAAATCGGCTATGTTGGAATGGCAGAGCAAACTGGGTGGTCTGAGTGGCCTAATTCTCCGATGTCTTAACAAACATAAATTAACCTTCAAGATTCAAAATTGTTTATTGCCATTCTTCAGTACACGAAGGCAATGGAGAACAAAGTGATTGTTACTCCAGATCTGAACATAAAGTTAAATTACTATAAATTATACTTAACATACACTAGAGAATAAACAAAATAAATGTAACAACTTGAGTGCACGCTGAGAGGGAGGAAAATCCAATATGAATAGGCAGCAGCCTTGGAACTCTGAGGCGCTGGCCTTCTTGCTGGTGGAGTCAAGTTCATACAACTAGTTTTACATAAATGTGATTTTTGATCTGCATGGTGCTGTGATAATCAAGGGAATTGCTACAGGAATCAGAATCAGATTTATTATAACTAATTTACTGGAGCTAATGTGAAATTGTTATTGGAACTGGTTTATTATTGTCACATGTACCGAGAAACAGTGAAAAGCTTGTCTTGCACACTGTTCATACAGGTCAGATCTGATACACAGGGCATTGAGGTAGAATAAGGGAAAACGGTAACAGCATGCAGAATAAAGTACCAGATTATAGTGAGATAGATTGTGAGGTCAAGAGTCCACCTTATCATCCAAGAGTCTGATAGCAGTGGGATAGATCACGTTGTTTAGTGGCGGCAATTTAGTGCAAAGGCATAAAAGATGTGGAGATCACTGCCACAGAATTTGTTGTCTATCTGTAAATGACACAGCATTTGTTGTCTATCTGCAAATGCCCCTGAACTGAAGAGGTGTTTAGAGTCAACCACATTGGTGTGTTTGGAGTCCAATATCGACTGGGTAAGGACAGTACACTTTTTCCCACAAAGGGTATTGTTGAACTGTATGGTTTTTTCCATCACTGAAACCACAGCACAGTAGTGCAGTGGTTAGTGTAATACTTTACACCGCCAGCGATTGTGATCGGGATTCAGTTCTTGCCATTTTGTATGTTCTCGCCTTGACCACATGGGTTTCCTTCCACATTCCAAGTGGGTTTGGGTTAGGGTTAGTGAGTTGTGGGGATGCTACCTCTAGCGAGGGGGCTTGTGGTGCCCATTCTTGGGCAGCTACCTCAGCTTTGGGCCACACTGGACACTTATCTCATACCCGTGGCTCCAAGTAGCTGTTTGCATGCGACAGCGGCCACAGCCTGGTACCCCGCTTCAACAAGCTAGTGGGCCTCATACCCCAGAGAGATAGGGACATGCCTGGCCTATCATGCGAAGTCAGCTTAGACAACTGGGCGGAAGAGATCTGCAATGAGATCCAACGACCATGAAAGTGGTTCATGAAAGTGGCGGGAGGTGATTGCTTTGAGCCAGTTATAGATTAGAAGGTAACTTCTCTCCTTCTGCCCCGAAGCTATTTATTAATTATGTCTCTGCAAAATGATGGAACTGAAGAAAAGAATGTGAAACCCAAGTTTATGAGTCGTGCCAAACATTGGACTGAGGAAATCGAAAATTTATACAGATTCCAACAAGCTGGATACAGGGATGAAGTAGAATACAAGCAGATAAAGAAAGTTGATGGGGTATGTTGTTTTTGTGTTTTGTTTACAAATTGTGTACATCACTGGGAAGTCCGCTGTTCATTGTTCATCCCAGATCACTAAAAGACAGAGGAGCAGAATTAAGCTATTTGGTCCATTGAGTCTGCTCTGCTATTCCATCATGGCTGATTTATTATCCCTCCCAACCCCACTCTCCTGCCTCCTTCCCATAACTTTTAACACCCTGACTAACCAAGAACCTATCAATCTCCGCTTTAAATATATCCAATGACTTGGCCTCCACAGCTGTCTGTGGCAATGAACTCCAGAGATTCACCACCCTCTTGCTAAAATAATTCCTTCTCACTTCTTTTCTAAATGGACATCCTATTCTAAGGCTGTGCCCTCTGGTCCAAGACTCTCCCACTAATGGAAATATCCTCTCTATTTCCACTCTGTCCAGGCCTTTCAATATCTGGTATGACTCAGTGAGGTCCCCCTCATCCAGCAAGTACAGGCCTAGAGCCATCAGTCGCAACTAATACATTAACCCTTTCATTTCTGGGCTCATTCTCCTGAACTTTCTCTGGGCCTTCGCCAATGCCAGCGTGTCCTACCCTTTCTTAGATATGGGACCCAAGCTGCTCACATTACTCAGATGTGATCTGATAAACGCCGTATAAAGCCTCAGCATTACATTGTCACTGAGAAGATGGTAGTGCAGCTTCTTGATTCCCTGCAGTCCTGGTGAAGGGGTGCCTCCTTCAGTGGTTCAAGGATTTAGACCGAGTGATGATGAAATACTGGTGACGTATTTCCAAGATGGGATGGTGTTTGGCTGGGAGTGGAACCTGCCGCTGGTGGTATTCATATATTCCTAGAGCTTCTGGAACATAGAACATTACAGCACAGTGCAGCTCCTTCACCCCACGATGTTGTGCCGATCTTTTAACTTACTCTAAGATCGATCTAACCCTTCCCTCCAACATAGGCCTTTATTTTTCTATCATCCTTGTGCCTATCTAAGGGTTACTTAAATGTTCCTAATGGATCTACTTCCACCACCATCCTTGGCAGGTTGATCCATGCACCCACCACTCCCAAAGCAGTAGAGATGCTAGTTGTGCTTTAGAGTTGTTCAATTCCAATAATTATAATTTAAAACATGTAAATATGTTGGACGCTGACACAAATTAATTTACCCAGACAGTTTATTCTTTGCAAGGCACACAGTGAACAACAGGGGAGGTAAAATATATACTTAACTGAATGATAAAAGTAGCAAAAAAATCAAGGATTTGGCCAAGGTTCTCCAAGGGGGAATTTTTAAAGAACATCAAAATGGTCTAAGATTACTCCCCAATTCAGAATTAGACATTATTACACACTCACTGGCCACTTAATTGTTTATCTCCTGTACATAATAAAGTGGCTACTGAGTGTATGTTTGTGGTCTTCTACTGCTGTGCCCAACCCCTTCAGGGTTCGACAAGTTGTGCATTTGGAGATGCTCTTCTGCACACTACGGTTCTAATGTGTAGTTATTTGAGTTACCGTCACCTTCCTATCAGCTTGAACCAATCTAGGTATTCTCCTCTGATCTCTCTCATTACAAAGTGTTTTGTCCCACAGAACTGCCGCTCGTTGGATGGTTTTTGCTTTTTACACCATTCTCTGTAAACTGTAGAGACTGTTGTGTGCGAAAATCCCAGGAGAGCAGCAGTTTCTGAGATACTCAAACCACCCCATCTGGCACCAACAATCATTCCACAGTCAAAGTCACTTAGATCACATTTCTTCCCCATTCTGATGTTTGGTCCGAGCAACAACTGAACATTTTGACCGTGTCTGCATGCTTTTATGCATTGAGTTACTGCCACGTGAGCGGCTGATTAGATATTAGATATAAAGGCGCCACAATATCGTAGCAGTTAGCGTGGCACTGTTATAGGTTAGGGGGCTCCAGAGTTCAGAGTTGAATCCTGGTGTCCTCTATAAGGAATCTGTACGTCCCCCATGTTGAATGTGTGGGTTTTCACCGGGTGCTCCAGTTTACTCCCACAGTCCAAAGTGGGTTAATTGGTCATTGTAAGTTGTCCCGGGATTAGGGATAAACTGGGCGTTGCTGGGTGGTGCAGCTTGAGTAGCTGGAAGGGCCTATTCCACACTGTATCTCTAAATAAATAGATAGAAGATAGATAGATAAATAAATAAATATTTGCATTAACAAGGCGACCTGCTTATTAGGCGTCCACCTCATAAAGTGGACTTTGGGTGTACTTTTTAAGGAAAAATAACACACGATTGTTTTCCAGTTCTAATAATGTAACAATATTACTGGTTCTGTTCTTAAAATACTGTCTGCGTTTTCCCAACTTGTCATAAACTGGCTTATGTTATTTTGCAACTGTGATCAGTGTTATTCCCATTGACATGTCAGTCTCCAGCAGACTTCATAATGCTTGAAGGGTAAGCATTCTGTTCCTCTTTCATGTGATTTATAGGGGGCAGTCAACCCACATGAGTGCTGGGCAATAACGAGATCCCACTCTCACCCCTGGACAGACTGTGGCATCATCATCATCTTCATCCCAACCAGGTTGATAGGTTCTTGGCCAGTCAGGCCATCTAAAATTAATTATTTATTTAGTGATACAGAGCAAAGCAGACCATTCAAGCTGAACCATCCCACAGCCCCCAGTTTAACCCTAACCTAATCATGGACCAATTTATAGGGACCAATTAACCTAGCCATTAAGTCTTTGGACTGTGGGTGGAAACTGGTGCTCCCGGGGAAAATCTGAGCACTTCATGGGGAGGATATACAGTCTCTTAAAGAGGATGCCGGGATTGAACTCTGAGCTCTGATGCCCGAGCTGCAATGGAGCCCATGATGGAGAGAAGGCAGGAGAAGGGGAAGTACAACAAATTAGCTACAACTGACTGGTGGAGCAGGCCCAAAAAGGAGCGAATGGCCTAATTCTGCACCTATGTCTTATTGTCCCACCAGTGGCCGGACACTGACCTGGAGTAGCCATCGACACAATATGACTATAAGGCCAGGTCAAGCGCTGAGAATCCTGTGGTGATTAACTTATCTCCTAACTTCCCAAAGCCGACCATCCACAGGGTTCATGGATATAGGAAGGATGTGAAAGCTTTAGAGAGGGTGCTGAGGAGATTTATCAGGCTGCTGCCTGGATAAGAGACCATGTACATTTGTACATCGTTACCATTTGACGAAGGAGAGATTGTCTAAAATATTCCCTAACATTGATATTTATTGCGATAGATGTAAAACTGAGACAGCTACACTGACACACATATTTTAATCATATAACTATATAACAGCACGGAAACAGGCTGCTTAGGCTCTTGCAGTCCATGCCAAATGCTTACTCTCACCTAATCCCACCAACCTGCACTCAACCCATAACCCTTCCATTCCTTTCCTGTCCATATACCTATCCAATTTTTCTTTAAATGACAATATCAAACCTGCCTCTACCACTTCTACTGGAAGCTCGTTTCACACAGCCACCACTCTCTGAGTAAAGAAATTCCCCCTCGTGTTATCCCTATGTCGTGTTTTGGTCATGTTCTATACTGGAACAGTTCTGGAAGTCAGTTTTTTCGACAATTTTTAAAGCACTTAAAATTTAATTTACAACCTAACAAATTAACTGCGCTTTTTGGAATAACTCCTCAAAATATCCATGGTATCTCTTTGTCTGACCAACATGTTATTGCATTTGTTACATTGATAGCTAGGAGGGCCATATTGTTGAAGTGGAAGGATACATTGGCTCCCACTTTGTCACGATGGTTCTCTCAAGTGATGCTATGTCTTAGTTTGGAGAAAATTAGAAGTCGAACCTTTGAACCTATGTTTGATTTTGAGAAAAGATGGGGTTCATTTGCTCGTTATTATCATTTGAGTTAATTGATAGATTTCCTCCACGATCTAATTGTAAATTTTTGGTACATTTTTTTTTTCTTGCTGGCAGTTTGATGCTTATCTTTAGAAGCTTTTTGTATGACGCATGGCTCCGGGGTTGAACACCTAATGGGTTTTTTTCTCTCTCACTTTTTCGTGCTTAGTAGGGTTTTTTTTTCTCTTTTTTTTAATCACCAAAATTTTTTCAATCTTTAATGTTTTTTTTCTTGAGACATTGTAAGTGTCGCTTACTTCAATGTACTCTTGTTAATTTTGGATAATAATAATAAAAAGATTTGAAAAGAGAGCATGTATTATGAGGAAAGATCGAGCCAGCTAGGGCTTTTCTCTGTAGAAGGATGAGAGACGATTTGACAAAGGCTTTTCTCTATGTAGGAGGATGAGAGACGATTTGATAGAGGTGTATAAGTTGATAAGGGACATGGATAGTGGACAGCCAGCGCCTTTTTCTCAGGGTGGCAATAGCTAATACCAGAATTTAAGGTGAGTGGTGGAATGTTTAGGGGAGATGTCAGAGGTAGGGTCATTAGTCATTACACAGAGAGTGGTAGAACACACTGCCGAGGATGGCAGTAAGGGGAGATATATCAGTGACATTTAAGGGACTCAGAGAGAGGCACATGAGTGAGAGAGAAATAGAGGGTTATGTAGGAGCCCTCCATTTTATGATCAAAGTACATTCATGTCTCTTATGCAACCCTGAGATGATCACAAGTAAATGAATCTCAGGGTTGTATATGGTAACATATATGTAATTTGGTAATAAAGTTACTTTGAAATTTGGGGGAAGGGTTTGATTGATTATGGAGTAGGTTAAAATGCCAGCACGACATTGTGGGCTGAATGGCCTGTACTGTGCTGTACTGTTCAATGTTCAATCACCTTTGACTACAAGATCATCAGCCAGTGGTCAGTGTAGAAAGCACAGCAGTCACTGTGGGACAGGGACACTACGGACACTGTGGGGTAGTTCCCTGAGCAAACCATCAAAACCATCTGGCAGAATGTCTCATCAGCAGAACTCAACAATAAGCTGCTGGCAAGAATGGGTCAACCCAGTCAGATCTTTCCTATACAGTTCAAATATCGCACTGTCTCTTTGCAGACTGGGGATTTGATAAGAGGGTGTGGAGATGGATGCAAGAGTCTGTTTCCTGGTTCATCTCCAGTAGATGTGTAACAGGACTCTCTGCTCTATGGGCTATTTCCAGGGACACACAAAAAAAAGGACGTTATGGGCTGTTGGATGATCATTAACTTGGTGATAGACACCCTTTGGTCTGCCTGAAACTTGGGCTCCCAGCACAATGAGAAGTTTGTAGAGGAATGCTGCAGACTGGCATATTCCTTGCTGTAGGAGTATGTGCTGAGGGGCACACTGACACAAAAGTTCTGTGGGGAAGGGTCACTGCCTGGGTTCCTTCTACTACTGCACATGGAGGGACTGAGTCAGGTGGGAAAGACAATGGAAGAGTATGTCCACTTAGGGGCCCATGAGTGGTAACAGTGCTAAGTTTTTAAAAAGTGTTAATATCACTGAATGTATTGACCATGTGACACTAAGAATGTAAAACTGCTTTGGCTTGTGCTCATACTTTTGTGCATATTTTTATGATGAATCAAATTACTTAATAATTAAATTGTGGGTACCAGGGTAGCATATTGCCAACAGCCCGGGTTCAATACCACTGATGTCAGTAAGGAGTTTTAAGTTCTCCCTATGACCACATAGGTTTTCTCTGGATGCTCTGCTTTCCTCTCACAGTCCAAAGACGTACAGGGGTTAGTAAGTCACGTGGGTGTAATTGGATGGCCGAGATCATTGAGCTGGATGGGCCCGTTACCATGATGTATCTCTAAATTTTAAAACATGAAATTATTTAACTAAATTAAATGCTGGCTCAGCCTTCAAAGTTAACATCCCCCAAATGACTAAACACTGGAAACAAAAGACGAGGTGTGAGTGTCAGTGGCTGGCCCTGTATTTATTGCTCATTCAGAGCCGCCCTTGGGAACATGGTGGGAGCTTCTGCCTTGAATCACTGTGGTCATTGTGCGGAGGTGGTGCTGGAGAACATATTCCAGGGCTTAAAACCAGCTACAATGAAGGAAAGGTGCTTTATTCACAAGTCACCCTGTGTGTGTTTGGAAAGCAATGTGGGACTAATGGAAACAACAGGAATTCTGCAGATGCTGGAAATTCAAGCAACATACATCAAAGTTGCTGGTGAACGCAGCAGGCCAGGCAGCATCTATAGGAAGAGGCGCAGTCGACGTTTCAGGCCGAGACCCTTCGTCAGGACTAACTGAAGGAAGAGTGAGTAAGGGTGTAACCAGCGGTGATCTGAGTTACCGAGGTTGTGTGTATGGGAGGTAAAACCCAAATTTCTATAGTGCTCCACTGTTTGTGTCTGGGTTACTGAAGAGGTGTGGTGAAATTGTGAGTGTCCTGACCAGCTGCATCACCGTCTGATACAGGAATTACAAGGCATCTGACCACAAGACCCTATACAAGAATTGCAAGCACTGCTGAGATATATTCTTCTGGAATAGATTTTATTATTTGTTAATTTAGTTGTGGTAATATTAATTCATGTATTGTGTGTGAGTTACATGTACTGTGCCGTGCCCCTTTGGTCCGAAGGAATGTTGTTTCCTTTGGCGGTATACATGTATAGAGTTGAATGACAATAAACTTGAACTTGATGTTCTGTTGGATGTAGGTGGATCGTTGGCCAGAAACAGGATATGTGAAGAAACTCCAAAGACGTGACAACACCTTCTACTACTATAACAAGAAAAGAGAATGTGAGGACAACGATGTTCAGAAGGTCAAGGTTTACGCCTACTGAAAGGCTCTTGTTCTCCACACATCTGAGTGTAAATAAATCAGTGTTTATCTTCACAGTGTTTTTGTTTTGATGGTTTTCATCATCGAAATTGAGTTTTTTCTTGTATTCTTTCTCATTTGGGTTACTAGTGAAATCACTCCGGTCGCGTATGGTGTTTTCCAAAAGGGTTGTCTGTTGGTGAATCCTCATGTGGCTGTAGAGACTGATCCAAGATCCACATAGCCGGAATGTTAGGGTGGATTCCCTTACTGGAGATTGCCTGTGCATGGCTTTGTTTAATATGGGGAGGCTGCTGCACCAGCAGCCACCACAGAAGCACTGACCGATCGTGGTCAGCGTCCACTGGTATGGAATGCAAGACGACTGCGGACCCTTCACTGCCATTGTGATGTGTCATCATCTTCCGCCAACCCTACCGTTGAGGATCGCTCTTTGTCTGGAGCCTCCTCCTTGACCTTTTCTCCACTGGTGACCCTACCAGGAGTAAAACACATTGATCTTGGAAACATCGCTCTTGGGGTTTCAGGAACTCACAAGCCTCTCCACCACAGGGTGATGATCCTCGGAGAGGTCATTTGGGCTAACATTGGAAAATGTATATACAGTGCCTTTAAGAAGTACTCAACCACCCCTTGGAAGTTTTCATGTTTTTTTTACATCATTGAATCCCAGTGGACTTAATTTGGCTTTTTGCTGACACTGATCAACAGAAAAAGACTCTTTGATGTCAAAGTGAAAACAGATCTTTACAAAGTGATCTTTAAATTAATTACAAATATAAAACACAAAATAATTGGATTGCATATATATTCACCCCCTTCAAGTCAGTATTTAGTAGATGCATCTTTGGCAGCAATTACAGTCTGTGTAGATAGGTCTGTATCAGCTCTGCACATCTGACACTGCAATTTTTCCCCATTCTTCTATACAACACTGCTCAAGCTCTGTCAGATTGCACGGGGATCATGAGTGAACAGCCCTTTTCAGGTCCAGCCACAAATTCTCAATTGGATTGAGGTCTGGACTCCGACTTGACCACTCCAGGACATTAACTTTGTAGTTTTTAAGCCATTCCTGTGTAACTTTGGCTTTATGCTTGGGGTCATTGTCTTGCTGGATGACAAATCTTCTGCCAAGTCACAGTTCTCTTGCAGACTGCATTAGATTTTCCTCCAGGACATCCCTGTATTTTGCTGCATTCATTTTACCCTCTACCTTCACAAGCTTTCCAGGGTCTGCTGCATCCCCACAGCATGATGCAGCCACCCCCATGCTTCACGGTAGGGATGGTGTGTTTTTGATGATGTGTGTGTTGGGTTCACACCAAACAAAGCATTTAGTTCAAGGGACAAAAAACTCAATTTTGGTTTCATCAGACCGTAGAACCTTCCAGCTGACTTCAGAGTCTTCTCCATGCCTTTGGGCAAATTCTAGCTGAAATTTCATGTGAGTTTTTTTCAACAGTGGCTTTCTCCTTGCCAATCTCTCATAAAGCTGTGACAGGTGAAGCACCCAGGCAACAGTTGATACACGCACAGTCTCTCCCATCTCAGCCACTGAAGCTTGTAATTTCTCCAGAGTTGTCATAGGTCTCTTGGTGGCCTCCCTCACTTGTCCCCATCTTGCACAGTCACTCAGTTTTTGAGGACGGTCTGCTGTTGGCAGATTTACAGCTGTGCTATATTCTTTCCATTTTTTGATGATTGACTTAACTGTGCTCCAAGGGATATTCAGTGTCTTGGCAATTTTCTTGTATCCATCTCCTGACTTGTACTTTTCAATAACCTTTTCATGGAGTTGTTTGGAGTGTCCATTTGTCTTCATGGTGTAGTTTTTGCCAGGGTACTGACTCACCTGCAGTTGGACCTTCCAGATACAGGTGTATTTTTACTATAATCAAATGAAACACCTTGACTGCATAGAGTTGAGATCTATTTAACTAATTATGTGGCTTCTAAAACCAATTGGTTGCACCAGTGATGATTTGGTGTGTCATATTAAAGAGTGTTAATACTTATGCAATCAATAATTTTGTGTTTTATATTTGTAATTAATTTAGATCACTTTGTAGAGAACTGTTTTGACTTTGACACAAAAGAGTCTTTTTCTGTTGGTCAGTGTCAAAAAAGCCAAATTAAATTCACCGTGATTCAATGTTGTAAAACAATAAAACATGAACGCTCCTAAGGGGGATGGATACTTTTTATAGGCACTGTAGTTCATTTCAAGCTCTGGTTAAAAATGCTAAGACTGCCGTTAATGCCAGTCAGAAGGGCTACAGAGCTGTCAAAACACTTATCTCAATTGAGAGACAAAGCAAGATCGGAAAAAATTTAAGATGTTAAATCTTGCCAATTATCGATTCCAGGTACATTCATAGAAGAACATGAGATTCTGCAGATGCTGGAAATTCAGGACCCGATGAAGGATCTCGGCCCAAAATGTCAGCTCTTTATTCCTCTCTATAAATGCATCCTGACCTGCAGAGTTCCTCCAACATTTTGCATGTGTTCCATTAGTAGAAACATTCTTTGAGTATGGGGTATACAGTATTCAAGTGCGCAGTTTTCTGGATGAAAATGTAGCTGGTTGGATGAGTAATCTTGGCCAGAAAGAATTAAAATTAGCAAATGGGAGTGAGCATGGAAGCAGACAAGACACATATCTTTGTCTGGCACAAGAGATTCTGCAGATGCTGGAAATCTTGACCAAAACACACACAAATGTTGGAGGAATTCAGCAGGTCAGGCAGCATCTATGGAAAGTTATTCCTCCCTAAGCTGTTGAGGAAGGAGTATTTGAACAGTATTTAGTGCTGGCAGACTAAGAACCAGCCAGGTTTGCACTCTTGAATTATCACTGACATCAGATTCAGAGGTAAAAGCAGACAACAGCAACTTTTGTTCTGGCTTGAAACTCTCAAGCATTGACATCTGTTTTCCCACGACAGAAGTTAACTTGCAAATTGAGTTGGTGGTTAGTGCAATATTGACATTCATTTTCAGAGGACTAGAATATAAAAGCAAGGATGTACCGTTAAGGCTTTATAAAGCATTGGTCAGACCAAATTTGGAGTATTGTGAGCAGTTTTGGGCCCCTTATCTCAGAAAGGTTGCACTGGTATTAGAGAGGCTCTAGAAGAGGCTCACAGAAATTATCCTGGGAATGAAATGATTTATATCAGTGTTTGATGGTTCTGGGCCTGTACTCACTGGAGTTCAGAAGAATGAGCAGGGATTTCATTGAAACCTATTCTATATTGAAAGGCCCAGATAGAGGGGATGTGGAGATGTTTCGTATAGCTGGGGAGTCTAGGACCAGAATGCACAGCCTTAGAATAGAAGGACTTCCATTTAGAACAGAGATGGGAAGGAGTTTCTTTAGCCAGATGGTGTTGAATCTGTGAAATGTGTTGCTACGTACGGCTGTGGAGCCCAAATCACTAGGTATACTTAAGGTGAGTATACTCCGTCATTCTATCATTGCTGATTTATTATCCCTTTCAATCCCATTCTCCTGCCTTCTCCCCATAATCGTTGATGCTCTGACTAATTGAGAACCTATCAACCTCCGCTTCATATACACCTAATGACTTGGCCTCCACAGCTGTCTTGTGGCAACAAATTCCACAGATTCACTACCCTCTGGTTGAAGAAATTCTACCCCATCTCCATTCTAAATGGATGTCCATCTATTCTGAGGCTGTGCCCTCTGGTCCTAAACTCCACCACTGTAGGAAACATTCTCTCCCGATCCCCTCTATCTAGGCCTTTCAATCTTCAATAGGTTTCAATGAGATCCCTCCTTCATTCTTCTAAACTCCAGTGAGTACAGCCCCAGAGCCATCAAACGCTCCTCATATGTTAGCCCTTACATTCCAGGGATCATTCTTGTGTAGCTCCTCTGAACCCACTCCGATGCCAGCATATCCTTTCTTAGATAAGGGGCCTAAATGACTCCTTGAGTGCATTGGATAGCTCTCTGGTTTTGCTGTCTGCTAACAGTCATTGTGAGGTTCAACCACTGATAATTGTAACTTTGATCTTATTCAAGTGTGGAACAATAAATCAGAGAGGAAGAGACAATCACTTCAGAAGAGATGAGGCTCTCTAATGGTCAGGGTTGGCCATGGGATGTTGCACCCCAGCTGTCTATGTGATATGCAGCCTGGGCAGTATGATTCCAAAAGCAAGCTGTTGCCCATGTAGCTGGCTCCACCTCTCCACGGAGTTGATGAATCCAAAGGAATGGCAGAGACTGATACGTTTGGTCCCAGTGGTGTTGCAGGAGTTGCCAGTCAACTTCCAGCTCAGTGTAGGGTTGTCTTAGGGACTCCAGCTCCAGATTTTTCTTTGGTGTTTACCCTCCAAGCCTTCCCCATGAGTGGGTATAGTTGCACGTCAGTGAAGGGTTGAGATCAGAGTTTTCGTTCTCCTAGATGAGCTGCCAACCATGGCTGACAAGCCCCACCTGGTTAGAAGCTGCCAGTAATCTGCCTTTGCCCCTTCTCCTGTCAGTGGAAACAGTTCTGCTGGCCAAGTAGCTAAGCCACACATGAAGGTCAGGAGTTGGTCTTGGGTGTCAGAGGTAGTGGGAGCTTATCCTCACTAACCTCCTCTCCCCACCCACCCCCCACCAGATATAACAACCTAAAGGTACCAGAAGATCAATAAATGAAAACAAAGCACACATTGTTCAGGAAAGAGTTTCCAGATGCACTGATGATCCATTTATTATTCAATTTGTAATTGATGCCCGAGTTAAACACTGGAACACGAAATAAGTATGAATATATAATGAGAATTTGAGAAATTTCCCACGGTTCGGGAATCAAAAACCAGAGTGAGAAGGGAGAGATTTACTAGGGATCTGAGAGGCAACTTTTTTTTACCAAGAGGGAGGTCAGTATATGGAACGAGCTGCCAGAGGAAGTGGTTGAGGCAGGTACATTAACAACGTTTAAAAGACAGTTGGACAGGAAAAGTTTAGAGGGATATGAACCAAATGCAAGTAAATGAGATTACTTAGCATGGAAAAGTTGGTCGGCACGGACTAGATGGGCTGAAGAACCTGCCTGTGCTGTGCTGTGAGCGACTGGCTGCTGAAACAGGACACAGCATCAGAATCAGTATCAGGTTTAACATCACTGGCGTATGTCGTGAAATAGCTCTTTTGCGGGCAGGAGCACATTGCAATGCATAATAACAAAAACTATAAATTACAGTAAGAAAATTTAATTTAATAAGTAGTGCAAAAGAGAAATACTGAGACAGTGTTCAAGGGTTCACTGTCCATTCAGAAATCTGATGGTGGAGGGGAAGAAACTGTTGCTGAAATGTTGAGTGTGTGTCTTTAGGTTCCTGTACCACCCCTTAATGGCAGCAATGAGAAGAGGGCGTGACCTTGGTGATGGGGGTCCTTAATGATGATTAGTACCTTTCTGAGGCATCGCCTTTTGAAGATGTTCTGGATGCTGGGGAGGCTACTGGCCATGATGGAGCTGGCTGAGTTTACAACTTTCTGCGGCTTTTTCGGATCTTGTACAATAGCCCCTCCAACCCAGACGGTGTTGTAACCAGTTACAATGCCTTCCACAGTACATCTGTAGAAATTTGCGAGTATTTTTGGTGATATAGCAATTCTCTTCAAACTTCTAATGAAATAAAGCTTCTGTCGTGCCTCCTTTCGAACTGCATCAATATGTTGGGCCCAGGATAGATCGTCAGAGATGTTGACACCCAGGAACTTGAAACTGCTCACCCTTTCCACTGCTGATCATTCAGTGAGGATTGTTGTATGTTTCTTCTGCTGTCAGATTTCCGATTAATGAGAAGAGAGCATGTCCTGGATGGTCGGGGGCCTTAATGATGGACAAATAAAGCAGGAAACGTAATTATGAGAGAAGTTGAAGATGAAATTAGAGCACAGAACACTACAGCCCAGTATAGGCCCTTCGGCCCACAATGTTGTGCCGACCAGTTAGCCAATTTAACCTTTCCCTTCCCACATAGTCCTTCATTTTTCTTTCATCCATGTGCCTATCTAAGTGTCTCTTAAATGTCCCTAATGTATCTGCCTCTACCACCACCCACGGCAGGGCGTTCTGTGTAAAAATCTACCTCTGACATACCTCCCTATACTTCCCTCCAATCATCTTAAGATGATGCCCTGTTGCAGTAGCCATTTCCACCTGAGAAAAGGTTACTGGCTGTCCACTCGATCAATGCCTCATCGCCTCATACAAGTTATAAAGTAGGACAAATTATGAGTTGCTCATTTGAATTGGTTTGTAATGGTGACAGAACTGAACTGGGATTAGGGAATCATTTAGGGTTAAAATGGGAAGAGGAGTTCCTAGAGTGCAGACAAAACCATTCTTCAGTCAACATTTGAATGAGCAGGATGTACGGGACAAGATGAAGCAATCACAATAGAACAATTGGAAGTCGTTAGAATGACCTGCAGCATAATGAGGTTTGTATCAAAAGAAATAGGAACTGACTGAAGTTCAGCAGCAAAGGTGATTTTGCCCTCCAAAAGCTAATTTTCGCTGCGGTGGGCCCGAGTCCTAGTGGGCTGCATGATGTGGTGTTTGGACGGTTTAAATGACGGCCCAGATGGACTGAAACAGCAGTGTGTCAGGACTGGGGGCCAGGGTTGGGCCAATTCTCCTCCCTCTTCCATGATGTTCACTCCTCTCTCCGTGTCCTTGAGGCTGCTGCGTGTCTCAAGTCTGCAAGCTTTGTGGCGATTCGCCCTGCTGTACGATGAGCTGAGACCGAAGTTATGTGCTTACTCCGCTGCTCTGGGCCTATGGACTCAGAATGCTGTTGCTTGCTTTTATTGTTTGGATAATTTGTGTTTTTTTCCTTTCTCTGCACATTTGGTGCTGGTCTTTTTTTAACTGGGTTCTTTCGGGTTTCTTGTCTTGAGGCTGCCTGTAAACAGACAAATCTCAATGTTGTATAGTTAATGCATGCTTTGATAATAAATGTACTGTGAATCCTTAAATCATTTGAATTTCCCCAATTCCTCAAATACCTACATGTAATAAAGTCATAGACTCAAAGAATACAACACAGAAATAGTCCCTTCAGCCCAACTTGTCCGTGCTGACCACAGTGCTCACCTATCCAGTCCCAAAATGTTCTCCTAAAGTTTTGCAACTATCTGCTGCCACTTTCTTATTTACAAGTTATTCTATTGCAATGAACAGCCACCAGATGGAACCAGTATGAGGATTTTTATAACTCTTTGCCAATATTGAATAGTTTACATCTTCTCATACTCTCCAGTTAGAAGTGAATGAAAGTATGCTATGTATGTTAGTTTGCTATGAAGATTGGGTAAAACATACAAGTCACTTAAGACGTGCTGGGTCAGTAGATGGTCCATAAACATATACTCAGTGGCCACTTTATTAGGTACACCTGTACACCTGCTCGTTAATGCAAATATCTCATCAGTCAAGCATGTGGCAGCAACTCAATGCATAAAAGCATGCAAACGTGGTCAAGAGGTTCAGTTGTTGTTCCAACCAAATGTCAGAATGGGGGAAGAAATGTGATCTAAGTGACTTTGATTGTGGAATGATTGTTGTTGCCAGTAGGGGTGGTTTGAGTATCTCAGAAACCGCTGATCTTCTTGGATTTTCATGCACAACAGTGTCTAGAGTTTACAGAGAATGGTGCAAAAAAACAAAACAAAAGTATCCAATGAGCGGTGGTTCCGTGGGTGAAGACCCCTTGTTAATGAGAGAGGTTAGAGCAGAATGGTTAGATTGATTCAAGCTGACAGCAGGTCACTGCAGATGCTGGTCATCTGGGAGCAACACACAAAGTGCTGGAGGAGCTCAGCTGGTCAGGTAGCATCCGTGGAGTGGAACAGACAGTCATGTTTCGGATTGAGACCCTTCATTAGAAAGAAAGGGAAAACCAGAATGAAAAGGGCAGAATTGGGGGTTGGAGTCGTGGAGGTTACAGCAAGGTGAGGGTTAAAATTGTGTGCTTAACTACCTCTTATCATTATTAGTGTTGCTGTACTGAGGTAGGATGGATATGTGGAAGTTGCAGCAAGTTAAGGGTTAAAATGGTGTGCTGACAATACTGAGTGCAGACAATGTACAGACACAATCTGAACCAAACCTTTGACAGCTAGATCACCTTTGTACAGCCGTTTCTGAATGTGGATGTTCAGTCAGGCAACAGTCAAGATGTCAAGATGACAAGCTGACAGAATCAGTGGTGTGCAGATGTGATCAGTCACCCATGGCTGAACATGGCCTTTGAAAGCCCACATCTCCTCTGTACAGCCTTTCTGTTAAAGCCTGGGACCCAAGGTCACCATGCATACCAAGATTAGATAAAAAGATTCAAAGGTTCATTTAAGTATGCATGGACAATACAACTCTGATATTTGTCTTCTCCAGATAGCCATGAAATATAGGAAGACTACAGGAGCTGATGAAAAAAAAAGACATTAACTCCCACCCCCTGGCAAGAAGAAGAAAAGAACCAAATCTCGCAGACCCCAAAATCCCCCACATTCCTACAGAAAAACAGGGACAATAGCATCAAATCCCCAACCCTCCCCTGCAGAAAAAACAGCAACAATAACAATCCCTGACCCTCTCACCCGCAGAAAAAAACAGCAACAATAACAATCCCCGACCCCCCCACTCACAAAAAAACACAACACATAATGACGCAAACAGATTAAAACAGATAATGATGCAAACGAAGGATTCTACATCAAGACTTGCTATTGGACGGTTATTACGAATTCTCAATTAGTACTGGCTTTAACACATAGATTTAATTGGTTGCCAGGGCCCTCTGTTAGTTGGGATTGACCATGGATATGTGATCTAAGCACCCACCACTCTGTGTTAAAAAAAAACCTACTTCTGACATCTCTTCTATACTTTCCTCCAATTACCTTAAAAGGATGTCCTCTGGTATTAGTTATTGCTGCCTTGGGAGAAATGTTCTGGCTGTTCACTCTATCTATGCCTCTCATAAAGTTATACACCTCTGCTAAGTCAAGTTCAAGTTTAATTGTCATTCATCCATACCCATGAATACAGCCAAATGAAACAGCATTCCTCTGGGGCCAAAGTGTAAAATGCAGTACCAACAGTCACACGCAGCACAAGGCACATACTGTATAGGACATATAATTACGGTAGTAGAAAAACAAGTAGTCACAACTTATAACAAAAATTTCAAGTTTAATTGTTATTCAGCCATACATGAATACAGCCAAACGAAACAGTGTTACTCCAGGGCCAGGGTATAAAACAGAGTACCAACATTCATACACAGCACATAGCCCATATAGCACACATAAGAAAGCCGTACCTATACAGTCACAGAAAC
Source organism: Mobula hypostoma (assembly GCF_963921235.1). Classification (NCBI taxonomy): domain Eukaryota; kingdom Metazoa; phylum Chordata; class Chondrichthyes; order Myliobatiformes; family Myliobatidae; genus Mobula; species Mobula hypostoma. The sequence continues at coordinate 34,500,042 of NC_086116.1, forward strand.
ACAATGTAGCCCAAGTCCCTGAGTCCATGAATGTTGCAGCAGTCTGCAGTTGAAGGATGACACTGGTGAAGCACTTGCTGGTGTCAAACAAAACAAACAAAGCTATAAATTACTGTATCAATCACAAGTTTTCTCGGATACAAACATCAATACAATCAATCTATATATGTAAGAAATCTTATGTATATATATTTATTTATTGAGTTTTTTTATTATTATTGTGTTCCTTATTTATTGTCTTTTTTTTTGTGCTGCATTGGATCCAGAGTAACATTTATTTTGTTCTTTTTACTTGTGTACAGGAAATGACATTAAACATCTTGAATCTTGAATAAGAATCAGGTTTAATATCACTGGTATATGTCGTGAAATTTGTCGTCTTTGCAGCAGCAGTACAATGCAATACATAATAATAGAAAAAACTGTGAATTACAGTAAGTGTGTATATATATATATATATATATAGTTTAATTAAGTAAGTACGTAGTACAAAAATGGAAATAAAAAAGTAGTGAGGTAGTGTTCATGGGTTCAATGTTCATTCTGATGGCTGAGGGAAGAAGCTGTTCCTGAATCACTGAGTGTGTGCCTTCAGGCCATCTTCCTGATGGTAGCAATGAGAAGAGGGCATATCCTGGGTGATGGGAGTCCTTAATGACGGATGCCACCTTTTTTCAGGCATCGTTCCACGAAGATGTCCTGGACACTATGGAGTCACAGGTCATAGAATTATACAGCACAGAAACAGGCCCTTTGGCCCAACTCATCCATGCCCACTGTGTTGTGAGGCGAGCTTGTTCCACCTGTCTGCTTTTGATCCAGAACACTCTAAACCTCTCCTATTCATATACTTAGCTCGATGGCTTTTGAATGTTGTGAATCTATTTATTTTGTATTTATTGAGATACAGTACAGAGTAGGCACTTTCAGCCCTTTGAGCTGTGACGCCCAGCAATCCCCCAATTTAATCTGAGTTTAATCACAGGACAATTTACAATGACCAATTAACCTACTAACTGGTATGTCTTTGGACCATGGGAGGAAACCAGAGAAAACCCCACACATTCCACAGGGAGGATGTACAGACTTAGAAACATAGAAAACCTACAGCACAATACAGGCCCGTCAGCCCACAAAGTTGTGCTGAACATGTCCTTCCCTTAGAAATTACCTAGGATTACCCATAGCCCTCTATTTTTCTAAGCTCCATGTACCTATCCAGGAGTGTCTTAAAAGTCCCTGTTGTTTCCGCCTCCACCACTGTCGCCGGCAGCCCATTCCACACTCTCACCACTCTCTGTAAAAAACTTACCCCTGACATCTTCTCTGTACCTACCTCTAAGCACCCTAAAAACTGTGCCCTCTCGTGATAGCCATTTCAGTTCTGGGAAAAAGCCTTTGACTATCCATACGATCACTGCCTCTCATTATCTTGTACACCTCTATCAGGCCACCTCTCATTCTCTGTCACTCCAAGGAAAAAAGCCTAGTTCACTCAACCTATTCTCATAAGGCATGCTCCCCAAACCAGGCAACACTCATGTAAATCTCCTCTGCACCCTTCCTATGGCTTCCACATCCTTCCTGTAGTGAGGTGACCAGAACTGAGCACTTCCTACAGATGATGTTGGAATTGACCTGTGAGCTCCGACACCCCAAGCTGTAACAGCATCGCCCTAACCGCTACGTCACCGTGGCTAATGTGCCCATTTCAACCACTATTTCTGACCGCTCTTTCTAAAGGTTTTTAAAGATTAGCTTTATTTGTCACATATACAGTACATCAAAACAGTGAAATGCGCCATTTATGTCACTGACCAACACAGTCTGAGGATGTCACCTTGCTTCTGGCACCAATATATCATGCCCACAATTTACTAATCCTTATGTCTTTGGAATGCAGGAAGAAATCGGAGCACCTAAAGGAAACCTATACCTTCACAGGGAAGATATATAAACTCCTTACAGACAAGGAATAAATGCAAGTTTGTATTCATAAACCTGATTCTGATTCTCAAGGAATTGGATTTAATTTGTAAATACAGATTCAATGAGGAGGAGAATCAGAATCAGGTTTATTATCACCAACATATGTCATGAAATATGTGTTAACTAGGGGGCTGTGCACAATCCTGATTTGACGGAGACAGCTGTGAGAAGCACAGAGGAACACCTGGAGAAACTTCTGAAATGCCCGCTTCGCTGCCGCTGCTACTGTGTGATCGAGAATCTCCGGAAACGAAGGCCCCAAATCCTCGGCTTTGCCTATTGCCTGTTGCCGGGGCCGGAGTCGAAGCGCTCGGCAGAGATGGTGCTCGGTGCTCGGTGTCGGAGAGCTGGTCGGAGGCTCAGAGTTCTCAGACAGACTCGGAGTCGGACTGTGGTCAGATGCTTCCAGGATGCTGCATCGGCAAGTCTGCGGCGCTGGAGGTTCACTGTCTGCGTGAGATGATGGGACTTTTGAGAGACTTTGAGACTTTTACTGTGCCCATGGTCTGTTTTTATCAAATTATGGTATTGCTTTGTACTGTTGTAACTATATGTTATAATTAAAGAAAGGGGCTTCCCTTCCTCCACTATCAACTCTGCTCTTAAACGCATCTCCCCCATTTCACGTACATCTGCTCTCACTCCATCCTCCCGCCACCCCACTAGGAATAGGGTTCCCCTGGTCCTCACCTACCACCCCACCAGCCTCCGGGTCCAACATATTATCCTCCGTAACTTCCGCCACCTCCAACGGGATCCCACCACTAAGCACATCTTTCCCTCCCCCCCTCTCTCTGCATTCCGCAGGGATCACTCCCTACGCAACTCCCTTGTCCATTCGTCCCCCCCATCCCTCCCCACTGATCTCCCTCCTGGCACTTATCCGTGTAAGCGGAACAAGTGCTACACATGCCCTTACACTTCCTCCCTTACCACCATTCAGGGCCCCAAACAGTCCTTCCAGGTGAGGCAACACTTCACCTGTGAGTCGACTGGGGTGATATACTGCATCTGGTGCTCCCGATGTGGCCTTTTATATATTGGCGAGACCCGACGCAGACTGGGAGACCGCTTTGCTGAACATCTACGCTCTGTCCGCCAGAGAAAGCAGGATCTCCCAGTGGCCACACATTTTAATTCCACATCCCATTCCCATTCTGACATGTCTATCCACGGCCTCCTCTACTGTAAAGATGAAGCCACACTCAGGTTGGAGGAACAACACCTTATATTCCGTCTGGGTAGCCTCCAACCTGATGGCATGAACATCGACTTCTCTAACTTCCGCTAAGGCCCCACCTCCCCCTCGTACCCCATCTGTTACTTATTTTTATGCACACATTCTTTCTCTCACTCTCCTTTTTCTCCCTCTGTCCCTCTGAATATACCTCTTGCCCATCCTCTGGGTCCCCCCCCTTGTCTTTCTTCCCGGACCTCCTGTCCCATGATCCTCTCATATCCCCTTTTGCCTATCACCTGTCCAGCTCCTGGCTCTATCCCTCCCCCTCCTGTCTTCTCCTATCATTTTGGATCTCCCCCTACCCCTCCAACTTTCAAATCCCTTACTCACTCTTCCTTCAGTTAGTCCTGACGAAGGGTCTCGGCCTGAAACGTCGACTGCACCTCTTCCTAGAGATGCTGCCTGGCCTGCTGCATTCACCAGCAACTTTGATGTGTGTTGTTATAATTATGCGGTTTTTGTCAGTTTTTAAGTCGGTTTGTCATGTGTTTCTGTGATATCATTGTGGAAAAACATTGTATCATTTCTTAATGCATGCATTACTAAATGACAATAAAAGAGGACTGCGTGTCCTCATAATCTAATCTAATCTAATCTAAATTTGTTATTTTGCAGCATCGGTACAGTGCAATACATAAAAAAATTACTATTAAGTTACAAAAGGTGAGGTGGACCATTATGAAACCTGATGGTAGAAAGGAAGAAGCTGTTCCTAAAATGTTCAGTATGGGTCTTCGGGATTCTGTATCTCCTCTCTGATGGTAGCAATGAGAAGAGGGCAAGTTCCAAGAGAAAGCAATAACAGTATGCAGATTACAGTGTTGCAGTGACAGGCAGACAGTAGGATGCAAGGACCACAAGGAGTTTGACTCAGAAGTCAAGAGTCCACCATCATTATCAGCTGTGTTCTCACTGCTGACTTCAGTCTATTGGATTCTCCTTGGTTTCTTTCTTTGGTATAACTGTAAACATTGCTCTCAACAATTGTACTGCCTGCGTAAATAAACTTATCTTTTTTTCATTGGGAGGAAGGAAGAACTTCAATGTGTTGTATCCCATGATCCTGTCACCTTTCCAAGAATCCTTGGCCAAAGTCATTTTTGTCTTCATCTTCCAAAGATGCCACAAATAATTGATCAAAATTTGACACCAAGCTAACTGAAGAGGTATTAATTTGGGAGAATAGAAGCTGTATCAAAGAAAGAGGTAGGAAGGAGCAGAGAGAACTCAGAAATATCCCCACACCCTCATATATAACCCACATCCCTCTAAGTTTTACCCTCACATGCTCAGATATACCCCACATCCCCTCAACTATACCCCATTTCTCCCGATATACCCCCATACCCCCTCAGACATACCCCACATCCTCAGATGTATCCACACACACTCCCAAATATATTGCAGCTCTCCGCTATGCGTTTATGCCTTCCCCACCACGGGTCCATGGTCAGAGGCGATGCCGGGATCAGCCTTTGCGCTCTGGGATCGGCCTGTGCCCTAGGCGAAGGCCGGGCACGGGCGGCAGCCTTCGCCCTTTAACACCGCCCCTTTAAGAGCAGCCGTGACGTCATGGCCATTTGTTTTTGGCCGGCGCGCCGCGGAGAAACGGCGGATGGACGGTGAGTGTGTGAGGGAGCGGGGAGGTGGCGATTCCCGGGACGGGGAGGGAGCGTCTGAGGCCCGAGGGTTGCCGGAATGGTGCCGCTGGCCTGTTCACCCCCGCCCCCTTCGGTTTAGCCCCGGAGAGTGAGGGGGAAGACGGCCGGGACCAGGGCCTGTGGGTTGAGGGCAGAGATCTCGGGTTGGGTCGAGATGGGGGAGTGGTCCCCGCCCCTGAGCCTCACTTTGCGGCTTGAAACCCCGGTCCAGGTGCCGATGAGTACCTCACAGCCGCCCGAGGCCGCTTCTGTTAACTACCACCACCTCAGGGGCCTGGGGTCTGCTTCCTATAGCCAGACTCACTCACCTTCTGTCTGTCTTTACCCACCTCCCAGATCGCGGTTGTCTCACTATCACTGACACTTGTGATCTCGTCACCCCCACCCACATTCACCTCTAGACCCAAATATTCCCATCCGTCCCAGAAGGGTATCTCTCCCACCCACCTTCACCTGTAGACCCAAATATTCCCCTCCGCCCCAGACAGTTATTTCCCCGTCCTGATTCCATACCTGTCCTCAATCTCCCGTAGATCCATGCCTTCTCCTTCTCTTCTTTCCTCCATTCAGCCCCAACCCTGGATCGGTTCTCCCCTCTCTGTTTCCCACCCACGCACCACATGCCCTTTCCTTCCCCACCCCAGACCCTCCACCCTCCCTCTTCCCTCTCCCCTTCATTCCCTCCCCTCTCCCCTTCATTCCCTCCCCTCTCCCCTTCATTCCCTCCCCTCTCCCCTTCATTCCCTCCCCTCCTGCCCTTCTTCCTTTCCTCCTCCCTCACCTCAATCCCCTAAACCCCTCCCTCACCTTCCCCTGTTCACCCCCCACCCCATCCCCCCCAGCCCATTAGCTGGTTTTACCAGCCATCAAGGACATGTATACTGAAAGGTGCCGGTAAAGGATCAGTAACATCATGAAGGATCCTACCCACCCTGCTCATGGACTGTTTGTCCCACTTCCATCAGGGAGGAGGCGATGAGGCATCCAGGCCAGGACCACCAGACTCAAAAATTGTTACTTCCGCAAGCAGTAATCCACCTTTCCACGCTCCCCACCACCACTGCTTTAATCATTTCCTGTCAGGGCCACACTGTGGATAGATGTTCCTATGCCTAGTGCCACTTTATGGGCGTACAATCAATGTATATAAGCTATTTTATGTATTTATATTTAATATGTTTTTTTATTATTGTTCTTTAATTGTTTTTTGTGCTGCATTGGATCTGCAGTAACAATTATTTTGTTCTCTACACTTGTGTATTGGAAATTACATTAAACAATCTTAAAATCTTCATTTGTTATGTCATAAGACATGGGCGATCATGGTCTTTCTATGACCATGATTGTTCTTGACAATTTTTCTACAGAAGTGGTTGCCATTGCCTTCTTCTGGGCAATGTCTTTACATGACAGGTGAGCCCAGCCATTATCAATGCTCTTCAGAGATTGTCTGTCGTCAGTGGTCACATAGCCAGGACTTGTGGTATGTACCAGCCGCTCATACGACCATCCACTGCTCCCATGGCTTCACGTGACCCTGATTTGGGGGCTAAACAGGTGCTACAGCTTGCCCGAGGGTGAGGTGACCTGCCGGCTAGTGGAGAGAAGGTGTGCTGCTCACCTCCTTTGGTAGAGATGTATTTCTACTCTGCCGTCCAAAATCTTAAAATTTTAAGGAAGAATAATGTTTACTGCAAAGGTTCAAAGTTTTAAAAAGGTTAAATTATTATTTCAGAATTCCAGCAGGTAAGTTGTTTTATCTTTGGCCCTTGGTGCGTTTTGAAAAGTCACCTTTTATCTTTGAATCTACTTTGGCTGAGTGTTGGCCTTGTTCCACTGTCCACAGTCTGCTGCTGCTTAGTCAGAGGATACACTCAAACTGATCTGCCAAGTCCTAGCAGTGTTTTTTTTTACCAAGTTTCATGGAAGAGATGGCGCGTCTGTCAACTCCCCCACTCCACAGGTCAAAGTACGTTGTTATCCGGATTTCTGTTTGTAGCTGTTAAGCTTACTGGGATTTGTGCACTCTTTTGTTTCTCCCGGATTTGTCCTTCCTTTCCCCCCTCCCTACTATTGTTCTTGATGTAACAATAGTGTTACATGTGGACTGGGTTAGCAGTCAAGTGACCCTGAGAAGTGTCACAAAAGCTTTGCACTGATGATTGGAACTGATGTTCAGGTTGATAGGTTGTAAAAGTTAATAATTAGTCTGTGTGAGAGCTTTAATGGAGTTTATATCATTATGCAGATCCGATTCAGATTTATCACATATGCATTGAAACATACCACGATAGTGTATATGTTGGTATGACTCTATTACTGTTCTGGAGTATGGAGTTCAATTCCTGCCACTGCCTGCAAGGCGTTTGTACCTTCTCCCTGTGAACTGTGTGGGTTTCCTCTGGGTGCTCCAGTTTTCTCCCACAATCCAAAGATGCTCGGGTTAGTAGGTCATTTGGTCATTGTAAATTGTCCTGTGATTAGGCTAGCATTAGATAGGTGGGTTTTCTTGGTGGTGCGGCTCGGAAGGCCAGAAGGGCCTGTTCCACGCTCTATAACTAAATGCATGATATGCGTTAACCAGCACAATCGGTTGGGTGAGACTAGAACTAAGGGTGAAAGGTGAAATGTTTAAGGGGAACCTGAGGGAGGAATTCTTCACCCAGAAGGAGGTGAGAGTGTAGAACGAATTGCCAGAGCAAGTGGTGGATGTGCGTTTGAGTAAAACATTAAGAGAAGTTTGGACGGGCAAATGGATGGGAGGGCTATGGTCCGGGTGCAGGTCAATGGAACGAGTCAGATGAATAGTTCAGCATGGACTAGATGGGGTGAAGGGCCTGCTTCTGTGCTGTGGTGTTCTATGACTCTTATCACCCAAGGATGTGCTGGGGGCAGCGTGCAAGAGTCAGTACACATTTTGACACCAATATAGCAGGCCCACAGTTCAGCAGAGCAGCACAAGCAACAACGACGAAACAAAACAACAGCCACAAGCCCCTTTCCCCACTCCCCACTCCCCACTCCCCATTCCCTCTCTCATCCACTTACACACAGAGGCCTCCAAACCCTGGATATGCCTCTAGTCCCAGCTCCAGACTCTCAGACATTGGGCCTCTGATTTCCAGTCTCTCCAGGTGCTTGAAAACACACTGTCAAGGTGGTAGAGGCAGATACATTCGGGACATTTGAGTTTAAGTTTATCCCTTGACTGTGCATTTTTACAACCAAAGCAATGTTCTTTCAGACCTTGGTGCACCCACACAGAACATGAACCAATATTATACTGTAGTAAAATGCAGCACATGAGAACAGTAAGCAGCTTGCTGTTTTAGTGACAAGACCTTGGTGGTGGCAGGGTATTCATCTCTCAGCCTGAGGGAAGAGACTGAGGCACATGGATGAAAGAAAAATGGAGGACTATGCGAGAAGGAAGCATTGGATCATTTTTTAGGTTAAAAAAAATCAGCACAACTTTGTGGGCTGTACTGTGTCACGCTGTTCAGTGTCCTCTGGTTGAAGATTAATTTTCCAACTGGAAGTCTGTGACAAATGGAGTGCCCCAGGGTCAGAATTGGGACTTTTATTAATTTGGGCGGCAGGGTGGAAATGTGTCTCCACCAAAGGAGGTGTAAGGTGCTTCTTCCCTCCGCGAGTCTACAGGTCACTCTTGGGCAAGGTGTAGCACCTGCTGAGCACTACACCCCCCCCCAAAAAAAATCAGGGTTGTGTGAAGCCATGGGAGAAGGTGGTGGATGGTCTTATGAGCAGCTGGTACATATCACAAGTCCTGGTCATGCGCTAAAGTGTTACTTCAAAGGAGATGTATAGGGCAACTTTTTTTTCCCCGAGTGGTGGATGCCTGGAATGAACTGACAGGGATGGTGGTAGTGGAGGCAGATATGACAAAGGAACTTAACGAGTGATTAGGCAGATGCATGAATATGCAGGAATGGAGAGATATGTATTATTGTGGGCTGAAAGGCTGGTTCTTGTGCTGTACTGATATGTTCTAAGTGTGAACTGTGAATGTCAAGTCATTGGTTCAATTTAATATCAGAAAATGTTTACAGTATACAACCTACACAAGCAGACAGGGTGGTGAAGGTGGCATTTGGCATGCTGGCCTTCAGTCAGGGTGTTGAGTTCAGGAGTTGGAACATATATATAGATGTTGCAGATTTATAAATGGTTGGTGAGTATTGTGTACAGTATCCATCACCCTGTTATAGGAGAGGATGCTGTCTGGTTCAGAGAGTCTGAGTTACAGGGCGAGGTTGGTCATTTTGGATATTTATTCCTAGGAGTCTGGAAGAATAAGAGGTGATGTCATAGAGTTTATAAAATCATGAGGGGTATGGATAAGTTGGGTGGTCATATTCTTTTCCCTTGGGTCCAAAGCTACAGGGCACAGATATAAGCTAAGAGTGAAGAGATTTATAAGGGACTTGAGAGGTGACTTCTTTACCCAGAGAGTGCTGAGTCCCTGTAATGAGCTGCCAGAGGAAGTGGTTGAGACGGGTACAGTTGTAGTTGGATAGGTGCTCGGAGGGTTATGGGGTGAATGCAGGCACTGGGACTAGCAGAGGGGATGCTGTGGTCAGGATGGATGAGTTGGGCTGAAGGGCCTGTTTCTGCACTGTGTAGCTCTGACTCTGTTATGTTATATAAGCTTTAACAATTATGGTATGTGTGGATAATAAGGTGGACAGTAACAGTCTGTTTTCCAGGGCAGGGGAGTCTAAAGCCAGGGAAGCACAGGTGTAGGGTGAGATTTAAATGGGACCTGACACAGGGTGGTGAATATATGGCATAAGCTGCCAGGGGAAGTGGCTGAGGTAAGTACTATAGTGTCAATGACGAAGCACTTGGATAGGTACATGGAGGGGTGGGACCTGGAGGCATACGGGACAAACCCAGGAAATTGGGACTTTCTGGGTGGGCATGTACTGGTTGGACTGAAGGGCCTGTATCTGTGCTGTATTGCTGTATGACTCTATGATGATTGCACTAAACCAGGGGTTCCCAACCTTTTTATGCCATGGACCAATACCAAGGGGTCCATGGACTCCAGGCTGAGAACCCCTGCTCTAAACTGCATTGCATTAAGTATTCTTCAGTAGTTCCAGTTGTGTTATCTTACCAAGAAGGATCTAAAATAACCTGAGATTATTTTGGCAGTGAGGATGTCTGAGCAGGAGTATGTTTCATTGCTAAATGTATTGGCTCCTTTTCTAAAAATGTTTCTTCATTGGTAGCTCACGAAGCTCTGGAGGAGCTGAGAGTGTCAGGCAGCATCTATGGAAAGAAATGGGCACTTGATGTCTCTCATCCAGATGAGATGAGGACGTGCCCTCTTCTCATTGCTACCATCAGGGAGGAGGTACAGGACCCTGAAAACACACACTCAGTGTTTCAGGAGCAGCTTCTTTCCCTTTGTCATCTGGTTTCTGAATGGACATTGAGCCCATCAACACTACTTCACTACTTTTTTGAAGTTTTTATTTTTGCATTACTTATTTATTAACTATTTGATATGTATCGCTTCAGATTTCAGTGACTGACATCTCTTGTGTCTCCTAAATGATAGTGTTACCCCCAAATCTTGTAAAGCCATTTACTTTGGATTTAAAAGCACCCCATGGTATCTTTTTAAAATATTGGAATGCTTAAAATGGTGGAGGTCCATGAATGTTGCACCTAAAATTGTCATGGAGACATGAGAGTGCAGGTGCTGGAATCCGAGGCAACGCACAATCTGCTGGTGGGACTCTGGGTTGAGTAGCATCTGTGGGTTTGGGGGGAGGGGGAGTAAACAATGATTTTTAGGACTGAGGCCCTGATCTAGTGCAAGTTTTGTCTTTTGATTGTGCTCACTCCTCTCTACACCATTTCAAAACTCAAGATGTACTTGTGTTTGAGGTGCCATGGTAGTGCAACAATATTACATCTTGGGGTGTTGGAGTTCAATTCCAGCATCTTCTGTCAGAAAGTTTGTGCGTTCTTCCCTCGTACATATGGGTTTCCTCCTGGTGCTCTGGTTTCCTCCCACAATCCAAAGATGTACTAGTTAGTAGGTTAATAGGTCATTGTAAATTGTTCTGTGATTAGTCTAGGGTTAAATAGGCGTGTTGCTGGGCAGCACGGCTCATTGGGTTGGAAGGGCCTGTTCATCACTGTATCTCAAAATTAAAAGAAAATAAAATTCCAGTGAATCTAGTGAATTCTAGTCAATCACAACTCCAACCTGTGAAGCTGCAATGTCCCTCTTATCTGCATAGCTAAATGCAAGCTACAAGTTAAAAGCTTATTCTGTCCGTGCCAAATCATTAATCTGTCTGGTCCCATCAACCTGCACCCAGACCATTGTCCTCAATTCCCCTCCCATCCATGTACCTGTCCTAATTTCTCTTAAATATTGAAATAGAACCCACACCCACCACTTGCGCTAGTAGCTTGTTCCACACTCGCACCATCCTTTAATCACAGGCCTCCTTTCAGAGAGGTAACCATCTACAACCACTCTCTGGCCTCTTCCATGAAGCCAATGTCTAATCCAATTTACTACCTCATCTTGAATGCCAAGGAACTGAACCTTCTTAACCAACCTCCCATGTGGGTTCTTGTCAAAGGCCATGCTAAAATCCATGTAGACAGCATCCACTGCCTTGCCTTCATCAACATACCAGGTAACTTCCTCAAAAAGAAAACTCAATAAAATTGGTTAGAAATGGCCTACCAGACACAAAGCCATGTTGAATATCCCTAATCAGTCCCTGTCTAACCAAATGCTTATATATCTGGTCCCTTAGAATAACTTTATCACCGCTGATGTCAGGCTCACCGGCGTATAATTTCCTGGCTTATTCTTAGAGCTTTTCTCAAACAACAGAACACCATTAGCTACCTCACCTGTCGCTAATGATGTTTTAAATATCTCTGCTAGGGCCCTTGCCAGTTCTGTACTTGCCTCCCACAGGGTCCGAGGGAACACCTTGTTGAGCCCTGGGGATTTATGCACCCTAATTTGTCTCAACACAGCAAACAAGACCTTCTCTGTAATCTGTATAGGGTCTATTACCTCAATGCTGCTTTGCCTCACTTCTGCAGATTCTGTGTCCATTTCCTGAGTAAATACAGATGCAAAAAATCCATTTAAGATCTCCCCTATCTCTTTCCACTCCATGAATAGATTATCACTCTTATCTTTCAGAGGACCAAATTTGACCTTTGCTATTTGCTCTTAATATATTTCTAGAATCTCTTCAGATTCCCCTTCGCCTTGTCTGCTAGGGCAAGTTTATGCCTTTTAGCCCTCCTAATTTCCTTCTTAAGTGATCTCTTGCATTTCTTGTACTCAAATACCTTGTGTGTTTCAACTTGCCTGTGCCTGCTATGTATCTCCTTTTTTTCTCTTATCCAGGACCTCAATATCTCTCAAACTAAGGCCTATATATTTATTTATTGTGCCACCCAATAATCCTCTAATTTAATCCTAGTTTAATCACAGAACAATTTACAATGACCAATTAACCTAGTAATTGGTACATCATTCGACTGTGGGAGGAAACTGGAGCACCCGGAAGAAACCCACATGGTCAAGTGGAGAACATACAAACTCCTTACAGGCAGTGGTGGGAATTGAACCCGGCTTGTTGGTACTGTAAAGTGATCTGCTAACCACTATGCTGCTGTGTTCTCTACATCTATTATCCTTGCCTTTTATTCTGACAGGAACATACAAACTTGGTACTCCCAAAATTTCACTTCTGAAGGCCTCCCACTTACCAAGTGCACCTTTGTCAGAAAACAGTCTGTCCCAATCCACACTTGCCAGATCCTTTCTGATACCACTAAAAATGGCCTTTCTTTAATTTAGAATCTCAACCCAAGAACAGAGACCTACCCTTTTCCAAAGTGTGGAACGAGCTGCCAGCTCAGGTGATGGATGCAAATTCAATGTCAACATTTAAGAGAAGTTTGGATAGGTACATGGGTAGGGAGGAGTGTGGAGGGCTATTGTCTGCGTGCAGGATGATGGGATTAGTTAGTTTAAATGGTTTGGCACGGACTGGATGGGCCCAAGGGCCTGTTTCTGTCCTGTAGTTTCTATGACGATATGAAAAGTGTTCCCCTACATAAACTTTTGTCATCTGCCCTGTCTTATTCCCTAAACTGAGATTAGTATCACACTCTCTCTAGGTCTTCTAACTAAGGAAACCTTCCTGAACACATTTGACAAATTCTTTCCCATCTAGCCCTTTTACAGTATTAGAGTTCCAGACAATACATTAGAAAGTTAAAATCACCTACTATCACACCCTTGTGTTCCTTGCAACAGCCTGCGATCTCTACACATTTGTTCCTTTTAATCCCACGGACTGTTGGGTGATCTATAATACAGCCCCATTAATGTGGTCATACCTTTCTTATTCTTCAGTTCCTCCCATAAAGCCTCTCTAGAGAAGCTGTCCAGTCTGTCCCGACTGAGTACTACTTTGACATTTCCCTAACAGGTAATGTCTCCCCTCCCCTTTTAATCCCTCCTACTCTATCACATCTAAAACCCTAGAACACTGAGCTGCCAGTCCTGCCCCTCCTGCAACCAAGTCTCACTAATGACCTCAGTGTCATAATTTCACATGTTGATCCATGCCCTAAGCTCATCCGCCTTTCCTACATGTACGTAGCTCAGAACATTACTCCCACCATGCTCACCCTTTTTATTCCTGATGTATGTAGGCTTGACAACATTTTTCTTCCCAATCTCTGCACTAATCTTCTTCCCCCCCTCCTCCACCCTTCCCTTCTGAGCCACAGAGCCAGACTCAGTGCCAGAGTTTCCTCTGCTAGATTGTCAACCCCCCTTTCCCCCAATAATATCCAAAGCGGTATACCTGTTGTTGAGTGGAACTGCCTCAACAACTGGTATTACCTGTAATAACAGTATATTTTATGTATTGAGCTGTAATGCTGCTGCAGAACAACAAATTCCACAACATATGTCAGAGATAATAAACCTGATTCTTTTTCTCAAAATTCCTTCTATGTTCCTTCATAAACACGGTCCTTGAAGCAAGCTTTCACAAATCCCCAGACTCCTCGATTCTGCTCCAAAACACATGACTTAGGGACAGTTCTAGAGAGAGATTGGATAGACGAGGACAGTTTAAATGGCTTTGGCATGGATTAGATGGGCTGAAGGGCCTGTTTCTGTGCTGTGCTTCTCTGTGACCCTAAAGTGTGATGTACATCTTGGATGAGCTGTAGAGGAAATAGTTGAAACAGGTTTTATAAGACCGTTGGACAGGTGCTTAGTAAACATTTCGAAGTGTATGGGCCTGACGTGGTCAAATGGGACTAGGTAGGATGGGACAACTAGCTAGATTGGGCCAAAGGGCCCTTTTCCTTGCTGTGTGCTCTGACTCTAAAATTTCTAGCTTGTGTTGCAGAATAATTTTCTCAGCCACCTGAATGCCCACGGATCATCCACTTGGCCTTTTGTGCCACCTGCTTTCTTTTAGATTTCCTGTGTTTTTATATAGAAAACCACAAACAGAAAAAAAACACTCAAAAGTGACCTTAAAAAAAAAGCAGAAGTTATTTTGATCTGCAAGCCTTTTAGATATCGGCTTCCTTAGGGCTGCAGCTTGCATTCATCCTGTGCTGGTTCATCTACACATTTGAGGGCTGGTTTCTGTTTCTTTCTCTTGACTGAAACCTGGTCCCTCTTTCTAACTTCTAACCTGGGTTCCCACAGTGAAAGCCATCAGACCTAGGAGCAGAATTAGGTCATTTGGCTCATCGAGCCTGTCCTGCCATTCTATCATGGCTGATTTATTATCCCTCTCAACCTCATTCTCCTGCTTTCTCTCCATAGTTTTTGACTTGCAGACTAATCAGGAATCCATCAATCTGTGCTTTAAACACACCCAATGACTTGATTTCCTCAGCCATCTGTGGCAATGAATTCCATAGATTCACATCTACATGGAGTGCTGTCTCAGGAAAGCAGCACCCATCATCAGGGACCACCACCAAGGTCATGCTTTCTTCTTGCTGCTCCCATCAGGCAGGAAGTGCAGGAGCCTCACATTCAGGAACAGTTATTACCTCTCAACCGTCAGGCTCTTCAGTGGGGATAACTTCACTTGCTCCATCACTGAAATGTTCCCACAACCTATGGACTCACTTTTAAGGGCTCTTCATCTCATAGTCATAGACAAGTACAGCACAGAACAGGCCCTTCAGCCCACTTAATCTATGCTGAGCCGTTTAAGCTGCCTGGTCCCATTGACCTGCATCCGGACCGTAGCCCTCCATACCCCTGCTATCCATGTACCTATCCAAGCTTCTCTTAAATGTAGAAGTCAAGCTTGCACTGCTTGCGCTGGCGGCTCATTCCACACTCTCCTGACTGTCTGTCTATGTGGAGAAATTTCCCCTTAACATTTCTACCTTTCACCCTTAACCCATGACCCCAGTTGTCCCTCCCAACCTCGTTCTCAATACTAATTGCTTATTTATTTATTATTATTATTATTTTTTGTATTTGGACAGTTTGTTGTCTTTTGCACTCCGGTTGTTTGTCCTGTTGGATGCGGTCTTTCATTAATTCTACTGAATTTCTTATATTTAATATGAATGCCCGCAAGAAAACGAATCTCAGTTTTATTTGATGATATGTATGTACTTTGATAATAAATTAACTTTGAACTTTCATTTTAAATCAAATACACATTATTGGTTTAAACCACATGCTATTAATTTGCTCTGTCAACACTTCTGTTACGTTACTTCCGACCATGATGGCTAGGATCTGGTGTATGCTGTGCTTGTGCGGTCAAGCTGATCGAATTGTAAACCGTGCATATGGAAAAACAAATTTAGGCCATTGTACAGAAGAAGGGTTTCTCACCTAAACATTGAGAGGCAGTTAGACAGGCAGAGTTGGAGCGATATCTAGACCATGTGCAGGCAGTTGCAATTAGCTTATGACATTGTGGTTGGCACAGTTGTTCTCAGTATTTGATTTTTGCAGTTTGTCTTTTGCACACTGGTTGCTTGTTAGTCTGTGTGTAGTTTTTCATTGATTTTATTGTATTTCTTTGTTCTACTGTGAATGTCTGCAAGAAGATGAATCTCAGTAAATGGTGACACACAGTACAAGTGTCCCCTGCTTTTCGAACATCCGCATTACGAAACCTCACTGTTACGAAAAAAAGCAGCGCGCGAAAAAAAATCAGCACGCGATAAAAGGCAGCGCGCGCCCCGAGCAGCTGCTCTCCCCCGGATTCGGAACGGCATTCCCGCCAGCATTGCTTAAACACGTGCCTGTGAGCATCCGTTAGCAAGATGAATTCTAAGGTATCGGAAAAGCCTAAAAGAGCTCGTAAGGGTGTTGCACTTAGTGTAAAACTAGACATAATTAAGCGTTTCGATTGTGGTGAACGAAGTAAGGACAAAGTGAGTTTGGCTCGTGGAAGCTGACGAAGATCATGTTGAAGAGCTTTTGGCATCCCATGACCAAGAACTGATAGATGAAGAGCTGATCCAATTGGAAGAGGAAAGGATAACAATGGAAACCGAATACAGTAGCAAATGGACCGAAGGTGAAGTCGTCCAGGAACTGAACGTGAAGCAACTGCATGAGATTTTCGCTGCAATGATAAAGTACGACTTTAATTTTGAAAGGCTACGTCGGTTTAGGGCATATTTGCAAGATGGTTTACAAAGAACTGTATGATAGAAAAATGCGCGAGGCTAAGCAGTCAAGCGTACTGTTGTTTTTCAAGCCTTCCACATCAGCCACAGCAGACGATGAACCTCAACCTTCAACATCGAGGCAGGCGGACATAGAAGAAGATGACTTGCCTGCCCTGTTCGATGAGATGACACCCCAGTGTCCCACCACCTCGACTCCCGGGCCCCGGACAGATACCGATTCGTGGAGAATGCAGCGGTAGCCGGGAGGCACACAGCACATCTTTGAGAAAGAGGCGAAATAAACATGCTAATTAATTAGGTGCCGCCCGGCACGTAAATGTCGGGCCAGATCAGAGGTGATTGCTGATTGCGTCACCTCTGATCTGGGCGGACAATTACATGCCGGGCGGCACCTAATTAATTAGCTTGTTTATTTTGGCTTTTTTCTTAAAGATGTGCTGGATGTGTCCCGGCTACCGCTGTACCCCTGCATGCTTTGCGGATCAGGATTGGGTCGCTGCCCGGAGGGTAGGGGCCACTGCTCCACCCCAACCTGCGACGATTCAACCTAACACACTGTCATCAGTATGCTCGGCGCTGTCCCAATTCCGGTAAGTGATACTACACTGTACATACATTATTTCTACTTTATATCGGCTGTGTATTTTTACGTGTTACTTGGAATGATTTGGCAGCTTCATAGCCTAAAGGTTACTGGAGAGCGTGTTTTGCCAACAGCGCTTGCGTGAGATTTTCTGCTGAGAGCGCTTGCACCGTGTTTTTGCCAATGGCGCTTGCGTGAGATTTTCACTACGGAGAACAGTTCTGGCAATCGTTGCAGAAAAGTATTTCTAATTTATATAGGCTGTGTATTTATCATATCATTCCTGCTTTTACTATATGTTACTGTTATTTTAGGTTTTGTGTTATTTGGTAGGTTATTTTTGGGTCTGCGAACGCTCACAAACTTTTCCCATATAAATAAATGGTAATTGCTTCTTCACTTTACGACATTCCGGCTTACGAACCCTTTCATAGGAACGCTGTACCTTCGGATGGCGGGGGAAACCTGTATGTACTTTGATAATAAATTTACTTTAAACTTTGATAGATGTCATGGGCCAAATAGCCTGTTCCTCTGCTGTACTGTTTTATGTAATTACTGGGATAATTTGGCACCCACTTTTGACTAATTTTGCTTCTAACTGGGTAGATAAATTCTACAATGCAACTAAAGTATTTGAACACAAAACCAAATCTTGAGTTTCTGATTGGTTGAGTTTTCCATTGAACATGTGTGAAGGTTCCTCCCTTTTGTTATCCCATCCCAGTTCATTCCAATTTTCAATCCATAATTTATCCACAAATTCCACAATGAGATTGATCAAAAAGGGAATCTATATTCCTTCCCATCACCTGCCCTTTCCTTAATCTGGATCTCCCATTCTGTCTTCATTCTAACCGGGCAAGCACATTGGTTTTATTTGCGTAGTCTACAAGAACGATGACTCAGAAGCCAACTGAATACTTAAACCATTAGAAGAAATACATCCTATGAAATGGCTGAGCAACATACACAAAATGCTGGATGGTCACAGCAGGTCAGGCAGCATCTATAGCGTGGAATAAACAGTCAACGTTTAGGGCCGAAACCCTACATCAGGTGTGTGATATGGTTGGGTTGGGTTGTTCTCAGATCTTGGCACTCCATTTCCAAATGTTTCTCACCATACGAGGGGGTGTCATCAGTGCGCTGTCCATTTATGGTGTGTCCTCTGAATGTTTGGCCTTTATATACATCAATCAGCTGATTGGACGTCCCTACGAAAACTCAATTGTGACATAGGGAGGGGGTCTGTTTACGGAAGTGTTGAGGAAAACAATGCTGCTAGGTAATGCATGTCACGTTTTTACTTGCACCATGACTTTCATTGATGCCCAGTTGAATTTGTGCCCTTCTAGATCTTTTTGGGTAGAGACTAGGGAGAGTTGGACATGTTGCTTCACAGCCAGTTGATGTTCATGGTTCCTCGTGGGTAGTTTTCTCCTGGTTTGGCTGACGTAACATTTGTTGCAGTCCCCATGTTGGACTTTGTAGACCACATTGTCTTGTTCAATTTGATATGATATGGCTAAATGGCAAAGAAGAGAGGGGTTTTAAAGTGAGTTCTCTGGAAGATCAAGATAATATGGGCAATAGTCTGTCTTCTATACAGCTATTTATAGCCTTGTTATTCCTGTCTGAACAGTCATTACACACCCTCCAGATCAGATGATTTTCATATGAAGAAATTACCATGTTCAAGGTCAAACTGCATGGTCAACATTTGACTATCTGAAATATGCAAAGGTTCCCTAACAATCTCCCATTTCACAGACATGAAGAGTTTATTCAAAGCCCTAGTTTCTTTTTTCAGTTCTACATTCCAGAGTCAGTCTCTACAACTTTCATCAGAAAATTCCAGTCAAGGGTCGATGCAGGTTGGAGGAGCAGCTTCTCATCTTCTGTTTTTGTAGTGTTCAACCTGACTGCATGAACATCAATTTCTCTAACTTGCAGAAACCAATTCTCTTTGTTGTCCCTCATTCCTGTGGGCCTCCTCCTCCTACCCTCACAACCTGCTCATCACTTCCCTATGATTTCCCGCCTCCTTCGAAGGTCTATCAGATACCTTATTCAGCACTTTGCCTCTTCCACCTATCCACTCCCATCTTCTTGCATCATTCCCTTCACCCCTCCCCCACCCACCCACCATGCCCCCTCACCTGGTTTCACCTATAACCTGCCAGCTTGCACTTCTCTCCCTCCCCCCACCTTCTTATGTTAACTTCTGTCCCCATCCTTATCAACCTTGATGAAAGGTCTCAGCCCAAGACATCGACAGTACATATCTCTTCTTAGATGCTGCCGAACCTGCTGAGTTCCTCCCGCGTTTTAGTGTGTGCCTTTACAACAAAAATATTAATTCTGCCTGACCCATTGAGTTCCTCCAACATTTTGCATGTGCCTATCAACTGGAAATATTAATTCTGTCTGACCTGCCAGGTGCTTCCAAGATTCCTTACTTTTATTTCAGATTTCCATCAGCTGCAATATTTTGCTTTTGTATATTCCAACCTATGAACAGTCTGTGGCCAATTTTAGAAATCCAGGAATCTGCCAACTAGCTTCATGTACCTCCCTCTCCCAGTACCCATTGATAGACCAGCCTTGGATTTACAATTAATCACCATGGTTTGTGCAGGATTTTCCCACATTTCCTCCGAATTCCTGTAAAGGGTTTTCCCCAGATTCACTCCAGGAAAGTCTCTTCTCCCAGATTCTCTGAATTTAACCTACTTGAAAACTGTGTTCAAATTAATCTTTCAAACTTCTAAATTTTAAAGATTGAAGAGAGTTTTATTTGTCACGCCTACATCAAAGCATATCGTAAATGCGCCAATTATGTAACTCAAATAATCATGCATTGCAATAGTGGTGTGTAGAAGAGCATCTCTGGATGCACAAACTTTGAAGTGGATGGGCTACAGCAGCAGAGCATCACACAAAGTTCCACTCCTCTGGCCACTTCATTAGCTACACTCCTGCACCTAATAAAGTGCGTAAATGTTGTTATACAAGATTTTCAGTAATATCTGAAATAAAATTCAATACATAATTCTTTGACAATATGCTAATTCTAGAACAGGTATTGACCATAAGACCATAAGACAAAGGAGCAGAAGTCGGCCATTCAGCCCATCGAGTCTGATCCGCCATTTTATCATGAGCTGATCCACTCTCCCATTTAGTCCCACTCCTCCGCCTTCTCACCATAACCTTTGATGCCCTGGCTACTCAGATACCTATCAATCTCTGCCTTAAGTATACCCAATGACTTGGCCTCCACTGCTGCCCCTGGCAACAAATTCCATAGATTCACCACCCTCTGACTAAAAAAATTTCTTCGCATTTCTGTTCTAAATGGGTGCCCTTCAATCCTTAAGTCATGCCCTCTTGTACTAGACTCCCCCCATCATGGGAAACAACTTTGCCACATCCACTCTGTCCATGCCTCATAGAAATGTTTCTATGAGGTCTCCCCTCATTCTTCTAAACTCCAAGGAATACAGTTCAAGAGCAGACAAACGTTCCTCATATGTTAACCCTCTCATTCCCGGAATCATTCTAATGAATCTTCTCTGTACCCTCTCCAACATCAGCACATCCTTTCTTAAATGAGGAGACCAAAGCTGCCCACAGTACTCCAAGTGAGGTCTCACCAGCGCCTTATAGAGCCTCAACATCGCATCCCTGCTCCTATACTCTATTCCTCTAGAAATGAATGCCAACATTGCATTTGCCTTCTTCAGTACTGACTCAACCTGGAGGTTAACCTTAAGGGTATCCTGTACGAGGACTCCCAAGTCCCGTTGCATCTCCGAACTTTGAATTCTTTCCCCATTTAAATAATAGTCTGCCCATTTATTATTTCTGCCAAAGTGCATAACCATACACTTTCCAACATTGTACTTCATTTGCCACTTCTCTGCCCATTCTGCCAATCTATCCAAGTCTCTCTGCAGACTCTCCGTTTCCTCAGCACTACCGGCCCCTCCACCTATCTTTGTATCATCAGCAAACTTAGCCACAAAGCCATCTATTCCATAATCCAAATCGTTGATGTACAATGTAAAAAGAAGCGGCCCCAACACAGACCCCTGTGGAACACCACTGGTAACCGGCAGCCAACCAGAATAGGATCCCTTTATTCCCACTCTCTGTTCCCTGCCAATCAGCCAACGCTGTATCCATGTATGTAACTTCCCGTTAATTCCATGGGCTCTTATCTTGTGTGGCACCTTGTCAAAGGCCTTCTGAAAATCCAAATATACAACATCCACTGCATCTCCCTTGTCTAACCTACTGGTAATTTCCTCAAAAGGAAATCAGATATTGAGAAGGAAATCAGATAATTGAACTTTATTTGTCTACTGTTCTTAATGAAGAGTTTTTTCCCTTATTGTCCCTGATGACTACTCCTGTGAAAGGTGCATCCAGCTGCAGCTCCTGATAAACCGTGTAAGGGAACTGGAGCTGGATGAACTTCAGATCCTTCCTGAGGCAGAGGCAGAAATAAACAGGAGTTGCAGGGAGATAGTCACCCCGAAAAGTCAGGAGGCAGGTAGCTGGGTGACTGTCAGGAGAGGGAAGGGGAATAGACAGAATGAGCAGAGCACCCCTGTGGCTGTTCCCATCAATAATAAGTATACCATTTTGGATACTTTTGCTGGGGACGACCTACCAGGGACAAGTTGCAGTGGTTGCGTCTCTGGCACCGAGACTGGACCCTCAGCTCAAAAGGGAAGGAGAGCAGTAGTGTTAGGGGATTCGATAGTTAGGGGGGCAGATAAGAAGTTCTGTGGAAGAGATCGAGAATCCCGGATGGTCTGGTGCCAGAGTCCGCGATATCTTGGATCGAGTTCTCAGTATTCTCAAGAGGGAGGGTGAGCAGCCGGATGTCGTGGTCCATGTAGGGACCAATGACGTAGGTAGGAAGAGTGAGGAGGTCCTGAAAGGTGAGCTTAGGGAGTTAGGCGCCAAGTTAAAGGACAGGACCTCCAGGATAACAATCTCAGGATTGCTACCAGTGCCACGTGCAGGCGGGTTTAGAAATAGTAAGATAGTGCAGATCAACTCATGGCTGAAGAGATGGCGCAGGAGGGAGGGCTTCAGATTTATAGATAATTGGGCAGTTTTCCAAGGAAGGTAGGACCTGTTCCAGCAGGACAGTTTACATCTGAACTGGAGGGGGACAAATATTCTTGCAGGTAGGTTTGCTAGAAAGGCTCCAGTGAATTTAAGCTAGATACAAGGGGGGGAGGGGAACAGATGTAGGGGAGAAGGAAGAAAAAGATGATAGTAAAATTGTTTGCACCATTAGTGATAAACAGAGAGTAAGAGGTGGAGATTTTCTTAAATGCATTTATTTTAATGCTAGGAGCATTGTAAGAAAGGTGGATGAGCTTAGAGCATGGATTGATACCTGGAAATACGATGTGGTAGCTATTAGTGAAACATGGTTGCAGAAGGGGTGTGATTTGCAACTAAATATTCCTGGATTTTGTTGCTTCAGGTGTGATAGAATCGGAGGGATAAGTGGGGGAGGTGTTGCATTGCTTGTCAGAGAAAATATTACAGCGGTGCACTGGCAGGATAGATTAGAGGGCTCGTCTAGGGAGGCTATTTGGGTGGAATTGAGGAATGGGAAAGATGTAGTAACACTTATAGGGGTGTATTATAGACCACCTAATGGGGAGCGAGAATTGGAGGAACAAATTTGTAAGGAGATCGCAGATATTTGTAGTAAGCACAAGGTTGTGATTGTGGGAGATTTTAATTTTCCACACATAGACTGGGAAGTCGATACTGTAAAAGGGCTGGATGGTTTGGAGTTTGTAAAATGTGCGCAGGATAGTTTTTTGCAGCAATACATAAAGGTACCGACTAGAGAAGGAGCAGTGTTGGATCTCCTGTTAGGGAATGAGATAAGTCAGGTGACGGAGGTATGTGTTGGGGCACACTTCGGGTCCAGTGATCACAATGCCATTAGTTTCAATATAATTATGGTGGAGGATAGGTCTGGACTCAGGGTTGAGATTTTTGATTGGAGAAAGGCTAACTTTGAGGAGATGTGAAAGGATTTAGAAAGAATGGATTGGGACAATTTGTTTTATGGGAAGGGTGTAATAGCGAAATGGAGGTAATTTAAAGGTGAAATTTTGAGGGTACAGAATCTTTATGTTCCTGTTAGGTTGAAAGGAAAGGTTAAAAGTTTGAGAGAGCCACGGTTTTCAAGGGATATTGGAAACTTGGTTCGGAAAAAGAGAGATATCTACAATAAATATAGGCAGCATGGAGTAAATGAGGTGCTGGAGGAATATAAAGAATGTAAAAAGAATCTTAAGAAAGAAACTAGAAAAGCTAAAAGAAGATACGAGGCTGCTTTGGCAAGTAAGGTGAAAATAAATCCAAAGGATTTCGACAGTTGTATTAATAGCAAAAGGATAGTGAGAGATAAAATTGGTCCCTTGGAGAATCAGAGTGGACAGCTATGTGTGGAGCCAAAAGAGAAGGGGGAGATTTTGAACAATTTCTTTTCTTCGATATTCACTAAGGAGAAGGATATTAAATTGTGTAAGGTAAGGGAAGCAAGCAGGGAAGTTATGAAAGCTATGATGATTAAAGAAGAGGAAGTACTGGCGCTTTTAAAGAATATAAAAGTGGATAAGTCTCCGGGTCCTGACAAGATATTCCCTAAGACCTTGAGGGAAGTTAGTGTAGAAATAGCAGGGGCTCTGACAGAAATATTTCAAATGTCATTAGAAACTGGGATGGTGCCAGAGTATTGGCGTATTGCTCTTGTTGTTCCATTGTTTAAAAAGGTTTTAAGAGTAAACCTAGCAATTATTGGCCTGTAAGTTTGGCGTCAGTGGTGGGTAAATTAATGGAAAGTATTCTTAGAGATGGTATATATAAGTATCTGGATAGACAGGGTCTGATTACGAACAGTGAACATGGATTTGTGCGTGGAAGATCATGTTTGACAAATCTTACTGAATTTTTTTGAAGAAGTTACTAGGAAAGTTGACGAGGGTAAAGCGGTGGATGTTGTCTATATGGACTTCAGCAAGGCCTTTGACAAGGTTCCACACAGAAGGTTAGTTAGGAAGGTTCAGTCGTTAGGTATTAATATTGAAATAGTAAAATGGATTCAGCAGTGGCTGGATGGGAGATGCCAGAGAGTACTGGTGGATAACTGTTTGTCAGGTTGGAGGCCAGTGATGAGTGGTGTGTGTCAGGGATCTGTACTGGGTCCAATGTTGTTTGTCATATACATTAATGATCTGGATGATGGGGTGATAAATTGGATCAGTAAGTATGAAGATGATACTAAGGTAGGTGGTGTTATGGATAATGAAGCAGATTTTCAAAGCTTGCAGAGAGATTAGGCCAGTTAGAAGAGTGGGCTGAAAGATGGCAGATGGAGTTTAATGCTGAAAAATGTGAGGTGCTACATTTTGGTAGGACTAATCAAAATAGGACATACATGGTAAATGGTAGGGCATTGAAGAATGCAGTAGAACAGAGGAATCTAGAAATAATGGTGCATGGTTCCCTGAGGGTAGAATCTCATGTGGGTAAGGTGGTGAAGAAAGCTTTTGGTATGCTGGCCTTTATAAATCAGAGCATTGAGTATAGGAGTTAGGATGTAATGTTAAAATTGTACAAGGCATTGGTAAGGCCAAATTTGGAGTATTGTGTACAGTTCTGGTCACTAAATTATGGGAAAGATGTCAACAAAATAGAGTACAAAGAAGATTTACTAGAATGTTGCCTGGGTTTCATCACCTAAGTTACAGAGAAAGGTTGAACAGTTGGGTCTTTATTCTTTGGAGCGTAGAAGGTTGAGGGGGGACTTGATAGAGGTATTTAAAATTATGAGGGGGATAGATAGAGTTGACATGGATAGGCTTTTTCCATTGAGAGTAGGGGAGATTTAAACAAGAGGACTTGAGTTGAGAGTTAAAGGGCAAAAGTTTAGGGGTAACACGAGGGGGAACTTCTTTACTCAGAGAGTGGTGGCTGTGTGGAATGAGCTTCCAGTAGAAGAGGTAGAGATATTGTCATTTGAAGAAAAATTGGATAGGTGTATGGACAGGAAAGGAATTTATAGGCTGAGTGCAGGTGGGTGGGACTAGGTGAGAGTTAAGCGTTCGGCATGGACTAGAAGGGCCAAGGTGGCCTGTTTCCGTGCTGTAATTGTTATATGGTTATTTATGAGCTTGATGGTTTATTAGATAATATTTATTTTTCTTGCTGTAGTGGTGTATACTCTTGGGAGCCAGTCCATTCATCAGTGGGAACTATTTCTTGGGACAAGTGAAGCAAATTGGTAGCATTAAGGTGGATTCATTCTAACTGTCTTGTTTGCATTTCAGAGTCGTTCACCATGAAAGCGAAGAGGAAATATCTCCACTGAAGTGCTTTTCATCAGAAGTGAATAGATTTACCACAATGTGGTTGGAATAACTTACAGAGAGCTTGCAAGATTTTGCTCTGCATGAAAGTGTATTGTGTAAAGTTGCAATGGATGAATATGCCACACGGACATATGGCACAAATGCACAAGACAACAGGCCCTTATTTGGGGAGACGTCGGCAAGGGTAAGGGCTTATAAAAGGCACTAATTAATTGAGAGTTCTGATCTCTTAACTCCAGAGCTCAATTTGAACATAGGCCAATTTTAATTTAGTTTCAGCTGAGTCACTGAAGCTCAGAGGAAATTATTTATTTCTACCTTGTGTTTAAGTGCGTGTCTTTAAGTCTGGATTGAAATAATTGAATTGTCGTAAGTGAAAAGTGGGTTAATGAAGGTGAAATTTGACAAATGACTGGAGTATCCCTTTGCATATAATGTGTAATTAATTTATATTTCACTTTGTTTGCAGTCCCTGCAGTGTGGTGCAATAACTTGTTATCTTTTATTTGTACTTTTTTTTTCAGAACCAGGCTCACAGCCGTGTTGATTCTCGATTTGACTGGTTTTTAACCTTGTTATATACCACTGATTTACTGAAACATCAAGTCCTAGTAGCTCTACTGAATAGAAACAGCCATTTTAAGGGAGCTGAATTTGTTTATTTATTTTTAGATTGTGAAACTAATTGCAAAGACCTAAAATTTACAGTTATATTTAACAGGGAATTGTATAATGAAAGAAAAATGCATTATTGTAATCTTTCTCATTGAAAGGAATCTTTTATTTGAGACTTTGTCAAGTATCATAGAACAATTATAAATTGTGAGAAAAAGTACTTTGAATTCGTAGTTCACTTTGATCTTAAAAACACAAATGCTATTAATGTATCAAGGGATGGGAAGGAGAGAGATCGTCAGTAAAGTAAAACACCTGGGGGGGGGGGAAGTAAATGAGCATGTTCAAAAATTCATGAAATTTGGCTGTAATGGTGCTTCCAATTCCCTTGATTATGACTTGAAGATTCAGCATCGAAAAGAAAACGAGGAGGGAAGGAACTGCATTAGGTTGCACTGATATTGAGTTGTGGTAAATTAGTGAGTCATTTCCTGTGCTAAAATGTTTGATTTCACAATCCTATTTAATATATTTTCTTATTCATCAGTTTTCATATCAATTATAATGTCTTTTCCAAGCTGAAACTATCTCTTATTGCATGCTCTCTGATCTAAGAAAGGATGTGCTGATTGGAGAGGCTCCAAAGGAGGTTCACAAGAGTGATCCTGGAAATGACGGGGTTAGCGTATCAGGAGTATTTGATGGCTCTGGGCCTGCACTCATTGGATTTTAGAAGAATTGGGGATCTCATTGAAACCTGCCGAATATTGAAAGGCCTGCATAGCGTAGACATGGAGAGGATATTTCCATTAGTGGGGGAATCTAGGACCAGAGGGTGGTGAATCTGTTGAATTGATTGGCGCGGACTGCTGTGGAGGCCAAGTCATTGGGCATATTCAAAGCGGAGGTTGATAGGTTCTTGATTAGTAAGGCATCAAAGACTATGGGGAGAAGGCAGGAGAATGGGGTAATAAATCAGCCATGATAGAATGGCAGAGCAGACTCTGGGTCCTTGTTGGCTGTAGCATTGATGTGGACAATATGCTAATGTATATTGGGAATTGCTTTAAGGACAAAAACATATTCAGATTTGGATTTATTTATCACTCGTACATTGAAATGCATTATTTGTGTGGTTGGACCAGGACAATAGCTAAGGTGCATTGAGTATTGATTTTTGGACAAAGCAGTGAATTGAGTAAATGCTTCATTCTCAGATTGGTGGGGTGGGAGACTGGCAGGGTTTGTGCTTCACCTACTACATTTCACAGTCTTCCGATGATTTGGGTGAGGGAACGGTTTGCTGCTGACATTAATGCAGAGGGTTTGAAAGTCTGCAGAGGGATTTTGGAGGGAATGCTGGGGGTGGAGTTGTGGTGGTGAGGGAGAGAACTGACAGATGAAATATGTAGTACACAAAACAGAAGTGGATTTTGGTTCCTCATCCGGTTACAGCAGGGTTCTGTTTTTGGGAACTTTTCATAACCCCAGTGTTCGTGATTGGAAAGTGGTCACAAACTGAGTTACTACGTGGCAGGAGATGCCTCTAGCAATGCCGGAGCCCGCAAATCCATTTTACCCATCCCCTAGACTGTCACTGTCTGTATGGGCTGTGTATTAGTCAAGTACTTGTAAGCTGGAGAGGACGGACCTGTCTGTGTTGGAGTGCTGGAAGTGACCTTGGCGTAGTTGTATACCAAGAACTTTCAAGGAATATCCAACTCATGTTCTCAGTGTTACTTATTTATTTGCAGAGTTTGTCTTTTGCACATTGGTTATTTGTCAAATCACAAACAAGAGAAAATCTCCTGATGCTGGAAATCCAAGCAACACAAAAGATGCTGGAGGAATTCAGCAGGCCAGGCAGCATCTGTGGAAAAGAATATAGTTGATGTTTTGGGCTGAGACCCTTCATCGGCAAGTCCTGATGAAAGGTCTCGGCCCAAAGTATCAACTATAGTATTTTACATAGATGCTGTCTGGCTTGCTGAGTTCCTCCAGCATTTTGTGTGTGTTGCTTAGTTATTTGTCAGTTCTTTGTAGTTTTTCATTGATTCTATTGTATTTCAAAGTTCAAAGTAAATTTATTATCAAGGTACGTCTATGTCACCATATGCAAGCCTGAGATTGATTTTCTTGTGGACATACTCAATAAATCTGTAGAATAACCATTATAGAATCAATGAAAGACCACACTAGGGTGTTCAGCCAGTGCAAATCACGTGACCCTGATCAGGAGGCTAAGCAGGTGCTGCACCTTTCCCAAGGGTGTCCTACAGGCTAGTGGAGAGAAGGAGCGCCTTACACCTCCTTTGTTAGAGACGTATCTCCACTTTGCCAGGCAGATATTAGCATCAGGTTTGCCATCACTGTTTCATGTCAGCAGTATAGTACAATCGTAAAAATCCTCTAAATTGCAATAAAAATAGATAGTGCAAAATGGTGTTCATGAGATGGCTGTCAGAAATAGGATGTTGGAGGGGAATTAGATAGGCACATGGATGATAGAAAAATGGAGAGCTATGTCGGCTATCTTAGATTGATCTTGAAGTAGAATAAAGGTTGGCAGAACATCGTGGACCAAAGGAACTGAACAGTTCTGTCCAATGTTGTATGTTGCATTGTATCCTGAAAATCGAAACGGACCAGCGCTACTTCACGCTGCACTGTTTGTAGCATGTTCCACAGAGAGCCACATGCATCGCTTGCATTGGTGTGAATTTTAATGGATGGCGGGCTGGAGATAAGTCTCTACCAAAGGAGATGTAAGGCGCATCTTCCCTCTGCTAGCCTGCAGGCCACCCTTGGGCAAGGTGTAGCACCTACTTAGCCCCCTGATCAGGGTCACGTGAAGCCATGGGAGATGCATGTGGTCCCTTGGAAAACGTACAAACTCCTAACAGACAGGTGGAAATTGAACCCCAATCGGTGATCATTGATGCTATAAAACATTATGCAAATAGTAATAATTCTGTTATACTATTGTTGATGATCATAATGTGTCTGGCTGCTCAAAGCATGATAATATCACAGATGCTGGGCGTCAGGAAGCCCTTGGTACTGAAATTTGTGCATCGTGGAGAGGGGTAATCCAAGGTACAGAGGTTGCTCACTGTTTCAAAGTTCAAAGTAAAATTATCGAAGTACATATATGTCATCAAATATTACTCTGAGTTATTTTCTTGCAGACATTCACTGTAGAATAGGGAAGTACTATAGAGTCAATGCAAAACACAAAGACCGACAAGCATCCAATGTGCAAAAGACAAACTGCAAATAAAATAAAGAAACAAATAATAAACAAATAATACTGAGAACATGAATTGTAGAGTCCTTGAAAGTGAGTCCATAGATTTTCAGTGTTGAGGTGAGTGAAGTTATCCACACTGATTCATGAGTCTGATGGTTGAAAGGTAATAACTGTTCCAGAGCCTGGTGGTGTGGGCTTAAGGCTCCTATACCAGCTTCTTTGCAGTGAAAAGAGAGCTGGCCTGGATGTTAAGTGTACTTGATGGATGCTGTTTTCTTATGTCACCACTTTTTTTTAAATGTACTGAATGGTGGGGAGGGCTTTTCCTATGATGGACTGGCTGTGTCCACCACCTTTTGTAGACTTTTCTGTTTGTGGGTACTGGTGTTTCCATACCAGGCCATGATGCAAGCTCTCCACTGTACACCTATAGAAGTCTGTCATAATTTTAGATGGCATGCTGAATCTGTGCAAACTTCTAAGAAAGTAGAGGTGCTGTTGTGCTCTTTGAAATGGCACTTACGTACTGGTCCCAGGAACTTAAAGCTACTGACCCTCTCGATCTTTGATACCCTGATGAGGACAGGCTCATGGGCTGCGGACTTCGTCCTCCTGTATTGAATAATGAGCTCTTTGGTCTTGCTGACGTTGAGTTAGAGGTCGTTGTTGTGGGAGCATTCAGCCAGATTTCCAATCTCCCTCCTATATGCTGATTTGTCACCACCTTTGATTGGACCTGTCAGCAAATTTGAATACAGCATTAGAATTCGCCTCACAGTAATAATTGTAAAGCGAGTAGGGCAGGGGTCGAAGCACACAGTCTTGTGGTGCACCTGTGCCAATGGAGATCATGGAGGAGATGTTGCTGTTGTGGGGGAACATTGCTTTCCTACCATTTACAAATTCTGAACGTGGATGTTAACTGGGAGAACACATTAACAATCCTGTGGTACTTTCTTTCATACATACAGAAAGGTGCTGGAAAAGGGCTGCTAACATTATGAAGGACCCCATCCACCCTGCTCATGGACTGTTTGTCCCACTGTCAGGGGGGAGGCTGTGTAACATCCATGCCTGGACCACCATGCTCAAAGACAGTTACTTTCCCTAAGCAGTAAGGCTGATCAACACCTCCACTCACTCACCCACCCTCCACACCCCCAATCACTGCTTCTTTATCATTCCCTGTCAGTCGAAGTCACCTCATGTACAGACACTCCAGTGGCTAGCGTCACTTTATGAACATTCAATCAATAGATCTATATAAGCTATGTTATGTAATTGTATTGTGTTTTTATTATTGTGTTCTTTATCTCTTCAGTTTTTTTTGTACTGCATCAGATCTGGAGCAACAATTATTTTGTTCTCCTTTACACTTGTGTACAATCTTGAATCTCCTCTTCCCTGCTCCCATCGATACAAAAGCCTGAAAGCACATACACTGTACCACCTTCTAACCCACTGTTATGAGACTTGAGACAATGGACTCTTGATCTTGCAGTCTACCTTGTCATGGCCCTTGCACTTTTTCTACCTGCACTGCACTTTCTCTGTAACTGTTGCACTTTATTCTGCATTCTGTTATTGCTTTACCTTGTTCTATCTCAATACACTGTAATGAGCTGATCTGTATGCATGGGTGCAAACAGTTTTTCACTATACCTCAAAGTTCAAAGTAAATTTATTATCATAGTACACATGTCACTATATACCACCCTGAGATTCATTTCCTTGCGGACATACTCAATAAATCCACAGAATAATAACCACATCAGAATCAATGTAAAGACCGCCCAACTAGGCAGGTCAACAAGTGTGCAAAAGACAACAAATTATTCAAATACAAAAGGAGGAAAAAGTAATAAATAAGCAATAAATATGGAGAACATAAGATGAAGAGTCCTCGAGTGAGAGTCCGATAGTTTGGGAGCATTTCAGTGATAGGCAAGTGAAGTTATCCCCTTTGATTCAAGAGCCTGATGGTAGAGCGGTAATAACTGTTCCTGAACCTGGTGGTCCTGGCGTGGATGTTACTTAGCCTTCACCCTGATGGTAGAGTGGTAATAACTGTTCCTGAACCTGGTGGTCCTGGCGTGGATGTTACTTAGCCTTCACCCTGATGGGAGTCAGTAAACTGTTCCTGAACCTGGAGCCTGGGGCTCCTGTAGCAACTTCCTGATCTCAGCAGTGAGAAGAGAGCATGGCCTGGGTGGTGGGGGTCCCTGATGATGGATGCTGCTTTCCTGCGACAACGCTCTATGTAGATGTGCTCAATGGTGAGGAGGGCTTTAGCCATGATGGGCTGGGCCGTATCCATTACTTTTTATAGGGTTTTCCACTCAATATAAGTTCAACCTCTGTATATTCTGACAATAATAAACCAATCTACGTCAGCATGTTCTACGCAAGTAAAATGATATTAAAATGCAAAGTGATAAGATGCAATCTAACACAACCTCTGAATAATCTGTCCTCACAGCTAAAATGTTGAAAGCTGTTTCTGATATTTATCTTAAAAATATCAACTGCACCTTCATTGTGATTTTCTAATTCTTGATATTTCAGAATGGTTTTCTGAAACCAGTACACTTTGAATTATCTGTTATGACGCAGGTATTCCAGCCATACAGAACACTGGATGGAAACAGATAGCTGCAGCATCTGTTTAGATGGCACCTTCAGCAAAGTAAACGTACGGAGTGGATTCAAATGAATATTGTCAAACAAATCATGACATTGCATGGTGTAAGGTGACGTTAAGGCAGGTGATCAGGGGTTTTGGTTGTGTGATGAGCAGCAAAGGCTTATTTATTGAAAGAATTTGAGTTTCGAGGTGGTGAGCAAATTCTTAAAATGGCAGATGTTGTTAGAAATCTAAACCCAGAATTGAAACCTGAATTAGTGTGAGGCAGTCAGTTGGAATCTTGAGTCTGCACTGCCATTCAGTGTTGGCTGATTTGATTGTGACTCTGCCAGTCACTCTCAGCCCCCTTTCATCCTCTTGCTTAGCAAGAATCCATCTTCTGCTGTAGATAGTCAAAGGCTCTATGTATACTGTGCAACCAGTCACCATGACCCTGGGAGAACAATAACACTGTTTCTTGACTTAAATGAGCACCCTATCTGTTTTAAACAATGATTCTAGCATGGAATGTTCCAAAGTTGGTTTAACATGCACACTGTGATTTTAGAACATAGAGTAGTATAGGACGCCACGGTAGCTTGGGGTGTCAGTTCATTTCCAGCGTCTGTAAGGAGTTTGTAGCTTCTTCGTGTGACCTCATAGGTTTTCTCCAGGTGCTCCAGTTTCCTCTCACATTCCAAAGATGTACCGATTAGTAGGTTAATTGGTTATTGTAAATTGTTCCGGGACTAAGCTAAGGTTATATTGGTGTGTTGCTAGGTGACACTGATCATTAGGGCTGGAAAGTCCTGTTAAACGCCGTATCTCTAAGTAAATAAAATACAGGTCCTTTGGCTCACATTGTTTTGTCGACCTTATAACCCGCTGTAGGATCAGTCAAGCTGTACCCTCCTACATATCCCTCCATTTTTCTATCATCTATCTGGCAATCTGAGTCTTAAAAGTCCCAAATGTATCAGCTCCTACCAACACCCCTGGCAGTGCACTTCATGCACCCACCATTCTCTGTGTAATAAAAAAAAAAATCCTTGCCTGTGACATCCCCCTCCCCATAGTTTCCTCCAATCTCCTTAAAATCATCCCCCCTCGTATTAGCCATTTGCACCCTGTGAAAGCATCTCTGGCTGACCACTATGTATGCCACTTATCATGTTGTACACCTCTATCAAGTTACCTCTCCTTCACTACCTTGGCTTGCTCAACCTTTCCTCATAAGACATGCTCTCTAATCCAGGATGCATTTTGATGGACTTGTGACTGTCAACAAACGTTTTTCCCCAGCTGAAGTTACTTACTGATTTGTCCAGTCTTGTAAGGTTGAGGCATCACATCTAAATGACAGCTGTGCAGAAGTGTTGAATTGCATAATGGCTGGGGATTCACTGGTAGCGGACAGTGAACAGATGATTGAGGTTTGATAGCCAGCTATACATCTGAGCAAGATCCTATCTGTGGCGAAAAGAGACTCCAGATGCTGTAATCTGGAGCATATATACAAACTACTCAGCAGGCCAAGAAGCATCTGTGGAGGCAGAGACGTTTCAAGTTTAGACCTTGCCTCGGAGTGCTTTTAAATTTTGTTTTATTTTAGAAATGTGGCGTGGAACAGGCCCTTCCAGCCCACCAATTTAATCCTAGTTTAATCACAGGACAATTTACAGTGAAGACTTCTGTCTTTTGACTGTGGGAGGAAACTGGAGCACCAGGAGGAAGCCCACATGCACATGAGAAGAATGTATTGAATTTCAATGGTCCAATCTGTAATATCATCACGCTACCGCTAGGCTACCATGGCTCCTCGTACATGAGGATGGATTCAGAATTGGCTTGCCTGAAGAAGGCAGAGGGTCGTGGTGGAGGGAGTACATTCAGATTGGAGGGTTGTGACTAGTGGTGTCCCATAAGGATCGGTTCTGGGACCTCTACTTTTCGTGAATTTTATTAAGGACCTGGATGTGGGGGTAGAAGGGTGGGTTGGCAAGTTTGCAGACAACACAAAGGTTGGTGGTGTTGTAGATAGTATAGAGGATTGTCGAAGATTGCAGAGAGACATTGATAGGATGCAGAAGTGGGCTGAGAAGTGGCAGATGGAGTTCAACCCAGAGAAGTGTGAGGTGGTACACTTTGGAAGGACAAACTCCAAGGCAGAGTACAAAGTAAGTGGCAGGATACTTGGTAGTGTGGAGGAACAGAGGGATCTGGGGGTACATGTCCACAGATCCCTGAAAGTTGCCTCACAGGTGGATAGGGTAGTTAAGAAAGCTTATGGGGTGTTAGCTTTCATAAGTCGAGGGATAGAGTTTAAGAGTCGTGAGGTAATGATGCAGCTCTATAAAACTCTGGTTAGGCCACACTTGGAGTACTGTGTCCAGTTCTGGTCACCTCACTATAGGAAGGATGTGGAAGGATTGGAAAGGGTACAGAGGAGATTTACCAGGATGTAGCCTGGTTCAGAGAGAAGGGATTATGATCAGAGATTAACAGAGCTAGGGCTTTGCTCTTTGGAGAGAAGGAGGATGAGATGAGCCAGGATAGAGGTATACAAGATATTAAGAGGAATAGATAGAGTGAATAGTCAGCGCCTCTTCCCCAGGGCACCACTGCTCAACACAAGGGGACATGGCTTTAAGGTAAGGGGTGGGAAGTTCAAGGGGGATATTAGAGGAAGGTTTTTAACTCAGTGGTTGGTGCGTGGAATGCACTGCCTGTGTCAGTGGTGGAGGCAGATACACTAGTGAAGTTTAAGAGACTACTAGACAGGTATATGGAGGAATTTAAGGTGGGGGGTTATATGGGAGGTAGGGTTTGAGGGTCGGCACAACAATGTGGGCCGAAGGGCCTGTACTGTTCTGTACTATTCTATGTCCTATGTTCTAT
Organism: Mobula hypostoma; assembly: GCF_963921235.1. NCBI lineage: Eukaryota > Metazoa > Chordata > Chondrichthyes > Myliobatiformes > Myliobatidae > Mobula > Mobula hypostoma. Next base: position 34,535,045 of record NC_086116.1, read on the forward strand.
AAGTACACCCTGGGTTTCCAGAATGGTATTGAGGGGAGCAAGCACAATTATAAAGACAACTGAACTGGGTCAGGGTCTCAATCCTAAATGTCACTGGACCTGGGGAAAACACGCACATTTCACAGGAAGAATACACAATCCTTCTTGCAGAGTGCACTGGAATTGAAGTCTTAACTCCGGTGCCCATCATGCTAACCGCTATGCTACTGAATGTAGAGGGGAGATGGCCAGTGTTAACTGGGAGGGGTGAGGCAGGGGCTGACAGGTGATGGGTAGAACAGGTGAGTAGGAGTTGTGATGGGCAGGAGGAGGAGCAGCTGGAAGGGTAATAAGTGGAACCAGATAGGGAGGGGTGAGGATTCCAGCTCTTGTCCTTTGATGCTGAGGTTGATCTTGATCAGTGACTTGCTTCTACAGTAGCATTTGAAAAACTGTCGACTGATTCTTCAGCAGGACAGATGAACAGTCTCGGCCCAACTGTTTATTCCTCTCCATAGATGTTGCCTGACTGCTGACTTCTGCCAGCATTTTGTGTGTGTTGCTCTGGATTTCTAGCATCCGCAGAGTCCTTATGCAGGATTCCCCAAAGCTTAATTTGCAGGTTGAGTTGGAGGTGAGGGAGGCAAATATGTTAGCATTCATTTTGAGAGGACTGGAATATAATATAAAAGCAAGGATCTAATGTTAAAGCACTGGTGAGGCCACATTTAAGTATTGAGAGTAGTTTTAGGCACCTTATCTAAGAAATGATGTGCTGATATTGGAGAGGGTTCAAAGGAGGTTCATGAGAATGATTCTGAGATTGAAAGGTTTATCATATGAGGAGTGTTTCATGGCTCTGGGCCTGTATTCACTGGAATTCAGAAGAATGAAGGATGACCTAATTGAAACCCCTCGAATGGTGAAAGGCTTTGATAGAGTGAATGTGGAGAGGATGCCTCCTGTGGTGAGGAATCTAAGATCAGAGGATGCAGCCTCAGAATAGAAGGATGTCCATTTAGAATGGAGATGAGGAGGAATTTCTTTCACCAGAGAGTGATGAATGTGTGTGGAATTCATTGTCACAGGTGGCTGTGGAAGCCAAGTCATTGAGTATAATTAAAGCAAAGGTTGATAGATTCTTGGTTAGTCAGAACATGAAGGGATATGGGGAGAAGGCCAGGAGTTTGGGACTGAGAGGGGAAATGTGTCAGCCATGATGAAATGGTGGAGCAGACTCGATGGGCTAAATGGCCTAATTCTGCTCCTATATCTTATGGGCCCTATGTTTATCGACTGATGCTATGTTATTGAGTGTTTTTAAATAATTAAGAAAAAGATGTTTTTAATTATTTAAAAAAATCCTTGGATGTTTCTCATAGTTTGAAATAATATTTACACTGTGCAGATTTATTGCATTGAACATAGCTTGAGATTTTAATTTCTCTCGCTTTCTTTCTTTCAGGATCGGATTATCAACATTGCTGTAGGTGTCCCCACTGCACTGTTGCTAATAGTAAGTACCAGAGGTTCAAATCTTAAGAGCAAACATACTTAGCAGTGGTTCTTTTATCTGTAGATAAGTATTATGTTTGCATTTAATTACATAATAGGTAAAGTTGGGGCAAGTGTTAATACACTTTCAGCAGGTAAAATCGATTGGTTGTGAGGAGGAATGTGGATTAGAGTCATAGAAACAGGTCCTTTGGCCCATCTAGTCTGTGCTGAACTATTAATCTGCCTCATCCCAGCAACCTGCACCTGGACCATACCCCTCCCATCCATGTACCTATCCAAATTTACCGTAATAAGTGTTGAAATCGACCCCGTATCCACCACTTGCGCTGGAAGCTCATTTCACGCACTCACCTCTGAGTGAAGAGGTTTCCACTCATGTTCACGCTAACACTTCATCTTTCACCCTCAACCCATGACTTCTAGTTGTAGTCTCACCCAACCTCAGTGGAAAAAAAGCCTGGTTGCACTTACCCTATCTATAGCCATCAGAATTTTATATATCTCTATCAAATCTTCCCTCATTCTCTTGCGTTCCAGGAAATAAAGTCCTAACCTATTCAGCCTTTCACTGTAACTCAGGTCTTCAAGTCCTGGCAACATCCTTTTAAATTTTCTCTGCACTCTTTCAATTTAATTTACATCTTTTTGTGAGTAAAACTCCACATAATACTCCAAATTAAGCCTGACCAACATCTTATACAATTTTGACATAACATCCCAACTTCTGTACTCAGTACATTGTTTTATGAAGGCTAATGTGCCAAAAGCTTTCTTTATGCCCTTATTCTTCTGAAACAAATAGGTGACTTATCGGTGGGTGGGAATAATGTTGTTATTCTAGAAGGAGTACTTCAGTCAAATAGATTGGTGCATCATTACCTGATCTGACTCAATCACCCTTTATCAATGATGGAATTGGCTTTATCAAATGACAAAAATAAATCTGGCAGAATTTATTATAGATGTCAAACATACCATTAGTTCTGAGAAGAAAGAAAGTGATTAGCTTTATTTGTCACATGTATGTCAAAGCATACAGTGAAATGTATCATTTACATCAAATCAAATCAGTGAGGATATGCTGGGGGCAGCCCACAAGTGTTGCCATGCTTCCGGTGCCAACATAGCATTTGTACAACTTACTGAACCTAACCTGTGCATCTCTGGAATGTGGGAGGAAACTGAAGTACGTGATGGGAGCCCACGTGGTCACGGGGAGAACGTACAAACTCCTTACAGTTGGAGCAGGAACTAAACCCTGATGTTACTGTGGTCGCTATAAAGCATTGCACTAACCGCTATATCACTGTGCTGCCTGCTTTCTGCTGATGTATTCTGCAGTTTCTGGAGACGGGAGAGTGATGAAGAGACTGAACGTGGGTAGGTGCAGGACTTCAGTGAGACCACAAAACGCAGCTGCGGTGTTGGACATTTGGCTTATCAAGCCTGCTACATTACACCATGGCTGATTCACCTGCCTTCTCCCCGTACTAATCAAGAACCTATCAATCTCCGCTTTAAATATACCCAATGACTTGGCTTCCACAGCTGTCTGTAGCACTGAATTCCACAGATGCACCACCCTCTGACTAAAGAAATTCCTCATTTCTGTTGTAAATTGTTATCCATCTTCTCTGAAGCTGTGTCTGTTGGTCCTGTACTCCCCCACTCCTCTCCACATCCATTCTATCTCGGCCTTTCAGTAAGACCTCCCCTTAGTCTTCTAAACTCCAGAAAGTACAGGCCCAAAACCTTCAAGTGCAGCTCATGCATTAACTCTTTCATTCCCAGGCACCTTCTCGTAAAAACCCTCTCCAATGCCAGCACATCCTTTCATTGATAAATCTGCTCACTATATTCCTGCCAAAAGGTTTCAGCCCAAAACATCAACTGTTCTTTTTTCCATAGATGCTGCCTGGCCTGCTGAGTTCCTCCAGCATTTTGTGTGTGTGTGTGTGTGACTATATTCCAGGTGCAGTCCTTATAAAGCCTCAGCGTTATATCTTTGGTTTTTTATTGTAGTCCTCTCGAAAGAATGTTAACATTGCATTTGCCTTCCTTACTACTGCACTGAGGTAGTTTCAGTTCTTGTTTTTTTTAAAAAACGAAGGACGTGCATGTCTGTTGTAGTACAGGAAACATTCACTAGATTGCCAGTATTATCTGCAGATTAGCATGAAATCATTAAAACAAAAGACTGGAAGAACTTAAAACAGAGGGGGTGTTAAGAGGAGCTTCCTCTCATGAGGGAGTTCCAAGACAAGGGGGAAGGGTGCAGGGTAAGTAGTTGATCACTTAAAAATGGGATGAAGATTTTCTCGTCTAAGGACAAAGATCTGCAGATCTTTGGAACGCTTTATCCCAGAGAGGTGGGTCATTAGATCTCAGAGGCTGTTGGGCCGCACACAAAATACTGGATGAACTCAGGAGGTCAGGGAACATCTGTGGAGGGGAATAAACAGTTGAAGTTTCAGGCCAAGACCCTTCTGCAACAGAGGTTCTTCGATTGCTTCAGCATCTGAGAATAAAGGAAAGGAAAGTGGTGCTGAGGTTTACAGTGAGGATCTTACTGGTACCCAGAGGCCAAATGGGCAACTCCTGTTCATCAAGGTGGAGTAGAGCAATGGGGGGGGGGGTTGTTGGGGGTGAAGAGAATGCATGGCTGTCAATACAAAGATCAGTTTAATGTTGAGTGAGTGGAGCAGATGAAGATAGAGACTGAGGGGGGGTGTAGTTGTAGTATAACTTACAGATCACAGGATACTGAATGAACTGAGGTGAGGGCAGATAATGAATTAAATCAGCTTGAATTGTCCCCTCTGAACAAGTTGGAAGCTGTAAATGTTAAGGGTGTCATACAAGAGCAGGAAATGCAATTCCCACTACCCAATCTACACTACAGATGGACATGTACTCTTTGGACAAGGTTTTGACTTTGATTCGGTCTGGAACAAACAACGTGTTAATGGGCCAAGGTGTACAGTTCTGTCTGACCTGGCTATACTCCCAAGCAGTCTGGCCCAAACTTGTCCCTGTTATAATTGCATCTGGCCAAAGTCATTGTACTGCTTAGAGACTAAAGCACCTCAGACATGGCACTGAATGTGCTTAAAGAACCCATGTAGACTATTTGATGGGATGTGAAAGGACGCATACAGGGAATGGTTAGAGCATTGAGCAGTATTGCACAGCACTGACAACCTAACAATGTGCCGTAGGCAGCCAGCAAGTGTAGCCACACATTCCAGCACCAAATGGCTATAAACTACAATAATATTTTAAAATAATAGTGCAAAATGAGATTAAAATAGTGAGGTAGTATTCATGGGTTGATGGACCGTTCAGAAGTCTGATAGCAGAGGGTAAGAAGCTGTTCTTAAATCGTTGAGTGTGTGTCATCAGGCTCCTGTACCAGACCATTGATGGTAGCAATGAGAAGAAGGCATGTCCTGGATGGTAAAGGCCATAAGACATGGGAGCAAAATTAGTGCACTTGGGTAATTTAATATCCTGCTCAACCCCATTCTCCTGCCTTCACCCCCGTAACCCTTACGCCCTTACTAATCAAGAACCTATCAACCTATATTTAACTATACTCAGTGGCATGGCCGCCACAGCTGTCTGTGGCAGATTCATCACCCTCTGGCGAAAGAAATTCCTCCTCATCTCTGTTCTAAAGGGATGTCTTTGTATTTTGAGGCTGTTCCCTCTGGTCCTAGACTCCTCCCCACTGTAGGAAATGTGCTCTCGACATCCACTCTGTCTAGGCTTTTCAATATTTGACAGGTTTCAATGATATTCCTTCTTCATCCTTGTAATCTCCAGTGAGTACAGACCCAGAACTATCAAACACGTCTCATACTTTAACCCTTTCGTTCCCAGGAGGCAACACCTTTTGAAGATGTTCTCAATGGTGGGAAAATGCCATTGCTTTAGCTGCCAATTCCATTCATTTTACCTGGGTTACTTGTGTAACCTTTCTATTCAAGTGCCATTGATACCTCTGTTCTATATACAGCATTGTATACCTCTTCTTCTTTATACTTAACAAAGGAGAGATATTTTGCACTTGGAGATCGTTAGAAGGTTCCTGACATTGGTTTCTGGAAGATTAAGGCCTTGCCTTTCCAGAAAGGATCAATAGTCAGAGTGCAGAATTCGAGGTGACTTTAAATATTAGTCCGCTCAACCCATGATGTTGTGCCCACCTTTTAACCTACTGCATAGCTTTTCATGTGTCTAGCTAAGAGTCTGTTAAATGTGCCTAATTTATCTGCCTCTACCACCAACCATGGCACCATGTTCCACATACCTACCACTCTGTGTATTAAAAAAAGACTACAGTGACCCGTCCTGATGAAGGGTCTCGGCCTGAAACATCGACTACGCTCTTCCATAGATGCTGCCTAGCCTGCTGAGTTCCTCCAGCGCTTTGTGTGTCATTCTTGTTCATTTATTTATTGAGAAAAATGATCCAATATTACATGAATTTGTTAGGAAAAGTATGTGAATCTCAGGGGTAACGCCTTCTACAAAAGCTGTTTGGAATCAGATGTTCCAATCAATGAGATGGATTGTAGGTGTGGTTTGGGGAGGTGCCCTGCCCCATAAAGAAGACACACAAAGTCAGGTTACTGAAGATTCTGCTGTTCTCAAGAAGGATCTGCTTATGTCTGCCATACCTCGATCAAAACAACTTTCAGAAGACCTTAGAAGAGGAATTGTAGAGATGCATGAAGCTAGAAAAGGATACAAAAACATTTCTAAAGACCTTAGTGTTCATCAGTCCACAGTAAGAAAAATTGTTAGAAGTGGAAAAAACTCAGTACAGTTGCTACTCTCCCTAGGAGTGGGTGTCCTGCAAAGATCACAATAAGAAGATGAAAAAGAACCCAAGGATAACAGCAAAAGACCTGCAAAAATCTCTAGAACTTGGTAAAGTCTCTGTTCATGTGTCCATTATAAGAAAAACGCTGAACAAGAATGGTGCTCATGGAAGGACACCATGGAGGAAATCACTGCTCTCCAAAAAAAAAACATTGCTGCACACCTCAATTTGCAAAAGACCACCTGGATGTTCTGCAGTGCTTCTGAGACAGTGTCCTGTGGACAGATGAGACAAAAGTTGAACTTTTGGCAGAAATGCACATTGCTATGGAGGGAAAAGAGCACTGCACACTAACACCAAAACCAAAACCTCATCCCACCTGTGAAGCATGGTGTAGGAGCATCATGGTTTGGGGCTGCTTTGCTGTCTCAGGGCCTGGACAGCTTGCATCGTTGAGGGAACAATGAATTCAAAATTTTATCAAGACATTTTACAGGAGAATGTCGGGGTAGCCTTCTTTCACCTGAAGCGTAATAGAAGTTGGATAATGCAATAAGACAATGATCCAAAAGACAAGAGTAAATCAACAACAGATTGGTTTAAAAAGAAGAAAATTTGTGTTTTGGAAGTCAAAGTCCTGACCTTAATCCAATAGAAGTGTTGTGGAAGAACCTGAAGCAAGCAGTTCATGCAAGGAAGCCACCAACATTTCAGAGTTGAAGCAGTTTTGTAAGAAGGAATGGCCTAAAATCCCCCCAAGCCATTGTGCATGACTGGTCAACAGTTACCAGAAATCCCTCCCTCCCCTCCCTCCATCCCTCCGCCTCCTCCTATCATTTTGGATCTCCCCCTCCCACTTTCAAATCTCTTACTAACTCTTCCTTCAGTTAGTCCTGATGAAGGGTCTCGGCCTGAAACGTCGACTGTACCTCTTCCTACAGATGCTGCCTGGCCTGCTGCGTTCACCAGCAACTTTGATGTGTGTTGCTTGAATTTCCAGCATCTGCAGAATTCCTGTTGTTTTAGTTACCGGAAATGTTTGGTTGAAGTTACTGCTGTACACGGGGCACACTAGTTACTGAAAGCAAATGTTCACATACTTTTCCCAACAAATGCATGTAATACTGGATCCTTTTTCTCAATAAATAAATTAACAAGCATAATTTTTTTGGGTAAATTATTTATTTGAATTTTCTTTATCTAGTTTTAGTACATGAAGATCTGATCACATTTTAGGTCATATGCAGAAACAGAAAATTCTACAGGATTCACGAACTTTCTAGCATCACTGTACCTCTGACATCCTCCCTATACTTTCCTTCAATCACCTTAAAAAGATGTATTTTAGATTTGGCATTGTCACATTGAAGATGCCCCTCATAATCTTGTACACCTCTTTAAAGTCCCCTCTCACCCTCCTTTGTTCCAAAGAGAAAAGCCTGAGCTCGCCAAACCTTTCCTCATAAGACCTTCTCTCTAATCCAGGCAGCATCATGATGAACCTGAGGAAATCCAAAGCAACATACACAAAGTGCTGGAGGAACTCAGCAGGTCAGGCAGCATCCATGGAAGTGAGTAAACTGTTAATGTTTCAGGCCGAGACCCTGTTTCCTCCTCTCACCTCATCTCTTTACCAGCCCATCACCTCCTTCTGGTGCTCCTCTCCCTTCCCTTTATTCCATGGTCTTCTATCCTCTCCTATCAGATTCCCTCCTCCAGCCTCTTTCACCAATGAACTTCCCAGCTCTTTACCTCACTCCCTCCCTCTCTCCCGGTTTCACCTAACACCTACCGCTTTGTATTACTTCCTCCCCCTCCTCCCACCTTCTGATTCTGACTTCTTATCTTTTTTTCCAGTCCTGATGAAGGGTCTCGGCCTGAAACGTCGACTGATTGCTCTTTTCCATAGATGCTGCCTGGCCTTCTGAGTTTCCTCTACCATTTTATGTTTGTGTAGCATTGTAATAAATCTCCTTTGCATCCCCTCTAAAGCTTCCACATCTTTCCTATAATGAGGTGACCAGATCTGAACACAATTCATCCATGTTACATATTCAGCAGCCTCTTAAATCTCCCTAATGCATCTGCCTCTACCACTACCTTTTGGAAGAGGATTCCATGCACTCACCACCCTTTGTTTTTTTAAAAAAACTTGCCCGACATCCCCGCCATACTTTCTGCCAAACACCTTAAAATTATGCCCCCTCATATCAGCCATTTCTATCCATGGAAATGGTTTTGGCTGCCTACTTGATCTATGCCTCTTGTCATCTTGTACATCTTTATTGAAATACCATTGCAAGGAAATGGAAGAGACTGCAGATGTTGAAATCTGGAGCAATATCATTCTGTTGGAGTAACTGCTGGATGCCAGAGTTTAGATTTTTCATTGGTGGGTGTGTGGAACACCCTGCCAGTGGTGGTAGAGGCAGATACATTAGGGCCACTTAAGAGACTGTTAGATAGGCACATGGGTGATAGAAAAATGGAGGACTATGTGGGAGAGGAGGATTAGACTGATCTCAGAATAGGTGAAAGATTCAGCACAACATCATGGGCTGAAAGGCCTGTACTACGCTGTAGTAAACTATGTTGTATGAACTCAGTGGGTCAGGCAGCATCTGTGGGAGGTAGAGGACAGTCAACTATTCGTCAAGACTTGGCATCAGGACCAAGCTTTCTTTGCATTTCTTAGTTCTACTGTCAATGCCTGCAAGAAAATGAATCTCAAGGTAGTATATGGTTACATGTGTGTACTTTGATAATAAATTTACTTTGAACTTTGAGCTTGGAAGGAGGGGGATTATATAGGAGACATTTAGTGCCTGTTTTCCTTGTGTGAAGTTGCTTTGTTTCGGAAGTAATGGTCTGCACAATAAACCCTTGCTTGTTATCCATCTGACTGTCTGATTTTCCAATTTCATCCTTTAGGTAACGATTATCAGTGCTTTTGTTTTCCCTCAATTACCTCCAAAGCCACTGAATATTTTCTTTGTTGTCTGCATCATACTGAGTTGCGTCTCAGTTGCTGTTCTCGTAAGTATTGATCTTTTGTAACTGCATCGTGTGGTGGAAATCGTTACGCAGAGGAATTATTTTGAAAATTAATATATGAAGTTATCTATAAGTGTAATATTCATCAGAATCAGGGTTAGTCTCACAATGATAGTGATATCCAGTGATATTGAACTGGATTCTGCGGAGAGCGCTTGGTAAACACGTGCACAAACTCTGCTTTGTCATTCTGCTGCGTGTGTGTACTTCAGTGTCATCTTACAACAGGGAGTATTCCATTTCAGTAAAGGACGTGTGTAAATGTGTATATAAGTCAAATCATTGTTTATTTTGTAATATGATTGTGGGGTGCATCATATCCTAACTCGTGTAGTCTTAAGTTAACTTTGTTGATAATTAAAGATGGTAGGTTCTGGTGCCTAAAAATACAGGGTGGATCGTTCTTGGTGAGGAAGGGAGCTGCCAGACAAGTGGTGCATGCGAGCTTGATTTCAACATTTAAGAGAAGTTTGGATGGGTGCATGGATGGTAGGGGTATGGAGGGCTATGGACCTGGTACAGGTCGGTGGCAGTAGGTGGCGTAAGTAGTTTCTGCAGGGACTAGATGGGCTGAAGGGTCTGTTTCTGTGCTGTACTTCTCTACGACTGTGAGAGAGTTAGAGCTGCCAATAAGTTCACACTGGACATAGTAAGTAGCTATAATGGTGTTTTCTGGTAGATGCCTTTTGTAAATATTGGCAGTTTTCACTATTTCCCCTAACTGTTGTAAGTTTGATGTTTGACACACCCTTGCTCGAATGTGTGAAGTGACTCCAGCCATGTTTTTCTTCAATCGTAACCCATGATCTAACAATCACAGCTGTACATACCTTTTATCATGTATTGATTATTGAAATAATTCATCTATTGACAGGGAGAAAGATGTGTTTTGTGAATAAATATGAAAAGTGTTTAAGTGGTGCAGAGTGTTTAAGAAATGTTTCCAATTTGACTTGGAGTTAATCTGTTTAATGAGTTCGTGGTGCAGAAACCATGTTTGGGAGTTGATATTCTCAGTTATACAATCTTCAGGAAAGGGGGATGGAGATGTTCCAGGTGTAAGGATATGAATAAATCTGAACTGTAGAGAAAGAATTTTGGGAAAAGAAATGATTTTTGTTGAATTCTGAGGGGCAGCAGGGTGATTCAGACTCTGGCTGGAATCAGAGGTCAAGCAGCGGCTGTGAGGTCAGGGAAAGGAATTGTCAATGTTTTGGGTTGAATCCCTGTTTCAGGATTGAAATTAGAGAGGTGAGATGGCCAGCACTGAGAGGGGAAGCGGCGGGGGTTAGTGAGAGGGGAGATTGGTGGATTGAGGAACCTGCAAAGGTTTGGCCAGATTCTGCCATTTCTTGACTGCTAGCCATCCTCTCATTGTAACGATCCCAGCTTGGGTATCTTCACTATCAGACGGTGGTGAATCTGGACTTCATTGCCACAGACAGCTGTGGAGGCCAAGTCATTGGGTATATTTAAGTGGAAGTTGATAGTCATGGCGATGTGTTATGGGGAGAAGGTAGGAGAAAGAGGTTGAGAGGGATAATAAATCAGCCATGATGGAATGGCCTAATTCTGCTCCTATGTCTTGTGGTCTTATATTTTTCAGATTTGCTGGTATCGACAAGGGGACCTGGAGCCTAAATTCCGAAATCTCATCTACTACAATTTATTTTCCACTATTCTGCTGTGCATTTGTGCCAATTTGTACTTCCACGGCGTTGGAAAATGATTTCTCCACACAAGCACGAGAATTTGTGCCTGTGACCTGCTTAAAAACGGGAGGCATCGTGCAGAAGTTCCTGGATGCCTCATTGGATTTTTCTGGTCTGCACCGTGAAACAGCGTTTTGCCAAGGTGCAGTGAGTTTCTGCATCAGCTTCTCATCGTGACACTGAGCTCGAAATAGGCAGTATTACATTTGAGCTGGGGTGAACGCTGCAGTCATTTTCTGAACTAACTTCTACAACTTTGCACTAAATGAACATTCCAGACTTGCCAATGTTTTGAGATACACACGTTCCCTTTTTGTAAAGGGTGATTTTTGTTCTCCTCCTGAAAATCCTTTTTTAATTATATAAAGCACTTGAAAGACAAAGTAAAACACAAAGTAGAAATGAAGATACTGCAGGACAAATGTTTATTGTCTTGAACTTGACTGCACTATGCAACCACTTAACTCTACTGTGTTTGTACAATGAAATGATAGTCAAACCAAGACTGAACTGAGCAGACAACACACTGTAGGAAAGCATTTACTTTGTTTTAAAGAATAAATAGTAATAAAATAATTTATATACATTGAACTTGCAATATGCTCTGTTCATTTGTGCATAAAAATAACTTGAATACTAATGTGAGTAAATGGTGAAATGGGATTGAGTTCAGGAGCCGTGAGGTAATGTTACAGCTCTATAAACCCTGGTTAGACCACACTTGAAATATTGTGTTCACTTCTGGTAGCCTCATTTATAGGAAGGATGTGGAAGCTTTAGAGAAGGTGCAGAGGAGATTTACTGGATTAGAGCATGTCTTATGAGGGGAGGCTGAGTGAGCTCGAGCTTTTCTCTTTGGAGCAAAGGACGATGAGAGATGACTTGATAGAGGTGTACAAGATGATGACAGGCATAGACTGAGTGGGCAGCCAGCACCTTTTCCAGGGCAGGAATAGCTAATAAGACAGGGCATAATTTTAAGGTGATTGGGGGGAAAGTATAGAGGGATGTCAGAGGTAAATTGTGGGTGTGTGGAATTTGCTGCCAGGAATGGCAGTAAAGGCAGATACATTAGGGACATTTAAGAGACTCTTGATAAGCACGTTGATAATAGGAAAAAAAATGGAGGGTTATGAGGTGTTAGGGTAAGACTGATCTTGGAACAGACAAAAAGGTTGGCACAACATTGTGACCAAAGGGCCTGTGCTGTTGGGTGTTCACAAAACCTTAAGTATTTTTATTGTTACTATAGTGCAAGCGTGCTTCAGGGGCAGTGTTTGACCTTAATTATACCTTGGGCAGTTGCTTTTTGTTTTGAAGGTGGTGGGCTAGAGGTATTTATTTAGTGGTACAGCCCTTCGAGCCGCACCGTCCCAACAACCCCACAACCCCAATTAACCCTAAACTAATTACGGGACACTTTACAATTACCTATGAACCTACCTGGTACGTCTTTGGAAACCAAAACACCCAGAGGAAACCCACACATTCCATGGGGAGGACAGACAAAGACTGCTTACAAAATGGTGCCAGAATTGGACTCCAGAACACTTTGTTCTATCCTGGACTAAGATGCACTGGGGAAATTCAGATATCTTGTTTCTAACATACAATCAGGTTGCAACAAGATGTATAAAACTCAGAACATTTAAACCCCCTTGCAATACCTGAATGTGCGTTTGTGTGCATAAAACCCTTAGAGACAATGGATAACGAGGTTCAAAGCCGCTTTGTACAGAGTTGTTTTATAAGCTGTGAAGACTTAAAACTAGAAACTTTCAAACTATCTTAAAGGTGAAGTTAAATTCATTCAGTAAAAAAAATAACACTTCCATTTCACAGTTTCTCAACTGCTTAAATAAATAATCCTATCTGTCAATCTTCAACATAATAAGCAGAGGGAGGGGTGATGCATTTATTGAATATATCTTTCCCTTGGTACAACGTCACATTTAGTAAATCTGTACCATGGAAAAGTGAATTCAAATGACAATGATGCTCTGAAATTTCAGTTCTACGCAGTTTCTTTTTTGAAGGCAGCACCATACATGGAAATATCAGTGTTCCTCGGTCCGTTTCCATCGGTGTTCCTCACTGAGCGTGCAGGTACACAGTTGATCTTTACTCGTCTGGATCTGGGTTTTCCAGGGATGAGCTGATGATGTCTGTGCATCCACCTTGTGTTTCTAAAATAGGATCTGCAAGGGAAGATAATTAATATATTTAAGGTAGGGTGGCATGGTAGTGCAGTGCACAACACTTTACAATGCCAGCAACCCAGGTTCAATTCCCATCGCTGTCTGTAAGGAGTTTGTATATTCTCCCTGTCATCATGTCGGTTTCCTCTGGGTGCTCCGATTTCATCCTCCAGTCCAAACATTACAGGTTTCAAGATTGTTTAATGTCATTTCCGGTAAAGGAGAATGAAATAATTGTTACTCCAGATCTGATGCAGGCAGCACTATTAAAAACTCAATTAGATAAAGAACACAATAATAAAAAATACATACAACATAACTTCCATACATAGAATGACTATATATCCATGAGGTGACCCTGCCAAGAAATGATAAAGTAGTGGTGGTTGGGGTGTGGGTTGGTGGGTGGAGATGTAGATCAACCTTACTGTTTGCTCTACTTTCTCTATACCCTTCACTGTGTGGCTAGGCATAACTCAAATATCATCTACAAATTTGCTGATGATGCAACCATTGTTGGTAGAATCTCAGGTGGTGACGAGAGGGCGTACAGCAGTGAGATATGCCAACTGGTGGAGTGGTGCCGCAGTAACAACCTGGCACTCAACATCAGTAAGACGAAAGAGCTGATTGTGGACTTCAGGAAGGGTAAGACGAAGGAACACATACCATACCCCATAGAGGGATCAGAAGTAGAGAGAGTGAGCATCTTCAAGTTCCTGGGTGTCAAGATCTCTGAGGATCCAACCTGGTCCCAACATATTGATGTAGTCATAAAGAAGGCAAGACAGCAGCTATACTTTATTAGGAGTTTGAAGAACTTTGGCATGTCAACAAATACACTCAAAAACTTCTATAGTTGTACCATGGAGAGCATTCTGACAGGCTGCATCACTGTCTGGTATGGAGGGGCTACTGCACAGGACCGAAAGAAGCTGCAGAAGGTTGTAAATCTAGTCAGCTCCATCTTGGGCACTAATCTACAAAGTACCCAGGGAATGCCCTTTACTCACTGTTACCATCAGGTAGGAGATACAGAAGCCTGAAGGCACACACTCAGTGATTCAGGAACAGCTTCTTCCCCTCCGCCATCCAATTCCTGAATGGACATTGAAGCTTTGGACACTTCCTCACCTTTTTTAATATACAGTATTTCTGTTTTTGCACATTTTTTAATCTATTCAATATACGCAATTGATTTATTATGTTTTTTTTTCTCTTTCTGCTAGATTATGTATTGCATTGAACTGCTGCTGTTAAGTTAACAAATTTCACGTTACATGTCGGTGATGGTAAATCTCATTCTGACAAGTTAGTAAGGTAATTGGTCACATGAGTGGTGCAGGCTCATTGGGCCAGAAGGGCTGTATCTCTACATAAAAAATACATTACTGAACATTACTGAAGCAGGAAACCCAGAATAACACCGCAAATGCTGGAAACACTCAGCTTGCTGGGCAGCATCTACGGAGAGAGAAAAGAGTCGATGTTTGAGGTGATGATGCTTGACCTGCTGAGTGTTTCCAGTTTTATGCCTTGTAAGCAGCAGTAGTTTGCCTGGATTAGAAAGGAAGAGATTTATTTAGGTTTATTTAGATGATTGCATAGCAGTTAGTGCGCGCTGTAACAGCATCAGTAACTGGGGTTCAATTCCACTGTTTCTCTACAAGTGGTTTGTGGGATTTGCCGAGGTGCTCCGGTTTCCCCCCACATTCCAAAGGCAGTCAGCGGGTTAATTGGTCACGTGTGCGTAGTCGGGCCAGAAGAACCTATTACTGTGCTGCATCTCTAAATAAAATTAAATAAATCCTCAGTTCAAGGAAGGGTACGGGGGGGGGGAGGGAGGAGGAGTTGCCAATATAATATTCCTGTTACTGTAGTATAACTGATTAGGAATAAACATTGAGAAAGTTGCAGGAAATTGAGCATGACCTTTTTTCAGACATGGACACCTACAAGTGCTGGAATCTGGAGTAAGGACCAGGCCAGTGGAAGGGAAGGAATTACTTCGTTCTAAATCTTCTATCAGACATTTTGCAGTAGTGACGAGAAACCACCCTTGCTCCTGCAGCAGCTCTGGGATTGTTGCACTTGTAAAGTTTGTAAGAGGTGAAGATGTTGTTGATTCAACATTCCCAAATGTAATAAAGGAAAATCACTTGGCCTGATTTCAGTTTATTTACAAAGGAGTCACATTATAAAATATCCTGAAAATGAAAATGTACTTTGTTACACAAGGTCAAGGTGACATTGTAGTATGCAACACAACTACACACTTCCCTGCACTGTATTCCTTTTAAAAAAAGCCTGAACCACCCCTGGACCTTCTCCGATGCCAGCACATCCTTTCTTAGATAAGGGGCCCAAAACTGCCTCAGGATATCCCAAATGCAACTTTATAAAGTCTCAGCATTCCATCCTTGCATTTATATTCTAGTCCTCTTGAAATGAATGCTAATATCGTATTTGCCTTTCTTACTCCTGACTCAACCTGCAAGTTAACCTTTAGGGAATCCTACACAAAGACTCGCAAGTCCCTTTGCGCCTCAGATTTCTGAATTAGCTCCCTGTTTAGAAAATAGTCCACTATACCCTTACTCCTTCTTTGAAAGTGCATAACCACACATTTCCCTGCACTCCTAAAAAAAAGTGATTGGGATCACTCTGGACATTCTGTGCTGAGACATTGGATTGTGTGTAATTTGGCACTTGGCAAAGGCCAATAAAAGTAAGTTTTAAGTGGTGCAGCCATTGTGTGAATGAGCCAGTGTTAAAGTGGGGAGTTCAGGCTTTGGCTCAGAGGCACTTCAGTGAGGAGAGGAAGGAGCTGTCCGTAGATTCTTTTTCTTTCATTCTTTCTTACTGCCCGGTTAGAACAGTAGATTAGAACAGTTTCTGGGTGCCAAAGTCAAGTGCATCTTGGATAGAGTCTACAGCAGCCAGAGGTCTGGACCACATCAGTCTATATGGACTTTAGCAAGGCAAGGTCCCACATGGGAGATTGGTCAAAAAGGTTCAGTCGATTGGCATTCATGGAACAGACAATGGCTTTGTGGGAGAAGTAGAGAATAATAGCAGATGGTTGCCTTTCAGGCTGGAGGCCCGTGGCTGGTGGAGTGACGCAGGGATCGGTGCTGGGTCTATTGTTTGTCATCTGTATCAACAATCTGGATGATGATGTAATGAACTGGATCAGCAAGTTTGTAGATGACACCAAGATTCATGGTGCAGTGGACAGCGAGGAAGGCTATCAAAACTTGAAGCAAGATCTGAACCAGCTAGAAAAAATTGCAGATGGAATTTAATGCAGACAAGTGTGAGTTGCACTTTTGAAGGACAAACCAGGGTAGGTAGTACTGTGAACGGTAGGGCACGCGGGAGTGCGGTGGAACAGAGGGAATCAGGGAATACAGGTCCATAATTTGTTGGAAGTGGAGTCACAGGTAGATAGGGTCAGAAATAAAACTTATGGCACACTGGCCTTCATAAATCAACGTACTGAGTCGAATTATACTAAAGTTGTACGAGACATTGGTGGCGCCTAATGTGGAGTATTATGTTGAGTTCAGGTCACCTACTTAAAGATATCAATAAAATTGAAAGAGTGCAGAGAAAATTTACAAGGATGTTGCCAGGACTTGAATTACAGGGGAAAGTTGAATAAATTAAGACTTTACTCCCTACAGCATAGGAGAATGAGGGGAGAACTGATGAAGGTATACAAAATTATGACAGGTATAGATAGCACAAGTACAAGCAGGCTCCTTCCATTGAGCTTGAATGAGGGTCTAACATGGATTGAGGGTGAAAGGTGAAATATTTAAGGGAAACCTTCACTTAGAGGGCGGTGAGAGTGTGGAATGAGTTGCTAGCACAACTGGTGGATGTAGGTACGTTTTCAACATTTAAGAGAAATATGGATAAGGGATTTGAAGAAAATAGGTCAATGGGACTAAGCAAACTGATAGTTCAGCACGGACTAGATGGACCCAAGGGTCTGTTTCTGTGCTGTAGTGCTCTATGACTATCTGCCACTTCTTTGCTCAGTCTCCTAATCTGTCCAAGTACTTCTGCAGACTCGCTGCTTCCTCAACGCTGTCCGCCCCGCCACCCATCTCAGTATCGTATAGCACATTCCCCTCTCCGCGCCCACCCCCCGGTATGTTGTTTCACAGTGTTATTGGTATCTATTCAGTGCAGGAATCTACAATTAGAAGTTGTGAATGAGGAGCCCACAGGGAGTGTTGAAGCTGAGGAAGGCAGTTCACCACCACCTTGAGCCTGTATCCAGAGGGTAACTGGGTAGGGCTGAAGAGGAAGGTACGCAGTTACTCTGCGGTCAGTTACATGGCGTGTCTGAGCCTGTATCCTGAGGGTAACCGGGTAGGGCTATAAAGGAAGGTACACAGTTACTCTGTAGTCAGTTACATGGTGTGTCTGAACCTGTGTCCTGAGGGTAAACATGTAGGGTTGTAAAGGGAGGTACACAGTTACTCTGCAGGTAGCCGGGTAGGGTTGTAGAGGAAAGTATGCAGTTACTCTGTGGTCAGTTACATGGTGTGTCTGTCCCTGTGTCCTGGGAGTAAACATGTAGGGTTGTAAAGGAAGGTACACAGTTACTCTGCGGTCAGTTACATGGTGTGCCTGAGCCCGTGTCCTGAGGGTAAACATGTAGGGCTGTAAAGGAAGGTACACAGTTACTCTGCGGGTAACCGGGTAGGGTTATAAAGGAAGGTACACAGTTACTCTGCAGTCAGTTACATGGTGTGTCTGAGCCCGTGTCCCGAGGGTAACCGGGTAGGGTTCTAAAGGAAGGTACACAGTTACTCTGCAGTCAGTTACATGGGGTGTCTGAGCCTGTATCCCGAGGGTAAATGTGTAGGGTTGTAGAGGAAGGTACACAGTTACTCTGCGGTCAGTTACATGGTGTGTTTGAGCCCGTATCCCGGGGGTAAACGTGGGGCTGTAAAGGAAGGTACACAGTGTATGGCTGATGCTGTAATGAAAATCTTGTCTCTAATTCCCAGCACAGTTGTCCTCCACAAGGCTGGTTTCACAAAACAATGCTACAATTTCACAAGCACATTACCCATGGCAATTTTTATTTAGAAAAATGACAGTGAAATTATTTAAAAAAATACTTAGAGTTTTAAGAAATGCAATATTTGGATGTTTTTTTGGGCAAGGTACCATGGATTGGTATGAATGTTGCAGACACAAACCCAATGTTCAAGTTTCCTCACCAGTCAGCGTTGATAATGGCAAAACGGAATCATTGTCAATGTCGTCTGTGGGCTGAATGAAACTGTGATCCGAGGACACGATGAGTGTTGCTTCTTCATCAATGCCTGCTTCGATACTGGGAGATACCAGAGCCTGTCAGACAGGAGAAGGTTGGGAAGATGCCAGTTTATCATTTCTTGGGACATAGCGATCCTCAGCAAGGCCACCATTTACTGCACATCCCCAAATGCCCTGAGAAATCATACAGCACTACAGCACAGAAACAGTCCATCTGTCCATGCCAACCTGTTTTACTACCTCGTCCAAGTATCTGCACCTGGACCGTAACTCTCCCTTCCTTTACACGTACTGATCAAACTTTTCTTAAGTAGGCGGCACGATAGTGTTACACTTCACAGCACCAGTAATAAGGGTTCACTCCCAGCTGCAGCTTGTAAGGTGGCACCCATCGTAAAGGACTCTCACCATCTGGACAATCCCTCTTCTCAATACTCCCATCAGGAGGTGCAGGAGCCTGAAGGCCCACATTCAACATTTGTCAGGAACAACTTCTCAGCCGTCGACTTTTGAATGGTCCACTAATGCGTTATTCGTCTTTTGCACTCTTTATTTATTTACCAACTATGTGACCCTAAGAAACTGCAGAGAGTTGTGGACACATCATGGAAACCAGCCTCCCCTCCATGGACTGTCTACACGTCCTGCTGCCTCGGTAAAGCAGCCAGCACCATGAAGAAGCCCACCCATCCCAGACGTCCTCTCTTCTCTCCCTTCCTATCAGGCAGAAGATATAAAAGCCTGAAAGCATGTAGCACCAGGCTTGAGGACAGTTTCAATCCCCCTGATATCAGACCATTGACTGATTAACTAGTACAATAAAATGTACTCTTGCACTCAATCTACCTCGTTATGATCTTCTATCTACTGTTTACCTGCAGTACACTTACTCTGTAGCTGTTACACTTCATTCTGCATTCTGTTAGTGTTTTACTTTGTTCTACCTCAATGCACCGTGCAATGATCTGAACTGTATTAACAGTATGCAAGACAAGCTTTTCATTGTATCTCAGTATATGTGACAATATTAAACCGATTCTAATTCCACACCTTTGTGATTAAGGAACATTACTGGAATATGTATTGTCTTATTACACAGGTAGCTAAATTTATTTAATTTTTTCTTTTTAGACGAATACAAAATACGTTATGGTATTATGGAAACAGAAACACGATTGAATTTCCCCATAACTTTGTATTGTAAATTAACCATAATATTGAAAAGGTATATTTTATTCTAATCTAAAGCAAAAATAAAACCTCATAACAAAATAGAAAAAAAAGAGGAAAAAGAACGGAAAAAAAGCTGTTTGGTTAAAAGAAAAAAAAAATCTGACATATAGTCGTAAATTCAAACATATAATAGCCATCATCATTGCTGACCAAATCGAAAATTGTGAAAGTAGTTCCAAAAACGTCCCCATAGTGTGAAAAAATCTTGTCTAGGTACAGAAATAGAACACTTAATCTTCTCTAGATTTAAACATGACATAACATCAATCAACCAATGGGCACGAGCAGGCGGAGCGGCATCTTTCCATTTAAGCAACAAAACTCTTCTGGCTGAAAGAGAAATAAAAGCCAAAATATGCAAATCATTCGGCTTAAGAGTAAGCAACACACATCAAAGTTGCTGGTGAACGCAGCAGGCCAGGCAGCATCTATAGGAAGAGGCGCAGTCGACGTTTCAGGCCGAGAAGGGTCTCGGCCTGAAACGTCGACTGCGCCTCTTCCTAGAGATGCTGCCTGGCCTGCTGCGTTCACCAGCAACTTTGATGTGTGTTGCTTGAATTTCCAGCATCTGCAGAATTCCTGTTGTTTGGGCTTAAGGGGAAAATCATTTCCTCCAACAATGCCAAACAAGGCAGTCAGAGGGCTGGGTTTAAAGTTTACTTTAAAAAGCACCGAGAAAGTTTGAAATACTTCTTTCCAAAATTTATCAAGCCGCGGGCAGGACAAAACATATGAATTAGAGAGGCCTCTTCGACATTACACCTATTACAGTATGGAGAAAAATCTGAGTAAAAACGAGAGAGCTTATCTTTAGTCATATAGTGATATTTAGGTAGCTAAATTTAATCGTCTTCCTATTTCTTGCCTGCTTTCTGATCAGGATTTGAGTTCTTACCTCTGCTGTGTAAGCACCACTGAGATCGGACTGAACCTCAACTTCCTGCCGGAGGTCTGTCTCGTTAATATTGACACCCGAGCCCATCATATCTTCACGACTGTCACAGCTGAGGCTTGCTTGGCCAATCTCTGTCCCGGCAAGGTCGCTCTGACCAGCGCCTTGGTCCTCGGTTAGCTTTGCCTCATCGATCTCACTGTAGGTAGTGGATCCGAGTGAGCTGGAGTCGATCTGGCGCTCAGTCAGAGCAGCTTGGTCAATTTCGGGGTCAACCGTCAGCTCCGCTTGGGTTATGGAGGAAGTAATGTCATCGGTGGCAACCGCATGGATGATGACGCTTGGCTGTGCTATCTGTACACTGGGGTTGTCACTGGTACCGTGGAGGAGGGTTTCAGACTGTTGGCACAGGACAGAACTGGCTTCAATTTAACTGGAAACAGCTGAAAATCTGAACACTTAAAAAAACTTTTAGAAATGTTGTTTACATTGTAAATACATGCTGGTTGTTATAGCTGGGTGGGAGGTGGGGTGCAAGAGGGAATGAGCTCCCACTAACCTATTAAATCCTCCCAATGGCATGTGCCTCAAATAGACTCTGACAACCAAGTCCAGCTCCTGACCATCACGTGTGGCTTAGCTACTAAGCCCAGCAGAACATTTCTACTGACAGCAGAAGGGACAAAGGTGGGTTACTGGCATCTTAAACCCAGTCACTTTGGGCAGATAGGTCTCGTGAGCCGTGGTTGGCAGCTCATCTAGAAGGAAATCTCTGATCTCAAACCTCCACTGCTTTGCGGCTAGACCCACTCATGGGGAAGTAAACCCCGAGGAAACCCCAGAGCTGGAGCCCCTAAGGCAGTCCTACGTTGAGTTCAACATTGACTGGCAACTCCTGCGATGCTGCAGGTGGCAAACTGTATCGGTCTCTGCCGTTCCTTTGGATTCAGCAGCTGCGTGGAGAGGGGGAGCTTGCTGCACAGGTAACAGCTTGCTCTTCATATCGTACTGCTCTGGCTTGAGTCTCACATAGACACTTGGGACACAACATCCATGGTCGAACCAGACCAACAGACAACGCTGGTGTTTATATGTTTATGCACATTTTATTCCTTTAACTTTATTTTTATATAATTCTTAATTCTTTATAATTGCTGAAAGTTGTTGTTTTTTGTTGCCTGTTTGTGCCCTGACCAACTCACCACAGTAAGTTCCTATTACATGTAAATGTATCTGGTGAATAAAGCTGATCTTTCCAACATTCGGAGTCTGAGGGGAGACCTAACACGTTACAGTACCAGCACATCTCACCACAGATTCAGTGTAATAAGCTCCTCAGGCTGGAAATGTCTTATACTAAAGAGCATGTATCTAAAGGTGAGAGTGGTAAGTTCAAAGGAGATTTCGTTCTGCTCACTTCATTATGGGGAGGTTCGAGAGGATACAGAGGAGATTTACCAGGATACTGCCTGGATTAGAGAGCATGTCTTATAAGGAAAGGTTGAGCAAGCTGGGGCTTTTTTCTTTGAAGTAAAGGAAGATGAGGGGTGTACAGGATTAGGTCGTGCAGGCAGCCAGCCAGCATCCTTATCCCAGTGCAGAAATGGTTAATGTGACCAGGCATAATTTTGAAGTGATTGGAGGAGAGTATAGAGTGGAATGTGAGAAATAGGTATTTTACACAGATAGAGGTGATGTATATGTGCTTTGGTGATAGATTTACTTTGAACTTTGAGTTTAAAGGGTTACATGAGGGGCAAGATTTATTCATGTGGAGAGCTGTGGATGCCTGGAATGGATTACTGGGGGTAGTAGTGGAATCAGGTACTCGAAGGGAGCTTAACAGGCTTTTGGGGAGACAACAAACATGAAGGAATTGAACGGTAGAATACTCGTTAGTGTAACGCTATTACAGCGCCAGTGATCCGCATTAAGTTCCTCCTGCCGTCTGAAAGGAGTTTGTACATTCTCCCTCTGACTATGTGGATTTCCTCCAGGTGTTCCAATTTCCTCCCACGTTCCAAAGACGTATGGGTTAAGGTTAACAAGTTGTGGGCATGCTATGTTGGTGCTGGAATGGTGACACTTGTGGGCTGCCCCCAGCACATATGTGGACTATGCTAGTCATTGATGCAAATACCCAATCAGCCAATCATGTGGCAGCAACTCAATACATAAAAGCATGCAGACATTGTCAAGAGGTTCAGTTGTTGTTCAGACCAAGCATTGGAATGAGGAATTAATGTGATCTAAGTGACTTTGACTGTGGAATGATTGTTGGTGCCAGACGGGGTGGTTTGAGTATCTCAAGATGCTGATCTCCTGGGATTTTCATGCAGAACAGTCTCTAGACTTTACTAGTGCGAAAAACAAAAAACATCCAGTGAGTGGCAGTCCTGTGGGGGAAAACATCTTGTTAAGGAGAGAGGTTAAAGGAGAATGACCAGACTGGTTCAAGCTGACAGGAAGGCGACAGTAACTCAAATAGCCATGCACTACAACAGTAGTGTGCAGAAGAGCATCTCTGAATGCACAACTCGTCAAACTTTGAAGTGGATGGGCTACAGCAGCAGAAGACCATGAACATACACTTCGTGGCTACTGTATTAGATATAGCAGGTACACAAAGTGGCCACTTAGTGTACGTGACAAATAAAGCTAATCTTTACACAGGAGGAGAACTGTTAGTATAAGTTGGAAAGGCCAAATGGGCCAAATGACCGGTGCTGTACTGTTCTATGCTCTATGTACCCAGGTTCAAATTTCAACAAGGTCCAAACACTTCCAAAACATACACAAAATCAACTACACGAATCAGTCAACGTCTGCTGCTGCTTCTGAATTACAGCATTTAAAACTCGGACTCACTGAGAGTGTGTGCACGATGATCTGTTCCGGGGAGGAGGGTGAGGTCAGTGTGACGGCAGGACTCGCTAGGGTTATCGGAAGGCCTTGGCTTGAGCTGGTCTGGATCAGGTACGTTCCTGGTGTTCCTGTGGGCTGCAGCCGGAATGACTAGATAATATGTAAATGAGAAGAAATTAGCTTCCAAACGTACAAAAAAAAAGTGATTTGAATAGCTATCTATTTATCGAGAAATGAGGGCACTGTATCTATCAGGCTGTCTGCTCCAACCAGTCAGGTGGTCAGAAATGCAGGAGGCTAAAGAGTGTGGAGGACTTAGCCAGTTCTCCGCACCATTGAGGACAGCTACAAGGGGCACCGTCTCGGGAAGCTGAAACCCATCATTAGGAACCTCCATCGTTCAGGCCGTTCCCTCTTCCCAATGCTGCCATCAGGCAGGAGGTACAGGAGCCTGAAAACCCACACCTCAAGGTTCAACAACAGCTTCTTCCACACTGCCAGCAGGTTCCTGAACACACCTGAAACACTCTAACACCAAGCCAACTGCATTTCATCAGTCCTTAACCCACGTGAAACACCCTAACACTACCTCTGATTGTATTTCATCAGGGTCCTGAAACACCCTAACACTTTCCCTCAACTTGTACTGTTTATTTTGATGTGCAAGTTATATATAGTTAATCCTGGTTTATTAACTTATTTATGTGCTGCTGTTGCACAAAGCTAATCTTCATGACATGCCAAGACGTGCGGCGCGGTAGTGATGCCGCTGTAAAGTGTGAGGATTTATAGTGTCATCGATTGGGCGATCAGGGTTCAAATCTGGGCACTGTCTCTAAGCAGTTTTACAGTCTCCCCATGACTACGGAGGTTTCCTCTGGGTGCTTTGGCTTCCTCCCACATTCCAAAGACGTCCCGGTTAGGGTTAGCAAGGTTAGCAAGCTATGTTGGCGTCACTTGGTGGGCTGCCCCCCATTACATCCCTGGACTGTGTTGGATGTTGACGCAAATGATACATTTCAATATATATTTCAATGTTTCAAAGTACATATGACAAACAAAGCTGATCTTATATTTCATTTATATTTACACATGTATGCCCATGACAATTAACTCAAACTTGATCTCCAATTCTGGCCCAAAGTTTAATCATTGCCCTTAGATATGTGCATCCCAACCTCTGGAACTCCCTTCTTAACTTCTCCTCTTTTCTCTTCTTTGTGCTTGTCTCTATTCCCATAAGGAACCTTGTAGTTGATGCGGGAGGTGCATTTGTGGGTGTGTTGGAATATGTATTATAAAACCTTAACACATAGCAGCAGAATTAGGTCATTCAGCCCATCGAGTCTGCTCCACCATTCCATCATGGCTGATTTATTATCCCTCTCAAACCCATTCTCTTGTATTCTCCCTGTAACCACTGTGACACCCTGACCAATCAATAACCTATGAACCTCCACTCATTAACTTGGTCTCCACAGCCATTTGTGGCAATGAATTCCACAGATTCATCCCCCTCTGGCTAAAGAAATTCCTCCTCATCTCTGTTCTAAATGGCCGTGCCTCTATTCTGAGGCTGTGTCCTCTGGTCCGAGACCTCCCCTAGTATAGGAACATCTTCTCCACATCCACTCTAGGCCTTTCAATATTTGATAGGTTTCAATGAAATCCCACCTCATTCTTCTAAGTTGCAGCGAGTACTGGCCTAGGGCCATCAAATGTTCCTCATATGTTAACCCTTTCACTCCTGGGATCATTTTCCAGTGGCAGCACACCCTTCCTTCGACAATGGGACCCAGAACTGCTCACAATACTACAGTGCATTATGACCAATGCCTTAAAGCCTCAGCTTTTATACTCTAGTCCTCCCAGTTTTCAGGAACATCTTGCCTGTTAAGAGAGTACTGATTCCTCCTCCACAAGACAGGATTCGCTAATCATTCTTCCTCTTTCACCTGTTACTTCCCTACATCCTCTACACCAAGGGGTTCCCAACCTGGACCCCTCGGTTAATGGTAGGGGTTGATGGCTTAAAAAAGGTTGGGAACCCCTGCTCTTCTCTGTCCTTTCCACAGCTCCTTAATAAGCAACAACTCTGCAGACTGGCACCATGGTTCAAGGCCTCACCCATTTGTCAGTGAACATCAGCAGGCTATTTTTCCTGTGTGGGGATTGGAGCTGAACTTAATTGTCCCTTTGTCCAACACTCACAACAGATGCATTTTCAGCCAGGACAACAGGATTTCCGTACATGTGGGAACAATGTTCTGTCTGACGTTCACTGCTGTTACAAGGGCTGGACCTCAGTTAACATCAGCTACATTCCTGTCACAGCATGGATCTCATTGCATTCACTTAACTTGCTATTAATTAGGAAGTCCTAGCAATTTCATTATTTTGTGAATGGTCTCCTGTGAAATCAGTCTCATTTGCTAGGTTCATTATGCTGAATGGTTTGAGAAGAATACAGAATTCATAGTAACAAGGCAGAGGCAATTCTAGATGAATTGTTATACTCACTGGGAGGAATTCGAACCTCTGCAGGGTTCCAGCGTTCAGAGTGATTGTTTCACAGTCTACATTAGTGCCGCAGGAATCCCCTGTTGCTGCAAAAACATTATGGTTATAAACCAATCATGTTCTTATCATGTTTGTTCAAGTAAGGTTGGGTTTAAGATAATGTTACAGCTCTATAAAATCCTGGTTAGACTACACTCTGTTCACTTCTGGCTGCCTCATTTAGGAAGGATCGGGAAGCTTTAGAGAGGGTGCAGAGGAGGTTTACCAGGCTGGACTAGAGAGCACATCTTATGAGGAAAGGTTGAGCAAACTAGGGCTTTTCTCTTTGGAGTGGAGGAGGATGAGAGGTGTACAAAATGATAAGATGCATAGATTGAATGGACAGCCATTGACTTTTACCCAGGATGGAAATGGTTAATGTGAAGGAACATAATTTTAAGATGATTGGAGGAAAGTATGGCGGGGGGGGGGGGTAAGATTTTTTACAGAGTGGTGAGTGTGTGGAACACACTGCCAGGGGTAGTGTAGAGACAGGTACATTAGGGTATTTAAAAAATTCTTCGATAGGCATATGGGTGATAGGAAAATAAGAGAGTTATGATGGAGGGAAGGGTAAGATTGATCTGACAGTAGGTCAAAGAGTTGGCACAACATCATGGACCTATGGGCCTGTACTGTTCTGCAGTATGTTGTATGTATATTGATCATATGTAACATTTAAAAAAAAACACAGAACTTCTCTAGACTACTTACTCCCAGCATCTGGCCCATGTCCTCTTCTCGATGCTACCATCAGGCAGGAAGTACAAGAGCCCAAAGACCCAAACCACAAGGTTCAACAACAGCTGCTTCCTCACTGCCATCAGGTTCTTGAACTGGGGTGAAAAGCCCTAACACTACCTCAGACTGCATCTTCTGCTCTCTCAATTGTCACTGGTATTATTTTGTGTATTTTATTGTTTATTTTGCACATGTGCAAGTTCAATATAATTTGGTAGTCTATGTCTGTCCTTGTAATGTATTGTCGCTGCTGCATAAATCTTGTTTTCATGGTGTGTTGGATGTTAATGCAAATGACGCATTTGACTGTATGCTTCTTTGTAGATGAGATAAAGAAATCTGAAAATGAATCTGAATACCCTGCGTATGTTTGTCTGTGATGGTAAGTGATCTGACTGGACTGAGAATTACTATTTGGATTCTTTGAGCTAAATATTGATCGCC
Organism: Mobula hypostoma; assembly: GCF_963921235.1. Taxonomy (NCBI): domain Eukaryota; kingdom Metazoa; phylum Chordata; class Chondrichthyes; order Myliobatiformes; family Myliobatidae; genus Mobula; species Mobula hypostoma. The sequence goes on from NC_086116.1 coordinate 34,562,369, forward strand.
ACATCGTGCCTTTGGTTCACCGGACGACTGACAGAAGCAGTGCACAAACACATCAGCTGGACTCTACGTACCCACGTGAGTGATCTGCACAGGGATTTGTAGGGCTGTCACGGGGCTGTTCGGGACACTGCTGCTCTCCTCCATCTGAGCCAACCGGACCCGTAGCTGCTGGACAGAGGCTGGATTGGAACTGCGTGAACTCGACCCTGTTTGACCCTCGGAAAGCTGGTGCACCGGTAGGTGAGGCTGCTTCAGGGTCTCCACCAGCTGCCGCAGACTCTCAACCAGCTCTGCGGAGGCAGAAAGACAGCTATCATTGCTGGAACCGCGGGGGGCACTTTCACCAAGAAAAACATGGCCACAAATTAATGTCAGGATCAACAAGACCATCAATGCATTGATGAAATTTACTAGTATTTCAAATATCAAACCTGGATGTTAGGAAAAGGAACTAAACCAGCAAAAGATGATTTAAGTTCAAATTAAGTACCTGTATTTCTGTAGAGCTATTAAATCAGGAGATATTTTGAATTGTGGGCACTATAGCAATCTAGAAAATACAGAACTTGTGCATAGCAAGATTCCACAGACAGCTGTGTGGTAACGACTAACTTACTTACTTCAGATCAAGTAAGTTACTGACTTGAAAGATTGCCTGTCTCTTCACATCACTGTCTGGTATGGAGGGGCCACTGCACAGGATCGGAAAAAGCTGCTGAAAGTTGTAAACTCAGCCAGCTCCATCATGGGCACCAGCCTTCCCAGCATCCAGGACATCTTCAAAAGACAATGCCTCAAAAAGGCAGCACCCATCACACAGGACTTGCCCTCTTCTCATGGCTACCATTAGGGAGGAGGTACAGGAGCCTGAAGACACACCCTCAATGATTCAGGAACAGCTTCTTCCCCTCCGCCGTCAGATTTCTGAATGGACAATGAACCCACGGAACACAACCTCACTATTTTTTTTTCTTTTTGGCTCTCCTATTGCACTACTTATTCATATATCTTATTGTAATTTATAATTTTAATTATGTATTACACTGTAGTGCTGCCGCAAAACAACAAGTTTCACAACATATGCCAGTGATATTAAACCTGACTCAAGATTTGGATTCTGCATGGTCTGCAGAGTATGTTTTGTTTCAGCTGCTTTAATGTTGAATGACACTAGCTCTGGAAACCTGCTTTGAAACAGGGCATGGGACTGTTTCCACTCAGTTTAGAGCAGGAGTTCCCAGCCTTTTTTATGCCATGGACCCCTAGCATTTACAGAGGGGTCTGCAGATCCCAGGTTGGGAACCCCTGGTTTAGAAGGAAACTGGGGCTTCAATTCACCATCAAACACAAGCACATTGAACAGCACAGCACCCCATAATACCGCACTGAAACGTTGGCCTAAAAGATTATCCAGGATTTGAGGGGCTGCCTCATAGAAGGAGATAAAATTATGAGAGGTATAGTTGGGGTGGATAGACTGGGCTTTTATTACAGGGTGGAAATGCTACATCCACAACCTTGTCGTGGTTCAGAGGCTTACGTGCCTCACTGACCCGGACAGCAAGCTGGCTGGAGTCAGGGCTTTATGCTTCGGCTCTTGTTCGTGTCACCCATCCAAACAGGTCAAAAGGTAGAGGCCAGACAATGGGTGGTCCACCTGTCCTCCAGGTTCAGGGGGTCAGCTCAGGGCCAACAACCCTGACTGGTCAAACAAAAACAAAGAATCCTACATCTGAGTGGCCAAGGAGATACAGAGATGGAGGACCTTCACTGCGGCCTTAAACTCCAGCGGTGTAACGGGCAGTCAGTATAATGTAAATACTAGAGGACATAAGAGATGCTGTTTGAAGTTCCTGCTGGTGGTGGGGTGTAGTAATTGAACTTGACAACTAACTTCTTAACATTTAACATATAGTAGGATAGAAAACAGACAATGCCGGAGATACTTAAGGAGGTCAGGAAGCATCTGTGAAGGGAGTATCAAAGGTAACAATTTGGCCCCATCACTTCCTGGTTTTATATCGGGGCTGTAACACCACACAATGAGACCACACCAGAGGGGGATTGCACTCTGACAATGATCGTACCTGCAAATGTCAGATCCTTGTGGTTCGTAACTTGCCGCTTGATTGTCCACCATTTACTTCTCAGCCACTGCGGAGAGCGGACACTGCTCCAACCTTCAGCCATGACGTCCCAATTTATCTCACTCTCATCTTCTGCGTTCAGTTCTGCAATTCTAAACCAAGTTACTAAATAAATACATTTGTCTAAGAAGAGTCAGAAGGTTTGTAAGCCCAAGTAATACTTGTTGGTCCACCTAAACATGTCTTCTCAATATAGAAGCCAAAATGGTAAAAAACTTAATCCTCTCTCTCCCATCCACCCACCTTCCCCCTCATCTGGTCTCATCTATCACCTGCCAGCTTGTTCTCCTCCCCTTTCCCCCAGCAAACACCAATGCCCAGTTCCCTACCTGCCCAATGAAGTGGCTTGCTAACATTTTGTGATTCATTCACCAATGCACCTCGATCCCTCTGAACTTCACTCATTCACAGCCTCTCCCCATTTAGATAATAATCTGTCTTTTGATTCCTCTTACTGATGTGTACAACACTACCCGTCTCCATCTAAAATAATTATTTTTGAACTACTGTCTTCAAGAGCTTTGTTCTATTTCGCCTGTGGTAGGACACGGAAGTGTTAATCTGTTATAAACTCAAGGTCACATAACCTCACTAAAGTTTCCATTGTACAAATAAACTTCTTCAGTCTGGGGAACTTTAATTCTGGTTTAGGTCTGTTTGAGCAATCTAATGTACTCCACAATGAGAAGTTACGTTTAAAAAAAAATTACCTTTTATAAGGAAATGCACCAACACTTCTCTGAATGATCTACACCAGCAACATTAGTTTCCACTTCAGCCTTAACATTTTCCCACCTATTGTCAATCTCCCAATTGTATAATCTTCTCCAAACTGATAATCTTCTCCAAACTGACAATCTTAGGCTGCAGGTAGGGCAGTCTTCAACCTGATGGCATGAACATCGATTTCACTAACTTTAAAGCAATTTCTCCCCGTTTTCCACCCTGGCTCCCCTCTCACCAGTTCTCTTCTCCTCACCAGCCTATCACCTCCCCCTGGTGCCCCTCCTCCTTCCCTCTCTCCTATGGTTCACTCTCCTCCCCTATCAGATTCCTTCTTCTTCAGCCCTTTACCTCCTCCACCTATCACCTCCCAGCTTCTTACTTAATACCCTCTCACCAGGTCTCAGGCATTACCTGTCGGTTTGTACTCCTTCCCCTCTATCCGCCACCTTCTTATTCTGGTTTCTGCCCCTTTTCCAGTCCTGATGAAGGGTCTCAGCCTGAAACTTTATTCCCCTCCACAGATGCTGCCTGACCTCTTGGATTCCTCCAGCATTTTACATGTGCTGTTCTAGATTTCCAGCATCTGCAGAATTGGTCTTGGGCAATATTATAACTTTTTAATATTTTTCGTAACTCAATGTTTTTCTGCTGTCATAATCACGTGTTATATGTGCGGTGTTGTGTGTGTGACGGTGGTTCTGTGTTTTGCACCTTGATGTTAGAGGAACACTGTTTCATTTGGCTGTATTCATGGGTATAGTTAAATGACAATTAATCTTGAACTTGAAATTGACTTGAAAGTTATTTGCTGCTAAAAAGCATAATTTAAAGTTTACATGGTTAGGGCTAGTAAGTTGTGGGCATGCTATGTTGGCGCTGGAAATGTGGTGACACTTGTGCGCTGCCCAGCACTACCCACGCTGAGTTGATTTGATGCAAATGACGCATTTCACTGTATGTTTCGATGTACGTGTGACAAATAAAGCAAACCTCTCTCCTTTTAAAAAGGCAGTAAGATTTATAATGCAGGAAGTTCCACTCGGTCACACTCACACACTGTCTCTGCTCAACCCCCAACAACCTCAGTAGGAAAACAGGCCCTTCAGCCCATCGGGCCCATGCTGAACAAAGTGCCCACCAAAGGTAGTTTTTTTGCTTGCACTGGGCTCATATGCATCTAAACCTTTCCTACCTATATATCTGTCCAACTGGCTTTTATATGTGTTTAATACCTGTCTCAACCACATCTTCTGACAGCTTGTTCCATATATGGACCACCCTCTGTGTTTGATAACATTGACCCTTTAGAACACCGAACAGGAACAGGCCCTTCGGCTCACTATGTTGTGCCGAACCAATTAAATCAGTAATCAAATCACCGACTAAACTAATCACTTCTGCCTACACAATGGCCTCACATTCACGTATCTATCTAAATGTCTCTTAAAAGTCCCTAAATAATCTGCCTTTACCATCACCCCAGGCAGCGCGTTCCACACACCCACCACTCTCCGTGTAAAAAAATATGCCCCTCACATTTCTTTTGAAATTACCCCCTTACCTTAAATGCATGCCCTCTGGTAGCAGACATTTCAACCCTGGGAAAAAGATGTTGTCTGTCTATGCCTCTCATAATCTTATACACCTCTATCAGATCTCCCCTCAGCCTGCACCGCTCCACAGAAAACAACCCGGGTTTGTCCAATCTCGCATTATAGCACAAGCACTCTAATCCAGACAGCGTCCTAATAGAATTTAAGTTCCTAATAAATCTCTCTCCTCTCAACTTAAACCTCTAGTTCTTGATTCCCAAACCCTGGGCAAGACTGTGCACATTCACTCTATCTATGCCTTTCCTGGATTGATAATCTTCTATAAGATCACCCCTCACTCTCCTACGCTGCAGTGAGTACAATCGGAGCCTCTCCCAACCTCCCATGGTGAAGATGACACAAGTTCAGACTGAGTCTGGCTCAATTTGCAAAGAAAACATTATGCCGACACTGGCAGCAGCGCAGTAGCCTAGCAGTTAGTGAAACACCATTATAGCACCAATGGACCCGGTTCAATTCTGGCCGCTGTAAGGAATTTGTATGTTCTTTCCAGGTCCACGTGGGTTTTCTCCACGGGCTCCAATTTCCACCCACATTCCAAAGACATATTGGTCAGTAGGTTTATTGGTCACGTGGGTGTAATTGGGTGGCAAGGGCTCGTTGGGCTTGAGTTAACTGGTCTCTTACGCTTAGACCTTCTACTTGGAAGTGGTGTACCTCAGGATTAGGTTCATTTCGTCATCTTTGCTCCACTCCGTCCCTCCGCTCTGCTTCCAGTTGAGGTAATTGAGCCACTTGGAGCGACACTGCTTCTCCGAGCGGGTCCCCACTCGCTCCGCCACTGCTGCCCAAGATACTCCCTGTGTGACAATGTCGCCGGGGTCAGTGGCTGTTAACTCGTGCACCACCTCGGCCAGTCTCTTCTCTTCCTCCACCGTCCACTTACCTGCAAAAGCAGACGTGAGAAAACATTGCTACGGCCAGGGTTCAGGAAATATTAACCGGCAAAATTGCCTCATTTACCAAGAGGAAGCAGAAACAGATAAAGGAGCATCTCCAGAATGCGTTCAGGGTGGGCTTTAGAAACAATGGAATTGTAATCAATACCGATTAGGGTGAGGCGCCACTTGCCCAGCACGATACTCGCTGATTTGATTTGATGCAGTTCACTGTACGTTACGATATACACATGACAAATGAAGCTAATCTTTAATTTTGCGAACGGGTCTAGAAAATGCAGTTAGCTTTAAGCGCCCAGACAAACTACAGAATTTCACCTTTAGCACTTCATTTAATTTGTGTCTAATAATCCATTGTTTCCTTCCTGATCACTTTTACTCTTGTAGAAAATAATTCTTTAAACATTCAGTTTAATCAAATGCTTATAAAACTGTCATTATGCTAGACTGAAAGCTCTTCCCATCATAATTTTGAAATAATTCCCTGAAATTTTTAAAACAGTGATGAGAAGAATCTGTGTCAAGTGATAACATGATTATTTTGCATAAAATAAACAGTAAATTGTCACTCAAACACATCACTTTCTTAACTGGAACAGGTGTTGCAAGAAAGGCTACAGTGAAAAAGAAGTCTTCATTCAAGGAGAAGAAAAAGGAGCTTGAAAGCCTTGACAACCAGACTCATGAATAGCTTCTTGTCCATTGCTGCGAGACTCCTGAACTGATGACATCTTTCATATGCCCTTCCCGGTGCTGCCACATTCTCTGAATCTTACCTCCACCTCTTTTGTTACTGTCAGTTTAGAATTTCCCTTTGCATTATTGTACGTTACATTATTGTGTGGTCTTCATATTTACTGTATTTCCAACATAGAACACTCCAGCACAGTACAGGCCTTTCGGCTCATGATGTTGTGCCGAACTTATAACTTCCTCCAAGATCAATCTAACCCTCCCCTCCCACATAGTCCTTCATTATTCTACTGTCCATTTATTCATCTAAGAGTTTCTTAAATGTCCCTACTGTACCTGCCTCTACCACAGCCCTTGGCAGCGCATTCCAAGCACCCACCACTTATATAAAAAAAACTCTGACATCCACCCTGTACTTTCCTGTAATCGCCTTAAAGTTATGGCTGCTTCATATTAACTATTTCCACCCTGGAAATAGTTCTCTGGTTATCCACTTGATCTGTGCCTCTATTATCTTGTACACCTCCATCAAGTCACCTCTCATCCTCCTTCACTCCAAAGAGGAAAACCCCAACTCACTGAATCTCTCCTCAGAAGACACGCTCACTAATCCAGACAGCATCCTGGTAAATCTGTTATTGCATTGACCATTTCCATGTGCACTGTTTACTTGGCAGCCTCATACAAACAAGACTTTTCATTCCACTCTGATGTATGTGACAAACTCATCCGATCTAAGGACAAGTATTGAAAAATTTAATTTTCATATTCTAGTGTGCTTTTTTCTTTACATGCAATTGCTCAGAGCAGGAACTATCAAGGCACCAGAATGGCTACTCACTAAATGGGTAACGTACAAGACATGCTGTAAGTCCTTTCATTCTGTTCCACTGTGCATCTTCTGCACCAAACTCTGCTACCTGTTAGTGACAGTAGGTTGGTATGCAAGGACTATTCCTTCTGGAGATCATTCCAACATCAAAACAAGGGCACCCTTGTATTTACAGGGGGATTACATAGAACATAGAATAGTACAGCACTGTACAGGCCCTTCGGCCCACAATGTTGTGCCGACCCTCAAACCCTGCCTCCCATATAAGCCCCCACCTTAAATTCCTCCATATACCTGTCTAGTAGTCTCTTAAACTTCACTAGTGTATCTGCCTCCACCACTGACTCAGGCAGTGCATTCCACGCACCAACCACTCTCTGAGTAAAAAACCTTCCTCTAATATCCCCCTTGAACTTCCCACCCCTTACCTTAAAGCCATGTCCTCTTGTATTGAGCAGTGGTGCCCTGGGGAAGAGGCGCTGGCTATCCACTCTATCTATTCCTCTTATTATCTTGTACACCTCTATCATGTCTCCTCTCATCCTCCTTCTCTCCAAAGAGTAAATCTCTGATCATAATGCATACTTTCTAAACCAGGCAGCATCCTGGTAAATCTCCTCTGTACCCTTTCCAATGCTTCCACATCCTTCCTATAGTGAGGTGACCAGAACTGGACACAGTACTCCAAGTGTGGCCTAACCAGAGTTTTATAGAGCTGCATCATTACATCGCGACTCTTAAACTCCACCCCTCGACTTATGAAAACTAACACCCCATAAGCTTTCTTAACTACCCTATCCACCTGTGAGGCAACTTTCAGGGATCTGTGGACATGTACCCCAAGATCTCTCTGCTCCTCCACACTACCAAGTATCCTGCCACTTACTTTGTACTCTGCCTTGGAGTTTGTCCTTCCAAAGTGTACCACCTCACTTTTCTCCGGGTTGAACTCCATCTGCCACTTCTCAGCCCACTCCTGCATCCTATCAATGTCTCTTTGCAATCTTTGACAATCCTCTACACTATCCACAACACCACCAACCTTTGTGTCGTCTGCAAACTTGCCAAACCACCCTTCTACCCCCACATCCAGGTCGTTAATAAAAATCACGAAAAGTAGAGGTCCCAGAACAGATCCTTGTGGGACACCACTAGTCACAATCCTCCAATCTGAATGTACTCCCTCCACCACCACCCTCTGCCTTCGATAGGCAAGCAAATTCTGAATCCGCCTGGCCAAACTTCCCTGGATCCCATGCCTTTTAACTTTCTGAATAAGCCTACCGTGTGGAAACTTGTCAAATGCCTTACTAAAATTCATATAGATCACATCCACTGCACTACCCTCATCTATATGCCTGGTCACCTCCTCAAAGAACTCTATCAGGCTTGTTAGACATGATCTGCCCTTCACAAAGCCATGCTGACTGTCCCTGATCAGACCATGATTCTCTAAATGCCTATAGATCCTATCTCTAAGAAACTTTTCCAACAGCTTTCCCACCACAGACGTAAGGCTCATTGGTCTATAATTACCCGGACTATTCCAACTACCTTTTTTGAACAAGGGGACAACATTCGCCTCCTTCCAATCCTGCAGTACCATTCCCGTGAACAACAAGGACATAAAGATCCTAGCCAGAGGCTCAGCAATTTCTTCTCTCGCCTCGTGGAGCAGCCTGGGGAATATTCCGTCAGGCCCCGGGGACTTATCTGTCCTAATGCATTTTAACAACTCCAACACCTCCTCTCCCTTAATATCAACATGCTCCAGAACATCAACCTCACTCATATTGTCCTCACCATCATCAAGTTCCCTCTCATTGGTGAATACCGAAGAGAAGTATTCATTGAGGACCTCGCTCACTTCCACAGCCTCCAGGCACATCTTCCCACCTTTATCTCTAATCGGTCCTACCTTCACTCCTGTCATCCTTTTTTTCTTCACATAATTGAATGCCTTGGGGTTTTCCTTTACGCTACTCGCCAAGGCCTTCTCATGCCCCCTTCTTGCTCTTCTCAGCCCCTTCTTAAGCTCCTTTCTTGCTTCCCTATATTCCTCAATAGACCCATCTGATCCTTGCTTCCTAAACCTCATGTATGCTGCCTTCTTCCACCTGACTAGATTTTCCACCTCACTTGTCACCCATGGTTCCTTCACCCTACCATTCTTTATCTTCCTCACCGGGACAAATTTATCCCTAACTTCCCGCAAGAGATCTCTAAACATCGACCACATATCCATAGTACATTTCCCTGCAAAAACATCATCCCAATTCACACCTGCAAGTTCTAGCCTTATAGCTTCATAATTTGCCTTTCCCCAATTAAAAATTTTCCTGTCCCCTCTGATTCTATCCTTTTCCATGATAATGCTAAAGGCTAGGGAGCGGTGGTCACTGTCCTCCAGATGTTCACCCACTGAGAGATCTGTGACCTGATCCGGTTCATTACCTAGTACTAGATCTAGTATGGCATTCCCCCTGGTCGGCCTGTCCACACACTGTGACAGGAAACCGTCCTGGATACACTTAACAAACTCTGCCCCATCTAAACCCTTGGAACTAATCGGGTGCCAATCAATATTAAGGAAATTAAAGTCACCCATGATAACAACCCTGGGCATGGTACAATCACCAGAACAGAATTATTCCAGTTCCATGAACCTCCCCCACAGTTTTCATGGATAATACATCGCAACATGTAATTTCTCATCCATAGATTGTGTTAAATCAGAGCAGAATCCTACTGAGGACTTCGACCTTGGAAACTCAAATTCCCTCCCTTCATGAGTAAATATTCCTGCTACCCATTTTGAAAGGGAAAGAATTACAATAAAGATAAAATGAAAGACCCCCAGGCCGTGAGACGACTGAGCTTCCTGTCACCATCCAGGTCTCATCACGTATCAAGTGTCAGTAGTATTATACTGTTTACTTTTTAACTTGTGTCATAATTGCACCATATGCTAAATGTCTGGATTATATTTAAAATTTATTTTCAGTAATATTACCTTATGTGTTGTGTGTGAGTTATCAGAGCCAATAAAAAGTATTCACCCCCCACCCCCACTTGGAAGTTTCCATGTTTTATTGATTTACAACATTGAATCACAGTGGATTTAATTTGTTTTTTTTGACACTGATCAAAACGACTCTTTTGTGTCAAAGTGAAATCAGATCTCTACAAAGTGATCTAAATAAATTACAAATATAAAACACTAAAGAATTGATTGCAAACGTATTCGCCCCCTTTAACATGCCACAACAAATCATCACAGGTTCAGCCAATTAGTTTTAGAAATTAAATAATTAACTTCTAAACATAATTAGTTAAATGGAGATCACCATGTGCAGTCAAATAACTGTAGTAAAAATACACCTGTATCGGAAGGTCCAACTGCTGGTGAGTCAGTATCCTGGCAAAAACTACACCATGAAGACAAAAGAACACTCCAAGCAACCCCAAAAAAAATGTTAATGAATAGCACAAGTCAGGAGATGGGTACAAGAAAGTTTCCAAGTCATTGAGTATACCCTGGAGTACAGTTAAGTCAATCATCAAGAAATGGAAAGAATATGGCACAGCTGTAGCTTTGCCTAGAGTAGACTGTTCTCAAAAACAGAGTGACCGTGCAAAAAGGGGTCGAGTGAGGGAGGCCACCCAGAGACCTACGACATCTCTGGAGGAGTTACAAGCTTCAGTGGCTGAGGTGGGAGAGACTGAGCAGGCAACAACTATTGCCCGGGTACTTCACCAGTCGCAGCTTTATGGGAGAGTGGCAAAGAGAAAGCCACTGTTGAAAGAAATCTCACATGAAATCTCACCTAGAGTTTGCCAGGAGGCATGTAGGAGACTCTGAAGTCAGCTGGAAGAAGGTTCTATCGTCTGATGAAACCACAATTGAGCTTTTTGGCCATCAGACTAAACACCATACATCATCAAAAACACACCATCCCTACAGTGAAGCGTGGTGGTGGCTGCATCATACAGTGGGGATATTTCGCTGCAGCAGACTCTGGAAGGCTTGTGAAGGCAGAGGGTAAAATGAATGCAGCAAAATACAGGGAAATCCTGGAGGAAAATCTGATGCAGTCTGCAAGAGAACTGTGACTTGGGAGAAGAATTGTTTTCCAGCAAGACAATGACCCCAAGAATAAAGCCAAGGCTACACAGGAATGGCTTATAAACAACAAAGTTATTATCTTGGAGTGGCCAAGTTAGAGTCCAGGCCTCAATCCAATTGAGAATTTGTGGCTGGACTTGAAAAGGGCTGTTCACTCATGATCCCCGTGCAATCTGACAGAGCTTGAGCAGTTTTGTAAAGAAGAATGAGGAAAAATTGCAGTGTCCAGATGTGCAAAGCTGATGGAGACCTATCCACACAGACTCAAGGCTGTAATTGCTGCCAAAGGTGCATCTACTAAATACTGACTTGAAGGGGGTGAGTAATTATGCAATCAATTATTTCATGTTTTATATTTGTAATTAATTTAGATTACTTTGTAGAGATCTGATTTCCCTTTGACACAAAGGCGTCTTTTCTGTCGATGTCAAAAGAAGCCAAATTAAATCTACTGTGATTCAATGTTATATGACAATAAAACATGAAAACTTCTGGGGCTGGGAGGGTGGGGTGAATACTTTTTATAGGCACTGTATTGAGCATTTTGGTCCAGAGGAACATTGTTTTGTTTGGCGATATACATAAATATGGTTGAATAACAATAAACTAGAACTTGAACTTCAACGTGAATGATGTGATAATGGCCAAGGACACAAGGTTATCATGGCTCTAGACCAAGGGGTTCCCACCCTGGGGTCCATGGATCCCTCAGTTAATGGTAAGTGCTCATGGCATTAAAAAGGTTAGGAATCCTTGTTCTTTTAGATTCTCTGCACCAAATCAAGGAAAGAACATGTTATGTAAAGTCTGCAAATATTGCGAACTTGAACAGCTGAAGTAATGGGAAATGGACCAACACATTCTCATTCATCTGCTTAGACAGAATACTTATTATTAATTATGTGCCTTAAGTGTTAGGTGGCAGGGTGGAGATTCGTCTCTACCAAAGGAAGTGTAAGGCTCTCCTTCCCTCCGCTAGTCTGCATAGTAGTCATAGTCATACTTTATTGATCCCGGGGGGAATTGGTTTTCGTTACAGTTGCACCATAAATAATAAATAGTAATAAAACCATAAATAGTTAAATAGTAATATGTAAATTATGCCAGGAAATATGTCCAGGACCAGCCTATTGGCTCAGGATGTCTGACCCTCCAAGGGAGGATTTGTAAAGTTTGATGGCCACAGGCAGGAATGACTTCCTATGACGCTCTGTGTTGCATCTCGGTGGAATGAGCCTCTGGCTGAATGTACTCCTGTGCCCAACCAGTACATTATGTAGTGGATGGGAGACATTGACCAAGATGGCATGCAACTTGGACAGCATCCTCTTTTCAGACACCACCGTCAGAGAGTCCAGTTCCATCCCCACAACATCACTGGCCTTACGAATGAATTTGTTGATTCTGTTGGTGTCTGCTACCCTCAGCCTGCTGCCCCAGAACACAACAGCAAACATGATAGCACTGGCCACCACAGACTTGTAGAACATCCTCAGCATCGTCTGGCAGATGTTAAAGGACCTCAGTCTCCTCAGGAAATAGGGACGGCTCGGACCCTTCTTGTAGACAGCCTCAGTGTTCTTTGACCAGTCCAGTTTATTGTCAATTCGTATCCCCAGGTATTTGTAATCCTCCACCATGTCCACACTGACCCCCTGGATGGAAACAGGGGTCACCGGTACCTTAGCTCTCCTCAGGTCTACCACCAGCTCCTTCGTCTTTTTCACATTAAGCTGCAAATAATTCTGCTCACACCTTGTGACAAAGTTTCCTACCGTAGCCCTGTACTCAGCCTCATCTCCCTTGCTGATGCATCCAACTATGGCAGAGTCATCCAAAAACTTCTGAAGATGACAAGACTCTGTGCAGTAGTTGAAGTCCGAGGTGTAAATGGTGAAGAGAAAGGGAGACAAGACAGTCCCCTGTGGAGCCCCAGTACTGCTGATCACTCTGTCGGACACACAGTGTTGCAAGCACACGTACTGTGGTCTGCCAGTCAGGTAATCAAGAATCCATGACACCAGGAAAGCATCCACCTGCATCGTTGTCAGCTTCTCCCCCAGCAGAGCAGGGCGGATGGTGTTGAACGCACTGGAGAAGTCAAAAAACATGACCCTCACAGCGCTCGCTGGCTTGTCCAGGTGGGCGTAGACACGGTTCAGCAGATAGACCATGGCATCCTCAACTCCTAGTCGGGGCTGGTAGGCGAACTGGAGGGGATCTAAGTGTGGCCTAACCATAGGCCGGAGCAGCTCCAGAACGAGTCTCTCCAGGGTCTTCATGATGTGGGAGGTCAATGCCACCGGTCTGTAGTCATCGAGGCCGCTGGGGCGCGGCGTCTTCGGCACAGGGACGAGGCAGGACATCTTCCACAGCAGACAGGAACCCTTTGGAGCCTCAGGCTCAGGTTGAATACATGGCGAAGTACTCCACATAGCTGAGGGGCACAGGCTTTGAGCACCCTGATACTGACACCATCCGGTCCTGCAGCCTTGCTTGGGTTGAGACGTTTCAGCTGTCTTCTCACCTGTTCAGCTGTGAAGCCCACCGTGGTGGTTTTGTGTGGGGAAGGGGTATAGTCATGAGAGCAGGGTGGGGGACTGTGAGGAGGGGTAGGAGAGGAGAGTGGAATATGTGTTGGTTGGGAGCCGACAACAGATGAATCATGTGGGGGGTGGGCAGGGGCCACAATGTCAAATCTGTTAAAGAACAGGTTAAGTTTGTTGGCCCTGTCCACACAGCCCTCAGCTCCTCTGTTGCTAGTTTGCCGGAACCCAATGATGGTCCTCATCCCCCTCCAGACCTCTCTCATGTTGTTCTGCTGGAGTTTCCACTCAAGCTTCCTCCTGTACCTGTCTTTAGCCTCCCTGATCCTGGCTTTCAGGTCCCTCTGTATTGCCCTCAGCTCCTCCCTATTTCCATCTCTAAACGCCCTCTTTTTAGCGTTCAGGATGTCCTTAATGTCCTTTGTTACCCATGGCTTGTTATTTGAACAACAAAGAACAGTTCTTGTCCGAACATTGCAGTCTACACAGAAGTTGATGTAATCAGTGATGCACTCTGTGAGCCCATCAATATCCTCTCCGTGTGGCTCACAGAGTGCCTGGCAGTCTGTCACCTCAAAACAACCCTGGAGCACCTCATAAGCCTCCTCTAACCATTTTCTCACTGTCCTCGAGGTTGCAGGTTTACTCTTCACCAGAGGCACATAGCAGGGTTTTAGATGCACCAGGTTGTGATCTGACCTTCCCAGTGGGGGGAGGGGAGAGGAGTTGTATGCATTCTTAACGTTAGTGTACATCAAATCCAGAGACCTCTCCCCTCTGGTTGTACAGCTCACATACTGCGTGAAGTTGGGCAGTGTTCTAGCCATGGTAACATGGTTGAAGTCACCCGAGATGGTAATGAGGGCACTCAGGTGCTGGGTTTGTAATCTGGCTATGATGGTGTAAATGATGTTACGCGCCAACGTCGGGTTGGCAGAGGGAGGGATGTACACAACAACCACAATTGCATGCAAGATTTCCCTTGGCAAATAATATGGCCAGAGTCCAACAGCAAAAAGTTCAATATCCAGGCTACAAACACGTTCCTTGATCTTAACATGCCCAGGATTGCACCGCCTCTTGTTTACCAGAACCGCAAGCCCCCCTCCTTTACGCTTACCACTGTCAGTGCAATTCCAGTCAGCTCAAACGTTCTGGAAGCCCTCTGTGGAAACGCTTTGATCGGGTACGTCCTCGTGCAGCCACGTCTCAGTGAAGCACATTACACTGCTCTCCCGAAATGTTCCGACTCCTGACAAGCCCAGTCAGTTCGTCCATTTTATTCCCCAGCGATCTCACATTTCCCAAGATGAGAGAGGGGAGACACAGCTTGTAACTTCTCTTCTCCAAAAGCCTCTGTTGTCTCGATCCGGTCCTCTTTCCTCACCTTTTTGATTCCCCTCTGCATCCTCTGTGTGTTTTCCTCCAGATTTCAGCTGGGATGTCCGCTGCTCTGTTCGCTAAACCGGCCGGCATGAGCGCAATCAGCTGGTCCCTGGAATAAACAATGCGACCATACTGCTGCCTCGCTAATGAGACGTGTCCGAATGTAACTAATTCCAGCACTAAAAAAACAAGTAAAACTCTCTCCACCAGCATGTTAGAGAAGGTGCAGCTTCAACGTGTTACCGTGAGAAAAAAATACAACAAATAACCCAAGTTAAAAAGTTTAAAAAGTAAGAAACTAAACGGAGCAACTGTAACCGGCTGCATGCACGACCGGCACATGCGCATATAGGGTCGTGCACAGCAGGTCACCCTTGGGCAAGGTGCAGCACCTGCCTAGCCACACCCCTCCCGATCAGGGTCACGTGAAGCCACAGGAGCAGGTGGTGGATGGTCATATGAGCAGCTGGTGCATATCACGAGTCCTGGTTATGCGACCACTAACGCCAGGTAGACATTCTCTGAAGAGTATTGATAATGGCTGGGGTCACTTATCTTGTAAAGACACTGCCCAGAAGAAGGCAATGGCAAACCACTTCAGTAGAAAAATTTGCCAAGAGCAATTGTGGCTGTGGAAAGACCAGGATCGCTCATGCCATATGACTCTGCAAATAACGATGATGATGAAGCCCAAAATGTCCAGGCTCAGTTTGCAGGCTGTTATGAGGAGAGAACAGTGGGGTAAATGTCAGTGAGGATTTACCATGGAAATGACAAAAGTGTGATGTCTGGTTTGACAGATAGTAACTCTCAGCTCCATGGTATTGTGCAGGTGTTGTGTGTTTTTGGCTCTGTCTATCAGCTTGTCGACAAGGTGCCTTTGGAAGCAGAAAGTATACCAGGAGGCTGTGATCTTTCAACACCGATCATTGGTAACCACGCACGAAACAGTGAAGGAAATCAGCATTTAATTTTCCATTAGAGCAGAATTATGCCATTCAGCCCGTCGAGTCTGCTCCCCCATGGATGATTTATTATTCCTCTCAACCACATTTTTCTGCTTTTGCCCGTAACCTTAGATGCCCTGATTAATCAAGAACATATCAACCTCTGCTTTAAATATACCCTATGACATGGTCTGCACAGCCATCTATGACAATGAATTCCACCCATTCACTATCCTCTGACTAAAGAAATTTTTCTTCATCTCTGTTCTAAGTGGACGCTCCTCAATTCTGAGGATGTGCCCTCTGGTCCTAGACTCTCACCCTCCACTATAGGAAACATCCCCTCCATAACCACTCTATCCAGACCTTTCAATATTCACAAAAAAAAGCTGGTGAACGCAGCAGGCCAGGCAGAATCTATAGGAAGAGGTACAGTTGACGTTTCAGGCAGAGACCCTTTACCAGCATTTTTTTGTGTGTGTTGCTTGAATTTCCAGCATCTGCAGATTTCCTCGTGTTTGCCTTTCAATATTCGACAGGTTTTGATGAGATTCCGCCCCCCCCCCCATTCTTCTAAGCTCCAGTGAGTACAGGCCCAAGAGCCATCAATCACTCTTCAACATTAAACCTTTCATTCCTGGGATTATTCTCGTGAACTTCATCTGGACCCTCTGCAAAGCCAGCACATCTTTTCTTATTTTCTTAAACTACTCACAATACTCCGGGTGCTGCCTGACCAATGCCTTATAAAGCCTCAGCATTACAACCTTGGTTTTATATTCTAGTCCTTTCAAAATGAATGCGAACATTGCATTTGTCATTCAACCATACACATGAATACAGCCAAATGAAACAGTGTTCCAAGGGGCAACTGTCACACAACAGTATGCAGCACATATAATTTTGATAGCAGACAAACATACAGTTACAAAAAAATATATAGCCCAAGTCCCTGACTGTTCTGGCCTGTATATGCATGGATGTTGTCCCAGAGCAATGTTTCTGTAAGAACAAGCCTGCAGCAGTTTCTCATCTCACTGCATGTTTCTGTAAGAACAAGCCCGCAGCAGTTCCTCATCTCACTGCATGTTTCTGTAAGAACAAGCCTGCAGCAATTCCTCATATCACTGCATCTGTGGAGGGAAGTAGCTAGTCTATGTTTCAGGTTGAGACCCTTCATCTAGTCTAGGTGAAGGATCTTGACCTGTAATGTCGACTGTCCATTTCTCTCCATAGATGCTGCTTGACCTGCTGAGTTTCTCCAGCATTTTGTTTGTGCTGCTTCGGATTTCCAGTACCTGTAGACTCTCTCGTGTTTATGATGTGAAATTTGTTGTTTTGGAGCAGCAGTACTTTGCAAGACATTAAAAAAAAATCCGTAAATTACAAAAAATAAAAAGAGAAAATAAAAGAATGGTGAGGTAATGTTGGTGGACCATTCAGAAATCTGATGATGGAGAGGATGGTAAGGGACATGTATTGTCCTCATGTATGCTTTAAGCTTTTAAAAAGAGGGTGTGGGGTTAGGTGCCTGAAGAAAACAGAAATCTTTCTGGCCATGTTCAGTAGAATTTAAATTGACATAAAATATACTGCAGACTGGTAATGCAAAAGCAAAGACAAGAACCTTATGCTTTAGTAAAGTTGCACTTGCAAAGTAACTTTACCAGTGTTACATGTGTCTTTCATTAATCTGCACCGGTCTTTCACAGAGGAAGCACTCCTTCCCAGAGCCGCCCCAATCGTTGCCCAGTCATTCCCATGCCTGGATCGCAACCTAAATGTACGGCAAAGAGCATTCTCAATATATATACATTCTCGATATATATTTGTTTGACAGATTACATTACATAACTATAAAACCCTTTAACAAATTGATTATTGACATTTCAGTACCATCTTGTGAGAACTATAATACAAAAGAGGATGTGATTTAGTGAGATTGACTATTAATATTTTAAACCGCAAGTGTTTTAAACACTTTAAACTTTTCAATTCAGTGTGAAGAATCTAGGTGTTGAGTTGAAATTAAATTATATAATTAGTGCTCTTTGTGTGTAAAGAGTACACCAATTTGTTGAGCGATAGGGAGAATGGATTCTCCCCAGGTAACAAAAACATGGATATTGTCAAGGACCTCTCCTATCTACTGAGTACATTCATCCAATAAACATAAGCATATCCTAAAATAAAAGGCACTTCAGCTCAAAATGTTGTGCCGAACCAATTAAATTAGCAATAATTGTCCAACTCAATTAATCCCTTCTGCCTACACAATGTCCATTTCCTCATTTTTCTGCTCAGTAAAGACCCAATATGTGTGGACTCCAGACATCCTGGCATCACAAACATCTTCACTCAGAGGATGGTGCGAGTGTAGAACGAGAGAGTGCCTGCAGAAATGGTGAACGTGGGTTCGATTTTAACACTTAAAGAGAAGTGTGGGTAAGTACAAGCATGGCAGGGGCATGAACAGCCATGGTCCGGATACAGATAGATGGGACTAGCCAGGTCTGGGTCAGCACAGACTAGATGGGCTGAAGAGCCTGTTTCTGTGCTGCAGAGCTCTATAACTTTGACCGGTTGCCGATCTGGACATTGGAAATTTTGAGAGGAGGGGCCTTCAATCAGGTCCACTGCCTGAGTACAAAGGCAGCAGTGGATCACTACAGTGAAAAAGAGCTTTGACCAGCAGCCAATCTGCATTTGGGATTGATGGGCAAGAGCAAACTAAAGGAAGGCAGGGGCCAGCGCAGCAGCCGTTGTCTGAGTGGACAGAGAGTGGTGATCTTGAGGCTTTAGCTCTTCGAGGTTTCAGCAAAGAGAAGCTTCAGAGAAAGCAAACGGAAAGAAAAATTTGAGTTTTTTTTACTTCCTTTCTTTATGTCTGGCCAGCTAGGACAGTAGAGATCGTTAACACAAAATAATCTGCAGATGCTGGGGTCAAAGCAACACTCACAACAGGCTGGAGGAACTCAGCAGGTCGGACGAAGGGTTCCGGCCCGAAATGTCGACCGATCTTTTCCACGGATGCTGCCTGACCTGCTGAGTTCCTCCAGCCTGTTGTGAGGACAGTAGAGATGCCAGACACGATAGTGGAATACTCCTCTTGCGGGACGTGGGAAGGCAGGGAGACCTCCAGTGTCCCAGACGACTACACCTGCAAGAAGTGCATCCAGCTGCAGCTTCTAACAATCTGCGTTAAGGAATTGGAGCTGGAACTGGACAAACTCTGAGTAATTTGGGAGGCTGAGGGGGTGATAGGTAGGACATACAGAGAGGTCGTTACACCCAAGGTGCAGGACACAGGTGACTGGGTGACTGTCAGAAAGGGAAAGAGCATAAGGAGCCAGTGCAGAGTACCCCTGTGACCATCCCCTCAACGACAGATATACCATTTTGGATACTGTTGGTGGGGGGGGGGGTGCGCAGACAGCAGATGATCTAACAGAGGAATGTCACAGTGGTCAGGTCTCTGGCACTGAATCTGGCTCTGTAACTCAGAAGGGAAGTGGCGGGGAGAAGAGGCACTCTGGGGTGATAGGAGACTCATTAGTTAGGGGAACTGACAGGAGGTTCTGTGGGTGAGAACGAGATTCCCTGATGGTATGTTGCCTCCTGGGTGCCAGAGTTTGGGATATCTCGGACTGAGTCCTTGGCATTCTTAACTAAGAGGGTGAACAGCCAGAAGTTGTGATCCATGTAGGTACCAATGACATGGGTAGTATGAGTGACGAGGTTCTGCATAGGGAGTTCAGGGAGTTAGGAGCTAAGTTAAAGGGCAGGACCTCCAGAGTTGTGATCTCATGATTGCTACACATGCCACGTGCTAGTGAGGCTAGAACTAGGAAGGTTATACAGTTTAATATGTGGCTAAGAGGGAAGGCACACGATTTTTGAATCATTGGGATCTCTTCCAGGGAAGGTGGGACCTGTACAGAAGGGACAAATTGCACCTGAACCTGGAGAGAAGGTTTATTAATGCTGCACGGTGGGGTTTAAACTAGAGTTGCAGGGGGATGGGAACCAGAGTGCCAGAACAGATAATGGAGAGGTTGTGAAGGCAGATGTTGGTAAGACCTCAGACAAAGTTAGGAATCAAAAGTTTGAGCATGGTGCAACTAGTGTCCTGAGCTGCATATATTTTAATACAAGTGTCTTTGTAGGAAAGGTGGATAATAGTGCTGAAGGTGAGGTAGCTGGTTTATAAATAGAGGCAATGTATAGTGTGGACAGACTGTTGATAGGGCAAAATTGCAGTCAACAGGTTGAGTTGCAATGTAAAATGCGGACAAAATTGAAAAGGATTAATATAGGACTGAAGGGGTTGTATTTGAATGCGCACAGTATATGGAATAAGTTGCATAGTAGCATAGTTGCAAATTGGCAGGTATGATGTAGGCATCACTGAATCATGGCCAAAAGAAGATCATAGCTGTGAGTTTAATGTCCAAGGATACACATTGTATTGAAAGAACAGACAGGAAAGCAGAGGAGGCAGCGTGGCTCTGTTGGTAAAAAATAAAATCAAATCATTTGAAAAAGGTGACAAAGGGTCGGAAGGTGTTGAATCACTGTGGACAGAGCTATAGATCTACAAGAGTAAAAAGACCCTGATGGGAGATATCTACAGATCCCCAAACAGTAGTAAGGATGTGGTCTACAAATTATAATGGGAGATAGAAGCAAGGATGTAATCTTGAGACTTTATAAAGCACTGGTGAGGTCTCACGTGGAGTATTGTGAGATTTGGGCCCCTTATCATAGAAAGGATCTGCTAAAACTGGACAGGGTTCAAAAGAGATTCACAAAAATGATTCCAGGATTGAAAGGCTTGTGATATGAAGGATGTTTGATGGCTCTGGGCCTATATTCACTAAAATTCAGAAGAGTGAGAGGTGACCTCATTGAAACCTATCAAAATGTGAAAGGCCTTGATAGAGTGGATGTGGACAGGATGTTTCCAATAGTGGGAGAGTCTAAGATCATCGGACACAGTCTCAGAATAGAGGGGTGTCTTTTTAGAACAGAGATGGGGAGGAATGTCTTTAGCCAGAGAGTGGTGAATTTGCGTAATTCTTTGGGGAAGCCGAGTCTTTAAGTATATTTAAGGCAGAGATTGATAGATTCTAGATCAGTCAGGACATGAAGGGATACGGGGACAAGGCAGGAGACTGGGGCTGAGAGAAAAATCGGATCAGCCATGATGAAATGGCGGAGCAGACTCATAGTGCCACATGGCCTAATTCTGTTCTGACGAAAGGTTCCGGCCCGAAGTGTCGACTCATCGTTTCCACGGATGCTGCCCGACCTGCTGAGTTCCTCCAGCATGTTGTGAGTGTTGCTAATTCTGTTCCTATATCTCAGGGCCTTATAACTCTACACAGTGGGACAGGAAAACCATCAGAGCAGTTGGTGCAGACAAGGTCCCAGGAAAAGCAATGTGACAGTGACCAGACCATCTAATCTTGGGCTACATAAGGCACGAATGCTGGCCACAACCCATAACCTGACAGTGTGGTACAGGGCTCCAGCACTCCCAGATGCAGAACAGTACAGCACAGGAACAGCACAGCACAGGAACAGCCCCTTCAGCCCATAATGTTATGCTAACACAATTAAACTAGTATTTTACCACTTAACTAAACGAATCCCTTCTGCCGACACAATGTCCATATCCTTCATTCTCTGCATGCCCATGTGCCTCTCTGGAAACCTCTTAAACACCTGTATCGTATCTGCCTCCACCACCACTCCAGGCGACGACGACATGCCCTTTCCCCCCCTCTCAACATAAATGCATGCACCTTCTGTTAGATGTTTGGAACTGGGAAAAAGATACTGGCTGTCCGTCTATGCCTCCCTATCTTATAAACCCCTCTCAGGCCTCTGCTCAGCCTCCGATGCTGCGGGAAAACATCTCAAGTTTGTCCAACAAATGTTCTCAACACCTGAAAGTGTATCAACAAAGAGCCTACAAATTTAAATAGAGGAAATGATATTAGCTAACAAATTATTTCAGCTGACCGGATAGATTTAGAAGCAGTGAAATCACAAGGAGCAACTCTGCAAAGGGCTCACAGCGGGGTGCCTTTCGTCACAAGTGATTGTGGTGCCTATACGAACAACAACTGGTTCCTTTGTGTGACAGGTGTATAGGCAGACCTGTTTTATTAAAAAAACCTTGGGCTGGCCTTGCAAGTATGGTGAATCCACAGGGAGCAAATCAGAAATAACAAGGGCTGAGTGGACCCCCTTAGAGTTCCACTTTCAAGGTGCGGGTGGACAGATTTAATAGGAACTTGAAGCACTTCTTTTTTTCCACCCAGAGGATGGTCACTACGTGGAATGAACTGCAGAGGAGGTGGTTGAGGCAGGTACATTAACTACTTTTAAAAGTAATTTACAGGTACATGGCTCAGAGTGATTTTGGTCAAATGCCGATGGGATTAGTTCATCATAAACACAAGAAATTCTGCAGATGTTGAAAATCCAGAGCAACGCACACAAGATGCTGGAGGAACTCAGCAGGTCAGGCAGCATCTATGGAGGGGGAATGAACAGTCGAAGTTTCGGGCCAAGAATCTTCATCGGGACTGGGAAGGAAGGGGGCAGAAACTAGGTATAGAATTAAACACAAGAGATTCTGCAGAAGCTGGAATTTGACAGCATCGCACACAAAATGCTGGAGGAACTCAACAGGTCAGGCAGCGTCTATGGAGAGGAATGAACAGTCGAAGTTTCGGGCTGAGACCCTCAACAGACTGGGATGGATGGGAAGAAACCAGGGATTAACTTGGTTAGAAATATTGGTCAGCCTCAACCAGTTGGGCCGAAAGGCCCATTTCCAAGTTGAACCACTTTAACTGTAGATTAAAAAGAACCAATACTTAATCACACAATCAGAAATATCAGTCTATTGACCTATGACCTGTTCTAATGCCACTGACTTTTATTTTCATCTCGCGCAGGCATCAACTACAGGGAAATAAATGCTGGCCCCGTCAGATTCAGCAAAATAAAAAAAGATCTTAAGGATAATTCACTGAAAATAAGACATTAAAGTCAAAGTTAAAAATTTCCAATAAACTGCTGGCAGTTGTTTTGATTTCTGTATGCATAGGTCTTGAAAATTTATTGCGCAATACCACAATTCTATGCACTGGATTGAATTATATTAAAAGCTCTTTTTTGCAGGTTGTTAATGTCACCACACTATTTCTGAGCTTACACTAACACACAGAGACACCGTCATCATCACTGTCATGCCAAAGGTATTCAACACATGTTTTGGCACCTCTCTCTTTGGCCTCATACAACCTATAACTTCAGGAAAACCTCAACGTAATGACCTATCTGAGCAGTGTGAAACCCATGATATGGCACTGATTTATTACAGATAGAACAGCATAGTGTGGGTCCTTTCTCACTGGCATTTAGGAGAACGCGTGGGGATCTCGTCAAAACCTACTGAATGTTGAAAGGACTAGATAGGGTGGCTGTGGAGAGGATGTTTCCTATGGTGGGGGTATCCAGAACTAGAGGGCACAGTGTCAAAATTGAGGGGCAACCCTTTGGAACGCAGGCAAGGAGGATTTTTTTAGCCAGAGAGTGGTATATCTGTGGAATGCTCTGCCACAGACTGCGGTGGAGGTCAAGTCTGTGCGTGTATTTAAGGCGGAAGTTGATTGTTTCCTGATCGGTCAGGAATTGAAAGGATATGGCAAGAAGACAGGTGTCTGCGGCTAAATGGGAACTGGGATCAGCCATGATGGACTAGCAGAGTGGACTCGATGGGCTGAGTGGCCTAATTCTGCTCCTGTGTCTTCTGGTCTAATGTTGTGCCGACACTCTAACCTGCTCCAAGATCAATCCAACTCTTCCCTCCTACATAACCCTATCATCTACGTGCCTATCTAAGAGTCTATTAAATGTCCCTAATGTATTTTCCTCTGGTATTTTCCACCACATAGACCTGAGACTTCTACACGTAATTTTAAAAAGCCTCAGGCCTGTGTGGGGATGGAAAATTGGGGTTTCCATCAGTGTGTGGTTGTCTAAGAGTTAAGCAGGCCACTCTAATTTGGGCATGTCTGGTCTGATCAATGTTCTGAACTACTAGCCCAGGTACCCTACTCCAGTGGAAGTCAGTTACCGACCGAGTGCTGCCGGGGGTGGGGTGGGGAGGGGATAGAAATTATCTCATGCTCATGTCTGATTGTACATTAACAGCAAGTTGAAGTTTAATTGTCATTTACTCACACATGAACAGCCATGAATACAGCCAAATGAAACAGGAAATGAATCTGGGTCCAAGGTGCAAATCACAGTACAAACAGTCACACACAGCACATACAGAACACATAAACACGATAGCAGTAAAAAGTCACAAAAAAAGTAACAAAGTTACAGATGGAGAAGATGAAAGATGTATTTGAAATGAAAAATGTTAAATGACTTAGAATAATAAAAGATAACAAAATACATACTCTTTGAGCTTTTCAATTTCTTGTGGCGTGTACCTGAAAAGAAGAATTCAACATAAGCAATTTAATCATGTAAGATTATTTTCAGATTTTTAAAATGTTATGAGAATACATTTCCTACTTTCCCACGTGATTTCTGTTGTCATACATTCGGAGCACCCTTCTGTAAACTGCGAACAATGGCCGGTTAAGACCCCTTGCAATCGTTCGGTAGAAATCTTTTCTTTCATCTTTAGACATTTCAAATATGACTTCTGTAGCATCGCTTAGACCATGAATCTATGGAAAGGCACAGAAAATAGGAACAGTGTTTTAGGATATTAAAGATTACAGATTAGCTTTATTTGTCACATGTACATTGGCACTTGCGTTAGTGACCAACACAGTCCGAGGATGTGCTGGGGGCAGCCTGCGAGTATCGTCATGCTTCTGGTGCCAACATGGCAGCATAGTCTATGACTTACTAACCCTAACCCGTACATCCTTGGGGCGTCAGAGGAAAGCGGAATGCACGGAAGAAACCCCTGTGATCATGGGAAAAACGTACAAACTTTTTACAGACAGTGGCGGGAACTGAATCCCGATCACTGGTGCTGTAAAGTGTTATGTTAACCACCACACTACCACACCACCTTTAACACTGCATTGCTCAAAAGCAGTGATCTTCATGTGTCAGACATCAGCAACCTTTCTGTGCAGGGCCAATCGTGTATTCACTGTGTGGTTCTAACATTGGAAGGATGTTCAAGGGGAGCAGTGGGGTGAAGAGGTACAGGAAACTACTAGATACTACGATGTTCAGGAATTTGGAAGAGAAGAGTTTTGAGATGCAGGACCAATGAAGCCAATGTGTTTAAGCTTTAAACTGGAAGCCTCAAGGCAGTGAACTCCTATCAGGGTACTGTTGGTGAAGAGGATGAGGAGGGGGGGAGAGGGGGAAGGGGGGAGAGGGGAGGGGGAGAGGGGAGGGGGAAGGGGGAGGGGGGAAGGAGGAGGGGGGAAGGAGGAGGGGGGAAGGAGGAGGGGGGAAGGAGGAGGGGGGAAGGAGGAGGGGGGAAGGAGGAGGGGGGAGGGGGGGAAGGGAGAGGGGGAGAGAGGGGGGAGAGAGGGGGGAGGGGGAGAGAGGGGAGAGAGGGGAGAGAGTGGAGGGGGAGAGAGGGGAGGGGGAGAGAGAGGAGGGGGAGAGAGAGGAGGGGGAGGAGAGAGGGGAGGGGGAGAGAGAGGGAAAGAAAGAGAGAGAGAGGGGGGAGGACACAGACATGGGCAGTAGCATGGATTAGATGAGGTTTACTGAGGGAAGAATACAGGCGTCCAAAAAGAAGATTTGCAAACCCACACACAAAACACTGGAGGAACTCAGCAGACCAGGAAGCATTTATGGAACAGCCAACGTTTCGGGCTAAGGCCCTTCTTTAGGACTGAGAAGGAAGGGGAAAGATGCTAGAATAAAAAGGTGGGGGGAGGGAAAAGAAGCTAGCTGGAAGGTGATAGGTGAAGCCAGGTGAGCAGGAAAGGTCAAGGACTGGAGAAGAAAGAATCTGCTAAGAGAGGAGAGTGCACCATAGGAGAAAGAGGAGGAGGAGGGAACCCAGGAGGAAGGAATAAGCTGAGAAGTAGTAAAAGGTCAGAGTGGGGAACAGAGGGGGAGGGGGGAAGGCAGGAATTTGTTACTGGAAGGAGAAATTGATATTCATGCCATCAAGTTGGAGGCTACCCAGACGGAATACAAGGTGTTGCTCCTCCATCCTGAGGGTGGCCTCATCTTGGCCCAAGAGGAGGCCAGAGACCGGCATGTCGGTACGGAAATGGGAATTAAAATGTCTGGCCACCGCGAAGTCCTGCTTGTGACGGACGGTGCAAAAGTGCTCAAGGAAGCAGTGTCACCAATGAAGGGTCGACCATGTTGGTCCGCCATCTTTTTCTTCAGTCATTCTGTTCTCTGTTCTTAGCTACTAGAGTTTTGAAGTTCTACGTTTTCAATTCTCTTTGTTCCATTAGTGCCTAATAAAACAATTGTGAAGCCATGAGTTTTATGCCTCCTTCCTGACTTCTGAAAGAACCTTCGATTAAAATTATTGGAATCCCACAGGCACGAAGGGTGTTTCAGCAGCCAGTAAGGGCAGGGAAAAGTTGTGACAGAGCTGGACTAAGTGGTGGAGAAAATGCTCAGGAGCTAATGTGAGAGTCAAATGAGGGTCTGAAGCTGCAATCAGCTTGTTTCAAAAGAAGATGACGACTGGGGATGAAGATGGTGAGAGAGGCCAAGCAACTTAACGAAGACAGTGAAGATCAATGAAATCACTCATGGTGCTTGGCTCTTCAGCGCAGAGGAAGGGAAGAAGCAGTGAGGAGTAGCTCAGTGAGGGGACTGGAGGAGAATGAGGAGGAAATAGAGAGAAAAGTCCAGTGAGAACCTACATAGCGAAGACCAGACAGTCTGTAAAGATGATGGCTTAATGGTCCTTTTAGAGGATAGCTCTGGATTTAATCCTAAAGGGCTTTAACTCCTGGGATATTTTCCAGAAGGACCTGTTATCGTGCTGTATCTCTAAATGAAAAAAATAATAAAATGATAAAATACATAAAATAATGGACATTCAGGTGCGGTTGGACCAATTGGACTGAAAAGAATGAAATTTATTATTAATGACCCAACTCGTGAAATCTGTTGTTTTACAGTGCAATATTAAAAAATGATTATAATTACAATAAAATATAGAAATAAAAATATTGCAAAAAGAATGCAATATAGTAAGGTAATAATTCATGGACCATTCAGAAGTCTCAGGACAAAGCAGTTGAGTGGAGAGGGAATATTATGAAAGGATTTGACAGAGTGGACATTGAGAGAAAGTCTCCTCTGGTGGGGAGAACTTCTTAGCAGAACCAGGGGCTCAGAAATTCAATAGGAAATTCAGAAGGATTTTCTTCACTGAGAGTGCAGTGGGAATATGGAACTTGCTGCCAGAGAGAGTTGTTGAGGCGAATAATGTAGATTTTATTTATCTTGAGATAAAGCACTGTAACGGACTCTTCATGCCTGTGCAGTCCAAATGTACTTATGTGGCCAATTAACCTACCAAACTGCACATCTTTGGAACGTGGGACCCTGAGGAAAACCACACAGTCACAGGGAGAACGTACAAGCTCCTTATGGACAGAGGCAGGAATTTAACCTGGGACTCTTACGCTGTAAGTGTTACACTAACTACTGTGCTGTTGTATCACTCCATCCTATGACACCTGGCATTCCCAGGCTGTCTCCCATTCGAGTACTAACCAGGCTTAGTGAACATGCTCAGTTTCTAAGACCAGACAAATGGGGTGTTTTCAGGGTAGTGTGCCTGTAGACTACGTACAGTATGTATTTTAGAGAAGGTTGGACCAGATATGATGGGGATGGAAAAGATGGCAGATGCTGCAATCGAAAGCAAAATTAACCCCCTGGAGAAACTCAGCAGATGAAGCGGCATCTGTGCAGCAGAGGATCTGTCGGCAGCATCAAGGTGAAGGGAAATGCAACAGAGAACCGTGCCAGTGATTTAACCCAGGAATGAGGGGAGGAGACTCAAGGGGACTATGAACTGCGACATGGACTCTGGGTCAGATAGTTCACTTCCCTGCTGCACATCCTACATAATATTCATCGGGTTTACTTAAAAATCGAGGTTCTTGATTAGTAGGGGTGTCAAAAGTTACAGGGAGAAGGTTGGTGAAAGGTATAGAGAGGGATAATAAAGCAGCCATGATGGAATGGCAGAGCAGACTAGATGGGCTGAATAGTGTAATTCTGCCCCTACGTCTTATGGTCTTATAAACTTCTATAAAATATGAAACCCATGGTCTTAGTTGGCAACCTTAGCTAAGACAACAACTGAGCAGTATCTGTTGGGGGGGGGGGGGTAGAAACAGTGAAAACAGACGGAATTGTTGACATTTGGTGTTGAAACCTTGCAGCTGGACTGAAGATCTGTACTCATGTGTCTCTCATGCCCTCTCCTCCCACAAGATGCTGCCTGACCCAAGAGATTGGTTGTAACACCAGAATCCAGCACCTGCAGTCTCTTGTGTGTGTGTGTCCATCACCTTAACCATCTCACCTGTAGGTAGTACCTGTAGGCCTCCATACCTTAACCATCTCACCTGTAGGTAGTACCTGTAGGCCTTTATCACCTTAACCATCTCAGCTATAGGTAGTACCTGTAGGCCTCCATCACCTTAAATAGCTCACCTGTAGGTAGTTTTCAATATTGCTCATTAAGACGTCTATCTCTTCCTTTGACCACATTCCCTGCTTCCACTTGTGACCTGGATTAAAAAAAAAGTATATTTTCAAAGATATTTAAATGACGAATCATTGAGAGCAGTTATTTAACAGGTTAGAGCTTCAAGTTCACAATACTTCATTTCCACGGAGAGAACAACAGAGATAAATTGGTTTATTATCAATACATACACCGAAAAACTTTGTTTTGCACGCCATCCATACAGATCAGATCATTACATAGTGCATTGAGGTAGAACACAGTAAAACAATAACAGAATGTAGAATAAAGTGCAACAGCTACAGAGAGAGTGCAGTGCAGGTAGACAATAAAGTGCAAGATTATAACGAGGGAGATTGTGAGGTCAACAGTCCATCTTATCGTACTAAGGAATTGTTTAATTGTCTGTTAACAGCGGGGATACAAAGAAACACAATAGAATCAATGAGAAACTACAAAGATGCACGAGCAACCAACGTGCAAAAGACAGCAAATTGCACAAATACAAAAATAATAATAATGAACAAGTAATAAATACAATTGAGAATATGAATTGTTACATAGAACAGCACAGTACAGGAACAGGCTCTTTGCCCACAATGTTGAGCCAAACCAATTAAATTAGTAACTCAAATGGCTAACTAAACTAATCCCTTCTGCCTACACAATGTCCAGATCCTTCCATTTTGCCTGTTGAAACAACTCTTAGAAGTCCCTGATGTATATCCCTTTACCACCACCCCAGGCACTGCATACCAGGCACCCACTACTTGCTGTGTAAAACACCTGCCCTCACATCTCCTTTGAAATTATTCCCTCTCACCTTAAATGCATGGCTTCTGGTTTTTGACATTTTAACCCTGAGAAAAAGTTGTTTGTCTTCTCCATGTGTGCCTCTCACAATCTTATAAACCTTGGCCAGATCTCCCCCCAGCCACTCCAGAGAAAACAACCCGAGTTTGCCCAACCTCTCATTATAGCACATACCCTCTAATCTAGGCAGCATCCTGGTACACTGCTTCTGCACCATCTCCAAAGCCTCAACATCCTTCCTATAATGGGGTGACCAGAAGTGTATGCAATGCTCCAGATGCAGCCTAACTTTTAAAAAGTTTTATAAAGCTGCACTAGAACTTCCTGACTCGACTAATAAAGGCAAGCAGGCCATATTCCTGCTTAACCGCCCTATCAACCTGTGTCACCACTTTCTATTCCTTCTTAACCACCGTATCAACCTGTGTCACCACTCTCTATTCCTCCTTAACCACCCTATCAACCTGTGTCACCACTTTCAGGTAACTATAAGCTTAGATGCCAAGTCCCTCTGCTCATCAACACTGTTAAGGGTCTTGCAGTTAACAGTCATTATCTCTTTACATTTGATCTACCACGGTGCAAAATTTCACATTTGGCAGGGTTAAACTCCATCTGCCATTTCTCTGCCTACATCTGCAACCGATTTGTATCGCAGTGTATTCTTTACCAGTTCTATGCCATCCACAACACACCAATCTTCATGTCATCTGCAAACTTACTAATCCACCCAGCTACATTTTCATCCAGGCCATCTAGAAACATCACAAACGGCAGAGGTCCCAGTACAGACTCCTATGGAACACCACTAATGATGGACCTCCAGCTAGAAAACGTCCCTTCGACAACTACCCTCTGTCACCTAAGGGTAAGCCAATTCTGAATCCAAATGGTCAATTCACCATGGGCCCCATGCATCTTAATCTTCTGGATGAGCCTCCCAAGAGGGACTTTCTCAAACACCTTACTAAAATCTATGTAGACAGCATCCACAGCTCTACCTTCATCAATCATCCTCAGCAAAAAAAAAACTCAATTGAGTTTGTAAGACACGAGTTGTCCCACGGTGTTCTCAATGCTAACTGAATGCTAATCAAGTTTCCACTCTGTGTGTTGTGCAATTATTTCCAATGCAGTGGTGTTGGATATGGGGTTCCTCCTCACCACCTGAGATAGACATACCTCTGTGGATCGCATGTCACGTTTCAGGAAACAGACGGAGTGACTTCCTCCACTGGGTTAAGTGGGGTGACTGGCCAGTCGAAACTCATATACTTGTTAATTTAAAGGTTTTAAAAATTTAAAGGCGGAACCGTTTCTACCAACAGGAGAAGGGGCAAAGGCGGGTTACTGGCGCTTTAAAACCAGTTGCTTTGGGCAGATGGGGCTTATCAGCCATGATTGGCAGCTTATCTAGGAGAAGGAAAACTCTGATTTCAAACCTCCACTGCCTTGCGTCTATACACACTCGCGGGGAAGGCTTCAGGAGTAAACGCTGAGGGAAAAATCTGGAGCTGGAGTCCCTAAGGCAGTTTTATGTTGAGTTCAACACTGACTAGCAACTCTTGCGACGCCGCTGGTGTCAAACTGTATCAGTCTCTGCCATTCCTTTGGGTGAAGAGGGGCAAATTAATAAACGGGCAACAGCTTGCTCTTCATATTGACCTGGCCTGGCTTGCATAACTAGACAGCTAGGATGATCCATGGTCGACCCTGACTGACGGAGGCCTCATCTAAGCTTTGATTATGGATGGCAGGGTGGAGATATGTCTCTACCAAAGGAGTGTAAAGTGCTCCCTCCCTCTGCTAACCTGCAGGTCATCCTTGGGCAAGGTGTAGCACCTGCATGCCCCCACGCATCCTGGATCAGGGTCATGTGAAGCCGTGGGAGCAGGTGGTGGATAGTCGTATGAGCAGCTGGTGCACACCGTAAGTCCTGGTTACGAGATCACTGACACTGGGCAGACAATCTCTGAAGAGTTTTGATTTAATGGCTGGGGTCACCTGTCTTGTAAAGACACTGCCCAGAAGGAGGCAATGGCAAACTACTTCTGTGGAAAATTTTGCCAAAAGCAATCACGGTCATAGAGACCATGATCGCCCACGACATATGACATGGTACATAATGATGATGTCATACGACAAGGCACATAATGATGATGAAAGCTTTGGTGCCATTTTAAGATCATAATGATCAAAGATTTGAAACAGCTAATCGTTGTTTTATAGTATTTGACATATTCAGTCTTTCAAATTTCTGGTCACAGGAACACAGATTAGCACACCTACAGCTTTTGAAAATAATTTTGGGGAAACATGGTGGCATAATGGTTAGAGATATGTGGTAGCTCCTGAGACCCCAGGGGCTGTCTGTACAGACTTCTGTCCGTGGTTTTCAACAGGGAGTTCCAGTCTCTGCCACAATATGCTGGTAGGTAGCTTGGCTGCTGCGATTTACTCCTTGGTGATGGTTAATCTTTAAACATTTGCTGGGTATGTTTGGGGGAGAACAAGTTATGGGGGACAAGGAGGTAAGAGGGGGAAACACTGTGACTAATAGAATTGCTTCCCAGGAACTGAAATGGACCCACAAAGCTCTCAATTTTTCTTTTGTCTATGTGCTAATATATAAGAGCATCTTAAATGTCCCTAATGTATCTGCCTCTACCAACACCCTTGGCAGCACCCACCACTCTCAGTGTATAGAAAATCCTTGCTCTGATATCTCTCTTATACTTTCCTTCAACATATAGCACACAACAGTACAGACCCTTTGGCCCACATGCACTGAGAATCCCACCAGCTTTCTCCTGGAAGTCCTAGAGGGAGGATTGCTCCAGTGAGACCAAAATCTAAGGTCAAGGCAAAGGTAGTCTGCTCATTGCTGACAAACGAGTTCCGTACCTTTCCATTCTGAGACAACGCAATGCCCCTTTGAGATTTCTGTATCTGGATCCCCAAAAGCTTTTTCTTACATTCGAAGTTAAAAGAAATGTACCAAAATACGTATATGTCACCATATACGAACTTGAGATTTGTTTTCTTGCAAGAAGAAATACACAAAAGAATATTAAAGAAATACACTAGAATTTATTAAAAACTGTAACTAACAATGACTGATAAACAACCAATGTGCAAAAGAAGACAAATCACACAAATACTAAGTAAATAACACTGAGTTGTAGAGTTCTCCAAAGAGTCTATAGGTTGTGGAATCAGTTCAGTATTGAGGCGTGAAGTTATCCTTGCCGGTTCAGGATGGTTGAGGGGTAATAACTATCCCTGAACCTGGTGGTGTGGGATCTAAAGGTTCTTTCAATCCATGCAACCGTATCTAATTCTATTCTTACCAATGAGTAAATGCCATGACTGTATCCCACTTCAGTGAGATGGGTTTCCACTGTCATCCACTTTGCACTAACGCTGATTAAAACTATTTCTTATATAA
The DNA here is from genome assembly GCF_963921235.1 of Mobula hypostoma. NCBI lineage: Eukaryota > Metazoa > Chordata > Chondrichthyes > Myliobatiformes > Myliobatidae > Mobula > Mobula hypostoma. The sequence goes on from NC_086116.1 coordinate 34,595,296, forward strand.
TTATGCCCCCGCCACTTCTCGACCTCTCTGTTTATTTTTAGATACAGCACAGTATCAAGCCCGCCTTGTCCAACAAGTCCACGCTGCCCAATTACACCCATGTGACCAATTAACCATTTAGCCCACTGAATCTGCTCCATCATTCCCTCATGGCTGATTTATTTATTTTCCCTCTCAACCCCATTCTCCTGCCTTCTCCCTGTAACCTTTGATACACTGACTAATCAAGAAGAATCTAACAACCTCCACTTTAAATATATCCAATGACTTGGCCTTGAGAGCCATCTGTGCCAATAAATTCCACAGATTCACCATCCTCTAGCTAATGAAATCCCTCCTTACCTTTGTTGTAAACCAGGGTTCCCAACCTGGAGTCCACAGACTCCTTTGTTAAAGCTAGGGGTTCATGGCATAAAAAAGGTTGGGAACCCCTGTTCTAAAGAGACATTCTTCTATTCTGAGGCTGTGCCCACTAGTCCTAGGCTCTCCCACTATTGTGAACATCTGCGCTATCTAGGCCTTTCAATATTCAGTAGCTTTCAATGAGATCCCCCTCTCATTCTCCTAAACTCCAGCAAGTACAGGCCCAGAGCCATCAAACGGTCCTCAGACATTATACCTTTCTTTCCTGGAATAATTCTTGTAAATCTCCTCTGGACCCTACTGTAACACTTCAATTTGCTCTGTTATCGTCCTCAATGTAGTGTTGTTATGAATTGATCTGTATGGATGGTATGCAAGATTTTCTCTCTACTTAAGTACATGTGACAATAATAAATCACTTTGCCCATTTACAAGTTAGGAAAACGCTTAACTGGAGTAAAGGGAAATATGAAGCTATCAGGCAGGAACTTGGAAGTATAAATTGGGAGGAGGTGTTCTCAGGGAAATGTACAGCAGAAATGTGGCAAATGTTCAGGGGATATTTGCGTGGCATTCTACATAGGTACGTTCCAATGAGACAGGGAAAGGATGGTAGGGTACAGGAACCATGGTGTATAAAGACTGTTGAAAATTTAGTCAAGAAGAAAAGAAGGCTTGCGAAAGGTTCAAAAAAACTAGGTAATGATAGAGATCTACAAAATTCTAAGGCTAGCAGGAAGGAGCTTAAGAATGAAACTAGGAGAGCCAGAAGGGGCCTTGAGAAGGCCTTGGTGAGCAGGATTAAGGAAAACCCAAAGGCATTCTACAAGTATGTGAAGAGCAAGAGGATAAGACGTGAGAGAACAGGACCAATCAAGTGTGACAGTGGGAAAGTATGTATGGAACCGGAGGAGGTAGCAGGGGTACTTCATGAATTCAGTATTCACTACGGAAAAGGACCTTGGCGATTGTAGGGATGACTGACAGTGGACTGAAAAGCTTGAGCATATAGACATTAAGAAAGGATGAGCTGGAGCTTTTGAAAAGTATCAACTTGGATAAGTCACTGGGAATGGACTTGATATACCCCATGCTACTGCGGGAGGCGAGGGAGGAGATTGCTGAGCCTCTGGCAATGATCTTTGCATCATCAATTGGGACGGGAGAGGTTCCAGAGGATTGGAGGGTTGCTGATATTGTTCCTTTTTTCAAGAAAGGGAGTAGAAATAGCCCAGGAAATAATAGACCAGTGAGTCTTACTTCAGTGGTTGGTGAGTTAATGGAGAAGATCCTGAGAGGCAGGATTTATGAACATTTGGAGAGGCATAATATGATTAGGAATAGTCAGCATGGTTTTATCAAAGGCAGGTTTTGCCTTACGAGCCTGATTGAATTTTTTGGGGATGTGACTAAACACGTTGATGAAGGTAGAGCAGTAGATGTAGTGTATATGGATTTCAGCAAGGCATTTGATAAGGTATCCAATGCAAGGCTTATTGAGAAAGAAAGGAGGCATGGGATTCAAGGGGACCTTGCTTTGTGGATCCAGAATTGGCTTGCCCACAGAAGACAATGAGTGGTTGTAGACGGGTCATATTCTGCATGGAGGTCGGTGACCAGTGATGTGCCTCTGGGATTTGTTCTGGGACCCCTCCTCTTCATGATTTTTATAAATGACCTAGATGAGGAAGTGGAGGGATAAGTTAGTAAATTTGCTGATGACACAAAGGTTGGGGGTGTTGTGGATAGTGTGGAGGGCTGTCAGAGGTTACAGTGGGACATCAATAGGATGCAAACCTGGGGTGAGAAGTGGCAGGTGAAGTTCAATCCAGATAAGCGTGAGGTGGTTCATTTTGGTAGGTCAAATATGATGGCAGAATATAATATTGATGGTAAGACTCTTGGCAGTGTGGAGGATCAGAAGGATCTTGGGTTCAAGTCCATATGACACTCAAAGCTGCTGCGCAGGTTGACTCTGTAATTAAGAAGGCATACGGTGTACTGGCCTTCATCAATCATGGGATTAAGTTCAAGAGCCGAGAGGTAATGTTACAGCTCCATAGGACCTTGGTCAGATCCCACTTGGAGTACTGTGCTCAGTTCTGGTCACCTCATTACAGGAAGGATGTGGATACTGTAGAGAGAGTGCAGAGGAGATTTACAAGGACGTTGCCTGGACAGGGGAGCATGCCTTATGAGAATAGGTTGAGTGAACTTGGCCTTTTCTCCTTGGAGCGACAGAGGATGAGGGGTGACCTGATAGAGGTGTATAAGATGATGACAGGCATTGATTGTGTGGATAGTCAGAGGCTTTTTCCCAGGGCTGAAATGGCTAACACAAGAGGGCACAGTTTTAAGGTGCTTGGAAGTAGGTACAAAGGAGATGTGAGGAGATGTCAGGGGTAAGTTTTTTTTACGCAGAGTGGTGAGTGCAGGGAATTGGCTGCCGGTGACGGTGGATACAATAGGGTCCTTTAAGAGACTCTTGGATAGGTACATGGAGATTAGAAAAATAGAGGATTATGGGTAACCCTAGGTAATTTTTAAAGTAAGTACATGCTCGGCACAGCATCGTGGGCCAAAAGGCCGATATTGTGCTGTTGGTTTTCTATGTTTCTATTTACCTCAGCCAGGAAACATTCCCAGCGAGGACCTAATTATACAGAGATATTTCTGATGGCATCAACCACACCAAACTCCCTATACAGTGTTACGTACCCCGTAACTGGGTTGCCAAACCAGCAGAAATGGATCACTCAGTTGGAGTCTGGTTTACTAGAACTAAGAAAGTTTTATTAAAGAAACAAGCAACACAGTACTCTAATCAAAAGGATAATAAATGCAACAGTTCAGCAATGATAAACACACGTGTGCACAGAATTAAGATAACAGGATCAATCAAGCTCTATCGTTGTCTAGGGGTAAATGACCAGTTTCAAAGTAATGCAAAGTTCAGTTCAATTTAGTTCAGTTCAGTTCACAGTTATCGCTGCCGTGGGAGATGGACAGTGTGGGGGCAGGAGAGAGAGAGCAAAACGAATGAATATTCAAGGCTTCCACACAGACCTTCGCAGTCAGCTTTCGGGCGAGTCCTTTGTGATGTCATCTGAGGTCACCGACCGTGACCCCTCTGTTTCCAGATACGATCGTTTCTCTGCGGTGAACCCGGCACCCAGGCAAGGGTGGACACACACCAGGTTCCCGCCGATCGTGCCTTTCCACCCTGTGCGTCTATGGCCTGGTCCCGCAACCGGCCTTCCAAAACTTCCCACCGACTTGTGAGAGACGCATCGCTTCCAGGGTCTCGTTACCTCGGGTGTCGTGTGTGTCCTGCCTTAGTGAACCTGTCCCTTTTTATCCCCCTGCTGGGGTATCGCCTGTCCATCACTTCAAACAGTTCAGGGTTCAAAGGGGGAGCCGATCTTGACAGCTCTCTCCTTCTGTTACTCTCTCTCCCGTCCCTTCATTACACATCTCCAAATGCTGCTCAATTGTTTTCCTTATCTCTCTCTCTCCTGAAGACAGGTGGCAGACCAACTGCTGATCCCACTGGTGCCAGCACAGGACAGCTACATCTTAATCTATGTGTATTCTTGTCACACTTCCCCCCTTTAAGGATTTTTTTACCGGGGTAAAAATTACAAACATGAACACATTATTTGATACACACAAATATACATCTTTATCAGCTATTTGGCTAATACAGCGAATTTGAAGTTGTCAACACCTTGACAGACAGTCAGCAATCACATTTTCTGTTCCTTTTATATGTGTTATTAATAATCCCTTAGACCAGGCTCCAACTTAGCAAACTTCATAGTGGCCAAAAACACTGATGAATTGTGATCAATGTAACCTCTCATTGGGTTTCGTCCCGGACCACAATAACAAGGGTCGTCCCATTCTGACTTAGTTTTCTCTCGCAAGGGCTTAGTAGGAGGGGGAGGGGTAGTAACCGCAGAGTTATTGCAAAACTTCCTACAGTACCCCACCATCTCCAAGAGCCTTCTGAGGGCCCTCTTGTCTGTCGGGGTTGGGATGTCAGAGATAGCCCACACTTTAACTTGCATCGCTGCCAGCTGCCCCTGTGTCACCACAGTTCCCAGGTAAGTGGCCTTCGTGTGGCTGAACTCATTTTTTTCAAGGTTCACTATCAAGCTGGCTTCAGACAGTCGTATTACATTGCCAATACACACCTCTGTGTTCGTCAGCCCTTTTGTCACTGAATTACTCATTCTATATGGATGTTGTTCGCTAGGCTGACCTAGTGTGACAGACACCACCCAACGTCCCAGTCCCAGTTCCGTGTGTGAGTCGTTTAATTACTTCTCCTAAAGAGTCGCTTTGTTCGGGGATTAAGGGAGAGACCTTATCAGCAGAGCTGGCCAAAACAATAGCCTTCTCCCATCTGGTCGATACCATACTCACCTTTTCAAAATGGTTTTTTTCTCTTATCAGGGGGACCCTAGCTTCATTGATTTCCGCGCTAACACCGACTAGGTTTGTTAGCATATCAAAAGCCTGTGATCGTCTCAGTTCGCGTCGGCCATAATCGATAACATCCTTCCTCCTGTGCAGCCGGTAAACCTCTTTCATGATTCCACCAACTGTTTTCTCCAGCACCTCAAAATGTCCACCAAGGGGTACCTTGTGGGCCAGGTTAAAAATCTCATCCCCATAACTCTTTTGCACCACCCCCCATTCCTCATCTGTGGGTACGGTACTTGGTCTCCCTTTCTTCCTTAGCACTTCCTCCTCCACACAATAGCCTACTGGCTCCCTTCTTAATTCTGCGTCTGAGAGAGCTGTCTCTGCCAAAACCATCAGCCCCTCGTCTCGCTCCTGCGCCTGCACAAATTCCTTCCTGGCTAATGCTAAGTCTGTCTCAGCTCCCTCCCTACCCCTTGTTTCACTACACTCCTTCTTTTCACTTTCTACCCCCTTCTTGTACAAGGCTGGCAGAAACGTCTCAGCTAAATTTACTACCGCAGTCCCGTGATGAACCTGTGAGCCCATGGGCGGGGCCTCAATGCTGGCAGGCCGACCTGTCAATCTCACGGCTGGGAACACAATTCCCCCTGCGAGGTCATTACCCAGCAAGACTTCCACGCCTTTCATCGGTAATTCGGACCTCACCCGGATCGTGACTAGTCCAGAGACCAGGTTGCTTTGTAAGTGTATCTGGTGCAAAGGGACGGCCTCTGTCCCTTCCCCAATACCTTTGACCTTGACCGCCCCAGTCTGGGTCTCTGAGCTAAACTCTAATACACTCTTCAGTATCAGTGACTGACACGCTCCCGTGTCTCTCCAGATCCACACTGGAACTGGTTTTAACCCCTCCTTCACCGACACCAATCCGGCTGAGATAAACCTCTCGCGCGCTTCCCGAACTTTGGCAGACCTGTCCTTCCCTAGCAGTTCATTTACCAGCTCGATACAGCCAGTCAAAATCGCCGTTTTTCCTTTTCCCGTCTCCTTCTTTGGGGCAAAGCACCTGGACGCAAAATGTCCGACTTTCCCGCAATTATAACAGATGACCCCAGGAGGCTTCCTACCAGACTGCTCCCGGTCTACCTTATCCTTCTCACTAGTCCCCGGCTTACTTTCTGACTTTTCCGGTGGACTCTCCCCGCCGTCCTGACCTCCCTTCTGGTAGCCTTTACTCGGGACAAACTTCACTTTATGCGTCAACACATACTCATCCACTAACTTAGCAGCTGCGGCTAACGTGGCTGCCTCTTTCTCATCAAGGTAGGGTCTCATACCCTCAGGGACACAACCTTTAAACTGCTCAATCAGGATCAGCTGTAGCAGTCTGTCATAATCCCCCTCTACCCCCTTCGAGGCGCACCAATGCTCACAATATGTCTGCATCTCACGGGCAAACTCTAAATACGTGCAGTCCCACTGCTTCCTCGCATTCCGGAACCTCTGCCGGTATGCTTCCGGGACCAACTCATAAATCCTGAGGATGGCCTCTTTCACCACCTCATACTTCTGGGCATCTTCCGCGGACAAAGCTGAGTAAGCTTGTTGGGCTTTCCCTTTCAGTACACTCTGAAGCAAAACAGCCCACTTATCCCTCAGCCAGTCCTGACTTGTAGCAACTTTTTCGAAATGGAGAAAGTACCGATCCACGTCGGTATTGTCAAATGGGGGAACCAGCCTAACCTCCTGGGTCGCCCAGAACCCTCCACCTTGGTTTGGCACGGGCCCCTGCTCTGCCCTTATCTTTAACTTCTCCAGCTCAAATTCCCTTTCCCTCTGCCTCCCTCTCTCTTCTCGCTCCCATTTCCTCTCTTTCTCTTCTCACTCCAACTGTCTGTCCCTCTCTTTCTCTTCTCGCTCCAACTGCCGCACCCAGAACTTGTGCTCGAGTCTCAGTTTTTCAAGCTGCACCTGTACCGCGTCTCCAGCAGGTTTTTCAATAGACACCACCTCCAGCTCGCTTTGGGGAAACACACCTTTAGATACATAGTGCTCTATGATAGCTCTGTGTATCTCCTCTCTCCTCATTGTCGACTTCCCCTTAGCAAGATTCAACCGTTTGGCCACAGCTACCAATTCCGATTTCCTGGCATCCTCTAATGCCTCCAAGGTCAGCGCCTTTATAATTTCCTCAGCCTCCATTTCTGCTGTTTGTCTTTTCTTTCTTTCGGGAATTTTGACCCAATCAATTTACTCCATCCCAAATTTAGCGTTCAAAATCGCGGACGAGAACCCCACTTATGTTACGTACCCCGCAACTGGGTTGCCAAACCAGCAGAAATGGATCACTCAGTTGGAGTCTGGTTTACTAGAACTAAGAAAGTTTTATTAAAGAAACAAGCAACACAGTACTCTAATCAAAAGGATAATAAATGCAACAGTTCAGCAATGATAAACACACGTGTGCACAGAATTAAGATAACAGGATCAATCAAGCTCTATCGTTGTCTAGGGGTAAATGACCAGTTTCAAAGTAATGCAAAGTTCAGTTCAATTTAGTTCAGTTCAGTTCGCAGTAATCGCTGCCGTGAGAGATGGACAGTGTGGGGGAAGGAGAGAGAGAGAGCAAAAGGAATGAATATTCAAAAACGGCTTCCACACAGACCTTCGCAGTCAGCTTTCGGGCGAGTCCTTTGTGATGTTATCTGAGGTCACCGACCATGACCCCCTTCGTTTCCATGATCTTTCAAAGACCATGATCGTTCTCGGCAAATTTTTCTACAGAAGTGGTTTGCCGTTGCCTTCTTCTGGGCAGTGTCTTTACAAGACAGGTTACAATACTCTTCAGAGATTGCCGGCCTGGTTTCAGTGGTTGCACAACCATGACTTGTGATGTACACCAGCTGCTCGTACAATGATCCACCAGCTGTCCCCATGGTTTCACATGACCCTGATTGTTAAGGGGGGGGGACTGGGGTGCTAAGCAGGTGCTACACCTTGCCCAAAGGTGACCTGCAGGCTAGCAGAGGGAAGGAGCACCTTACACCTCCTTCAGTAGAATCATATCTCCACCACGTCACCCACATAATAACTTTACCCACTTCAATTGTTGTGTGTGCAAAAGTGAAATTTGCTTTGTCCAAGGGCAACCAACATAAAGATATACAATTTCCTGGAGATTCACGGTCTCCCTACCTTTGTTCTGTAGGGTGTCCTTATCTTCCTTTGTTGTAAACCATGCTTGACTGACAGGATCGAGATCTTCGTTGTTCTGGGGCGAAATTCCCTCAATTTGATCTTCATTGTGCAAGATCTGTGAATAAATTAGAAATGAAGAGCCTTCCAAAATACTTAGCAGTTAATGAAAATACTATAAGGAACAGACTCAGAGTGGCACTGTAGTGTGGCGGTTTACACACTCCATTGCAACCCCACGACCTGTGTTCGATCTCACTGCAGTCTGTAAGGAATTAGTATGTTCTCCCTGTGACACATGCATTTCCTCTGGGTACTCCGGTCTCCTTCCAAAGACGTACAGGTTAATAGTCAATCATACACACAAATGATTCCGCAGATGCTGGAAATCCAAGGCACACAAAATGCTGGAGGAACTCAGCAAGTCAGGCAGCATCTGTGGAGGGGAATAAAGAGTCTATATTTTGGGGCGAAACCCTCAACAGGACTGGAAAGGAAGGGGGGAAAGATGCTAGAAGAAAATCGTGGTGTGAGAACAAGCAAGAAAGTGATATTTAAGCTTTTGCAGGGTGGGCATTTCTCAAAGAGTCTTTGCAATGGATACAATTGGTCACATGGGTGTAACTGGGTGGCATGGGACTGTTACTGTTCTGTATCTCTAAATAAATAAATAATCCAGTAATTATGTTTACTAATGTACGTAATAGGGGATTAAGTTCTAACAGGCCTGAGGTAACATTGCAGTGCTATAAAACTGGTTAGATGCCACTGGCTGCCTGATTATACGAAGGATGTGGAATCTTTGGAGAGGGTGCAGAGGAGAATTAAAAATAGAGGGCTATGGGTAAGCCTAGGTAGTTCTAAGGTAAGGACATGCTCAGCACAGCCTTGTGGGTTGAAGGGCCTGTATTGTGCTGTAGGTTTTCTATGTTTCTATGTAGTTACCAGGATGCTTCCTGGACTGGAAAGCATGTTTTATGAGGAAAAGAAAGGTTGAATGAGCTGGGGCTTTCCTCTTTGAAGTGAAGGAGGATGAATAGATTAAGTGAACAGCCAGCACCCTTTCCCCAGGGCGGGGATGGTTAATATGAGAGTTAGGTGTTTTTTTACACAGTTAGTGGTAGATGTACGGCATGCACTGCCAGTGGTGGTGCTAGACAGATACATTAGGGACACTAAAGAGACTCTCAGATAGGCACATGGATGAAAGAAGAATGCTCACCTTGCAGTGATGTGCTACCACTGTGCATTCCTGCAGCATACACTCTGCACTCACTGTGTTACTCCCTCAGCCCTGAGTCAGGGGCTTCTGGGTTCAGTTGTACTTCAGAGGCAGGAGCCTTAAAAGCAACTGGAAGGGGTTGAGTGAAGAGCTGGAGGAGGAGGAGGAATCTGATAGGAGAGGGTAGAAGACCATGGAAGAAAGGGAAAGAGGAGGAGCACTATAGGGAGATGATGGGCAGGTGAGGAGATGAGGTGAGAGAAGGAAACAGAAATGGGGAATGGACAATTACTGGAAGTTCGAGAAATCAATGTTGGTGCTATCAGTTTGGAGGCTATCCAGATGGAAGACAAGGAGTTGCTCTTCCAACCTGAGCGTGGCCTCATCAAGGCAGTAGAGGAGGCCATGGACTGATATGTCAGAATGGTCTCCTCTACTGCCATGTCAGTCAATGGCCTCCTCAACTGTCGCAATGAGGCCACACTGAGGTTTTCATGTTTGTTGTACTGTTCTGGTGCTCCTCTTCCCTCCCTGTCTTCTATGGTCTTCTACTCTCTCCCAGCTTCACCGATCACCTACCACATTGAACTTCTTCCTCTGACTTCTCATCTTTCTTTCCAGTCCTGAAGAAGGGTCTCTGTTTGAAACGTTGACTGTTTACTCTTCCACGGATGCAGCCTGGCCTGCTGAGTTCCTTCAGCATTTTTTGTGCATTGCTTTGGATTTCCAGCATCTGCAGATTTTCTTGTGTTGCTAATCTAAATGATACACATATGACCTGCCAGCTTGCACTCCCTGCCCTCCCCCACCTCGTTTTCTTCTCTCTTCTTTTCCAGTCCTGAAGAAGGGTACTGGCCTGAAATGTCAGCAGTTTATTCCCCTCCATAGATGCTACCTGAGCACTGTCGCAGGAAAGCAGCACCCATATTAAGAGCCCTCAACACCCAGGACATGCTCTCTTCTTGCTCCTGCCATTCAAGAAGAAAGTACAGGAGCCTCTGGACTCACACCACCAGTTATTACCTCTCAACCATCAAGCTCCTGAACCAGAGTGGATAACTTGACCCACCCCAACACTGAACTGTTTTCACAACCTATGGACCCTTCATCTAATGGTCTTGATAATTTTGCTTATTTATTGTTGTTAGTATTTCTTTTCTTTTCTTTTTTGTATTTGCACAGTTCGTTGTCCTTTACACATTGGTTGTTAGTCCATCCTGTTGGGTATGGTCTTTCATCGATTCTACTTTGTTTCTTGGATTTACTGAATATGCCCGCAAGAAAAAATGCAAGAAATATGAAAGCCAGCTAGCAAACAACATCAAAGTGAATAGTAAAACCTCTTCCAAGTATGTAAAAAATAAAAGAGAGATGAGAGTGGATATAGGACCACTAGAAAATGAGACCAGTGAAATAATAATGGGGGACAAGGAGATGGCAGATGGCAATTGAGTATTTCGCATCACCCTTCATTGTGGAAGCCCCTAGCAGTGTGCCAGATGTTGAAGTGTGTGAGGGAAGAGAAGTGAGTGCAGTTACTATTACAAGAGAGAAGGTGTTCAAAATGCTGAAAGACCTGTAAGTACATAAGTCACCCGGATCATATGAACCGCACCCTAGAGTTCTGAAAGAGGTAGCGGTAGAGATTGTGGAGGCATTAGTAATGATCTTTCAAAAATCATTGGACTCTGGCATGGTGTCAGAGAACTGGAAAATTGCAAATGTCACTCCACTCTTTAAGAAAGGAGGAAGGCAGCAGAAAGTAAATTATTGACCAGTTAGCCTGACTGGTTGGGAAGATATTGGAGTTAATTGTTAAAGGATGAGGTTACAGAGTTGTAACACGCTGTAAGGTTTCACTGCTAAAGCTAATGTAATGGTTTCTCTGTAGCAGCAATGTTTGGGTTATGACTAGGGATAAAGGGACTTTGGAATGTATGCTATCCAATGGGAGAAATGTTGTTCTTGTGTGTGTGGGAGCTGGGTTTTTCCCCCGTTTATCATCGGGGAGCGATGGAGAGAGACAGCACGTGAATGGAGAGAGTTGGAAGAACACCGGACGGAGTGGGCTGAGGAGTGAGGATCCGACAGTCGGCTACGCTTGGAGGTCGACGGGAACAAATGAACAAACAGTGAGCTCCAACGATGTGCGATAGACTTTTTCCTTAAAATGGGCCCTTTTACTTTCCATTTTCTTTACTGACCCTCTATCCAGATTAAGATTTATAAAGTTTATTTAATTGCACACGGTGTACTGTCCGATATTTCGCGGTGCGGATTTGTAACCGGGCAACACATCACGCAGCATCCACACAAATGAGATTTCTCAGTTTGGCGGGGCCGAAGTTGTCTTCCCCTAGACGGACACGTGCTGGCCGAGCCCGAGGGTTACAGAGTACTTGGTGACACAGGACAAGATGGGACAAAGTCAGTATGGTTTCCTTAAGGGAAGATCCTGCCTGATGAACCTGTTGGAATTCTTTGAGGAGATTACAAGTAGGATAGATGAAGGGGATGCAGTGGATATTTGGATTTTCAGAAGGCCTTTGACAAGGTGCCACCATGAGGCTGCTTACCAAGTTAACAGCCCACGGTAGTACAGGAAAGTTACTAATGTGGTGAGAGCACTGGCTGATTGGTAGGAGGCAGCGAGTGGGAATAAAGAATCCTTGTCTGGTTGGCTGCCAGTGCCTAGTGGTGTTCCACAGGGGTCGGTGTTGGGACTGTTTCTTTTTATGCTGTATATCAATGATTTAGATGATGGAATGGATGGTTTTGTTGCCAAGTTTGCAGATGATACAAAGATTGGTAGTGTTGAGGAAACAGGTAGGATGCAGAAGGACTTAGACAGATGTGGAGAATGGGCAAGAAAGTGGGAAATGAAATTCAATGCTGGAAAATGCATGGTCGTGAACTTCAGTAGTAGAAATAAATGTTCAGACTATTTTCTAAATGGTGAGAAAATCCAAAAATCTGAGATGTAAAGGCACTTTGGAGTCCTTGTGCAAAATACCCTAAAGGTTAACTTGCAGGTTGAGTCGGTGGTGAGGAAGGCAAATGTAATGTCAGCATTCATTTCAAAAGGTCTACAATACAAGAGCAGGGATGTGATGCTGAGGCTTTATAAGGCACTGGGGAGGCCTCAGCTTGGGCATTGTGAACAGTTTTGGGCTCCTCATCTAAGAAAAGATGTGCGGCTTTGGAGAAGGTCCAGAGGAGGTTCACAAGTATGATTCTGGGAATTAATGGGTTATCATATGAGGAACGTTTGATGGCTCTGGGTCTGTACTCACTGGAAATTAGGAGGATGAGGGGGGAATCTCATTGAAACCTTTCAAATGCTGAAAGGCCTAGACAGAGTAGATGTGGAAAGAATATTTCCCATGGTGGGGGAGTCTAGGATAAGAGGGCACAGCCTCAGGATAGAGGGGCGTGCATTTAAAACGGAGATGCGGAGAAATTTCTTTAGCCAGAGGGTGGTGAATTTATGGAATTTATTTCCATAGGCAGCAGTGCAGGCCAGGTCATTGAGTGTATTTAAGGCAGAGATTGATAGGTTCTTGATTGGACACAGCATCAAAGGTTAAAGGGAGAAGGCTGGGAAAAGGGGTTGAGGAGGGGGTAAAGGATAAGCCATGATTGAATGGCAGTGTGGATTCGATGGGCCAAATAGCCCATTTCTGCTCCTATGTCTTATGGTGTAAGACGAATTTCAGGGTTGCATGTGATGGTATACATGTACTTTGATAATAAATTTACTTTCAACTTGACCTGCTGAATTCCTCCAGCATTTTGTGTATTACTCAAGATTTACAGCATCTGCAGAATCTTGTGTTGATGAAATATTACACTAATCCTTATTGCAAGAAGATTTAAATACAAGAGTAAATATATTTGCATTGCCTGCCCAATTAACAATACCTCAATGATACCACACGTTTAACATTGAACATGTGAAACCAAATGCTTCAGTGCAAATCCAGCCTTTCCTGCTAGCTTATAGCAGGAGAAACTTCTGAGAACACAGTGAAATACTTTAAAGAATGTCTGACCTGTATCTGAGTAATAGTTTCAGCGTCTTCAATTTCTGTTGCTTGAGACAGCTCCGATGCTGCCTCTCCAGTCATGGTTACCTCAAAACTTTGATCGTTGTCTGAGACTGCCAATGATAAAAATTACATACAAGTCAGAATATTCCAATGAAAACCCTACGGGAATTAAAAAAAAACATGAATAAGAAACCAGAATGCTGTGATTGATCCCCATTACTCTATTGAGAATGTTTCAGCTAGAAGGCCTGTGGAAATTCCCCAGTGTAATTACCATTGCAGCCAAAGGCTAGTAAGAGAATCTTATAAACAGGAATAAAGTTGTGAAAGGTATGGTTCAAAGAATATTTATTATTGAAGTAGATAGGCAGTATACAACCCTGAGATTTGTCTTCTTGCTAACAGCTACGAAACAAAGAAACACCATGGAACCTGTTCAAACAAAACATCAACACTGAACATGCAAAAAAAAGAACAAATTGCACAAATGGCAAAAAACAAGAGTAAAAACACAGAATATAAAACATCAAAGCACAGTCTAGGCAGTTTCAGTTTAGTTCTGTTCAATTTAGCGCTGTGTCATTTGTTAATTGCAGGCCACAGAGCAAGTCTGCCCTGACTAAAATTGCATAAAATAGCAATTAAAAAAGGAGTAACCAGAAAACAGAAACACTCACAAACTTCTACAAATATACCATGGAGAGCAATCTGATGGTTGTATCACCGTCTTGTAGCGGAGGTAGGGGCGGGGGGAATAGCTACTGCACAAGATTGAAATATGTTGTGGAAACTTGTAGAATTAGCCAGCTCTATCGTAGGTAGCAGCCTCCACAGTATCCAAGACATCTTCAAGGAGTGGTGCTGAGGAAGGCAGCGTCCATCATTAACGATCCCCACCAACCAGGACAGGCTCTCTTCTCACTGTTACCGTCGGGAAGGAGGTTCAGAAGCCTGAAGGCACACACTCACCGATTCAGGAACAGCTGCTTCTCCTCTGCCATCCGACTTAAATGGACATTGAACCAACAAACACGACCTCACTACTTTTTTAGTTCTGTTATTTACTACTTATTTTAACTACTATATATATTTCACGACATATGCCAGTGATATTAAATCTGATTCTGATGCAACAGGAACTACGAGTTCAGACCTATTGACAGGGTAAATGCAAACAGGCTTTGGCTTTTTCCACTCAGGCTGAGTGAGACTACAAATTGAGGTTATGTGTTAAGGGTGAAAGGTAAAAGGTGAAATGTTTAAGGGGAAACGAGGGGGAACTTCCTCACTCAAGAGGGTGGTGAGAGTGTGGACTGAGTTGCCAGCGGAAGTGGTGCATGCGGGTTCAATTTCAACACTTAAGAGAAGAGAAGCTTGGATTGCTGCATGGATGGGAGAAATTTGGAGGGCTGTGGTCCAGGTGCAGGTTGATGGGACTAGGCCAAGTAATAGCTCATCATAGACTAGATGGGCTGAAGGGCCTGTTTCAGAATCAGGTTTAATATCACCAACATTTGTTGTGAAATTTGTTAATTTTGTTTCTGTGCTGTAGTGCTCTATGACTGTAGGAATATTGTCACAGAGCACTACAGACTATATGTAAAATATAGGGAAGGAGAGATGATTTCAGTGTAAAACAGGTGTTCAGACTGAAGTAAAGTAACTGGAAGATTCTATCATCATCGGGATTCAAGAGCAGTTAATATCCTTCAACCAGGCTCCTGAACCAGCACGGATAACTTCACTCACTACAACTCTGAACTGATTCCACACCTACAGACTCACTTTCATGGACTCTACAATTCATGTTCTCAGTATTATTTATTATTGTGTGTGTTTTTTTGTATTTGTACAGTTTGTCCTTCGCACATTAGTTGTTTGTCATTCTTAGTGCGTAGTTTATTCATTGATTCTATTGTTTTTTTTGTTCTACTGTGAAAGCTTGCAAGAAAACAAATCTCAGGGTTGTATATAGTGACATATATATACTTTGATAAATTTACTTTGAACTTTGAAATTAGTCATATTTGTGCTCATTTATTACTGGCCAGACTGCAAATGCATTGCCTCAGAAATTGTTTAAATAATTTTTCTTAAAACTATTCAGTGTAAATAGAGGCATTCTCACCTACTGTGCACAAGCCTGCTTATTTATTCTGCGTAATTTTTTCAGCACAGTTCAAGATTATTTACCTTGCTGTCTACAAATATAAAGTTTGTTAGTAAATGGAACAGTTTGTTTACAAAAGTCATTAACTGGTAATCAATCTCCACTACAATCAGTTTCAGCATAATCAAGAGGTTTGAAAGAAATGTTATTGAAAATAAACCAGTGGATCTGCAGTGTGGCAAACACTAAACATAAATGAGCCCTGCCCCACCTTTGAGGACACTTCAAGTGCGATGCCACACGAAGGCGACATCGAACATTAAAGAGTCTCATCATCCAGGATGCGTCCTCTTCTCATTCCCACCGTCAGGGAGGAGAAACAGGAGCCTGAAAACACACACTCAACAGCTTCTTCCCCTCTGCCATCAGATTTCTGAATGGTTGATGCCCATGAACACCACCCCATTGCCTTTTACACTATTTATCTTGTAACTTATAGTAAGTTACACATTGCCGCGTACTGTTGCCACAAAACAACCAATTTTACAACATTTGTCAGGGATAATAAACCTGATTTTTGATTAGGTTATACCACATGAATTAATTCCCAATTGCAACAATTTAGTCCTGTTATTTTACAAGCTCTGGAGTCAAACTAATTCAAGATGCTGGAGGAACTCAGCAGGTCAGGTAGCACTTATGGAAAGGAATAAACAGTCTGCATTTCGGGTCGTGACCCTTCATCAGGACTGCATGATGACTCTTTCTGGATTTGTGGCATCTGCAGAATTTTGTGTTTATGAGTCAAATAGCTCTGCAAGTCCTAGTCCAGTGGTGGCTGTTGGCCTGGAGATGGCCTCTCCTCGGGTTAGAGGACTGTGGACGTGTGCCAGTGGGTGGGAGGGAGAAAAGGGGTCCGTTTTGCCGTCATTACTGCTTGTGCTGCTCTGCTGAACATCGTGGCCATGCTGTGTTGGCGATGGAATGTGTGGCGACACTTAAGCCCCATTGGGCACATCTACACAGGGCAGTGTCGCAGGAAAGCAACATTCATCATCACGGACCCACACCACCAGGTCGTGCTCTTTTCTCACTGATGCGATCGGGAAGGAGGCACAGGAGCCGCAAGACCAACACCACCAGGTCCAGGAACAGTAATAACCATTCAATCATCAGGATCTTAAACCAGTGGAGATAACTTCACACAGCTTCACTCACCCCATTATTGAAATAATCCCACAACCTATGGATTTACTTTCAAGGGCTCTTCATCTGATGTTCTCGATACTTAATGCTTACTATTTTATTCTTATTATTTATTTTTGTATTTGCATGGTTTGCTGTCTTTTGTAGACCGGTTGAACACCAAGTTGGGTGGTCTTTCATTGATTCTATTATGGTTATTACTCTATTATGGATTTACTGAGTATGCCCGCAAGAAAATGAATCTCAGAGTTGCACATGGTGACATATATGTACTTTGATAATAAAGTTACTTTGAACTTTTGACACTGATGGCTGTCCCAAGCGTATTCTTAGGCTGTGTTGGTTGTTAAAGCAAACGACGCACTTCACCCTCTTTCAATGTACAAGTGATAAATAAATAAATAAATCTGAATAGTTATATATAACTAAATGATCTAACACAACTAAACCAGGGGATGAAGATCTTACTTGGGAGAGTAACAACCGACTGTACTGTCGCAAATGGGCCTGTGATACCCGTGGATTCAAGACTTGCATCATCTTCAGCTGACAAACAGAGCCTTTTGTGCAGAGGTTCTTGATTATCCTCAGAGTCTAAATCTGTATTTGATGCATAAAACAGTGGATGAAAAGAAAGATTAATTTGTAATACATTTTCAGTTAAGTCTTGTGAAGAATAATTAAACAGCCATGATAGAACGGTGGGGCAAACTCGATGGGCTGAATGGCCTCATCCTGCTCCTTTGCCTTGCAGTCTTTTCATGTATAATACAGAAAAGAAGAATTAGAATACAATATTACCATAAGAAAACATTTTGTCTGGACAGGTCACCGCTTGACATGGCAATTGCTCTACGTGTGACCACAAGAGAGTGCTGAGAATTGTGGACACAGCTCAGCACATCACAGGAACCAGCTGCTCTGTTATAGACTCTGTCTATACTTCTCCATGCCTCAGTAAAGCAGCCAGCATCATCATAAGGGCGAAACGTGGAATATTTAAGGGGAAGCTGAGGGAAAACTTCTTCATTTAAAGTAGTGGTCGCCAACCTTTTTAAGCCCAAGATCCCCTACCTCGGCCTTAGTGAAAGGCAAGATCGACCTACTAAATTGTTTAGAGAAAAAAAAAGCTCAGATTGTACTTCCAACTTGAGGCTTTTTACTTGGGCTAATGGTAATTGAATTACATAAAATGCTTTTGTCAAACTTTCAAATTAATTCAACCAAGAAAACACTGTAACTAGCATATCAAACAGGCCATAGCTGTCTTTCTTTAAGAATATTACAATACTTCATAGCTTTTGTAGTAACTTCTACTTTGAAAAAAGACCACTTGACAACTTCATGTCCAAAGGAACAACTTTATCTGGGACGGCAAAACCAGTGCGGCGGAGGGGCTTATACACACACGTGCAGAAAAGACCGGAAGCAAAACCCCGCAACCCTGGAAACAACCTCTGTTTACAAACAGCTTTCCGTAGCGGGAGAATTGCTATATTACCATTATCCTAATTGGTATTGATTTATCTTTATAATGCTCACATTACAACACTTCTCCCCCTTTAAATTCCAACATTCCCCAAATGTAAGAGAACTGGGAAACAAAAAACAGTGGTGTCATTAGCTTGTGTACCCCTGAAACTTATACCAGTGTCTCAGTAACAGTTTACCAATACAAAACACCTGAAAAACCTGGCAGATTCAACATTCAGTCTAACAAAGGAAACCGTCCATTCCAATATGCATTCTGTCAGGAGGTTTGCGAGGGCACTGAGTTGCAACGGTCTGTTGACTTGCTGCCTGAGATAAAGAAACGAGGAGCACGAGGAACTGTCAGATGATGTGTGGCTACTGGATTTAGGGTTTCTGACAGACCTAACGACTAAATTAAACGCACTTTACTGTGAGCTCATGGGAAAAGACCGACACCTGCCCTACATGATAAGCGCAGTAAATGCGTTTAAGGCCAAGCTCGGTGTTTGGATTTCAAATTTAAAGAACGGGAGGCTGACACACTTTCCCAACTTGGAGAAACCGTTATAGGCATCAAGGAAAAAAAATAATTTTCGCCCTGAGCAGTACTGTGCTTACCTAGACAAACTGGCAATAGAGTTCGATCAGCGTTTTGGGGAGTTAAACGTCATGAAAGATATTGCTGCATTTATCTCAAACCCATTTCTGCTGATTGGTTTAGAACAGATAGCAGTCAAATTCCAGCAAGTATTTGGTGTGCCAAGTGATATTGAAATGGAAATAATTGATTTGCAAAATGACATCGAGCTTAAAGCAAGATCAAGGGACAGTGACTCACCACATGTGCACTAAAAGTCAGTGCCTACTTTGGGTCAACTTATCTGTATGAAATTGCATTTTCACAGATGAAAATTATTAAATCTAAGTACAGGAGCTGTCTTACTGACAGACACCTCACAGATTGTCTCAGATGGCTGCCTGTAGTTATGAGCCAAATTTCAGGGAACTAGCAGAAAGTATTCAGCCCCAGTCATCACACTGAGTGCAACAGTCAATTTTTTGTGTTGAACTAAAATTAAATAATGAAACTTAGAATTAAAGCTGTTGTAATGTGAGCATATAAAGATAAGTTAATAACCAATTAGGATAATGGTAATATAGCAATACTCCCGCTACGGAAAACTGTTTGTAAACAGAGGTTGTTTCTGGGGTTGCGGGGTTTTACTTCCAGTCTTTTCCGTGCATGTGTGTATAAGCCCCTCCGCCGCATTGGTTTTGCCGTCCCAGATAAAGTTGTTCCTTTGGACATGAAGTTGTCAAGTGGTCCTTTTTCAAAGTAGAAGTTACTACATATGACTCACATATGTGCTCTAGGGGTAAAATTTGCTTTTGCATCAAAAGGTTTAACAGGTACAACGTACTTGTGTATTTATTTTTCTTCTTTTTTTTTCGGGATCTACTGGAAAAGTCTCAAAGATCGACCGATTGGCGACCACTAATTTAGAGGATGGTGCAAGTGTGGAAAGAGCTGCCAGTGGAAGCGATGGATGCAGGTCCGACTGCAACACAAGAGAAGATTTGGTAAGAACATGGAATGGAGGGGTACGGTCCAGGAGCTGGTCGATAGGCCTACGTACAGCAACTGTTCAGCATGGACTCGATGGACCAAAGGGCCTGTTTCTGCATTGTAGTGCTCTCTGACAGAAACAGTACCACACTGGACAGGTCATTTGACCCACGATATTATGCCCATTTTGATGCTAAGTTTTACTTAACATCTTCCTCCTGTGTACCATCCCTCCATTCCTCTTGTATTTCTGTGTCCACTTAAAAGTCTCAAACTCCACCAAACTGTCTGATTCCATCACTACCCCTAATTCCAGATGCCTAACGCTCGGCATAAAAAAAACGTGCTCCTCACATCAGCTTTAAACGTTCCCCTTCTAACCTTAAAAACATGTCCTCAAGTGTTTAACATTTCGATGCTGGGGAATGGATTCTGACCGTCTACGTTAATGATGCCTCTCATCATTTAAAAAAATCTCCATCAGGTCTCCCCCTCAGTCCCCAAGACTCAAGGGAGAACAACCCAAGCTTGTCCAACCTCTCCTTATAGATCACAGCATCTAATCCAGGTAGCATCCTGGTGAATCACTTCTGCACTCTCTCCAAAGCCTTGACATCTTTCCTGTTAATGACTGGATAGGTTTTGCAGTATGACTTGGATTGGGGCCTGAACACTGAAGGGTAGCTGACAACTTGGGAGCTGGGAAAAGTGAAGATATGCATAGTTTAATTAGTAACGACCAGAGGGCAATGGACCTCCATGAGGACTCCACTCGGGACTTGCATGGCCGGCAGTAGTGAAAATCTAGAGCAAGCTACTGGCATGATGAAGAAAGCCCTGAATAGCATTGGACAGACAGAGATGGAGGACCTTCACTGCTGTCCTAAACGCCAACGGCATAACAGGCAGGAAGTAACTAAGTTGGTGCAACAGAGAGGGTTGACCCAAGTTCAAGGAATCGGGATGTGTTAGCAATTTGTCGAGATGAGAACGCGATCAGTGGGAGTGGTGAACAGCTTAAACAGTAAATTCACAGTAGGATGGAATATCACGAAAGAAATAATGGGTGCTTTTCAGAAATCCTGGAGGACATAAAGACTGGGAAAGACAGACAAGCAATGGCAACCCAAATAGGAGACAATGCTGGATTTGGAACAGCACATTCAGAAAACAGGCTATCCAGGACCTGGTGGTGTACAACAACATAGAATTAATTCAGGATCTCACAGTGAAGATCACATTCAGTACAAAACGAGAACAAGTCTGAGGTTAGCATTCTAAACAAGGGCAACTGCAAGAGCACAAAATAGGAGGGAGCTAAAGTGGAACGACAAATTAGACTGAGGAATCAGTCATTGTAGATGTACCTTGCCTTTTTAACTGCCTGCTGGTCTTTGGTCCATCTCTGGTTAGACCACACGTAGCTCTGTGTTCAGTTCTGACAGCCTGCTTTAGAGTTCTGTGGAAGCTTTAGAGAGTGCAGAGGAGATTTACCAGGAAGCTGCTTGGATTTTTTTTAATTGTAATACAGCACTCAATAGGCCCTTCTGGCACTTTAAACCACGCTGCCCAGCAATCCCCCAATTTAATCCTAGCCTAATCATGGGACAATAGACAATGACCAATTAACCTATCAACCAGGCATGGTGCAAGAGGCAGATGCATTATGTACATTAAGAAACTCTTAGGTAGGAACATGGATTAAAGAAAATAGAGGGCTATGTGGGAGGGAAGGGTTTAGATTGATCTTGGAATAGGTTAAAAAGTTATCATAATAACATGGTACTGTATATACAATAGCCATTTATTAATGATTCATACACTAGAACACCGAGATCCTCTGAACTTCACTCATTTGCAGTCTCTCTCTATTCTGATGATTTAGATGATGTGTAACATCAATACTAACTAATTACTTATGGCATGGAAGAAGCCCATTTGGCACAGAGTCTATGACACCTTGTAGATCTTTGCTATCAGAAGTAACAAGCCTGGGTCTTGTCCTTGATTCAGATTTAAATTTTAAATCCTACATGAAGAAAGCAACCAGAGCACCATTTCTAAGAAATATTGCAAAGGTACATTTGTTTCTGTCCCATAATAATGCTGAAAAACTAACTGATGTCTTTATATTGAATCGACTAGATTACAACAATGCACTTTTTACTGGCCTTCCAAAGCAAAATATTGACAAACTTCAACTCATTCAGAACGCTGGTGCCAGACCTTTAATAAAAACTCGGATGTGGGAATATATCGCTCCTGCGTTAACTACTCTGCATTGGCCTTCTGTATATTTTACAATTGATCTTAAAGTTCTCTTACTGGTTTTTAAAGTTCTTAATGGTCTGGGACCTGAATACATCACAGAATTGCTTTCACTTTACAATCCTGCTGGAGCTCCCAGATCGTCTTCTGCTGATCTCCTAAATTTAAACAATCTCTCCCAAAAAATAATTGGCAAGTCAGCTTTTTTGAACTATGTTCCTAAACTGTGGAATTCAATACCTAAAACTATAAAGGACGCAGACTCAGTGACACTTTTAAATGCCAGCTCAAAGCTCATTTAATTAACCTTGCTTTTAACTAACATTTTTTTTGTCTTTTATTTTCATGTTTATTTTTATTTTATTTTCACATACGTACTTTTATCCCCATTGTAAAACACTTTGAACTACATCACCTGTTTGAAAATTGCTCTATGGAAAAAATTATTATCAGTCTCTGTTGATGCAAACTTCTATAGATGTACTGTATCCTGACTGGTTTCATTACAGTCTAGTACGACAATTCCAATGTGCAGGAACATAAGAAACTGCAGAGAGGAGTGGACTTGGCCCAAAACATCATAGGCACATCCATCCCCACCATCGACAGTACTTATAATAGGCATGGCTTCAAGAAGACAAGGTACAGAAGTATGAAGACCTGCACCACTGGGTTCAAGAACAGCTAATTCCCTTCAACCATTCAGTTCTTGAACCGTGGCACATCCCTAATCACTACTATTTAGCAATACTAGGACCACTTTGACCACTCTGTTTGTTCTGTATTCTCTTTTGTAAACATTTACGTTCAAATCATGCTTTCATTGTGAATGCCGCTTATCGGATGCTGTGTGTCTGTGATACTGCTGCAAGTAAGTTTTTCAATGCACCTGTGCACACGTGGACTTCTGTGTAGGACAATAAACTCGACTTCAGCTTTGAATCCTGGTTATTGACACAGGAAAGGTAAGAGGCGGATGGATAAAAGGGTTAAGAAGCTGGCAGGAGATTCAGAAAAAATATTATGTACTGCTCCCATCACTTTGCCAGCGACACGCACATTGGGTAATTGAATATTCTTTGAACGGCAATACTGAGAAAAGTAAAGAATGATCCAGGTTATCTGTACCGTTCTGAGGACAATGTAGAATCAGATTGCCTTCGGTGTCCTGGGCTAGAGTTACTGAGCTGATCGTTTCCAAGGTAACTGTGTTAGATTCACCTTCAATTGTGTTCATACTCAATCTGAAACAAACAGAAATAACATAAGATTACAAATAATACAAGATTTTGAATAAGAGAATAAGTAAACATTGGCAGCTAAAGAAAATTGTTGGCCTGATGAAACACTGACCATGTAAGAGGATTTTCTTGGGAAATTCAACTGATACAGAGAACAGTAGCTGTATGGATGCCAGCGGAAGTGATGGTGGTTCAAAGTTCAAAGTAAATTTACTATCAAAGTATGCACTGTATGTGATTTTCTTAATTGGTAGGTTCAATTACATTTGAAAGACATTTAGATAGGTACATGGATAGAAAAGATTTATATAAGCTAACCTAAGAGAAATGGCACTAGTTCAAGAAGATAACTTGGCCAGCTTCGGCAAGTTGGGCTGAACAGCCTGCTTCTGTACTCCAGAACTCTATGCCACTGCTGCTACAACAATAAACAGTCAGTCGCCAGGATTCAGGACTAGTTTCTCTTTTTTATTTGAGAAAGGCCTTGATTTAATGCCACTGAGCACTTGTGAGAAGATACATCCATCTATGGACTCTGTCTACACATCTCACTGCCTCAGTAAAGCAGCCAGCATAATCAAAACCCCCGCCATCCCGGACATTCTCTCTTCTCTCCTGTCCTGTCAAGCAGACGATACAAAAGCCTGAAAGCACGTAATAACACCTGGCTCAGAGACAGCTTCTACCCCACTATTATAAAAATACTGAACGGTTCCCTAGTACGATAAGATGGACTTTTGGCCTCACAATCTACCTTGTTATGATCTTGTGCTTTATTGTCTGCCTGCAATGCACTCTCTCTGTAATTGGACCATAAAACATAGGATCAGAATTGGGCCATTCAGCCCATCATTTCTGTTCCGCCATTTGATTATGGCTGATTTATTTGTAAATTGTAGTAAGACTATTGAACGGTTTCCTAGTCCAACATACACTCTTGACCTCAGTCCACCTCATTATGGTCTTGTACCTTACTGTCTGCCTGCACTGCACTTCCTCTGTAACTGTAACACTTTATTCTGCATTCTTTTGTTGTTTTCCCTTGTACTACCTCAATGCACTGTTGTGATGAAATGATCTGTATGGATGGTGGGCAAAATGGAGTATTTTCACTATACCTTGGTACATGTGACAATAATAGACCAATATACCATGGGCGTTCGGAGCAGTACTGAATCTTCTCAGCACCAGTGCATTACTACAGAGTTCCTCAGTTCCTAGGCCTAACCATGGACTGAAGGGCCTGTGCTGTGGGGTACTGATCTACAGATGCTTCCCTCCACGATGCAGTCAGGAAGGGAATGCCTACTGATGATAACAATGATCCATTTCATTTGCAATCCCTCAGATAACCAAGCGGCCCATGTTGCAAGACCAAGATAAAGCTGAGAAGTGACAGGTCACATTAACACTTATCGAATGCTAAGCAACTTCCTTCTCTGAAAGAACAGTAGAGCCACGTTGATATTCAATGAGTACCATTAACATCCTGGTGATACCACTCACCAGGAATTTAACTGGATTAATAAAATGAAACAAGAACAGCTGAATCTGCAGGCAATGTAGCCTGAGGCTTAGTTCCAAACACTCCAATCCTTTATAAAAGTTGGGAATAGGATGGAATACTCTCCGCTGGATAAATACAACACACTACAGAAACTTGCACCATTCTCTACTACCTGAAAATTCACAACTGCGTGGCCAGAATCTGCTCTAACACCATCAACAAGTTTGCAGATGATACCACCGCAGTGGGTCATACCTCAAATAATCATGAGTTGGAGCTCAGGAAGGAGACAGAGAGCTTAGTGACATGTATCATGACAAAACCTTTCCCTCAATGTCAACAAAAGAGCTGGTCATTGACTTTAGGATCTGCACATGCTCCTGTCTACATCAATGGTGTTGAAGTTGAGAATTTCAAGTTCCTAGGTGTGAACACATCAATAGTCTGTCCTCCTCCAACCACGATGAGATCACGGCCAAGAAATAAGAAACAGAATTAGGCCATTTGGCCCATCGAGTCTGCTCTGCCATTTTGTCATGGCTGATCCAGTTCCCTCTCAGCCCCAATCTCCTGCCTTCTCCCCGTATCCCTTCATACCCTGACTAATCAAGAATCCATCGACCTCTTCCTTAAATATACCCAATGACTTGGCCTCGACAGCCACCTGCGGTAACAATTTCTACAGATTCACCACTCTCTGACTAAGAAAAAAAAACCTCCTCACCCCTGTTCTAAAAGGATGCCCCTCTACTTCTGAGGCTGTGTCCTCTGGTCTTAGACTGACCCCCCCCCCCACCATAGGAAACATCCTCTCCACTCTGTTGAGGTCTTTCAACATTCGATAGATTTCAATGAGATCCCCCACTCATTCTTCTGAATTTCAGTGACTACACGCCCAGAGCCAACAAACACTTCTCATATG
This sequence comes from Mobula hypostoma, assembly GCF_963921235.1. Taxonomy (NCBI): domain Eukaryota; kingdom Metazoa; phylum Chordata; class Chondrichthyes; order Myliobatiformes; family Myliobatidae; genus Mobula; species Mobula hypostoma. The sequence goes on from NC_086116.1 coordinate 34,620,847, forward strand.
ATAACGCCTTTCAATTCTGGAATAATTTTTGTGAACCTCCTTTGAACCCTCTCCAATGTCAGCATATCCTGTCTTAGATAAGAGGCCCAAAATTGTTCACAATACTCCAAGTGAGGCCTCACTAGTACTTTATAAAGTCTCAACATTACAACCTTTCTTTTATATTCTAGTCCTCTTGAAATGAATGCTAACATCGCATCTGCCTTCCTCATCACTGACTCATTCTGCAAATTAACCTTTAGGGAATCCTACACAAGGACTCCCAAGATTCTTCGTACCTCAGATTATTGAATGTTCTCCCTTTTCAGAAAATAGCCTATGCATTTATTTCTTCTACCAAAGTGCATGACCATACACTTCCCAATACTTGTATTCCACCTGCCACTTCTTTGCCCATTCCCCTAATCTAAGTCCTTCTGCAGCCTCTTTGCTTCCTCAACACTTCCTGTCCCTCCCCCTATCTTCGTATTATCCACAAACTTGGCCACAAAGCCATCAATTCCATCATCTAAATCACTGACATATAATGTGAAAAGCAGTCTGAATATAGAAGCCTCTGGAAAGTCACTAGTCACTGGCAGCCAACCAGAAAAGACTCCTATTCCCACCCTTTGCCTCCTGCCAATGCTTTATTCATGCTAGTATCTTTCCTGTAATATCATGGGCTCTTAATTTGTTAAGCACCTTGTCAAAGGCCATCTAAAAATCCACGTACACAACATAAACTCTTTCTCTTTTGTCTATCCTGCTTGTTATTTCTTCAAAGAATTCCAACAGCTTTGTCAGGCAAGATTTTCCCTTAAGGAAACCTTGCTGACTTTGGCCTATTTAATCTTGTGCCTCCAAGTACCCCGAAACCACACCCTTAACAATCGACTCCAACAACTTTCCAACCACTGAGGTCAGACTAACTGTCTTATCATTTCCTTTCTTCTGCCTCTCTCCCTTCCTGAAGAGTGGAATGACATTTGCAATTTTCCAGTCCTCTAGAACCATGCCAGAATCTATTGATTCTTGAAAGATCATAACTAATGCCTCCACAATCTCTTCAGCTAATTTGGCGTGTAGTTTATCAGTCCAAGTGATTTGTCTATCTTCAGACTTTTCAGTTTCCCAAAAACCTTCTCCCTATTAATGGCAACTTCACACACTGACACTCTCGAACTTCCGGCATACTGCTAGTGTCTTCCGCAGTGATGACTGATGCAAAATACTTATTCAGTTCGTTCGCCATATCCTTGTCCCCTCCATTACTACCTCTCCAGCATAGTTTTACCAACGGTCTGATATCTACTCTCAACTCTCCTTTACTCTTCGTATATCTGAAGAAACTTTTGGTATCCTCTTTAATATTATTGGCTAGCTTACCTTCGTATTTCGTCTATTCCCTCTATATGACCTTTTAGTTACTTCCTGTTGGTTTTTAAAAGCTCCAACTCCTCTACCTTCCCACTAATTTTTGCTCTATTATACGCCCTCTCCTTGGCTTTTATGTTGGCTTGGACTTTTCTTGTCAGCCACAGTTGTATCATTTTGCCATTAGGATACTACTTCTTCTTTGGGATATATCTATCTTCTGTCTTCCATCATCCCTGCTAGCGTCTCCTTCTAATCAACTTTGGCCAGCTCCTCTCTCATGCCTCTGTAATTCCTTTTACTCTACTGTAATACTGACTTTATCCTCGCCCTCTCAAATTGCAGAATAAACTCTACCATATTATGATCACTTACCCTTAAGAGTACTTTTCCCTGAAGTTCTCTAATCAATTCCGGTTCATTGCACAACACCCAATCCAGAATAGCTGATCCCCTAGTGAACTCAACAATGAGCTGCTCTAAAATGCCATCTTGTAGGCATTCTACAAATTCCCCCTTTTGGGATCCACCGCCAATCTGATTTTCCCAATCTACCTGCATATTGAAATCCCCATTGCCCTCTTGACCTGCATTTTCAATCTCCTGTTGTAATTTGTAGCCCACACCTTTGCAACTGTTCAGAGGCCTGTATATAACACCCTTCAGAGTCTTTTTTATCTTTGCAGTTTCCTAACTCTACCCACAAGGATTCTACATCTACCGATCCTACGTCCCCTCTTTCAAAGGACAGGATTTCATCTTTTATCAACACCATCCCCTTGCCTACGCAAGGGGACTGATAGGAAATGATAAAGTAGTGGTAGTTGCGGATGTGGTGTGGTGGGTTAGTGGGTAGTGGGTGGGCAGCAGCCTTACTGCTTGGGGAAAGGAACTGTCTTTGACTGGTGGACTCAACAATGACTTATTGTGATAGAATAACTACAGATCTCCCCACCCCCCTTCTACAAGACTCACCACTCTGGTGTGTAAATACAAAGTTGTTCTTTCACCATCACAGGGCTAATGTCATCAACACAATACAGCATTGACGCTGTAATAACCTTAACAACATGAACTGCAGTAGGTTACGACACCATCAATTAATAACAACTTTTAAGACAATAAACATTTTTTAAAATGACATTAAGTGCATGTACAGGATTGTTTAAAGGGAGATGGGCCAAATGGGTCTGGTTTGGTGGCCATCTTGTTTAGCATTCAGTTATAATCATAAAACACTACAGCACAGAAGCAGACCATTCGCCCCATCTAGTCCATGGCATTATTCTGCCTAGTCCCATCGACCTACACCCCTCCCATCCATGTACTTATCGAAATTTCTCTCAGATGTAGAAACGAACCTGCACTCACAACTGGGTGAAGGGATTCCTCCACGTGATCCCCTTTCATCTTTCATCCTTAACCCATGTCCTCCAGTTCTATTCTTACCCAAACTCACGGTAAAAAGCCTTCACTTTATCCATATCCCTCATAATTTTGTAGACCTCTATGAAATCTCCTCCTCATTCTCCTACACTCTAGGGAATACTCAACCTATTTAACCTTTTCCTGTAACTCGGGTCCTCAAGTCCTGACAACATTCTTGTAAATTTTCTCACAACTCATCTAATTTTATTGATATTTTTCCTGTAGATAGGTGACCAGAACTGGACACAACACTGCAAATTCAGCCTCACCAACATAGTGTACAACTGAGTTACTGGGCCAAAGGCCTGCATTCAATGCTGTATTACTTTGACTCCAATTCAAGGGCATTTCAATTTAAGGATGAACATAAATGGTGCTTCCATCTCCAATAATGGCCTGCAAATTTTCAACCTCTCACTGCTACGTTTGGAAGTTCCCACCTGCTGCAAAACAGCAACAATTATACCAGTGTCCAAGGAGAGTAGTGTGAGCTATCTTAATGACTATCATCCAGTAGCTCTCACATCTACAGCGACAAAATGCTTGAAGAGGTTAGTCATGGCTAGAATCAACTCCTGCCTCATCAGCAAGGACCTGGACTGACTGCAATTTGCCTATCACCACAATAGGTCCACAGCAGATGCAATCTCAGTGGCTCTTTACGTGGCCCGAGATCACCTGCACCTGCACAACACAAACACCTAGATCTGGATGCTGTTTATTGACTATAGTTCAGCTTTTAACACCATCATTCTCACCATTCTGATTGATAAGCTACAGAACCTCGACCTCTGTACCTCCCTCTGCAACTTGATCCTCGATTTCCTAACCGGAAGACCACAATCTGTGCTGATTAGTTATTGTATCTTCTCCTCGCTGATTATCAATTCCGGTGCACCTCAGGGGTGTATGCTTAGCCCACAGTTTGACTTTCTCTGTACCCATGACTGTGTGGCTAGGTATCGCTCAAATACTGTACCATCTAAATTTGCTGATCATACAACTATTGTTGGTAGAATCTCAGATGGAGACAAACAGACGTACAGGAGCAAGATATACCAGCTACTTGAGTGGTGTCACAGCACCAACCTTGCAATCAATGTCAACATGACCAAAGGGCTGATAATGGACTTCAAGAAGGGTAAGACGAGGGAACACACTGAGTCCTCATAGCGGGATCAAAACTGAGCGAGTGAGCAATATCAAGATGTCTGAGGATCTAAGCTTGGACCCAACATATAAATGAAGCTGTAAAGAAGGCAAGACAGTGGCTAAACTTCATTAGAAGCTTGAAGATTTGGTTTGTCACCTAAAATACTCAAAATCTTCCACAGAAGTACCGAGGAGGGCATTCTGACAGGCTGCATCACTGTATGGGGGTGGGGGGGGGTGCTCCACAGGATCAAAAGAAGCTACAAAAAGTCACCTCCATCTTGGGTACTAGGCTCCACAGTATTCAAGACATCTGCAAGGAATGGTGCCTCAGAAGGTAGCATCTATTATTAAACACCCACTTCACCCAGGACATGCCTCTTCTCATTGTTACCGCCGGGGAGCAGCTACAGAAGCCTAAAGGCACACACTCAGCAATTCAGGAACACCTTCTTCCCCTCTGTCATCCAATTCCTAAATGGACATTGAACCCATGAACACTACATCACTTTTCAAAAAAATATTAATTCTGCTTTTGCACTATTTTTAATCTATTTAATATATATATATATATATATATAAAACATAGAAAACCTACAACACAATACAGGCCCTTCGGCCCACAAAGCTGTGCCGAACACATCCCTACCTTAGAAATTATCTAAGGTTATGCACAGCCCTCTACTTTTCTAAGCTCCATATACCTATCCAGGAGACTCTTAAAAGACCCTATCGTATCCACCTCCACCACCGTCGCCGGCAGCCCATTCCATGCACTCACCACTCTGTGTAAAAAAACTTACCCCTGCCATCTCCTCTATACTTAATCTTCCAAGCACCTTAATACTGTGCCCACTCGTGTTAGCCATTTCAGCCCTGGGGAAAAAGCCTCTGACTACCTACACGATCAATGCCTCTCAATATTTTATACACCTCTGTCAGGTCACCTCTCATCCTCTGCCGCTCCAAGGAGAAAAGGCCGAGTTCACTCAACCTATTCTCACAAGGTATGCTCCCCAACCCAGGCAACATCCTTGTAAATCTCCTCTGCATCCTTTCTATAGTTTCCACAACCTTCCTGTAGTGAGGTGACCAGACTGAGCACAGTTATCCAAGAGGGGCCTGACCAGGGTCCTATATAGCTGTAACATTACCTCCCGGCTCTTAAACTCAATCCCACGGATATGAAGGCAAACGCACCGTATGCCTTCGTAACCAGTCAACCTGCGCAGCAGCTTCCAGTGTTGTATAGACTTAGACTCCAAGATCCTTCTATCCTCCACACTGCCAAGAGTCTTACCATAAATACTATATTCTGCCATCACATTTGACCGACCAAAATGAACCACCTCAAACTTATCTGGGTTGAACTCCATCTGCCACTTCTCAGCCCTTCTTTGCATCCTATCAATGTCCCACTGTAACCTCTGACAGCTCTCCACACTATCCACAACACCTCCAACATTTGTGTCATCAGCAAATGTACTAACTCATCCCTCCACTTCTTTATCCAGGTCATTTATAAATATCACGAAGAGTACAGGTCCCAGAACAGATCCCTGAGGCACACCACTGGTCACCGACCTCCAGGCAGAATATGACCCGTCTACAACCACTCTTTGTCTTCTGTGAGCAAGCCAATTCTGGATCCACAAAGCAAGGTCCCCTTTCTCAATAAGCTTTGCATGGGGTACCTTAGCAAATGCCTTGCTGAAATCCACATACACTGCATCTACTGCTCTACCTTCATCAACGTGTTTAGTCACATCCTCAAAAAATTTAATCAGGCTCGTAAGATACGACCTGCCTTTGCCAAAGCCATGCTGACTATTTCTAATCATATTATGCCTCTCCAAATGTTCATAAATCCTGCCTCTCAGGATTTTTTCCATCAACTTACAAACAACTGAAGTAAGACTCACTGGTCTATAATTTCCTGGGCTATATCTACTCCCTTTCTTGAATAAGGGAACAACATCCACAATCCTCCAATCCTCCGGTACCTCTCCCATCCCCATTGATGACGCAAAGATCATTGCCAGAGGCTCAGCAATCTCCTCCCTCGCCTCCCACAGTAGCCTGGGGTACATCTCATCTGGTCCCAGAGACTTATCCAATTTGATGCTTTCCAAAAGCTCCAGCACATCCTCTTTCTTAATATCTATATGCTCAAGCTTTTTGCCAAGATCCTTTTCCGTAGTGAATACTGAAGCAAAGTATTCGCTAAGTACCTCAGCTATTTCCTCCAGTTCCACACACACTTTTCCACTGACACACTTGATTAGTTCTATTCTCTCACGTCTTATCCTCTTGCTTTTCACATACTTGTAGAATGCCTTTGGATTTTCCTTAATCCTGCTCATCAAGGCCTTCTCATGGCCCCTTCTGGCTCTCCTAATTTCATTCTTAAGCTCCTTCCTACTAGCCTTATAATCTTTTAGATCTCTATCATTACCTAGTTTTTTGAACCTTTTGTAAGCTTTTCTTTTCTTCTTGTCCAGATTTTCAGCAGCCTTTTTACACCACGGTTCCTGTACCCTACCATCCTTTCCGTCTCATTGGAATGTACCTATGCAGAAGGCCACGCAAATATCCCCTGAACATTTGCCACATTTTCTGCCATATATTTCCCAGAGAACATCTGTTCCCAATTTATGCTTCCAAGTTCCTGCCTGTTAGTCTCATATTTCCCTTTACTCCAATTAAGCATTTTCCTAACTTGTCTGTTCCTATCCCTCTCCAATGCTCTGGTAAAGGAGATAGAATTGAGATCACTATCTTCAAAATGCTTTCCCATTGAGGGACCTGACACCTGACCAGGTTCATTTCCCAACACCAGATCAAGTACAGCCTCTCCTCTTATAGGCTTATCTACATATTGTGTCAAGAAATCTTCCTGAACACACCTAATAAATTCCACCCCATCTAAACCCCTTGCTCTAGGGAGATGCCAATCAATATTTGGAAAATAAAAATCTCCCACCACGCCAACCCTGTTATTATTACACCTTTCCAGAATCTGTCTCCCTATCTGCTCCTCTGTCCCTGTTACTATTGGGTGGTCTATAAAAAACACCCAGTAGAGTTATTGACTCCTTCCTGTTTCTAACTTCCACCCACAGAGACTCAGTAGACAATCTCTCCATGACTTCCTCCTTTTCTGCAGCCATGACACTATCTCTCAGCAGCAGTGCCACACCCCCACCTCTTTTGCCTCCCTCCCTGTCCTTTCTGAAACATCTAAAGCCTGGCACACTCAGGAACCATTCCTGCCCCTGAGCCATCCATGTCTCTGTAATGGCCACAATATCATAGATCCAAGTACTGATCCACGTTCTTAGCTGATCTGCTTTGTTCATGATGCTTCTTGCATTAAAATGGACACATTTCAAACCATCGGTCTGAGCGCATCCCTTCTCTATCAACTGCCTATCCTCCCTCTCGCACTGTCTCCAAGCTTTCTCTATTTGTGAGCCCACAGTCCCTTCCTCCGTCTCTTCAGTTCAGTTCCTTCCCCCAGCAATTCTAGTTTAAACTCTCCCCAATAGCCTTAGCAAATCTCCCTGCCAGGATATTGGTCCCCCTCAGATTCAAGTGCAACCCGTCCTTTTTGTACAGGTCACACCTGCCCCAAAAGAGGTCCCAATGATCCAGAAATCTGAATCCCTGCCCCCTGCTCCAATCCCTCAGCCACACATTTATCCTCCACCTCACTCTATTCCTATACTCACTGTTGCGTGGCACAGACAATAATCCCGAGATTACTCCCTTTGAGGTCCTGCTTCTCAACTTCCTTCCTAACTCCCTGTAGTCTGTTTTCAGGACCTCCTCCCTTTTCCTACATATGTCATTGGTACCAATATGTACCACGACCTCTAGCTGTTCACCTTCCCACTTCAGGATATTGTGGACATCCCGGACCCTGGCACCTAGGAGGCAAACTACCATCTGTGTTTCTTTCCTGCGTTGACAGAATCGCCTGTCTGACCCCCTAACTATACAGTCCCCTATCACTGCTGCCTTCTTCCTTTCTCTACCCTTCTGAGCCACAGGGCCAGACACAGTGCCAGAGGTGTGGCCACTGTTGCATCCCCCGCCCCCCAAAATGCTCAAGCAGGAGTACTTATTGTTAAGAGGACGTGTGGACCAGGGAGTCGCGCGAGTCCAACTTCCAGTAATTCCCTCTCCCTCCCTTCCCCATCCCAGTTTCACTCTGCCCCCTCCTCCAGCTGCCTATCACCTCCCTCATGGTTCCGCCTCCTTCTACTACCCATTGTGCTTTCCTCTATTCCTTCTTCACCTTTCCTGCCTACCACCTCCCTGCTTCCCCTCCTTCACCCCTTTGTCTTTCCCCTTACTGGTTTTTCACCTGGAAGCTACCAGCCTTCTCCTTCCCACCCTCCCCCCACATTCTTTATAGGGCCCCTGCCCCCTCCCTCTTCAGTCCTGATGAAGGGTCTCGGCCCGAAACGTTGACTGTTCGTTTCCACGGATGCTGCCCGACCTGCTGAGTTCCTCCAGCATGTTGTGTGTATTGTTCAGGGGGACAGCCAAAGGGGTACTCTCTAGTATCTGCTTCTTGCCCTTCCCTCTCCTGACTGTTATCCACTTATCTGCCTCCCGAGGCCCCGGTGTGACTACCTGCCTATAGCTCCTTTCTATCACCTCTTTACTTTCCCTGATCAGCCGAAGGTCATCGAGCTGCAGCTCCAGTTCCTTAACACGGTCCCTAAGGGTCGGTCTCAGCGTGCACAGTTGGTCCCAGAGAGCATGTTGGTGTGCACAGTCGGTCCGAGTGTGACCGACTGACGCACCTGACACAGATGTGGCCTTCCAGGAGTCTGGGAGTCTCCCGCACTTCCCACATCTGACACCCAGTACAGAACACCGGCCTCACAGACACACTTCCTGCCTCTATTCTTCACAGATAACCTACCTGGCCTCGACCTGTTATCACCGAAGCCCCATTGAACCAAAGCCCTCCTACTCTGTCTCCCTCTACTCAGTCGCCCGCTCTATAATGCTGTTTCCTTTTAAAGTTTGCGCCAGTCTAACTCGCTGACATCCACACGCTCGTGCAGTCGTCCCTCGATCACACCACTGAAGAAAAACCTGTCTCCTTTTAGACTCTTCGCACCGGTCTACCTCACTGACATCCACACACTTGCGCAGTCGTCCCTTGATATAAATACTTAATGCAATTGATTTACTTTTATTCTCTATAGTATCATTGTACTGCTGTTGCTAAGTTAACAAAATTCACGACATATTCCGGTGATATTAAACCTGATTCTGATTCAAATCACTAAAAACACAGGTTGCATGGGGCTAATTTAATGGTGAAGGCTGTAAGTATGCATCACGTGTGAGTGATGGCCTCACTCTGGGCAGGCATAAGAAACTGTGGTTTGCACTATGTTCATTTCACTGTGAAGTGTTATATGCTCCAGTCATAAACAGGTCATGCGATGAACTTGAGATAAGAAGTCCTGTCCAGAGCGGTGAAATGCAGGAAACAGAGTTAACTCTTTCCTCAGTCACTGAGAATTGTGCAGTGGAACTTTGTCTCGGAGTCAAGACCTCCAGTGAAATGGTGATTCATCCTTCAGTGTAGCGGTTAGCATAGTGCTTTACAGCGGCAGTGATAACAATGGGGTTCCATTCCCGCTGCCACTTCAACGTTCACCCCGTGACCACATGGGTTTCCTCCGGGTGCTCCGGATACCTTCCATATTTCCATGCAGTATGGGCTAGGGTTAGTCAGCTATTGGCGCCAGAAGCATGGCGACACTTGGGGCTGCCCCAGCACACAATCCTCAGACTGTGTTGATGATGATGCAAACGGCCCTTTTCACTGTATGTTTCAATGCACATGTGACAAATAAAGCTAAGCTTCATCTAAATCAGAGATGGAGTGAATGCGTTACTCTATCTTCTGTACTGTTTTACCTTTTGTTATTGACCAAGCCAAGCCAACTGTTCACTGAACCAATCTTGCAGTCTGAGTCTTAGTGGGTTGCAGGTATCGGGTTAAAGTTCCAATCAGTGCTTTGAGATTCAAGGTGATGCTTCAGTCCATACTCAGTCAGTACTATCATCAGCACCATCTCTGGAGCGAGACATTAAATTAAAGATTAAAAGGTTAGCTTTATTTGTCACATGTACATCAAATCAAGGAGTGGTGCCTCAGAAAGGCGGCGTCCATTATTAAGGACCCCCATCACCCAGGGCATGTCCTCTTCTCATTGTTACCATCAGGAAGGAGATACAGGAGCCTGAAGGCACACACTCAGCGAGGCAGGAACAACTTCTTCCCCTCTGCCATCCAATTCCTAAATGGACATTCAGCCTATGAACATCAAATGTCAATATGCCTGTTCCGTTTTGTTTGTTGTTTTTTGTGCTGGAGCAGGGCTCTGGGGGTTGTTGTGCCCATTCTGTTTTTGTTCTTTTTTTGTGTGGGGGGAGGGATTTAGGGGTTCATGTTCCTGTTTTGTTTTTGTTTGTTTATTTGTGTGGGGATGGGGGATCAGGGTTGATGATCATGCTACCTTTCTTCCCTTTTCGTTCTTGTTTTCCGGAGAAGAACCTTTGAAAACACACTGAAATGCGTTGTTTGTGTCAACGAACAACACAGTCCGAGGATGTGCTGGGGGCAGCCTGTAACTGTCGCTGCGCATCTGGCACCAACATAGCACGTTCAGAACTCATTGATGCTAACCTGTATGTGTTTGGAATGTGGGTGGAAACTGGAGCACGAGGTCATGGCGAAAACATACAAACTTCTTACAGGCAGTGGTAGGAAAGGGCTCTGGTCTCTCTGCGTGCACAGTAAGATAATGTGGCATTATTTTGAAGAGGAATTATCCTGATGTCCTGAATCAGGGCAAATCAGCTTTCAGATGGTTACCACGTTCTTATTACATTGCTGCTGCTGAGGTTTGCTGTGTTCCAATGAAATTTTGCATCTGCTGCACCGGTGACTTCAAAAGCAGCTCACCAATGGCAACTACAGTTTGGAAAAGCCTGATACTATAAAGAGACTGTATCATAGTCTCAGGGACTGTTTGCCCCTCTTCCGTCAGGGAGGCGGCTACGTAGCATCCATGCCAGGACAACCAGACTCAAAAAGTTACTTTCCCCAAGCAGTAAGACTGATCAACACCTCCACCCACTAACCAACTCCTCCACACCCCCAACCACGCTATCTTAATCTTTGTGCTGTGTCAGATCTAGAGTAACAACAGCTTTGTTCCCCTTTACACTTGTGTACTGAAAATGACATCTTGAATCTTGAAATCTGTATTTGCTTTCAAGGAAGTGTGTACAGGTGATGGTATTCTACATGCCCGGAAGCTGCTGACCAGAAATTTGACGGAAGCCCGAGGCTCGAAGGTCAAACCCATGATCGATGAGTCCTTGGGCTGATAGCCAGAGGGTGGCAAAATCCAGAGGGCACAGCCAAAGGTCAAGGTCCAGTTTTAGAAACTGCAAAAGGGTGCACTTGTACTGAAGGGTGGTCGCTTGTGTCTTGATAATAATATGAATCTGCTACCTCCTTTGCCAAGCCCAAGCTGATAATGGATTTTCCAATGAAGACTGCATTCTTAAGCTGAAACCCATTCGTTGACTGATGGCAGGTGCTGGGAGCAGACTCAAGAGTAGAATCACGAAGAGATGCAGTAAATGGCGACAAAAGGAGGGAGAAAGAGGAGGCCATTCCCCAATAGAAGCTGTTCCACCACTCGATTGAAGCTGCTGAACTGTGCCACAATTTCACAAAATCTGGCAGACCTTCTTTAAACTTCCCCCCTCACCTTAAACCTATGCCCTCTCGCATTTGCGAAAAGGACTCTGTCCATCTACCCTATCTGTGCCTTTCATAATTCTGTAAACTTATTCAGCCTTTGATGCTCTGGAGAAAACAATCCCTCTCTTCAAGTTCTGATAAAGCATTACCAACCTGCAACATTAGCATCACGGCTCAGTACGGCAACTGCTCTGCACGACGGCAAAAAATCTGCAGAGCTGTTGACACAGCTCAGGATGTCACGGAACCAGCCTCTCCTCCACGGACTCTGTCTACACTTCTCACTGCTTCGGTAAAGCAGCTAGGATAATCAAAGGTCTCACCCACCCTGGACATTCTCTCATCTACACAGCTGTTATCAGACTATTGAACAATTCCCTAGTATGATAAGATGGACTCTTGACCTCACAATCAACCTCATTATCACCTTGCACCTTATTATCTGCCTGCACTGCACTTTCTCGGAAACTGTTACACTTTATTCTGCATCCTGCTATTATTTTACCTCGTTCTACCTCAGTGCACGGTGTAATGATCTGATCCGTATGAACAGTAGGCAAGACAAGCTTTTCACTGTATATCAGTAGATGTGACAATAATAAACCAATTCCAATATTAACTCTCTCCACAGATGCTGCCTGACCTGCTGAGTGATTCCAGCATTTTCTGTTTTCAGTACCCAAACCAAAGGGTCCACTTGATCCCATTACATACTAGGGTCAAATAAGGCTGTGACATTTTATCAACCCAATTCTTAACTCCTTCAAGCTCTAATGTTCAAAGTAAAAGTTATTATGAGTATATACATGTCACCACATACAACCCTGAGATTCTTAATTCTGCATGCATACTTAGCTCCCTGCAAGTAAACTACAGGTTGGCTTACAGTGAAAATACTGCTGATCCCTGTGTAGTCACAGGCTGAACCATGTTTCATAGAAACATAGAAAATAGGTGCAGGAGTAGGCCATTCGGCCCTTCGAGCCTGTACCACCATTTATTATGATCATGGCTGATCATCCAACTCAGAACCCCGCCCCAGCCTTCCCTCCATACCCCCTGATCCCCGTAGCCACAAGGGCCATATCTCACTCCCTCTTAAATATAGCCAATGAACTGGCCTCAACTGTTTCCTGTGGCAGAGAATTCCACAGATTCACCATTCTCTGTGTGAAGAAGTTTTTCCTAATCTCGGTCCTAAAAGGCTTCCCCTTTATCCTCAAACTGTGACCCCTTGTTCTGGACTTCCCCAACATCGGGAACAATCTTCCTGCATCTGGCCTGTCCAATCCCTTTAGGATTTTATACGTTTCAATCAGATCCCCCCTCAATCTTCTAAATTCCAACGAGTACAAGCCCAGTTCATCCAGTCTTTCTTCATATGAAAGTCCTGCCATCCCAGGAATCAATCTGGTCCACACAGCAAGAGGATTCAACTTAAAATAAGCAGAGACACCAAACTCTTCTACCAACATTTCTCGGAACAGTGTTCCTCAACAAACAGAATATTCTGATTGGTTGCATCACTGTCTAGTGTGGAGATGCCAGTGCACAGGGTCAAGAGAGGCTGAGAGGGTTGTAGACTGAGCCAACTCATGAACACAACATTTCCCACCATTGAGGGCATCTTCAAAACATAGAACAGTAAAGCACAGGAACAGGCCCTTCGACCCACGATGCTGTGCCAAATCAATTCAATTAGTAATCTAACGGCCAACTAAACTAATGCTTTCTGCCTACACAATGTCCATTCCCTGCACATTCAGGTGCCTATCCAAACATCTCAAACACCCGTTATTGTGTCTGCCTCTCCCACCCGTTATTGTATCTGCCTCTCTACCACCACCTTTCTCCCCGATTATCATTCCCAAAGGGGGAAGAAAACTCCCCTGCATGAAGGATAAACTACATTGTCTATTGAGTCTAGGGTTACAGCTACAGTCTTATCCTGATGGTCAGGGCTTCTCAAGATAAAAAGAAAATGTCAAAAACAGCACCTGTGGAAAAGAGAAAAAGAATTAAAGCTTCATGATCAAAGACTCTTCTGTCAGATTTGGAAACACAGATAACCACAGTAGTCTATATAGAGAACCATGGTGTGAAGAATGAATATGCCAAAGTGAATAGGTGAGATAGGGTAACACCAGGGTTATTGAGGAGATGAGAAGACCAGGTGAGTGTGTTATTAGGGGCAGTTAGAAGATAACTGAGCATCCATTAAGTGTTGCTAAGAGGAGCGGTGTGGGACGTCCCCAGGTCAGATTGTACAACAGAGAGACAAACCGAGACTCCAGATACTTCAGGTGTGGTCTCACCAAGGCCTTGTACTGCAGTTGTACAAGGCCTTGGTGAGACCACACCTGGAGTATTGTGTGCAGTTTTGGTCCCCCTAATCTGAGGAAAGACATTCTTGCCATAGAGGGAGTACAAAGAAGGTTCATCAGATTGGTTCCTAGGATGGCAGGACTTTCATATGAAGAAAGACTGGATCGACTAGGCTTATACTCACTGGAATTTGGAAGATTGAGGGGGGATCTTATTGAAACATATAAAATTCTAAAGGGATTGGACAGGCTAGATGCAGGAAGATTGTTCCCGATGTTGGAGAAGTCCAGAACGAGGGGTCACAGTTTAAGGATAAAGGGGAAGCCTTTTAGGACTGAGATGAGGAAAAACTTCTTCACACAGAGAGTGGTGAATCTGTGGAATTCTCTGCCACAGGAAACAGTTGAGGCCAGTTCACTGGCTATATTTAAGAGGGAATTAGATATGGCCCTTGTGACTAAAGGGATCAGGGGGTTATGGAGAGAAAACAGGTACAGGGTTCTGAGTTGGATGATCAGCCACGATCATACTGAATGGCGATGCTGGCTCGAAGGGCCGAATGGCCTACTCCTGCACCTATTGTACAACAGAGAGACAAACTGAGACGATGTGAACAGCATAACTGACCAGCGGTGTGGGACATTCCCAGGTCAGGTCGTACAACAGAGAGACAAACCGAGACGATGTGAACAGCAGAACTGACCAGCGGTGTGGGACGTCCCTAGGTCAGATTACACAAGAGAGATAAACCAAGACGATATAAACAGCAGAAATGGCCAGTCTGAATCAGAGAGACAAAATCAGTCGGACAAAACCAATTGCAGAGTTCTGAAGGCAGCCCAGTCCACCACATAAACCAGGGGTTCCCAATCGCTTCTATGCCATGGACCATTACCATTAACTGAGGGCTCTGTGGGCCCCAGGTTGGGAACCCTTACATAAGCCAACCTCTCCTCCATTGACACTTGACCAGACCTCTCATACGTTAAAGATGAACCCTGATCTCGCAGTCTACCTTGTTGTAGTCCCTGCACTGCACTTTCTCAGTAGAGCTATATTCTGCATTGTTTTTACTATATTGATGTAATTACACATGGAATGATGCCTGGATGACAGGTAAAACAAAAGCTTTTCACTGTATCTCGGTACACATAACAAACCAATACCTCTACAGTTCCCCTATCCTCTGATGTTGTCTCATCTGCTGAATATTTCCAGAATGTTAATCTTACTTCAGATTTTCAGCTTCTGTAGTACCTTTTATTTTCAATCAGTGCATCTAAGATTTGGAAGATTGTGGATAGTAACTGCCTCTATTTCCTTTAATAACGCAGAAGGCGTGTTTGCTTGTTTTAAATGTGCTGTGTATATTTTGAAACTTGGCCCCAGAGGAACACTGTTTAGTTCCACTCTATTCATGCGTGGTTGAGTGATAATTAAACTTGATTTGATTTTGATCAGCACTGAGCGATTTACCCAAACAGCTACTCTTCATCAATTCCTCAGCTCCCTGGTTTTATATTTATTTAGAGATACAGCACAGTAACCGGCTCTACCGGCACAACGAGCTTGCACTGCCCGATTACACCCACGTGACCCGGTAACCTACTAACCCTATGTCTTTGTTATGTAGGAGGAAACTGGAGCACCCAGAGGAAATCCACAGGGAGAACATACAAACTCCTTACAGACAGCACTGGGAATTGAACACAGGGTTGCTGGTACACTAACCGCTAGGTTATTGTGCTGCACTATATCATCCTTCAGTGAGACTCTGGCAGCACCTTTTCTGTCAGTAAAGGCTGATTACCAGTTTCCTTTTGATGTACTGATGTACCAATCGCTGAACGGACTCTGCAGCCATGGCCTGCAACCATCGGCGTCACCTCAGTGCTGAACTGGCCCCGTGACTCGGCCTGCAGCTGTCCAGCTCCTGGACTGTATCACTTGCCTCAGCGGTGAACTGGCTCTGTGACTATGGCCTACAGCTATCGGGCTCCTGCTTTTACAATGAACATAGAACATCAGAGCACAGTACAGGCCCTTCGGCCCACAATATTGTTCTGACCTTTAGTCTAATCCAAAATCAATCTAGCCCTTCCCTCCCACATAATCCTCCATTATTCTTTCATCCACGTGCCTATCTAAGAGTCTCTCAAATCTCCCTAATGTATCTGCCTTTACCACCACCCCTGGCACACAACCACTACACTCAGTGTAAAAATTCCTACCTCTGACATCCCTCCTACACTTCCCTCCAATCACCTTAAAGTTATACCCCCGGTATTGGCATTTCCATCCGCAGATACAAATCTCCAGCTGTTCACTCTTCTCGTCTCGCACACCTCTATCGTCACCTCTCACCCTCCTTTACTCCAAAGAGACAGAAAAAACCCTTGCTCACCGTTAATGAGGGCATGGCTGAGCTCCTGAATGAATTCAAAGTTTAACGCACATTTACTATCAAAGTACGTAATACTACCTTGAGATTCATCTTCTTTCATGCAGTCACAAAACTCTAACTAGAGTTTTATAGAGCCGGAACATTACCTCACGGCTCCTTGGACTCAAGCCCAGACTAATGAAGGCCAACACACTGTACGCTTTCTCAATCACCTATCAACTTGCACGGCGACTTTGAGAGATCTGTGGACATGGACCCCAAGATCCCTCTGTTCCTCCACATGCTACGAATCCTGCCATTAACCCTGTATTCTGCCTTCAAATTCGACTTTCCGACGTGAATCCCTTCACACTTTTAATTCAGATTTCTGCGCGTTTGATGTACAGTGCATCACATGCTTCTGCTGCCATCTACTGGCAAAGATGGTTATAACAGAGAGTTCTTGTGCCATTTTGTCCCAGTCATCTTCGGTTAGTTACAACTGTACAGAATATACTGGAGTCACACAGCAGGGAGGAAGCCTTACTTGCCTATGCCTATTTGAGCTAGTCCCATTTAGATTATCGCTCTGAAAATAGACTTTCTGGATGTACTAGCCCTAACCTAGATATATGTGCACTGTAAACAACAGGAATTCGGCAGATGCTGGAAATTCAAGCAACACACATCAAAGTTGCTGGTGAACGCAGCAGGCCAGGCAGCATCTCTAAGAAGAGGTGCAGTCGACGTTTCAGGCCGAGACCCTTCGTCAGGACTAACTGAAGGAAGAGTGAGTAAGGGATTTGAAAGTTGGAGGGGGAGGGGGAGATGCAAAATGATAGGAGAAGACAGGAGGGGGAGGGATGGAGCCAAGAGCTGGACAGGTGATAGGCAAAAGGGATAAGAGAGGATCATGGGACAGGAGGTCTGGGAAGAAAGACGGGGGGGGGTGACCCAGAGGATGGGCAAGAGGTATATTCAGAGGGACAGAGGGAGAAAAAGGAGAGTGAGAGAAAGAATGTGTGCATAAAAATGAGTAACAGATGGGGTACGAGGGGGAGGTGGGGCCTAGCGGAAGTTAGAGAAGTCAATGTTCATGCCATCAGGTTGGAGGCTATCCAGACGGAATATAAGGTGTTGTTCCTCCAACCTGAGTGTGGCTTCATCTTTACAGTAGAGGAGGCCGTGGATAGACATGTCAGAATGGGAATGGGATGTGGAATTAAAATGTGTGGCCACTGGGAGGTCCTGCTTTCTCTGGCGGACAGAGCGTAGATGTTCAGCAAAGCCGTCTCCCAGTCTGCGTCGGGTCTCGCCAATATATAAGAGGCCACATCGGGAGCATCGGACACAGTATATCACCCCAGTCGACTCACAGGTGAAGTGTTGCCTCACCTGGAAGGACTGTTTGGGGCCCTGAATGGTGGTAAGGGAGGAAGTGTAAGGGCATGTGTAGCACTTGTTCCACTTACACGGATAAGTGCCAGGAGGGAGATCAGTGGGGAGGGATGGGAGGGACGAATGGACAAGGGAGTTGCGTAGGGAGCAATCCCTGTGGAATGCAGAGAGAGGGGGGGAGGGAAAGATGTGCTTAGTGGTGGGATCCTGTTGGAGGTGGCAGAAGTTACTGAGAATAATATGTTGGACCCGGAGGTTGGTGGGGTGGTAGGTGAGGACCAGGGGAACCCTATTCCTAGTGGGGTGGTGGGAGGATGGAGTGAGAGCAGATGTACGTGAAATGGGGGAGATGCGTTTAAGAGCAGAGTTGATAGTGGAGGAAGGGAAGCCCCTTTCTTTAAAAAAGGAAGACATCTCCCTCATCCTAGAATGAAAAGCCTCATCCTGAGAACAGATGCGGCGGAGACGGAGGAATTGCGAGAAGGGGATGGCGTTTTTGCAAGAGACAGGGTGAGAAGAGGAATAGTCCAGATAGCTGTGAGAGTCAGTAGGCTTATAGTAGACATCAGTGGATAAGCTGTCTCCAGAGACAGAGACAGAAAGATCTAGAAACGGGAGGGAGGTGTCGGAAATGGACCAGGTAAACTTGAGAGCAGGGTGAAAGTTGGAGGCAAAGTTAATAAAGTCAACGAGTTCTGCATGCGTGCAGGAAGCAGCGCCAATACAGTCGTCGATGTAGCGAAGGAAAAGTGGGGGACTTTTCCCCCATATGTGCACTGTAGCAATTTTATGCATTGCACCATACTGCTGCCATAAAAAAAACAAACTTCATGACATAAGTGAGTGATGATAAACCTGATTCTGATGTGGGTCTCTATTGTCGACTGAGAGTGGGAAGGAGGTACGGAGAGGGGAATCATGGTTGGGGAAAGGGGAAGGGAGAGGGGGAGGGAGCGGGAAGCACCAGAGACATTCTATAATGATCAATAAACTAATTGTTTGGAATCAAATGACCTTGCCTGGTGTCTCAGGGATGGATGTGCCTGCATCCACGCCACCCCCTGCCGTTGGCACTCCCTCTCTGCCACCTGTCCCACACCCCTCCCGTGGCGCTCCACCCTTGCCATTCCTGAAATAATTTGCTCCCGCCAGATTTACAAACTTGCTCTCCATTCCACGTTGACAAATACAGTACAGCCGTGGTCATAGAAAAGTACAGCACAGAAACAGGCCCTTTGGCCCATCTAGTCCATGTCAAACCATTCAAACTGCCTACTCCCATTGATCTGCATCAAGATCAGAGTCCTCCATACCCCTACCATTCATGTATCTAAACAAATTTTTCTTAAACATTGAACTCAAATTTGCATGCACAACTTGTGCTGGCAGATCGTTCCACTCTCTCACCACCCTCTGAGTGAAGAAGTTTCCCATGTTCCCCCTTTACCCATGACCTCTGGTTGTAGTCCCACCTAACCTCAGTGGAAAAAGCCTGCTTGCATTAACCCTATCTATACCCCTCAATCTTGTATACCTCTATCAAATCTTCTCTCAATCGTCTATGTTCTAAAGAATACAATTCTAACCGATTTAACCTTTCCTTATAACTCAGGTCCTTCTCTGCACTCTTTCAACCTTGTTTACATCTTTCCTGGAGATAGGTGACCAAAGCTGCCACAATATTACGTTGAATAAGACACTGGTGAGGTCTAATTTAGAGTATTGTGGCAGCTTTGGTCACCTATCTACAGGAAAGATGTAAACAAGGTTGAAAGATGCAGAGAAGGACCTGAATTATAAGGAAAGGTTAAATAGGTTAGAACTGTATTTTGGCCTACGTGCCAAAAGCTTTCTTTACGACCCTATCTACCTGTAATGCTACTTTCAATGAATTATGGACCTGTAATTCCCAGATCCCTTTATTCCACCACGCTCCTCAGTGCCCTACTGTTCACTGTAAGACCTAACCTGGTTGGTCCTACTGAAGCAAAAACACACACTTATCTGCATTAAATTCCACCTGCCATTTTTCAGCCCATTTTTCCAGCTGATGCAGATTCCTCCCCAAGCCATGATAGCCTTCTTCACTGTCCACTACACCCCCAATCTTGGTATCATCTGCAAATTTGCTGATCCAGTTAACCACATTATCATCCAGACCATTAATATAGATTGACAAACAACAGACCCAGCACTGATCTTGCAGCAGTCCACTAGTAACAGGCCTCCCGTCAGAGAGGCAACTATCTACTACCACTCTCTGGTTTCTCCCACAAAGCCAATGTCTAATCCAATTTACTACCTCATCTGAATACCGAGCAACTGAACCTTCTTGACCAACTTCCCTTGTGGGACCTTGTCAAATGCCTTGCTAAAGCCCATGTAGACAACATCCACTGCCTTGCCTTCATCAACTTTCTTGGTATCTTCCTCAAAAAACTCTATAAGATTGGTTAGACACAACCTACCATGCACGAAGCCATGTTAACTATCCTTAACCAAACACTCATATATCCACTCTCTTAGATTACCTTCCAATAACTTTCCCACTACTGACATCAGGCTCACCAGCCTATAATTTCTTGGCTTATTTTTAGCACTTTTCTTAAACAGCGGAACATCAGATATCCTTCAATCCTCCGGAACCTCACCCGTCGCTAAGGATGAGTTAAATATCAGAATCAGGTTTAATATCACTGGCATATGTCCTGAAATTTGTTAACTTAGCGACAGTGGTACAATGCAGTACATGATAATACAGAAAAAACAAAAAAGTATATATATGTATGCAAAATAGTTAAATTAAAAATAGTGCAAAAACATAAATAATAGAAGTGAGGTAGTGTTTATGGGTTCCATGTCCATTTGGTAATCAGATGGCAGAGGGGAAGAAACTCTTTGCCAAGGGCTCTGCAATTTCTGTACTTGCCTCACACAGGGTCCGAGGGAACAGGCCCTGGGGATTTAACCACCCTAATTTGCCTCAAGACAGCAAACACCTCCTCCTCTGTAAACTGTATAGTGTCCATGAGATCGAAGCTGCTTTGCCTTATTTCTATAGACTCTGTGTCCATCTACTGAGTAAATACAGATGCAAAGCATAATCCATTGAGGCTCTTCCCCGTCTCTTTTGACTCCATACATGGGTTACTGTTCTGATCTACGGGGGGGGGAGGGGGGTGAAATAAAGAGATAGTAAGTTGATGGGTTAAAGATTAAAGGGCTGAAAAGGTTGAGTCCGATAAGGAGGGTGGAAGACCTTTGAGAAAAGGGAAGGGGGAGGAGCACTGGGGGGGGGTGATGGGCACATAAGGAAAAAAGGAAAAAGGTGTGAGAGAGAGAGAAACTGGAATAGGGGATGGCGAAGGGAAGGGAAGGTACCGGAAGTTTGAGAAATCAATATTCATGCCACCAGGTTCGAGGCTACCCAGATGGAATATAAGGCGTTTCTCCTCCAACCTGAGCGTAGTCTCATCGTGGCAGTAGAGGAGGCCATGGGCTGACATGTTGGAATGGGAAGTAGAATTACAGTGGGTGGCCACCGGGAGATTCCGCTTTTCCTGGCAGATGGAGTGTAGGTGCTCAGTGAAGTGGTCTCCCAATCTACATTGGGTCTCACCGATATACAGGAGGCCACACTGGGAGCACCAGATACCATAGATGACCCCAACAGACTCATAGGTGAAGTGGTGCCTCACCTGGAAGGACTGTTTGGGGCCCTGAATGGTAGTGAGGGAGTGAGGGAGATCAATGGTGAGTGGATAAGGGAATCCTTTAAGGAGTGTTCCCTGCAGAAAGTGGGGAGAGGGAAAGATGTGCTTGGTGGTGGGATCCCATTGGAAATGGCACAAGTTACAGAGAATTATGTGCTTGACATGGAGGATAATGGGGCGGTACACGAGGACAAGAGGAACCCTAACTCTGGTGTGGCAGTGGCAGGATAGGGTGAGGGCAACATGTGCAAACCTTTTGTGTGGGAGGAGCTGAAGAAGAAATTTTTTGAGAGTGAGGACAAGTTCTGCCAGACAGAGGAGAGTGGTGGTGGAAGGGAACTGGTTAGGTCTGTACTCAAGAAAGAAGCAGAGAGCTGTAAGACCTTCCTGATGGGGGCTGGAGGTATATAGAGACTGGACATCCATTGTGAAAATGAGACAATTGGGGCCAGGGATCTTGAAGTATCATTGAAAAGAGCGTGTGAAGTGTCACAGATGTAAGTAGGAAGGGACTGAACCAGGAGGATAAAACAGAGTCGAGACATGCAGATACAAGTTCGGTGGGCCAGGAACAAGCAGAAGCGGGTCTACTTAGATGGTCAGGTTTATGGATCTTGAGTAGGAGGTAGAAACAGGAAGTGTGGGGGAGGGGAACTATGATGTTGCTGGCAGTGGATGAGGTTGGTGATGGTGTGGGAGACAATGGCCTGGTGTTCCTCAGTACAGTCCTGTTCGAGGGGTAAGAGGGGGTGTCTGAGAGTTGTTACCTGGCCTCAGCAAGCTGGAGGTCAGTCCACCAGACTACTACAGCACCCTCCCCCCCCATCCTTATCTGCGGGTTTGATAGTGAGGTTAGGATTAGTGCAGAGTGGAGAGGAGCCCATTCGGAAGGTGGGAGGGTTGAATTGGAGAGGGTAACGGTAAAGTCAAGACAGTTGATGGCTTATTGGCAGTTGACACTGAAAAGATCCAGAGCAGGCAGAAGACTAGAGTGGGTGTCCAGGAAGAGGAGGAGGGCTGAAGGCGGGAGAAGGAGTCATCAGTGCAGGCTGGAGAGCCCTTACTAAAGAAGTAGGCACAGAGAGAGAGGCAGCAGAAGAGGAGCTCAGCATCATGGCGGGTGTGGAACTCTGAGCTGTGGGCACAGGGGGAACAAAGGTAAGGCCCTTACTGAGGGCAGAATGTTTTGCCTCAGAGAGGGGAAGGACAGAGGGAATTGTAAAGACCTGGCGCAGATGAGAGCTAGGATCAGATACCTTTTTCCATATTTATTTTGAAACTAATGGCATTATGAACACAAATGCAAAGTTCCCCCACACAAACCTCTGTCACCTCCCCTGTCTCATTCCATAATAGCAGATCAAGTATAGCACACTACCTCGCTGGGACTTCTACGTACTGATTAAGGAAACTTTCCTGAATACATTTGACGAACTCTGTCCCATCTAGTCCTTTTACAGTATGGGAGTCCCAGTCAATATGTGGAAAGTTAAAATCACCTACTATAACAACCTTATGTTTCTTACAACAGTCTGTGACTGTTGGGCGGGCTGCAACGTAGCTCTTTTAATGTGGTCATAACTTTCTTATTCCTCAGTTCCACCCATAAAGCCTCATTAAACGAGTTTTCCGCTCTGTCCTGACTGAGCACTGCCATAACATTTTCCCTGACTAGTAACACCACCCCCCACCAGTCCCCCCAACTCTGTCACGTCTAAAACAATGGAATCCCGGAATACTGAGCTGCCAGTCCTGCCCTTCCTACAACCAAGTCTCACTAATGGCTACAGTACCATAATTCCAGGTGTTGATCCATGCCCTGAGCACAACTGTCTTTTCTATGCTACTTCTTGCGTTGAGATATATGCAGCTCAGGACATGAGTCGCACCATACTCAACCTTTTGATTCCTGACTTTGTTTGAGATCTTAAGAACATCTTTCTCCACAGCCTCTCCATGATCTGTCCTGGCACTCTGGTTCCCATCCCCTACAGCCCCAGTTTCAATCCCCCACCCCCACATGTGCAGCACCAGCAGATGTTCCAGTAGAGCTGCAAACCATCTCTTCTGTACAGGTTTCACCTTCCCTGGAGGCGAGCCTAATGATCCAAAAATCTGATGCCCTCCCTCCCACACCAACTCCTTAGCCACATGTTAAACTGGCTCAGGCAGCAATCCTGAGATCACAAGTCTAGAGGTCCTGCCCTTTAACTTAGCCCCTAACTCTCCGAACTCACTTTGCAAAACCTCATCACTTGTCCTACCAACATCATTGGTACCTACATGGCGGCTCACCCTCCCACTTCAGAATGCTGAGGATTTAATCTGAGATGTCCCAGACTCTGGCATTTGTGAGGCAACATACCATCTGGGAACCTCCTTCCTGTTCCCCTAAGTAATGAATCCTCTATCATCACAGCTCGCCTCTTCTTCCCCCTTCCTTTCGGAGTCACAGTCAAACTGAGTGCTTGAGACCTGACCTGTTGTTGAGGGGGATGGCCACAGGGGTACTCTGCACAAGTTGATTAACCCCTTCCCCTTCCTGTCACCCAGTTTCCTGGGTCCTGCACCTTGGATGTAACTTCCTCTAAATATCCTACCTATCATCCCTTCAGCCTCCCAAATGATCCAGAGTCCATCCAGCTCCTTAACGTGGGTTGTTAGAAGCTGTAGCTGGATGCATCATCAGGGTGTCCCTGCCTTCCTACATCTCACAAGAGGAGCAGTCAATTATCCTGCCTTCTATTCCTTCTGTTTTAATTGAGCAAATAGAAAGAAAGAAAAGCAATAAATAAACTGTGGGGGGGGGTCTTGTGGACGATTGGCAGGTGGGTGATCTGTTAATTTTTTGTGTGCGGGAGGGTTGAGGGTTTCGATGTTACTGTCACTGTTCTTTTCTGTGGGTGAGAGAGCGGGGGGACTGATATTTTCACTTTTTTTCTTCTGCGGGTGAGGGGATCGAGACTGTTATTGTCGCTGTTCTTTTCTGTGGCGTGGGGGGATTTGGGGGTCTACGAGTTTTCTTTTTCATGCTGGGTGGGAGTTGATGTTTTTTCTTTCATCAATATCAATGGTCTTTCTGTATTTCACGGCGATCTGGAGAAGACAAATATCAGAGTTGTATTGTACATGCACACTTTGACAATAAACTGAACCTTTGAAGAGCCCTCTTCAGGTCATGCCATAGAATCTCAACTGGGTTAAGGTCTGGACTCTGACTTGGCCATTCCACAACACGGATTTTCTTTTTAAACCTTTCTGTTGTTGATTTACTCATGTTTCAGATCATTGTCTTGTTGCATCATCCAACTTCTATTAAGCTTCAGGTGACGGACCACTACCCTGACATTCTCCTGTAAAATGTCTTGATACAATTTTGAATTCATTGCTCCCTCAATGATTACAAGCTGTCCAGACCCTGAGGCAGCAAAGTAGCCCCTGATGCTCCTTCCACCCTGCTTCACAGTTGGGATGAGGTTTTGGTGTTGGTGTACCGTGCACTTTTCCCTCCAAGCATAGCAGTGTGCATTTCTGCCAGAAACATTCAACTTTTTTCCCATCTGTCCACAGAACATTGTCCCAGAAATGTTGTGGAACACCCAGGTGGTCTTCTGCAAACTTGACACATGTAGCAGTGTTTTTTTTTCAGAGAGCCGTGGTTTCCTCCACGAACACCATTCTTGTTTGGTGTTTTTCTTAGAGTGGATACATGAACATATACGTTAGCAAATTCTAGAGATTTCTGCAGGTCCTTTGATATTACCCTGGAGTTTTTTTTTCACCTCCTTACAGTATTCATTGATTGGAACACCTGACTCCAAGCTGCATCACCCCAGAGGTTCACATACTTTTTTGAACCTAGACTGTGATTGTACTGATGAGAAGTAGTACAATTATTTTTGTGTTATTAGTTTAGGCAGATTGTGTTTGTCTATTATTATGACTTAGATGAAGATCAGGCTACATTTTATGAGTAATTAATGTAGAAAACCATGTAACAAAGGGCTCAGCATAGCTTAAACCCCTCCCAGAACTTATACAGGGCACTGAGATCTCTTCTGGGTTTGGTGTAATATAGAGTATCGGAATTTCTTTAGCCTCAAGATGATATATTTATATATATATTTAAAGTGGAGGTTGATAGGTTCTTGATTAGTAATGGGGTAAAAGGTTACAGGGAGAAAGCAGGAGGTTGGGACTGAGAGGAATAATAGATCAGCCATAATGAAATGGCAAAGCAGACTTAATGGGCTGAATGGCATAATTCTGCTCCTATGTCCTCTAGTCTTAACCTTTCCCATCCATGAATCTGTCCAAATATCTTTTAAAACATTGTAATTGTTCTTGCCTCTACCCTTCCTCGGGCAGCTTATATAGAGGCTAGCAGAACGCTTTACAGTACCAGCGACTCCAGTTCAATTCCTGCTGCTGTCTGTAAGGAGTTTGTATGATCTCCTCGTGACCAAGCGCTCCGGTTTCCTCCACACTCCAAAGCCGTACCAGTGAGTTGGTTAATTAGTCATTGATTAGGCTGCGGTTACTTTTATACTTTATATTGTCACCAAACAATTGATACTAGAGCGTACAATCATCATAGCGATATTTGATTCTGCGCTTCCTGCTCCCTGGATTACAAATTGATAGTAAAATATTAAAAATTTAAATTATAGATCATAAATAGAAAATAGAGACATGGGAAGTAAGGTAGTGCAAAAAAACCGAGAGGCAGGTCCGGATATTTGGAGGGTATGGCCCAGATCTGGGTCAGGATCCGTTCAGCAGTCTTATCAAAGTTGGAAAGAAGCTGTTCCCAAATCTGGCAGTACGAGTCTTCAAGCTCCTGAGCCTTCTCCCGGAGGGAAGAGGGATGAAATAGGGTTGTTGGGTGGTGCAGCTCAAAGGGCCAATTCCCTGCTGTATCTCCAAATAAAAGATTCAAAGTACATTTATAACATTACAAAATGAACAGTTGACGTTTCAGACAGATCCTTCATCATAAGTGTCTGAAACAGTGACCGTTCATGTGTATTTATTTATTTTGAGATACGGTGGGGAATAGGCCTTTCAAGTTGTAGCACCCAGCATCCCACCAATCAGTCCCCAGCTGAGTCCTGATGAAGTGTCTCAGCCCGAGACATTGACTATCCAATAACCTCCACAGATGCTGCCTGACTTGCTGAGTTCCTCCAGCACTGTGTATCTTGTGTCTGTTGCTCAAGCTTTCCAACATCTGCAGAATCTCATGATCTCATACAGCCATGTCATCTCAACCCTTGTACTCAAGCTATCTCTTATGGAAACTGTTTGCATAAATAAATACTACAAATAGCAGTAAAGGCCATTCACGATACATTACAGAACCTGCCTAATTTTATGTATCTGAAACTGTTTAGATAATTGCGAGATTCTTTGGTAACAGTTACAAATTTTGTAAGCTAATTTTCCACTAAGGCTTTGCTGTGCAGTAATTACAGCCAGCCATTACGCTGATCAGAAAATACAGTGTAAAGCCACTAACATAGACCTGGTATTGTTCCAGTGTTTTCTCAGCCTCACACAAATCATCTCCCTACCAGAATCTGCAATAATGTTG
Source organism: Mobula hypostoma (assembly GCF_963921235.1). Classification (NCBI taxonomy): domain Eukaryota; kingdom Metazoa; phylum Chordata; class Chondrichthyes; order Myliobatiformes; family Myliobatidae; genus Mobula; species Mobula hypostoma. The sequence goes on from NC_086116.1 coordinate 34,648,005, forward strand.
GGATTCTTTAGCATTTTGGAATTAAGACTATAGATCATAAAACATAGGAGCAGAAAAGGTCATTTGGCCCATTGAGTCTGCTCTGCCATTCATCATGGCTGATCCATTTCCTGCTTTCTCTTCGTATCCCTTCATGCCCTGACTAATCAAGTATCTATCAACCTCTGCCTTAAAATTATCCAATGACTGGCCTCCACAGCTGCCTGTGGTAATAAACTCCAGAGATTCACCTCTCTCTGGCTAAAGAAATTCCTCATCTCCATTCTAAAAGGATGTCCCTCTATTCCAAGACTATGTCCTCTGGTCCTAGACTCCCCCACCATAGGAAACATCCTCTCCACATCCACTCTATCAAGGCCTTTTGACATTCAATAAATTTCAACAAAGTCACCCCTCATTCTTCTGAATTCCAGTGAGTACAGGCCCAGGGCCATCAAACCCTCCTGACATGATAAGGCTTTCAATTCTGGAATCATTTTCATGAACCTCCTTTGAATCCTCTCCAACGATAAGACCATAAGATAAAGGAGCAGAATTAGGCCATTAAAGTTTCTAAATTGCACAAAGCTGATAGTACAATGACGAATATCACACAATTACTGCCATATCCTTTACTCAGCCACATGAATGTCAAATTAGTGTGTTATTAAGTTTGACTTTCTTGATAAGAGAATGATTATTACCGTGTAGATGGTTTTTTGTGTGTACAAGGAGCCAAATGGCATCCATTATTTCCAAAATTAATATACATGTGTTGCTGTTTCTGAAACAATTTTTTTGACCAGTTAGGGTTGTTAGCCCTGATTCCACACCAAGGTGAAACTGTACCAGAGCCGTGTTCTGTCCACACTGTTGTACGGGTCAGAATGCTGGCGCATGACAGAGAACGAACTTGCCAAGTTGTTGTCATTCCTCGCCACAAGCCTCTGTAAGATGTTCCATGTTTTATGGCCAAGAAAGACCTCCAACCACACCCTACTCCCTCAGTGTCACCAAGAGGACTTGGCCACAACCATCATGAGGAAATGTTGGTGATAGATTGGGCACATGATGAGAAGGGAGGCCAACTCCATCATCAAGACAGCACTTCATTGGACCCCTGAAGGACACAGGAAATGCGGGATACCAAAGACACCCTGCCGCTGTACCGCAGAGGCAGAAGTGAGGACCCTGAACGACACCTGCGGCACAATAGAGAAGATGGCCAAGGACAGAGAGAGATGGATCATTGCTGCTCTAAACACCAGCAGCGTTAACAGGCAGTAAGTATAAACCAATGCAGGTTCTAGATTGAAAACTGGAATCTAGATCTACAATCTAGATTTCACAAATTCCTCACGCATTTTGTGTATGGTCTTTAAAATGTTTCAGCAAAATGTTCACAAAACATACCCAACTCATCTATACAAGGCACATGGATGAAAGAAAATGGAGGGTCATATGGGAGGGGAGGGGAGGGGAGGGTTGGGTTAGATTGATCTTGGAGTAGGTTAAAGGGTTGGTACAGCATCATGGGCCGAAGGGCCTGTACTGTACCATGTTCTAAACGCAGGTTTGCCAAATTTGACCAACTGATTCCTCACAAATACACATCAACTATGCAGCATAACAAGTGGAAACATCTATACTTTCCACAATCAATATTGTCATTCTTTATATTAAATGTTCATTAAAGGTTAAGACCATGGAGCAGACATTGGCATACCTGCAACTTTCCATCACTCTACATCAGCCTGCTGGCTCTCATTAAAACTATTATTAGACTTTGAAATATCTGGAATTTTGTTTGACTCTCTTATTGTTCATTGAAAGAAATTTCCCTTGTACTTCATACCTTCAAAACTTCAGATATATATCTTTGACCATGAGACACTTCAATCCCCACTGGAATATGCTCCAGAGTACCCAGTTCAGACCATTCCACCCTACCCATTGCTTTGTGGAAGGGCCTTTTACTAAGGGATCTTTGGGGGGGAAAGGTTAAGACCATGGAGCAGAATTTGGCCATTTGGGGGGTCTTTGGGAGGAAAAGTTAAACCACGGAGCAGCATTTGGCCATTTGACCTGGTTCCCCGTTCCATCATGGTTGATTTTTCTCAGACCATTCTCCCACTTACTGCCTGCAATTCTTCACACCCTAACTAATCAAGAGCATATCAATCTCTGCCAAAATATATCCACTGACTTGGCCTCCATGGCCATCTGTGGCATTGAATTCCACAGATTCACCAATCTCTGGCTAAAGAAATTCCTCATCATCTCTTTAAGAGTCGCGAGGTAATGATGCAGCTCTATAAAACTCCGGTTAGGCCACACTTGGAGTACTGTGTCCAGTTCTGGTCACCTCACTATAGGAAGGATGTGGAAGCATTGGAAAGGGTACAGAGGAGATTTACCAGGATGCTGCCTGGTTTAGAGAGTATGCATTATGATCAGAGATTAAGGGAGCCAGGGTTTTACTCTTTGGAGAGAAGGAGGATGAGAGGAGACATGATAGAGGTGTACAAGATAATAAGAGGAATAGATAGAGTGGACAGCCAGCACCTCTTCCCCAGGGCACCACTGCTCAATACAAGAGGACATGGCTTTAAGGTAAGGGGTAGGAAGTTCAAGGGGGATATTAGAGGAAGGTTTTTTTACTCAGAGAGTGGTGGGTGCGTGGAATGCACTGCCTGAGTCAGTGGTGGAGGCAGATACACTAGTGAAGTTTAAGAGACTGCTAGACAGGTATATGGAGGAATTTAAGGTGGGGGGGGGTTATATGGGAGGCAGGGTTTGAGGGTCGGCACAACACTGTGGGCCGAAGGGCCTGTAACGTGCTGTACTGTTCTATGTTCTATCTCTGCTCTAAATGAACATCCTCTATTCTGAAGCTGCACCCTCTGGTTCAAGATTCCACAACTAAAGGAAACACCCTTTCAACATCCACTTTATTCAGATTTTCAGTATCTGGTAGGTTTCAGTGAGATTCCCCCCCCTCACCCCCACCGCCCCCGCCCATCTTTCTGAAGCATGTTCCTTACAGTGTGCAGGGGAAAACGATTAAAATTAATTTTGTGGCAGATTCAAAGAACCAAAATCCCAAATCCCTAAATAAACATTAATTACCATTGTGCTTAGTAATCTCTGCAAATTCATTTTAAAAAAGTTGATACCGATACCGATCCTGAATTACGTTAACACACAATTAAGTTAAACTATATTAAAATAATCATTTTCAACAAAACCACATTGGTTTAAGCCCAGGTACAGATTACATCAAGCCACTATAAGAACTATATATTATTTCTCACATACAGACTCATGCCTATACTTCTCACTGAATTAAATTTATTTGAAACATGATCGTTTTTGTTTAATATTGACACCATTAGTGATCTATCTTTAATATCAAACATGATTGCAAAATATAAATGTCACATACAGAAAAGTCCATACACTTTAACTACAGAAAGTAGAGATAATCTAAGTGAACTTGTACCCTAAAATACTCATTAATCAACATATTATACTGCAACTATAATTACATATATGTACAGATCTTAATCATATTCAATTAGATGCACATACTCAAAATATAAAAACATTGATAGTCTCATAAATTTATTACATCAAGTAAACAAGGATACAGACAGCAAGATGCGCATCAGATCGAGGGGGTAGCCTTGCTGAGCAGTGTCACCACCCTCCATCACTCTATCAATAACCTTGACCTGCATCTCCCCACTCTCATCGTCACCATTCCCTTTTTACCACACCCTCACCTATCTCATCCATCCCACCTCGCACTGACCATAACATGCCCAAGTATAACCATTGAGCCTCACTGCCAGTACCCAAACATTTCCAATCACAACCCACTCACATCCCCTCCCTGAAACCCCAACGCATCCGCTCTTCACTCAGCCGTTCCTGGCCCTCACTCCCACCCTGTACCCTGCCTTACCCCTCCCACACTCCTCAATCAATCCACACTCCCCACTACATCCACCATCTTCCCCCTACAATGCCCAATTCCTTTTCACCTCACCACCCCTTGCTCCCTCTCTCATCCCCAACCCCCACTTCTAAACACGACTCTGGCTACTACCCTTGCTCCTCCTCCCCACCCCCTTCCTCTCCATCTCTTTCGCACCCCTGATCCCCACCCTCAGCTCAAATTCCTTCCCTCCATCCTTCTCTCCCAACCCCACTGCCTCTCTCTCATCCACTCCTCTCCCCTCACCATCACATCCAGCTCATGCCCCCTCTCTCCCCACCTGCCATCTCTCTCTACCTACCCTCCCGACTCCCACCTTTCAACCCCTCTCAGCAGTAGCCACTCTCTCCTCTCCCCCACCCCTTATATCTCCACCATACCCATCCCTCACTCTACCTTCACCCCCTCTACCCTACCCCACCCTCTATTACTCCCCCATACCCACCCCTTCTCTACTCACTAACCCATCCTGTCTCACCACCACCCCCTACCTCTCTCACCACCTCCTCCGACTTCTCTCACCACCACCCCCTCCTACCTCTCTCACCACCACCCTCCCACTCTCTCACCAGCACCCCTCCTACTTCTCTCACCACCACCCCTTCCCACACTCTCACCACCCCCCACCTCTCTCACCACCACCCCCTCCCACTCTCTCACCACCCCCCTCCTACCTCTCTCACCACCACCCCACCTCTCACCACCACCCCCTCCCTCACCCACCACCCCCTCCCTCACCCACCACCCCCTCCCTCACCCACCACCACCACCACAACCCTCCCTCACCCACCACCACCACCCCCACCCTCTCGCTCTTTCCACCACCACGCCTTCCGTCTTCCCCCGGAGCGGGGCCGAGCTCAGGGCGTCGGGCGGCCCGCGGAATGAGAGGGAGAGGGCGCCGACCGTCGCGCTCCCGCCGCGCCCTGTCCCGGTGCCCGGTTACCGGTTCCCCCGACACCTCCCTCCCTCCGTCCCGCCGCCGCCTTTACTCACTTCCTGTTTCTAGGTCCGGGCACTTTGTGACAGCGGCCAGAGACCAGGATGGAGACAGCGCGCCCGCCGCCGGAAACCCACACGCATCACTTCCGCCTGGCCGCCATGGAGACGCGGCCTACACCGCCCAGAGGCCTGCTCCACCTATCGCTTCAATAAAACCTGATCTAAATTCACATCGTTTCCTAAAGAAACCAGCATTCTCCTTCAACACCAAACATAACTTTCTGATTTTAGTACTGCAAATTATCACGATGATCTATAAAATAAAATTGCTGAATCTCAGCAGGAGGGGAATTAAGAAATATAATTTGGTTTGGTATTGTCACGTACCAAGATATGGTGAAAACCATTGTTTTTGCATTCCACCAACACAGATCTTGGGTGTCGGGGTGGGGATACGCCACTACCAAAGGAGGTGTAAGGTGCTCCTTCCCTACGCTAGCTTGCAGGTCACCCTCGGGCAAGGTGTAGCACCTGCATAGCCCCCAAGTCAGGGTCATGTGAAGCCATGGGAGTAGGTGGTGGATGGTGGGATGAGCAGCTGGTGCATATCACAAGTCCTGGTTATGTGACCACTGACACCAGGCAGACAATCTCTGAAGAGTATTGACAAATGGCTGGGAGTTACCCGTCTTATAAAGGCACTGCCCAGAAGAAGGCAATGGAAAACCACTTTTGTAGAAATCATACCAAGAACAATCATGATCATGGAAAGACCTTGACCACCCACGTCATACAATATAGATCAATTCATTGCAATGGTGCATTGACTTAGTACAAGGGAAAACAATAACAAAATTCAGAATGAAGTGTTACAGGAGGAGAGTGCATACATAAGCTCAAGAGTCTATTTTATCATACCGAAGCACCTTCAATAACTCCAAAAGACTGAAGTAGGGTAAATACTGAAAGGCTTTTATTCGCAGTGAGATACGACTTCCATGCTGAGTGTCTGCCCCCGGACTGAGGGGGAGGGGCAAGGCGAAATCACCTTTAATCAGAGTTCTGTGGGCGGAGACACAGGGGCAGTCAGCAGAGGGGCCAGACAGTTTACCCAATTTACCACACACACCGGGGTGGGGGTTCAATAGTCTTAAGACTGAAGGATAGAAGCTGTTCTTGAGACCAACAATTCACATAGAATCTTACCCCAAAAAACCAGTAACAGAAGTAAATGTGAAACATCTCTACTTCCCAGCAAATTTACTGTTACACCTCAGAAAATATTATTTTGTTTTGTTCATTTCAGATTTTTAACATTTTCTTTTTATTTACATGGCTGCTGTGTCCAGAGACCTAGTCAGTCATACAGCAGGGGAAATTAAAATGCTGGAAATACTCAGCAGGCCAGGCAGCGTCTGTGGAGGTAAAAAGAGAGTCAATGTTTCAGTTTGAAGACCCTTCATTGAAACAGAGAAGGGAGTGAATAAAAAATTAGCAATAAAAGTCCTCATGGAGAATGTAGATGCTGGAATGTGGATCAAAAATAGAAACTGCTGGTGGAACTTGGCAGTCAGGCAGCATCTGTGGCAGGAAAGTTTCAGGTTGAAATCCTTGATGAAAGGTCTCAACCCAAATTGTTGATTGTCCCCTTTTCCTTCCACAGATTCTGCCTGGCCTACTGAAATCTAACAACACTGAGATCTTCTTAATTTTTGCTTGCAATTGATGTCATGTTAGCATTTAGCAACGAGGAGATCTAGAAAAGGCAAATGATCAGATTGAGGATTGGAACTTCTGGAGACAGAAGGCAGGGCCCACATTCTGAGGTAAGACACCTGGTCAAAGGAATGTACATAGTGGAGGAGGTTTTGGAAGAAAAGTTTAAAGCTATTTTGGGGTCAGAACTCATTAAGGATGCAGATGGTGAGGGTAAAGCCTCTGTTGAGCACAGAAAGGAGAAGATCAGAAGGATGAAGAAATCATGGCAAAGGTTGGAATGAGGGAGAGGGGAAAGTAGGAGAAGAAAGATTAGGAGGGACATTACAATCCCACTGCTGTTTGAGGTGACATCACCAAGAAAGGAAGTTGTTGACTATTTCAGCATCAAATTGAGCAAAAATGAAAATGTAATTATAGACGGTAGGAGCTTTGGGACAGAATGAGGTGCTGCTATTGCAGAGGGAGATCAAGAGCATGCATATCCAATGGACAGCAGAAAGTGCGGATCTCAGGATCTGATGAGAATAGGGAATCAGGAACCACTATGGAGGCTGGGAACTTGGATGGATCTGAATTGGGAAAATGTACTTTGACTTGAACTTCTGACCGGTTGCACCATGGCCTGGTATGGAAACACCAATACCCAAGAACAGAAAGGCCAACAAAATGTAATGGATATAGCCTAGTCCATCACAGAAAATGTGGACATTAATATTGCTGTGTTAATGTAATTGTGTAGTGACTTTGGGATGATACCAATCATAGGTATTACTATTGGGACAATGTATACCCTGTTCATGTTCCAAAGTCTTTCAATTTCCTCTTTTAATTCAGCATATTTCTGGTGTTTTTTTACCTGTTGATTTTTGTATGTTGTGTGTGTTTGGAATGGCTATATCCATTAAGTAAGTGGTTCTTGCTTGTTTATCTCATAATATTATATCCGGATGGTTATTATGGATTGTAATAATGGATCGGTTGTCATACAATTTGTAGGACTGACTCTAAAATTGGATCACACTTGTATTTATAGCAAGGTATAATGTCTTTTAAGAATTTGTATTTTAAAGCAAGATTTTGGTGAATGATGTTTACCACTTGATTGTGCCCATGTAAGTAATCAGATTGAGTTAAACTGCTGCAGGATCCTGTAACGTGGTGGATTGTTCCTGGTTTTTCTTGGCATTTTCTGTATTTATTGTCTTGAAATTATTGGTCTTTTATTACCTATTTTTGGTAAATTTTTTTTTGGTTAACCACCTGGTCCTCTATTGCTACAAGTAACCCTTCTGTTTCAGAGAAAATGTCTCCAACTCTAAGCCCGTGTTTGACACTTCCTTGTGGACATCTAGTCTGCTCAGATTGTGGGGATGTCTTCCATGGAGGGTCATGCTCTTCTGTTGGTTACCTTTTTCTATTATAATAATAAGTTCTTAATTTTCCTGGGTTGTGCTTTCATTTGTTTAGAAATGTGTACTTACCAGAATTACATATGCTCACTTGGAGTGCTGAACCCTGTTTTCGTTGAAGAAAGCATATCCTTGGAAGTTTTATCTGACTGTTGTGTACTTTTTTATGTCTGTTATTCCTCTTCCCCCTTCTGTCCTAGGTAGTGTTAATCTAAGTGTGTTTCAGTGTACATTGTGTTTTCTGAAATTTGTCATTTCAGTTCTTTTTTTTTGTATATTTTCCATTTTGGTTTAGGACCAAGATATTATACCAAAAGAGTATGTTAATATAGCTATAAGCGAAAGTGTTTATTGCTTTTGTTATATTTTTACCTTCGAGCTCTGTTTGGCAGATTTCCTTAAAGTAAATTCTGTTGAAAATTTTCCCTTTATTGTATAATGATCTATTTTCTTTGCTTGTTGATATCCCAGAATCCGTTGGTGTTTCTAACTAAGATGAAGGTTAAGAATAGAAGGTTATTAAATTGGAATCTGATATTGCAAGAATATGACTTGAAAATCAAACATGCGGAAGGTACTGACAATATTATAGCTGATTGTTTATCCAGATGTTAAGTTAGAAATTGTACAGGTTTTTGCTCTGTCATCTGATGATTATACATGTATTGTTTCAAACTCTGTAATTTCCAGTTAAGCTAAAATTTTGCCTGCGTCAAAATTTTTTCTAAAAGGAAGGGGGTGTGACGGGGTCCTGAATTACCCCTATGAACTGTGCTTTTAAAAGAGAGAGAGAGAGAAAGAGAGAGTTGTGGAATACAGACACTGTTAAAAAGAGAGAGAAAGAAAGAAAGAGAGAGAGAGGCGAAGACTGCTCACAGTTTGTTTACACTTTTACAAGGACACTAGCAGCTTCCAAGTTGTTGCAGTGAGAGAAGGGAGGGGCTGCTTGATGGACAGCTAGTATTCAGCACAGTGAGATAAATAGAAGGTCAGATGATAGACACACAGACACATGGTTTTGGACACTGAATGAGCTTTGTTGTGCCCACAGAAAAGGCGGATTTTGGAGGATCGATCAGTGGCTCTCGCAGTGCAAAAAGGGTGTGACCGGTGGGGAGTTATTCGTGTGTCCAGTCCTCGCCTGGGTTGATAATTCCACCGCAGAAGAATGGTCCCCTTTATTGTGGTCACAGTCGGCGACTTTTAAAGGATTTCGGAGGAATATGTTTCATATTCATCCATCGATTGTATTGTATCCTGCTGCTCTGCTTTGTATTTTATTAGCTCTATTGCACTTTTCTTTATGTTTAATGTTCTGCAGTTATCCAGTCCAAAGTTCATGTTTATATCTTTTGAAAATAGTTCTGCTATTTGAATTTATTACTTTAGCTTTACCGATGAAGGAGCGTATAATTTCAATTTGTCCACATATGGAAGGTGTGTCAAGGTACAGTTAATTTGTTTGTTTCTGATTTGATACCCAATTTTCATCTGATTCAGTAAATTAGAGAGTGGGTTTAAAGTTAGAGAGACCATAGTGGGCTTCGAAAGTCGCCTTGGAAAATGCCTTGGTTTATTTTTATATCAGTGGTTGTTCTTTTATGGTTGTTTTTCCAAAGTGTGATTATAGTACACCAATGCTTCATCAGATGTTGTAGCAATTTCACAAGTATTGGGTGTAGTTTAGGTATATTAAAAACTTCTACTAACCATGCGTGTAGGACAGAATCAAATACTTTTTAGTAGTCAATGTAACATCATGAAAGATTTCTGCTTTTCCATCGGTAATTAGAATTACAGAATCTATTATCAGTTGTTCTTGACCTTGTTTCATACCCTTACAGCACCCTTCCTGCTCTTCTGTAAGTAAATTGTGGTTATCTAAGTGAGTGGTGATTAGATGCAGGATGTTATAATTTTATATATAGTTTGTATACAAGTAATTGGACGATATTTTGATGGGCCATTTTGTAATTTCTCCTTTAGACAAGAAATATGTTTTACCTTCTGTCAAAAATGAGGAGGAGAAGATGGCGACGTGATGGCAGCACGCACGGCCTCTCCGGTGATGAATATCTGTTATCTGTGAAGTAGGGGACCGTGCACAATTCTGATTTGATGGAGATGGACGTGAGAGTACGGAGGAACATTTGGAAAACTTCTGAAATACCTGCTTCGCTGCCACTGCTACTGTGTGGTAACCGGAATCTCCGGAGCAGAAGGCCCCAAAATCCTCGGCTTTGTGTGTTTCAGCAGCCGGGGCAAGGTCGAAGGTGCTCGGCAGAGGATGGCGCTCAGGAGGCTGTATCGGAGGGGCTGGTCGGAAGCTCGAAGTTTTTGGATGGATGGTCTCAGTGTCGGCTGTGGTCGGCTGCTTCCAAGGCATCGGCAAGTTAACGGTGCCTGAAGGTTTATGGCAGGGAGTTTCTCCCTTTTGCCGCCTGCTATCGGGGACTCGGGAGTCGATCGACTCGGGACTTTAGACTTTTTTTTACCGTGCCCATGGTTTGTTCTCTATCAAATTATGGTATTGCTTTGCACTGCTGTAATTATATGTTATAATTATGTGGTTCTGTCAGTGTTTGTCTTTGGTTTGCCCTGGTTTCTGTGATATCACTCCGGAGAAACATTGTATCATTTCTTAATGCACGTATGCATTTCTAAATGACAATAAAAGAGGACTGAGTGTTCTCATTAAAAAAAATGTGGACACTTTTTCAGGATTTAAGAAAATTGTTGATATGTATTAATAAGTACAGGTGAAGGCAAGTAAATTTTTTATGCAATAATTATGAATATTATCACTGCCAGAACTTTTCCAGTTATAGGTGATCCTTATGACTGCTTTTAGCATATCCATTGTAACTTCAGGTGTTTGCATGTCTTCAATTGTGTGAGTGTTCTTCTTCCTTCCTAATCCCGCTTGCTTCTTGATTGCACATCATCCTGCTGATTATTCTGTGTTTGTTGGTAATTCTGTGCTAGGGTCGGTGACATTTCGGTGCGTTGAATTTAGTTTCAATGTCCTGTATAAACCGTTTTTCATTATTCCTGAACTGAGAATTCTGTTTTCTGCATCTATTATTATTATTATTGTTGTGTTTGCGCTATTTGTCTCCTTTTGTACATTTGTTGTTTGTCAATCTTTGTGTGTATTTTTTATTGACTCTATTATACTTCGATGTTCTAATCCAAATGCCCACAAGAAAATGAATCACTGGCTAGTTTTTGGTGATATACGTGTATGTTGATATTAAATTTACTTTGAAATTTGGGATCAAATGGGCTTGAGCAGGAGATGTGACTGTGGAGGTGAATTTTAGCAAATCATACCAAAGACAAGAAGGGGAATAGAACCCACTAAAAGGGTGAACAAGGCAAATGAAACAAATAGAAGCCCTACCAAAGTACTAAGAACAACTTCTAGGATGGCTTTTAGAATCTGAGAGTTATACAGCACAGAAACAGGCCATTCAGCCTGACTCACCGAGACTGACCAGTTTGCCTAACTGAGCTGGTCCTATATGCCTGAGTTGGGCTTCTTAAGCTCATCACCCCTACTGGGGCGTAGGCACCTGACAGCAGCTCTGTTCCGGGCCAGTCTTTCACGTTGTCCCCAGGTGTTGCCCATCTTCTTGGTGTATCCTTCCTCTCCCAGCGATGCTGGCGTTTCTGTAGATCTGAGTTTTTACGAGGTGGGGTTGCTAGACCCGTTCCCAACCCTTTTCCTTTCACAGCCAGGCTTGGGACCGGCCTTGGCAGCATTGGTGTCGGCCTCTATCCCTTGAAAAAATTTCTTGAAGAGAAGTGGTTCTGAACTCACCAGGAGATGACAATAATTTACAAACGACACTGCAGATGCTTGAAACCTGAAACTAAACGAACAAACGCAGGACTTGCTCAGCTGGTCAGGCAGCGTCTGAGGAGGGAGCAACATGGGTCAGGTGTGGGAGCCTCTGTTGCAGGAACTGGAGAGTACAATTCCATTGATTTGAAGACACAAGAGGATTGCAGATGCTGGAAATCTTCAGATTTCTCAGAGGTCCAGTAACCTCTGACCTCTCCCCTCTGAACACTTCCTCCCTCGCACCTTTTGTTTTCTCTTATCCCAAATGCATACATCACTGTGCAAGTCAGTGAAAAGGCACTGACCTTCTCTGAAAGCTTCAGTGGGCCTTCAATGATGAGTTGGAAATTATTCTGGAGTTGGGGAATTATGTAGATAACCGACATTAATTGAAACAAGAACATGTCTTCTGATTGGGCGGCACGACAGTGTGGCTATTAGTGTAACACAATTATAATGCCAATGATTGGTTGGGGTTCATTTGCTACCACTGTCTGTAATAAGTCTCTATGCTCTCCTCATGACTACGTGGGTTTCCTCCAGGTGCTCTGGTTTCCTCCCACACTCCAAGATGTTCAGGTTAGTCGATTAATTGGTCACATAGGTGTGCTTAGTTCGACTGGATGCTTTGTGCTGAAGGGTCTGTACCATGCTGCTCACTCTCTCCACCTCTGATCCCTCTATGAAGATTGGTATGTGTTCTTCTGTCTTACCCTTCCTAAAGTCCACAATCAACTCTTTCGTCTTACTGTCGTTAAGTGCCAGGTTGTTGTCCATTAAGGTGGACGCAATCAGCACAGCGATTCAAAACAGCAAAAATCAGCATGCTCCCAAGCAGTCCATCACCTTTATAAGAGTGGGGGAGAAGGCTTAACATCGGCCTAGCTCATCAGGAGGGTTTCTTGCCATTGCACGAGACTGGCAGCTCCAAGTCGACCTAGGGAGGCAGCTCAAGTTCCCAGAGAACATCGCAGCCACTCCGCTCCGCCTAGACATGGCGTTAATACTGGAGTCTACAAAGTAAGTGGTCCTGCTGGAACTTACTGTCCCCTGCGAAGACCGGATTGAAGAGGCCAACAAGCGCAAGAGGGCTAAATACACTGATCTTGTTGCAGAATGCTGGAGCGATGGCCGGAGAGCTCGCTGTGAGCCAGTTGGCATATCACACTCCTGTACGCCTTCTTGTCACCACCTGAGATTATACCAACAATAGATGTATTGTCAGCAAATTTATAGATGGTATTTGAGCTATGCCTAGCCACGCAGTCATGTGTATACAGAGAGTAGAGCAGTGGGCTAAGCACACGCCCCTGAGGTGCGTCAGTGTTGATCGTCAGCGAGGAGGAGGTGTTATCACCAATCCGCACAGACTGTGGTCTTCCAGTTAGGAAGTCGAGGATCCAATTGCAGAGGGAGGTACAGATGCCCAGGTTCTGCAACTTCTTAGTCAGGATTGTGGGAATGATGGCATTAAATGCTGTATACTTAACCTCCAAAAGGACCACAACCTTAGGTTTGGAGCCTCACATGCCTCAATGATCCAGAGAGCTACGCTGTCTGGAGTCAGGACTTTATGCTTTGGCTCTTGGTAGGGTCATCCATGCCAAACAGGTCAAAGGGTAGAGGCCAGACTGAGAGTGGTCCACTGGTCCTCCAGGTTCAGGGGTTCAGCTCAGAGCGAACAACCCTGACTGGTAAAACAAAACTGTTACAGAAACAGCAATGAAGAATCCTCCTACATCAGGAGCATGACGGTATTCCTGAGTCTCCACCGGAGACTTGCGTGACTGTCAATAGAGTAAACCCAGAGGAAGCTACTGATATGATGAAGGGAGCCCTGAACACTGCTAGCAATGGAGGACTTCCATTGCTGCCCGAAATGCCAGTGGCGTAATCATGGGCAGTAAGTAAGTAAATAAACTGTATATTTATGGAGTCATCCCTCAACGAAGCAACAAATTAAATTAAGTTTAATTATCATTCAGACCATACGTGGATTCAGTTGCCAAGATGCATAACATACATTCAAATTAGCAAGAGAGGAAAAAAACACATAGTTACACAAGAAAATATATATATAGTCCAAATCCCTGAGCGACATGCAAATTGATGGTACAGCTCCCAGCAATCCAGCCTGTCATTCCACCGGTCAAACACTGGAGGGCAGCACTGATGAGAGAGGTCAGCTCCCAACCAAGAATGGGCTCCAACCCACGCCGCCTCCAGTGTTATCTCACTGTAGCAGGCAAGCCCACTTGAGGCCTAGTCAACGCTATAACCAAGGCCATACTGCTGCCTCACTGCCTATCTCACCACCAAACAAGGGAAACAGGCCTGCAGCATCTTAGATTATCAATGTCCAGCAAGGTCTTGTGATCGCAAGAGAAATATCCAAGACAGTCACTCATGCTCTCACATACCAACTCTGATGTCTTCGAGTAGCAGCAGCAGTACGGTCTGCACCCAGGTCAGATCCTCTGACTCTTCTCCCTGCTGACCACCGGCTTCTCCATCTCCAGTCCAACCGCTGGCTGCTTCTTCTCCTGGCCCACCCACCGGCTTCTCCATCGCCATCCCACCCACCGGCTTCCCCATCTCCATCCCATCCACCGGCCTCTCCGTCTCCATCCCACCCACAAGCCTCTCCATCCCCATCCCACCCACCGGCTTCCCCATCTCCATCCCACCCACCGGCCTCTCCATCTCCATCCCACCCACAGGCCTCTCCATCTCCATCCCACCCACCGGCTTCCCCATCTCCATCCCACCTGCCGGCCTCTCCATCTCCATCCCATCCACCGGCCTCTCCTTCTCCATCCCACCCACTGGCTTCCCCATCTCCATCCCACCCACCAGCCTCCCCATCTCCATCCCACCCACCGGCTTCTTCATCTCCATCCCACCCACCGGCTCCTCCATCTCCATCCCACCCACCGGCCTCTCCATCTCTATCCCATTCACCGGCCTCTCCATCTCCATCCCATTCACCAGCCTCTCCTTCTCCATCCCACCCACCGGCCTCTCCATCTCCATCCCACCCACCGGCTCCTCCATCTCCATCCCACTCACCGGCCTCTCCATCTCCATCCCACCCACCGGCCTCTCCTTCTCCATCCCACCCACCGGCTCCTCCATCTCCATCCCACCCACCGGCTCCTCCATCTCCACCCCACCCACCGGCCTCTCCTTCTCCATCCCACCCACCGGCCTCTCCATCTCCATCCCATCCACCGGCCTCTCAATCTCCATCCCACCCACCGGCCTCTCCATCTCCATCCCACCCACCGGCCTCTCCTTCTCCATCCCACCCACCGGCTTCCCCATCTCCATCCCACCCACCGGCCTCTCCTTCTCCATCCCACCCGCCGGCCTCTCCATCTCCATCCCACCCACCGGCCTCTCCATCTCCATCCCACTCACAGGCCTCTCCATCTCCATCCCACCTGCCGGCCTCTCCATCTCCATCCCATCCACCGGCTTCCCCATCTCCAT
This sequence comes from Mobula hypostoma, assembly GCF_963921235.1. Classification (NCBI taxonomy): domain Eukaryota; kingdom Metazoa; phylum Chordata; class Chondrichthyes; order Myliobatiformes; family Myliobatidae; genus Mobula; species Mobula hypostoma. Next base: position 34,663,393 of record NC_086116.1, read on the forward strand.
CCCACCTGCCGGCCTCTCCATCTCCATCCCATCCACCGGCCTCTCCTTCTCCATCCCACCCACCGGCTTCCCCATCTCCATCCCACCCACCGGCCTCCCCATCTCCATCCCACCCACCGGCTTCTTCATCTCCATCCCACCCACCGGCTCCTCCATCTCCATCCCACCCACCGGCCTCTCCATCTCCATCCCATTCACCGGCCTCTCCTTCTCCATCCCACCCACCGGCCTCTCCATCTCCATCGCACCCACCGGCTCCTCCATCTCCATCCCACTCACCGGCCTCTCCATCTCCATCCCACCCACCGGCCTCTCAATCTCCATCCCACCCACCGGCCTCTCCTTCTCCATCCCACCCACCGGCTTCCCCATCTCCATCCCACCCACCGGCCTCTCCTTCTCCATCCCACCCGCCGGCCTCACCATCTCCATCCCACCCGCCGGCCTCTCCTTCTCCCGGCCAATCGCTGGCCTCTCCTTCTCTGACTCCTTTGACACCCCGGCCGGCAGCTCTGAACAGTGAATGGATCATGGATGCAGTAGACCTGCTGTACCCTTTGCTCTTGGAGTCCATTATAGTCTTACGATTATAAAAAGTACATTAAAAGAAAGTGCATCTTTGGTTGACCCCTGTGAGGCTGCTGTATTTGAATGTGCCGCCACCGTACCGGACAAATGAGGTCTATTTTGGGTGCTCTGGACTCCGACCCCCCCTCCCTTGGACCAGCTGATGTAGTTCAATATTCTGTCAATTCAACAGCACTCTCACTGTAAATATATAATTATGCAAATGTGACACTCAAAATGTTGATGTTAAGTAGATAATTATAGCCATTGAAACTATGGTTACTCATTTATTGTTATAAGACCATAATACATAGGAGCAGAATTAGGCCATTTGGCCCGTCGAGTCTGCTCCACCATTCCATTATGGCTAGTTTATTATCCTTGTGAACTTCATTCTCCCCACAGCATTGGACACCCTTACGAATCAAGAAGATATCAGCCTCTGCTTTAAATAAAAATGACTGGCTTCCACTGCCATCTGTGGTGATAAATTCAACAGATTCACCACCCTTTGGCTAAAGAAATTCCTTTTCATCTCTGTTCAAAGTGGATGCTCCTCTGTTCTAACTGTGCCCTTTGGTGCTGGACTCACCCAGTTTAGGAAACTTCCTCTCCATGTCCACTCTATCTAGACCTTGTAATATTCAATAGGTTTCTATGAGATCCCTTCCCCCTCCCTCATTTTTCTAAACTCCAGTGTATGCAGTCCCAGAGCCATCAAACTTAACTCATACATTAACTCTTTCATTTCTGGAATCATTCCCATGAACCTCTTCTGGACCCTCTCCTATGCAAGCACATCTTTTCTTAGATAAGGGGCCCAAAAATGCTCACAATACTCCAAGTACGATCTGACCAATGCCTTCTAAAGCCTCGGTATTACATCCTTGCTTTTATATTCTAGTCTTCTCAAAATGAATGCTAACTTTGCATTTGCCTTCCTTAACACTGAATTCAATCTGCAAGTTAACCTTTACAGAATCCTGTACGAGGTCTCCCAAGTCCCTTTGCCCCTCATATTTTTGAATTTTCTATCCATTTAGAAAAAAGTCTACAGATTTATTGCTTCTACCAAAGTGCTTCCCCACACTGTATCTATTCCTCCCTACCACCAAGAACATCTTCATGAGGTGGCACCTCAAGAAGGGATCTTCACCATCAGCAACATGCCCTCTTCTCATTACTATCATCAAGGAGGAAGGACAGGAGCCTGAAGACCCACACTCAACAATCCAGAATCAACTTCTACCCCACCACCATCAGATTTCTGAATGGACAATCAACCAATGAACACTACCTTTTTTCTTTTTTGCACGACCTTTAATTTTGCAGCTTATAATAATTTTATGTCTGGGATGGTGCTGTTCATGCAAAACAACAAATTTCATTCATATAAGATAACGATAATAAAGCAATGGACTCTACAACTCATTCTCAGTGATTTTGTATTTGCACAGTTTGTCTTTACTTGCACAATGGTTTTTTTGTCAGTCTTTGTTTAAAAGTTCAAAGTAAATTTATTATCAAAACAGAGTTATGTCACCATAATCAACCCTGAGATTAATTTTCTTGCAGGCATACTCAATAAATGTATAATAGAATAATTACCATAATAGAATCAATGTAAGACTGCACCAACTTGGGCATTCAAACAGTGTGCAAAAGACAACAAACTGTGCAAATACAAAAAGAAAAGAGATAATAATAATAAAAAAGTAAGCAATAAATATTGAGAATATCCTGGAAAGTGAGTCCATTGGTTATGGGAACCTTTCAATGATGGGGCAAGTGAAGTTGAGTGAAGTTATCCCTTTTGTTCGAGGGGTTGAGGAATAGTACCTGTTCTTGAATGTACTGGTAAGTCCTGAGGCTCTTGTGCCTTCTTCCTGATGACAGCAGTAAGAAGAGAGCATGGTGTGGATGGTGGGGATCGCTGATGACAAGTGACAGCATTTCACTTAAATGTGCTCAACAGTGGGGAGGGCTTTCCCCATGAGGGACTGGCCCATATCCACTAATTTTTGTAGGATTTTCCATTCAAGGTTATTGGTGTTTCCATATCAGGCTGTGATGCAGTTTTTTTTTTACATTGATTCTATTGCAATTCTTTATATTTCTATAAATGCCTACAAGAAAATGAATCTCAGTATACTGTTACTCTGACTTTGAGTTTTTGACTTTGATTCTGTTATTTGATTCATCAAAAGTCAAACTCAAGCTTTTTATCATATGTACAAGTATATACCTAAGATGGCGCAGGTGAAACGCAGTGACGCTTTGCAGGCATCTTACAAAACTTCCAGATATACAGTGCCAATAAAAAGATTTCATCCCCTTGGAAGTTTTCATGTTTTATTGTTTTACAACACTGAAACGCAGTGGATTTAATTTGGCTTTTTTGACACCGATCAACAGAAAAAGACTCTTTCGTGTCAAAGTAAAAACAGATATAAAGTGATCTAAATTAATTACAAATATAAAACACAAAATAATTTCCTTCTTTACTTATTCATTTACGGGATGTGGGCATTGCCAGCTAAGCCTGCATTTATTGCCCATCCCTAGTTGCCCTTGTGAAGGTGGCGATGAGCTGCATTCTTGAACCACTGCCGTCTCTGGGGCTCAGGGACACCCACAGTGCTGTTAGGGAGGGAATTCCATGATTTTGACTCAGTGACAATGAAGGAACAGCGATATATTTCCATGTCAGGATGATGAGTGTTTAGGAGGGGGATTTCTAAGTGGTGGTCTTCCCAGGTGTCTGCTGTTCTCATCTTTCTAGGTGGTAGTGGTCCTGAGTCTGGAAGTTGCTGCCTTAGGATTGCATTAATTGCATATGTATTCTCCCCCTTTAATATGACACACCAAATCATCATTGGTGCAGCCAGTTGGTTTCAGAAGTCACATAATTAGTTAAATGGAGATCCGTTTTTGGAGACTTGTAAGCAGTCAAGGTGTTTCAATTGATTGTAGTAAGAATACACCTGTATCTGGAAGGTCCAACTGCTGGTGAGTCAGTATCCGAGTGAAAACTACACCATGAAGGCAAAAGAACACTCCAAGCAACTCCACGAAAAGTTTATTGAAAAGCACAAGTCAGGAGATGGATACAAGAAAATTTCTAAGTCACTGACTATCCCTTGGAGTACAGTTAAGTCAATCAACAAGAAAAGGAAAGAATATGGCATAGCTGCAAGTCTGCCTCGAGTAGACTGTCCTCAAAAATAGAGTGACCTTGCAAGAAGGGGTCTAAGGAGAGAGACCACCAAGAGACCTGTGAAAACTCTGGAGGAGTTACAAGCTTCAGTGGCTGAAACAGGAGAGACTGCGCATACAACTGTTGCCCAGTTGTTTTACCAGTCACAGCTTTATGGGAGAGTGGCAAAGAGAAAATCACTGTTGAACCAGACTCAGGTTTATTATCACCGACATGTGACGTGAAATCTGTTAACTTAGCAGCTGCAGTTCGATGCAATACATAGTCTAGCAGAGAGAAAAAAAAGTCATAAATAAAATAAAACATAATAATAATAAATAAACAAGTAAATCAATTACACATATTGAATAGATTTAAAAAACGTGCAAAAACAGAAATACTGTATATTTTAAAAAAGTGAGGTAGTGTCCAAAGCTTCAATGTCCATTTAGGGATCTGATGGCAGAGGGGAAGAAGTTGTTCCTGAATTGCTGAGATCTCACATGAAATCTTGGCTAGAATTTGTCAGAAGGCATGTGGGAGACTCTGAAGTCAGTTGGAAGAAAGTTCCCTGGTCTGATGAAACCAAAACTGAGCTTTTTGGCCATCAGACTGAACGCTATGTTTGGCGTAACCCAAACATCAAACATCGTCAAAAACGCACCATCCCTTCTGTGAAGTATGGTAGTGGCTGCATCATGCTGTGGGGATGCTCACTAAATCAGGACCTGGAAGGCTTGTGAAGGTAGAGGGTAAAATGAATGCAACAAAATACAGGGAAATCTGGAGGAAAACCCGATGCAGTCTGCAAGAGAACTGTGACTTGGGAGAAGATTTGTTTTCCAGGAAGACAATAACCCCAAGCATAAAGCCAAAGCTACACAAGAATGGCTTAAAAACAACAAAATTATTATCCTGGAGTGGCCAAGTTAGAGTCCAGACCTCAATCCAATTGAGAAATTGTGGCTGGACTTGAAAAGGGCTGTTCACTCGTGATCCCCATGCAATCTGACAGAGCTTGAGAAGTTTTGTAAAAATGAATGGGGAAAAATTGCAGTGTCCAGATGTGTAAAGCTAATAGAAACATATCCAAACAGACTCAAGGCTGTAATTGCTACCAAAGGTGCATCTACTAAATACTGACTTAAAAGGGGTGAATAATTATGCAATCAATTAGTTTGTGTTTCATATTTGTAATAAATTTAGATCAATTTATAGAAATTTGTATTCACCTCGACAAGAAAGAATTTTTTCTGATGATCAGTGCCAAAAAAGTAAAAATGAAATCCACTGTGATTCAATGTTGTAAAACATTAAAACATGAAAACTTCTGGGGGGGGGGGGTATACTTTTTATTAGCACTGTACTTCTTCTGAACTACTCTCACTGAAACCTGCAACCTGTAATTTCTATTTAAGTTTCCACTAGTTATTACATCTCAACCATTGGACTCTTGAACCAGAGAGGATAACTTCACTCACCCCAACATGGAACTATTCCCACACCTATGCAAGAACTCGTCATCACATGTTCTCAATCCTTATTCTTTATTTATTTGTTTTTGTTTGTTTCTTTATATTTACCACAAATGCCTGCAAGACAAAGAATCTCCGTTATATATGGTAACATACAATATATGCACTTTGATAATAAATTGATTTTGAACTTTAAACATATGTGCACAGGTGGAATGCAAAACTTATTTGCAGCAGCATCATAGGCACAGGGCATTATATAAGCACCATTGGCAAGAAAAGTATACATTAAAGATAAATTATATACAATTTTTTTTACAAGAAGACAAATTAGAACAAGAAAAACAATGTCCATTGTAGTGCAAAGTGGTCATGGTGTTGCTTTATGTAGTGATACTGCTTGTGCAAGAACCGATTGGTTGAAGGGGAGTAGCTGTTCTTGAATCTGATCGTGTGGGACTTCAGGCTTCTGTACCTTCTGCCCAGTGGGAGCTGTGAGAAGACAGTATGGCCTAAGGTTGTGGAAATGGTTATCGGAATTCAGGGTCTATTTCCTGTCAATATGACACACACAAAATGCTGAAGGAACTCAGTAAGCCAGGCAGCATCTATGGAAGAGAGTAAACAGTCAACGTTTTGGGCTGAGACCCTTTGTCATTAGCCAAAATGTCAACTGTTTCACCCTCCTCCATAGATGCTGCCTGACCTGCTGAGTTCCTCCAGCATTTTGCATGTTTTGCTCTGGATTTTCAGCATCTGCAGAATCTCTTGTGGTACTCAAATGCACAGATTGCGGGATTCGGAAACATCGCCAGACGTACAGCTGTTTCAGAATTTCTAAACCAAACATTCAGAAAGTGAATATCAGGACTTCCACCTCTCCTGAAATTCCAAAGGCTGCACATGCTGGAAAACTGAAATTGAATCCAATAATGGTTGCCAGATGAAGAGTCTCTGTTTCTCCTTCCACAGATGCTGCCTGACCTGTACGTTCTGTTACTTCACATCTCACCGGTTTAAGATGGCACTGGTGAAGCACAGTGACAATTTGCTGGTTGCAAACAAAGCTATAAATTACCTTATTAACCACGCTTTTTGTCGGATACGATCACTGCAATTAGTAGCCTGTAACTTGCCTTTCGGAGTTGATCTTTTGAACTGCCCATACGACCTGGCATTTTTGCAGTGTGAACTTCAGTCTTGGAGGAGCAGGATGGCTGTGGAGTGGCAGATACAGGCCAAATCGAGGCGGCAGGACCCGTCCCGAGAGTGGGGAATGGGCCAATGTTTGGCCATTGCTGGGAGTGGACTTGGAGGTGATTTGATGCGGCAGAACTGAGGTGAGGCAGAGTTGAAGCAGCAGGGCCTGGGCCTGGGTCTGAGAGTGAGGAACGACCCGAGCTTTGCAGATTCAAGCGCTGGGCCAGATCCAAAAGGTCAGAGTGTCAGGGCTGGAGGTAAGAGATGGGTTGGTGACCAGCTCACTGTTCTGCGAGGTTCACACGTCTCTGTGCTGAACAGAGGTTGTGGCCTACAACTAATGGGCTCCTGGATTGGCTACAGTGGTGACTGGCTTTGTGGCAGTGGACTCACTCTTGTGAAAGTCAGATTTTTTTCTCTGCACTTTGGGTGTTTGACGGACTTTTTAAAAAACAGGTTCTATTGGGTTTCAAAGTTCAAAGCAAATTTATTATCAAAGTACGTATATGCAGACATCCCACCTCTCCTGGAAGTTCTGGGGGTCTCCTGCATATTGATAGTGGTTCCCTGATGCCCGCAAATTATATACACTTGTACAATATCCCGGAAATCAATTTTTATTTAGAGCCTGTGAGCGAGAGAGCATGAGAGTGAGAGAGAGCATGAGAGAAAAGTGAGAGAGAGAGAGAGCGTGACAGAGCGCAACATGGCAGAGTGTTCCAAAAAAAGAAAATATAAAAGGTACGTCACCCCAGACTACACTAAAGTGTACCCCTGCCTAATAGGGGTCAAAAATAATGACAGTGTTGCTCGCTGCACTATTTACAACAGTGACTTTTCTATTGCCCATGGTGGGTTAAGACTGTAAAAGACATGTTGAGGTGAGTTTAACAGGTGTCATTCGTTCATTAGCATAGCTCACGTTATTTAAACTACTCTATTGCAGACACCTCACCTCTCCCGGAAGTTCCGGGAGTCTCCCGCAAATTGATGGTGCTACCTCCCTGAAATGAGTTTTTGCAGGGTGGGATGTCTGTATATGTCACCATATACAACCCAGAAATTAATTTTCTTTTGGGCATACTCAGCAATTCTATGAAATAGTAACTATAACAAGATTAATGAAAGATCAACCAGAGTGCAGAAGACAACAAACTGTGGAAATACAAATATAAATAAATAGCAATAAGTAACAAGAACATGAGATAAAGAGCCCTTGAAAGTGAGATCATTGGTTGTGGAAACATTTCAATGATGGGGCAAGTGAAGTTGAGTGCAGTTATCCCCTTTGATTCAGGAGTTGAGGGGTAGAAACTGTTCTTAAACCTGGTGGTGTGAGTCCTGAAACTCCTGTTCCTTCTACCCGATGGCAGCAGCGAGTGGAGAGCACGGCCCAGGTGGTGGGGCTCCCTGATGATGGATGCTGCTTTCCTGTGACAGTATTTCATGTAGATGTGCCCAATGGTGGGGAAGGGTTTACTCATGATGCACTGTTCCAAATCGATCACTTGTCGGATTTTCTGTTCAAAGGCATTGGAGTTTCCATACCAGGCTGCGTTGCAGCCAGTTAAAACGCTCTCCACTTCACAACTATAGAACATAGAACATGGCAGCGTACAGCACAGAAACAGGCCATTCAACCCACAATGTTGCGCTGAACCAGCTAAAAAGAAAATCAAAAATACCCGAACACTAATCCCTCCTCCCTACACCATGTCCATATCCCTCCAACTCCTTACATCCATGTGCCTATCCAAACATTGCTTAAAAGCCTCTGAAGTATTTTCCTCTGCCACCATACCAGGCAGCGCATTCCAGGCATCCACCACTCTCCGAGTACAAAACTTACCCCTCACATCCTCTTTGAATTTACTCAATCTTAATCTTCTGGATTAGCCTCCCATGAGGGACTTTGTCAAACGACTTACTAAAATCCATGTAGGCAACATCCACTGCCCTACCCTCATCAATCTCTCTCATCACCTTGTCAAAAAACTCTATCTCGTAAGGCATGACCTGCCACACACAAACCCCATGCTGCCTCTCCCTAATTAGGCCATGGGTTTCCAAATGCAATAGAGTCACCTGTCTGTCCCCCCAACTATTGAGACCCCTATTACGATTGCACTGCCTGACTTTACCCTTCCCTGTTGAGCCTCAGAACTGGTCACAATGCCACAAGCCCGGTGGCCACTGCAGCGCCAAGGGTCATCACCCACCCAGCGGTATCCAAAATTAGGTATACTCGTGAGGGGGATGGCCACTGTGCCCCGACTGCTTAATCCCCCTACCCGTCCTGCTGGTCACCCACCTACAGTCCAAAGCCTGTACTCTGGGTGTGACCACCTCTTCAAAAATCTCATCTACGATCTTTCAGCCTCCCAGATGATTCTGATTACATCCAACTCCAGGGCCAACGTAGATGCCATGCCAAATCTCCACAAACTCCTAAGGAAGTAGAGGTGCTGCCGTGCTTTCCTTGCAATTGTACTTACAGTATGTGCTAGGCCCAGCACAGGTTCTCTGAAATAGAAACACCCAGAAATTTGAAGTTGCTAACCCTCTCCACCCCGATCCTCGAATGAGGACTGTCTCATAGACCTCTGGTTCCCCTTTCCTGAGGTCTATAATCAGTTCCTTGGTCCTGTCAACGTTGAGTGAGAGGTTTATTGCTGTGACACCTCTCAGCCAGTTTTTAATCTCCCTCCTATATACTGATTCATCACCACTTTTATTTCAGCCCATGACTTGAATATGGCATTGGAGCTGTGCTTAGCCACAGAGTCATAAGTGTAAAGTGAGTAGAGCAGAGGGCTAAGCACACAGCCCTGTGGTGCACCTGTGCCAATGGAGATCATGGAGAAGATGTTGTTGCCAAGCTAAACTGACTGGAGTCTGCAACTGATGAAATCCAGGATACAATTGCACAAGGAGGTGTTGAGGTCAACGTCTTGGAGCTAATTGATTAGTTTTGAGGGGATGACGGTATTGAATGCTGAGCTGTAGGCGATGAAGTGCATCCTGATGTATGCATCTTTGCCATCCAGATGTTCCAGGGTTGATCAAAAAGCCAATGGGCTGGCATCGGCTGGGGACCCGTTGCTCCAGTAGCCAAACTGGACCAGATCCAAGTCACTTCTCAGGCAGGAGCTGATATGTTCCGTCGCCAACCTCTCAAAATTCTTCATCACTGTGGGTGATAGCCATCGAGGCAGGTCACCACTCTCTTCTTGGGCTCCGGTATAATTAAAGCCTGTTTGATGCGGGTGGATATCACACACTGTCGAAGCGAGAGGTTAAAGATCTCAGAGAACACACTAGACAGTTGGTCACACAGGTCTTTGTTTTGTGACTGCCTGTAAGGAGACAAATCTCAAGGTTGTATATAGTATGCACACTTAGATAATATATGTTCTTTGAACTTTGAACTTTCAAGATTCGAGCGTCCCTTCCCATGGAAATGAACTTTTGATGAAATGTGTAACTCCGACATTTGTATCTGCCAACGTCGGCCTTGTGGGGGTTTCTTGCTGTTCAAGTCGTGCTTGTAAAACCTGTTCTCAGAATGCGACCCACCCACATTCCAGCCCACACCGAGCAGGCAGATCCTGGAGACTAATGACATCCTGAACTTCATGCCTCAGAAACAATGGATTAAAGCGGGGGATTAAAAGATGGTGGGGTGGGGGGGGGGAAGTGATGGTCGGGGATGGATACAGGGCCAGTCAGGAAAGGCAACACAGAATGAAAAGGAACAAGATAATGTTGAAATGGGTGCTTGGCACTCGTAGAAATGGTCTTAAAATAGCATCGCCAAAGATGATCTGAACATAATAAACTGAACAAACTTGATAGCAAACATTGCTGAGTTGGACTGGAGATCACACACTGATGAAGATTATTAGTTCAACACAGTTTGTGCTTAATGCTAAATGTCTAAATATACTGTATTATCAAAAACACATATGTCACCTTGAGATTCATTTTCTTGCAGGTATTTACAAGAAAATAAAGAAATACAACATAATTTAGGGAAAAAACTATACATGAGCAAAGACTATCGAGCAACCAATGTGCAAAATAAGACAAACTGCAAATAAACTATAATACTGAGAACATGATTTGTAAAGAACCCTTGAAAGTGAGTCTGTAGTGCATAGAATCAGGAAGGTGAGTGAAGTTATCCACACTGGTTCAAGAGTCTAATGGTTGTAGTGTAATAGCTGTTCCTGAACCTGGTGGTGTGGGACCTAAGGCTTCTGTACCTCCTTCCTGACGGTAGTAGTCAGAAGAGGGTATGGCCTGTGTGGTCAGAGACCTTGATGATGGATGCTGCTTTCTTGTTACAGTGCCATTGTAAATGTTGTCAATGATGGGGAGGGCTTTGCCTGTGATGGACTGAGCTGTATCCACTGTTGTGGCCGTACAACTACATATCTAATAAATAAAGGCACACACTCTGAGGAGTTAACGTGTATATTCACTTTGTAGAGAGAGCAACAGATCAATGCACATGCATAAGGTATCAGTCAATAATTAGTGCAAAGGGGAGTCATTGCATTAAAAGAAATAGATCCATACATTACACTTCCTCCCCCTCTAGATTAATGTAACATAAACCTGTACATGTAACAAAACATTCAATTTCCCTTTAACAAACCATATTTAAATAAACATGTTTTCACAATAATAGTCCATAACTAACTTCACTACACTTAAGACCAAGATAACATGTCTGAACGACTGGCGTCCTGTCGCACTCACCTCAATAATAAGCAAAAGCTTTGAGAGGCTGGTCATGGACTACGTCTGCAGCTTGCTACCACCCGAAATGGACCCTCTACAATTTGCCTACCAACACAACTGATCGACAGATGAAGCAATAGCCACAATTCTACACATTGTCCTTACACATCTGGAGAAGAGGGATGCTCATGTGAGAATGCTGTTCTTGGACTACAGTTCAGCACTCACCACCATAATTTCATCCAGGTTTGAGACTTCAGCCTTCTCCCTGCCTTGTGTAGCTGAATTCTGGACTTCCTGTCAGATCACCGGCAGGTGGTAAGAGTGAGCTCCCTCACCTCTGCCCCTCTGACCCTCAATGCAGGTGCCCCTCAGGGCTGTGTCCTAAGCCCCCTCCTTTACTCTCTGTATACCCATGACTGTGTCACCTCCCACAGCTCCAGTCTGCTAATTAAATTTGCTGACAATACTACATTAATTGGTCTTATCTCAAATAATAATGGGGCAGCCTACAGAGAAGAAGTAATCACCCTGACACAGTGGTGTCAAGAAAATAACCTCTCCCTCAATGTTGCAAAAACGAAGGAGCTGGTTGTGGACTACAGGAGGAATGGAGACAGGCTAACTCCAGTTGACATCAATGGATCTGGGGTTGAGAGGGTGAACAACTTTAAGTTCCTCAGTATAAACATCACTGAGGATCTCACGTGGTCTGTACATACCGGCTATGTGGTGAAAAAAGCACAACAGTGCCTCTTTCACCTCAAACGGTTGAAGAAGTTTGGTATGGGCCCCCAAATCTTAAGAACTTCCTATAGGGGCACAATTGAGAGCATCCTGACTGGCTGCATCACTGCCTGGTATGGGAACTGTAGCTCCCTTAATCGCAGGGCTCTGCAGAGAGTGGTGCCGACAGCCCAGTGCATCTGTAGTTCCCATGATTCAGGACATTTACAAGGACAGGTGTGTAAAAATGGGCCTGTAGGATCATTGGGGACCCGAGTCACCCCAACCACAGTATATTCCAGCTGCTACTATCTGGCAAACGGTACTGCAACATAAAAGCCAGGACCAACAGGCTCCGGGACGGCTTTTTCCACCAGGCCATCAGACTGATGAACTCACACTGATTTGAGCGTACTCTATATTACATTGACTGTTCTATTTATTGTAAATTATTATAAATTACTATGATTGCACATTGCACTTTTAGATGGAGACATAACGTAAAGAGTTTTACTCCTCATGTATGTGAAGGATGTAAGAAATAAAGTCAATTCAATTCCTAGGATTGAAAATGGACACAAGCAGCTGGTGGTCTGTCACAGGAGTGAACTTTTATCCTTAGAGGTAGTGGTGGAACTTCTTTCTTTCCCATACTAGACTAAGGCCCTCTTGGTTGATCTCTGCGTAGTTGCGTTCTGTGTTTGTCAGTGATCTTGAAGCAAATGCAACTGGGCGTTCAGATCGACCTTTCATAGTGTGTGTCTGCCTAAAAGCCTCGTAATCTCCACCAGACCCTCTGCTTCCACTACTACCCTGTTACCCCATTCCAGCACCTACCATTCTTTGCAACACACACAAAAATCTGGAGGAACCCAGCAGGCCAGGCAGCATCTATGGAAAAGAGTACAGTTGATGTTTTGGGCTGAGACCCCTCTTCAGGACCTACCATTCTCTGCCTAAAGAACTTGCCCCTCAAGCTGCCTTTAAACCATTCCTTTGCCCACCCACCCCCGCCCCATCCTCAGAAGCAGATCATCTTGTGAACAGAAGATCTAAGAACGAAAGGTGGCCATGTTCGCATAACGATTTACAGGATGATGAAAGTGGTGTCATAGAGAGGCAGGATAGTGACTGTGGTGTCAGACGGAGACAGGACGGTGAACATGGCGTCAGTGAGCGATGGGGTGGTAAAGGTACAGTAGCTGAGAGACGGGGTGGTGAAAGTGCTGTCACAGCGACACAGGGTGGTGAAATTTATGTCACAGAGAGACAGGGGTGAAAGTGGTGTCACAGGGAGACAGGATGGTGAAGGTGATGTCAGACAGAGAAAGGATGGTGGAAGTGTTGTCACGACGAGATGGGGTTAATGAAAGTGTTTTCACGTGGAGACAGGAAAGTGGTGTCACAGGGAGACAGGGATATGAAATTACTGTCACAGGGAGACAGCGTGGAGAAAGTGGTGTCATTCGGAGACAGGATAGTGAACGTGATTTCAAAGAGAGTGAGGGCGGTGAAAATGGTGTCACGGGAGACAATGTGGTAAAGTGGCATTACATAGAGACCGAGTGGTGCAAGTTGTGTCACAGGGAGACAGGAATATGAGAGGAGAGTCACAGGGAGACAGGAATATGAGAGGAGAGTCACAGGGAGACAGGGATATGAGAGGAGAGTCACTGGGAGACAGGGATATGAGAGGAGAGTCACTGAGAGACAGGGATATGAGAGGAGAGTCACAGGGAGACAGGGATATGAGAGGAGAGTCACTGGGAGACAGGGATATGAGAGGAGAGTCACTGGGAGACAGGGATATGAGAGGAGAGTCACAGGGAGACAGGGATATGAGAAAAGAGTCACAGGGAGACAGCGTGGTGCGAGTGGTGTCACACAGGCACAGGGTAGTGCATGTGTTGTCATGGAGATACAAGGTGATGAAAGGCGTGTCACGGGGAGACCATGTGGTGAAAGTGGTGTCACACAGAGCTGGGGTGGTGAAAGTGTTTTCACAACGTGACAGGGTTGTAAAAGTGGAATCACAGCAAGACAGGATGGTGACAGTGGTGTCAGGAGATGGGTGGTGAAAGTGGTGAAAGTGTTTTCACAACGTGACAGGGTTGTAAAAGTGGAATCACAGCAAGACAGGATGGTGACAGTGGTGTCAGGAGATGGGTGGTGAAAGTGGTGAAAGTGTTTTCACATGAAGACAAGGGGGATGAAAGTGTCAGAGAGAGAGAAAGGGGGATGAAAGTGGTGTCACAGAGTGATGGGGAGTTGAATGTGGTGTCACAGGGATTCAGGGTGGTGAATGTGGTGTCAGAGGGATACAAGATGGTGAATGTGGTGTCACAGAGGGACAGGGTGTTGAAAATGGTCTTACAGAGGGACGGGGTGTTGAAAATGGTCTCACAGAGTGAAGGGGTGGTGAATGTGGTGTCACAGGGAGAGAGGGTGGTGAATGTGGTATCACAGAGGGACAGGGTGTTGAAAATGCTCTCACAGAGTATGGGGTGGTGAATGTGGTGACACAGATTGGCAGGGTGGTGAGACTGAAGTCACAGAGTGACAGGGTGGTGAAAACGGTGTCACGGGGAGACAGGATGGTGAAAGTAGTGTGAGAGGGAGAGACAGATTGGTGAAAAATGCTTTTGTCAAACTGGCCTTCATCAGTCTGGGCACTGAGTATACAACAGAGAACACAAAGGACAGAAGCCCTTCTGCCCACAATGCTGAACATTTAACTCACTCTGAGATCTGTCTGATCTCACATAACCCTCCATTTTTCTATCATCCATCTGTCTATCTAAGGGTCTCTTCAATGTATCCGTGTCTACCACCATTCCTGGCAGGGTGTTCCAGACTCCCACCTTTCTACGTGTAAAAACCCGACCTCTGACATCCCACTTACACTTTCCTGCAAACACCTTGAAATTAAGCTCCCTCGTATTAGCCATCTCCTCCTTGGGACAAAGTTTCTGGCTTTCCACTAATTGAAGATCACCAGTGTGGAGGTGGCAGGGATTGAACCCAGGATCTCGCATATGTATACACTTGTACTGAGCATCATCCCCACCTATACAAGTTGGAATTTAACATATAGAGTTGTGCAAGATATTGGTGAGGCTACTTTTGTCGTACTGCGTTCAGTTTTGGTCTCCTGACATGGGAAAGGTGCTATAAAGCTGGAAAAACTGCGAAGATGTTGCCGGAACACAAGGGATTCAGTTCTGGAGAAAGGTCGTGCAGGTTGGGATATTTTTCTTTGAAGTGTAGGTGACTGAGAGCCGATCTTGTAGAGGTGTGTAAAATAATGAGGGGAATTGAGAACTGGAGGGCAGAGGTTGATGGTGAGAGGGGAGAGATTTAATCAGAACTTTTTCACCCAGACGGTGGTCTATATATGGGACGAGCTGCCAGAGGAAGTGATTGAAGTAGATACATTAACAACATTTAAAAGGCATAAACACCAGAGATTCTGCAGGTGCTAGAAATCCAGAGGAACACACGGAAAATATCTGAGGAACTCAGCGGGCCAGCAGCATCTATGGAAATGAATAAACAGTCGATGTTTTGTGCTGAGGCACTTCATCGGGGCTGGAAAGGATGGACCATGGGAGAAAGGGAAGGAGGAAGGGAACCAGAGGGAGGTAAGGAGAAGAGAAGGTGTAAGAGGGAGCCAGAATGGGGAATCACAAGTGGAGACTCGACAGCAAAGGGTTGACAGAGATTTACTGCAACAGAAACAAAATGCTGGAGGAGAGGAAGGAAAAATCGGCACTTCCTGATGAAGGGTCTCGACTCACCTGGTCTGTGGCAAACCACTTAAACTACCTAGTTCCATCAACCTGCACCCGGACCATCCCTCCATACCCCTCCATCCACGGACCTTTCCAAACTTCTCTTAAACGATGAAATCGAAATCGCATCCTCCACTTGTGCCAGCAACTCATTCCACACTCTCACCACCCTCTAAGTGAAGAAGTTTTCCCTCGTTCCCCTTAAAACTTTCACCTTTCACCCTTGGTCCATGACCTCCAGTAGTAGTCCCACCCAACCTCAGTGGAAAAAGCCTGCTTGTGCCTGATCGAAACCTCTCATAATTTTGTATACCTCTACCAAATCTCCCCTCATTCTCCTACAATCTAGGGAATAAAATTCTAAGCTATTCAATCTTTCCTGATAACTCAGGTCCTCCAGTCTAGGTAACATCCTTGCAGATTTTCACGATACTCTTTCAATAGTATTGTCAAGAAAAATCAGCGATAAACCATGTTTTTAACCAATTGACAATTGCTCAATTTGGATTTACGTTATCAAAGAAAGGTGCTTCATAAAGTATCCCCTGAATTCACACAGGGTATGCTAATGTCAGACGATATGGGAGGAATACGTACCTTGTAATATAAACCAGCTCTGCGCAGTCATCACTCAGAGCGGACCACCAGTCTGACTAGTAAATGGTCTCTGCTGCCCGACTTCTTTCAATGGGGATCAGTATTTTAAAGTTCACTAGGGGCTGCTGTGTAGGAGGGAAGGGTTAGATTGATCGTGGAGTAGGTTTAAATATGCTGGCGCAACATCACGGGCCGTAGGGGCCTGTACAGTTCTATATTCTATGAAATAAAGATTCAGGTTCAGATTGTTACAAGGATTACCCCTGAGTAATAATGATCAATTAGGTAGGGTGTATTTACCGACAACCACCTTTATTGTCTCAAATGAAGAGCACATGAATTTACACCATTGATTTCCTCTGTGCACGTCTACTAAGTTTCCCTGGCCCTCCATGAACAGTCAAAGAATAGGAAAGGTGATACCCGGAAAAGGAGCCTGCACAGATATACATGGTCCTCCACGTCCACGATGGTTGGTCTCCGGAGAGTTGTTGCTGCTTCACACTCAAAGCTCCTTACTTTTAAACACTTCGATCGGCTCCAATGTTGCAGTTCAATCTCATTGGCCTGAGGTCATCTGACTGATCTGTGTCACCTTCTTATTGGCTCCGGTCCAAGCCAGCATCCATTCATTGCCCTCTTCTGCAAGAGACAGAATGATACGTCTTGCGATGTAACTATCATCAGTGATGGAACCCGGGGTCACAGGGTGTTTTGGGTCTTTCAGCATCTGACACCCTCGCTGAGTGACCCAGCCGGGGTTGATCAGGCTCTGACTTGTGTCTGAGTAGCATTCCACCACGGATCACTCCTCCTGATCCACAGCTATCTCGAGGCTCGTTCTGCTTCCTCTATGGTGTTCCTGATGGCTTTCCTCTCTGGGCTCCAGAGATGCCCATCCGGCTCTAGGCTCAGCAGACGGATTGACCAGGAAACCCTCTGCAGCCCGCCTCTATGCACATACAGTGTCCCCACCACCCCTTGCTGCCGCACACCTCCACCAAGTCTTGATACTTTGTCTTTTTCCTTTCATGGGCCTCCTCCATCTGGTCTTCCCAGGGAGTGGTTAACTCCAACATGCCCTCTTGTCTTGATGACTCTGTCAGCAGCACTGTGCCTGGCCTAAGCATTGTTAAGGAGACGTGCTCAGGGAATTATTGAGAAGATGTGCTCAATTGCCAGTCCTTTGCTGTTCCTAGAAGGCTGGCCGATGCCTTTGGTTGGATTTGAGCCTTCTCTCCTGCCTTAATAAAAGCGATTGCTTGCTTTGCTGGGCGATGGTGCTTGGCCTGGGTGATGGCCGTGCACAAGGTGTCAGCCCCCATCTTCAGCACCTGGTCTTGGCGCCAACGATAACGCCCTTGCCCCAGGGCTTTTGGGCAGCAGTTAGGATGTGCTCTGGTGACCGCTTCCCTCGGCACAGGGAGCCTGCTGGTGTTTCGTCCTTGCCCAGCAATAGAGGTTCGCCGGGCTCGGACAGGCATCATAGACCGAATGGATCAGGAACTCGATGTGGTGGGGATCATCTCACCACATCTCCCCCCACGAGATGTTGTGCTCCCATCTTGTCCATGTGCCTTGTTGCCGCACGCCAGCAGTCTTGCTGGCACGTACTGTAGCTCCTCCACAGCAGCTCGGACCTCCTGCTGGACCAGCTGGCACCTTGCACGTTATCGTAGCGGACTGTTGGGAAGCAACCCAAGCCCGCCCGTCCTGATGCCAATGAGCCCACCGGCACCCTATGGCACAGTCGTGCTTCGGCTAGTTCAACTGGATCCTGTGCCTTCCACCTCCTGTCCGTCCTCTCCTCAATGCCAGTGTGTGAGACTGTCGGGTCACTGGACTGTCTGTATTGCAGCACTTCTGTATTGCAGCACTTCTCTCTTGCACGGTGACCATGAACTCCTCGCTCACACTGCTGATGGGGAGTTTCATTCTGGTTTCCTTCCCGCACAAGGCAACGCTGCTTAGGCTCCTAGGGAGACCCAACCACCTCCGGAGGTGCTGGCTGATTTTTCCCTCAAAGCTCTCAACCATTGACAGTGGGACACCATGGACTAGCACCCACAGGATCTGAGGGAGAATATTCAAGCCTTGAATTTGTCTGGCAGCCGTGACTGGGTCCACAGGAGGCAACCATTGCTGGAGCTCTTACCCGGCTGCTTTGATGGGTGCTGTGTCCTTCAGTGAGCTGTTAAACACCTTGCCAAGGCTCCTCATGGGCTTCCCTGATTGGCTAGGAATTTTGGGCGCCTCCCGGGTTAACTTGTAAGTTATGGCTCTTTGTTCTAAATTAGTTACTAAACCAGTAACCAACAGGAATCACTCAGGGTAGACACAGACCCCACATGGCTGAGTGGCGCTGCTTGAATTGCTAGAGGAGCCTATTCCGCACTCTATCTCAATAAATAAATTCACAAACCTGCATGTAACGTTATACCAAAGAACACCTCACAATTAACTCCCTGCTTGGAAATGATCTCTAGTCCAGCAGATTACCTGGAGCATCATTCTCTCCAAAACAATGATTCAGCTGAGCAAAACCAGTTCACAAAATGGAGGATACGGAGCAGCTTTACAAAATGGCAGCCTCTATTCCTTTGACTTCATGGCAAGAACAAGGACAATTGGTTGGTCTACTTCCACTGTCCTTGATTCATTCGAATTCACTGATTTGTGGGCTGTAGTCCTTTCTGGCCAACAAGATTTATTTACCACATGCACATCAAAACATCTCTTCCCTACTCCTCTCTGCTTCCTTCCTTTTTTTTAAGGCTCCCCTTAGAATCAATCCATTTGACAGAGCTTTCCTTCAGCTGGCCTTGTATATATTTCAAGGTCTAGTGGATGCACAATGGAAGGACAGCGCTTTAGACCAGAGATGAGGAGGAATTTCTTTAGCCAGAGGGTGGCGAGTCTGTGGAATTCATTGCCACGGATGGCTGTGGAGGCCAGGTCATTGGATATATTTATAGCAGAGGGTGATAGGTTCTTGATAGGTAAAGGGGTTATGGAGAGAAGGCAGGGCAATGGGGTTGAACAAAAATCAGCTAGGATTGATTGGCAGAACAGACTCAATGGGTCAAATGGCCTAATTCTACCCCTATATCCATGATTACTAATCACCGTTTGGCTTAAACAATTTCAAAACTAGTTTACTTTGACAGCTTTCTGACAGAATCACACCTGGGTATTTCGCAACCTGGAAGAACCAGGCAGGTTTATCCTGAAGACTATCCCTTCTCTGAGCAATAGGCGGATTTAAACTAATGTGGCGGGGGATGGGAACAAGTGCAGAGAGACAGAGGGGTGTAAAATGAGGGCATAAGCAAAAAGTAGTAAGGTGAAAAGTAAAAGTGGCAGGCAGGCAAATCCAGGGCAAAAAATCAAAAATGGCCACTTTTCAACATAATTGTATAAGGGCTAAGAGTGTTGTAAAAACAAGCCTGAAAGCTTTGTGTGTCAATGCAAGGAGCATTCGTAACAAGGTGGATGAATTGAATGTGCAGATAGTTATTAATGAATATGATATAGTTGGGATTACAGAGACATGGCTCCAGGGTGACCAAGGATGGGAGCTCAACATTCAGGGATATTCAATATTCAGGAGGGATAGACAGGAAAGAAAAGGATGTGGGGTAGCATTGCTGGTTAGAGAGGAGATTAACGCAATAGAAAAGAAGGACATTAGCCTGGAGGATGTGGAATCGATATGGGTAGAGCTGCATAACACTAAGGGGCAGAAAACGCTGGTGGGAGTTGTGTACAGGCCACCTAACAGTAGTAGTGAGGTTGGGGATGGCATTAAACAGGAAATTAGAAATGCGTGCAATAAAGGAACAGCAGTTATAATGGGTGACTTCAATCTACATATAGATTGGGTGAACCAAGTTGGTAAGGGTGCTGAGGAAGAGGATTTCTTGGAATGTATGCGGGATGGTTTTCTGAACCAACATGTCGAGGAACCAACTAGAGAGCGGGCCATTCTAGACTGGGTATTGAGCAATGAGGAAGGGTTAGTTAGCAATCTTGTCGTGAGAGGCCCCTTGGGTAAGACTGACCATAATATGGTGGAATTCTTCATTAAGATGGAGGTGACATAGTTAATTCAGAAACAAAGGTTCTGAACTTAAAGAAGAGTAACTTTGAAGGCATGAGATGTGAATTAGCTAAGATAGACTGGCAAATGATACTTAAAGGTAAATGGTGTCTGAAAAGAGGATGCTGTCCAAGTTGCATGCCATCTTGGACAATGTCTCCCATCCACTACATAATGTACTGGTTGAGCACAGGAGTACATTCAGCCAGAGACTCATTCCTCCGAGATGCAGCACAGAGCGTCATAGGAAGTCATTCCTGCCTGTGGCCATCAAACTTTACAACTCCTCCCTTGGAGGGTCAGACACCCTGAGCCAATAGGCTGGTTCTGGACTTATTTCCTGGCATAATTTACATATTACTATTTAACTATTTATGGTTTTATTACTATTTAATTATTTATGGTGCAACTGTAAGGAAAACCAATTTCCCCCGGGATCAATAAAGTATGACTATGACTATGACTGTGAAAGGGTTGACGGTGGATATGCAATAGCAAGCATTAAAAGATTGCATGGATGAACTACAACAATTGTTCATCCCAGTTTGGCAAAAGAATAAACCAGGGAAGGTAGTGCACCCGTGGCTGATGAGGGAAATTAGGGATAGTATCAATTCCAAAGAAGTAGCATACAAATTAGCCAGAGAAAGTGGCTCACCTGAGGACTGGGAGAAATTCAGAGTTCAGCAGAGGAGGACAAAGGGCTTAATTAGGAAGGGGAAAAAAGATTATGAGAGAAAACTGGCAGAGAACATAAAAACGGACTGTAAAAGCTATTATAGATATGTGAAAAGAAAAAGATTGGTTAAGACAACTGTAGGTCCCTTACAGTCAGAAACAGGTGAATTGATCATGGGGAACAAGGACATGGCAGACTAATTGAATAACTACTTTGGTTCTGTCTTCACTAAGGAGGACATAAATAATCTTCCGGAAATAGTAGGGGACCGAGGGTCTAGTGAGATGGAGGAACTGAGCGAAATACATGTTAGTAGGGAAGTGGTGTTAGGTAAATTGAAGGGATTAAAGGCAGATAAATCCCTAGGGTCAGATGGTCTGCATCCCAGAGTGCTTAAGGAAGTAGCCCAAGAAA
Source organism: Mobula hypostoma (assembly GCF_963921235.1). NCBI lineage: Eukaryota > Metazoa > Chordata > Chondrichthyes > Myliobatiformes > Myliobatidae > Mobula > Mobula hypostoma. Next base: position 34,684,883 of record NC_086116.1, read on the forward strand.
TAGTGGATGCATTAGTGATAATTTTTCAAAACTCTTTAGATTCTGGATTAGTTCCTGAGGATTGGAGGGTGGCTAAAGTAACCCCGCTTTTTAAAAAAGGAGAGAGAGAGAGAAACCGGGGAATTATAGACCGGTAAGCCTGACATCGGTGGTGGGGAAAATGCTAGAGTCAGTTATCAAAGATGTGATAACAGCACATTTGGAAAGCGATGAAATCATCGGACAAAGTCAGCATGGATTTGTGAAAGGAAAATCATGTCTGACGAATCTTAAAAATTTTTTTGAGGATGTAACTAGTAGAGTGGGTAGGGGAGAACCAGTGGATGTGGTATATTTGGATTTTCAAAAGGCTTTTGACAAGGTCCCACACAGGAGATTAGTGTGCAAACTTAAAGCACATAGTATTGGGGGTACGGTATTGATGTGGATGGAGAATTGGTTGGCAGACAGGAAGCAAAGAGTGGGAATAAACGGGACCTTTTCAGAATGGCAGGCAGTGACTAGTGGGGTACCACTAGGTTCAGTGCTGGGACCCCAGTTGTTTACAATATATATTAATGACTTGGATGAGGGAATTAAATGCAGCATCTCCAAGTTTGCGGATGACATGAAGCTGGGCGGCAGTGTTAGCTGTGAGGAGGATGCTCAGAGGATGCAGGGTGACTTGGATAGTAGGTGAGTGGGCAAATTCATGGCAGATGCAATTTAATGTGGGTAAATGTGAGGTTATCCACTTTGTTGGCAAGAACAGGAGAATAGATTATTATCTGAATGGTGGCCGATTAGGAAAAGGGGAGGTGCAACGAGACCTGGGTGTCATTATACACCAGTCATTGAAAGTGGGCATGCAGGTACAGCAGGCGGTGAAAAAGGCGAAAGGTATGCTGGCATTTATAGCGAGAGGATTCGAGTACAGGAGCAGGGAGGTACTACTGCAGTTGTACACGGCCTTGATGAGACACACCTGGAGTATTGTGTGCAGTTTTGGTCCTCTAATCTGAGGAAAGACATTCTTGCCATAGAGGGAGTACGAAGAAGGTTCACCAGATTGATTCCTGGGATGGCAGGACTTTCATATGAAGAAAGACTGGATCGACTAGGCTTATACTCTCTGGAATTTAGAAGATTGAGGGGGGATCTTATTGAAACGTATAAAATTCTAAAGGGATTGGATAGGCTAGATGCAGGAAGATTGTTCCTGATGTTGGGAAAGTCCAGAACGAGGGGTCACAGTTTAAGGATAAAGCGGAAGCCTTTTAGGACCGAGATGAGGAAAAACTTCTTCACACAGAGAGTGGTGAATCTGTGGAATTCAATCTCCCTGCTTTTATATATTTATTCTAGAGTGTTCCCCAAGTGTCCCTTCTAGGACCTCCATGACTCTGAAGTCATCAAATCAGAATCAGAATCAGTTTTATTATCACTGACAAAGGATGTAAATTTGTTGTTTTGTGGCAGCAGTGCAGTGCAATGCATAAAAAATATTATTAATTATAACAAGAAATTTAAAAAACAAATAAGAAGTGCAGAAAAAGAGTAAAATAGTGAGGCAGTGTTCATGTTTCTATGGACCATTCAGAAATCTGATGGTGGAGGGGGATGTTCCTAAAACATTGAGTGTGGGGCTTCAGGCTCTTGTACCTCCTCCCTGATGGTGTTAATGAGAAGAGGATGTATATAAACAGAACACTCTCCATTGTTTTATTTTGTGTTTCCTGACATAGAGAGTGTGCAGTCAGTACTCAACATCATTTGAATGAGAAATATGGTTTCATTTTCCTTCTTCCAAAGGCCTGGTGCTTACGATATAGGCCTAGTCACAGGCGTAACCACAATAAAGGCCTAGTCAGAGGCCTATTCACAATAGAGGTCTAGTCATAAGCCTAATCACAATAGAGGCTTAGTCATAGGTCTAGTCACAATAGAGGCTTAGAAATAGGCCTAGCCACAATAGAGGCCTAGTCATACAGCACAGAAATAGGCCCTTTGGCCCAATTACTCCAAGGCAGCTAAGCTAGTTGAAGTTGAAGTTTAATTGTCATTCATCCATACATAAATACAGCCAAATGAAACAACATTCCTGTGGGGCCAAGGTGCAAAGCATTGTACTGACAGCATACAATACGTATTGCATACATAATTACAATAGCAGATAAAAAACATACAGTCACAAAAAAACCCCAAAAAAACAGAGTTCAAGTTCATGAGTGGCATGGTCTATAGATTGGTAGTGTGTGGGATGTTGTCCTGGTCCAGCCTGTTTTCCACTGAGCGAACACTGGAGGGCAGCACCAAGCGAATTTGCCCATTTGCCCAGTTTTAGCCCATCTCTCTTTAAACTTCTCCTATTCATGTACCTGTCCAAGTGCCCTTTAAATGTCGTTCATGTACCTTCCTCAACCACTACCTCTTGGCAGTTCCTTACACATACTTGGTGGAAATGTTACACAGTTAAGTGGCATACTGTCATGTAATTTACAATTTTAGTCATAGATTTACAACATTTAGCTCAGAAGGTCATCTCAGGTTCAAGATTCAAGATTGTTTAATGTCATTTCCAATACACAAGTGTGAAGGAGAATGAAATAATTGTTACTCTGGATAATTATGATATTTAAAAAAAACACAATAAATATGAATACGTAAGATAGCTTATATACATAGATTGTACGTCCATAAAGTGACACTAGCCACAGGAGTGTGTGTACATCAGGTAAAAGGAAGGGGGAAGAAGCCAGGATAAGAAGGTGGTGGGAGGGAGAGAAGTATAACCTAACGGCTGATAGGTGAGACCAGGTGATGGAGAAGGTTGGTGGTTAGGGGGTGGGGGGGGGAAATGAAGTGAGAAGCTGGAAGGTGATAGGTGGAAAAGGTCAAGGGCTGAAGAAGGAGGAATCTGATAGGAGAGGAGAATGGACCATGGGAGAAAGGGAAGGAGGAGGGTAATCAGAGGGAGGTGATGAGAAGAGAAAAGGTGAAAAGGGACCAAAGTGGTGAATGGAAGAGAGACGGGGGAGGAGGGAAAAATCGAAGTTCATGCCTTCAGGTTGGAGCTATCCAGACAGAGTATGAGGTGTTGCTCCTCCAACGTGAGAATGACCTCATTGTGGCAGCAGAAGAGGCCATGGACCGACATGTCAGAATGGGAATGGAGATTGGAAATAAAATGGTTGGCCATTGGGAAATACAGCTTGTTGAGGATGGAGTGAAGGTGCTTGACAAAATGGTCCCCCAATTTACGTCAGGTCTAACTGAAGTTCATTGGTTCAATCACCCACCCATTCATCATTCCCTAAATGACTACTCCAACCTCCCTATAATTAACACTGCAATGCTAAATGTTCTTAATATTTCTAGTTCTCCTCTTTCTCATATCAAATTAGGAATTCAAAGCTGCTTTTAAAGCCTATTTTGTTTGTGTTGAGAAACTGGTTTCTCTTTAACCCATTTCAACCTCTTTGTCTTTCTATGTTTCCATTAAACATTTTGTTATCAAGATTGAGATCTTAGTCCTGATGGGTGGTGGGGTGGAGACACGTCTCTACCAAAGGAGGTATAATGTGCTTCTTCCCTCTACTAACCTGCAGGTCACCCTTGGGCAAGGTGTAGCACCTACTTAGCACCCCCTCCCCCACCTCCCCACCAACAGGGTCACATGAAGCCATGGGGGCAGATGGTGGATGGTCATATGAGCAGCTGGTGCATATCACAAGTCCTGGTTATGTGACCGCTGACGGCAGGCAGACAATCTCTGAAGAGCATTGATAATGGTTGGGGTCACCCGTCTTGTAAAAACACTGCCCAGAAGGCAATGGTAAACCACTTCTACAGACAAATTTGCCAAGAACAATCATGGTCATTACCATGATCGCCCACGACATATGACACGGCACATAATGAACAAACACCTTACACCTCCTATGATAGCAGCATTCCTTCACCCCGCCACCCAGTGCAGTCGGCACACACACAGACTCAGCACACAAGCACTCTACAACACGCAGTTTCTATGTTCTCCCTGTGACCACATGGCTTTCCTCCCACAGTCCAAAGACCAACGGGTTAGTAGGTTAATTGTCCTAGCAGTGTTAATTATAGGGAGGTTGGAGTAGTCATTTAGGGAATGATGAATGGGTGGGTGATTGAACCAATGAAGTTCAGTTAGGTTCAGTTGTGATTAGGCTGGGGATAAATAGGTGGGTTGCTAGACGATGCGGCTCGTTGGGTAGGAAGGGTCTGTTCACATTGTATCTCTGGATACATATAGAGACTATACAAACACACAACTCTAATGCACTGTACAGTTAGTCCCAGCGCAGACACTACAACAGTACTTGTGCACGATGTGATACAACCATAAACCTCTCTGTAGTGGACTGCGCACACACACCCTTTACTCCAGCACACTCTCACAAGCAGTGTCTGCCCCGCACCTTTGCACCGAGCCGGCGGCGCGCGAGCCCGCCCACCCGCCCGCGGTGAGAAGCACGGGGTGCGCGCCCGGAGCGGGGACGAGCGCCGTGGGTGGAGGAGCCGGCGCTGCTGTCCGTATCTGTGCGTTCGTCTGCGATCGAGCGAGACAGAGGCGGGTAGCTGCGATGGGTCTGGTGGGGGCGAGCCGCGGTGTCCGCCTGCTCTCTGCCGGAGTCTTGCTCCTGGTCCTGCCCCAGCGAGCCGCCTTGGCGTCCGGACCCAAGGCTTGTACACCGGTGAGTACCAGGCAGTCAGTCAATGCTAAGGTTGCCTCTTAATCACCACCTTTTCTGCTTTCTGCAGGACGCCGCTACAATTTATTGACTCAGTGAGAATTAAAGTGTTCATTTAAACTCGCGGGTTGCAATGTATGTCCCTTATTTCTAGCTGTTACCCCTCTCCTTCTAAAGTAGCCACCTGCAACCAGATCACCCCCCATCTGTTAATTATAGATATGTGTGATTGCCGTGCCTCGGAAATATTGTATTGTTAGTGTCGGCGATTCTCTCTTGATGGACCCGGTACTAAATTAGAATCAGAATCAGGTTTAAAATCACTAGCGTAGGTCGTGAAATTTGTTGTTTTGCGGCAGCAGTATATTACAATAGACAATAATAAAAAACATAAATTACAATAAAAGATATATTATAATGAATATATTTAGTTAAATTCAATCCTGACGGGATTATATAATTTCCAGCTCGCTGGCCTAGTTGGATAGTGATTTCTTGTGGGTAATCTTTCCCCTGTCGTCGCTCGCCTTTTTCCAGAGGCTGACCCTAATGGCGTGGAGCGGTAGATCCTTGTTAGGGGAAGCGGGCGATATTCCCTGAATCAGCGGCAAACAAGCATCTGGTGTTTGCGGACGCCCTCCGCCTGCCGGAAGACCAGGATCCTGGCAATGTTCACCCTGGTACTGAAAGCCCAGTGACTACACACACACCGGGGTTCCTGCTATTGAGTGGTTTCTTTTTGTAGGAGGGTGAGCCGGAACAGGCCATTCGGCCCCACCTGCTATGATCAGCTAGCCCTCTCTCGCCAAGGCATAGTTCCAATCTCTACCCCGCGTAGCACACAACATGCTGGAGGAACTCAGCAGGTCAGACTATTAAACCCACCAACGGCGCCGACAGCCGCTCGCCTAAGTACTCAGTCCCAGTCCAGTCATTCAATCCTTTAAGGTGCAGCCCATTGAAGATCCTTCCTCTCCTAGAGATGAGGTGTTTGGAGCTTTTCTTGGTGTTTCTGTAGCTCTGGGTTTTTTATGAGTTGGGGTTGCTAGCCCCATCCCCAACCCTCCCCCTTTCACAGCCTGGCTTGGGACTGTCCACGGCGGAGTTCAGGCAGCTTCTATGGAGAGGAATAAACAGTCGACGTTTCAGGCCGAGACCCATCCTGAGGACTGGACGTGTTGTGCATGGTTTCTCCAGCATTTTGTGTGTATTGCTCTGCATTTCCAGCATCTGCAGAATTCCTTGTGTTTATGATTTTCTAACCCGTGTTTCCTGTTATGTCTACAAGTCACTATTTCTTAAAAATACTCTGCAACATGTTCTTGGGCTTCTGTGTTTGAGAATTTCAGAGTTCCCTGTCCTCTGGGTGTAGAGATTTCTGTATAAGGCAGTCCTAGATTTCTTCTTCCAAATCCTGGTGATCAAAATCGATGGAATACTCTCTCTGAGACCAGCTTGTTGATCTCGGTCAGGACTTCACAACAAGAAGCCCCTTCAGTTCTTCTGCACTTTAATTTAAAATGTTTAAAAATATATATTTCTTACTGTAATTTACAGTTTTTGAATGTGTTGTGCTGTACTGCTGCCACAAAATAACATATTTCACAATATACGTATGCCAGTAATTTGACATGATTCCGATTCACTAGAATGAGTCCGTCTCATTGATCCAACCCCTCCTGCTGTGACAGTCATAACACTATCATATTAGGCCATTTGACCCATCGAGTCTTCTCCGCCATTCTGTCTTGGCTGATTTACTTTTCCTCCCAACCCCATTCCTTTGCCTTCTCCCCGTAACATTTGACGCCCTTACTAATTAAGAACCTATCAACCTCTGCTCTAAATATACCCAAAGACTTGGCCTCCACAGTCATCTGTGGTAATGAATTCCACAGGTTCATCTCCCTCTGGCTAAGGAAATTCCTCCTTGTCTTTGTTCTAATCTAAAGCAACATCCTTCTGTTCTGCGTCTGTACTCCCCCACTATAAGAAACATCCTCTCCACATCCACTCTATCTAGGCCTTTTAATATTTGGTAGGTTATAATGAGATTCCCCCCTCATTTTTCTAAACTCCAGCGAGTACACTGCTCATACCTTAACCCATTCATTCCTGGGATCATTCTTGTGAACGTCCTCTGGACCCTCTCCAATGCCAGCACATTCTTTCATTGATAAGGGGCCCAAAACTGCTCATAATACTCCAAGTATAGTTTGCCCAATGCCTTATAAATCTTCAGCATTAAATCCTTGTTTTTATATGATCATTTTCTCGAACTGTACGCTAACAGTGCAATTGCCTTCCTTACCACTGACTCATCATGCAAGTTAACCTTTAGGGAATCCTGCAGGAAGAATCCCAAATCCCTTTCTGAATTCCCTCCCTGTTTAGAAAATAGTCTACACCTTTATTTCTTCTTCCAAAATGCATGACTTTACTCTTCTCTTCACTGTATTCTATTTGCCATTTCTTTGCCCATTCTCCTAATCTGCCTAAATCAGCCTGTAGCCTCCCTGCTTCCTCAACACTACCTGTCCTCTAAGCTATCTTCATATCGTCTGCAAACTTGGCCACAAAGCCTTCGGTTCTGTCATCCAGATCATTAACACTTAATGTGAAAAGAAGTGGTCCTAACACCAACCCCTGCAGTCACCACTTGTCACTGCCAGCCACCAGAAATGGCTCCCTTTATTCCTACTTTTTGCCTCAGCCAATCTTTATTAAGAGGCTAGAACTGCACGCAATACTTCTGGTGTGGTCTCACCTTGACCATGTATAATTGGAGCACCCAATCCTTGCCTCTGTACCTAAAGCAGACCGGCAGACCACCTTCTCGCTGAGCCTGTTTGTTCGTTGTCAGTCCCCAGTGTACAGGGACTGGTATTTCTTGATTTGAGGTGACTTCATCTTTGCCTTTAGCCACGTACTATGATGAGGACACTCTGGTGTCAAGATCTGTGTGACCTCTCAAAAGAGTAGCACACACATGCAATGTTGGAGGAGCTCTGTAGGTCAGGCAGCATCGTCACTCCTGATGAAAAATCAGTTGAAAGTTTTTCAAATGCAAGGACTTTTTCCCCCTTACTTTCTAGTCCTGTTAAAGGGTCTTGGCCTGAAATGTTGGTTGGTCATTTCTCTGCATAGATGCTGCCGGAGTTCCTCCAGCATTTTGTGTGTGTTTGCTCTGGATTTCCAACATGTGCAAAATCCCTTAGGTTTATATGACCGTAGACCAGGGGTTCCCAACCTTTTTTATGCCATGGACCCCTACCATTAACCGAGGGGTCCATGGACCACGGGTTGGGAACTCCTGCCATTGACTATAGGACATTTATGACCTCTCAAAAGGAGTGAGGATTTGAATTCTTGCATTGATCCTTGGCCATTGTGAGTGTGCAAATGACTCAGTGACTGGTCAACCTTGCGAGGCTGGCAGGACAGTGTGAGAGCTGTTGATGAGCTGGCCTTTGACGAAATGTCATGGTTGCCTTGTGGTTAGCGCAATGTTATTACTGCGTGAAGGTTCAGAGTTCAGTTCTGGCGCCTTCTGTAAAGGGTTTGTACATTCTCTCTGTGGCCATGTGGGTTTCCTCTGGGTGCTGTGGTTTCCTCCCACAGTCCAAAGAGATAATTGGTTATTGTAAATTGTCCTGTGATTAAGCTAGGGTTAAATAGGTGGGTTGCTGGGCAATACTGCTCATTGGGCTGGAAATGCCTGTTTCATGCTATATATCCAAACTAAATTGAGGGCAAACCTGTTCTGGCAGTTCAACTGAGAAATGTCTTGAAACAGTTTGAAGTTTGCTGTTACCTGCTGCAATCCACTCTGATGTGTCTTTACGAACGCTACACTTTCAGTAATTAATCACCGCTGTGGTAGTTTACACAGGTGCCTGCAGAACTGACTGCGTTGGCTAGGGTGACTTCATAAATGACTTAGTATGGATACAATCCCTTTTTAAGTTAATATAATTGGTTGCGTCACCACCAGCTGGAGAATGTCTCTGGTGGACTCACCTAATGGTCGTTAATAAGTAATGAGAATATACCTTGCCTAAACAACAGTGTGCTCCTTGCTGTCACATATGGCAGAGCCTTGACGCTGTCAAGATGCAAAAAACGGATGGATTTTTGGAATCCACTGATGAAAATACACGGGATTGAATGTTTATTTTTACTTAGTGATACAGCATGGAACAGGCCCTTCATCCCAACGAATTGGGCCATGCAGCAACCCACTGATTTAACCCTAGTCTAGTCATGGGATAACTTACAATGACCAATTAACCTACCAACCGGTGTGCCTTTGGACTCTGGGAGGTAACTCATGCGCACACGGGAAGGACTGTACAAGTTTCTTACAGACAGCATTGGAATTGATCTCCGAACTCTGACACATCGACTCTGTGCTCCTTGGATACATCTCAGTATTGTAATAACGTACCTCCTGGATAAAATCACTCCTTCTCTCTGTTGAAACCATCAATGTAAACAAGTGCCCAGCTGTAGAAACTTAGCAGAGTTGAATATTGTTTAAAAAAAATTCTGTTTCAAAGGTGAAACATTGTATTTATAGGATATCAATTTACTGTTGGGCAAAAGACATTTGGAAAGTAATTCTGTGTGTTAATATGCTTAATTTGTATCCAAAGTATGTATCCGAATCAAAATCAGGTTTATCATCTTAGGTTATAACTTTGAGCTTTGATGTAGGGTCTCAGCTCGAAACGTCAACTGTTTATTCATTTCCATAGATGCTGCCTGACCTGCTGAGTTCCTCCAGCATTTTGTGTGTGTTGCTCTGGACTTTCAGCATCTGCAGAATCTTTTATGTTTAGATCACAGGAAATGTGCTGCTCTGCAGAATCAGAATCAGGTTTATTCTGATCGTGAAGTTTGCCGTTTTGTGGCAATACCTAAAAAAAAATTACTGCAAGTTACAAGAAGGAATATAAAAATAGATAGTGTATGAAGAAAGCAAAATGGTGAGATGGTTTCACTCTGATGGTGAAGGGAAAGAAGCTGTTCTTAAACCACTGAGCGTGTACCTTCAGGCTCCTGTGCCTCCTTCCTGATGGTAGTAACGAGGAGCGAGCAGGACCGGGATGGTGACGGTCCATAATGATGGATGCCACCTTCTTGAGGCACTGCCTTTTGAAGATGTCCTCAACGGTGGGGACTTCCAGATATTACTACAGATGTTGGTCGTTCTTGCATCATAATGGTGGACAACCAACATGTTTGCCATTGTCATTAATCTTGATTCAGTGCTTCTTCCATTAAGATGACGCAAGTGTTTCTGTTACAATGTGCATGGGTTACCTCTTCGTTAGAGCAGATTTGGAGACTTCTGTCTGTTAATGCAGCCGATTAAAACACAGAGCACTTAATCAATGGAATTTCAGTCCATTGTTTATTGAAATTTCAACAGGACAAAGACTTGCATGAGATATGGCCTCATTGTGAATCCTACTTTATCAACAGTATTTAATCTTTTTCTTGCTGAAAAGAATGAATAGCATATCTTTAGTTGAAATGTTTAGAATTTACAAACTGTAGATGAATGGCCAGAATTTGAAGAATCTGTTTCTTGTCACAGGGAGGTGCAGTTGTCTTCCTTCTGATTTTAAAAGGTGGGAATTCTGGTTTAAAAGAAGAAATACAGCTAAATACTTTATTAGTAACACTTTTTTTGTGCTAATTATGGTAAACGATCGGCGCAAACAATGAAGAGGTGAGGGCAAAGTGACTGGGTGTGAGGTGAAGTCAACGCGAGGTCAAGGCATATTCAAAATGAAGTTGGAGCAGAGAACAGTTGGAGAAAAGGAGGAAAGGCAGGTTCAGGGCCCGTCCACCTAAACTGAGAGCAAAGTTTGATGGGGTTTAAGTGCTTGGCCAATTTGAAAAGGTCGTGGATGGGCCAAAACATGGCAGTGGGGTCCAGGCCTAGTGCATATTGATGTGACAGAGCCCGGGTCCCAGAGCGAGGAACGATTTAAGTGCCAGGCCAGATGGATTGAAAAGACAGGGTGACAGGACTGGAGGCGAAAGTCAGGCCGGTTCTGCTCACAGCTCTGATCTTTGCTACACTGAGGCTGAGGCTCTGGCCTTCTCCAGCTGTTCCAGGCTTCGTTTCTGCGAGCTCCACAGCATTTTCTGTGCTATGTGCTGAGCTGAGACCAAGACAGTGGCCTGCTCCAGGCTTCGTGTCTGAGGGCTCACTTTTGTCCTCCAGGCTATTTGCTTATTTTTATTGTTTGCACCATTTTTTTCCCTCTCTCTGCACATTGGATGCTTGTTGGTCTTTTTAAAAAGGTGTTCTTTGGGATTTCTTGTTTTGTGGCTGCCTGTAAGGAGACGAATTTCAGGGTTGTATAATGTATAGCTACTTCGATAATAATGAATGCACTTTGAACTTAATTTCAAACATGTGCATTTCAAAGCATTAGTTGCTCCTTTCTTCATGATGCTGCCTGACCTGAGTATATCCAGCCTTTCTATGTTTGTCCCTCCTTTCCACAGGGATCGCCCCCTCCATGATTCCTTTGCCTATTCACCCCTCCTGACTAATCTCCCTCCCGGCACTTATCCCTGCAAGTGGCCAAAGTGCTACACCTGCCCATTCACCTCCATTCAGCGCCGCAAACAGTCCTTCCACGTGAGGCGACACTTCATCTGCAAATCTGCAGGGGTCGTCTATTGTGTCCAGTGCTCCCGATGCGGCCTGCTCTACGCTGGTGAGACCTGTTGAAACTGGGGGATCACTTCACTGAGCACCTCCGCTCCGTCCACCAAAAGCAAAACTTCCCGGTGGCCAAACATTTCAATTCCGATTCCCATTTCCTTTCCCATATGTTAGCCCACGGCCTCCTTTTGTGTCACGATGAGGCCACCCTCAGGGTGGAGGCACAACACCTTACATTCTATCAGGGTAGCCTCCAACCTGATGGCATGAACATCAGCTTTTCCTTCCAGTAAAAACGTTTTCCCTCCCCCTTTTCTCTTCTTCTATCCCCCCCTCTGACCTGTTGCCTCTTCTCACGTGCCTATCATCTACCCCTGGGTCCCCTCCTCCTTCCCTTTCTCCGATGATCCACTCTCCTCTCCAATCAGATGCCTTCTTCTCCAACCCTTTACTTTTCCCACCCACCTTGCTTCACCTATCAGCTTCTAGCTGCCCAGCGTTTTATTCTGGTGACTTCTCAGTTCTGAAAAGGGTGTTGGCCCAAAATGGCGACTGACTGTTCATTTCTATCGATGCTGCCCGACCTGCTGGGTTCCTCCAGCAATTTGGATCTGAATTTGTATCCGGATTTGTATTTCAGATCTTGCCGTGGCCCTTGTACCTTTCTGCCTCCCTGCACTTCACCTTGTCTGTAACGGGCACCATAGTCTACATTCTGTTGCTGCTTTTTGTTCAGCAATATAGCGCGGATCAGGTTCTTCTGGCCCACAAGTAGTGCTGCCCCGGCAACCCCAATTTAACCCTATCTAACCACGGGGCAGTGTCCAATGACCAGTTAACCTACTCGGTACACCTTTGGACTGTGGGAGGAAACCGTTGCACCCGGGGAAAACCCAAGCATTCCGTGGCGAGGACGTACAGAGACACCTTACAGAGGAGGGTGGTAGAGGCAGGATACATGAGGGACTTCTAAGTGATGTTAAGATAGGCACATGAATGTGAGGAAAATGGAAGGATACGGACACTGTGTAGGCAGAGGGGATTAGTTTACTTGGCCATTTGATTATGAATTGAAAAGGCTCAGTACACCACGGTAGGCCGATTCCTGTGCTGTGATGTTCTATATGCTAGTGTCTTGCTAAACCCTAGTGGTGAGGGATGTGCTGATTGGTTCAAGAACGAATGGTTGGAGGGAAGCAGTTGTTCCCGAACCCGTTGGTGTGGGATTTCAGACTTCTGTATCTCCGGCCTGAAGGGAGTGGTAAGAAGATGGCATGGCCCTGATGGTGGGGATGTTGGCCTGAGGCAGTGCCTCCTGTAGGTGCTACCGATGAGGGGGAGGGATGTGCCTGTGATGTATCGGGCTGAGTCCACTGCTCTGCAGCTTCTTGCTCTCCGGCATGTTCAGGTGGTTTGGTGTGGTAGTGATGCAACCAGTCAGGTGTACTTTCAACAGTACACCTGCAGGAAGTATGTCAGAGCGTTCAATGACAGCCAGGCCTCCTTAATCTCCTATGGAAATAAAGACGCTGGTGTGCCAAGTCCGCTGATCTGTTAGCACCCTGGGATTGAAAGCTGCTGACCCTCTCCAGTGTCACTGTGCATGTTCTCCGTCTTTCCCCTTCCTGAAGCCAATAATCAGCTCTTTAGCTTGACTGAGGGGCTATTGTTGTGGCGCCCCCTTAACCGGGTGTCCTCTCTTGCTCCTGTCCTCTGACTCATTACCTGGGATTGGTCCGACAAAGTGTACAGTCAGGCTGTAGTTTGTAAAAGTCCACGGCTAATTGCAGAATTTGCAAGGTACACTATTTAAATCAATGTGTTATTCAGCATCTTTGCATACTGACACGTCAAGTCGAAGTGGAGTTTATTGATATCGGCACTATACTCCATGTGTGCACAGGTGCGATGAAAAACTTGCAGCAGCATCACAGGCCCCAGAGCATCAGATAAGCAGTGTTCACAGGAAAAGCACCAACTAAACAAAAATATACACCATTTTTATAAGGAAGAACACAATTTGAGCAAAAAAGGTCCATTTAAATGCAAAGTGGTTCTAGTGTTGCTAAGCTGTAGTGATTAGGTTTGCGTGCCAGTTGGTTCAACAGCCGAATGGTCGAAGGGAAGTAGCTGTTCCTGAACCTGGTGGTGTGAGGCTTCATGCTTTTGTACCTCCTGCCCAATGGGAGCTGGGAGATGATGGCATGTTCCGGATGGTGGGGCTCTTTGACGACGTGTGTTGCTTTCTTGAGAGTTGAGATGACTACACTTTTCACCACAGCAGTCAGGACTCACAATGGGCTGTGGAGTACTTGTTTTTGTATATTTTGCTGCCTTGTGTTGTTTACCTCACTGTCGGCTCAGTGGCCGTACCTCTGGGATGCTGGATGGGTCCGGGTGCGACACCAGAGCTGCCGTGTGGCTGACAAACAAGATGCAAACTGGTCTTCAGCAGTGAAAGCTGATGCAGAGAGAATCCAATTACAAATCCAGATTGGAAAAACAAGTTATAACGCAATAACAAAATCTGACTGCACACTATCCTTCATTTAATCCAAAACCAAAATTATTACAATGGCCTTTACACACTGAGATAAGGATTACCGAAGTAAAGCTTTGTATGTTTCTCAAATGACAAAAGTTCATCAAAAGTGAAATTAATGAAAGGATTTGTGGTGAATTACACCCTTGCTGCAAGGCCGATGTATAAATTGGTCTTTGCTTCAGGAGAGTAGAGCGGTGTTAACTGTAACTCTGAGAGTATTAGGCACAAAAACCTATTTATGTTGGGATAAATCAGAGTTCACATCATCTATAACCCGTCCTGTCCTAGTCCAACCAAAAGGTCACGGCCAAGAAAACGCACCAATGCCACCAGTTCCTCAGGAGGCTAAAGAGATTTGGCGTGTCCACGTTGACCTTTACAAATTTTCATTGATCCACTATAGAAATTGTCCTACCCTGATGCTTCACGGGTTGCTATGGCAACTGCTCTGCCCATGAGCACATTAAACTGCAGAGAGCTGTGGACATGGCTCAGCCCATCACAGAAACCAGCCTCCTCTCCATGGACTTTGTCTACACTTCTCACTGCCTCGGTAAAGCAGCCAACATAATCAAAGACCCCAGCCATCCCAGACATTCTCTCTTCTCCCCTCTCCCATCGGGCAGAAGATACAAAAATCTGAAAGCACGACCCACTGGGCTCAAGGTTAGCTTCTACCCTGCTGTAATAAGACTATTGAATGATTCCCTAGTTTGATAAGATGGGCTCTTGACCTCACAATATTATGATCTTACACTTAATTGTTTACCTGCATTGTACTTTCTCTGTAACTGTTATGCTTTATTCTGCACTTTGTTATTCTACCTCAAGGCCCTCTGTAATGATTTGATCTGCAAGTCAAGATTTTCACTGTATCTCGGTACATCTGACAATAATAAACCAATTCCAAATCCAGTTTCAATTACCTTGAAACTTACACGGCTCTGAAGGAAGATTGTCAACGAGTAACATGAAATGTATTTCTCTCTCTCAGCGATTCAAAAAAACATCAAAAATTTTGTTTGAGCTGCCGCATCCTTTGAGTGCTTACTGTTTTTAGATCAATTCCAGTACCAAAGAAGATGACAGTAACCTGCCTAAATGACCATTATCTGGTGTCATTAACATCAACCATTATGAGATGCTTTGAGCGACTGGTCATGGAGCACATTAAAGCCATTCTCCTGGCTACATTGGACCCTTTTCAGTTCGCTTTTTGCTCAGACTGATCCACTGATGATGCAATAGCCTCTGCCCTCCACTCTGTCCTGTCCCACCTGGAAAATGGGGTCTCGTATGCCGGACTGCTGCTTATAGACTTCAGTTCAGCGTGCAACACCATCAGACCCCAGAAACTGGTGGGGAAACTGTTCTCGCTGGGTCTCAACAGCCCCCTCTGCTACTGGATGCTGGACTTAACAGTAAGGCCACATTCAGTCCGTGTGGGCAGCAATGTCTCTAGTCCCATTACGCTGAGTATTGTCGCTCCCCAAGGCTGTGTGCTCAGCCCACTGCTGTTCACACTGCTGATGCAGGATCCAGCTCAGACTCTGTCATCGAGTTTGTGGATGACACAACAGTGATTGGCCTTATCAAGAGCGATGATGAGACTGAGTATAGAGAAGAAATGGAGCAGCTGCTGGATTGGTGTGAGAAGAACAACCTAAGCCTGAATGTGGAGAAGACAAAGGAATTCATTATGGACTTCAGGAAGGTGCAGACGAGCCATCCCCTTCTGTGAATACATGGCTCCTCCATAGAGAGAGTTAAGTTCAACAAGGTCCTGGGAGTTCACTTCGCAGATAACCTCACCTCCATGCACAAGAAGACACAGCAGGGCCTCCACTTCCCAAGGAGAATGAGGCAAGCAAGGCTCCCCACCATCTTAACTGGGTTTTACAGGAGCACCATTGAGAGCAATCTGACAAGTTGTATCTCCATCTGGTATGGGAGCAGTCGAGCATCGGACCTGAAGTCCCTACAAAGGCCTGTGAGAATAGCTGAGAGGATAATATGGGTCTCCCTTCGATCCATCAGCGGCATTTATCAGGAGCACTGTGTACTCGGGGGCCTCAGTGTTATCGAGGTACCCACCCATCTATTCAGCATCCTCCCTGACTTCCTACCATCAGGCAGGAGACTACGACGCATAAAAACAAGAATGGCAGGATGGGAAACAGTTTCTTCCCCCAGGCCATTAGGCTTCTGAACTCCCTGCCGCATGGTATTCAAAGTGTCACTGGTAAATCTGTTCTGTACCGTACAATATTTAATATTAATACACTTCAGTTGGTTATTTATGTGTGATTTATCTTACCTTCGTAACTTATCGTGTGTTTTGTGTACTACTGTGCTTTACACTCTGGTTCAGAGAAACATTGTCTCGTTTCTATACATTATATGGTTATATATGTTATATACATGAATATAGTTAAATGACAATAAACTTGACTTGAATGATTTCTTTTGGTTTGATTAGTTTTTGATTCTGAAATTGCCTGACAACGTTGCTTTGAACACAAGAGATTCTGCAGATGCTGGAAATCCAGAAAACACATACAGATGCTGGTGGAACTCAGCAGGTCAGGCAGCATCTATGAAGGGGAATAAACGGTTCACTTTTCAGGCCAGGTCTCTTTGTGGTGACTAGAAAAGAAGGAGGTAGAAGCCAGAATAGGAAAGTGCAGGTACGTAGTTTTAGCAAAGCTTTGAAAGACTATCATTCATTCTTCGCATTCTGTCTCGGTTGGTTTCCCTTCAGAACTGTAAAGTTTAATGGGATGAACTATGTGCCAGATTAAATATTTCTGTTGTCTCGGTTAACTGCAGTCAAAAGAATTGATTACTTTTTATTCAGGTGAAGCCTTTATTTGGAACATGGACATGATTGTGTAACAGTTCTAAAGTGAAACCTCTGCTGCTAGATTCTTTTCATCTGTAATTCCTGTGTTTAAATCTGAGACACAAGGATGAAAATTGATTGTGAAGTTTGCCCCAGGCTTTGGGAAATTCCACTTTGCTGTTGGCTAGCAGATATGACACTGAAGTAATTAAAAATGTATCTTTTCATGGCTTTTGTTGAGAAAGAAGCAGAGAGCTTTAAGGCCTTCTTGCTGGGGAATAGACGTGTATAGGGACTGGGCATCCATGGTGAAAATGAGGCGGTCAGGGCCAGAGAATTGAAAGTTGGTGAGGGGATCGAGAGCATGAGAAGTGTTGCAGATGTAGGTGGGAAGGGACTGAACCGAGGGGGATAGAGTGGATTTGAGGTACGAGGACATGATTTCAGTGGGGTGGGAGCCGACAAAGACAATGGGCCTACCCAAACAGTCAGGTTTGTGGATCATGAGTAGGAGGTAGAAGAGAGCAGTGCAGGGTAAGGGAACTATGAGTTTGATGACAGCGGATGGGAGTTCTCCAGAGTTGATGAAGTCTGTGATGGAGATAGTTTTTTGATGGTCCTCTTCAAGGGGTAGGTAAGAGGAGGTGTCTGAGGGTGAGTGTTGCCGCCTGGCCTCAGCAAGGTAGAGGTCTATGTTTCGATGTACATGTGACAAATGAAGTTCATCTTTTCTGTTATGATTCAAGTGTTGCTGTTTCATGTTATCGCTGATGTGGAATCCCAGTTTGTAACCATGGTGACAATCTTGATGCACAGCTTTAGGAATGCATTGTACCCTTTATGTACAGAGAGGAGCTCGTGACGAAAGACACCACCATTAGATCTGTAGTTGTGCTGATGGAGATGCATTGGAAAACCGGCTGAAATATTGGTGGTCAGCTTTCCTGTTGTTCAGTGAACCAGGGGCAAGAAGGACAGTTTTTTCAAATGGGGACAGAAGATGGTGGAGATCTTCAGTAGGTTGGCCTGTGTGTGTATGGAGAATTGGAGAGAATGTTTCAAATCTTACAAAGTAGGCCATTCGGCCCTTTGAACCTGCTCTGTTATTCTGTATGTTCATACCTGCTCAGCTATCACAATACTATTTGTCCCCTACCGTCCCCCTTCTCTCTTTTTCCATTCCCCATTCTGGTTCCCCCTCACTCCTTATGTTTTTCCGCCTACCCATCTCCTCCCTCTGGTTCCTTTTTTCCGTGGTCCACTCTCCTCTCCTATCGGATTCCTCCTTCAGCCCTTTACCTGTTCCACCTATCACCTCCCAGCTTCTCACGTCATTTGCTCTCCCCCACTCATCTGGTCTCACTTATCACCGGCCAGCTGGTGCTCTTTCCCCCTCCCCCCCACCTTCTCATTCTGGCATCTTCCCCCTTCCTTCCCAGTTCTAATGAAAGGTCTTGACCGGAAATGTCGATTGTTTACTCCCCTCCATGGATGCTGCCTGACCTGCTGAGTTCCTCCAGCATTTTGTGTGTGTGTAGGTCTGGATTTCCAAGCGTCTGCAGAATCTCATGTGCTTATATGTCCATTCCCCTTGATGTACCCAACATTGTGCCTGTCAACCCACCTTCCTTCTTAAATATATTCAATGACTCTCTCTTTACTGCCTTCCGTGGCCGAGGATCCCACAGACTGTGCGTGAACAAATTTTTCCTTGTCCAAGGGTGTGACGCCTGATTGTGACTGTAATACCTGGGACACGCCAGGCTTAGCCAGTTCCATCGCAGGGACAACCTTCCCCACCACCAAGGAGATCTTCAGGAGATGATGCCTCAGGAAGGTGGCATCCATCGTTAAGGCCCTCACCACCCAGGACATGCCCTCTTCTCACTGCTACCATTGTGGAGGAGGCACGGGAGCCTGAAGGCCGGCACTCAAATATTCAGGAACTGAGCTGTAGAGAGTTGCAAGGTACCCAGAAAGGAGGTGAAGAATGTACTAGAAGGAGGCATGAGAAGACCTTGATGAGTAGGATTAAAGAGAATCCCAAGGCATTATACACGTATGTGAAACTGAATAGTGTGAGGGTAGGACTGATCAGGGATGGTAGAGGAAATGTGTCCCTGAAATCAGAGGAGGTAGGGGAGGTCCTTAATGAATACTCTGCTTCAGAATTCATTAGTGCGAGGGACCGCAACATTTGTGGAGACAGCGTAAAAAAGGCTGATGTGCTGGAACATGAGGAAGTTGAGAAAGGGGATGTGCTGGAGTTTTTGAAAAACATCGGGATAGATAATGCCCTGGGTTCAGATGGGAAGACAGCAAAGAGATTACTGTGCATTTGGTGACGTTTGTGTTCTCACCAGCCACAGTAATGGTACCAGATGATTGCAGGGTGGCAAGTGTTATTCCATTGTTCATGAAAGTTAGCAGGGATAAACCTGGGAATTATAGACCAGTGAGTCTTACTTCAATGGTGGGCAAATTATAAGAGAAGGCTCTTAGAGACAGGACTTATGAGCATTTGGAGAAGCATCGTCTGATGAGGGGCCGGTCATGCCCACAAGCCTGATTGAACTCTTTGAGGGTGTGACAAAGCACATTGATGAAGGTAAAGCAGTGGATGGGGTGTATGTGGGGTTTAGTAAGGAGTTTTATTAGGCTCATTGAGTAAGTCAGGAGGCATGGATCCGGGGAAACTTGTCTGTGTAGATTGAGAATCAGCTAGCCCACAGAAGGCAGAGGGCAGTTGTAGATGGAGCGTATTCTGCCTGGAGGTCGGTGACCAGTGGTGTTCCGCAGGGCTCTGTTCTGGGAACCCAGTTCTTTGTGGTTTTTATGAATGACTTGGATGATGAAATGGAATGGCTGGTTAGTAAATTTGCAAATGAGACGAAGGTTGGTGGTGTTACGGTTAGTGTAGAAGGTTGTCCTTGGTTACAATAGGACATTGACAGGATGCAGAGCTGGGCTGAGAAGTGGAGTTCAGTCTGGAAAAGTGTAAAGTGATTCACTTTGGAAGGCTGAATTTGAAGGCAGAATACAGGGTCAGTGGCAGGATTCTTAGCAGTGTGGAGGAAGAGAGGGATCTTGAGGTCTCTGTCAATAGATCCCTCAAATTGCCATGCGAGTTGATAGGGTGGTTAAGAGGGTGTATGGTGTGCTGTTTTCTGGGGGGGGGGAGGTGTTGAGAACTAGAAGACATACAGTACTGTGCAAACGTCTTGGGTACATATACGTATATAGCTAGGGTACCTAAGACATTTGCACAGTACTTTATTTGTCAACATGGAGCACAGGATTTTGTGAATGGTGAGGGTGGAGTGCTGTGGAAGGTGTATGGGTAGGTGGTAGATAAGGAGTGTCAGAAACGAGAGGTAGCACGCGTGTAGACACATCCAGTCCTGAGGCACCAGGCAAGGTCATTTGATTCCAAACAATTGGTTTATTGATCATTACAGAATGTCTCTCTGGTGCTTCCTGCTCCCTTCCCCTTTTCCCAACTGTTTTCCCCTCTCCCTGGCCCCTTTGCACTCTCAGTCCACAGCAGAGACCCATAACAGAATTAGGTTTATCATCACTCACATCTGCTATGGAATTTACTTTTCTTTTGTAGCAGCAGTGCAGTGCAATATATAAAGTTACTACAGTACTGTGCAAAAGTCTTAGGCACCCCAGCTATATAAATGTGCCTATAAGTAGGTTCAAGGTGAGAGGGAGGAGGTTTATTTTTTTTGTAATTTATTTTTTATTGAATTTCATCATCAAACAAACATTTCCATAAGATGTATTTCAGATACTTCTATCTATGACTTTATATCTCTGCTTTTTGCTTAGGGAAACTTGTTTTTCTATATTTTTTTTCTGGACCTTCATAACCTTCTTCCTGGTGAGAGAGAGGAGAAGAGAGAATGTTCAGGGTAGGCTGGGACTTTGATTATGCTGGCTGCTTTACTGAGGCAGTGAGAAGTGTAGGGGAGGTTGGTCTCTGTCTATACTTCTCACTTCTTGTGCTGTCTCCGTCTATACTTCTCACTTCTTGTGCTGTCTCCGTCTGTACTTCTCGCTTCTCGCGCTGTCTCCGTCTGTACTTCTCGCGCTGTCTCCGTCTGTACTTCTCGCTTCTCGCGCTGTCTCCGTCTGTACTTCTTGCGCTGTCTCCGTCTGTACTTCTCGCACTGTCTCCGTCTGTACTTCTCGCTTCTCGCGCTGTCTCCGTCTGTACTTCTCGCGCTGTCTCCGTCTGTACTTGTCGCTTCTTGTGCTGTCTCCGTCTGTACTTGTCGCTTCTTGTGCTGTCTCCGTCTGTACTTTTCACTTCTTATGCTGTCTCCATCTGTACTTCTCACTTCTTGTGCTGTCTCCGTCTATACTTCTCGCTTCTTGTGCTATCTCCGTCTGTACTTCTTGTGCTGTCTCCGTCTGTAGTTTTCGCTCCTTGTGCTGTCTCCGTCTATACTTCTCGCTTCTTGTGCTGTCTCCGTCTGTACTTCTCACTTCTTGTGCTGTCTCCGTCTATACTTCTCGCTTCTGGTGCTGTCGCCGTCAGTACTTCTCGCTTCTCGCGCTGTCTCCGTCTGTACTTCTCGCGCTGTCTCCGTCTGTACTTCTCGCTTCTTGTGCTGTCTCTGTCTGTACTTCTCGCTTCTTGTGCTCTCCGTCTGTACTTCTCGCTTCTTGTGCTCTCCGTCTATATTTCTCGCTTCTTGTGCTCTCCGTCTATACTTCTCGCTTCTTGTGCTGTTTGCTGTCTATACTTCTCACTTCTTGTGCTGTCTCCGTCTGTACTTCTCGCTTCTTGTGCTGTCACCGTCTATACTTCTCACTTGTTGTGCTGTCACCGTCTATACTTCTCACTTGTTGTGCTGTCACCGTCTGTACTTCTCACTTGTTGTGCTGTCTCCGTCTATACTTCTCACTTGTTGTGCTGTCTCCGTCTGTACTTCTCACTTGTTGTGCTGTCACCGTCTGTACTTCTCACTTCTTGTGCTGTCACCGTCTGTACTTCTCACTTGTTGTGCTGTCTCCGTCTGTACTTCTCACTTGTTGTGCTGTGCTCTTCTATGTTCTTGTTGGTTTGTCTCAGCTGGTCTTTTCGCTGTCTCCGTGTGACTCAATTAACTCTTGTACTTTCCCACATGTTGGCAGTGATATTGGCTTCCTGATTTGCATAGTTTTGGTCGAACATGTTTTGCTAGACTTAATCATGCATGGAATCATGCAGTAGCAAGGACTGAAATATTGCATGAATGACAGTTCCTTTGTCACTCTGTAATAACTGGAAGGTGTAGGTTTGTTTCTGTCTGCACCTGTCATTCCTGTGAAATGCCAAGAAGGTGTGATGCATTGTTTGCCTGAAGTATTGAGTGAGCCTGGGGCATGCAGGGCTTTAGGAAAATCTGCATTCCTGGAGAAGGTGTTGACTGTAGATAAGAACATTTATTAACTTTCCCCAGTACTTGTGTGAATGCACAAATACTTAGAATTGTTTTCTCATTCAGTCTGCAGTGTATTTCACTAAACTGTCAGCAAGAGTATTGGAGGGGGTTTGAAGTTTACAGAGCTACCAACTCATTACCGGAGACACACGTCCGTCCACAAGTGATCAAGGAGAAGGACATTCCAACCAGTCCAGATGCGAAACATTGACTGTCCATCTCCCTCCGCAGATGCTGTCCGACCTGCTGAGTTCCTCCAGCACTTTGCACACTGCTCCGGCTTCCACTATCTACCATCTCCTCTGCCATGAATCAGGTGCCCTACAGCACCGAAACAGGGCCGCCGGTCCCACTGGTCCATCACGGAAACAGGGCCGCCGGTCCCACTGCTCCATCACAGAAACAGGGCCGCAGGGCCGCCGGTCCCACTGGTCCATCACAGAAACAGGGCCGCCGGTCCCACTGCTCCATCACGGAAACAGGGCCGCAGGGCCGCCGGTCCCACTGCACCATCATGGAAACAGGGCCACCGGTCCCACTGCTCCATCACGGAAACAGGGCCACCGGTCCCACTGCTCCATCATGGAAACAGGGCCACCGGTCCCACTGCTCCATCACGGAAACAGGGCCGCAGGGCCGCCGGTCCCACTGGTCCATCACGGAAACAGGGCCGCCGGTCCCACTGCTCCATCACGGAAACAGGGCCGCAGGGCCGCCGGTCCCACTGCACCATCATGGAAACAGGGCCGCCGGTCCCACTGCTCCATCACGTAAACAGGGCCGCAGGGCCGCCGGTCCAACTGCTCCATCACGGAAACAGGGCCGCAGGGCCGCCGGTCCCACTGCTCCATCACGTAAACAGGGCCGCAGGGCCGCCGGTCCCACTGCACCATCACGGAAACAGGGCCGCAGGGCCGCCGGTCCCACTGCACCATCACGGAAACAGGGCCGCCGGTTCCACTGCACCATCACGGAAACAGGGCCGCCGGTTCCACTGCACCATCACGGAAACAGGGCCACCGGTCCCACTGCACCATCACGGAAACAGGGCCGCCGGTCCCACTGCACCATCACGGAAACAGGGCCGCTGGTCCCACTGCACCATCACGGAAACAGGGCCGCCGGTCCCACTGCTCCATCACGGAAACAGGGCCGCCGGTCCCACTGCTCCATCACGGAAACAGGGCCGCCGGTCCCACTGCACCATCACGGAAACAGGGCCGCCGGTCCCACTGTACCATCACGGAAACAGGGCCGCCGGTCCCACTGTTCCATCACGGAAACAGGGCCGCCGGTCCGACTGCTCCATCACTGAAACAGGGCCGCAGGGCCGCCGGTCCCAAGGAAACAGGGCCGCCGGTCCCACTGCTCCATCACGGAAACAGGGCCGCCGGTCCCACTGTTCCATCACGGAAACAGGGCCGCCGGTCCCACTGCTCCATCACGGAAACAGGGCCGCAGGGCCGCCGGTCCCACGGAAACAGGGCCGCCGGTCCCACTGCTCCATCACGGAAACAGGGCCGCAGGGCCGCCGGTCCCACTGCACCATCACGGAAACAGGGCCGCCGGTCCCACTGCACCATCACGGAAACAGGGCCGCCGGTCCCACTGCACCATCACGGAAACAGGGCCGCCGGTCCCACTGCACCATCACGGAAACAGGGCCGCCGGTCCCACTGGTCCATCACGGAAACAGGGCCGCCGGTCCCACTGCTCCATCACGGAAACAGGGCCGCAGGGCCGCCGGTCCCACGGAAACAGGGCCGCCGGTCCCACTGCTCCATCACAGAAACAGGGCCGCCGGTCCCACTGCTCCATCACGGAAACAGGGCCGCCGGTCCCACTGCTCCATCACGGAAACAGGGCCGCCGGTCCCACTGCTCCATCACGGAAACAGGGCCGCCGGTCCCACTGCTCCATCACGGAAACAGGGCCGCCGGTCCCACTGCTCCATCACGGAAACAGGGCCGCCGGTCCCACTGCTCCATCACGGAAACAGGGCCGCCGGTCCCACTGCTCCATCACGGAAACAGGGCCGCCGGTCCCACTGGTCCAGCACGGAAACTGGGCCGCCGGTCCCACTGGTCCAGCACGGAAACTGGGCCGCCGGTCCCACTGGTCCATGCCGACCAACAATCTCATCTAAGCAGGTCCCATTTGCCCACGGTGCAGTTCCCAACTTCTTTTAGACCATAGGCCAATACCATTAAGCAAGGAGCCTGTGAGCCCCAGGTTGAGAACACCTGCTCTAAACCTTTCCTATTTATTTACCTGTCCATATATTTTAAATATTGTATACTTACTTTTATTGTTTGCATGGTTTGTTTTTTTTCTGCACTTTGGGTGTCTGACAGTTTTTAAAAAATGGTTTCTTTGTTTTGTGACTGCCTGTAAGGAGATGGATCACAAGGTTGAATATAGTATGCATACTTCGATAATAAATGTACCTTGAAATATCATTACAGGTACCTGCCAGAACCACTTCCATACTGCTGGCCATCTTCTGGAAGCAAAAGTTGCCCCTCAAGTTCCTATTAAATCTTTCCCCTCTCACCATAAACCTGTACCCTCCCATTCTTCATCAGCATCATTATGAGCAGGATCTTGGTCTTTCTATGACCATGATCGCTCTTGGCAAATTTTTCTACAGAAGTGGTTTGCCATTGCCACCTTCTGGGCAGTGTCTTTACAAGATGGGTGATCCCAGCCGTTATCAATACTCTTCAGAGAATGTCTGCTTGGCGTCAGTGGTCGCAAAGCCAGGACTTGTGATGTGGACCAACTGCTCGTACGACCGTCCACCACCTGCTCCCATGGCTTCACATGCTGCTGTTTGGGGGTGGGGGGGCTAAGCAGGTGCTACACCTTGCCCAAGGGTAACCTGCAGGGTAGCGGAGGGAAGGAGCATCTTACACATTCTTTGGTAGAGACGTATCTCCACCCCACCATCCATATGAACATAGGAACAGGCAATAATTATCAACAGAACCAGGAGAGCAGGGAGGACCATTTAACAGATGTTGTGCAGGGACAGTGAGGGTATTAAACCTGAGTGAGTTTTGTTGAGAAGCTAGATAGCTACAGGAAAGAAGCTTTGGATTTGACGTGTAGTCCTGGTGGTGATGGACTTGTATCTCCCTGATGGCAATTTGGTGAATAGGTGACTGCTAGGGTGGGTGGAGTCAGCAGTAATTCTTCCAGCTCTTTTCTTCGCTGTGGCGATGAACAGGTCTTTTAATGTCGGTAGCTGACAGCCAATGATCTTCTCCGCTGTGTGGACCACTCATTGCAACCTGGACTTGGAGGGGGAGGAGGTGGCAGGAATCCAAATGGGGATAGAGGTGTTTATTGAACTAAACTCCATTCGGCATTCTGCAACCCATTTAGCTAGCTAATCAGGTCCTTGTGATGCTCAATGCATAGTTTAGGTTCAAATTGACTGTCACAGACATTGAAACCCAGGATAACACAGTGCATTACAAACATCACAAATATAAATGGCCATGAACAAATTAGCAAAATGATAATAAATTACACAACAAATAGATACAGTAAACATTAGAACACCACTCTTGATGTAAGGTCTTGACCTGAAACATCAACTGTTCATTTCCCTCCGTAGGTGCTGCCCTGACCTGCTGAGTTGAGTGTGTGCAAGCTGAGGGAAGGGGTGGCGGGATAGAGGAGGGGAGGGGGAGAGAAGGGGTGGATCGAGAGAAGGGTGGGGGGAAAGGGAGAGAGAAAAATCTGTTTGCAGGTTGAATTAGTGATTTGCAGGTCAGTTCAGAAACCTGAGAGCAGCGGGGGAAGAAGCTGTTGTTGAACTTTGAGGTGTAGGTCTTCAGACTTCTGTTCCTCTTCCCGATGCCCCATGCTCAAAGAGTGAGTGATGTTAACAGAAGGATATACCATTTTTCCTACAAAAATGCTGCTGTTGGACATCTGATCTCCACTTGGGAGAGGAGACCCGGATGGTTTAGGTTTAGGGTTAGGGGTGGTTTAACATCTCATTGAATAACAATTCCATCAGACCACAAGACATGGGAGCAGATTAGGCCATTCAGCCCATTGAGTCTGCTCCACCATTCCATCTTGGCTGATTTATTATCCCACTCAGCCCCATTCTCCTCCTTTCTCCCTGTAACCTCTGACATCCTTTCTAATCCGGATCCTATCAACCTCTGGTTTAATTATACTCAATGACTTGGCCTCCACAGCTATCTATGGCAATGAATTCCACAGATTCACCACCATATGGCAAAAGAAATTTCTTCTTAGCTCCATTCTAAATGGATAATGCTCTATTCTGAGGCTGTGCCCTCTGGTCCTAGACTCCCCCCACTATTGGAAGCATCCTCTCCACATCCACTCTATCCAGGCCTTTCAATATTCAGGAGATCCCCCCCTCATTCTTCTACACTCTCTGTCAGGGCTGCACAGGAGCACCCACCTGAATGTTTAATGTTAAATCTCTGTGGTGGTAGAAGAAGCTGTGGACTGAAGTGAAAGTGTGTCTGAATCACATTGAAGTTGAAATCAGTTAATGGATTTTTATTGAAGTCTCTTCGCTTTGCTGTTGCCTGAATTGAATTGACTTTATTTCTTACATCCTTCACTTACATGAGGAGTGAAAATCTTTATGTTACATCTCTGTCTAAATGTGCAATTTATAGTGATTTGTAATAAATAGTATGTACAACAGGACAGTCAACATAGCATAGAAATATAATTGTATCAGCGTGAATTAATCAGCCTGATGGCCTGGTGGAAGAAGCTGTCCCGGAGCCTGTTGGGTTTAATACTGCAGTACCGTTTCCCAGATGGTAGCAGCTGGTTTGTGGTTGGGGTGACTCTGGTCCCCAGTGATCCTTTGGGCCCTTTTTACACACCTGTCTCTGTAAATATCCTGAATAGCGGGAAGTTTACTTCTGTAGATGTGCGGGGCTGTCCGCACCACTCTCTGCAGGGTCCTGTGATTGAGGGAAGTACAGTTCCCATACCAGACAGTGATGCAGCCAGTCAGGATGCTCTCAATTGTGCCTCTGTAGAAAGTCCTTAGGATTTGGGGACTCATACCAAACTCATGCCATACTGTCTGAGGTGAAAGAGGTGCTGTTGTGCTTTTTTCACCATACAGCCGCTATGTACAGACCACATAAGGTCCTCTGTAATGTGTATACCGAGGAACCTAAAGCTGTTCACCCTCTCAACCCCAAATCCATTGATGTCAATAGGGGTGAGCCTGCCTTCATTCCCCCTGTAGTCCATAACCAGCTCCACAACGGCTTCTAAATTAGTTTACTGACTTGATGTTTATTAGTTCAGTTAATATATTTACTGAAGTTGCCCTCTTCTGCTCAGTGTCTGTCTCCTCTTCACTTTTGAGATGAAATACAAAGTGTAAATACAACATCTGCCATTTGTTGATGATAAAACAATCAGTGTTAAGTGTGTTACCTGGACTAGATTGGGTTAATTCTGTCCATCGGTGAACATGTTCAACAGCATTAGCTATAATAGGTAATCTGATTAAGAGAAAGTGTACTGAGACCAGCGCTAAGTCTCTGTCACTATGGAAACTAAAAGGCTGCTGTCTGTACCCGCGAGAGAAATTGGTGTCTCAGTGTCATGGTTTCTCAGTACAAGAGATTCTACAGATGCTGGAAATCCAGAGCAACACACACAAAAATGCTGGAGGAACTTAGCAGGTCAGGCAGCATCAATGGATGTGCATGAACTGTTGAGATTTTAGGCCAAGACCCTTCTTCAAGCCATGAAAGGAAAGGCACCAGAATAAAAAGGTGCGGGGAGGGGAAGGAGGACTAGGTAGAAGGTAATAGGTGAAGCTCGGTGGCTGGGAATGGTAAAGGGCTGGAGAGGGAATCTGATTGGAAGGAACCAGAGTGGGGAATAGAAGAAGAGGGAAGGAGAGGGGAAACTTCTCTTTTAGCATTTAGCTTTCCTACCGTAAGAGGTACATAATGGAGAAAGAAAACAGTTCCAAGTTTGGAATCATGTATACGGCTTGTTAATGTATGCTTATTAATAGCATGGTAAGAGGCCCTTCTGGCCCAATAAGTCCATTCAGCCCAATTACACCCTGTGTTATACTTGACAGTTTCATTGCTTCAACTAACGTCAAAGTGGAGTTTATTGTCTCACACGCAAGTACATGTAGGCGCAGATGCAATGAAAAGCTTACTTGCAGAAGTTTCATAGGTACTTAGCATCATGTAAGCAGCATTCACAAGTAAACCATTAATTTAACATTAAGTATACACAACTTTTACAAGAAAGAACACAATTAGAACAAAATAAACCAAAATCTATTTTAATGTAAACTGATAAAAATGGTCATAGAGTTAATGAAAGGGAAGTGACTGTTCTTGAACTTTGTGGTGTGGGACCTCAGGCTTCCGAAACTCCAGTAGTAGCTATGGGTCGTCAGGCTTCTGAACCTCCTACCCGTTGGTAGCTATGGGACCTCAGGGTTCTGAACCTCCTACCCTTTGGTAACTATGGGTCGTCAGGGTTCTGAACCTCCTACCCGTTGGTAACTATGGGTCGTCAGGGTTCTGAACCTCCTACCTGTTGGTAACTATGGGTTGTCAGGGTTCTGAACCTCATACCAATGGTAGTTGTGAGAAGATGGCATTGTTCAGATGGTGAGGATTTTCAATGATAAATGTATATGGTACACTTCCATTGCTTCAAGTAATATTATGTGAAATATGAGCAAACATGAAAATCCAGGCATTAACAGATTCTGGATTAAAAATTAACTTTTGATATCTGTCAAATCCACTTTCACTCAGTGAAACCAGAGGTGTTTCTGTTGCATCATTGCACCAGTTACCTGTCCTTGCAGTCTCCCCAACCCCCTCCCCCAGCTAAACTACTAAGCTTTAACACCACACGTGCCATATCAGTCCCTCTAGTAATTCTTTTAAACACCAATCCTTACAAGAACATCCACAGCATCATACAGTGAGAGAAAAGCAATTGAAAGGCCATTTCCTGGATCTTGCAGTTGGCAAGAAGACCGACATCTATTGTAAACATAAGAGATGCTGCGGTGCTGAAAGTCCAAAGAAACACATCCAATAAATGCTGGAGGAACACAAAGGGTCAGGCAGCACCTATGGAGAGAAATAAACAGCCGATCTTTTGGGTAGGGGCCCTTCATCAGGACCAGTGAAGTATCTTGTCCTGAAACATTGGCTGTTTATTCCCCTCCATAGATGCTGCCTGACCTGCTGAGTTCCTCTGACGTTTATTGGGTGTCTTTAGGAAGGTGGCATTGAGCTGCATTAGTGTGTGTACTGTTGTGTTCCGGACACCCCTCTTTCTCTCCTTGGAATTGAGGATGACTTGCTTCTTCTCCAGTTCCGAGTGTGATGCGTTTCATTTGGGGGACCTGCCAATTCAGGTAGGTCTGTACTGTGCTGCAGTGGTCTATGTTCCAAGCTTCCTGACCTGTTGGGCATATTTGTATGTTTGGGATGGGTTTTGGGGGAAGTTGGAGGTGGTTAAGAGTCTTTAAAATTCTGACTGAACCAGTCTAACCAGGAAAAGATCAATGCCATGCCATGGCTTCGTGGAATTCCAGACTCTTAGCTGGAACTAGCTGAAGTATGTTGTGAATTAAGCCAATTCTGCCATTTATTTCCTAAGAACAATCCTTCTGTAGCACATTTCCCAGCTTTGGGACTTCCTTGAGCATTTACGACCAACTTGGGTGTGGGGTAGCTATTGGAGGGAAGTGCGTTGGCAGGCTCTCATAGAAATATACAACACTGAAGCAGGCCCTTCAGCCCATCTTGTCCATGCTGACTGCAATGCCTACCTACACTGTCCCATTTGCTTTCATTAAGTTCATATCCCTCTACTTTCCTATCCACGTATATGTCCAAAGGAACCCACACAAAATACTGGAGGAACTCAGCAGGTCAGGCAGTGTCTGTGGAAATGAATAAACAGTCGATGTTTAGGACCGAGATTCTTCTTTTATTGTCATTTAGTAATGCATGCATTAAGAAATGATACAATATCCTCCGGTGTGATATCCCAAAACACAGGACAGACCAAGACTGAAAAAAAACTAACAAAACCACATAATTATAACATAGTTACAACAGTGTAACAATACCATAACTTGATGAAGAAGTCCATGAGCACAGTAAAAAGTTCAAAGTCTCTGAAATGTTCCACATCTCACGCAGACGGGAGAAG
The DNA here is from genome assembly GCF_963921235.1 of Mobula hypostoma. Lineage (NCBI taxonomy): Eukaryota > Metazoa > Chordata > Chondrichthyes > Myliobatiformes > Myliobatidae > Mobula > Mobula hypostoma. The sequence continues at coordinate 34,715,331 of NC_086116.1, forward strand.
GAAGAAAAACTCTCCCTGCCATACCCAACCACGGTCCGACTTCGAGTCATCTGAAAACTTCGAGCTGTGATCAGCTGTCTGACACCGAGTACTGAGCGCCATCTCTATCCGAACGATTCGACCTCCATCTCGGTCGCCAACAGCAGGCAAAGCCAGGGATTTTGAGGCCTTACCTCCGAAAGATTCCCGATCACACAGTAACAACAGTAGCGCACTGGTGTTTCAGAAACTTTTCCAGAAATTTTCTGTGCTTTCACGTCCGTCTCCATCAAATCAGAATTGTCCACGGCCCTTATTTAACGGATACAGTATCATTTTTCACCGGAGGGCTGCGCACACGCAGGCGCGCTGCTCTCTCTCCTCCCGCCGTTTGTCATGTGTACATTGAACCATTTAAATATACAGTATAATGCGTTGTTTGCACCAACAACTAACGCAACACAATTACAAGGACGTTGCCAGGACCTGAGGGTTTGAGTTATAGGGAAAGATTGAATAGGTTAGGGCTTTATTCCTTAGAGCATAGGAGAACGAAGGGAGATTTATTTAAATGTACGTTTAATTATCATTCAAACATACATGAATACCCATGAATACAGCCAAACAAAGCAGTATTCCTCTCGGGCCAAGGTACAAAACACAGTACCAATAGTCTAACACAACAGAAAGCACATATCAAACATGAAGATAGCAGTAAACATACAGCCACACAAAAAAATACAGCACAAGTCCCTGAGTAACATGATGTAGATTGATGGTGCATGGGTGTTGTTGGCAAAAACAAGCAGTTCTCAGCAGTCCGCAGACAAACACATGCTTGTATGCCTGCAATCCAGCTTGTCTTTCACCGAGCGAACACTGGAGTGCAGCACCATCGGGAGGACCAGTTCCCAACTCCAGACATCCCACCCTGCAAAAACTCATTTCAGGGAGGTAGCACCATCAATTTGCGGGAGACTTCCGGGAGAGGTGGGATGTCTGCAATAGAGTAGCTCCTTAGCAGCTAGCCAGCTAGTTTAAATAACGTTAGTTATGCTATTAAACGAATGACACCTGTTAAACTCACCTCAACATGTCTTTCACAATCTTAACCCACCATGGACAATAGAAAAGTCACTGTTGCAAACAGTGCAGCGAGCAACACTGTCATTATTTTGACCCCTATTAGGCAGGGGTACACTTTAGGGTGGTCTGGGGTGAAGTGCGTTTCATATATATTTTTTTGGAACACTGCAATGGCGCGCTCTCTCTCTCCCTCTCTCTCTCTCGTGGTCACTCGCGTGCTCTCAAGCGCTCTCGCTTTCTCTCTCTCCCTCTCTCGCTTGCTTTCTCTCGCGCGTGCGCTCTCTCGTGGTCGCCCTCGTGCTGTCTCTTGCTCTCAGAAAAATTGATTTCTGTGATATTGTATATAATTTGTGGGCATCAGGGAGCCACTATTAATATACGGGAGACTCCCGGAAGTTCCAGGAGAGGTGAGATGTCTGCAACTCAGAGCGGATGCCAGGCCACACTGTCTCTGGTGTCTTCCCTCCTGGACTGCTGGAACAGGCAAACCCCAGGCTTGAGGCCTAGTCTTCGCTGCAGCCCAGGCTAAGCAGCTCCCCGCCAATAAACAAGTGAACTGGACTTTACATTATTTTACATTACCAATGTCTGACAGGGTCTTGCGATCACAATAAAAATGTCCAAGACAATCACTCGCAGTTAAACTGCACACCGCCTTCATGAATCAACACCAGTGCCTCCCTACAGCAGGCCGCAACAACGGTCCGCACCAATTCCAGCTTCTCCAGCTCCTTCGCCACCAAACAGCTCGTTGATGGGGCAGTTGGGGTTTTTGCACTACTGATTTAATTTAACTATTTAATATATATACTTCCTGTAATTCAGTTTTTTTTCCCGCTCTTTTATCATGTATTGCATTGTACTGCTTCTGCAAAGTTAACAAATGTCGGTGATATTAAACCTGATTCTGAAGTTCTTAATGTCCAGCAGTGTTTTGCAGTTGTAAAAAAATGACATAAACACCTTTATTTGGCCTGGTATATACAATTATGATACAATTAGGGTAAATGCAAGCAGCCTCACCCTCTGAGGCTGGGTGGGTGAGACTGGAACTAGAGGTCATGGGTTAAGGGTGAAAGGTGAAATGTTTAAGGGAAACATGAAAGGGAACTTCTTCTCTCAGAGGACGGTGAGAGTGCGGAATGAGCTGCCGGCAGAAGTGGTGGATACAGGTTCAAGTTACTTTATACTTTATTGTTACCAAACAATTGATACTAGAACATACAATCATCACAGCGATATTTGATTCTGCGCTTCCTGCTCTTTCAACATTTAGGAGAAGTTTGGATAGGCTCATGGATGGGAGGTGTATGGAGGTCTATGGTCCAGGTGCAGATCGATGGGACGGGGCAGGTTAATAGTTTGGCATGAACTAGATGGGCCAAAGGGTCGGTTTCTGTGCTGTAGTGTTCTATGACTCTATGGCTTCAGAACCTGAAGATGTGCTGGGCAGCCTACTAGTGATGCAAAGTTTCTAGCACCAGTGTAGCACTCTTCCCTTTCCATGCCCCATCATAATTTTATAAACCTCTGTAAGGTCACCCCTCAGCCTCCTGTATTCCAGTGAGGACAAACTAAGCCAATCCAATCTCTCTTTTCAGTGACAGCCCTCCCTTCTTGGCAACTTAGTGACAATGATGAGTTTTAGAGATTGGGGGATAGATTTTGGTCTTTAGTTTCTGAGGAGAATTTTCCATGATCTTCTTTAAAGTAAGTGCTTGGTATGTGTTTACATCCCGTTTGGAGTGCAGATGGTGTCTTGGTGAGATGCCTAGGTGTCCTAGCTCCAACCACATTGATCTAACGGTCAAGAAAGCCTCTACTTCTTCAGGTTGGATTGTCCCCATTGACTCTCGCCAATTTTTATCCACGCACCATGGAAAGCATCCTGTCTGGATGCATCACGGCTTGGTATGACAACTGCTCTCCACGTGACCGCAAGAAACTGCAGAGTTGTGGACACAGCTCAGCACATCATGGAAACCAGCCTTTCCTCCATGGGCTGTGTCTACACTTCTCACTGCCTCAGTGAAGCAGCCAGCATAATGAAAGACCCCACCCACACTGGGCATTCTCTCTTCTCCCTTCTCCCAAAGGGCAGAAAATATAAAGACCTGAAACCACGTACCACCAGGCTCAAGGAAGCTTCTATCCCACCGTTAACGGACCCTTGAATGAGCCTCCTGTACGATGAGATGGACTCTTGGCCTCACAATCTACTTCGTTATGATCTTCCACTTTATCATTTACCCGCGCTGCACTCATTTGGTAGCTTATACACTTTGCTCTGCATTCTGTTGCTGTTTTACCTCGTTTCCCCTCAGTGCACTGTGTAATGATCTGATCTGTATGAACAGTACGCAAGACAAGCTTTTCACTGTATCTGAGTATATTCAGTATGACAATAATAAACCAATTCCAATGTTCTACTCTACCCTTCTGGTGTAGGGCAGCCTTGAGTTGCTGGTAGTTGTAACCAGGTTACTCTGTGCTTGTGATGCATTAGGTAATCTATTTGCATTATTTTGTCTAAGTTCTTGGTTTCATGGTCCCTGCTCCATATATAGTGTTTTGAACAAAAAAACATATAAAATTATTATATAAATATTGCATTCAGTTAAGAAAAACAATTAATATCTTGACAAGAACAGCTGAGCTCACAATGTAGCAAATCAGGAAGGAGTCTTTAGCGAATATTCTCACAAGGAGTCTACCTCGTTATGATCTTGCACCTTACTGTTTACCTGCGTGGCACTTTCTGTGCAGCTGTTAGACTTTATTCTCCGGTCTCATCCCACGTGCTTGTGGACTGTTTGGAAGGGTACGCAGCATTCACGTCAGGACCACCAGACACAGAAACAGTTACTTTCCCCTGGCAGTAAGGCTGATTTAACACCTTCACTCCGAACCCACCCCTCTACACCCCCAACCACCATTACTTCATCATTTCCCAACAGAGTTTCCTTAAATACAGACACTCCTGTGCCTAGCGTCACTTTATGGACATACAATCAATGTACATAAGCTATCTTATGTATTTATATATTCTGTTCTTTATCTTATTGTCTTTTTTTGTGAGGTATGGATCCAGAGTAATAATTGTTTCATTCTCCTTTACACTTGTGTACTGGAAATGATATTAAACAATCTTGGCAACACACATAAAAGTTGCTGGTGAACGCAGCAGGCCAGGCAGCATCTCTAGGAAGAGGTGCAGTCGACGTTTCAGGCCGAGACCCTTTGTCAGGACTAACTGAAGGAAGAGTGAGTAAGGGATTTGAAAGTTGGAGGGGGAGGGGGAGGGGGAGATCCAAAATGATAGGAGAAGACAGGAGGGGGAGGGATGGAGCCAAGAGCTGGACAGGTGATAGGCAAAAGGGATACGAGAGGATCATGGGACGGGAGGTCCGGGAAGAAAGACAAGGAGGGCGGGGGGGGGGACCCAGAGGATGGGCAGGGGGTATATTCAGATGGACAGAGGGAGAAAAAGGAGAGTGAGAGAAAGAATGTGTGTATAAAAATAAGTAACAGATGGGGTACGAGGGGGAGGTGGGGCATTAGTGGAAGTTAGAGAAGTCAATGTTCATGCCATCAGGTTGGTGGCTACCCAGATGGAATATAAGGTGTTGTTCCTCCAACCTGAGTGTGGCTTCATCTTTACAGTAGAGGAGACCGTGGATAGACATGTCAGAATGGGAATGGGATGTGGAATTAAAATGTGTGGCCACTGGGAGACCCTGCTTTCTCTGGCGGACAGAGAGTAGGTGTTCAGCAAAGTGGTCTCCCAGTCTGCGTCGGGTCTCGCCAATATATAAAAGGCCACATTGGGAGCACCGGACGCAGTATATCACCCCAGCCGACTCACAGGTGAAGTGTTGCCTCACCTGGAGGGACTGTTTGGGGCCCTGAATGGTGGTAAGGGAGGAAGTGTAAGGGCATGTGTAGCACTTGTTCCGCTTACACGGATAAGTGCCAGGAGGGAGATCAGTGGGGCGGGATGGGGGGGGGATAAATGGACAAGGGCGTCGCGTAGGGAGCGATCCCTGCGGAATGCAGGGGGGGGGGAGGGAAAGATGTGCTTAGTGGTGGGATCCCGTTGGAGGTGGTGGAAGTTACGGAGAATAATATGTTGGACCCGGAGGCTGGTGGGGTGGTAGGTGAGGACCAGGGGAACCCTATTCCTAGTGGGGTGGTGGGAGGATGGAGTGAGAGCAGATGTACGTGAAATGGGGGAGATGCGTTTAAGAGCAGAGTTGATAGTGGAGGAAGGGAAGCCCCTTTCTTTAAAAAAGGAAGACATCTCCCTCGTCCTAGAATGAAAAGCCTCATCCTGAGAGCAGATGCGGCGGAGACGGAGGAATTGCGAGAAGGGGATGGCGTTTTTGCAAGAGACAGGGTGAGAAGAGGAATAGTCCAGATAGCTGTGAGAGTCAATAGGCTTATAGTAGACATCAGTGGATAAGCTGTCTCCAGAGACAGAGACAGAAAGATCTAGAAAGGGGAGGGAGGTATCGGAAATGGACCAGGTAAACTTGAGGGCAGGGTGAAAGTTGGAGGCAAAGTTAATAAAGTCAACGAGCTCTGCATGCGTGCAGGAAGCAGCGCCAATGCAGTCGTCGATGTAGCGAAGGAAAAGTGGGGGACAGATACCAGAATAGGCACGGAACATAGATTGTTCCACAAAGCCAACAAAAAGGCAGGCATAGCTAGGACCCATACGGGTGCCCATAGCTACACCTTTAGTTTGGAGGAAGTGGGAGGAGCCAAAGGAGAAATTATTAAGAGTAAGGACTAATTCCGCTAGACGGAGTAGAGTGGTGGTAGAGGGGAACTGATTAGGTCTGGAATCCAAAAAGAAGCGTAGAGCTTTGAGACCTTCCTGATGGAGGATGGAAGTATATAGGGACTGGACATCCATGGTGAAAATAAAGCGGTGGGGGCCAGGGAACTTAAAATCTTCGAAAAGTTTAAGAGCGTGAGAAGTGTCACGAACATAGGTAGGAAGGGATTGAACAAGGGGGGATAAAACTCTGTCGAGGTATGCAGAAACGAGTTCGGTGGGGCAGGAGCAAGCTGAGACAATAGGTCGGCCAGGACAGGCAGGTTCGTGGATCTTGGGTAGGAGGTAGAAACAGGAAGTGCGAGGTGTGGGAACTATAAGGTTGGTAGCAGTGGATGGGAGATCCCCTGAGCGGATAAAGTCGGTGATGGTGTGGGAGACAATGGCCTGGTGCTCCTTAGTGGGGTCACGATCGAGGGGTAAATAAGAGGAGGTATCTGCGAGTTGTTGCTGTGCCTCGGCAAGGTAGAGGTCAGAACGCCCGACTACAACAGCACCCCCCTTATCGGCGGGTTTAATAATAAGGTTAGGATTAGTGCGGAGGGAGTGGAGAGCAGAGCGTTCCGAAGGAGTGAGGTTGGAATGGGGACAAGGTGTGGTGAAGTCGAGACAGTTGATGTCCCATTGGCAGTTAGCGATAAAGAGATCCAGAGCAGGCAGAAGACCAGAGCGGGGTGTCCATGAAGAAGAGGAGGGTTGAAGAAGGGAGAAGGGGTCATCGGTGGGGGTGGAAGAGCCCTTGCCGAAGAAGTAGGCTCGGAGACGGAGACGGCGGAAGAAAAGTTCCGCATCATGGCGAACACGGAACTCGCTGAGGTGTGGGCGAAGGGGGACAAAGGTGAGGCCCTTACTGAGGACAGAGCGTTCTGCCTCCGACAGTTGAAGGTCGGAGGGGATGGTAAAGACCCGGCACGGATGAGAGCTGGGATCAGGGGGGGAGAGGGGAGGGTTGGGGTGAGAGGAAGATGGAGCCTCTGAGGACCCAGGAGCTGACGATGGGATCTGAAGGAGATGGGATTGCAGAGTGTTGGTGGGGGAAGGGGAGACGGGAGTCACAATAGCAGCACATAAAGACCCGGCCTGGAGTTCAAGGCTGGAATCTTGAGAGCTGGGATCAGAGCGGGGAGGGGGGAGGCTGGGGGTGTCAGTGGAGAGGGGATGGTTGGGGTGAGAGGAAGATGGAGCCTCTGAGGGCCCAGGAGCTGACGGTGGGATCTTGGATCTTGCTCTTGTTGTCCTTAGTCTGTACTCTGTTATCGTTTTACGTTGTTCTACCTCAATGTACTGTGTAATGATCTGTTCCCATGAACAGTATATAGGATGAGCTTTTCACTGTGTCTTGTACATGTGACAATAATAAACCAATTCCAGTTCTAAAGCCTCATGATATTAGCTGGAGCCAGGATTATTGCTGAAATTTGTTGGAACCTCAGCACCCAAAGTTGAAATGTCCATTTCAGAGCAGGGACTTCTCACTGGATGTAATTGGGTGATGTGGACTGATATAACACAAGCTGTAGTCTCAGATATGGAGATGCTGGTGGAAGAATTAGAATTAGTGTGTTATTGTCAGATGTCACAGTGAAAAACTTGTCTTTTATACTGTTCATACAGATCAGATCATTCCACAATGCATTGAGCTAGTAATCTTTATGTCTTTTATGGAAATATAGGTTATGTAAATACCCATTCTTCATTGTTAATTAGAAGTTTTTTTGATTAAAGGAAACAATTTTGCAGATAAGTTGTCTTATCAAAGTAAAAAAAGAAGTTCAAATACACTCTGTGGCCACTTTATTAGTTGCCTCCTTTATCTAATCAAGTGGCCACTGAGTGTATGTTCATTGTCTTCTGCTGTTGTAGCCCGTCCACTTCAAGGTTCAATGTGTTGTGCATTCAGAGATGCTCTTCTGCACTCCACTGCTGTAACGCGTGGTTATTTGAGTTCCTGTCATTTTCCTGTCAGCTTGAATTAGACTGGCCATTCTCCCCTGACCTCTCTCATTAACAAGGCATTCTTGCCCATAGTCACTGCAATCTCACTGGCTCTTCATTTGGCTGTGGATCACCTGAATAATAGTTATACCTCGAACAGGCTACTATTTATTGATTACAGCTCAGCGTTCAACGCAATCATACTCTCAGTTCCAATCTACAAGCTCCAACACCCAGGCCTCTGTGCCTCCCTCTGCAACTGGGTCGTTGACTTCCTCACCGGGAGACCACAGTCTGTGTGGATCGCAAGTAACGTCTCCTTCTCACTGACAATCAACACTGGCAGACCTCAGGAATGCGTGCTTAGGCCACTGCTCTACTCTCTGCACCCGTGACTGTGCGGCCAGTCAAGGCTCAAACGCCATCTATAAATTTGCCGACGACACAACTACTGTTGGCAGAATTTCAGATGGTGACGAGGAGGCGTACAGGAGCGAGATAGGTCAGCTGGTTGAGTGGTGATGCAACAACAACCTTGCACTCAACGTCAGGATGACTAAGGAATTAATTGTGGACTCAGACCTTATTGAGGGTTCTACAGTCAAAAGGATGAGCGGTTTCAAGTTAATAGGTATCAAGGTGTCTGAAGATCTATCCTGGGCCTAAGATATTGATGCAATAAGGCATGCCAGCAGCCATATTTCATTAGGAGTCGGAGGAGATTTGATATGTCACCAAAGTTTCGAGGAAATATCTGCGGATGTCTGTGGAGGGCATTCCAACTGGTTTCATCACTGTCTGGTACAGAGGGACCAATGCACAGGACCGGAAAAAGACGCAGAGAGCTGCAGACTCAGTTAGTTCCATTGTGCGCACGAGCCTGCCAGTCACCGAGGGCATCTTCAGAAGGCAGTGCCTCAAAAAAAAAGTTGGCATCCATCATTAAGGACCCCCAGCATCTGGGGCATGCCCTCTTCTCATTGCTACGAAGAGGTACAGGAGCCTGAAGATTCACACTCAATGTTTCAGGAACAGCTTCTTTCCCTCCACCGCCAGATTTCTGGATGGCCCATGAACCCATGAGCACCACCTCATTACTTTTGCTCTCTTTGTGCATGCTTTTATTTTTTGTGTATATAAGGGTGGTGGAGTAAAGACGCATCTCTACCAAAGGAGGTGTAAGATGCTCCTTCCCTCCGCTAGCCTGCGGCTCACCCTTGGGCAAGATGTACTACTTGCTTAGCCCCTGATCAGGGTCACGTGAAGTCATGGAAGCAGATGGTGGATGGTCGTATGAGCAGCTGGTTCATATCACAAGTCCTGGCTATGTGATCACTGATGCCAGGCAGGCAATCCCTGAAGAATATCGATAATGGCTGGGGTCACCCACCTTGTAAAGACACTGCCCAGAAGTAGACAATGGCAAACCACTTCTGTAGAAAAATTTCTCCAGAACAATCATGGTCATAAGACCATGAACACCCACGTCATACAACACGGCACATAATGTTGATAGTCTGCTATAGGTCAGTAACCTGTAAATGATTTTAAAATCCTCTGTTGTAATATATTGTATATTTTATGTATTACACTGTACTGCTGCTGCAAAATAACAAATTTCACAACATATGTCAGTGATGATAAACATGATTCCAATTTTGAGAAACATTTGCACAGGGCTTACATGAGGACGTAGCTGCAGATAGGTTTCCCTGGAAACACAGGGTAGGAGAAACAACTGACGCTTAAACCCCAGATGATTATGTCACATCTCCAGTGCTCTCAGCCCTGCTGGTTAAACATTGGTGTAGTTTTTAAAATCCAATCACCTGATCCCACCCTCCCTCGCTGACTGTTACCAGGCGCGCAAAGATCACCTTGTATTAAGAGTTCAAAGCTCAGAGTAAATTTATTATCAAAGTACGTACAGCATATGTCTCCATATACAACCCAGATTTGTTTTCTTGTTCGCAGTCACAGAAAATGCAAAGAGACACCGTAGAATCATTGAAAACTGTACCCAACTGGATGGACAAACAACCTGTGTGCAAAAAAACAACAAAATGTGTGATACAAAAAAAAGAATAACAATAAACAAATAAGCAATAAATATTGAGAACAAGAGATGAAGAGTCCTTGAAAGTGAGTTCATTGGTTGTGGGCACATTTCAGTGATGAGGCAAATGAAGTTAAGTGAAGTTATCCCCTTTGTTTCAAGATTGAGGGGTAGTAACTGTTCCTCAACCTGGAGGTCTGAGTCCTGAGGCTCCTGTGTCTTCTTCCTGATGGCAGCAGCAAGAAAAGAGCATGGCCTGAGTGGTGGGTGTCTGTGATGATGTTTGCTGCTTTCCTGCAAGGGCATCCTGTGTAAATATGCTCGATGGTGGGAAGGGTTTTACCCATGACGGACTGGGTCATTCCAGCTACTTTTGGTAGGATTTTCCATTCGAGGGCATTGGTGTTCCCATACTGGGCTGTGATGTAGCCAGTCAGTAGACTCTTCACCACACATCTGTAGAGGTTTGTCAAAGTTTTAGATGTCACGCTGAATCTTCGCAAACTCCTAAGGAAGTAAGGGGACTGCCCTGCTTTCTTCGTAATTGTACTTACGTATTGGGTCCCGGACAGGTCCTCTGAAATAATAACCCCGAGGAATTTAAAGTTGCGTCTGATCCCCAATAAGGACTGGCTCACGGACCTCTGATTTCCTCCTCCTGAAGTCAATAATCAGCTCCTTGTTCTTGTTCACACATGGCCTGTGAGCTGGATTGGCAATGTTGTTCTTGGCCCTAAGGGATGACCTCAGGAGGAGGAGAGGGAGAGTGTCCTCCACACCAGCAACACACAAAACACTGGAGAAACTCAGTGGGTCAGGCAGCATCAGGGCGGCAAGGTAACGTAGCAGTTAGCATAACGCTTTACGACACCAGCTGTAGGATCAAGGTTCAATTTCTGCCGCTGTCTGTAAGGAGTTTGTACGGTATATTCTCCCCGTAACTGAAAGGATTTCCTTTGGATGTTCTGGTTTCCTCCCACATTCCAAAGATGTGTTAGTCAGTATTAGTAAATTGTAGGCTTGCTATGTTGGTGCTGGAAGCATGGCGACACTTGTGGGCTGCCCCCAGCCCATCCTCAGATTGTGTTGGTTGTTGCCGCAAATGATGTATTTCACTGTATGTTTTGACCTCCTGCTTTAAATACACCCAATGTTTTGGCCTGCAGTAATGAATTCCACAGATTCGCCACCTTCTGGCTAAAGGCATTCCTCATCTCTGTTCTAAAGGGACGCCCTTCTGTTCTGACCTCTGGTCCTAGACTCTCCTACTATAGGGAACATCCTCTCCACATCTACTCTATATCTGCCTTTCAATGTCATCCCTGTACTTACCCAAACTTATCTTAAATTTGCAATTGAGCCTGCATCCACCACTTCTGCTGGCAGCTCGTTCCACTTGCACCATCTGATGAGTGAAGAACTCCCCCTCATGTTTCCCTTAAATACTTTTCACCCTTAACCTATGACATCCATTGCAAGTCTCACCCAATCTCAGGAGAGATAGAAAGAGATTGAAAGGATTTGTCACAGAAAATGAAATGTGGCGTCAAATCAGATGGTAGAAGGTCGTGCTGGGAGCAGCCTGCAAGTCTTGCCACAGTTCCAGTGCCAACGTAGCACGCCCCCAACCTAGTAACCCTAACCCCTACGTGTTTGGAATGTGGGAGGAAACTGGGGCACCCGAAAAGAATCACGTGCGGTCGTAGGGAGAGTGTACAAACCCCTTGCAGACAATGCCGTGAATTGAACACTGGCACTGTAAAATGATTGTGCCAACTGTGATGTTACCATGATGCCTGCATGTATTCACCCCGGGCTCTAATGTTAGGATGTATGTGAAAATATTGGAAGCTCTCCAAAGGGCCAAGGGATGTTTCTTTCCCTCTTGCCTTCGATGTTTATAGATTCGGAACGAGGAAGTGAACTTTTAATTTTTAATCCTTCAGCCTGTGCCAGCAACTTTTCATAAGCCACGTACCGGTGCTGAGCTGTGTTGCGTGGAACTGGTCGGACTGGAATCCGAGTTACAAGTAACAGAGAACCGGAAACAACTTTCTGTACATCACAGGGCAGTGCGCTGAGGAATCTACTCAACATTCAAAGTTAACTTATTATCAATAGCAGAACTTCCTGGTGGCGCAACATTTTAATTCCCATTCCTATTCTGACATGTCCGCCCGTGGCCTTTTCTTGTGCCATGATGAGGCCACCCTTGAGGAGGGGGAGCAACACCTTGTATTCCATCTGGGTAGCCTCCGACCAGATGGCATGAACATTGATTTCTCCTCCTGGTTAAAAAAAAACCCTACCCTTCCCATCTTCTCCGATTTCCCCATACTGGCCTCTTACCTCTTCTCACCTGCCTATCACCTCCCCCAGAGTCCCCTCCTCCTTCCCTTTCTCCTATGGTCCACTCTCCTCTCCTATCAGATTCCTTCCTCTCCAGCCCTTGACCTTTCCCACCCACCTGGCTTCACCTATCACCTTCCAGCTAACCCCCTTTCATCCCCCCACCTTTTTATTCTCTCATCTTCCCCTTTCCTTTCCAGTCCTGGTGAAGGGTCTCGGTCCGAAATATCGGCTGTTTATTGATTTCCATGGGTGTTGCCAGACTTGCTAAGTTTCTCCAGTATTTTGTTTGGGTTGTTTCCTTGTCAAGGGATCTACAACCTTGAGATTCATTTTCTTGCCACAGGAAGATAAAGAAATACAATAAGAAACCACACCAAACAAAGGCAGAGTCCCTGAAAGTGAAACTCATTTTGGGGGACTTGGAGTTCATGTTGCATGTGTCCCTGGATTCAGGTTACTTCTTTTTTGTTGGTCTTGAACGGTTTAAATCATTGCGATCTGGGGTGCTTCGGTGAAGAATGCTTTTCTCTGCTGCCTGCAGTGGGCTAGCGGCGCGACACTGAACTGGGCTAAACTGAATGCTACTAGATTCCTGGTTCGATGTTTGATATTCTATGAGTTGTTTGCTTGCTTTTTGCTGTTTGCACGATTTGGTCTTTTTTCGTGCATTGGATGACTTTGATAGGATGCAAAACTGGGCTAAGAGGTGGCAGATGGAGTTCAACCCAGATAAGTGTGAAGTGGTTCATTTTGGTAGGTCAAATATGATGGCAGAATATAGTATTAATGGTAAGACTCTTGGCAGTGTGGAGGATCAGAGGGATTTTGGGGTCCGAGTCCACAGGATGCTCAAAGCAGCTGCGTAGGTTGACCCTGTGGTTAAGAAGACATACGGTGTATTGGCCTTCATCAATCGTGGAATTGAATTTAGGAGCCGAGAGGTAATGTTGCAGCTACATAGGACCCTGGTCAGATCCCACTTGGAGTACTGTGCTCAGTTCTGGTCGTCTTGCTACAGGAAGGATGTGGAAACCATAGAAAGGGTGCAGAGGAGATTTACAAGGACGTTGCCTGGATTGGGGAGCATGCCTTATGAAAACAAGTTGAGTGAACTCGGCCTTTTCTCCTTGGAGCGAAGGAGGATGAGAGGTGACCTGACAGAGGTGTATAAGATGATGAGAGGCATTGATCGTGTGGATAGTCAGAGGCTTTTCCCCAGGGCTGGAATGGCTGCCACAAGAGGGCACAGGTTTACGGGGCTTGGGTGTAGGTACAGAGGAGATGTCAGGGGTAGGTTTTTTACACAGAGAGTGGTGAGTGCGTGGAATGGGCTGCCAGCAATGGTGGTAGAGGCGGATACGATAGGGTCTTTTAAGAGACTTTTGGATAGGTACATGGAGCTAGAAAAATAGAGGGCTATGGGTAAGCCTAGTAATTTCGAAGGTAGGGACATGTTTGGCACATCTTTGTGGGCTGAAGGGCCTGTATTGTGCTGTAGGTTTTCTATGTTTGCTGTTTTCTTGAATGGGTTCCAGGGTGTTTCTTTTGTTTCATGGCTGCCTGCAGGAGGCCGAATCCCAGAGTTGTATGCTGTACAGATACTTCAGTAATAAATGCACTTTGAATCTTTGAATCTTCTGAGTCCATTCAGGGAGGAGGCAAGTGAAGCCATCCACACCGGTCCAGGAACCTGGTGGTTGAAAGGCAACACTGTTCTTGAATCTGGACATGCTGGTGATTTGGGTCAATTTGCGAGGTGTCCTTAACTGGGTTATTTTCAGTCCACGTTCATTAATCATAGTAATTTTGTTTCTTAGTGTCTGCGACTGGAGAAATATTTTTAGTTCGTCGTTGAGGTTAACCTCCTGGCTGTTTGCCCCAGTTTCTGTTAATAGCTTGTCTCTGTGTGACGTGAGTGGATTCTGACCGAATAGGAGGTCTACGTTCGTTTGTCAGCTGGCTTGTTTCTGAATCCCCGTCGCCATTGACATAGACCACAAGGAAACAAGAGATGGAGGATGCTACTTGGCTCCTCAAGCCTGCCCACCACTCGGTCTGATCATGGTTGACCTATGCTCTAAGCCACTCTGACATGAATTCACTTTCTCCTCTGTCCTTCACTGTTTCAGCACCTTTCAGATCGGCTCCCTCCCTTGCAGAGACTGGCGTTCACCCAAAACCCAGTCCTAACTCACAGCATCCTGTTCGTTTGATGCCTCTGCACTCACCATCCTCACTACTTCTGGTTAAACAATACCTCGAGTTTATATTTGTGGTCCCTTCCCTCCTCTCTGTGAGGGTGTGATGTAGAACATCGAATATCACAGCACAGTACTGGCCCTTCTGTTCACAATGTTGTTTTGATCTTTTTAACCTACTCTACTCTCAATCTAACCTTTCCCTGCCATTTTTCTATCATCCGTGTGTCTAACTAAGAGTCCCTTAAACATTCCGAATGTATCTGCCTCTACCACCACCCCAGGCAGCTCATTCTATAGTCACCACTCCGTGTTTTTTTTTAATATAATTTTTATTAAATTTTCAAAGTGAATACATAGAAAATAAAATCTACCCTCCCTCCTCCCCTTAACCCTCCCCCTCCCCCGTATATAGTCCTACCTAAAAAGAAAAGAAAGAAAAAAAAAAGGAACCGCCTGGGTATTGGAAGGTTTCCACATGCTCCATGGGATTCAAAATAAATTTAATATACTTATTCGTTAGTTTCCCCAAGGGACCAAGATCTTTATCGGAGCAATTAAATATACCATCCTATCTTTTGTAAATAAGGGTGCCAGATATTCAAAAATGTTCCATATTTATCTCTTAAATTATAA
Organism: Mobula hypostoma; assembly: GCF_963921235.1. NCBI lineage: Eukaryota > Metazoa > Chordata > Chondrichthyes > Myliobatiformes > Myliobatidae > Mobula > Mobula hypostoma. The sequence goes on from NC_086116.1 coordinate 34,730,413, forward strand.
GTAATTTTTTTGAGTGGAATAGAACTAGCCATTTCATTGTTCCAACGATTCATACTTAAATACGAATCAGATTTCCAAGAAACAACTATAGTCTTCTTAGCTACTGCCAATGCAATTTTTATAAATTCTTTCTAATACTTATTCCATTTAAGTTTTGGCTTTATCCCTTCAATATCACCTAGTGGAAATAATACAGGGTTATGTGGAAGTTGAGTTCCAGTAATTTGTCCCAATTTAATTGATAACGTTTTATTGATCAAAATTGCTACTCCCCTCGCTTTTGAATTAAATGAAGATGCAACAACACTACCCACCCAATCTCTCTTTAGTTTCTGATGTTCTGTTTCTGTTAAATGCGTTTCCTGTAAAAAGGCTAAATCTATCTTCATTTTCTTAATATGTGTTAAGATTCTCTTTCTTTTCACTGGTCCATTAAGCCCATTAACATTAAAACTCAAAAAATTCAACAAATTAGTCATTATTCTTAAGAAAGTTACTCCAATCTAAAACATTACTTATCTTCTCAACTCTCATAGTTCCTTGGGGAATCTCTTTGAACTTCACCATGTTGCTATGTGTTCCCCTCCCAACCCTCCAGGCAAAAAGAAAGAAAAAGATAGAAAAGATACAGAAAAAGAAAAAACAAAATACCCCCCCACTAATGTTGTGAATGAAAAGATACACAACACTACCCCACTCCATTTTGCGGGTCGTGGCTAAAGCCACGCTTGCACACATGATTAGCGTAGCAATTGGTCAGTGCTTCTTCCAGCTCCCCCGCAACAAAAAAAATTATATATATAAACAAAATTAATGTTACTATTCCCAATTAGTATTCTTTAAATTTTAATCTTTCTTCCCCCCCCCGTATAATTAATAATATATTTATATATTCATCCGCTCAAAAATCCAACAAGTCCATTCTTGACCCAGTCTTCATCTTCAATCTATCTCGCTCCCCTGGATTTGTTCTTGTATCTGGTGAATATTCAGAGAATCTCACACAAACTGCTCCGCTTTCTGGTAGTCATCAAAAAATCTTTTTTCTCCACCAGGCAAAAAAATCTTCAAGGTTGCAGGATAACGCAATATAAATTGATAACCGTGATCCCATAGGATTTTTTTCACTGGATTAGATTTCTTCCTTCTCTTCAAAAGTTCATAACTTATATCAGGGTAGAAAAAAACTTTGTTCCCTTGAATCATCAATGGCCCTTTTCTATCTTTGGCAGCTCGAGCAGCTGCCTGTAGAATCCTTTCCTTGTCTTGAAATCTTAAGAATTTTATTAAAATCGATCGTGGATATTGGTCATCTTGTGGTTTTGGTCTTAGAGCTCTATGTGCCCGCTCAATTTCAATTGATCGAACCTCCTCTTCCATTTGCAAAACTTCTGGGATCCATCTTTGAAAAAGTTCTATTGGATTTTCTCCCTCCATACCTTCTTTAAGACCAACAATTTTGATATTATTACGTCTACTGAAGTTTTCCAACATGTCCACTTTCTCCAAGAGTCGATTTCTTTCCGAGTTCCAGACAAGCAGATCATTTTCTGTTTTTTCCACTCTATCATTCATATGCCCCATTGCTCTTTCCATCTTCTGAAGCTTCTTATCCATTTTATCCTGTCTTTTCATAGCTTTATTATAGCACATCTTCATATCTCTAAGCTCTGCTCTTACTTTTCTTAGTTCAGCCGCTAGTTGCAATAAAGCCTCTTTTATGTCTCCATCATCTCCTTTACTTCCAATCTCTTCCAGTTCTTCCTCCTCCTCTTCATCTGTGTTCTCTGCGGTATCCAATTCTGACTCTGAGTCACTTTCAGTTGCAGTGTTTTTTAAAAAAAATCTCTGACATCCTCCCTATACCTTTCTCTCATCACCATAAAATATTATCTGGTATTCTGTATATAGTCACAAACATAGGAGATTCTGTAGATGCTGGAAATCCAGAGCAACAATCACACAAATGCTGGAGGCATTTGTCTCCAGCATGGTGCATGCTTGTACATGGTGGTCTCTTGGTGGGAGTTGAGTCCTACCTTTGGTGACAAGGGTGTTAGTTCCGCAGCATGGAAACAGGCCAGCTCACCAAGTCGTGCTGGCCGTCAAACATCCTTCTTCACTAATCTGATCCTAATTTTCCATTCTCACACGGTAAAGAGGCATAGAGACATTAGTCTTCGTTGGTCAGGCATTGAATACAAGAGCAAGGACCACCAAGCCTTGGTCAGACCTCAACTGGAGGATTGTGTGCAGTTTTGGTCACCAAGTTATAGGGAAGGCGTGATGAGGGTGCAGGGGAGTTTCAGCAGGGCACTGCCTGGGTTGGAGTGGATCACTTATGAGGAGAGATTGGAGAGGCTGGGCTGGAGTGGAAGAACTTGATGGAGCTATACAGTATGATGAGAGATACAGAGTGGGTGGACTGCAGGAAACTTTCTCCCCTCCCACAGCATATCAGAATCAGAAGGAGATTTGTTATCACTGATTCGTATGACGTGTAATTTGTTGATTTGAAGCAGTAATCATCATCATCATTATGTGTCCTGTTGTATGACATCATCATTATGTGCCGTGTTGTATGACATCATCATTATGTGCCGTGTTGTATGATGTAGGTGATCATGGTCCTGCCATGACCATGATTGCTCCTGGAAAATTCTTCTACAGAAGTGGTTTGCCATTGACTTCTTCTGGGCACTGTCTTTACAAGACGGGTGGCCCCAGGCATTTAAAAAAGAATGTATTCATTTACGGGATGTGAGCATTGCCAGCGGAGCCAGCATTTATTGCCCATCCCTAGTTGCCCTTGGGAAGGAGGTGATGAGCTGTCTTTTTGAACCGCTGCCGTCCCTGAGGTGTAGATACACCCACTGTGCTGTTAGGGAGGGAATTCCATGATTTTGACCCAGCGACAATGAAGGAATGGCGATATGATTCCAAGTCAGGATGGTGAGTGACTTGGAGGGGGATTTCCAAGAGTATCATCAATACTCTTCAGAGACTGTCTGCCTGGCATCAGTGGTCGCACAACCAGGACTTGTGATGTGTACCGGCTGCTCGTCCGACCATCCACCACCTGCTCCCACGGCTTCACGTGATCCTGATCGGGGCAGCGGAGGGAAGGAGCACCTTACACCTCCGTCAGCGATACAGAGACGTATCCCTGCCCCGCCACCGTGCCGAAACACCAAGTTGTTATAAATTGAAATAAATAAGTAAAGCAATAAACAGAATAATGAGATGGTGTTGATGGGTTCATGAATAGTTCAGAAATCTGATGATGGAGGGGAAGAAGCTGTTCCTGGACTGTTGAGTGCGTGACCTCCAGCTCCTGAACCTCCTGCCCAGCGGTGGTAACTTTTTGTTTTGGCAATACCACTGTGAAGGACTTGGGCCAGCTTGCTGTGTTAAAGGGTCTCGGCCTGAAACGTCAACTGTACTTTTTTCCATAGATGCTTCCTGGCTTGCTGAGTTCCTACAGCATTTTGTCTGTGTTGCTGTGTTAGAGGTATTTTTAGTTCATTGTGGCTAATATTAAACCCCTGATGAAGAGTCTGGATACGGAAACAATGACTGTCCTTTCCTCCTTGACAGGCACTGCCTGACCTGTTGACCACCGACTTTAGGAAGGTTAGACTCAAGGCTGCTTGGCCCAATTCTGTGATCGGTAACCGCTATCCAAGTAGTGGGGGTGAAATCTGAGCGAATAGACTAGCTGTCCCACAGCCTCTTTTCTGAATCCACATTGGCAGTGGGGATTTTACTCAATTATCTTGGGGTTTACTAGGCATTCTTCTCCTTAAGCCTCATCACCCCTACTGGGACGTCGGCTGCTGACAGCCCCTCACCGGAGTCTGTCGGGCCAGTCTTTCAACTTGTCGCCAGGTGTAGCCCGTCTTCTTCTCCTAGGCATGAGGTATTTGGAGCTTCTGTTAGTGTTTCTCTGCCTCTGGGTTTTTACGGTTTGGGGTAGCTTGCCCCATGGCCAACCATCCTCTCACAGCTGGCTTGGGACCGTCCATGGTGGAGTTACCAGGTATTGCTGCAAGGGTTTACTAGATTAACTGTTAGGACTTGCTAGATTACTACTCTAGAGCAGGGGTTCCCAACCCTTTCTAATACCATTAAGCAAGGGGTCTGTGAACTCCAGGTTGGGAACCCCTGATCTAGGGGTTTACCAGATTATCACAGTAGGGCTATTTTACTGTCTCATTCTTTTTGTCTTTGAAGCCATTGGGTGATACTTGAATTTACTTTATATCGTTGCAAACACTGAATATAATAACTTTGTACTGGGATCTCTCTACTGTAAGTTGACACTAGAGAGATTTGAGGGGTAAGCTCTTCACACAGAGTAGTTTGCTCCATTATAGAGGAAGTGGTGGAATCAGACATGTTAGGAGGTATTTGGATGGTCACTTAAATAGACAAGACATAGAAGGATAGGCTCCTAATGTGAACAAACTATTTATTTACTTATTTATTGAGATACTGTTTTCTCTTTCCTCACTGCTGCCATCAGGTAGAAAGTACATGGGCCTCTGGACTCGCACCACCAGGTTCAAGAACAGTTACTACCCCATGATCGTCAGGCTTTTGAACAAAGGGGATAACTACAGTCTCTTGCCCATCCATTGCAATGTTCTCACAATCAATGATCTCACTTTAAGGATTCTTTAGCCCATGTTCTTGTTATTTATTACTATTTATTTAAATATGTAGATTAGCACACTTTGTTGTCTTCTGCACTCTGGTTGATCTTTCATTGATCCTGTTATAGTTCCTATTCTGTAGATTTGCTGAGCGTGCCCCCAGGAAAATGAACTTCAGGGTTGCATATGGTGACATATTTGTACGTTGATAATAAGTTTACTTTGAACTTTGAACTCTGGAACAGGCCTTTCCGGCCTTCCTAGCCGAGCTGCCCAGCAACCTGTGATTTAATCCTAGCCTAAGCATGAGTCAGTTTACATTGACCAATTAACGTCCCAGGTGCAGCTTTGGATGGTGGGAGGAAACTGGAGCACCTGGAGGAAACACATGCATTCCACAGGGAGAACATACAAACTCCTTCCAGAATTTGTCAGAACTGAACTCTGAACTCCGATGCCCTGAGCTGTAATAACGTTGCACTAGGTGTCTTGCTACTATGGCGCCCAAACGAGATTAGTGTAACTGGACAGAGAGGTCAGCATAGGTATGCTGGGCTGAATGGCCTGTTTTGGTGCTGCATGACTTTGTGACCCTGTGACCATAGGAACGGTTTGAACTTGGCAGACCAACATTGCCAGTGACTGGGGATTCAGTCACTTTGAATGGTGTCAATTTGCCAACGGCTTTCACAATGTTTATGTTTTAGCGTGTATTTTTCCTGCTTTATCCCTGCTTAACAGAGATTAGCTTCTCATGTGAAAATTGGGAAGAGCTAATTGCTTTCTGCAGAAATAGTATGTTTATTCTTTATTTTGGCTGTGTCACTCTCCTGAGGCTCCGGATTTCCTGTTTTCAAGCTGCTCTGAAAGAGTTTCTTGCTGTCTGATATTTCTGTCTGCTTTCCAATTTTTAAAATAGAAAAAAAGTCAAGGATTGGTCCCACTAACCTGATCTTGCTTCTGAATGTCATTTGATTGTTTGCGAGTCCACGAATGGGCTGGAGGCCGAGGACGGCCTGTCCTGGGGTTAGAGGACTGTGTATGTGTTGTGGGTAGGAGCGAGCAATGGAACTTGTTTTGCTGCTGTTGTTTAGTTGCTTGTTGTGCTCTGCCGAGGATTGTGGGTATGCAACGTTGGCGTCAGAATGTGTGTGTGCCTTCGCAGCACACCCTTGCGTGTGTTGGTCGTTAACGCAAATTTTGCATTTCATTGTATGCTTCAACGTCCATGTGATAAATAAATCTGAATAGGAATCTAAATAAATAAATAAACACCACGTTAGCCTAGCGGTTAACATGACGCAATTTCAGTCTGGGGCATTCCTGAGTTCAGAGTCCAGTCCCGGCGTCTGTATATCCTCCCTGTGGAATGCATAGGTTTTCTCCAGGTGCTCTGGTTTCCTCCCACAGTCCAAAGATATACCAGGTAAGTTAATTGGTCATTGTAAATTGTCCAGTGAGGTTAGGGTTAAATCGGGGTTGTCAAGGGTTGCTGAGTGTTGTGTTTCTGGGAGGGCTTATTCCCTAAATATCTAAATAAATTAAAAAATAAATATGAATTTGAATATGATTTGTGGTCTTAATATTCCACAAGTCTGGTATTTGGCTTGAAGTGGTGGTGGGGCTAGAGGAGGTGAGCTATGTAGAGGTACAGGACGTCACGTAGCATAGTGGTTAGTGTAAGCACTTTACAGGGCCAGTGGAAGATCGGGGTTCAATTCCTGCCGCTGTCTGCAAGGCGTTTGTACGTTTTCCGCGTGACTGCATGGGACTCCTCCAGGCACCCCGGTTTCCTCCCTCATCCCAAAGGCGTACCAGTTAGGGTTAGTAAATTGTGTGAAAGCTACGCTGGCGTCGGAAACATGTCAGCACTTGCAGGCTGCCCCCAGCACATCCTCAGACTGTGTTGGTCGTTGACGCCACTGATTCACTTCACTGTGTCGTACTTTGGCTACTCCGGATTTGTGTCTGCGCGCTTCACGACGCTTTGCCCTGCTGTGTGACGAACTGAGGCTGAGCCTATGGGACTGCTCTGGGCTCCGGGTTTATTAATTCAATTGCATTCTGAATGCTGATGCTTGCTTTATTGTTTACATGATTTGTTTTTTTTTTCTGTCTGCACATTGGGTGTTGGTCTTTTTTTTTTACAATTGGTTTCTTGTTTTGTGGCTGCCTATAAGCAGATGAATCTCAAGGTTGTATAATTTATACACACATTGATAATAAATGTACTTTGAACTTGTATGCTTCAATGTTTCCAAGTATATGTGACAAATAAAGCTAATCTTTATAGATAGCCACACACACAAAATGCTGGAGGAACTCAGCAGGCCAGGCAGCGTCTACGGAAGCGAGTAACAGTTGACGTTTTGGGCCAAGATCCTCCAGCATTTTGTGCATTTTACTTTGATTTCCTGCATCTGCAGATTTTCTCTTGTTTGTAATCTTTATGGATCTTCAGCTCGTTTAGCGAGGCCAAAGATAAAAGAAACAAATGCGTTGTAAGCGCTAACGGACGCTGGAGTGTTTTTGGTTAGACTGCATTGAAGCTTCTTCCTTTGATCAGTGTAAAGTTGACACAGTGATGTGGAATATTTTCTTCTGTAAATGTGAACAAAATTCTGAATCAATCGGGTTTAATATCACTGGCATATGTTGTAAAATTTTGTTTTGTGGCAGCAGTACGTTGCAATAAATAACAAAAACTGTAAATTACACTAAGAAGTATATATATTAAAAATGTTAAATTAATTAAATAGTGCAAAAAGAGAAAAAAAAAAATAGTGTTCTTGGGTGCGATGATCATTCAGAATTCTGATGGCAGAGGTGAAGAAGCTGTTCCTGAATCGTTGAGTGTGTGTTTTCAGACTCCTGTACCTCCTCCTTGATGGCAGCATTGAGAAAAGGGCATACCCTGGGCGATAGGGGTCCTTATTCATTTTTTGAGGCATTGTTTCTTGAAGACGTCTTGGATGCTGGGGAGTGGGGATGCTGGTGCCCACCATGGGGCTGAGTGAGTTGACAACTTCCTGCAGCTTATTTTGATTCTCCCCACTTCCGCCCCCCCCCCCAACTTCGCCGCATACCAGACGGTGATGCAGCCAGTTAGAATGCTGTCCACGGTACATCTGTAGAAATTTGTGAGAGTCTTTGGTGACATACCAAGTCTCCTCAAACGCCCAATGAAATATAGCGGCTGTCCTGCCTTCTTTGTAGCTGCATCGATCTGTAGGGCCCAGGATAGATCCTTGGAGAAATAGTTCTGTTTCCCTATTACTGTACCATATATATTCTGTATTACACATATTTGTTTCTGTGTAGTTTATTGTTGATTCTGTTGTATTTTTGTTCTACTGTGAACGCCTGCAAGAAAACGAATCTCAAAGTTGTATATCGTGTCTACTTTGATAATTTTATTTTGAACTTTGAACGTTTATCGGTTTGTGGGAGTATATTATTATTACAGCAAGGCCATTCAGCCCATAGGGTGCATGCTGGGCGCTAAGGAGAAGATCTCGTCAATCCCGTTCTCCTCTTTCCCCACAGTCCTCAGATTACTCTGTCTGCTTCCCTGCTGAAGGCTGTCACCCTGTTTCCACCTCCCTGTAGGCCGGGAGTCCCCAATCAAAACTACTCACTTTCCCCCTTGTATCTTTTCTCCAAAACTGTCACCGAACACTCTAAACAGACTTTTACAGATGTTCTGTGAAAAGTATCTGAAGTGATCACATCCTGGTCTGGTAGAGCAGTTCGACTACACCACAGCATAAGAAGCTGCAGAGAGTAGTGGATTCAACCCAATACATCACGAGCACATCCCTCCGCACCATCGGTGGGTGTCTACGGGAGGTGCTGCCTCAGTATAACATCCATCATCGAAATCCTCGCCATCCAGGCCATGCTGTCTTCTCACAGCTACCTTCGGGTAGGAGGAACAGAAGCCTGAAGTCTCTCACCACCAGGTTGAAGAACAGCTACTTGAACCAACCAGCACAACCTTAATCACTATCTCAGCACAGCAACACTGTGACTACATGAATCACGCATTCATAGAACACTCCAGCACTGGAACGGGCCCTTCAGCCCATCTAGTCAGTGCCGAATTATTATTCTGTTTAGGCCCATTGACCTGCTCATGGACCCCACCCTCATACACCTCCCGTCCACGTACCTGTCCAAACTTATTCAAACCTGCATCTACCACTTCCACTGGCAACTCATCCCGTATTCGCACACGCCCCTGAATGAAGAAGGTTCTATACCCCTCACTTTGCACATGGCACATTTTATTCTTATTTTGTTCTAATCGTGTTCTTTGTTGTAAAATGTGTTTATAATTTATTTTTAATTATACTCTTCTTGTGAATGCTGCTTATCTGATGCTGTGTGCCTGATTGTACGTCCATAAAGTGGCGCTAGGCACAGGAGTGTCTGTACATAAGGTGACTGACAGGAAATGATAAAGTAGTGGTATTGGGGGTGTGGAGGGGTGGGTTAGTGGATCACCGCTACTTATGGACTGCACGTAGACCCCACGTACCGGAGAGTTTCACAAAGGTCAGCTTGGAATTGACGATAAAACTGGCCCATAATTCCCTGAGTGAGTAAAACAGAGCACTGTCGTAGGAAAGCAGCACTCATCATTAGGAATCCCCGCCACCCAGGTCATGCTGTCTTCTCGCTGCTGCCATCAGGAAGAAGGTACAGGAGCCTCAGGACTCTCACCACTGGGTTCAGGAACAGTTATTATCCTTCAGGCATCAGGTTCTAGGACCAAAGGGTATAACTTCACTCAGCGTCACCTGCCCCGTCACTGAACTGTTCCCAAAACTATGGAGTCACTTTCAAGGACTCTTCATCTCATGTTCAAGATTTTTAATGCTTATTTATTATTATTATTCTTTCTCTTTTCTCCTTTCTCTCTCTGGGCGCCAAGGTAGCTTAGTGATTAGCACAACACTTTACAGTCCCAGTGGCCCAGATTCTGTAAGGCCTCTGCCTGTGAGGAATTTGTACATTCTCCCTATGACCATGCAGATTTCCTCTGGTTTGTAGCTTAATTGTTTATTGTAAATTGTCCTGTGATTAGGCGAGGGTTAAATTGTCGGTTGCTGGGTGGTGCAGCTCAAAGGGCCGGAAGGAGCTATTTCGTGCTGTATCTCAATAAATAAAACTAAAAAAATTAAAATTTACACAGTTTGTTGTCTTTTGCACATTTGTTGTCTGTCTGCCCTCTTGGGTATGGCCTTTCATTGATCCTATTATGGATCTTGGACTTACTGAGTATGCCCGCAAGGAATCGAAACTCAAGCTGACATATATGTACTTTAATAATAAATTTGCTTAGAACTTTGGATAATTTACCACAACTGCTGAGGTAGCAGCTCCATTTTAGTTGTTTAAAATTTTTTTGGGAGATCGTGGGGACGGTTTTGTGGACAGAGATGACAGTTAGGGGTCAGCTTAGGGTTTTAGGTGAAATGTTGCCTTTAACTCTATGTTTCGATATACACATGCTAAACAAACTTGAGTCTTGACTCTCTGTGGCAAGTTGTGTTTAAAATGAATCTGCTCTCTCAATAATCTGGGTATTAGCCGTCTGCCCATTTAATTTGGTAAGCTGCCACACTGAGACACCTGTAACTGTAGGAAAGAGATAAGGCTAAAATATTCCATCCTGTTGGAATAGACTGGCCCAAGTATTTCTTTCCTGAGAGCCTGGGGGTGTGATATTTGCTTGATGACGTTCTCTGTCCGTGTTACACAGAGGATTTTCCAACCTGGACTTCAGACTGCTGTTGGTGCTGTCAGCAGAATGTTCCCTCCTGGTACAGTGCTCTCACCTGGACGTGGCTGGGCTGTGCCGAGTGTGGTGGGGTTGTCCGTGAACAGCACAAACCCAGGTCCTGCCCCTTGATAGGCTTTCAACATTTGAGCCATGTTGGTGCATTAAATCTGTGCTGAGCTGGATCTGAACTCAGATTAGGCCAATCTTTAAAAGCGCAGATGTCTCTTCTTGCCGACCACCTGCCCCCATCTGGGAGGCTAGTGGGCTCATCATCCGCTTAGACCCTGGTGGTGTCCATGCCTGTCAGAAGATGTGGTTGAGATGGGAACAATTGCAACAGTTATTAACCCTCAACCATCAGGTTCTTGAACCAGCAGGGATATCTTCACTCACCTTCACTTGCCCCATCATTGAACTGTTCCCACACCTATGGACTCACTTTCAAAGGCTCTTCTTCTCATGTTCTCGATATTTTATTCCTATTTATTAATTATTATTATTTTTTGCTTTTGTATTTGCACAGTTTGTCATATCTTGCACACTGGCTGTTTGTCTGCCCTGCTAGGTGTGGTCTTTCATCAATTCTGTTGTGTTTCTTGGACTTGCTGGGTATACCCGCAAGAAAATGAACCTCAGGGTTGTATATAGTGACATATACGTATTTTGATAACAAACTTACTTTGAACAAGGGTAACATAAATTGCCACTGTAATTGCATGAAGCATGAATTCAAATTTCAAGGTCTGCTGATTCATCACCACCTTTGATACGGCCCTCAACAGTGGTGTCATCAGCAAACTTATATATGGTGTAGGAACTGTACTTGGCCACACAGTCATGGGTGTAAAGTGAGTAGAGCAGAGAATTAAGCACACATCCCTGATGGAGATCGTGGAGGAGATGTTTTTGCCAATCTGAACTGACTGGGGTCTATAAGTGAGGAAATTCAGGATCCAATTGCACAAGGAGGTATTGAGGCCAAGGTCTTGGAGCTTATTGATTAGTTTTGAGGGGATGATAGTATTAATAAAGAGCATCCTGAGGAATGCATCTTTGCTATCCAGATGTTCCAGGATTTCCCATTACATTCGAGGCAATCAGCAAAATTGCTCAGCGGGATGTAGACGCCCCGGAGCCTCCCAGACAGACGGGCAACCCCATGGATGGTGCTAATTTGATACATCCTGCGAGAATATTGTAGCATCAGGTGTTGACTGGCTACAGAGCACAACATCCCACTTCTAACTCCCAGTGTCTGAAATTTGGTGACATGTATGTACTTTGATAATAAATTAACTTTGAACTTTGAGCATTTAAGAAGCATTTGGATAGATACATGGAAGGAGAGACTTAGAGGGTTATGGGCTGATTGCAGGTGACTGGAACTAGCTGGGAGGATACTGTGGCCAGCATAGACCAGTTGGACCAAATGGCCTGTTGGCATTCTGTATGACTCTGTGAGTCTATGAAAGCATTCCAAACATAACCTCACCAGCATCTTATACAACTGCAATGTCATATCCCAGCTTCTACACCCAGTGTCTTTTCTGACGGAGGCCAGCATGCCAAAACCCTTCTTCACCCCCTGTCTACTGGTGATGCCGATGTCTGTGTGCCTGACCTTCTTCAGCCACAGGTCCTGTGCACTGTTCCAATGAGTGCCAACTGGTCATTCCTGGATCTCAACGTTAGCTACTGTGCACCAAACTTTGGCCAAGTGTTTTTCCAAAAATTTGGAGATTGAAAATTTGACCGAGTGGTGTAATAACAACAACCTCTCACTCAATGCCAACAAGACTTCAGGAGAGGGAAACCAGAGGTCCATGAGCCAGTAATCATTGGAGGATCAGAGGTAGAGAGAGTTAGCAAATTTTAATTCCTGGGTGTCACTATCTCAGAAGACCTGTCCTGGATCTACCATATAAATATAATTATGAAGAAAGCACTACAGTGCCTCTACTTCCTCAGGAGTATGCAGAGATTCAACATGTCATCAAAAACCTTGGCAAATTTCTATAGATGTGTGGTGGAAAGTGTGCTGATTTCAGCCTGGTCTGGGAACACCAGTGCCTTTGAGCGGAAAATCCTACAAAAGGTAGTGGATTCGGCCCAGTACATCACGGGTAAAACTCTCCCGACCATTGAGCACATCTACATGAAATGTTGCTGCAGGAAAGCAGCGTCCATCGTCAGAGATCGTCACAGCCCAGGCCATGTTCTTTTCTCACTGCTGCCATCAGGTAGAAGGTACAGGTGCCTCAGAGCTCGTTTCACCAGGTTCAAGAACAGTTACTACCCCACAACCATCAGGCACAAATACACTCATTTTATCTTGTTATTTCATGCTCATTATTTATTGCTATTTATTTATATTTGAATTTGCTCAGCTTGTTATCCATTGATCCTGTTTACGGATTTGCTAAGTATAAGAAAAAGAATCTCCGGGTTGTGGTGACATGTATGTACTCTGATAGTAAATTTTACTTTGACTTTGGTTTAATATGTTATTGTTGTGGCACCACTCAGCCAGATTTTCAATCTCTTTCCAATATGCTGATTTGTCACCACCTTTGATTCAGCCTCCAAAGTGCTTCTGTTATTTAAAGTAATTTAGAAAGTAGAGATTGTCTCGAACAACATTGCTGATAGGTCAGTAGACTGCTCTGAGATGGGGAAATATTATAGTGGATTTTGGCAGTCTGTTTATTGAAACGAAGACATAAAATGCTACGTGTAAATGTTCAACAGGTCAGGCAGCATCTGTGCAGAGACTTGGTCGGTGATTTCAGACTTTGTTCTTTAAGGTGTGTGATAACAGTGCAGAAACAAGTGTTGGCTGAGAAAAGTCATAGAATCATAGAGTCACAGAGCACTAGAGAAACAGGCCCTTCAGCCCATCTAGTCTGTGCTGAGCTATTATTCTGCCTAGTCCCATCGATCTGCACCCGTACCATAGCTCTCCGTACTCCTCCCGTCCATATACTCATCCAAAGATCTCTTAAATGTTGAAATCAAATCCGTATCCACCACTTTCACTGTCAAGTCAAGTCGCTTTTTATAGTCATTTCGATGATAAGCTGCTGGTACAGTACACAGTAAAAATGAAACAACGTTCCTCCAGGACCCTGGTGTTACATGAAACAACACAAAACTACACTAGACTATGTGAGACAGCACAAGGCTACACTAGACTATGTGAGACAGCACAAGGCTACACTAGACTATGTGAGACAGCACAAGGCTACACTAGACTATGTAAAACAACATAAAAACTGCACTAGACTACAGACCTGCACAGGACTACATAAAGTGCACAAAACAGTGCAGGGCAGTACAATAATTAATAAACAAGATGATAGGCACAGTAGAGGACAAATTACAATATAATAATAAATGATGTAGATGTCAGTCTAGATCCTGGCTATTGAGGAGTTTGATGGCTTGGGGGAAGAAACTGTTGCACAGTCTGGTCGTGAGAGCCCGAATGCTTCGGTACCTTTTGCCAGATGGCAGGAGGGAGAAGAGTTTGTATGAGGGATGTGTGGGGTCCTTCACAATACTGTTAGCTTTGCGGGTGCAGTGTGTGGTGTAAATGTCTGTAACGGCGGGAAGAGAGACCCCGATGATCTTCTCAGCTGATCTCACTGTCCGCTGCAGGGTCTTGCGATCCGAGATGGTGCAATTTCCGAACCAGGCAGTGATGCAGCTGCTCAGGATGTTTTCAATACAACCTCTGTAGAATGTGGTGAGGATGGAGGGGGAGTGGTGGAGATGGACTTTTCTCAGCCTTCGCAGAAAGTAGAGACGCTGCTGGGCTTTCTTGACTATGGAGCTGGTGTTGAGGGACCAGGTGAGATTCCCCACCAGGTGAACACCAAGAAATTTGGTGCTTGTTCCACACTCTCACCACCCTCTGAGTGAAGAAGTTCCCCTTAAATGTTTCACCTTTCACCCTTAACTATGACCTTTAGTTCTAGTCTCACCCAATCTCAGTGGAAAAGGCCTGCTTGCATTTACCCCGATCTGTACCTCTCATAATTTTGTATATTAAATCTCCCCTCTGTCTCCTACACTCCAGGGAATGAAGTCCTCACCTATTCAACCTTTCCCTATAACTCAGGTCCTCAAGTCCTGGAAACCTCTTAAGCTAGAGGGTGGTGAATCTGTGAAATTTATTGCCACAGACAGCTGAGGAGGCCAGACCCTTGGGTATCTTGAAAGCAGATATTAATAGATTCTTGATTAGTCAGGGCATCAAAGGTTATGGGGAGAAGGCAGGAGAATGGGGTAGAGAGGGATAATAAATCAGTCATGATGGAATGGCAGAGCAGATTTGATGGGCTGAATGGTTTAATTTTGCTTCTTCATCTTCTGGTCTTACGGTTTAACATCCTTATAAAGTTTCTCTGTGCGCTTTTAATCTTATTGATATCTTTTCCCGTAGTTACCGGTCGGAAGATAAAGTCTGCTCTTGGAGTTATTTTGGTGCCTTTTGTATTTGCTATGAGCGTCCTGGTGGCAGCAGTGGTCTGAGGTTAGGGAACTGCACTGATCTTTGGAAGGCGTTTGCCTTGCTGTCGTCGCCGAGGCTGGTCAACTCCTTTCTGCCACACCACAGCAGTTCACTGGGTATTTCTGTTCTCTTGTGCAGAATGACTATCGCTTTCAGTACACGGAATGTGACAGCACGGGGTCGCGGTGGAGGGTTGCCATTCCCAACGAAAACAAGAAGTGTGCGGGATTGCCCGAGCCGATCAAGGGCCGTGAGTGCTGTAAGTCTGCTGACCGGCGCGTTAAGGGGAGGTCCCAGCATTTCCGAAATAATGGGTTATTTGCAAAACTATTGAATGAATGGGATAATTTGCAACCTACATACACAAAATGCTGGAGAAACTCTGGTCAGGCACCTCCAATTTGACTAGCGGATTAAATTTTTTTAGTCTTCCACTTAATTCATTAAGGGGACGGGGACTAACTCAGAGGACAGGAGTAACAAAGTCATGATATAAATTGGCTCAAGTATTTGTTTACGTTGTCCAGACTGGACTAAATCCACAGGATTGATTGATGGATGATAAGACTTCATTACAGGTAAAAACAGCACAGGTAATAGGTAGAGTCCTATCACACAGAAACGTACCTTTTGGCCCAACTAGACCATGCCAACCAAAATTCCTATTAAGCTGGTCTCATTTGCCAACATTTGACCGATATCCCTCTAAACCAGGGGTTCCCAACCATTTTGTATACCATGGACCTCTACCATTAACCAAGGGGTACTGCTGCCACACAGAAAAAACTAATTTCATGATGTATGTGAGTGATGATAAACCTGATTCTGATATGGGTCTCTTCTGTGGACTGAGAGTGAGAAGGGGGTAGGGAGAGGGGAATCATGGTTGGGAAAAGGGGAAGGGAGAGGGGAGGGAGCAGGAAGCACCAGAGAGACATTCTGTAATGATCAATAAACCAACTGTTTGGAATCAAGTGACCTGTCTGGTGTCTCAGGGCTGGGTGAGTCTGCACTTGCACCACCCCAGCCCCTGGCACTCCTCTGCCACCTGTCCCACACCCCTCCTGTGGCACTCCACCCTCACCGTGTCAAAGATTCAAAAGTACAATTTAATGTCGGAGAAATGTATACAATATACAACCTGAAACGCTTTTTCTTCGCAACCATCCACGAAAACAGTGGAGTGCCCCAAAGAATGAATGACAGTTAAATGTTCGAACCTCAAAGTTCCTCCCAGCTCCCCCCTCCTGCATGTAATCCCCCTCCCCCCACCGGCAAAAAAAAGCATTGGCACCTGCCACCAAGCGCTCAAGTGTGAGCAAAGCAACAGCAAAGACACAGACTTGCAGTTACCCCCAAAGACTTTGTGTTTCACCTGGTATTCGACATACTGCAGGTTCTCTCTCTCTCCTTAATATCTACTCATGATTTTATACACCTCTGTAAGATCACTCCTCAAACTCCTATACCCCATGTCTCAGCAAATTCATCGTTAAGCTCCTCTGCACTCTTTCCAGCTGAATGACATCTTTCCTACAGTAGGGTGACCAAAACTAAACACAGTACACCAAATGCAGCCTCATCAACATCTTGTACAACTACGACATAACATCACAACTTCTACACTTACTACCTAGTGTGCCAAGAACCTTCCGCTCTGTCTGCCTGTTTTGTCCCTTTCAGGGGTCTTGTTGAGAATGAAGCAAGTTCCAATAAATGGCAAAGACATCTTGGCAGAGCAGATTTGGCAAATGTATTTCAACTTGGATCAGTGTGAGGTGATACAGTCAAACCAGGATCATCCAGAATAGGACTTCAGCATTCGCCCAGGATGGACTCCAATATTCACCCAAGATGGGACTTGAATATTCGTTAGTGTCCTGACATTCAGGGCACTAATGAATGTTGTAGCACGGAGGGACCTTTAAGTACAAGTGCACAGTTCACTGTAAGTGTTTGCACAAGTGGACAGGATGGTGAAGAAGTCAAAGGTTCTAGGTGAGAGAGAAAAGCTTTAAGAGGAACATGGGAGGGAGGCAACTTTTATTCCACAAAGGGAGGAATCTGTGTGGAATGAGCTCCTAGAGGGAGTGGTTGAGGCAGGTACAAAAATAACATTAAAAGGAAGTTGGATAGCTATGTAGATTGGAAAGGTTTAGAAGACTATGGGTCAAATGATGGTGGTGGTAGAGGTGGATATATTAGGGATATTTAATTGACTCTTAGATAGGCACATGGATGATAGAAAAATGAAGAACTATCATATATAGGAAAGAAGGGTTCGCTTGATCTTAGAGTAAGTTAAAGGGTTGGCACAACATTGTGGTCCGAAGGGTCTATACTGTTCTGCAAAGTCAGTATATGTGTGTGTAGTTGTTTCAATGTTGTAGCAAGGAAGATAAATGAAGCAATACAACACTTGCAGGTACTTCTGAGTGGGAGAAGTGTTTGGATGGGAGCAGCTGGGGAGAAAGTATCTCCAAGTGGGACGAGTTTTTGTTTGGATGGGAGCAATTGGGGAGAAGGTATCTCTGAGTAAATGGAGTGTTTGTCTGGATGGGTGCTGTTGGGGAGAAGGTATCTCTAAGTGAGAAGAGTGTTTGGATGGGAGCATTTGGGGAGAAGGTATCTCTGAGTGGGGGGAATGGTTGGATAGGAGCAGTTGGAGAGAAGATATCTCTGAGTGAATGGAGTGTTTGTTTGGATGGGAGCGGTTAGGGAGAAGGTATCTCTGAGCGGGAGGAGTAGTTGGATAGGAACACTTGGACAGAAGATTAATCTTCATTCCTCTGGAGTTTGGCAAATGAGACTAGCTGGGATGGGACATCAAGGTCAACATAGACCAGATGGGCTGAAAGGGCCTTTTTCTGTCCTGCATAACTCTATGAATGTTCTGCATTAATAATCTTGATTGTAAATCATTTTGTAACATCCAGCATTTAACAAACCAATAATGGGCATGATATGATTTCCCAAACACTTCTTTCTTCTCTCATTTTCCAGCTTTCTCCTGTGCATCCGGGGAGTTCTTAGATTTGTCGAGCCAGACCTGCAAAAAATGTTCTGCAGGCACTTACTCCCTGGGCAGTGGCGTCAGGTTCGACGAGTGGGACAACCTACCACCGGGCTTTTCCACAGTGTCTACGTTCATGGACGACAGAGACAGCACCGCCAACAATGGTGTCAACTGTAGCTTGTAAGTAAAGTGGTGATGGGGAATTGGATCAGCTGTTCTGTTGTCTCAGTGTAGAAGGCTATAAACCAAGAGCTGGTAAACTTGAGTGGAGAGCCAGCACCCTTTTCCCAGAATGGAAATGGCCAATACAAGGAGGCATATTTTAAGGTGATTGGAGGAAAGTATAGGGGGGGATGTCAGAGGTAGATTTTTTATACAGAAAGTGGTGAGTGTATGGAATACCTTGCCAAGGGTGGTGGTAGAGGCTGACACAATAGGGACTTTAAAGAGACTCTTAAATAGAAACGTGGATGATAGGAAAACAGAGGGTTATGTGGGAGGGAAGGGCTAGATTGATCTTAGATTGGGTTAAAGGGTTGGTACTGTGCTGTTGTGTTCTATGCAGTCATTGTGTGTGTATGTGTGTGTGATTGTATCAATGTCGTAGCAACGAGGAGTTATGAAGCAACACTTGCAGGTACCTGAGTGGAGTGATTGGACAGGAACATCCTTGTTGGAAAGAAGATCAGTCTACATTTCTCTGGAGTGTAGAAGAGTGTGGGACAGTGTCACTGGGATACCAGAGTCTTTGACAGACGGACAGGACAGATGATAAGAGCACTCCCCTGGGACAAAGCAGCACCCCATGCATGCATGCTGTCGGGCCTTCAGTTCAAAGTTCCAAGTAAATTTATTATCAAAGTACTTATATGTCACTGCCTTGCAGGCGTTTACAGGAAAATGAAGGAATACAATAGAATTTATGAAAAACTGTAAGTAACAGAGACTGACAAACATCCAATGTGCAAAAGGGGGCAAACTGTGCCAATAAAAAAACCAATAAATAATACCGAGAAGGTGAGTTGTGGAGTCCTTGAAAGTGATTTTGTAGGTTGTTGGCGAATTCAAAGACCAGCTTCAAAGTAAAAGGCCACTGGGACAATGTTCTCTTTGTGCTGACTTGACACATCCTGTAAGATCTGCGCAAGAGCAATCAAAATTATTTTCACGCCTTGGCTTCACTGAGACAAATTGTTGTCATCTGTATAATTCTGTCAGGGGCAGGTCCTCCAGCACCCTGAGAACACTGATCTTCTTCTCCAATTCCCGCTGGTTCATCCAGAGTCAGCCTGGGTGTGTCCCACTGTGGGAAGCCCGTCTCCCAAAGTGAGGGCTAACTTACTGCATTTACACAGCAGCTCAGAGAGTGGTGAGGTGTGTTTGCTCTGTCTTGGCTTTTGTCTTTAGTGAGTGTTTGTGAATGACTTCACTCACACATACTGTAGAACTTTATTTATCTATCTATCTATTTATTTGTCCTGGGAGAAAGACAAGGGGGGGGGGATTCCAGAGGATGGGCAAGGGGTATATTCAGAGGGACAGAGGGAGAAAAATGAGAGTGAGAGAAAGAATGTGTGTAAAAAAATAACGGATGGGGTACGAGGGGGAGGTGGGGCATTAGCGGAAGTTAGAGAAGTCAATGTTCATGCCATCAGGTTGGAGGCTACCCAGAATATAAGGTGTTGTTCCTCCAACCTGAGTGTG
The DNA here is from genome assembly GCF_963921235.1 of Mobula hypostoma. Classification (NCBI taxonomy): domain Eukaryota; kingdom Metazoa; phylum Chordata; class Chondrichthyes; order Myliobatiformes; family Myliobatidae; genus Mobula; species Mobula hypostoma. Next base: position 34,750,089 of record NC_086116.1, read on the forward strand.
GCTTCATCTTGACAGTAGAGGAGGCTGTGGATAGACATATCAGAATGGGAATGGGATGTGGAATTAAAATGAGTGGCCACTGGGAGATCCTGCTTTCTCTGGCGGACAGAGCGCAGGTGTTCAGCAAAACGGTCTCCCAGTCTGCGTCGGGTCTCGCCAATATATAGAAGGCCACATCGGGAGCACCGGACACAGTATATCACCCCAGCCGACTCACAGGTGAAGTGTCGGCTCACCTGGAAGGACTGTGAGTCGGCTGGGATAATATAAGTTGTAGGCACATATGCTGTATATTGTTAGGGTGCCTAGGACCTCTGCACAGTACTGTGTTTTTTGTCAATGTGGAGCAGAGAGCAAGTTTGTAAATCTGGCAGGAGCAAAGGATATTGAGAATGGTGAGGGTGGAGTGTCGCGGGAGGGCTGTGGGACAGGTGGCACCAAAGGAATGCCAGGGGCTGGGTGTGGTGTGGGTGCAGACACACCCAGTCCTGAGACACCAGGTAAGGTCATTAGATTCCAACCAATTGGTTTATCGATCTTTACAGAATGTCTCTCTGGTGTTTACCAGTCCTTCCCCTCTCCCTTCCCCTTTTCCCAATTGTGATTTCCCCTCTCCCTAACCCCCTTCCCACTCTCAGTCCACAATAGAGACCCATATCAGAATCAGGTTAATCGTTGCTCACATGTGTCTTGAAATTTGTTTTTTTTTGTGTTAGTAGTGCAGTGTAATGCATAAAATTACTACAGTACTGTGCAAAAGTATAATGCGCCCTTGCTATATGTATGTGCCCAAGACTTTTGCGCAGTACTGTGTATATATGTACATTGTACAGTACAAATTAAACACAGTTGATTCTGGTTTCATTGATTAATTTATATTTATATATGAAAGATAAATAAGTTGTGCAAATTGAGAGGAACAGGGTAGTGAGGTAGTGTCGATGAGTTCACTTCCTGTTCACAAATCTGGTGGCTCTCCAGTGAGTAAATCCCTAGCAGAGTTTGAGCGCAGTGTCGATTGGCCATGGTCTTATTGAATGCTGGTGCAGGCTTGAAGTGCCTGATGGCTTACTCCAATCTTCCTCTGTTGTTTTCTGGGGAGGATCTTTGAGTGGAGGTGACTGTTGGTATTTGGAGTGTGAAGATTATAACTTGCAGAAGAAGCCAACGCTGGTTGTTTGGTTCCGTGACAGGTACTGGACCTGGGAGTGGTGGGTGGGAGTAGAGGTTGAGAAGCGCATCATTCTCCTGTGATCAGAGTGTTGTGTAGCTCTGGACTGAAACTAGAAAAACAAGATGGTCTTGGCAGTAACTTGGAACAGAGCGAATCCAGTTTATACACAAGAAATGTGGCCTCTCCCCATTGGTTAGACTCCCTGTTACCATCCTTGGAGGATGTAAATGACGCAGATAGATGTTGGGAGCTTGTTGATAACAAGTATAAAAGTAAAGCAGCAAGGGCTGGTTTATAATCTATATCAGCATTCTCCACTAGAGAAATAAATGGAACTCTTAAACACGAGAGATTCTGCAGGTGCTGGAAATCCAGAGCAATGCACACAAAATGCTGGAGGAATTCAGCATGTCAGGCTGCATCAGTGGAAAGGAATAATTAGTCGATGTTTCGGACCAGGATCCTTTGAGGACTGGAAAGGGACGGGGGAATAATCCAGAATAAGAAGGTGGGGAGGAGGAGAAGGCGGATAGCTCAATGGAGATGGGTGAAGCCGGGTTGGTTTGGGCGGGGTGTGGATGAAGTTAGAAGCTGGGTGGTCACATGGTCAAAGAGTCAGCGGGTGGCAGAGACCACAGAAAGGCAACAGTAAGAGAGGGTCTCACTGAGCTCAGGACCATTTTACTGGGCAATTAAGCATCATTGAGAAGTGTCCTCCATTGTGCTTGATGCCTTCGTTATCGCCATCAAATCTGCAGATGCTGGAAATCAAGAGCAACACACAGAAAATGCCAGAGGAACTTAACAGGTCAGGCAGCATTTGTGGAGTCAATGTTTCAGATTGAGACCCTTCATCAGGACTGGAAAGGGAGGTGGCAGAAACCAGAATAAGAAGGTTGGGGTGGGGAAGGGAAGGAGGGCAAGGTGGTAGGTGATAGGTGAAACCAGGAGAGGGGATGAAATAAAGAGTTGGGAAGCTGATTGGTGAAAGAGATAAAGGGCTGGAGAAGTGAAAATCTGATAGGAGAGAATAGAAGACCGTGGAAGGAAGGGAAAGGGGAGGAGCACCAGAGGGAGGTGATGGCCAGGTAAGAAGAAAAGGTGAGAAAGGGAAACAGGAATGAAGAATGAAAGAAATTCGTCCTCATCTCTGTTCTAAAAGGACACCACTCTACTCTGAGGCTGTATCCTCTGGTCTTAGACTCTCCCACCATAGGAAACATCTTTTCCACATCAACTCTGTCAAGGACTTTCACTACGCAATAGGTTTCAATGAGGTCACCCCTCATTCATCTGAATTCTAGCTAATTCAGGCCCCAGTGAATCAAACGCTCTTCATCTGACAAGCCATTCAATCCTGGAATAATTTTTGTGAACCTCCTTTGAACCCTCTCCAGTTTCAGCACATCCTTTCTAAGATAAGGGGTCCAAAACTGCTCACGATACTCCAAGTGAGGTCTCACCAGTGCTTTATAAAGTCTCAGCATTACATCCTTGCTTTTATGTTCCAGTCCTCTTGAAATTAATGCTAACATTGCATTTGCCTTCCTCACCACAGACTCAACCTGCAAATTAACCTTTGGGGAATCCTGCACAAGGACTTCCAAGTCCCACTGCACCTCAGTTTTTTTGTATTTTCTCTCCATGTAGAAAATAGTCTACCCTTTCATTTCTTCTACGAAAGTGCATGACCATACACTTCCTGACACTGTATTCCATCTGCTATTTCTTTGCCCATTCTCCTAATCTGTCTAAGCCCTTCTGTAGCCTCTCTACTTCCTCAAAACTACCTGCCGCTCCACCTCCTTGTGTGTGGCACCTTGTCAAAGGCCTTCTGAAAATCCAAGTACATAACATCAACCGATTTCCCTTTGTCTATCCTGCTTGTTATTTCTTCAAAAAATTCCAACAGATTTGCCAGGCAAGATTTTCCCTTGAGGAAACTATGCTGAATAGGTCCTATTTTATCATGTGCCTCCAAGTACCCTAAGAGCTCATCTTTAATAATGGACTCCAACATCTTCCCAACCACGGAGGTCAGACTAACAGGCCTTTAATTTCCTTTCTTCTGCCTCTCTCCCTTCTTGAAGAGTGGAGTGGCAATAGCAATTTTCCAGTCCTAAGGAACCATTCCAGAATTTAGTGATTCTTGAAAGGTCATTACTAATGCCTTCACAATCTCTTTAGCCACCTCTTTCAGAACCCTGGGGTGTACACCATCTGGTCCTGTTAACTTATCGACCTTCAGACCTTTCAGTTTCCCAAGAACCTCTTCTCTAGGAACCTTCTCTCTATCATATTGAGGAACTATTCAATAGTTTTATAACAGTTAGAAAGAAGCTATCCCTGAACTTGGTGGTTTGTGCCTTCAGGCTTTTGCATCTTTTGCCCGATGGGAGGAGGAGAAGTAATAATATCCAGGGTGGGAGGAATCTTTCATGATGCTCGCTGCTTCACTGAGGTAGTGAGAAGTGTAGACAGAGACTATGGAGGGGAAAATCACACACAAAATGCTGGAGGAACTCAGCAGGTCAGCGAGCATCTATGGAGAGGAATAAACAGTCGATGTTTTGGACTGAGTCCCTTCATCAGGATTGGAAAGGAATCGGAAAGATGTCAGAATAGGTGGAGGAAGGGGAAGGAGTATAAAGGCTGATTTATATTTGCACGTACCGGCTACGCCGTAGGCCTGATTTATACTTTTGCGTAGCCCTACGCCGTAGCGAGCATGCGTAGCCGTCGCTCTGCAATTCACCACCAAAACACTAGTTGGCGGTGGGGTTTCTCCCCCACTGTGTTGAGTTTCTTCGTGAGAGACATGGACGAGGAAATGCATTTCAAATATTTTCAGATGTCGTCAGGTAGATTTGACAATTTGGTTCATCGTCTGCAACCATTTATTTTGCATCAGTGTACAGACATGGCGAAGAAAAGCAACCGGAAATGCGTAGGAGGAAATGCGATGCTACCAAGTGGACCAATCACAGTTGTTGCGGTCTGCGTGGCAGTGACGCGTGAGTTACATTTTTGGGGAGGTGCACGTCACCCTACAGCGTAGGGTACGCGGTACCTACGGTGTACGTTTGAAGCAGAAGTATAAATTGGGCTTTAGCTGGAAGGTGATAGGTGAAGCCCAGTGGGTGGGGAGACGGTAAGAAGTGGGGAGGTTATAGGTGGAAAATGTGGGAGAGGCTGGTTTCTGTGAGGTGCTGAGTTCACTTGTGAGCTTGCAGAGCAGTTGTCGTACCAAGTTGTGATGCGTCTGGAAAGGATGTTTTCTATGGTGTATTGCTAAAAGTTGGTAAGGGTCGACAAGGACACGCTGCGTTTTCTTCCCCTGAGGAAGTAGAGTTGTGAGTGAGCTTTCCTGCTTGTGATATCAATGTGGTTAGATCAGGACAGACTATTAGTGACTGGCGATGGTAAATCCTAGGAACTTGAAGCTGTCAACCCTCTCAACCACAGCAGATGCAGACAGGAGAATGTGCACCCCCACCTTCTCGAAGTCGATGGCCTGCTCTTTTGTTCTGCTGATACTGAGGGAGAGGTTGTTGTCATGACAACAAAGACACTGTTTCTGTTGGTTTCTGCATATGATATGACTCGGAAGGATTCCGATTCTGATTCCTGGTCCCTTTTGTAGGTCATCGTGGATTCCCCAAGGCAGTTACATCGTCTCCAACCGAGACGACTGCACAGTCTCGCTCATCTACTCAGTGCATCTGAAGAAGTCCGGGAGTGTTTCCTTTGACTATCAGTATGTGGACAACAGCATCTTCTTTGAGTTTTTTGTAAGTCTTGATCCATTTAATACTTCTAGGTTACATCTGGAAATTAGGTTTTAAACAGTGAATGAATTCATTCCACCCGGCAATTTCCAACACACTGGCCACGACAGCTTCTCAACACTACTTCACAGGTGGCAAAATGCTTTGGAATTCCAAGGCTGAGTAAGGTGATATACGAATACAAGTGTCTCCTTTCTGACCCACTCACCCTCCCAATCTCACTGTTTCTCCTCATCTTTCTCTGTCTCTCTCCCTATTGTGTGTGCTCTCTGTGCATTTCTCCCTATATCAGTCCCTCCCTCTCTCTCTGTCTGCCCCTCCCCCTCTCTCTCCCTCTCCTCCCCTCCCCTCTCTCCCTCCCCTCTCTCCCTCCCCTCTCTCCCTCCCCTCTCTCCCTCCCCTCTCTCCCTCCCCTCTCCTCTCTCCCTCCCCTCTCTCTCTCCCCTCCCCTCTCTCCCTCCCCTCCCCTCTCTCCTCCGCTCCTCCCTCTCTCCCTCCCCCTCTCTCCCTCCCCCTCTCTCTCTCCCTCCCCCTCTCTCTCTCCCTCCCCCTCTCTCTCTCCCTCCCCTCCCCTCTCTCCCTCCCCTCCCCTCTCTCCTCCCCTCCTCCCTCTCTCCCTCCCCTCCTCCTTCTCTCCCTCCCCTCCTCCCTCTCTCCCTCCCCCTCTCTCTCTCCCTCCCCTCCCCCTCTCCCTCTCCTCCTTCCTCTCCCCCTCCCTCCCTCCCCCTCCCCTCACCCCTCCCTCTCTCTCCCCCTCCCCTCTCTCTCTCCCTCTCCCCCTCTCCCTGTCTCTCTCTCTCCCCCCTCTATCTGTCTCTCTCTCTCTCTCTCCCCCCCTTACTGTCCATCTCTCTGTCTCTCTCTCTCTCTCCACCTCACTCTCTGCAGTAAAGCAACTGCAGATGTTGGAAATCTGAAATAAAATCAGAGTCTGGTGTAGACGCTGTCCAGGTCTGGTGAGCATTTCAACATGTTCTATTCTCAGCAACACACACAAAATGCTGGAGGTTCTTCAGATGCTGGAAATCCAGAGTAACACACAAAATGCAGGAGGAACTCAGCAGGTCAGGAGGTATCTAAGGAGAGGTATAAACAGTCGACGTTTCAGGCTGATACCCTCCTGCTGAGTTCCTCCAGCAACTTGAGTGTGCTGCTCTCGTTTCCAGTGCCTGCAGAGTCTCCTGAGTTTATGTTCTGTTTGTCGTCATTTTTCCTGATCAATATTTTTATCTGATGGTGAAAGCAATTGATGGAATATTTATTGCTCAGTGATCTTTATTACAAATTTTTGGTCGGCAGGTTCAGAACGATCAATGCCAAGACACGGAATCCACTGAACAGAAGTGGATGCGTTTAACCGAGAGGGATGAATGGACGAGGCACTCGGTGAGTTACCACTGGCACAGACTGTTTGAGGGGCGAACCACAGCAAAGTCTTTCATAGAATGTTCACAATGCCACAATACTAACCTGAATCTGTATGTCTTTGGAAGTAGGGGGGATCCAGGGAACCCAGAGGGAACCATCATGGTCTTGGCGAGAACACACAAACTCCACTCGGACAGTATCATGTGGATTCTGATATTTTTGATCCGAGGTTCTTTCGGAAGTCAGAAGGAGGCACAAAACTTCTTGCCTCACGATCATTTTGTGAAGCAGTAATAGAAACATAGAAACATAGAAACATAGAAAATAGGTGCAGGAGTAGGCCATTCGGCCCTTCGAGCCTGCACCGCCATTTATTATGATCATGGCTGATCATCCAACTCAGAACCCAGCCTTCCCTCCATACCCCCGACCCCTGTAGCCACAAGGGCCATATCTAACTCCTTCTTAAACATAGCTAATGAACTGGCCTCAACAGTTTGCTGTGGCAGAGAATTCCACAGATTCACCACTCTCTGTGTGAAGAAGTTTTTCCTAATCTCGGTCCTAAAAGGCTTCCCCTCTATCCTCAAACTGTGACCCCTCGTTCTGGACCTCCCCAACATCGGGAACAATCTTCCCGCATCTAGCCTGTCCAATCCCTTTAGGATCTTATACGTTTCAATCAGATCCCCCCTCAATCTTCTAAATTCCAACGAGTACAAGCCCAGTTCATCCAGTCTTTCTTCATATGAAAGACCTGCCATCCCAGGAATCAATCTGGTGAACCTTCTTTGTACTCCCTCTATGGCAAAGATGTCTTTCCTCAGATTAGGAGACCAAAACTGCACACAATACTCCAGGTGTGGTCTCACCAAGGCCTTGTACAACTGCAGTAGTACCTCCCTGCTCCTGTACTCGAATCCTCTCGCTATAAATGCCAGCATACCGTTCGCCTTTTTCACCGCCTGCTGTACCTGCATGCCCACTTTCAATGACTGGTGTATAATGACACCCAGGTCTCGTTGCACCTCCCCTTTTCCTAATCGGCCACCATTCAGATAATAATCTGTTTTCCTATTTTTGCCACCAAAGTGGATAACTTCACATTTATCCACATTAAATTGCATCTGCCATGAGTTTGCCCACTCACCCAACCTATCCAAGTCACCCTGCATCCTCTTAGCATCCTCCTCACTGCTAACACTGCCACCCAGCTTGGTGTCATCCGCAAACTTGGAGATGCTGCATTTAATTCCCTCATCCAAGTCATTAATATATATTGTAAACAACTGGGGTCCCAGCACTGAGCCTTGCGGTACCCCACTAGTCACCGCCTGCCATTCTGAAAAGGTCCCGTTTATTCCCACTCTTTGCTTCCTGTCTGCTAACCAATTCTCCACCCACACCAATACCTTACCCCCAATACCGTGTGCTTTAAGTTTGCACACTAATCTCCTGTGTGGGACCTTGTCAAAAGCCTTTTGAAAATCCAAATATACCACATCCACTGGTTCTCCCCTATCCACTCTACTAGTTACATCCTCAAAAAATTCTATGAGATTCGTCAGACATGATTTTCCTTTCACAAATCCATGCTGACTTTGTCCGATCATTTCACCGCTTTCCAAATGTGCTGTTATCACATCCTTGATAACTGACTCCAGCAGTTTCCCCACCACCGACGTTAGGCTAACCGGCCTATAATTCCCCGGTTTCTCTCTCCCTCCTTTTTTAAAAAGTGGGGTTACATTAGCCACCCTCCAATCCTCAGGAACTAGTCCAGAATCTAACGAGTTTTGAAAAATTATCACTAATGCATCCACTATTTCTTGGGCTACTTCCTTAAGCACTCTGGGATGCAGACCATCTGGCCCTGGGGATTTATCTGCCTTCAATCCCTTCAATTTACCTAACACCACTTCCCTACTAACATGTATTTCACTCAGTTCCTCCATCTCACTGGACCCTCTGTCCCTTACTATTTCTGGAAGATTATTTATGTCCTCCTTAGTGAAGACAGAACCAAAGTAATTATTCAATTGGTCTGCCATGTCCTTGCTCCCCATAATCAATTCACCTGTTTCTGTCTGCAGGGGACCTACATTTGTCTTTATCAGTCTTTTCCTTTTTACATATCTATAAAAGCTTTTACAGTCCGTTTTTATGTTCTCTGCCAGTTTTCTCTCATAATCTTTTTTCCCTTCCTAATTAAGCCCTTTGTCCTCCTCTGCTGAACTCTGAATTTCTCCCAGTCCTCAGGTGAGCCACTTTCTCTGGCTAATTTGTATGTAATAGAAGAAAGAAAATTGAAAACAGGCAGTCAGGGGCAGAGGCTAGTGAGTGAAGAGAGAGAGAAGCAAAGAGGATGGCAGAGCCTCGCGTTAAGCTCTTTTTGTACCCCATAGATAAGGAACATTCCATTCAAATCTGTAGATAAGAGTCAACCAATCAGGTAGCCCCTATGCAAATAATGCAACACCAGAGAAACTTCCAGAGCTTTCCAGAATGGTACAAATGTAATCAGTCGGAGAAATGCAGAACATTTATATATGCATATTGCAACCACTGGGAAACATATTTATAGAAGTAGATATAAAAACTGCTGGCAGGCATAAACAGTTAAACTGCAAAGATACAACAATTAAACAGTCTAATCCAACAGATGAGAATTGAATCCCAACCTTACAGCTGGTGCTGTGATCTATGTTCCCTCTAAGCTCTGCACGTGTGCATGCACACACACGTTTCTCAACCAGAGCACAAAGGAAATTAATCTGCACACAAAAGATTAGTTACCTAAAATAATGTAGTAATTAATAATTATACTTATTGAAAATAATCTTTTCGCTAAATGTTTCTGTTAACTAATTAGTCGGTTTTTCTTTCTTTCTTTTTCAATCTTTTTATTAGTTTCAACATCATACACATTACAAAAAAAATTAGGTACAGAGCGATAGGGATTGTATTAATTAATAATAATTATAATAATTATATTATAAAAGTATACAGTCAAGTAACACATAGTTAGTAAACCTCCCAAAATCTCTCAAATTAACAATAAAATATATAAAGGGTATACATAAAATACAAAAATATAGTAAAAAAAAACAGAAAAAGAAAAAAAATATCCCCTTAGGAAAAAAAACAAAAAAAAAACAAATAAAAAACTAATCTACCCAAACTAAAAGAAAACTAGGGAAAAGAAAAAGAAAATAGAAAGGGCTATCATGATACCTCAGATAGAACCAATAGTGTCACCACTTCCGCTCCTCTCCCCATATATTGAAATCACAAAATAGATTTGACAAGGGTCAAATTACATCATGTGGAAATATTGAATAAATGGTCTCCAAGTCGCATCAAATTTAATAGATGGGTCATAAATGACACTTCTAATTTTTTCTAGATTTAAACTAGATGTAGTTTGAGAAAATCAATGAAATGTAGTAAGAGGATTAATCTCTTTCCAATTCAATAGTATGGATCTTCTAGCCATTAGAGTAACAAAAGCAATCGTCCGACAAGCTGAAGAGGTCAAATGATGTTTTTCTATCATTAGTAAACCAAAGATGGCAGTAACAGGATGAGGTTGTAAATCAATATTCAAGACAGTTGAAATAATATCAAAAATATCATCTCAATATTTCTTCAATAAAGGGCAAGACCAAAACATATGAGTTAATGAGGCTATCTCAGAATGACATCTATCACATACAGGGTTTATATGAGAATAATAACGAGTTAATTTATCCTTAGACATATGACCTATATGTACAACTTTAAACTGTATCAACGCATGTTTAGCACAAATAGAGGAAGAGTTAACTGGTTGGAAAATTTTTTGCCATTTCTCAGTAGGTAAGGTAAGCTTAAGTTCTCTTTCCCAGTCATTCTTAATTGTATTGGAAAAATCTGGATTTATTTTTCTTATCATATTATAAATAGTTGCTATTGAACCTTTCTGAAAAAGGTTTAAATCCAAAGTTTTTTCCATTATATCAGTAGAATATGAAATCGGAAAGGTAGTAAGAACAGTATTTAAAAAGTTTCTAATCTGTAAATATCTAAAAAAAAATATGATCTAGGTAAATTATATTTATTAGATAATTGTTCAAAAGACATAAAACAATTATCTAAAAATAAATCAGAAAAACGTAGTTGGTTTTTCAAATACCACAATGCACATCACTAATTTACGTCACCTCACCTTTCCTGTTCCGGTTTGTACACCTGCATCACGGCGGCAGCCATCTTTGGTGGACAGTGTTCATATCGTAAAGTTTACAAAGATCTGTTTCAAATCCTGTAGATAGCTTACTAAGTTTTTATTGAAAAAGATCAGTCAAATGACCCTGTGGCTAAATACTGTCACAAGAAATTGATAAACATCACATACAAAGTAACTTTACAGGTTTTTAAGTGATGTCTTTGATAAACTGGCTGCACTGTGCAAGATTCTGCAAAAGAGTGGCCTGACACTGATTGATTCACTTCATTTTGCGCGAGGCAAAATTAACAAGATAAGAAAGCAGTATCTAGGAGACAATGTCTCGTGGAGTGGCAAAGTTAAAGTTTTGCTAAGCCAACAACGTGAAGAAAACGTCACAGTAGATACAAGTTTGCTGTTGAATTTTATAAATAGTCTTTGTGTTCACTTAGAAGAAAGGTTTCCTGAAAATGAGGTACAGTCGGCCCTCCTTATCCGTGAGGGATTGGTTCGGGGACCCCTCGCGGATACCAAAAAAATGCGGATGCTCAAGTCCTTATTCAACCTGTCTAAATACGGTGGACCTTAAGACCCAGCGGAAACCCGGACCTTATTTAACCTGCTTCAGTGCGATGGACATTAGGACCCGGCGGCGGAGCTCTGCTAAAAACTAGAGGGAACATTGGCTGTGATAGTGTTATGCTAACTCCTGTGCTACCATGCCACCCTGTTTTGTGTCCATTGTGCTGGAATTGTTCCGATCTGCCAGGCAGGTTGGGAATCTGTGAAATGCCAACATGGTGAAGGGAGAAATATGAAGAGATTTGGCGGTGATACTCTGGGAGAATAACCACTTTGATATCTTTTCCGGGAAGCTTTAACAGGGTGAATCTTTGTTGACATTTTAAGGGTGCCACTGCCTCACAACACCAGTGATGCAGCTTTGATCCCGACCTTTGGTGCTGTCCACTGAATTTGCGCATTCTCTTTGTGACCACCAGGCGCAAGGACAGCTATTTCATCGTCATACCACTTCTGAATGGTCTGCTAGATTTAGATATTTCAGATTGATCTATCTATCTATCTATCTGTTTATTGCGTGTACATCAAAACCTGCAGGGCAGTGTGGTAGTGTAGTGGCTAGCACAACGCTTTACAGTACCATCGACCCGGGTTCAATTCTCACTGCCGTCGATAAGGAATTTGTATGGTCTCCCTGTGACCATGTGGAATTCTTCCAGGTGATCCTGTTTCCCCCTCCCCACAGTCCAAAGACATACCAGTTGCTGGGTTAATTGGTCATAGTTAATTGTCCTGTGATTAGGCTAGGATTAAATTGGGGGTTGCTGGGCCTTGCAGCTTAAAGAGCTGAAACGGCCCATCCCGCGCTGTATCTCAATAAATAAATAAACAACACAATGAAGAATGTGCTGGGGCAGCCGCAACTGATACCACACTAGTACAATAAGGTCGACTCTCGTCCTCACAGTCTATCTCATTATGACCTTCCACCTTATTGTCTCCCTGCACTGCACTTTCTCTGTAACTGTCACACTTCATTCTGCATCCTGTTATTGTTTTCCCTCATTCTATCATAATGAACCGAGGTAATGGAATGATCTGTATTGACGGCGTGTGAAATAGTTTTTCACTGTACCTGGGTACACGTGACAATAATAAACTGGTTTGCCATGTGATTCAGAATCCGGTTTATCGTCACTGAGATATGTTGTGAAACATGTTGTTCTGTGGCAGCAGTATGGTGCAGGGCATAAACTTTCTGTAAGTTACAATAAAAAATCAACAGTGCAATAGAGGAGTTTAGAGCTAGTGTTCATGGGTTCATGGACACTAATCTAATGATGGAGGGGGAGTAACTATTGCTAGATGGTTGAGTTGTGGGTCTTGAGGCTCCTGTATCTCCTTGATGGTAGTGTCAAAGAGATGGCATGTCCTGGCTGGTGAGGGTCCCTACTGTTAGATGCCAGCTTTTGAAGCTGTCCTTGATGGTTGGGGGGTGGGGGTTGTGTCCGTGACAAACTGTAACGATTTTCACTTTTGAACAGCCAACCTCACTACTTGCTCTCCTCCACGACCTGCTGAGGTTCGGGTATGTTGTGGCTGAATGGAGCTGGGGTCCCTACCGGATTTAACTCCTGATGTTGGTACTTGTGCAGGTGGATTTGAAAACGGGCACAAACGTTCTGTACTGGCGAACAACAGGAATCCTTGTCGGTGAAAAACTGGCCAAGCGAGTTCTGCTCAAGGACATCTACATTGAAGGTATGATGTCTAGCATGTCCCTACTGACTGGCTTTGTGGTTGCAACCAGCTCGTTTTACTCCCTCGTTATCCTGTCCCGTGTGTGCCCAGTGACCATGTCTCTGTGTGAATATTCCAAAGGCTCTCCATCACCTTGGTGAAAAACCTCTTGTCTCCTCTGTCCTGTACCTGACCCCTGGTTCTTGGGCAGCAGGTAATTAGTTAAGTGTGCAGGTTAAAAGATCGGAATGCAGAGCACTTTGGGATAGGATCAGTCCTTTTGGCCCACCTTGTCTATGCTAACCCTGAGGCCAATCTAAACCAATCTCAGAGGCACAATAGACTGGAGCAACACACAGAAGACTGGAAGAAGTCAGCGGGCCAGAGAGCATCTAAAGGTAAAGGTTAGCATTACGTGTCACATACAGTGAAGTCCGTAATTCATGTCAGTGACCCACAGAGCTCGAGGATGTGCTGGGATAGCCCGCCAACGTCGCCATGCTTCTGGTGCCAACATAGTGTGTCCACAATTTACTAGCCCTGGAATGTGGGAGGAAACCTGAGCACCTGGAGGAAACCCACATGGTCACAGGTACAGCACACAAACTCTTCACAGAGAGCAGCAGGAATTGAACATGGTTCATTGGTGCTGTAAACTGTTTGGCTAACGGCTACACTACTGTGCTGCCCTCTACATATCCGTGCCACTCTCTATGATGCTACTGTGTCACCCTCTACATTACCATACCACCTCCTATCTTTGGAGGTAAATGGACCATCAATATTTCAGGTTGAGACCTTCATCTAAACTAATCCAATCTCCTAAGATGCAACACCTCATTCTTGTCTGGGTTAAATTTCCACCTGCTATTTCCCCGTCCATATTTCTAACTGTTCTGCATCCTGTTGAACTCCTTGACAACCTTGCGTCACCATTCACAGCTTCACGACTTTCTGTGTCAACTGCAGACTTACTAACCGGGCCACCTAGGGTTTTATCCAGGCAGGAGGCCTGTGAGACTGCGGATGTTGGAATCTGGAGCAACAAATTCTCTGTGGGAGGAACTCAGCAGGTCGAGCAGCATCTGTGGAGGGAAATGGTTGACAGCATCTCCCTCTTTCTCTGCCTCCATCTGCCTATCACTCCTCCCCCTCACCTGGGATCCACCCATCACCTCCTGCCTCCATCACGCTCCCCATTCCCCCCTTCCTCTACCTCCCTAACACCCTTCCCTCATCTGGATCCACCCATCGCCTCCCAGACTGTCACTATTCCCATTCCCCCTTCCTCCATCTCCCTATCATCCTTCCACTCATCTGCATCTACCTATCACCTCCAACCTCTGTCACTATTCCAATTCCCCTCATCCATCTGCCTGTCCCCACTTCCTTCATCTAGATCCACCCATCACCTCCCAGCCTCTGTCACTATTCCCACTGCCCCTTCCTCCATCTCCCTATCATCCTTCCCTCATCTGGATCCAATTACCTCCAGCCTCTGTCACTGTTCCCATTCCCCCTTCCTCCATCTCCCTATCATCCTTGCACTCATCTGCATCTACCTATCACCTCCAGCCTCTGTCACTATTCCCATTCCCCTTTCCTCCATCTCCCTATCATCCCTCCCCTCATCTGGATCCAATCACCTCCCAGCCTCTGTCACTATTCCCACTCCCCTCATCCATCTGCCTGTCCCCACTTCCTTCATCTAGATCCACCTATCACCTCCCAGCCTGTCACTATTCCCACTCCCCTCATCCATCTGCCTGTCCCCACTTCCTTCATCTAGATCCATCCATCACCTCCCAGCCTCTGTCACTGTTCCCACTCCCCCTTCCTCCATCTGCCCTCCACACTTGCTCACCCAGATCCTACCAGCTCCTGATCCACTCCTTCCCACTATCTCTTTATAACAGGTATCTTCCCTTTACTTTTCTACTATCTCTGCCTGAAAAGTCGACTGTCCATCTCCCTCTACAGATACTTCTTGATCTGCTGTGTTCCTCCAGCTTTTTATGTGTTAAGAATCTGAATCAGGTGTATGTCATGAAATTTGTTGTTTTGCGGCCACAGTATATTGCAAAATCAATAAATTGCAATTATAAGTAAATAAACAAATATGTATGGCAAAGGGAGAAGAAGCTGTTCCTGAATCATTAAGTGTGTGTCTTCAGGTTCCTGTACCACCTCCCGATGGTAGCAATGAGAAGAGGGGATGTCCTGCGAGATGGGGGTTCTTTAAGATGGATGCTGCCTTTTTGAGGCATCGCTCCTTGAAGATGTCCTGGATGCTGAGGAGGCCAATGCTCACGATGGAGCTGACTGAGTTCACGATCTGCAGCTTTTTACGATTCTGTGCAGTAGCCCACTCCCTCCCAATACCAGATGGTGATGTAGCTAGTTAGAAAGCTCTGCTATAGAAATTTGTGAGTGGTTGTGCAACTGGATCCTTGGCTTCCTCATTGGGAGGGCACACTGATATATTAAATGATAAACGAGCAAAGAAGAAATGCTGAGAGAACAAAGACCAGGTTATAAAAGTTACAGTCTCAGACGAGAGAATAATATTTCCAGTGATAACAATTAACTTAGAAAATAGCAAGATTCTAATACTGAACACTAAAATGTTTCTAGGAAAACACAGCATCAACTGTATCATAATTACTGGAAAATTTACTGAACAATTATGTAAATAACATAAGAAATATAAGAAAAACAAAAGAAATATAAACTACAAGAAAAATAACATTTCTACACCCTAATCCAAAAGTGTGTTGGTATGGTTTTATCCTGACCCATTTTGCATGAATTACAGACCACAGAGAACCCATTCCTGATCCTGTCTGTTTTGAACAGGTGTTGCCTACACTTCAGAGTGTTTTCCGTGCAAACCTGGGACTTACAGCAATGCGTCGGGCTTGTCTGTCTGCAAGCCTTGCCCCAGAAACACCTTCTCGGGAAGGGGAGCGAGCGCCTGCCAGAAGTGCAATGAGGTGCTGCAGTTTTCAGGTGAGCTTGCTTCAGATCTCTTGTAATTAAATGTACTGTATGAATTTTTAAAATTTTGGAGTTTTATCAAATTTATTTCTGGCTGTTTACTGATTACAAACAGGAGCTGTGCAGATGGAGTTTGACCCACAGCGCCACCCGTTGGCAAGGGCATGAACTGTCAGACCAAACCTCCAATCAGAATCAGGTTTATTATCACCCAGTTATATCATGTGATAGTTGTTATTTAGTGGCAGCACTACTGTGCAAACATGTAAGAAGTACTATAAATTACAAAACTAATTAAATGGTGCAAGAATATAAAGTATAATGGGGTAGTGTTGATGGACCTTTCAGAAACCTGTTTGCACAGAGAAGGAAGCTGTTTCTGAGGCACTGAGTGACGGTTTTCGAGTTCAAGTTTAATTGTCGTTCAATCTGTATAGAGCTAAATGAAACAGCGTTCCTCTGGGAGAAAAGTGCAAAACACAGTATATGCAGTCACACACAGCACATATGGTAGTGCATACAGTCACAAAAAATTTTATTAGCACGAGGTCCCTGAGTAACATTAATGGTGAGTGGGACGTTGTCCTGGAGCCGCATTTCTGCAAGAACGAGCACGCAGCAGTTTCTCATCTCGTGCTGGTTCAGCCTCAGACGACGAGAATTTAACTTGACTTCCAGGGAGAGCAGTGGTGACAGGGGAGCCAGCCTGCAGGGGCCTGCCCCCAACCCAGCACATCTCTGTTCTCTCCCTCACGGCCTCCAGCGCTTCCTCCCGTACGCTGCTGAGACTGGTGACCCCGCGGCAAGAGGGCCTGGTCTGCAGCCATGCAGCTCTTCCACCGTCGCCAATGGGTCTCTGCCAGAAGCGCCAACTGTTTATTCATTTCCATAGATGCTGGAGAGTTCGTCCAGCATTTTATGAGAATTATTCTGGATTTTTCTCTCTGCAGAATCTAGTTCCGTAATCTGTTAAGCCTGCACTGTACAGCTACCACGAAACGACACATTTCATGGTGAATGCCAGTGAGAATAAACCTGATTCTGATTCTAACGATAACTCTGAAGAAAATATTTCTTCTGTTTCCTGCTCGTCAACTTACTGTATTGTTGCATCTTCTTCTTCCCTTACAGAGGAAGGTTCAAGTAAATGCCAGGACCGCCCACCCTGTTCAAAGAAAGACTTCTTTCAAATCCACACTCAATGTGACAGTGAGAGAAAGGTAGAAATATTTTGTGTTGCCAACACTGTAAATTTTCGGAATGTGTTTGCCTCTCTGTCTTGAAACCTGAAATTTCTTTTAGCAATTTCATAGTCAAATAATTATGGATGCCAATTCTGGCGAAGTGACATTGACCTGAAATGTTAACCATTTTCCTCTCTCCCCAGATGCTGCCTGACCTGCTGAGTGTTTCCTCTGTTCCCCTTTGATTAACTTGCAGAAGCTACGTTGTGTTTCATAAAACTTCAAACTTATTGAATGGGCACCATGGTAATGTAGCGGTTAGCCATTGCAGCTTGGAGCGTTGGAGTTCAGAGTTCAGTTCTAGCGTGCTCTGTAAGGAGTTTGTAGGTTCTTCTTGTGACTGTGTGGGTTTCCTCCAGGTGCTGTAGTTTCCTCCCACAGGTGAAAGATGTACTGGTTAGTAGGTTAATTGGTCATGGTAAATTGTTCTGTGATTAGGCTAGGATTGTGTAGGTGGGCTGCAAGGTGGTGTGGCTCGTTATCCCGGAAGGGCCTGTTCCACATTGTAATTCTAAATATAAAATTTTTAGAACCCTAATATAGAAGCCAAACTCCTTTTGTACTGTGCAATATGTAGACAGTTGATTACTAAGCAGGATTGTCAACGTTCCTTTGCGGCTTTTCTGCGTAAGTACACTCATACACATGTCTAAATCTTCTGCATCGTTTGCTGAAAGTGTTTGAGAATTCTCTTCGGGGATGGTGGGATACTAAATGTTGAAGTGAAGGTGTTGTGTGCAAGGACACAGAAGCTGATGCTTGTACAGTGATAATTGTTCCTGAACCAGCGTGGATAACTTCACTCACTTCAACGCTGATCACTGAACACAACCTATCGACTCACTTTCAACATCTCTACAACTTATATTCTCAGTAATATTTATCTATTTATTATAGTTAGTTTTATTTTTGTATTTGCACAATCTGTCTTCTTTTGCCCATTGATTGTTTGTCAGTCTTTGTGTGTACTCATTGACTGTACTGTGTCTCTTTGTCCTACAGTGATTCTCAGGGCAATATGTCTGAATATATACGTATGTTAATGATAAATTTGCTTTGAACTTTGAAAAGCTTGTGTTTGTGCGGCATCATGCAGATCATAAATACACTGAGACAGTACAAATAGGAAGTAAAACAGAATGCAGAATATAGTAATGACGTCGATTTCTCTAACTTCCAGTAACCGCCCCCCCCCCCCCCCGTATTTCTCCATTTCTCTTTCTGGCTCTCCTCTTACTCCCTTTTCTCTTCACCTGCCCATCACCTCTCTCTCTGCTGCCTCTCCTAGTTCGTAGTTCAATTGTCTTTCAACTGCACATGGATACAGACAAATGAGGCAGCGTTACTCTGGCACAAAGGTGCAAACCACAGAACCGACAGTCACACACAGCACAGGGCACACATAAGATAGCAAGCACAGATAAGATATCAGTAAAATATAGTCACACGCAGACTAAAATACATAGTCCAAGAGTGGAGCACCTTGTGGAAGCCTACATGGGTCATGGGGAGAATGTACAAAGCCCTTGTGGATGGCAGTGGGAACTGAACCTGAGTCACTGGTGCTGTTGTAACTTTTTGCTAACTTCTGCGCTACTGTGTCACCGTTGGGGAGTCGGGGGAAGGGTATGGTTCTTGGGGGGGGGGTTGATTAAGCTGCATTGCTCTTACATAGTGCTAGCATGGCCTTGATGGCCTGAACAGGCTCTCTCTGATCTCACTTCTCAGCACAGTGGCCTGTGTCGTTCGTTGGAATTTGCAGTTTATTTGGATCCTCCTTCACAGGAAGGAGTCTAATAAATCTGGCAGCACCATGTCTGGTAATCAGCTTGACGTGCAATAGACGTTTATCAGCTGGTGGAGGTACAGCAGGTGGAATAAAAAAGTTATTTTCATGATTGACGTGTGACGTCTTCAGCCTGGTAATTTTGAATACACAGTATGGGCCATCCCTCTGAGAGGACCACAACCTTGTCGTAGGGTTTGGGGGCTTGTGTACCTCATTGTCCCAGACAGCTATGTTTGCTGGCTTTGGCTCTTGGTAGGGTCACTCATGCCAAACAGTTTGAAGGGTAGAGGTCAGACTGAGAATGGTCCTCTGGTCCTTCAGCTTCAGCAGTTCAGCTCAGGGTTAACAACCCTGACTGGAAAAACAAAATTGTTTCGGAAACAGCAATGAGGAATCCTACATCAGACTGCGATGGTATTCCTGAGTCTCCACCCGGGATTTGCATGACCGACAGTAGTGAAAACCGAGGGGAAGCCACTGACATGATGAACACCACCAAGACCAGGGATGGAGAGGGAAGACCTTCACTGCAGCCCTAATCACCAGCGATGCAATGGGAATCCAATGCAAAATGGGTTACCAGGCCAGATTCTAACGGGCCACAGTCTGTGTGCGTCTGTGAGCAGAGATCCCAAGGGTGAGTGGGATGTGGTTTGGCTTAGTTGACTGGTGTGATGGAGTTCAGGGAGACTACACGTGTACTGGAGGGGTGTTGTCTGGGCTGTTGGAATGGGGGGGTTTCTGGAGGGTTGTTGGATCGGGGAGGGGTTCTGGAGGGGTGGTGGGGTTCTGGAGGATTGCTGTGGCAGAGGGGCAGGCCATGGTTCCAGCTGCTGATTGCCTGAGGCAGTGGTGGATATTTTCGTTGTGGCTTAAATGGACAATTTAAAATTCAGCATTTGAAACTACCCCAGTGAAAATTGTACTGAGTGCCTGCCTTTCCATCTTTCCCGATCACAGGACCTTGATTTTCCTGCACAGAATGTTTCAGGAAATAATCTTTGTAAAATTTAGAAGGGATGAGAAGATAATCCCAGGCTGGCATGATAGTGTATTGGTTGGCATGACTCCTTACATTGCCAACAATCACTGATCAGAGTTCAATTCCTGCCACTAGTTGAAAGGAGTTTTATATGCTCTCCCTGGTGACGTGTGGGTTTCCTCCAGGTGCTCTGGTTTCCTCCCACATTCCAAAGGTGCACGGGTTAGGATTATGAGTTGTGGGCATACTCTGTTGATGCCGGAATCACGGAGACACTTACCAACTGCCCCCAGCATATCTTCGGATTGTGTTGGTTATTAGCATAAATAATGCATTTCACCGTGTGAACATGTGTCAAATAAAGCTAATCTTTCTTTCTAAATTATCAAGAATGTAAAAAAAAATACTAGTGGAAATCTGAAACAAAAACAGAAAGTTCTGGAAATATTTGGCAGGTCAGGTGGTGTCTTTGGAGAGACAAACTGAGTTAACGTTAGAAGTCAACAGCAATTTGTCACACTGGGGAGAATCATGAAGTTGTAAGTCTGGCTTTCCCTCATTAATCCTGTCCAGCTTGCTGAGGGTATCAAACTTCATGCCAAAGACGTGTGGTCTGGTGTGTTTCTGAGCGGTAGAGTCTGGTGACTGGATGGAACGCTGGAAGTCCAGTTCACTGGTTTATTGGTGAGGCGGACGGCGGGGGATCTGTGATGCCGTTGTCACAGTGAGCACAGGACCTCAAGCCGCGGTGTTGCCTGTTTGCAGCCATCCAGGAGAGAGGTGTTGGTGCCAGAGGCAGTGTGGCACAGTGTCCCTGCTGGAGTTGGTGCTGCCCCACCGGTGTTCACTCAGTGAAAGGCAAGCAATATTATGTTAACTGCAGACTGTTGCAACATTCATGGACTCAGGGATTTGCACTATACAGTATATATATTCTTTGTGACTGTATTTTACTGCTTCCTTATATGCAATATATGTGCCTTGTTCTGTATGACTGTTGGTACTGTGTTTTGCAGCTTGCCCCCAGAGTAACACTGTTTTGTTTAACTATATTCATGGGTATTCATGTATGGTTGAATGACAATCAAATTTGAACTTGAACTTGCAATAAAAGGAGATTAGTGTGGTTGACTCTGAACATCCTCTCCAGTTCAGGGATGGTTTGCCAGTGTCTTTCACCTCCTGTGATAGTCATCAAGTTATAGAACACAACAGCACAGAAACAGGCCCTTCGGCCCATCTTATTCTGCCTAGTCCCATTGATCCACACCTGGGCCATAGCCCTCCATTCCCCTCCCGTCGATGTGCTTATCCAAAATAAGATCAGTAAGTAAAAACATTGTGCCCCCTATTTGGCTAATGAAGCCAGCTCTGCTCCTTAAAACTCATTACCATACCTCTGCAGGAGATCCCAGCATCTGTCTGTTCACCTCATTCCCTCAGACCAGTGGTCCCCAACCTCCGGGCCGTGGACCAATACCAGGCCACGATATGTGCAGGGGTGCAGTGGTAGCCGGAGCGCACCCAGCACATCTTTCAGAAAAAATCCAAAATAAACAAGCTAATTAATTAGGTGCCGCCCAGGAGCCAGTCTTTATTAGAGGAACTGAGGTGGAGAGGGTCAATAACTTTAAATTCTGCGGCATTAAGGATCGACGTTCCTCTCTGTGAAAAGTGACAGAGGATCTGTCCTGGGACCAGCATGTAACTGTCATTACAAAGAAAGCACAGCAGCGCCTATACTTTATTAGAAGTTTGTGCAGATTCAACATGTCACCTCGATCCTGACAGCCCTGTCTTTTCTGCCTGTCTGGACTGACGTTTAAATTGACCAAACAATGGAACAGCTAAAGGCTCCAGCACCCTGGAAAGAGGAGTGAACATCGCGTAGAGCAAGTGAAATCGGCAATCGCCTCTGATCTGGGCCGACATTTACGTGCCGGGTGGCACCTAATTAATTAGCTTATTTATTTCGGCTTTTTTCTTAAAGATGTGCTGGGTGCGTTCTGGCTACTGCTGCACCCCTGCATGCTTTGCGGCCCGGAGGTTGGGGGCCACTGCCTCAGACCATCCAAAGACCCAAACAGTCCGCCCAGACGAAGCAGTTATCCACTTCCACTTTTCCCTGGTTGACTGCAATCTGCGTGCACAAAGTGATCTGAAATATTGACTCTTTTTCTCTGAATAACCTGCTGGGTTTGCCAATATTTTCTGTTTTATTTTTGGACTTGCAGCAACTGTGGTATTTTGGTTTCCAGCTGTTACAGCTGTGCGGATGGAATAATGTACAAGGATGTTGGACCCTGGAAATGACATTCGGTAACTGTTTTACAGACCCAGGTGATGTACAAGTGGATATCTCCGAAGCTTTGCAGAGACGACATCCCGAAAGCGATGAAGCTCCCTCCGTCTGGGCAGAAGCAGCCTTGTCCTCCGTGTAACCCTGGCTTTTACAACAACAACACCTCAAGCTGCGTCCCTTGCCCCTCGGCCACCTACTCGGATGGGATGAATTGTGAGTGTACTTTGGCTTTTAATCCTTTCCGTAGGGCGGCACGGCAGCCTGGCGGTTAGCGCGGTGCTTCGCAGCGCTGACTGTAAGATCAGGCTTCAATTCCCGCTGTTGCTTATAAGGCCTTTGCTCCTTCTCCCTGTGACCACGTGGGTTTCCTCCTGGGGCGCCGGCTTCCTCCCACAGTCCAGAAACGTACGGGTTAGGATTAGCGAGTTGTAGGTGTGCTGCACTGGCGCTGGAAGTGTGGCAACGCTCTCAGTCGGCCTCTCGCATAATCCTCGCCGGTGATGCATTTCACTGTACTTTTTGATGTACAAGTTAGTCCTTAAAAGACCTTTAATAGTTGTAGTTCTGTACATCACACAAGGGGCAGTGGTCCTTGCAGTTTCAACAACTCTCGAGGTGCTCACGCCGTACAGGAGTTCTGTGGATCTGGGGTCCATGTCCATAGGGCCGTCAAAGCTGCTGAGCACGTTGACAGGGTGGTAAAGAGGATGCGTGGTGTGTTGGCCTTCGTTAGCTGGGGACTGAGTTCAAGAGCTGCAGATGAATAAAACTCTGGTTAGACCACACTTGGAATATTGTGTTTAGTTCTGCTTGCCTCACTTTAGGAAGGATGTGGATGCTTTTGGAAGGGTGCAGAGGAGATTTACCAGGATTCTGCTTGAATTAGAGAGCACGTCTTATGAGGATGGGTTGAGTGAGTTAGGGCTTTTCTCTTTGGAGTGAAGGAAGATGAGAGGCGACTCGATAGAGCAGTACAAGATGATTAAAGCATCTTTCTCCCAGGGCAGAAGTCGTCCATTTGAGGTGTTTAGTGGAAAGTATAGGGGGAATGTTAGACGTATGTTTCTCACACATAGAGTTTCTGACAACACCCCTAAACCTAGGTTTTTAGCACAGAGAGCACTGGGTACATGGAACACACTGCCAAGAGAGGTGATAGAGGGCATTTTAAGAAACTTGCATAGGCACATGGATGAAAGAAAAATGGAGAGTTATGGGCTCTGTAGGAGGGAAGGGAAGAGAAGATTGATTGTGGAATAGGTTCAAAGGTTGGCATGACATTTTGGGCTGAAGGGCGTGTACTGTGTTCTATATTTTGTTATGTTCTAGGCTATAACAGCATTCTTGATAGACCCCCCCCCCATTTCACTCACTCCAGCACCTCTGCACCGTAACAGCAGTATGTTTAGACCCCCCCATTCACTCACTCCACCATCACTGCACAGTAGCAGACATATAGACCCCCCCATTCACTCACTCCCCCACCACTGCACAGTAACAGTACGTTTAGACCGCCCATTCACTCACCCCCCCATCTCTGCACAATAACAGTACATTTAGACCCCCCCATTTACTCACCCCCTCATCTCTGCACAATAACAGTACATCTAGACCCCCCCCATTCACTCACTCCCCCACCACTGCACAGTAACAGACATATAGACCCCCCCATTCACTCACTCCCCCACCACTGCACAGTAACAGACATATAGACCCCCCCATTCACTCACTCCCCCACCACTGCACAGTAGCAGACATATAGACCCCCCCCCCCATTCACTCACTCCACCACCACTGCACAGTGGCAGCAGTATGTACGGTCGACAAGCCACACTCAGAAAGCATCTTCCAAACCCACCACCTCTACGAGCTGGATGGACAAGGGCGGCAGAAGGGGTGTCATGGTATGGTAGCGGTTGGCACGCACGGTACGGTAGCGGTTTGCACGCACGGTACGGTAGTGGTTGGCACGACGCTACTACAGCTCAAGGCATCAGAGTTCAGAGTTTAATCCCGGCATCCTCTGTAAGGAGTCTCAATACGACCTCCTCTGTGGGACGTGTGAGTTTCCTCCAGGTGCTCTGGTTTCCTCCCACAGTCCAAAGTTATACCAATTAGTAGGTTAATTGCTGATTGCGAATTGTCCTGTGATCAGGCTAGGGTTAAATCGGTGGGTTGCTGGGCAACAGGCTCAGTGGGCCAGAAGGCCTGCTCCACGTTGAACCTCTAAATAAATCGTAAAAAATCATGGGGGACGGTGGGGGGGAGTTGAGCTGCCCTCCAAACCACACCCCATCCTGACTTGGAAGTATATCGTCATTCCTTCACCATCACTGGGTCAAAGTCCTGGAATACCCTCCCCGGCAGCACTGGGAGTGTACCCACTGCAGCAGATCAGAAGGCAGCTCACCATCACCATCTCAAGAGCAACGAGGGATGGGGAGGGGTCGATTAAGTGTTGGCTCAGTCTGTGAAACACACACTTAAATAAGTTAAAAAGAAATCTGGGGTACACAGCTGTTGTCAGTGGTGAACGCAAGACTCCTGGATTACCATAAACCTCTTCCTGGAGATCTACCAACCCTGCTCAGCCACGTCTGTAGGTGACTCTGTGGACAACAGGGTGATCCAAACACTCAGCCAATACAGACCCTGATTTAGCCCGAGGGCCTGTAATATTTCCCACATCACTTTGAATATAACTGTCTTTTCCTCAGGGCTGTGAAGTCCAAAACAAGAGGATATAAGAGAGGAGAGATTTAAGTGAGACTTGAAAGTCAACTTCTTTACCCAGAGAGTGATGAGTCCCTGGAATGAGCTGCCGGAGGAATTGGTTGAGATGGGTACAATTGTAACATTTAAGAGGCATTTGGATAGGTACATGGAGGGTGGAACTTGGAGGTATATGGAGGCAAAGTGCAGGAAATTGGACCTATCTGGCTGGAAAAGGTGGTCAGCATGGACCAGATGGGCTGAAGGGCCCATTTCTGTATTGTATTGCTCTATGACTCTAATCTAGAGCATGGTGTTCACAGATCAGCAAATCTTTCTACCGAGTGAGCCTTCAGTCCAGGACAGAAAAATGGGCAGAAAAATTCATTGTGGACATTATCCACCCTGCAAGCTGCCTTTTCCAAAAGCTCCCCCTCCCCTGTTGTTAAAGCAAAAACTTCACACCACCTTAAAAGCTTCTTCTCACAGGTAATTAATCTGATCAACCACTCCAGTTAGTCCCCCACCCCCCTCTATCTACTACCCTGTTACTGCATTGTAAACACTTCAAACCGCTATTTATAATGCTGGTGTTTATATATTTATACACATTTCATTCCATTTCCGTACTTTCACCTCTAACTTTATTTTTATGTAATTCTTTATTCTTTATATTGTTGAATGTTGTTGTTTATTGTTGCATGTCATGCCCTGACCAACACACCACAGTAAATTCCTACTGCAGGTCCACAATCCCTTATCCGAAATCCTTGGAGCCAGTTGCATTTTGGAATGCAGAATTTTATGGATTTTAGAAAATTGATCATTATATTGATAATTAACCTGGCTCAGTGCGGTGGACTTTAGGACCCGGGGGAGCTCCGGACCTATGCACATCCTCCCGTATACTTTAAATCATCTCTAGATTACTTATAATACCTAATACAATGTAAATGCTCTGTAAATAGTTGTTATACTGTTCTTTAGGGAATAATGGCAAGGAAAGAAGTCTGTACATGGTCAAACAACGAGTGCTGGAGAAAGAACTTCCGGGTTTTCCGGATCCGTGCTCTTTTACAAATACTATTCAGTTTATTTCGAGTATTATACTGATAAATGAAATAGTGGGATAATTATAGACCATAAATACACTAGTACATTTTATTTCCAACAAAAATATTCAATAAAGGATAAAAATATACAGCTTCAAACTAACTGAATCAAACACATGGTAAATGACTAATTGGAATAAATGTAGAACGTAAATGCTCTAGGACATATACAGGTTCAAACTAAGCTAGATACGTACAGGTACCTCTAGTTAAGTTGCATTACGTCTGGCAAACAAAGCTAAAAACTTTACAGGTACCTGATGGGACAGGAACGGGATTCTCAAGTTATGAAGCAGCACGACAGAGGGCGTTTTTAAAGACTTCTTCAAGTGTCATCTGTCTCATTAACATAGGTTTATGTCTAAGCAATCTCTCTTTAACTGAGTAAACTGCCATAATCTCTTGCTCTCTGATAAATGTACATTGTTCAAGACCAGCAATTAACTGATCACACATTTTCACCATGTTGTCATCGGCCATTGTTAATGTTTTTCTAGGAACGTAGTGTCAGTACAAAGCTGTTTCATCAGCATTGTAAATTTGTTCAGGGCTAAGGTTTTCATCAGATATTATCTTGGCAAATTCGTCAATGTAATTTTCAGCTGCTTCATGATCAGCAGAAGCTTTGTCACCACAGATTTTCAGATATTTTACACCATGACGATTCTTAAATTTCTGCAGCCAACCCTCTGAATATTTTCTGTGTTATTGATAATGATAGATTTCATAGTGAAATTAAACACAAAGTCAACAGTGAACACAAAATATCAGCGAACAGCAAATGCATGTGTAACCAGCACGAGTGCTGAGCCACAACTGACGTCTGGCGGCCTCTGCTAGTGCTGCCGCGTCACACCAGAGTGACGTCAGCTGTTGGCGTGCCAAACAAGCCTTGTTACGACACGCTGCGCATTCCACGAGAAAAAACTTCGGTTTTCGGAGCTTTTCGGATTTCAGAATTTCAGATAAGGGATTGTGGACCTGTACATGTAAATGTATCTGGTGAATAAAGGTGATTGATTGTTAACCCTTTGTCCTTAAATCTACTGTACATTTGCATTTTCTGTGCCTTGATAACTTTGCTGAGAATGGAGTCATGTCCATGACTCAAGCCCAAAATTTTCCTTCCCCTGCCTCAGTATAATGTCTTACTTGGCAGCGGGCACTTCTGACAGTGATGCACTCCTGTAGTGCTGCCCTGCTATATCAGTCTGGTGTCTGCGCACAACTTCCTGGAGTGGGACTCGAGTACACCATCTCCTTAAAGATTACATTAGCTTCACTTGTCACAAGCACATCAAAACCGTGAAATACGTCATTTGCAGACATCCCACCCTGCAAAAACTCATTTCAGGGAGGTAGCACCATCAATTTGTGGGAGACTCCTGGAACTTCTGGGAGAGGTGGGATGTCTGCAATAGAGTAGCTCCTTAGCAGCCAGCCAGCTAGTTTAAATAACGTTAGTTATGCTAATGAACGAATGACACCTGTTTAACTCACCTCAACATGTCTTTTACAGTCTTAACCCACCATGGGCAATAGAAAAGTCACTGTTGCAAACAGTGCAGTGAGCAACACTGTCATTATTTTGACCCCTATTAGGTCTTTAGTGTAGTCTGGGGTGACGTACGTTTTATATTTTCTTTTTTTGGAACATTCTGCCATGGCGCATGCGCGCGCTCTCTCTCTCTCTCGTGCGCTCTCTCTCTCGTGCGCTCTCTCTCTCGTGTGCTCTCTCTCTCTCGTGCACTTTCACGCTCTCTCTCTCTAGTGCACTCTCTCGCTCTCATGCTCTCTCTCTCTTGCTTGCTCGCTCTCAAAAAAATCGATTTCCGGGATATTGTAAATAACTTGCGGGCATCAGGGAGCCACTATTAATATGCGGGAGACTCCCGGAACTTCCGGGAGAGGTGGGAGGTCTGCGTTTGTGTCAATCACTGTCACAGTCTCGGGATGTGCTGGACAGCCCATAAGTGGCACCATTTTTCCAGTGCCAACATAGCATGCCAGTACCTGACTGACCATTACCCATACGTCTTTGGACTGTGGGAGGAAACTGGAACAGCCGGAGGAAACCCACACAGTGGCGGGGAAGGTGTGCAGACTCCTTACGGACAGTGGCAGGAATTGATTGCTGGCACCGTAAAGTGCTGCACTAACCGCCACGCTTTCGTGCAGCCCGAGATGAGTGTGCCAGAGTGGACTGTATAGCTGGGTGCATTAATCAATGCATTAAGGGTTGTGTACTTAATGTTAAAGTAATCTTGTGTGTGTGTGTGTATATATATTATACAGTATAGAGGTTGATTAAGCATTCTTGTTCGATTAATTAATTATGTGTTATATGTATAAATACACGAATTGCATTTGTCATCACACCACCATGTGATACATGTGCACCTTGCTTAAAGTAAACTCGAAGTTACACTTGCATTCCCGTACTCCCCATCTTCATTTGAATTAGTTTAATGTTTGGAAATTACAAATAAAAAAAATTAAGGGTAAAAGAGGACTGCAAAGTATAAGAAACGTTGATGTCTTTGTGTATGTGACGTTACATTTCTCGATCTGCCTCCAGCATGCAAGCAGTGCCCAGCCGGGACGGAGCCCGTGTTGGGCTTTGAGTATAAGTGGTGGAATGTGCTGCCCTTCAATATGAAAACCTCGTGCTTCAACGTGGCCAATACCAAGTGTGATGGAATGAATGGTAAGCTTTCATCGGGGACGTTGTCCTCTGCTGCGCTGGTTGCGCTCACACTTAGAACTCAAAGCCAGAGTCGGGTTTATGGTCGTCTGCACAAGTCCCCGTGTGCACAAGTACAATTAAAAACTTTCGGCAGCATCACAGGCACACAGAGCATCAGGTCAGCAGCATTCACAAGAAAAACATAAATTCGACATAAGCTGAGGCTTTATAAGGCATCTTTTGGGACACATTTGGTGTATCATGAGCAGTTTTTGTGCTTGGAAGTAGGTACAGAGGAGATGTCAGGGGTAGGTTTTTTACGCAGAGAGTGGTGAGTGAGTGGAATAGGCTACCAGTGATGGTGGTAGAGGCGGATACAATAGGGTCTTTTAAGGGATTCCTGGATAGGTACATGGAGCTTAGTAAAATAGAAGTGCATAGGTAACCCGAGGAAATTTCTAAAGTAAGTACGTGTTTGGCACAGCATTGTGGGCCGAAGGGCTTGTATTATGCTGCAGGTTTTCTATGTTTCTATGTTTTGGGCCCCTTATTTACAAAAGGATGCGCTGGCATTAGAGGGGGTCCAGAGGAGGTTCAAGAGAATGATCCTGGGAATGAAAGGGTTAATGTGTGAGATGTGCTTGATGGCTCTGGGCCTGTACTCACTGGAGTTTCGAAAATTGAGAGGGGAATTTCACTGAAACCTATCGAATATTGAAAGGCCTAGATAGAGTGGATTTGGAGAGTATGTTTCCTATAGTGGGGGAATCTAGGGCCAGGGGACACAGGCTCAGAATAGAAACACGTCCTTTTAGGTCAGAGATGAGGAGTGTGGTGAATCTGTGGAATTCATTGCCATGGACTGCTGCGGAGGCCAAGCCATTGGGTATATTTAAAGCTGAGATTGATAGATTTTTAATTGGTAATGGTATCAAAGATTATGAGGAGAATGCAGAAGAATGGGCTTGAGAGGGAAAATAACTTAGTCATGATTGAATGGTGCAGCAGATTTGATGGGCTAAATGGCCTAATTCTGCTCCTATGTTTTATGGACTTAACAGATTATATTTAATTTTTACAAGAACAGGTTTAGAACAAAGACAAATCCATTGTGGTGCCAAGTTCTTGAAATGGTCCTAGTGTTGCTAAGCTGCAGTAATGAAGGCTGTATGGGTAGGTTCAAGTATTGAGTGGTTGAAGGGAAGTAGCTGTTCTTGAACCTGGTGATGTGGGACTTCAGGCTTCTGTACCTCCTAAGAACGAGAAGTTTGGACAGGTACATGGATGGGAGAGGGATGGAGGGATATGGTCAGGATGTAGTCAGGTGGGACTAGGCAGGAGATCAGGCTAGAGTGAACTAGATGGGCTGCAGGGCCTAATTTGTGTGCCACAGTACTCGATGACTTTTGCCCAGTGGTGGCTGTGAGAAGGCGGTATGTCCACCAGGATGGTGGGGGTGATTGATGATGAATGTTGCCTTCCAAAGGCAACACCTCCTGTAGAACTTCCATGATTGGTGAATAGTTTTCAAAGTTTTCAGAGGAATCATTTCACATTTAAGAGCTCTGAAGGAAATTATTTGCTTATCAATATATTTAGAAAATTCCCCTTGTTATAGTTACATTAGTTCTGATTGCATTTAGTCAGTTTGCTTTTGTTTGACGGAATGGAATTTAAATGAACCCGTGAACTCTGACAGCAGCGATCTAGGTTCGTGGACAAAGCATTTATTGAACGTGGATTACAATGCTCAGCGCTGGTCTGATTCAATTTATTACACAATGGGGTTTTAATGAAAATTTGCCCTTGAGAATCAAACGTGTACTTTTGTCACGGAGTAGTAGCGTTAAGTAGTTTAAAATCAGCTATCGCAAAGTGACACGCAGATGGAAGCTTCATTTATTCCGCTGTCAATGCACCTTAATCCGAAGTTGCCTGCAGTTTCTGCGTACGCGTTGCTGCTATCAACGCGAGCCATCTTCCTGCGGTGACATGGAGCTATAATGCTGAACTGGGGCCGGCTTTATTCTGCAGAGCCACAGACCTGTTGGGATCTGGGACTGAGATTGCCAGGCTAATTTTGTTTTGTAAGAGCCTTTACGCTTATTGGAGAGAAAGTTGCTTCCCTGAGGATTATCCTGGCTGGATTTGAGGCGAGCTGCAAGAACTGAATGACTGAGGATTAATCCTAAGTAATGTTGAGCTCTGAAGACAAAGTGAAATCAGCTAAGTAACAGGATGGTTGTGAATTTCTTTTAAGGGTCATAAAAAAGAACAGCTCAGAAACAGGTCCTTTGGCCCATCTAGTCCATGCTGAAGCATTTAAACTGCTTACTCCCATCGACCTGCATTGGGAGCATAGACCTCCATACCCCTACCATCTGGGTATCTATCCAAATTTCTCTTAAATATTGAAATCGAGCTCACATGCACCACTTGTGCTGGCAGCTCATTCCACACTCTCTTGATCCTCTGAGTGAAGAAGTTTCCCCTCATGTTCCCCTTGAACTGTCCATCTTTCACCCTTAACCCATGACCTCTGGTTGTAGCCCTGCTCAACCTCAGTGGAAAGAGCCTGCTTGTATTTACCCTATCTATACCCCTCATAATTTTGTATACCTCTATCGAATCTCCTTTCAATCTTCTACATTCTGAAGAATACTGTCGTAACCGATTCAATTTTCTTTATAACTCAGATCCTCCAGATCCAGTGGACCATAGAGAAAATTGTAAATTGTAAAATTGTAAATTTTCTCTGTACTCTTTCAACCTTGTTTACATCTTTCCTGTAGGGAGGTGACCAAAACACACACAATACTCCGAGCTAGGCCTCACCAATGTCTTATACAACCTCAACATAACATCCCATCTCCCGTACTCAATACATAGATTTATGAATGCCGATGTACCAAAAGCTTGGATGGGACTAGAGCGAAGTGTATGGTAAAGTTCCCCATGGGAGTGTCACTTTGTCATGGTGGAGAGGTGTGAGAGAGAGCCCCTGAGATTCTGAGACGATGCCGTCTGGAGCTTAGGGCTTAGCTCCTGGTAGGGTCACCCATGGTGGTAAGGTCAGGGACGATGTTCCAGACAAAGGGTGTTCCAACCAAGACCTCAATGGTGGAGCTGGTGCAAGATGATGTCCCATCACAAAGACAGTGAGGCAAAAGGAAGGCTATCGCAGTGAAGACATCTTAGATTCCATGCCACTGGATCCTAACCCCGAACTGTTAAGGACTGTGTGCTGGTTACCCGTGTGTCAATCCCCCCACATTAAACAAAGTGATGCACAGGCATTCTCCATTGAGTGAATAACCCCTGAGGAGAGCATCATATTCGGCTTCAGTAATCACTACTCCTCATGGGATGCTGGGACCCCTGCATTTTCTAATGCAAGATCAAAGATCACCTTTATTCACCTCCAGCACCCAGGGCATGCCCTTTCCTCACTGTTACCATCAGGTAGGAGATACAGAAGCCTGAAGGCACCCACTCAGTGATTCAGGAACAGCTTCTTCTCCTCCGCCATCCGATTCCTAAATGGTCATGGAAGCTTTGGACACTACCTCACTTTTTTTTAAATATACACAGTATTTCTGTTTTTGCACATTTAAAAAAATCTATTCAATATATGTAATTGATTTACTTGTTTATTTATTATTACGTTTTATTTTATTTATTGTTATTATTTTCTCTCTGCTAGATGATATATTGTATTGGACTGCTGCTGCTGAGTTAACAAATTTCACGTCACATGCCAGTGATGATAAACCTGATTCTGATTATTTCAGCACGGCAACAGACCCTACCGGCCTGCATTGCCTAGTTACACCCATGTGACCAGTTAATCTACGAAGTCTGTGGAATGTGGGAGGAAACCGGAGCATACGGAGGAATCCGGAGCATACGGAGGAATCTCACGCGATCATGGGGAGAACGTACCCACAAACTCCTTACAGACAGTGGCAGGGTTGAACCCATGTCACTAGTGCATTAGTAGCATCTACTAACTCCTACGCTAGTGAGCAAGAAATTTGAGATGTTACATTTTAGCAGAGGAATGAGAAGAGATGACATAAAGAAAATGGGTAAAGAGACGGGTAGTAGTGGAGTTATGTACACATAATTCAGTAGAACTTTAGAGAGGGTGCAGAGGAGATTTACCAAGATGCTGCCTGGAATAGAGAGCATGTCTTACGAGGAAAGGTTGAGTAAGTTAGGGCTTTTCACACTGGAGTGAAAGAGGATGAGAGGTGACTTGATAGAGGTGTACAAGATGATAAGAGACAAAGATCTAGTCAACAGCCAGGTACTTTTTCCCAGGATGAAAATGGCTAATACAAAAGGACTTAATTTAAAGATGATTGGAAGAGAGGGGCGTGGGGAAGATGTCAGAGGTAGTTTTTTTTTTACAAAGAGTGGTGGGTGTATGGAATGGGCTGCCAGGGGCTGGTGGTAGGGGCAGATACATTAGGGACAGTTAAGAGTCTCTTGTGTAGGCAGATGGATGATAGAAAATGGAAGGCTTTATGGAAGGGAAGGGTTAGGTTGATCTTAGACCAGGTTATAAGGTCAGCACAACATCGTGGACTGAATGGTCTGTACTGTGCTGTGGTGTTCTATGTTCAAGTACGGGTCAGGTTGAGAAAGTGATTAAAAAGGTGTCCAGGATCCTGGGCTTTATCAATAGGGGCACTGGCTGAAGAAGTAATGGAGAACCTTTATAAAATTTAAACGCAAACAACAGGAATTCTGCAGATGCTGGAAATTCAAGCAACACACATCAAAGTTGCTGGTGAACGAAGTCGGCCTGAAACGTCGACTGCACCTCTTCCTACAGATGCTGCCTGGCCTGCTGCATTCACCAGCAACTTTGATGTGTGTTGCTTGAACCTTTATAAAATGCTGGGTTTGGCCTCAGTACTGAAATTGAGTGAATAAACTCAGGCAGTGTGGAATGAAGGTGACTGACAAAAGGATCAAAAATGACAAGGAAAAGATCTTTTATGCAGTGAGGGTTAGTGTCTGGAAAACACAACCAAAGGTGAAAGTAGAGACAGGGTCAAAAGGAGCTGGATGAGTATAAAATTCAAAGTAAATTTATTACCATAGTATATATACACCACCATATACAACCCTGAGATTTATTTTCTTGCGGGCATACTCAATAAATCTACAGAATAATGACCATAACAACCAGTGAAAGACCGCCCAGCTACGGTGTTCAACCAGAGTACAAGAGACAACAAACTCTGCAAATGAAAAAAGATAGAAATAATAATAATAAATAAATAAGCAATAAATATCGAGAAGATGAGATGAAGAGTCATTGAAAGTGAGTTCATTGGTTGTAGGAACATTTCAATGATGGGGCAAGTGAAGTTGATTGAAATTATCCCCTTTGAAGAGCCTGGTGGTTGGGGTGAGGGGTAATAACTGTTCCTGAACCTGGTGGTGTGAGTCTTCAGGTTCCTGTACCACCTTCCTGATGGCAGCAGTGAGAAACGAGCATGCCCTGGGTGGTGGGGGTAAGGATAAGGAGAAAGCCACTCGTCCCCTGGATCCTGTCCCATATTTAATAAGATGGTGGATGATCTGATTTTAACTATGACTTCACATTATCATCCACTCATGGTAACCATTCATATTCTTGCTTTCGAAAGTCTCTCTACCTCAGCGAGGCAAACATTGGAAGGAACTGCTCCCTCTGCTGTTTGAGGGAGTGATTTCCAAGAACTTGCAGGATTCCGAGAGAAAGCATTTTATAACATGAGTGGGTGATCCATTATTTGGAAAGAATTTGCAGTGCTGTGGAGAGGGAATAGCTGGCCCTAGAACTGTGAAGGATTCTACTTAAGCCAGTCCCATTTTCCTGCGTTCGGTCCATATTCTCTAAACCAGGGGTTCCCAAACTTTTTATGCCATGGACCAATACCACTAAGCAAGGGGTCTGTGGATCGTTGGTTGGAAACTCCTTCTCTAAGCCTTTCCTGTCCATGTACCTGTCCAAGTGACTTCTAACTGTTTTTAATATACTGTACCTGCCTCAGCCACTTCCTCTGTGGCAGCTTGTTCCACATATTGGGTGAAGTTATCTCTCAGGTTCCTACTAAAGCTCTCCCCTCTCACCTTAAACCTGTGTCCTCATGGTCTTAATTCCATAGCTCTGGGGGAAAAAGAACGTAGAACAATCCAGCACAGTTCGGAACCTTAGGCCCACAATATTGTGCTGTCTCCTTAACCGACTCCAAGATCACCTGGCCCTTTCTCCCATATAACCCTTCCTCTTTCGACTCAATCATCTTGTGTACTCCTATCAAGGTTTAGTGCATTCACCCTATCTATTCCCATCTTGATTTAAAATATTCCATTAAATCAGCTGCCAACCTCTTAGACTCCAAGGAATAAAGTCTTA
Organism: Mobula hypostoma; assembly: GCF_963921235.1. Taxonomy (NCBI): domain Eukaryota; kingdom Metazoa; phylum Chordata; class Chondrichthyes; order Myliobatiformes; family Myliobatidae; genus Mobula; species Mobula hypostoma. The sequence continues at coordinate 34,785,127 of NC_086116.1, forward strand.
GCTGGTCCAAGCTTTCCCTTAAGTCCTGGCAATATTTGGCCCATTGAGTTTGCTGAGTCATTCAGTCATGGCTAATTTATTATCCCACTCAACCCTAATCTTCTGCCTTTTCCCCATAATCTTTGACACCCTTATTAAGAATCTATCAACTGCACTCTAAATATTCCCTTTAACTTGGCCTCCACAGTCATAATTTCCATAGATTCTCCACCTTTTGATGAGAGAAATTCCTCTCACCTCTGTTCTAAAGGGACGTCGTTCTAGTCTGAGGCCGTGCCCTCTGATGCTAGACTCTCCCAATAATGGAAACATTCTTTCCATGTCCACTCTATCTAGGTCTTGCGGTAAATTTCAACAAATTTCAATAAGGTTCCTCCCCTGCCATTCTTCTAAACCCCAGAGCCATCAAATGCTCCTCATGCATTAACCCTTTGATTCCCAGGATCATTCTCGTAAACTGTGTGATAACAACTTTTGTCCTGTGAAGCCACGTATTTTGCCATGTTTAGTTTGCTTGCCATTAAATTGCCGTTACTTGTGTTTATAGGCTGGGAGGTAGCTGGAGATCACATTCACAGTGGAATAGGAGGCTCTGACAACGACTACCTCATATTAAGTCTGCACATCCCCGGCTTCAGGTTTGGTTTTAATGAAGTGATTTAAAAATAAAAGATTGAATGGAGATCTTGCCGTCGGTTAACTGGAAATGTCTAACGTGGGATTCTCTGTACACAGCTCACCGATATCGACGGCTAATTCTGCGGGGTCAGAGATCGGGAGGATCACCTTTGTCTTTGAGATGCGATGTACCAAAGCCTGTGAACTCTACTTCATGGTGGTAGGTGTTTACAGCGTGATAGGCCTTGTGAACTGTGCAACCGTGCTGTGTTACTCAGTTTGCCACAGTGCTGGTCCTACTTCATGTCAAGTTACTGCTGTTGCAAAGATTTAGTTATTTATTTTATCACTGTTATACAATGTCTATCTTTCTGCTTATCTGTCTATTTGACTGTTTATCTATCTGTCTGTGTATCTGTTTGTCTGATTATCTGTCTATTTATCTATCTGTCTTTCTGTCTGTGCATCTATCTATCAGTGTATCTATCATTGTCTATCTCTCTATTTTACACTATTCAATTAATAACTTATCATTTTTATATTTTATTTATTTCACACTAATTATTTTTTTAAATCACTGAATCTAAGTCTGTAATAAGGTTATCTCTGGTTTTGATCATTTCGATCAGCCTGCTTGGTAAAATCTGTTTCTCGAAGCCACCAAAAACGCAGTCTATAAGTTTAACAAAAGTTGTGAAGAAGGTGTAAGGGGGTTATCAGTGGTAAGCAGCTTGTGAAGTACAAAATGGGAAAATATATCATTATGCCTCGAGTCATAATGTCTTAGAGCATGGAAACAGGTCGTTTCACCCAAGTGGTCCAGGCCATCCACGATTCCCGTCTAAGCTCATCTCAAACACCAGATGCTGGAAATCCAGAGCAATTCACACAAAATGCTGGAGGAACTCAGCAGGTCAGGCAGCATCTATGGAGAGGGAAAAGGAGCCCACGTTTCTGGCCGAGATCCTTCTTCAGGAATTAATGTATATACAGTGAAGCAAAACAATGTTCCTTTGGACCACGGCTCACCCACAAAACATGTATCAACACAGCACATAAAACAAAATATTACCTCAATTAAGTTAATAAAGAGCATTTAGTGTGCAGCAGGAGTAAACTGTAAACACTCAACAGTATGGTAAACAGCTCACTGCCTTAATGGTGATGTTGTAGACGTGCTGATAAATGGGGTTAGTATAGATGGGTACTTGATTGTCTTAGTGAATATAATGGGCTGAAGGGCCTGTTCCTGTATGTCTCTGAGCTTATCATCAGCAGGGGTTTATATCATGTGTGCCCATTTCTCTCCTGTGGGATCTTGGAATCCAATTTCAAAATCTAATTGAGAATCTATTTTTAATCCGTCTTTTATAAATTTGGTCACGTTTAACCCACTTTGTTGGATGTACAGAGGATAATTGCTTGAGGCAAAATGGGTGGATGTTATATCACCACCTCATTGTTGTACCTGATATGTGAGCTGCAATCTGCTCCACACAAAGCCAGAGCAGCTACTCCCCATCGGTCTGGTTTCTGTCGGACATACAGAGTACTGAAGGGAACTCAGGAGTGTTGGTGTACAGAGGGACTTGGGTGTACAGGTCTGTAGTTCCCTAAAAGTGGTAATACAGGGAGTGACAAAGGCATTTGGCAAATGTGGTTTCATAGGCCAGTGCACTGAGTATTCATGGGTGACACAGTAGTGTAATGTTATTATAGCACCTGTGACCTGGGTTCAGTTCTAGCTGCTGTCTTCAAGGAGTTTGTATGTTCTCTCTGTGATCATGTGATTTCCTCTAGGTGCATCAGTTGCCTCCCTTATTCCAGAGACACATCGGTGGGGGAGCGGGGGGGGGGGTGTTAGTAGGTTAATTGGTCTCATCGGCCTTTTATTGTACCCTATCGCTAAATTAAAAAAAAAATTAGAAGTTGTGACGTTATGTGGCAGCTTACAAAACATTGGTTAATTTTACCCTCCCCTCCCCCCCATCCATCTGGCTTCACCTATCACCTGCCAGCTTGTACTTCTCTCTCTCTCTCTCTCTCTCTCTCTCTCTCTCTCTCCCCTCCCCTCCCCTCCCCTCCCCTCCCCTCCCCTCCCCTCCCCTCCCCTCCCCTCTCCTCCCCTCTCCTCCCCTCCCCTCTCCTCCCCTCTCCTCCCCTCTCCTCCCCTCTCCTCTCTCTCCCTCCACCCCCCCCACCTTCTTATTCTGGCTTCTTCCCCCTTCCAGTCCAATCCTGATGAAGGGTCTCAGTCCGAAACGTTGACTGCCCATTTCCTGACCTGCTGAGTGTTTTGTAAGTGTCACTCAAGATTTCCTGCATCTGCAGAATCTCGTGCTTAATAAAGCCTTTTGTTTGGCTACCATGTGTTCTGTAATAAAACAGACAGTGGACATTCAGGTTACTGAGGGGAGTGAAGAGTAATTGTTTGTCTTCCCCAAATGTACCATCTTGCATTTATACGAATTAAAATCTGTTTGCAATTCCTCATCAACTTCCCTCGGCAGATTTATTTTTTTGATGAGGAGTGATCGTGGATTCCATGTCCATTGATCCCTCAGTGTTGCCACACAAGTTGATAACGGTGGTTATGAAGATGTGCGGTGTGTTGGCCTTCATTAGTCAGGGGATTGAGTTCAAGACCTCTGAGGTAATGTTGCAGCTCTATAAAACCCTGGTTGGACCACACTTGGAGTATTTATGCCTGACGCCGGCCCCCTAGGCCTGAGTCGACACAGTAGTATTAGTAGTGGACTATTGTATTCACTTCTGGTCCCCCTCTTTATAGGAAGGATATGGAAGCTTTAGAGAGGATGCAGAGGAGATTTATTCAGATGCTGCCTGGACTAGAGAGGACATTGTTGGAGGAAAGGTTGAGTGAGTTAGGGCTTTTCTCTTTGGAGCGAAGGAGGATGAGAAGTGACTTGATAGAAGCATGCAAACTGAAAAAAGACACAGATCAAGTGGACAGCCAGAGACTTTTTCCCAGGGCAGAAGTGGTTAATACAAGGGGGCATAATGTTTAAGTGATTGGAGGGAAGTATAAGGGGGATGTCAGAGGTAAGTTTTTTTACAGAGAGTGGGTGACTGCCAGGGTGATGGTAGAGGCGGATATGTTAGGGACATTTACAAGACTCTTAGATAGGCACATGGATAAAAGAAAAGTGGAAGGCTATGAGAAAGGCAAGGGTTCAATTAATCTTGGAATAGGTTAAAGATTTGCTCAACATCATAGGCTGAAGAGCCTGCGCTATCCTGTTGTATGTAATGAATCAATTCTATGTATGCAAGTCCTTGTGTTAATGATGTTTCTGGTTTTCAGGACATTAACAGAAAGTCCACCAACGTCGTTGAGTCCTGGGAAGGCACCAAAGAGCGGCAGTCTTACACTCACGTCATCACTAAGAATGCGGCTGTGACCTACACCTGGGCTTTCCAACGCACCAGCTCTGCACAGGAGGCAAGTCCTGGTACATTTTCTTTAACACACTGGAGTGCAGCTCCCTTTGGGGGGGTCTTGCTTGTGGAACTAACATTACCATCCCCCCCTCCACCTTCTCAGCTCCCGTGTGGAAGAGCAGAGGATGGAGGCTTATCTAAATGACTATTTAATCTACCTAGTGTGACTTTGGACTGTGGGGGGGCGGGGTAACCAGAGCTCCTGGGAAAACACACACATTCCACTGGGAGGACATACAGAGACTCTTTATGGGGTGTATTCACGTGTCTGATGTGTCTGAATGGACCGGAACTCCTAATCTCTCCGTCTACCTCACAGTGACCTTGCACCTTATTGTCTCCCAGCACTGCACTTTCTCTGTAACTGTAACACTTTATTCCGCATTCTGTTACTGATTTTGTTTTCGTGCAGCCTTGATGTAGTGAAGTGTGGAATGATCTTTCTGGATGGCAAATAAACAGATTTTTTTTTCAAAATCGAAGTCGGGTTTATTGTCGTCTGCACAAGTGCACGTGTGCACAGGTGCGATGGAAAACTGATGTGTGTAACGTCACTGGCACAGAGCATCAGAGAAGCAGCATTCACAGGAAAAAACATAAACCGAAATTATACACACGTTTGACAACACAATTAGAACAGAAAAGGTCCATTGTGCGAAGTTTTGTTGTTGTTGCTTGCGTTGTCCTGCTGAGCATTGTGGGTATGCCATATTGGTGCTGGAATGCGTGACAACACTTGCAGACTGCCCCCAGCATGTCCTTGGGTTGTGTTGGTTGTTAACGCAAACATCGCATTTCACTGTGTGTTTCGATGTACGCATGATAAATGAGTCTGACTCTGAATCGGAAATGGTCCTAGTGATGTTAAACTGTAGAGATGAGGGTTGTGCTGGTCAGTTCATGAACTGAATGGTTGGAGGGAAGTAGCTGGTCTTGGACCTGGTGGTGTGGGACTTCAGGCTTCTGTACCTCCTGCCTGATGGGAGTTGTGAGAAGGGGGCACGGTTCAGATGATGAGATAGATGATGAAGATAGGTGGATGTATCTTGGTACATGTGACAGTAATAAACCAATTACTAGATACTGAGGCCTAGTCACTTCTTGCAGCCTACGAGTAGGTTGTGAGTTCAGCTTGGCCAGTCTCTCAGAACAGCGTAGGTGAGTGTATTCGGTTGCACGGTTTAAATCCTGTACAGGGCAGGTTAAACGAGAAGGTAAACTCTGACCTGTCAAATTCTGCTTGCAGCAACGAATGTACCTAAATGACTACGCGAAGATCTACTCCATTGTGGTGAATAATGCAGCCAACGGTGTGGGGCTGGCCTGCAGGCCGTGTGCGCTGGGCTCGGACCAGAGCAGCTCCTCCTGCGTCCCCTGTCCTTCCGGATATTACATCAACAAAAGCACGAGCAAGTGTGTGGAGTGTCCCGCTGACACCTACCTCTCGCCCCACCACGTCTACGGAGTGGAGTCCTGCATTCCTTGTGGTAAAGGGAGCAGAAGTAACAAGGTACATGGGTGCTCTGTCCAAACGGGGCGGGCAGCTTAGGGGGAGGTGGAATGTCGTTTATATATTGGGGCAGCACGATGGTGTAGTGGTTAGTGTAACGCCATTACAGTATCAATGAACAGGGTTCAGTTCCATCACTGTATATAAGGAGTTTGTACCTTCTCCCCGTGACCACGTAGGTTTCCCACGGATGCTCCAGTTTCCTCCCATGTTCCAAACACGTACGGGTTAGTAGGTTAATTGCTCACGCGGGTGTAATTAGGTGGCGTGGGCTCATTGGGCCGGAAGTTACTGTGCTATATCTCTAAATAAAATATTCTCATCATCATTATGAACCGTGTCATATGATATGGGCGATCATGGTCCCACCAATACTTTATCATTTCCTGTCAGAGTCACCTAATGTCCAGACACTCCTGTGCCTAGTGTCACTTTATGCACATACAGTCAGCCTATGTATATAAGCTATCTTATATATTTATATTTATTGTGTTGCTTTACGTTGCATCATTGTGTTGCTTTATTAATGTGTTTTTTGCTGCTGCATCAGATCTGGAGTAAAAATTGTTTCATTTTCCTTTAAACTTGACAAGAAACGACATTAAACAATCTTGAAATTAATTAGTTTGGCATAACATTGTGGGCCAAGAGGTCTGCTTCTGTGCTGCACCTTCCAAATTCTCTGGGACAGATGACAGGGGTTCTGTGGGACTGTTCTAAGTTCTCTGAGACAGATGTTCTCTGGGATGGATGTCAGATCTTAAATGTTCTCTGGGATAGATGACAGATGTTCTCTGGGACGGATGACAGATGTTCTCTGGGACGGATGTCAGATATTAAATATTCTCTGGGATAGATGACAGATGTTCTCTGGGGACAGATGACAGGTGTTAGATGTTCTCTGGGACGGATGACAGATGTTCTCTGGGACAGATGTCAGATATTAAATATTCTCTGGGATAGATGACAGATGTTCTCTGGGACAGATGTCAGATATTAAATATTCTCTGGGATAGATGACAGATGTTCTCTGGGACAGATGTCAGATATTAAATATTCTCTGGGATAGATGACAGATGTTCTCTGGGGACAGATGACAGGTGTTAGATGTTCTCTGGGACGGATGACAGATGTTAGGTGTTCTCTGGGATAGATGACAGATGTTCTCTGGGACTGTTCTAAGTTCTCTGAGACAGATGTTCTCTGGGACAGATGACACATGTTCTCTGGGACTGTTCTAAGTTCTCTGGGACAGAGGTTCCTTGGGGCAGATGACAGGTGTTGTGTGGACCGTTCTAAGTTCCCTGGGACAGTTCCAAATTCTCTGGGACAGATAACACTGTACCCATTGTGATTGAAAGTAGAAATGCCACAGTATGTCAGGGCAATTTTTCTGAGCTTGGGACATAGCTCGTTAATCTGTTGCTTCTATCTCAGTGAGAAGGTTGTGAGTCGTAATCCTGGCCCTGAGACTCAGAGTGCCACAGAACAGAAGCAGGCTCTTTTGCCCATCACCTTTAGCAAGTGAGCAGCAAGTGGAGGCAGTGGTGTGACTGTTGTTCTTGCTGTGACGTTGCATGTTCTCTCTCCACTTCAAACAGGATCACTCCGTTTGCTTCAGCGATTGTTCTTACGTGCATTCCTTGGAGAACCACACTTTGACATTCGAATTCAGCGGCCTTAGTGGCGTCTCCTCCTTAATGAACGGACCCAGCTTTACATCCAGGGGGACAAAGTATTTTCACTTCTTTAACATCAGTTTATGTGGAAATGAGGTATGTGGATTTCAGCGGACATTTTTACAGTACTGTGCAAACGTCTTAGGGACTGTATATACAGCTAGGGTGCCTAGTACTGTATTTGTTGATGTGGAGCAGGGACTGAGTTCGTAAATCTGGTGGGAGCAAAGGATGTTGGGAATGGTGAGGGTGGAGCGCCATGGGAGGGGTGAGGGACAGGTGGCAGAGAAGGAGTGACAAGGGCAGGGGTTGCACTGAGGCATTGGGCAAGGTCATCTGATTCCAAACAATTGGTTTATTGATAATTACAGAATGTCTGTCTGGTGCTTCCCGCTCCCTCCCCTCTCCCTTCCCCTTCCCACTCAATAGAGACCCATATCAGAATCAGGTTTATCTTCACTCAAGTATGTCATAGCCGCTGGTAGTCTAGTGGCATCCACACCGGACTTTGAAGCGAGGGGTATCGGGTTTGAATCCGGCCGGCTCCCTGCACACTTTCCATCCGTGCTGTCTTGAGCATCAAGTTAGTAACTCAATCTCGTGAAAAAACAGACAAAAATTCTAAAGAAATGGCAAGGTTTCTGCCTGATGCACCACTAGGCGCAGAGAAGAATACTATACAGTGCCTATAAAAAGTATTCACCCGAATGGCATGTTTTATTGTTTTACAACATTGAATCACAGTGGATTTAAATTTTTTTTTAACACTGATCAACAGAAAAGGACTCTTTCATGTCAAAGTTAAAACGGATCTCTACAAAGTGATCTAAATTAATTACAAATATAAAACACAAAGTAATTGATTCACCCCCTTTAATATGACACACCAAATCATCACTGGTGCAGCCAATTGGTTTTAGAAGTCACATCATTAGTTAAATGGAGATCTGTTTTTGGAGACCTGTGTGTAGTCAAGGGGTTTCAATTGATGGTAGTAAAACGACACCTGTATCTGGAAGGTCCAACTGCTAATGAGTCAGTATCCTGGCAAAAACTACACCAAGAGGACAAAATAACACTCCAAGCAACTCCGCAAAAAGGTTGCTGGTGGCTGCATCATACTGTGGGGACGCTTCATTGCAGCTGGCCCTAGAAGGCTTGTGAAGGTAGAGGGTATAATGAATGCAGCAAAATACAGGGATATCCTGGAGAAAAACTTGATGCAGTCTGCAAGAGAAATGTGACTCGGGAGATTTGTCATCCAGCAAGACAATGACCCCAAGCATAAAGCCAAAGCTATACAGGAATGGCTTAAAAATAACAAAGTTAATGATCTGGAGTGGCCAAGTCTGGGCCAGACCTCAATCCAATTGAGAAATTGTGGCTGGACTTGAAAAGGGCTGTTCACTCACAATCCCCATGCAGCCTGACAAAGCTTGAGCAGTTTTGTAAAGAAGAATGAGGAAAAATTGCAGTGTCCAGATGTGCAAAGCTGATGGAGACCTATCCACACAGACTCAAGGCTGTTATTGCTGCCAAAGGTGCATCTACTAAATACTGACTTGAAGGGGGTGAATACTTGTGCAATCAATTATTTTGTTTTATATTTGTAATTAATTCAGATCACTTTGTAGAGATCTGTTTCACTTTGACACGAAACGGTCTTTTTCTGTTAATCAGTGTCATAAAAGCCAAATTAAATCCATTGCAATTCAATGTTGTAAAACAATAAAACATGAAAACTTCCATGGGGGTGAATACTTTTTACAGGCACTGTACATATGTCATGAAATTTGGTTTTTTTGCGGCAGCAGTATGGTGCAATACATAAAATTACTACAGTGCTGTGCAAAAGTCTTAGGCACCCTAGATGTATATATGTGCCTAAGACTTTTGCACAGTACTGTACATGAGTGATATTTATTGTTGAGGGAGTTTGTGTTGTAACCGTGTAATTAATTACCATGCTGTTCTGAGCTGGTCCCATTTGCTCACGTTTACCCACATCCCCCAAACATTTCCTATCCACGTACCTGTCCAAATGCCTGTTAAATGTTAAACACGAGACTATGCAGATTCTGGAAATCCGGAGGTACACACGCAAAATGCAGGAGGAACTCAGTGGGTCAGGCAGCATCTATGGAGAGCAATAAAGAGTCAATGTTTTAGGCCGAGACCCTTCACCAGAGTGCCTGTTAAATGTTGTTAGTGTGCTTCCCTCAGCCACTTCCTCCAGCAGCTCCTTCTGTTTACAGACTTCTCTGTCCTTGGTCTGATTAACCAGCCTGCTGTGCATGATGTCTTGGAATAATTGTTATTCTAGGGAGATATAGTCTGACTCTTGCCTCTGGTGAGTGACCTTGTTGGTGTTGACCTTCAGCAATTAGATCAGCACTACGGACTCAGCAGGGAGGGTTGGAATGCAGGCAATCGAGGGAATTTATTTCTGGGAATGGAGGTGCCTTCATGGACCCTTGTGCCTGATGCCTTGTTCTGTAGGATCTGCAAGATTGACCATCCAGAGAAGTGACTACCCTCTGTCAGACTCCTAACGTAGGGTCTCGGCCTGAAACCTTTTTGATGCCCTGCACCCCTACCATCAGCTGAGGGGATGGTGGACCCCATGTTGGGAATCCTTGGCTGTTTATTCCTTTCCATAGATGCTGCTGGACCTGCTGAGTTTCTCAAACGTGTGTGTGTGTGTGTTGCTCTGGATTTCCAGCATCTGCAGAATCTCTTGTGTTTACGTTAACGAAAAGTCTTGTGTTCATTTCCAATTCCTCTCTCTCCATTCAGGGAAAGAAGACCGCAATATGCTCAGACAACGTTACCGACGTGACTTTGCAGGATGTACAGAGCGACTCCAGTGACTTCACCAGTGACATCAGGTCTTTTCTCTGCCAGTCAACTATCATCCCTTCAGATGGGAGGAGCTTCAGAAAAGCCCTGTCATCTCAGTCTATAAGCTTGGGTGATATCTTTCTAGGTCAGTTACCATTGTGGGGCAAGTTCCGGAACATTTTGTAGTGTGAATTGTTATGTACGCTGGTTGAAGTGGAATATATTTGAATGTGGTGCATTGAATGAATTGGTCATTTATTATTGCTGGAAGGTAGAGTCCAACACTTGTGGTTAGTTTGCAATCCAGACAGACCATAATACCGTAAGAAATACGAGCAGAGTTAGGCCAATCAGGCCATTGAGTTTGCTGCACCATTCCATCATGGCTGATTTAATCCCATTCTCCTATCTTCTCCCTGTAACCTTTGACACCCTTACTAATCAATTATCATTATGTGCTGTGTTGTATGACATGGGCGATGATGATCAATGACCATGATTGTTCTTGGCAAATTTTTTTGTGGTTTGCCATTGCCGCCTTCTGGGCAGTGTCCTTACAAGATGGGTGACCCCAGCCATTATCAATACGCTTCAGAAATTGTCTGCCTGGCGTCAGCGGTCACATAACCAGGACTTGTGATATGCACCAACTGCTCACACGACCATCCACCACCTGCTGCCATGGTTCCACGTGACCCTGATCGGGGGGATTAAACCCTTGCCCAAGGGTGACCTGTTGGTTAGAGGAGGGAAGGAACACCTTACACCTCCTTTGGTGGAGACGTATGTCCCTCCCGCCACCCAAAGAACCGATTAACCTCCACACTAAGTATACCCAATGACTTGGCCTTCACAGTCATCTGTAGCAACAAATTCCATCCTGCCATAATACATAATTATACAGAGGTGGTACCAAATGCAGAACGTAGTGTTGAAGTTACAGAGAAAATGTAGAACGGGTAGACCAATGAAATACAAGGGTCACAACAAGGTGGATCAGAAGATCAAGAATATTTCCAGACAGTTATAACTCCAACCAGTACCTGGAATTGGTTTATTGGTGTCACATGTACCGAGATACAGTGAAAGGCTTATCCTACATACTGTTGGGTCTCCATTATTTTCTGATTCTTAGGGTTCTTCTGGGAGTCAAGAATGCAAATAGTCTTAATTCTTAATGATAGGTTATTTTCAAGTTCAAACAAACATACAAATACGAAGCAAACTAAGAGCTGAGAAACAAAGCAAAGATGAACAGCAAAAGAGGTGAGAATAAAATAAGAATAAAGAGAATAAAGTGCCACCTCAAAAAAACCCATCATCTTTAAAATCAAGAAAAGAGAAAATCCTTAGATAAGTAAGCCAATCGCTGGTTGCACAATTATGTCACATGGGTAACACTCAGCCAATGAAAATGAGAAAGGTGATAAACCATTAGCTTAACTGCTATACTCCTTTCTGCCAGTAGGTGGGGATGAACCACCACATATGTGAAAAATACATGCGTTTGTTAAAAAAGTACAAACTATGACTAAACTACAACTTTAGTAAAGGTACAAAAGATTAATCTATAACTTTAGTCTTACATTAATTCATCTTGTAAAAGTATTAAGAAAGCAGGGGTTTCCTACAGTACTTGGGTGAAAATTTTGCCTATATCTTTTCCACCTATCACCTCCCTGCTTCTTACATCATCCCCTCTCCCCCACCCACCTAGCTTCACCTATCACCTTCCAGCTTGTCCTCCTTCCCCTTCCCACCACTTACTTACTCTGGCTTCTTCCCCCTTCCTTTCCAGTCCTGATGAAGGGTCTCAGCCCAAAACATCAGCTGTTTATGCATTTCAATAAGTGCTGCCTGACCACTGAATTCCTCCAGCATTTTGTGTGTCTTGCTCTGGATTACCAGCATCTGTAGAATTTCTTGTGTTAATAAATTATACACAATTTTTACAAGAAAGAACATAATCAGTGCCTCTTTCACCTCAGATGGTTGAGGAAGTTTGGTATGGGCCCCCAAATCCCAAGAACTTTCTACAGGGGCACAATTGAGAGCATCCTGACTGGCTGCATCACTGCCTGGTATGGGAACTGTCCTTCCCTCAATCACAGGGCTCTGCAGAGAGTGGTGTGGACAGCCCAGCCCATCTGTAGTTGTGAACTTCCCATGATTCAGGACACTTAAAAGGACGGGTGTGCAAAAAGTGCCTGTAGGATCATTGGGGACCAAGTCATCTGGGAAACAGTACCGCAGCATAAAAGCCAGGACCAACAGGCTCTGGGACAGCTCTTCCACCAGGCCATCAGACTGATGAACTCACGCTAATTTGAGTGTACTCTATTTGACTGTTCTATTTATTATAAATTATTATAAATTACTGTGATTGCACATGGCACATTTAGATGGAGACGTAACGTAAAGATTTTTACTCCCCATGTATGTGAAGGATGTAAGAAATAAAGTCAGTTCAATTCAATTCAGAACAAAAGCCACTGTCCATCTGTAAGTGATCAAAATGGCCATAGTGTTGCTGTACTGAGGTAGCGTGGTTGTGTGAAAGTTGCAGCAAGGAAAGGGTTAAATGGCGTGCTGACAGAACTGAGTGCAGACACTGTACAGGCACCATCTGAACCAAACCTTTGACAGCTAGATCACCTTTGTACAGCCGCTTCTGAGTGTGGATGTTCAGTCAGGCAACAGTCGCGAAGACAAGCTGACAGAGTGGGTGTGCAGGCATGATCAGTCCCCCAGAGCGGAACGCAGCCCTTGAAAATCCAAATCTCCTCTGTACAGCCTTTCTGTTAAAGCCTGGGACCCAAGGTCACCATGCATCCCAAGACAAGATAATGATGCACAACACTTACTATAGGACAGTTATTTTACTAATTTTGAAGTATTATTAGCCTTTAACATGTGCATTTAATTGTTTATTAACACCTGAAATGTATGTTATGATTGGTACTTAAATATGCAAATAATGGCATTCAGAAGTACACATGTTTCTATTAGGTCAATATATCTATACAACTACTAGTAGATTGCTGTATAAAATGGAATTTCTTTGTTCAAACATTAGAACAGTTTGTGGACAGGGGCTGGCTGGTAAATGAAGTAGGATTGAGGAATGAGTGTAAGTTTTCCGTCAGGTTAATCAGTAACGACATTTGGGAGTTACTGCTGGTTTAATCTTTATTAGCAACCAGTGCTGGTAATTTAGATACTCCGCTGTAGCATTTAGACCAAAAGTTTTCTACATTCTGACTTCTTTGTCCTGAAATATTTGGAGAAGTATTAGTTTTTCGAATTACCAAGTTGGAAGCAGAATGGTTAGGATCCTGTGTAGTCATTGCCAGTAATAGCAAGAGGTCTCTGCTGATCTAGTTGGTAAGAAATGAGACTGGCACAAAGCAATTAACTGAAAAAAGCCCCCTAATTTTCATGGCATTTAAATCTGATCCATGTATGTATGTGTGTATGTGTGTGTATACAGTATGTAGGTATTTATGTAAAATATAAAGGTATATATGTACAGTATGTATATACAGTATGTGTGTATATATAGAGGTTGGGTTCATGGATTTATGGACCATTCAGAAATCTGATGGCGGTGGGGAAGACATTGTTCCTAAAACATTTGGGCTCCTGTACCTCCTCTCTGATGGTAGCAATGAGAAGAGGGTATGTCCTGGGTCATGAGGATCCTAAATGATGGATATAGCCTTTTTGAGGCAACACCTTTTGAGGGTGTACCTGGTGGTAGGGAGGCTAGTGCCCATGATGGAGTTGACTGAGTTTACAATCCTCTGCAGCTTTTTCTGATCCTGTGCAGTGGGTCCACCGTACCAGACAGTGACGTGACCAGTCAGAACGCTCTCCATGGTATGTCAGTATAAATTTGCTAGAGCTTTTGGTGATATACCAAATCTCTTCAAACTCCCAAAGAAATATAGCCGCTGGTGTGTCTTGGTAATTGTGTTGGGCCTGGGATAGGTCTTCAGTGATGTTGGCATTCATGTTTATACCCTGTTTATGACAATAATCATGAACTTGAGCATAAAGGAGCTATGTTGAATGGTCTTGTTCAGCTAATTCTCTTTTCTTTGCCAGGAGCAAGTGTTGAAACGTCAATGCACAACATTACAGCAAGACCAGACCACTTCCCCCTTCCTCCAACCAACGTACCGGACATCCACTTCTTCTACGTGTAAGTGTGAGAATGTGTCATGGACAGACCCTGAGCATTTGATAGCTTTTGAGTGTAAATACAGAACCTGCGAGTTTCTGATCAGTGGTGGTGGAACAATAGCTTGGTCCTTCTCAGTGTGGCGATGTTGGGTCTGCTGCTTTTCGAATTATATGTCAATGATCTGGATGGCAGAGATGATGGCTTTTTGGCCAAGTTTGCAGACCGTACGGAGATAGGTGGAGGGGCAGGCAATGCTGAGGATGCAAGATGTCTGCAGAAGGACTTGGACGGATTAGGAGAATGGACAAAGAAGGGGGAGATCGAATACAGTGTATGGAAGTATGTGGTCATACATTTTGGTAGAGGGAATAATGGCACCGACTACTTTCTAAACAGGATGTTAGTTCAGAAATTGGAGGTGCAAAGAGACCTTGTGCAGGAGTCCCTGAAGGTTAACTTGTAGGTTGAGTCAGTAGTAATGAAGATAAATGCAACGTTAGCAAAAGAATTAGAATATAAAAGCAAAGATGTAATGCTGAGACTTCATAAGGCATCAGTCAGACTGCACTTGGAGTATTGCGAGCAGGTTTTGGCCCGTTATTGAAGGAAAGATGTGCTGGTATTCGAGAAGGCCTGAGGAGGTTCACAAGAATGATTTCAGGAATGAAAGGATTATCATATAAGGAGTGTTTGCTGGCTCTGGGCCTATAGTTGCTGGAGTTGAGAAGAATTGTTGTGGGGGGGGGGGGTCTCATTGAAACCTATTGAACATTGAAAGCCCTAGATAGAGCGGAAGTGGAGAGGTTGTTTCCTCTGGTGGGGGAGTCAGGGACCAGAGGGCACAGCTTTACAATAGAAGGGCGTCCCATTAGAACAGAGATTAGAGGAATTTCTGTAGCCAGAGGGTGGTGAATCTGTGGAATTTATTGCCACAGATGGCTGTGGAGGCCAAGTCATTGGGTATATTAAAGCAGAGGTGGTCCTCCTCCTCCCTCTCCCCCTCCCCCTCCCCCTGTTTAGACACATCTAGGCATATTACAGCCCTCCGCAGGATGTATAATTAATTACAGAACTTCAAGGAACTCAAATTCTCGAATACAACCTAGTCTCACCTATAAACTGAATGATAGACTCTTCAATCAGATGTTGATTCTCTTGATGGCCAAACAAAGATTGAATAGAAAACCAAAATAAATTTAAGCCGGATAGCCTCTTGAACAACATGCTTCTTTCAATTTTGTATCGATTACAGCTCAGCAAAACATGCTGGACTGTCTCTGGACTACCACAGTCACATAATCCAGTAGGATGTTTTCCTATTATCTTTAAATAATAGTTTAGCCCACAACGCCCCAACCTAAGTCTTGTAAATTTCACTATATCTCTACGACTTAAAAGGTAACAGTCTGAGACCTTTTTAACTAGTGGGTGACTAGAAAAATAATGCCTGCCCCTTAATTCATTTTTCCAATCCTCCTGCCACTTCTTCGCTATACCTTTTTTAATCCTACTTCTCAATTCTGCTCTGCCTAGGGGAACTCTAATTTCTACTTGCCTGCTCTGTAAGGAAGACTTTGCATTGCCATCCACAATTTCATTTCCCTCCACCCCAGCATGCCCAGGTATCCATGAAAATCTAACTGCACAACTCATCTTCCCTACTCTAAACAACACCAAGAGAATCTCAATAACTATGTCAGGACGAGCTTTTGATTTACTCCCTTTTATAGACTCTAAGGCAGCAGCAGAATCTGAACAGATGATAACCCTATGTGGTCGAGAGTCTTCTATCCCCCATAAGGCCCAGAGGATTGCTAATAATTCTGTTGCAAAGACAGAAACACCATCTGAAACCTGGTGACCAATCTTATCTCCAAGTTGAGACGCATACATCCCAAATCCTGCCCTACTGCTCCCTGGGTCCACTGAGCCATCAGTAAAAATCTTCAGATAAGATCCCCATTTATTATTTAAATATTCATTTGTGATCAACGCTGATGAAATTGCACTGCTTCCTTGAAGCTGAAAAAGGAGAAATAGGTCTACTTCTGGTTCTGGAAAGAGCCAAAAAGGGACGAGTGGCAAGCAAGTTTGGTCAACTATGTCTTCCTCAGTCAGTTTCAGTTTCACAGCCCAGTTATTAACCAAATCTAAAAATGGGTATCTTTTAATTTTACTTTGGTGCTCCGACTTCCCCTGCAAAAGACACTTTGGTGGACAGCTGTGACTGAGTCCATTTAGCTTTGCCCAATACTGCAGGCCCAACTGAATTCGTCTTAAATGTAGAGGCACTTCTCCCATCTCCACACATAATGCCGGGACTGATGTTGTTCTAAAAGCTCCACAACAGAGTCCAAGTGCTTTGGACTGCACAGTGTCTAATTTTCCCAGCACTGCCATAGCAGTGGAACCATAAACAATACAACCATAATCTATAACTGACCTAATCATAGCTAGATATATTAAGTACATAGTTTCCTGCCCTGCTCCCCAGTCACATCCAGCAATACTTCTCATAACATTTAAAACTTTCTCACATTTTCCAATTGTTTTATCTATATGAACCCTCCAAGTAAGTCTTTCATCAAACCAGACACCTAAAAACTTGAATACTTTGACTTTTTCTAGTGGAGAATCATATAGACACAATTCACAATCACGAATCTTTCTTCTAAAGCCAAAAATCATATATTTGGACTTAGAAGCAGAAATCCTGAAACCCCATTTATTAGCCCAGTTTTCAACTGATCTTAAAGCCTTTTGTACCTGCCTTAATCTATACTTGATGTTTCTTCCTCTTTTCCAGATTGCACCATCGTCTGCAAACAATGATTTGCCAAATCCTGTCCCTACCTGATCAAAGATATCATTTATCAAGACATTAAAAAGAACTGGACTAATGACACTTCCTTGAGGGGTACCATTACCTATTTTAACTGACTTGGAGCTTGTTCCACCTATTCTTACTTGAATTGTCCTTTCCTTAAGGAAATCTTTGATCCAATTAAACATTCTATCTCTAATTCCCACATCATAGAGTTTAATTAATAAGCCATCCTTCCATAGCGAGTCATATGCTCTTTCAATATCTAGAAATACACATACCATTACTTCTCTATTTTAACGCTTTTTTAATATCATGATCTAAAAGGGCAACAGATTCCATTGTTGATCTTCCAGTTCTAAAACCATTTTGATAGGCAGCAAAATGTCCCTTATTTTCCAAAAAATAAACAAGTCTCTTGGTGACCATTCGTTCCATAATTCTACAAAGCACTGACATTAAAACTGCAGGCCGATACGAACTAGGACTAGATGCGTCCTTACCTGGCTTTAAAACTGGAACTACCACCGCCTGCTTGCATTCTACTGGTAATTTTCCTTCTTTCCACACTGAATTAAACAATGCTAGAATTTCTATTAATACAGAGTCATCTCAATGCTTAAGCAATTCATAACACAGACCATCCCTACCAGGAGAAGTGTTTGAACCTGATTGGACAGCTTCCTGCAATTCCTGAAGGGAGAAAAACAAATTTATGGAGCTATTATCATCCAAGCTTCTGTCCAATTTCCAACTTTCCTTTAACATAATTTCCTTTCTCAAATCACCTAACTCTCCAGAACTGTGTAACGCTTGGAACACCTCTACAAACATATCAGCCTTTTCCTTATTGGTAACAGCTTCAATTTCTCCTTCCAGGTAAGCTGGGATAGATGGTTTCCTATATATCTCTGACATTCTGTGAATGATCGTCCATAGCTGCTTTATAGGTGTCTCAGGGCCTAGGGTTCCACAAAATCTTCTCCAACTATCCCTCTTTGCAGTTTTAATTGCTCTCCTTGCTACTGCTCTTTCCTTTTTATACTCCATAACATCATCTAACACTGGGTACTTTCTTAATTTCCTGTAAGCTCTATTTCTGTTTCTTACTGCTATATCACAATTTTTATTCCACCACGGAACTAATGCTCGAGCCTTAGGAACATCCTGTAGTGGAACAGTCAACTGAGCACCTTTATGAATTATAGAACAGAGGGTTTCATTCCGATCATCTATGGAGCCCTCGCTATTAATCTCTTCTATTATATCCACAGCTTTCTCCTGGTACTCATCCCAATGGGCCAAAGAAAAATTATACCTAGCAGACCTCTCCTCAACTTCTACTATCAAATTTCTACCAAATCTGCATAATATAGGATAGTGATCACTTCCTAGTGTGTATCTGTCCATCACACCCCATTCCCCAACCCTAGCTAAGTTTGAGGAAGTGATAGATAAGTCTAAGTGACTACAAGTATTCTTTACAATATTAAATCTTGTAGGCCTTCTGTCATTTAGCAGTACCATGTTGTATTTATCTAGAAACTCCTCTACCACCGCTCCATTGCTATCTTTACTTTCACTACCCCATATAGGATTATGGGCATTGAAATCTCCAACCCAGTTTCTTGGGGATCTTACCATATTCATAATTTCATCCAAATCTGATAACATCATATTACCTGGATTATAAAAGTTAATCAAAGTTATTTGACCACGAAAGCTCCAAACCTCCACAGCCACAATTTCAAGGTTAGATTTAATATCAAGTTGTCTAAACTGGAGTCCTGTTTTTATGAAAGTTGCACACCCTCCACCAGATTTACCTGTTCTGTCAGCTCTCAAACTATCACAAAATCTAAATGAGGCTTTAACCATGTCTCCTGTATACAGATCAAATCAGCCTTGTCTTTAAAAGTTCCAACGAATCTTTTTAATTCTTGACCATTTGCAGATAAACTTCTTGCATTCCACTGTAATATTAAAAACATCGAAATACTAATTATTGGCCTCTTCATCCATATAAAGCCCCTCCGTGCTCTCTGATCCCGACAACTGGGAAGTATTCAGTGATTGTTTGTCTATCATATACTCATGTAATTTTTCCGGCGAAATCTGTTTTATATCAAGGAATCTCTCTGCTGCTCCAACAACTATTTTTATCGTATCCAACCTCTTGGCTGTAGTTTTAGCCCCGTCCAGTACATCAACAACAAACGCCAAAACAGACTCTTTAGTCATCAACAACATGCCTGAAGGAACCATAGTTCGAGAACTTGGAATGAACTGACTCCCCATCATCCCAATCTTTTCTTTACTTATCCTTTGCTCTCTATCAACTTTCTTTACTGCTTTAGCATATGATATTTTTTGTTAGATACTAACATCCTGAATCTGCTTTGCTTTACCAAAACACTCACATCCTCTGAACGCCGCTATATGGTCCCCTCAACAGTTACTGCATTTAGGCACCGCTGCCTTAAATGTTTTAATATCATGGTCCTCTCCACATTTCATACATCTTCTTTTACCTCGACATGAACCAGCAACGTGTCCAAATCTCTGGCAATTATAACAGCGTAAGGGAGGTCTAGTGTATTCTCTAACTTGATAAGACATGCACCCAAGATAGACTATAGTTGGAAGAACATCACCTGCAAAAAAACAGAAGAACAGGAGAATCCCAATTACCATCTTCTCTCGATTTTAATCAGTTGGCTTCAATCACTCGACCACCTTTAATATTGTCCAAGATTTCCTTTTCAGTCATGTCAGAGATTGATAGATTAGTAAGGTCATCAAAGGTTGGAGGAGGAAGGCAGGAGAATAGTGTTGAGAGGGATAATAAATGAGCCATGATGGAATGGCGGAGCAGATTCGATGGGCTGAATGGCCTAATTTGGCTCCTATATCTTATGGTCCATGGGTAAGTTGGAGGGAGATCCCTGTTATGTTTTAAGTGTAAAGCAGGTGAAGACTATTCAGCTGCTCACGTCTGCTCTGCAGTGGAGTAATCCCCTGGCTGGATATGAACCTCATATCTCTTTGCTTATTTGTTCATCAGATAAGTTTATCGCTGGTAAGGTCACTATTTCACATTCCTAAATACCTCTGAGAAGCTGGCGCTGAGCCTCTGCCTGAAACTGGAATCAGAATCTGGTTTATTATCATTGCTGTATGTCTTAAAATGCGTTTTTTTGCAGCAGTGCAATACCTAGAGAATTACTGTAGTTCAGGTTCAAGTTAATTGTCATTCAGCCATAATGAATAAAGCCAAATGAAACAGCATTCTTCTGGGGCCAAGGTGTAAAACACATTACCAACAGCACAAGGCATACAGTCACAACAAAAAATAAATAATGTAGTTCAAGTCATGGCTTGTAGAAAAATGGTGCATGGGATGTTCTCCTGGTGCAGCTTGTTCTTCCACCGAGCAAACACCGGAGGGCAGTGCTGATGCAATGGGCCAGCCCCCAACCCATCATGGACTCCAGCGCGCCCACAGAGACCTCTGCTTTCTCCCACACCACCCTGGCATATCCCCTCCCGGCCACAACCAAGACAACATAGCTCCCCCACCCCACCACCACCGTTGGTCTCACCAATGATGCAGTGAAAGGACTTGCAGTATTCCACATTACCAATATCCAAGTGTCTTGCGATCACAAGGAAAACAATAATAACAATAAAAATAAATAAAAATACAAAAAAATGGTGAGGTAGTGTTCATGGGTTGTTTGTGTGACAGTGTTTTACTGACATCTTATATGTGCTTGCTATCATATATGTGCTCTGTGTGCCTTGTGCTGTGTGTGATTGTTGGTACTGTGTTTTGCATCTTGACCCCAGAGTAACACTGTTTCATTTGGCTGTATTCAAGGGTATTCATTTATGGTTGAATGACAATTAAACTTGAACTTGGGTTCATTTCAGCTCTTAGCAGTGTGGGGGAACAGAGGGATCTTTGGGTTCACATTCATAGGTCCCTCAAAGTTGCCTCTCAATTTGATAGGGTTGTTAAGAAGGTGTTATGGTGTGTTGGTGTTCATTAGTCAGGGGGATGGAGTTCAAGTGTTTCAGCTCTATAAAACCATGGTGCGACCACACCTGGAATATTGTGTTCAGTTTTGGTCACCTCGTTATAGGAAGGTTGAGGCTTTAGAGAGGGTGCAGAGGAGATTTACCAGGATTAGAGAGCAAGTCTTATGAGGATGGTTGAGTGAGAAAGGGTTTTTCTCTTTGGTGCAAAGGAGGATGAGAAGTGAGTTTGTTGGAGGTGTGCAAGATGATCCTAGATAGAATGGGCAGCCAGAAACGTTTTCCCAGGGTAGAAATGGCCTATATTAGAGGGCCTTTAAAGTGATTAGAGGAAAGTATAGAGGAAACATCAGAGATACTTTATTTACCCAGAGAGTGGTGAGTGTGTGGATCGTGGTGGTAGAGGCAGATACATTAGGGCCAGTTAAGAAATGATAGGAAAATAGAGGGCTGTCATATATGTGCTATAGGTGTCATGACTGTTGGTGCTGTGTCTTGCACCTTGGTCCTGAAGTAATGTGGTTTCATTTGGTTGTATTCATGTATGGTCGAATGACAATTCAACTTGATGTGCAAGTGTCACCATGCTTCCAGCATAACATGCCCACTACTTACGAACTCTAATCCGTACATCTTTGGAAGGTGGTAGGAACCCGGAGCACCTGGAGGAAGCCCACACAGTCATGGAGAGAACATACAAGGTCCTTGCAGACAGCAGCGTGAATTGAACCCAGAATGCTACTGTGCCACACCTCAGCATGATCCTGATCAGTGCGGGCTGATAGGTTTTGGGAGGGCTGCTAAGAGTATTACAGTATATGCAGAGTGAATTGTAGGGGTCAAGAGTGTTAATTGATTTCCTTCTTTTTTCTATATCATGTACTGCATTGAACTGCTGCTGGTAAGTTAACAAATTTCATGACACATGCCAGTGATAATAAACCTGATTCTGATGTACAGTTCAGGAATCCCTGAAGGTGCCAGCACGGGTCAATAAAGGGTTGGAGAAGGCACATGGAATACTAGCCTGCTTTTGGCCAGGGCATAGAGTATCGGTGGTTCCTTAAGGTTGTCATTGCTGGGGGAGGTTGTGGGGATAAGCTCCCATCATCTGTTAAATGCTCCCAATAATATGTGTCTCAAATAGCCTCTGACAGCCAAGTCCAGCTCTTGGCCTTCATGCGTGACTTAGCAACTAAGCCTAGTGGAACTGTATCTACTGAATGGAGGAGGGGTAAAGGTGGTTTACTGGCGCCTTAAAACCAGTCGCTTCAGGCAGATGGGCCTTGTCAGCCATGATTGGCAGCTCATCGAGGAGAAGGATAACTCGGATCTCAAGCCTCCGCTGCCTTGCGGCTATACGCATGCACGGGAAAGGCTTCGGGAGTAAACCCCGAGGAAAAGTCCAGAGCTGGAGTCATTAAGGCAGTCTTATGCTCAATGCTGATGGACAACTCCTGCAAGGCTGCTGGTGCCAAACTGTATTGGTTTCTGCTGTTCCTCTGGGTTCATCAGATGCATGGAGAGAGGGAGTCTGCTGTGTGGACGACAGCTTGCTCGCTGTACTGCCCTGGCTTGTGTATCACATAGGTGGCTGGGATGCAACATCCATGGTTGACCTCGATCAAAGGAGGGCCTCAAGAGTATAGAAACATGGAAGTCACAGTACAGCTTTACAAAAGTTTGGTTGTGTCACAACTGTGTGTTGGTCTGTTTGTCACACTGTAGGAATAGTTGTTGATTGTACTGGAGAGGGTGCAGAGGAGACTCACTACGATCTTGCCTGGGATGGAACATTTCAGTTATGAAGAGAGACTAGATTGGCTGGCTTAATTTTCGAGGAGCAGAAAAGGCTGAGTGTGTGGAGGGGTGTTAGGATCTAATAGAGGAAATAAAAAAATTGTAAGGGGCACAGTATAGGTACAGCACTGTGCAAAAGTATTAGGCAAATGGTTTGGCAAGGACTAGATAGGCTGAATGGCCTGTACTTTTCTATGACATATATGGTGCCTAAAATTTTTGCATAGTTCGGTAATAATTTTATGTATTGCACTACACTGCTGCTGTAAAAGAAAAACAGATTTCATGATATATGTGAGTGATGATAAACCTGATTCTGATGTGGGTCTCTTTTGTGGACTGAGAGTGGGAAGGGGTCAGGGAGAGGGGAATCATGGTTTGGGAAAAGGGGAAGGGAGAGGGGAGGGAGCGGGAAGCACCAGAGAGACATTCTGTAATGATCAATAAACCAATTGTTTGGAATCAAATGAGCCTGCTGTCTCAGGGTTGGATGTGCCTGCACACCTCCCCCACCCCTGCTATTGGCACTCCTTCTCTGCCACCTGTCCCACACCCCTCCCATGACGCTCTACCCTCGTCAGTCCCAACGCCCTGTGGTCCTGCCAGACTTACAAACTCAGTCTTCTCCGTGTTGACAAATACAGTACTGTGCAAAAATCTTAGGCACCCTAGCGATGTATATGTGCCTGAGACTTTCGTACAGTATTGTACATGCTTCCCTAAACAGCATGGTAACATAGTGGTTAGCACCAACGACTTGGGTTCAATCCCTGCCGTTGCCTGTAAGGGGCTTGTATGTTCTCCCTAACACCGTGTGTGTTTCCAAAGACGTGTGGGTTAATGGGATAATTGGTCACACGGGTACAATTGGGTGTCATGGAAAGACCTGTTACTGTGGTGTATCTCTAAGTTAAAAAAAAACTGGAAGTGAATTCACAGGGAGATAAGTTGGGGAAGAAGGCCTTAGGAAGCTGGCCTTCATCAGTCAGGGCACTGGATATAGAAGTTGGAATGTTGTATTGTGCAGGGGGTTTGAAACATTGTGTTCAGCTTTGCTCACCATGCTATGGGAATCATTAAAAGATCATTAAATCTGCACAGTGTGTAAAGAAGATTTAGGAGGATGTTGCTGGGAATCGAGGGACTGAGATTTGCAGAGAGGTTGAGCAGGTTGGTCCTATTTTCATTTTATGCTGTAGGAGAATGCAGGGTAATGTTAGAGGTGTAACTCATGATGTTACACACCTCTACGGGATCACCCCTCAGTATCTTACTCTCCAAGGAATAAAGAATTAGCCTGCCCAACCTCTCCCTATAACCCTTGAGTCATAGAAAGGTACAACACAGAAACAGGCCCTTCAGCCCATTGAATCTGTGCTGAACCATTTAAAACTGCCTACTGTCATTGACCTGCAGCGGGGCCATATCCCTACCATCTATGTACCTATTCAAACTTCTCTTAAGTGTTGAAATTGAGCTCACATGCACCACTTGCGCTGGCAGCTCATTCCACACTCTCACCACCCCCTGAGTGAAGTTTCCCTTCATTTCCCCTGTAAATTTTTCACTTTTCGCCCTTAGTCCATGACCTTTATTTCTAGTCTCAGCCAACCTCAGTGGAAAAAGCCTGCTTGCATTTGCCTTATCTATACCCCTCATAATTTTGTACGCCTCTATCAAATCCCCTCTCAATCTTCTACATTCCAAGGAACGAAGTCCAAACCGATTCAATCTTTCTTTTCTAGCTCAGGTCCTCCAGACCCGGCAACATCCCTGTAAGTCTTTTCTGCACTGCATCCAGGTTTAATGATCTTTCATCAGTTGGGTAAAGTCTGGAACTGATCATTGTTTTAAGATGAAGAGAAGTGGGTGGGGAGAAGAGGAAAATCAGTGGTGGGGTGTGGTGAAGAGGAAGTTCTGTGGTGAAGAGGAAGTTCTGTGGTGCAGAGGAAGTTCTGTGGTGAAGGGGAAGTTCTGTGGTGGAGTGAAGAGGAGTTCTGTGGTGGGGGAAGACAGAGACCGAATTACAAGTGCTGATGGTATCAGTTGAGGTGGAGGGTGACAGCTTGTGAATTATAGCTCTTCTCTCTGGGGAAGGCATTAACAGAGAGAGATGAATGAAGAGATAGGAAAGAAAGAGAAAGAGAGTAATAAACAGTGTTGGAGTTGGAGGATTCAGAACGCTGGAAATGTGTACAAAAAAGATTAGATAAATTCAGCTGGTCAAGCAGCATCTGCAGAGAGAGAAACAGAGTTAATGAGTCCTGAAGAAGAGTCTCGGCTTGAAACGTCAACTGTTTACGCTTTTCCATTGATGCTGCCTGACCTCCTGAGTTCTCCAGCATTCTGTATGTGTGTTGCTCTGAATTTCCAGCATCTGCAGATTTTCTTGTGTTTGTAATGTTGAAGTTGATGACATTTTAGCAGATGAGATGCTCTCCTTGAACTGAACTAGAAGGTACTTAAACTCTTCCAGCGAGTGTTTGGTTGCCATGGTAACATAGCGGTTAGTGCTTCGCTATTTCAGTTCGGGGGGGGTTGGAGTTCAGAGTTCAATCCCAGAGGCCTCTGTGAGGAGTCTGTATATGGAATGTATGTGTTTTCTCCGGGTGCTCTGGTTTCCTCCAACATTCCAACAACATACCGGGTAGGTTAGCTGGTCATTGTGAATTGTCCCGTGGTTAGGTTAGGGTTAAATCGAGGTTGTCAGAGGGGGGCTGGGCGGTGCAGCTCGGAAGGCCAGAAAGCCCTATTCTGCACTGCATCCGGAAACAAAATATATAAAATACAACAAAGTACAGTAATGTTAATATCCTCTATAAGCGCAGCGATCCTTGTCAAATTCTTCACACCATCCCTTCTTCAGTATAAAGTTGAGGGTTCAGGTGCAAAGTACCTCCTGATCCGGTTTGTGTCTCCTGGGCTCTTTGTCATGTGAGATCATGCAATGGTACCTGGTGTCTAGCTGCCCTATGGCTTCCCAGTGTGTGCTGATGTCAGGGGTGTGTTGCGTATCAGACCACAGGCCACTACAGTTTTCTACAGTGACCTCCGCGTGGGCCGGTGGAGTCACACAGATATGGCGGCTTTAATGGGCACTTGTAGAGTCCTGCTGGTCAACGGCGGAACGGTGAAAGTCTCATTCTCCCATTGCAGGTCGTCGATGTCGACCACCTCTTGTGAAAGTGAACGTGGAGCAGTGGTGACCATGAGATGCAATCCAGCAAAGGCTGGGCGAGGAGAAATCTCTGTACCAAGGTACTCTTGTCACCGACGGCTGTGTGCAGTAAGCGTCTGGCTTAATGTTGACATTGCAGGACTGTGAATGACAAGCTGGCTCAACTTCCACCTCCCCCTCCGTCTCCCCTCCCTGTAATTCCTCTGTTCCCCTGCCTCCTCTTCACCCCTCCCTCTGTCCCAGGTCACGTCTCACTTCTCGCTCAGGTCTCACCTCCCTCACACTCTCTGGCTGCACCATCCAGACTCCCTCTGGACCCCCCCCCCCGCCTCGACACCACCCTCTGTGGCTCCACCTCATCCCCTCTGGACCCGCTTCCCCTTCCCACCTTCTGGCCCCCCCTCAATCACCACCCTCTGGTACCACCTCACCCCTCCCTACCGTCTACCTTCACCTCCCTCTGGACACACCTCTCATTCCTTTCGCTCGCAACGGTGGTCTCTTCTCACCAGCTCCCTCTGGTCCTGCCTGTCTCCTCCCTCCAGCCTCCACTCTCGCTGGTCCTGCTTCCCTCCCCCACCTCTTGTCTCTGCCTACCCCACTCTTGTCCCCACCAGCCAACCTCCGGCCCCACCTCTAACTCCTTCTAGCCTTCCCTCCGCACTCACCGTCTGTTCCCATCTTCCTCTCTCCTTCTGAGGTGCCCAGTGAAGGCAATACAAAGATGTGTTCTGTTGCTCGAATGCAGAGGAGGCCGCGCTGTGAACTCTTCCAGGGGTGTCCTCATTGTTCCAACCATGTGAAATAACTACTGCCTTTTTTCACAATTCTGTCAAGAACATCTCAGACCTGAAGTGTCAGTTCTTCTCTTTACCACATTGTGTACTGAGTTTTCCCAGAATTTTCTGTTTTTATTTAACATTTCAGATCAAAAATATATTTTTCATTATTTAATTACATGTTTTGTTTGCAGTTAATTACTTATTTGAAAATTTTAGGTGTCTTAAATTTTCGGCAAAATGTAATCTCTTTGAACGAATGTCAGAGAAAACCATGGAAAATGGTGTACGATCATCAGCTTTGCCAGCTGTCGAATATTGTCAGGATGTTTCTGAGAGGCTTCTCCACACCCTGTCCTGCTGGTAGACCTGTGGCCCAGCACATTTTGCTGGACATTGGCCAGAGAAGTTGGCCTTCTGTGTCCACGTCTGGTGTTCATGTGGGGGAAAGTGGACAGTGAGTTTGGTTCAGAAAACTCTTGATCATCTCTTCCTGTCCCTGTGAAATTTGTTTTTTGTTTGAGTACTATGTTCCATACTTGGTGGATGTAAAGTGCTCTGGAAAATCTCCAGGCTGTACAAAGACAAGAGATTGTGCGGATGCTGGAAATCCAGAGCAACACACTGTAAATGCGGGAGGAACTCAGCAGGTCAGGCAGCATCTATGGACAGGGATAAACAGTTGACGTTTCAGGCTGAGACCTTTCGGCAGGACTGGAAAGGAAGGCTGAAGATGCCAGATTAAAAAGGTGGGGGGTGTGCGAGGAGAAGGAGGACAAGATGGCAGGTGATAAGTGAGACAAGGTGAGAGGGGAGTTAGGTGGATGGGGAAGGGGGCATGAAGTGAGAAGCTGGGAGGTGATAGGTGGAAAAGGGCTGATGAAGAAGGAATCTGAGAGGACAGGAGAGTGGACCATGGGAGAAAGGGAATGTGGAGGGGAACCAGAGGGAGGTGATAGGCAAGTGAGGAGAAGAGAAGGGGTAAGAGGGATCCAGAATGGAGAATGGAAAAATGGAGGAGGGAGAGAAATGATTGGACGTAAGAGAAATCAATATTCATGCTGTCATGTTGGAGGCTACCCAGATGGAATGTCCTGACAGTGTTCGACAGCTGGCAAAGCTGGGGGAAGGGTGGAGTGGTGAGACAGTGTGTGTGTGTCCTGATGGCTCTCCCTAGTGCCCTGCCTTGAGTGAATGACGTTTCCCTTCACACTGCAGTAATTGTCCTGGAGGGACGTGTGATGGATGCATTTTCCATTTCCTGTGGGAGAGTGCAGAGGCCTGCCCCCTGTGTACCAGCAACGACTACCATGAGATTGAAGGAGCCTGCAGAGGTGGAGTTCAGGTAAGCCGGTGGTGCTGGTCATTGTTAATGGGAATCCAAGTTCTTCTGAGCTGGACTGAAAGTTTGTCTTAGAACATGGATGACTGGAATGGCAGCTGATCTCAGTGCAGAAAGGGTTGATAGGCTCATTTGAGAATAACAGCCCAGGAAGAGGCCATTCAGTCCATCTAGTAGGTGCCAAAATATTAATCGGTCTAGGCCCATGGACACGAGTAAGAAGACCTTTCAACAGATTTATAACTGGAGTAGACTGTGTTCTTGAGCCTAGGGGTACCAGATGGAAGAAGGGAGACGAGGGACTGTCCAGGGTGTGTGAATTCTCTGATTATGCTGCCTGCTTTACTGAGGCAGTGAGAAGGGCAGACAGAGTCCCTGCAGAGGAGACTTGTTCCTACCTCAGTAAAAGACGTGAGGATGACAATCTCATCTGTTCTCTCAAAGGAAACGACATATGTGTGGAAGGAGCCAAAAGTGTGCAACAAAGGGGAGACGCTGCCCAACAAAAGCATAGCCAACTGCGAGATGATAGACTTCTGGCTGAAGGTGGTCGTAGGAATTGGTGCCTTCACTGCAGTCCTGCTTGTAATCTTAACGTGCTACTTCTGGAAGAAGAACAAGAAGTGAGTGAGAGTATCACTGATTGTGTGGGGGGTGAGGGTAAGAGTATCACTGACGGTGTGGTGTGGGTGAGAGTATCACTGTCGGTGTGGTGTGGGTGAGAGTATCACTGTCGGTGTGGGTGAGAGTATCACTGACAGTGTGGGGGGTGTGGGTGAGAGTATCACTGACGGTGTGGGGGGTGTGGGTGAGAGTATCACTGACAGTGTGGGGGGTGTGGGTGAGAGTATCACTGACGGTGTGGGTGAGAGTATCACTGTCGGTGTGGGTGAGAGTATCACTGACAGTGTGGGGGGTGTGGGTGAGAGTATCACTGACGGTGTGGGGGGTGTGGGTGAGAGTATCACTGACGGTGTGGGTGAGAGTATCACTGTCGGTGTGGGTGGGGGTGAGAGTATCACTGTCGGTGTGGGTGAGAGTATCACTGACGGTGTGGGTGAGAGTATCACTGACGGTGTGGGGGGTGTGGGTGAGAGTATCACTGTCGGTGTGGGTGAGAGTATCACTGACGGTGTGGGTGAGAGTATCACTGACAGTGTGGGGGGTGTGGGTGAGAGTATCACTGACGGTGTGGGGGGTGTGGGTGAGAATATCACTGACGGGGTGTGGGTGAGAGTATCACTGACGGTGTGGGGGGTGTGGGTGAGAATATCACTGACGGTGTGTGGGTGTGGGTGAGAGTATCACTGACGGTGTGGGGGGTGTGGGTGAGAATATCACTGACGGTGTGTGGGTGTGGGTGAGAATATCACTGACGGTGTGTGGGTGTGGGTGAGAGTATCACTGACAGTGTGGGGGGTGTGGGTGAGAGTATCACTGACGGTGTGGGGGGTGTGGGTGAGAGTATCACTGTCGGTCTGGGTGAGAGTATCACTGACGATGTGGGTGTGGTGTGGGTGAGAGTATCACTGTCGGTGTGGGTGAGAGTATCACTGACGGTGTGGGGGGTGTGGGTGAGAGTATCACTGATGGTGTGGGTGAGAGTATCACTGACAGTGTGGGGGGTGTGGGTGAGAGTATCACTGACGGTGTGGGTGAGAGTATCACTGACGGTGTGGGGGGTGTGGGTGAGAGTATCACTGACGGTGTGGGTGAGAGTATCACTGACGGTGTGGGTGAGAGTATCACTGACGGTGTGGGGGTGTGGGTGAGAGTATCACTGACGGTGTGGGTGAGTATCACTGACGGTGTGGTGTGGGTGAGAGTATCACTGACGGTGTGGGTGAGAGTATCACTGACGCTGTGGGTGAGAGTATCACTGATGGTGTGGGGGGTGTGGGTGAGAGTATCACTGACAGCTGTGGGTGAGAGTATTACTGACGGTGTCGGAGGTTGTGGGTGAGAGTATCACTGACGGTGCAGGTGAGAGTATCACTGACGGTGTGGTGTGGGTGAGAGTATCACTGTCGGTGTGGGGTGTGGGTGAGAGTATCACTGACGGTGTGGGTGAGAGTATCACTGACAGTGTGGGGGGTGTGGGTGAGAGTATCACTGACGGTGTGGGTGAGAGTATCACTGACGGTGTGGGGTGGGTGAGAGTATCACTGATGGTGTGGGGGTGTGGGTGAGAGTATCACTGACGGTGTGGGTGTGGTGAGAGTATCACTGACGGTGTGGGGGGTGTGGGTGAGAGTATCACTGACGGTGTGGGTGAGAGTATTACTGACGGTGTGGGGGGTGTGGGTGAGAGTATCACTGAAGCTGTGGGTGAGAGTATCACTGACGGTGTGGGGGGTGTGGGTGAGAGTATCACTGTCGGTGCAGGTGAGAGTATCACTGTCGGTGTGGGTGAGAGTATTACTGATGGTGTCGGAGGTTGTGGGTGAGAGTATCACTGACGGTGCAGGTGAGAGTATCACTGACGGTGTGGTGTGGGTGAGAGTATCACTGTCGGTGTGGGTGAGAGTATCACTGACGGTGTGGGGGGTGTGGGTGAGAGTATCACTGACAGTGTGGGTGGTGTGGGTGAGAGTATCACTGTCGGTGTGGGTGAGAGTATCACTGACAGTGTGGGGGGTGTGGGTGAGAGTATCACTGACGGTGTGGGTGAGAGTATCACTGACGGTGTGGGTGGTGTGGGTGAGAGTATCACTGACGGTGTGGTGTGAGTGAGAGTATCACTGACGGTGTGGTGTGTGTGATAGTATCACTGACGGTGTGGGTGAGAGTATCACTGACAGTGTGGGGGTGTAGGTGAGAGTATCACTGACGGTGTGGGTGATAATATCACTGACGGTGTGGTGTGGGTGAGAGTATCACTGACGGTGTGGGTGGTGTGGGTGAGAGTATCACTGACGGTGTGGGTGAGAGTATCACTGACGGTGTGGGTGATAATATCACTGACGGTGTGGTGTGGGTGAGAGTATCACTGACGGTGTGGGTGAGAGTATCACTGATGGTGTGGGTGGTGTGGGTGAGAGTATCACTGACGGTGTGGGGGGTGTGGGTGAGAGTATCACTGTCGGTCTGGGTGAGAGTATCACTGACGATGTGGGTGTGGTGTGGGTGAGAGTATCACTGTCGGTGTGGGTGAGAGTATCACTGACGGTGTGTGGGTGTGGGTGAGAGTATCACTGAAGCTGTGGGTGAGAGTATCACTGACAGTGTGGGTGAGAGTATTACTGACGGTGTCGGAGGTTGTGGGTGAGAGTATCACTGACGCTGTGGGTGAGAGTATCACTGATGGTGTGGGGGGTGTGGGTGAGAGTATCACTGTCGGTGTGGGTGAGAGTATCACTGACGGTGTGGGGGGTGTGGGTGAGAGTATCACTGACGGTGTGGTTGAGAGTATCACTGACGGTGTGGTGTGGGTGAGAGTATCACTGACAGTGTGGGTGAGAGTATCACTGACAGTGTGGGAGGGTGACAGTATCACTGACGGTGTGGGTGTGGTGTGGGTGAGAGTATCACTGACGGTGTGGGTGAGAGTATCACTGACGGTGTGGGGGGTGTGGGTGAGAGTATCACTGACAGTGTGGGGGGGTGACAGTATCACTGACCGTGTGGGTGTGGTGTGGGTGAGAGTATCACTGACGGTGTGTGGATGAGAGTATCACTGACGGTGTGGGTGAGAGTATCACTGACGGTGTGGGGGGTGTGGGTGAGAGTATCACTGTCGGTGTGGGTGAGAGTATCACTGATAATGTGGGTGGGGGTGATAGTATCACTGACGGTGTGGGTGTGGGTGAGAGTATCACTGACGGTGTGGGTGAGAGTATCACTGACGGTGTGGGGGGTTTAGGTGAGAGTATCACTGATGGTTTGGGTGGTGTGGATGAGAGTATCACTGACGGTGTGGGGGGTGTGGGTGAGAGTATCACTGACGGTGTGGGGGGTGTGGGTGAGAGTATCACTGACGGTGTGGGTGTGGTGTGCGTGAGAGTATCACTGACGGTGTGGGGGGGTGTGGGTGAGAGTATCACTGACAGTGTGGGTGAGAGTATCACTGACGGTGTGGGTGAGAGTATCACTGATGGTGTGGGGGGTGTGGGTGAGAGTATCACTGACGGTGTGGTGTGGGTGAGAGTATCACTGACGGTGTGGGTGAGAGTATTACTGACAGTGTGTGGGTGTGGGTGAGAGTATCACTGACGGTGTGGGTGAGAGTATCACTGATGGTGTGGGGGGTGTGGGTGAGAGTATCACTGACGGTGTGTTGTGGGTGAGAGTATCACTGACGGTGTGGGTGAGAGTATTACTGACAGTGTGTGGGTGTGGGTGAGAGTATCACTGACGGTGTGGGTGAGAGTATCACTGTCAGTGTGGGTGGGTGAGAGTATCACTGACGGGGTGGTGTGGGTGAGAGTATTACTGACGGTGTGGGGGTGTGGGTGAGAGTATCACTGACGGTGTGGGTGAGAGTATCACTGACAGTGTGGTGTGGGTGAGTGTATCACTGATGGTGTGGGGGGTGTGGGTGAGAGTATCACTGACGGTGTGCTGTGGGTGAGAGTATTA
Organism: Mobula hypostoma; assembly: GCF_963921235.1. Classification (NCBI taxonomy): domain Eukaryota; kingdom Metazoa; phylum Chordata; class Chondrichthyes; order Myliobatiformes; family Myliobatidae; genus Mobula; species Mobula hypostoma. Next base: position 34,817,962 of record NC_086116.1, read on the forward strand.
CTGACAGTGTGTGGGTGTGGGTGAGAGTATCACTGACGGTGTGGGTGAGAGTATCACTGTCAGTGTGGGTGGGTGAGAGTATCACTGACGGTGTGATGTGAGTGAGAGTATCACTGATGGTGTGTGTGTGATGTGAGTGAGAGTATCACTGACGGTGTGTGTGTGTAGTATCACTGTCGGTGTGGGTGAGAGTATCACTGACGGTGTGGGTGGTGTGTGTGATAGTATCACTGACGGTGTGGGTGAGAGTATCACTGACGGTGTGATGTGAGTGAGAGTATCACTGACGGTGTGGGGGGTGTGGGTGAGAGTATCACTGACGGTGTGGGTGAGAGTATCACTGATGGTGTGGGTGGGGGTGAGAGTATCACTGATGGTGTGGGTGTGTGTGGGTGAGAGTATCACTGATGGTGTGATGTGAGTGAGAGTATCACTGACGGTGTGGGTGAGAGTATCACTGACGGTGTGGGGGGTGTGGGTGAGAGTATCACTGACGGTGTGGTGTGGGTGAGAGTATCACTGACGGTGTGGGTGTGTGAGAGTATCACTGATGGTGTGGGTGTGTGTGATAGTATCACTGACGGTGTGGGTGTGGTGTGGGTGTGAGAATCACTGACGCTGTGTGGGTGAGAGTATCACTGACGGTGTGGGGGGTGTGGGTGAGAGTATCACTGACGGTGTGGTGTGGGTGAGAGTATCACTGACGGTGTGGGTGGGAGTATCACTGACGGTGTGGGGGGTGTGGGTGAGAGTATCACTGACAGTGTGGGGGGGTGAGAGTATCACTGACGGTGTGGGTGTGGGTGTGGGTGAGAGTATCACTGACGGTGTGGGTGAGAGTATCACTGTCAGTGTGGGTGGGTGAGAGTATGACTGACGGTGTGATGTGAGTGAGAGTATCACTGACGGTGTGTGTGTGATGTGAGTGAGAGTATCACTGACGGTGTGTGTGTGTAGTATCACTGTCGGTGTGGGTGAGAGTATCACTGACGGTGTGGGTGGTGTGTGTGATAGTATCACTGACGGTGTGGGTGAGAGTATCACTGACGGTGTGATGTGAGTGAGAGTATCACTGACGGTGTGGGGGGTGTGGGTGAGAGTATCACTGACGGTGTGGGTGAGAGTATCACTGATGGTGTGGGTGGGGGTGAGAGTATCACTGATGGTGTGGGTGTGTGTGGGTGAGAGTATCACTGATGGTGTGATGTGAGTGAGAGTATCACTGACGGTGTGGGTGAGAGTATCACTGACGGTGTGGGGGGTGTGGGTGAGAGTATCACTGACGGTGTGGTGTGGGTGAGAGTATCACTGACGGTGTGGGTGTGTGAGAGTATCACTGATGGTGTGGGTGTGTGTGATAGTATCACTGACGGTGTGGGTGTGGTGTGGGTGTGAGAATCACTGACGGTGTGTGGGTGAGAGAGAGTGTCAGTGTGTATGAGAGAGTGAGTGTCAGTGTGAGTGAGAGAGAGACTGACAGTGTGGGTGAGAGAGAGAGTGTCAGTTTGGGTGAGAGAGAGAGTGACAGTGTTTATGAGAGAGAGTGAAGTGGCTGGGACAGAGAGTGTCTGTGTTTGAGAGAGAGAGGGACTGTGTATGTGAGAGAGGGGGTCTGTGTGTATGAGAGAGTGAGTGTCAGTGTGAGTGAGAGAGAGACTGACAGTGTGGGTGAGAGAGAGAGTGTCAGTGTGGGTGAGAGAGAGTGACAGTGTTTATGAGAGAGAGTGAAGTGGCTGGGACAGAGAGTGTCTGTGTTTGAGAGAGAGAGGGACTGTGTATGTGAGAGAGAGACTGACTGTGTGGGTGAGAGAGAGAGTGTCAGTGTGGGTTCGAGAGAGACTGACAGTGTGGGTGAGAGAGAGAGTGTCAGTTTGGGTGAGAGAGAGAGTGACAGTGTTTATGAGAGAGAGTGAAGTGGCTGGGACAGAGAGTGTCAGTGTGTTTGAGAGAGAGAGGGACTGTGTATGTGAGAGAGGGTCTGTGTGTATGAGAGAGTGAGTGTCAGTGTGAGTGAGAGAGAGACTGACAGTGTGGGTGAGAGAGAGAGTGTCAGTTTGGCTGAGAGAGAGAGACAGTGTTTATGAGAGAGAGTAAAGTGGCTGGGACAGAGAGTGTCTGTGTTTGAGAGAGAGAGGGACTGTGTATGTGAGAGAGGGGGTCTGTGTGTATGAGAGAGTGAGTGTCAGTGTGAGTGAGAGAGAGACTGACAGTGTGGGTGAGAGAGAGAGTGTCAGTGTGGGTGAGAGAGAGAGTGACAGTGTTTATGAGAGAGAGTGAAGTGGCTGGGACAGAGAGTGTCTGTGTTTGAGAGAGAGAGGGACTGTGTATGTGAGAGAGGGAGTCTGTGTGTATGAGAGAGTGAGTGTCAGTGTGGGTGAGAGAGAGAGTGACAGTGTGGGTGAGAGAGAGAGTGTCAGTGTGGGTGAGAGAGAGTGACAGTGTGGGTGAGAGAGAGAGACAGTGTGGGTGAGAGAGAGTGACAGTGTGGGTGAGAGAGAGTGACAGTGTGGGTGAGAGAGAGAGTGTCAGTGTGGGTGAGAGAGAGAGTGTCAGTGTGGGTGAGAGAGAGAGTGACAGTGTGGGTGAGAGAGAGAGTGACAGTGTTTGTGAGAGAGAGTGAAGTGGCTGGGACAGAGAGTGTCTGTGTTTGAGAGAGAGAGGGACTGTGTATGTGAGAGAGGGGGTCTGTGTGTATGAGAGAGTGAGTGTCAGTGTGAGTGAGAGAGACTGACAGTGTGGGTGAGAGAGAGTGTCAGTTTGGGTGAGAGAGAGAGTGACAGTGTTTATGAGAGAGAGTGAAGTGGCTGGGACAGAGAGTGTCTGTGTTTGAGAGAGAGAGGGACTGTGTATGTGAGAGAGGGGTCTGTGTGTTTGAGAGAGTGAGTGTCAGTGTGAGTGAGAGAGAGACTGACAGTGTGGGTGAGAGAGAGTGTCAGTTTGGGTGAGAGAGAGACTGACAGTGTTTATGAGAGAGAGTGAAGTGGCTGGGACAGAGAGTGTCTGTGTTTGAGAGAGAGAGGGACTGTGTATGTGAGAGAGGGGGTCTGTGTGTATGAGAGAGTGAGTGTCAGTGTGAGTGAGAGAGAGACTGACAGTGTGGGTGAGAGAGAGAGTGTCAGTTTGGGTGAGAGAGAGAGTGACAGTGTTTATGAGAGAGAGTGAAGTGGCTGGGACAGAGTGTGTCTGTGTTTGAGAGAGAGAGGGACTGTGTATGTGAGAGAGGGGGTCTGTGTGTATGAGAGAGTGAGTGTCAGTGTGAGTGAGAGAGAGACTGACAGTGTGGGTGAGAGAGAGAGTGTCAGTTTGGGTGAGAGAGAGAGTGACAGTGTTTATGAGAGAGAGTGAAGTGGCTGGGACAGAGAGTGTCTGTGTTTGAGAGAGAGAGGGACTGTGTATGTGAGAGAGGGGGTCTGTGTGTATGAGAGAGTGAGTGTCAGTGTGAGTGAGAGAGAGACTGACAGTGTGGGTGAGAGAGAGAGTGTCAGTTTGGGTGAGAGAGAGAGTGACAGTGTTTATGAGAGAGAGTGAAGTGGCTGGGACAGAGAGTGTCTGTGTTTGAGAGAGAGAGGGACTGTGTATGTGAGAGAGGGGGTCTGTGTGTATGAGAGAGTGAGTGTCAGTGTGAGTGAGAGAGAGACTGACAGTGTGGGTGAGAGAGAGAGTGTCAGTTTGGGTGAGAGAGAGAGTGACAGTGTTTATGAGAGAGAGTGAAGTGGCTGGGACAGAGAGTGTCTGTGTTTGAGAGAGAGGGGCTGTGTGTTTGAGAGAGGGGGTCTGTGTGTATGAGAGAGTGAGTGTCAGTGTGAGTGAGAGACTGACAGTGTGGGTGAGAGAGAGAGTGTCAGTTTGGGTGAGAGAGAGAGTGACAGTGTTTATGAGAGAGAGTGAAGTGGCTGGGACAGAGAGTGTCTGTGTTTGAGAGAGAGAGGGACTGTGTATGTGAGAGAGGGGGTCTGTGTGTATGAGAGAGTGAGTGTCAGTGTGAGTGAGAGAGAGACTGACAGTGTGGGTGAGAGAGAGAGTGTCAGTTTGGGTGAGAGAGAGAGAGTGACAGTGTTTATGAGAGAGAGTGAAGTGGCTGGGACAGAGAGTGTCTGTGTTTGAGAGAGAGAGGGACTGTGTATGTGAGAGAGGGGGTCTGTGTGTATGAGAGAGTGAGTGTCAGTGTGAGTGAGAGAGAGACTGACAGTGTGGGTGAGAGAGAGAGTGTCAGTTTGGGTGAGAGAGTGAAGAGAGTGACAGTGTTTATGAGAGAGAGTGAAGTGGCTGGGACAGAGAGTGTCTGTGTTTGAGAGAGAGGGACTGTGTATTTGAGAGAGGGGGTCTGTGTGTATGAGAGAGTGAGTGTCAGTGTGAGTGAGAGAGAGACTGACAGTGTGGGTGAGAGAGAGAGTGTCAGTTTGGGTGAGAGAGAGAGTGACAGTGTTTATGAGAGAGAGTGAAGTGGCTGGGACAGAGAGTGTCTGTGTTTGAGAGAGAGGGACTATGCATGTGAGAGAGGGGGTCTGTGTGTATGAGAGAGTGAGTGTCAGTGTGGGTGAGAGAGATCACTGACAGTGTGGTTGAGAGAGAGAGTGTCAGTTTGGGTGAGAGAGAGAGTGACAGTGTTTATGAGAGAGAGTGAAGTGGCTGGGACAGAGGGTGTCTGTGTTTGAGAGAGAGAGGGACTGTGTATGTGAGAGAGGGGGTCTGTGTGTATGAGAGAGTGAGTGTCAGTGTGAGTGAGAGAGAGACTGACAGTGTGGGTGAGAGAGAGAGTGTCAGTTTGGGTGAGAGAGAGAGTGACAGTGTTTATGAGAGAGAGTGAAGTGGCTGGGACAGAGAGTGTCTGTGTTTGCGAGAGAGAGGGACATTGTATGTGAGAGAGGGGGTCTGTGTGTTTGAGAGAGTGAGTGTCAGTGTGAGTGAGAGAGAGACTGACAGTGTGGGTGAGAGAGAGTGTCAGTTTGGGTGAGAGAGAGAGTGACAGTGTTTATGAGAGAGAGTGAAGTGGCTGGGACAGAGAGTGTCTGTGTTTGAGAGAGAGGGGCTGTGTGTTTGAGAGAGGGGTCTGTGTGTATGAGAGAGTGAGTGTCAGTGTGAGTGAGAGAGAGACTGACAGTGTGGGTGAGAGAGAGTGTCAGTTTGGGTGAGAGAGAGAGTGACAGTGTTTATGAGAGAGAGTGAAGTGGCTGGGACAGAGAGTGTCTGTGTTTGAGAGAGAGAGGGACTGTGTATGTGAGAGAGGGGGTCTGTGTGTATGAGAGAGTGAGTGTCAGTGTGAGTGAGAGAGAGACTGACAGTGTGGGTGAGAGAGAGAGTGTCAGTTTGGGTGAGAGAGAGAATGTCAGTTTGCGTGAGAGAGAGAGTGACAGTGTTTATGAGAGAGAGTGAAGTGGCTGGGACAGAGAGTGTCTGTGTTTGAGAGAGAGAGGGACTGTGTATGTGAGAGAGGGGTCTGTGTGTATGAGAGAGTGAGTGTCAGTGTGAGTGAGAGAGAGACTGACAGTGTGGGTGAGAGAGAGAGTGTCAGTTTGGGTGAGAGAGAGAGTGACAGTGTTTATGAGAGAGAGTGAAGTGGCTGGGACAGAGAGTGTCTGTGTTTGAGAGAGAGAGGGACTGTGTATGTGAGAGAGGGGGTCTGTGTGTATGAGAGAGTGAGTGTCAGTGTGAGTGAGAGAGAGACTGACAGTGTGGGTGAGAGAGAGAGTGTCAGTTTGGGTGAGAGAGAGAGTGACAGTGTTTATGAGAGAGAGTGAAGTGGCTGGGACAGAGAGTGTCTGTGTTTGAGAGAGAGAGGGACTGTGCATGTGAGAGAGGGGGTCTGTGTGTATGAGAGAGTGAGTGTCAGTGTGAGTGAGAGAGAGACTGACAGTGTGGGTGAGAGAGAGAGTGTCAGTTTGGGTGAGAGAGAGAGTGACAGTGTTTATGAGAGAGAGTGAAGTGGCTGGGACAGAGAGTGTCTGTGTTTGAGAGAGAGAGGGACAGTGTATGTGACAGAGGGCGTCTGTGTGTATGAGAGAGTGAGTGTCAGTGTGAGTGAGAGAGAGACTGACAGTGTGGGTGAGAGAGAGTGTCAGTTTGGGTGAGAGAGAGAGTGACAGTGTTTATGAGAGAGAGTGAAGTGGCTGGGACAGAGAGTGTCTGTGTTTGAGAGAGAGAGGGACTGTGTATGTGAGAGAGGGGGTCTGTGTGTATGAGAGAGTGAGTGTCAGTGTGAGTGAGAGAGAGACTGACAGTGTGGGTGAGAGAGAGAGTGTCAGTTTGGGTGAGAGAGAAAATGTCAGTTTGCTTGAGGGACAGAGTGAGAGTGTTTCTGAGAGAGAGTGAAGTGGCTGGGACAGAGAGTGTCTGTGTTTGAGAGAGAGGGGCTGTGTATTTGAGAGAAGGGGTCTGTGATTATGAGAGAGTGAGTGTAAGTGTGAGTGAGAGAGAGACTGACAGTGTGGGTGAGAGAGAGAGTGTCAGTTTGGGTGAGAGAGAGAGTGACAGTGTTTATGAGAGAGAGTGAAGTGGCTGGGACAGAGAGTGTCTGTGTTTGAGAGAGAGAGGGACTGTGTATGTGAGAGAGGGGGTCTGTGTGTATGAGAGAGTGAGTGTCAGTGTGAGTGAGAGAGAGACTGACAGTGTGGGTGAGAGAGAGAGTGTCAGTTTGGGTGAGAGAGAGAGTGACAGTGTTTATGAGAGAGAGTGAAGTGGCTGGGACAGAGAGTGTCTGTGTTTGAGAGAGAGAGGGACTGTGTATGTGAGAGAGGGGGTCTGTGTGTATGAGAGAGTGAGTGTCAGTGTGAGTGAGAGAGAGACTGACAGTGTGGGTGAGAGAGAGAGTGTCAGTTTGGGTGAGAGAGAGAGTGACAGTGTTTATGAGAGAGAGTGAAGTGGCTGGGACAGAGAGTGTCTGTGTTTGAGAGAGAGAGGGACTGTGTATGTGAGAGAGGGGGTCTGTGTGTTTGAGAGAGAGAGTGTCAGTGTGAGTGAGAGAGAGACTGACAGTGTGGGTGAGAGAGAGAGTGTCAGTGTGGGTGAGAGAGAGACTGACAGTGTGGGTGAGAGAGAGAGTGTCAGTTTGGGTGAGAGAGAGAGTGACAGTGTTTATGAGAGAGAGTGAAGTGGCTGGGACAGAGAGTGTCTGTGTTTGAGAGAGAGAGGGACTGTGTATGTGAGAGAGGGAGTCTGTGTGTATGAGAGAGTGAGTGTCAGTGTGAGTGAGAGAGAGACTGACAGTGTGGGTGAGAGAGAGAGTGTCCATTTGAGTGAGAGAGAGAGTGACAGTGTTTATGAGAGAGAGAGAGAGTGAAGTGGCTGGGACAGAGAGTGTCTGTGTTTGAGAGAGAGAGAGGGACTGTGTAATGTGATAGAGGGGGTCTGTGTGTATGAGAGAGTGAGTGTCAGTGTGAGTGAGAGAGAGACTGACAGTGTGGGTGAGAGAGAGAGTGTCAGTTTGGGTGAGAGAGAGAGTGACAGTGTTTATGAGAGAGAGTGAAGTGGCTGGGACAGAGAGTGTCTGTGTTTGAGCGAGAGAGGGACTGTGCATGTGAGAGAGGGGGTCTGTGTGTATGAGAGAGTGAGTGAGAGAGAGACTGTCAGTGTGAGTGAGAGCGAGTGACAGTGTGGGTGAGAGAGAGAGTGACAGTGTGGGTGAGAGAGAGAGTGAAGTGGCTGGGACAGAGAGTGTCAGTGTTTGAGAGAGAGAGGGACTGTGTATGTGAGAGAGGGGGTCTGTGTGTTTGAGAGAGGGAGTGTCAGTGTGAGTGAGAGAGAGACTGACAGTGTGGGTGAGAGAGAGAGTGTCAGTTTGGGTGAGAGAGAGAGTGACAGTGTTTATGAGAGAGAGTGAAGTGGCTGGGACAGAGAGTGTCTGTGTTTGAGAGAGAGAGGGACTGTGTATGTGAGAGAGGGGGTCTGTGTGTATGAGAGAGTGAGTGTCAGTGTGAGTGAGAGAGAGACTGACAGTGTGGGTGAGAGAGAGAGTGTCAGTTTGGGTGAGAGAGAGAGTGACAGTGTTTATGAGAGAGAGTGAAGTGGCTGGGACAGAGAGTGTCTGTGTTTGAGAGAGAGAGGGACTGTGTATGTGAGAGAGGATGTCTGTGTGTATGAGAGAGTGAGTGAGAGAGGGACTGACAGTGTGGGTGCGAGAGAGAGAGTGTCAGTGTGGGTGAGAGAGAGTGACAGTGTGGGTGAGAGAGAGAGTGTCAGTGTGGGTGAGAGAGAGAGTGACAGTGTGGGTGAGAGAGAGTGAAGTGGCTGGGACAGAGAGTGTCTGTGTTTGAGAGAGAGGGACTGTGTATGTGAGAGAGGGTGTCTGTGTGTATGAGAGAGTGAGTGTCAGTGTGAGTGAGAGAGAGACTGACAGTGTGGGTGAGAGAGAGAGTGTCAGTTTGGGTGAGAGAGAGAGTGACAGTGTTTATGAGAGAGAGTGAAGTGGCTGGGACAGAGAGTGTCTGTGTTTGAGAGAGAGAGGGACTGTGTATGTGAGAGAGGGGGTCTGTGTGTATGAGAGAGTGAGTGTCAGTGTGAGTGAGAGAGAGACTGACAGTGTGGGTGAGAGAGAGAGTGTCAGTTTGGGTGAGAGAGAGACTGACAGTGTGAGTGAGAGAGAGAGTGTCAGTGTGGGTAAGAGAGAGAGTGAGGTGGCTGGGACAGAGAGTGTCTGTGTTTGAAAGAGAGAGGGACTGTGTATGTGAGAGAGGAGGTCTGTGTGTTTGAGAGAGTGAGTGTCAGTGTGAGTGAGAGAGAGACTGACAGTGTGGGTGAGAGAGAGTGTCAGTTTGGGTGAGAGAGAGAGTGACAGTGTTTATGAGAGAGAGTGAAGTGGCTGGGACAGAGAGTGTCTGTGTTTGAGAGAGAGAGGGACTGTGTATGTGAGAGAGGGGGTCTGTGTGTATGAGAGAGTGAGTGTCAGTGTGAGTGAGAGAGAGACTGACAGTGTGGGTGAGAGAGAGAGTGTCAGTTTGGGTGAGAGAGAAAATGTCAGTTTGCGTGAGGGAGAGAGTGAGAGTGTTTCTGAGAGAGAGTGAAGTGGCTGGGACAGAGAGTGTCTGTGTTTGAGTGAGAGAGGGACTGTGCATGTGAGAGAGAGGGTCTGTGTGTGTGAGAGAGAGAGTGTCAGTTTGGGTGAGAGAGAGAGTGTCAGTGTGAGTGAGAGAGAGACTGACAGTGTGGGTGACAGAGAGAGTGTCAGTTTGGGTGAGAAAGAGTGTGACTGTGTTTATGAGAGAGCGTGAAGTGGCTGGGACAGAGAGTGTCTGTGTTTGAGAGAGAGAGGGACTGTGTATGTGAGAGAGGGGGTCTGTGTGTATGAGAGAGTGAGTGTCAGTGTGAGTGAGAGAGAGACTGACAGTGTGGGTGAGAGAGAGAGTGTCAGTTTGGGTGAGAGAGAGAGTGACAGTGTTTATGAGAGAGAGTGAAGTGGCTGGGACAGAGAGTGTCTGTGTTTGAGAGAGAGAGGGACTGTCCATGTGAGAGAGGGGGTCTGTGTGTATGAGAGAGTGAGTGTCAGTGTGAGTGAGAGAGAGACTGACAGTGTGGGTGAGAGAGAGAGTGTCAGTTTGGGTGAGAGAGAGAGTGGCAGTGTTTATGAGAGAGAGAGAGAGTGTCGTGGCTGGGACAGAGAGTGTCTGTGTTTGAGAGAGAGAGGTACTGTATATGTGAGAGAGGGGGTCTGTGTGTGAGAGAGTGAGTGTCAGTGTGAGTGAGAGAGAGACTGACAGTGTGGGTGAGAGAGAGAGTGTCAGTTTGGGTGAGAGAGAGAGTGACAGTGTTTATGAGAGAGAGTGAAGTGGCTGGGACAGAGAGTGTCTGTGTTTGAGAGAGAGAGGGACTGTGTATGTGAGAGAGGGGGTCTGTGTGTATGAGAGAGTGAGTGTCAGTGTGAGTGAGAGAGAGACTGACAGTGTGGGTGAGAGAGAGAGTGTCAGTTTGGGTGAGAGAGAGAGTGTCAGTGTGCGTGAGGGAGAGAGTGAGAGTGTTTCTGAGAGAGAGTGAAGTGGCTGGGACAGAGAGTGTCTGTGTTTGAGTGAGAGAGGGACTGTGTATGTGAGAGAGGGGGTCTGTGTGTATGAGAGAGTGAGTGTCAGTGTGAGTGAGAGAGAGACTGACAGTGTGGGTGAGAGAGAGAGTGTCAGTTTGGCTGAGAGAGAGAGTGACAGTGTTTATGAGAGAGAGTGAAGTGGCTGGGACAGAGAGTGGTCTGTGTTTGAGAGAGAGAGGGACTGTGTATGTGAGAGAGGGGGTCTGTGTGTATGAGAGAGTGAGTGTCAGTGTGAGTGAGAGAGAGACTGACAGTGTGGGTGAGAGAGAGAGTGTCAGTTTGGGTGAGAGAGAGAGTGACAGTGTTTATGAGAGAGAGTGAAGTGGCTGGGACAGAGAGTGTCTGTGTTTGAGAGAGAGAGGGACTGTGTATGTGAGAGAGGGGGTCTGTGTGTATGAGAGAGTGAGTGTCAGTGTGAGTGAGAGAGAGACTGACAGTGTGGGTGAGAGAGAGAGTGTCAGTTTGGGTGAGAGAGAGAGTGACAGTGTGGTTGAGAGAGAGTGAAGAGGCTGGGACAGAGAGTGTCTGTGTTTGAGAGAGAGAGGGACTGTGTATGTGAGAGAGGGGCTCCGTGTGTTTGAGAGAGAGAGGGACTGTGTATGTGAGAGAGGGGGTCTGTGTGTATGAGAGAGTGAGTGTCAGTGTGAGTGAGAGAGAGACTGACAGTGTGGGTGAGAGAGAGAGTGTCAGTTTGGGTGAGAGAGAGAGTGACAGTGTTTATGAGAGAGAGTGAAGTGGCTGGGACAGAGAGTGTCTGTGTTTGAGAGAGAGAGGGACTGTGTATGTGAGAGAGGGGGTCTGTGTGTATGAGAGAGTGAGTGTCAGTGTGAGTGAGAGAGAGACTGACAGTGTGGGTGAGAGAGAGAGTGTCAGTTTGGGTGAGAGAGAGAGTGACAGTGTTTATGAGAGAGAGTGAAGTGGCTGGGACAGAGAGTGTCTGTGTTTGAGAGAGAGAGGGACTGTGTATGTGAGAGAGGGAGTCTGTGTGTATGAGAGAGTGAGTGTCAGTGTGAGTGAGAGAGAGACTGACAGTGTGGGTGAGAGAGAGAGTGTCAGTTTGGCTGAGAGAGAGAGTGACAGTGTTTATGAGAGAGAGTGAAGTGGCTGGGACAGAGAGTGTCTGTGTTTGAGAGAGTGAGTGTCAGTGTGGGTGAGAGAGGGTGACAGTGTGTGAGAGAGAGGTGACAGTGTATGGGTGAGAGAGAGGGTCTGTGTGTATGAGAGAGTGAGTGAGAGTGAGAGAGACTGACAGTGTGGGTGAGAGAGAGAGTGTCAGTTTGGGTGAGAGAGAGAGTGACAGTGTTTATGAGAGAGAGTGAAGTGGCTGGGACAGAGAGTGTCTGTGTTTGAGAGAGAGGGACTGTGTATGTGAGAGAGGGGGTCTGTGTGTATGAGAGAGTGAGTGACAGTGTGAGTGAGAGAGAGACTGACAGTGTGGGTGAGAGAGAGAGTGTCAGTTTGGGTGAGAGAGAGAGAGTGAGAGTGTTTATGAGAGAGAGTGAAGTGGCTGGGACAGAGAGTGTCTGTGTTTGAGAGAGAGAGGGACTGTGCAATGTGATAGAGGGGGTCTGTGTGTATGAGAGAGTGAGTGTCAGTGTGAGTGAGAGAGAGACTGACAGTGTGGATGAGAGAGAGAGAGTGACAGTGTTTATGAGAGAGAGTGAAGTGGCTGGGACAGAGAGTGTCTGTGTTTGAGAGAGAGAGGGACTGTGTATGTGAGAGAGGGGGTCTGTGTGTATGAGAGAGTGAGTGTCAGTGTGAGTGAGAGAGAGACTGACAGTGTGGGTGAGAGAGAGAGTGTCAGTTTGGGTGAGAGAGAGAGTGACAGTGTTTATGAGAGAGAGTGAAGTGGCTGGGACAGAGAGTGTCTGTGTTTGCGAGAGAGAGGGACTGTGTATGTGAGAGAGGGGGACTGTGTGTTTGAGAGAGTGAGTGTCAGTGTGAGTGAGAGAGAGACTGACAGTGTGGGTGAGAGAGAGTGTCAGTTTGGGTGAGAGAGAGAGTGACAGTGTTTATGAGAGAGAGTGAAGTGGCTGGGACAGAGAGTGTCTGTGTTTGAGAGAGAGAAGGACTGTGTATGTGAGAGAGGGGGTCTGTGTGTATGAGAGAGTGAGTGTCAGTGTGAGTGAGAGAGAGACTGACAGTGTGGGTGAGAGAGAGAGTGTCAGTTTGGGTGAGAGAGAGAGTGACAGTGTTTATGAGAGAGAGTGAAGTGGCTGGGACAGAGAGTGTCTGTGTTTGAGAGAGAGAGGGACTGTGTATGTGAGAGAGGGGGTCTGTGTGTATGAGAGAGTGAGTGTCAGTGTGAGTGAGAGAGAGACTGACAGTGTGGGTGAGAGAGAGAGTGTCAGTTTGGGTGAGAGAGAGAGTGACAGTGTTTATGAGAGAGAGTGAAGTGGCTGGGACAGAGAGTGTCTGTGTTTGAGAGAGAGAGGGACTGTGTATGTGAGAGAGGGGGTCTGTGTGTATGAGAGAGTGAGTGTCAGTGTGAGTGAGAGAGAGACTGACAGTGTGGGTGAGAGAGAGAGTGTCAGTTTGGGTGAGAGAGAGAGTGACAGTGTTTATGAGAGAGAGTGAAGTGGCTGGGACAGAGAGTGTCTGTGTTTGAGAGAGAGAGGGACTGTGTATGTGAGAGAGGGGGTCTGTGTGTATGAGAGAGTGAGTGTCAGTGTGAGTGAGAGAGAGACTGACAGTGTGGGTGAGAGAGAGAGTGTCAGTTTGGGTGAGAGAGAGAGTGACAGTGTTTATGAGAGAGAGTGAAGTGGCTGGGACAGAGAGTGTCTGTGTTTGAGAGAGAGAGGGACTGTGTATGTGAGAGAGGGGGTCTGTGTGTTTGAGAGAGTGAGTGTCAGTGTGAGTGAGAGAGAGACTGACAGTGTGGGTGAGAGAGAGAGTGTCAGTTTGGGTGAGAGAGAGAGTGACAGTGTGGGTGAGAGAGAGAGTGTCAGTTTGGGTGACAAAGAGTGCGACTGTGTTTATGAGAGAGAGTGAAGTGGCTGGGACAGAGAGTGTCTGTGTTTGAGAGACAGAGGGACTGTGTATGTGAGAGAGGGAGTCTGTGTGTAAGAAAGAGTGAGTGTCAGTGTGAGTGAGAGAGATACTGACAGTGTGGGTGAGAGAGAGATTGTCAGTTTGGCTGAGAGAAAGAGTGACAGTATTTATGAGAGAGTGTGAAGAGGCTGGGACAGAGAGTGTCTGTGTTTGAGAGAGAGAGGGACTGTGTATGTGAGAGAGGGGGTCTGTGTGTTTGAGAGAGTGAGTGTCAGTGTGAGTGAGAGAGAGACTGACAGTGTGGGTGAGAGAGAGAGTGTCAGTTTGGGTGAGAGAGAGAGTGACAGTGTTTATGAGAGAGAGTGAAGTGGCTGGGACAGAGAGTGTCTGTGTTTGAGAGAGAGAGGGACTGTGTATGTGAGAGAGGGGGTCTGTGTGTATGAGAGAGTGAGTGTCAGTGTGAGTGAGAGAGAGACTGACAGTGTGGGTGAGAGAGAGAGTGTCAGTTTGGGTGAGAGAGAGAGTGACAGTGTTTATGAGAGAGAGTGAAGTGGCTGGGACAGAGAGTGTCTGTGTTTGAGAGAGAGGGGCTGTGTATTTGACAGAAGGGGTCTGTGATTATGAGAGAGTGAGTGTAAGTGTGAGTGAGAGAGAGACTGACAGTGTGGGTGAGAGAGAGAGTGTCAGTTTGGGTGAGAGAGAGAGTGACAGTGTTTCTGAGAGAGAGTGAAGTGGCTGGGACTGAGAGTGACTGTGTTTGAGAGAGAGAGGGACTGTGTATGTGAGAGAGAGGGTCTGTGTGTTTGAGAGAGTGAGTGTCAATGTGAGTCAGAGAGAGAGACTGACAGTGTGGGTGGAGAGAGAGTCTCAGTTTGGGTGACAGAGAGAGTGACAGTGTTTATGAGAGAGAGTGAAGTGGCTGGGACAGAGAGTGTCTGTGTTTGAGAGAGGGAGTGTCAGTGTGAGTGAGAGAGAGACTGACAGTGTGGGTGAGAGAGAGAGTGTCAGTGTGGTGAGAGAGAGAGTGTCAGTTTGGGTCAGAGAGAAAGAGACTGCGTGTGGGTGAGAGAGAGAGTGTCAGTTTGCGTGAGGGAGAGAGTGAGAGTGTTTCTGAGAGAAAGTGAAGTGGCTGGGACAGAGAGTGTCTGTGTTTGAGAGAGAGAGGGACTGTGTATGTGAGAGAGGGGGTCTGTGTGTAAGAGAGAGTGAGTGTCAGTGTCAGTGAGAGAGAGACTGACAGTGTGGGTGAGAGAGAGAGTGTCCGTTAGGCTTAGAGAGAGAGTGACAGTATTTATGAGAGAGCGTGAAGTGGCTGGGACAGAGAGTGTCTGTGTTTGAGACAGAGAGGGACTGTGCATGTGAGAGAGGGAGTCTGTGTGTATGAGAGAGTGAGTGTCAGTGTGAGTGAGAGAGAGACTGAAAGTGTGGGTGAGAGAGAGAGTTTCAGTTTGTCTGAGAGAGAGAGTGACAGTGTTTATGAGAGAGAGTGAAGTGGCTGGGACAGAGAGTGTCTGTGTTTGAGAGAGAGAGGGACTGTGTATGTGAGGGAGGGGGTCCGTGTGTTTGAGAGAGAGAGAGGGAGTGTGTGAGAGAGAGAGAGTGTCAGTGTGGGTGAGAGAGAGACTGACAGTGTGGGTGAGAGAGAGATTGTTAGTTTAGGTGAGAGAGAGAGTGACAGTGTTTATGAGACAGAGTAAAGTTGCTGGGACAGAGAGTTTCTGTGTTTGACAGTAAGAGGGACTTTGTATGTGAGAGAGGGGGTCAGTGTGTATAAGAGAGTGAGTGTCAGTGTGAGTGAGAGAGAGACTGACAGTGTGGGTGAGAGAGAGAGTGTCCGTTTGAGTGAGAGAGAGAGTGACAGTGTTTATGAGAGAGAGTGAAGTGGCTGGGACAGAGAGTGTCTGTGTTTGAGAGAGAGAGGGACTGTGTATGTGAGAGAGGGGGTCTGTGTGTATGAGAGAGTGAGTGTCAGTGTGAGTGAGAGAGAGACTGACAGTGTGGGTGAGAGAGAGAGTGTCAGTTTGGGTGAGAGAGAGAGTGAGAGTGTTTATGAGAGAGAGTGACAGTGTGGGTGAGAGAGAGAGTGACAGTGTGGGTGAGAGAGGGGGTCTGTGTGTTTGAGAGAGTGAGTGTCAGCGTGAGTGAGAGAGAGACTGACAGTGTGGGTGAGAGAGAGAGTGTCAGTTTGGGTGAGAGAGAGAGAGTGACAGTGTTTATGAGAGAGAGTGAAGTGGCTGGGACAGAGAGTGTCTGTGTTTGAGAGAGAGGGACTGTGTATGTGAGAGAGAGTGTGTCTGTGTGTATGAGAGAGTGAGTGTCAGTGTGAGTGAGAGAGAGACTGACAGTGTGGGTGAGAGAGAGAGTGTCAGTTTGGGTGAGAGAGAGAGTGACAGTGTTTATGAGAGAGAGTGAAGTGGCTGGGACAGAGAGTGTCTGTGTTTGAGAGAGAGAGTCACAGTGGGTGAGAGAGAGAGTGACAGTGTGGGTGAGAGAGAGTGTCAGTGTGGGTGAGAGAGAGAGTGTCAGTGTGGGTGAGAGAGAGAGTGTCAGTGTGAGTGAGAGAGAGACTGACAGTGTGGGTGAGAGAGAGAGTGTCAGTTTGGGTGAGAGAGAGAGTGACAGTGTTTATGAGAGAGAGTGAAGTGGCTGGGACAGAGAGTGTCTGTGTTTGAGAGAGAGAGGGACTGTGTATGTGAGAGAGGGGGTCTGTGTGTATGAGAGAGTGAGTGTCAGTGTGAGTGAGAGAGAGACTGACAGTGTGGGTGAGAGAGAGAGTGTCAGTGTGGGTGAGAGAGAGAGTGACAGAGTGGGTGAGAGAGAGAGTGTCAGTGTGGGTGAGAGAGAGTGACAGTGTGGGTGAGAGAGAGTGAAGTGGCTGGGACAGAGAGTGTCTGTGTTTGAGAGAGAGAGGGACTGTGTATGTGAGAGAGGGAGTCTGTGTGTATGAGAGAGTGAGTGTCAGTGTGAGTGAGAGAGAGACTGACAGTGTGGGTGAGAGAGAGAGTGTCAGTTTGGGTGAGAGAGAGAGTGACAGTGTTTATGAGAGAGTGAAGTGGCTGGGACAGAGAGTGTCTGTGTTTGAGAGAGAGGGGACTGTGTATTTGAGAGAGGGGGTCTGTGTGTATGAGAGAGTGAGTGTCAGTGTGAGTGAGAGAGAGACTGACAGTGTGGGTGAGAGAGAGAGTGTCAGTTTGGGTGAGAGAGAGAGTGACAGTGTTTATGAGAGAGAGTGAAGTGGCTGGGACAGAGAGTGTCTGTGTTTGAGAGAGAGAGGGACTGTGTATGTGAGAGAGGGGGTCTGTGTGTATGAGAGAGAGAGTGTCAGTGTGTATGTGAGAGAGACTGACAGTGTGGGTGAGAGAGAGTGTCAGTGTCAGTGAGAGAGAGACTGACAGTGTGAGTGAGAGAGAGAGTGTCAGTGTGGGTGAGAGAGAGAGTGACAGTGTTTATGAGAGAGAGTGAGTGGCTGGGAAAGAGAGAGTCTGTGTTTGAGAGAGTGAGTGTCAGTGTGAGTGAGAGAGAGACAGACAGTGTGGGTGAGAGAGAGAGTGTCAGTTTGGGTGAGAGAGAGAGTGACAGTGTTTATGAGAGAGAGTGAAGTGGCTGGGACAGAGAGTGTCTGTGTTTGAGAGAGAGAGGGACTGTGTATGTGAGAGAGGGAGTCTGTGTGTATGAGAGAGTGAGTGTCAGTGTGAGTGAGAGAGAGACTGACAGTGTGGGTGAGAGAGAGAGTGTCAGTTTGGGTGAGAGAGAGAGTGACAGTGTTTATGAGAGAGAGTGAAGTGGCTGGGACAGAGAGTGTCTGTGTTTGAGAGAGAGAGGGACTGTGTATGTGAGAGAGGGGGTCTGTGTGTATGAGAGAGTGAGTGTCAGTGTGAGTGAGAGAGAGACTGACAGTGTGGGTGAGAGAGAGTGACAGAGTGGGTGAGAGAGAGAGTGACAGTGTTGGTGACAGAGAGAGTGACAGTGTGGCTGAGAGAGAGAGGGACTGTGTATGTGAGAGAGGGGGTCTGTGTGTATGAGAGAGTGAGTGTCAGTGTGAGTGAGAGAGAGACTGACAGTGTGGGTGAGAGAGAGAGTGTCAGTTTGGGTGAGAGAGAGAGTGACAGTGTTGTTGAGAGAGCGTGACAGATTGGGTGAGAGAGTGCGTCAGTGTTGGTGAGAGAGAGAGTGTCAGTGTGGTTGAGAGAGCGTGACAGAGAAGGTGAGAGAGAGGGTCAGTGTTGGTGAGAGAAAGAGTGTCAGTGTTGAGTGAGAGAGAGTGACAGAGTGGGTGAGAGAGAGAGTGTCAGTTTGGCTGAGAGAGAGAGTGACAGTGTTTATGAGAGAGAGTGAAGTGGCTGGGACAGAGAGTGTCTGTGTTTGAGAGAGAGAGGGACTGTGTATGTGAGAGAGGGGGTCTGTGTGTATGAGAGAGTGAGTGTCAGTGTGAGTGAGAGAGAGACTGACAGTGTGGGTGAGAGAGAGAGTGTCAGTGTGGGTGAGAGAGAGACTGACAGTGTGGGTGAGAGAGAGAGTGACAGTGTGGGTGAGAGAGAGAGTGTCAGTGTGGGTGAGAGAGAGAGTGACAGTGTTTATGAGAGAGAGTGAAGTGGCTGGGACAGAGAGTGTCTGTGTTTGAGAGAGAGAGGGACTGTGTATGTGAGAGAGGGGGTCTGTGTGTATGAGAGAGTGAGTGTCAGTGTGAGTGAGAGAGAGACTGACAGTGTGGGTGAGAGAGAGAGTGCAGAGTGGGTGAGAGAGAGAGTGACAGTCTGGGTGAGAGAGAGTAACACATTGGGTGAGAGATAGAGGGTCAGTGTGGGTTGAGAGAGAGAGTCAGTGTGGGTGAGAGAGAGGGACAGAGTGGGTGAGAGAGAGAGTGACATTGCGTGAGATAGAGAGTGACAGTGCTGCTGAGAGAGAGAGTAACAGAGTGGGTGAGAGAGAGAGTCTGGGTGAGAGAGAGTGTCAGTGTGGGTGAGAGAGAGAGACAATGTGGCTCAGAGAGTGTCTGTGTTTGAGAGCGAGAGGGACAGTGTATGTGAGAGAGTGTGTCTGTGTCTATGAGAGAGTGAGTGTCAGTGTGAGTGAGAGAGAGACTGACAGTGTGGGTGAGAGAGAGAGTGTCAGTGTTGGTGAGAGAGAGAGTGACAGTGTTTGAGAGAGAGAGTGAAGTGGGTGGGAGAGAGTGTGAGAGTGTGTGAGAGAGAGAGTGTGACAGTGTCGGTGAGAGAGACTAACAATGTGGGTCAGAGAGAGAGAGAGTCTTGGTGAAAGAGAGACTGACAGTGTTGGTGATAGAGTGTGTCACTGTGGGTGAGAGAGAGTCATTGTGGGTGAGAGAGAGAGTGTCAGTGTTGGTGAGAGAGAGTGACAGAGTGGGTGAGAGAGAGAGGGTCAGTGTAGGTCAGAGAGAGTGACAGAGTGGGTGAGAGAGAGAGACAGTTGGTGAGAGAGAGAGTGACAGTGTGGGTGAGAGAGAGTGTCAGTGTGGGTGAGAGAGAGACTGACAGTGTGGGTGAGAGAGAGAGTGTCAGTGTGGGTGAGAGAGAGAGTGACAGTGTTTATGAGAGAGAGAGACAGTGTGGGTCAGAGAGTAAAACTGTGGGTGAGAGAGAGAGTGACAGAGTGGGTTAGAGAGAGTGTGTCAGTGTGGATTAGAGAGTAACCGTGTGGGTGAGCGACAGAGTGAGACAGATAGTGGGTGAGAGAGAGAGTAAGAGTGTTGGTGAGAAAGAGTGTTTCAGTGTATAGTGAAAAGAGAGTCTGACAGATTGGGTGAGAGAGAGTGACATTGGGAGAGATAGAGTGTGACAGTGTCGGTGAGAGAGACTAACAATGTGGGTCAGAGAGAGAGAGAGTCTTGGTGAAAGAGAGACAGACAGTGTTGGTGAGAGAGAGACTGACAGTGTGGGTGAGAGAGAGAGTCATTGTGGGTGAGAGAGAGAGTGTCAGTGTTGGTGAGAGAGAGTGACAGAGTGGGTGAGAGAGAGAGGGTCAGTGTAGGTCAGAGAGAGTGACAGAGTGGGTGAGAGAGAGAAACAGTTGGTGAGAGAGAGAGTGACAGTGTGGGTGAGAGAGAGTGTCAGTGTGGGTGAGAGAGAGAGTGATAGGGTCGATGAGAGAGAGTGTGTCAGTGTGGGCGAGAGAGTGTGTCAGTGTTTGGTGAGAGAGAGAGTGTCAGTGTGGTTGAGAGAGCGTGACAGTGAAGGTGAGAGAGAGGGTCAGTGTGGTTGAGATAGAGAGTGACAGATTGGGTGAGAGAGTGCGTCAGTGTTGGTGAGAGAGAGAGTGTCAGTGTGGGTGAGAGAGAGTGACAGTGTTTGTGAGAGAGAGTGAAGTGTCTGGGACAGAGGGTGCCTGTGTTTGAGTGACAGAGAGAGTGACAGAGTGGGTAAGAGAGAGAGGGTCAGTGTAGGTGAGAGAGAGTGACAGTGTGGGTGAGAGAGAGATGAGAGTGAGCGTGAGAGAGCGAGTGACTTTGCATGAGATAGAGAGTGACAGTGCTGGTGAGAGAGAGAGTCAAAGGGTGGGTGAGAGAGAGAGTGTCAGCTTGTGTGAGAGAGAGTGGCAGTGTGGGTGAGAGAGAGTGACAGTGTGGGTGAGAGAGAGTCAGTTTGGGTGAGAGAGAGAGAGTGACAGTGTCGGTGAGAGAGAGAGTCACAGGGTGGGTGAGAGAAAGAGTAACAGTGTTGGTGAGAGAGAGAATGACAGTGTGGGTGAGAGAGAGAGTGGCAGAATGGGTGAGAGAGAGTGTGTCAGCTTGCGTGAGAGATAGTGTCAGTGTGGGCGAGAGAGAGTGACAGTGTGGCTGAGAGAGAGAGACAGTCTGGGTGAGAGAGAGTGTCAGTATGGGTGAGAAAGAGAGTGTCAGTGTGGGCGAGAGAGAGTGACAGTGTCTGTGAGAGAGAGACAGTGTTGGTCAGAGAGTAAAAGTGTGGATGAGAGAGAGAGTGACAGAGTGGGTGAGAGAGTGTGCCAGTGTTGGTGAGAGAGAGAGTGTCAGTGTGGGTGAGAGAGAGAGTCACAGGGTGGGTGAGAGAGAAACAGTGTGATTGAACGAGAGAGTGTGACAGTGTGGGTGAGAGAGAGAGTGATAGGGTCGGTGAGAGAGAGAATGACAGTGTGGGTGAGAGAGAGAGTGTCAGTGTGGCTGAGAGAGAGGGTGACAGTTTTGGTATTAGAGTGTGTCAGTGTGGGTGATAGAGAGAGTCATTGTGGGTGAGAGAGAGAGAGACACTGTTGGTGACAGAGAGAGTGACAGTGTGGCTGAGATGGAGAGGGTAACATTCTGGGTGAGAGAGAGTGTCAGTGTCTGTGAGAGAGAGAGACAGTGTGGGTCAGAGAGTAAAAGTGTGGGTGAGAGAGACAGAGTGACAGAGTTGGTGAGAGAGAGAGAGACAGTTGGTGAGAGAGAGAGTGTCAGTGTGGCTGAGAGAGAGAGTGATAGGGTCGGTGAGAGTGAGTGTGTCAGTGTGGGTGAGAGAGTGTGTCAGTGTTGGTGAGAGAGAGAATGTCAGTGTGGTTGAGAGAGCGTGACAGTGAAGGTGAGAGAGAGGGTCAGTGTTGGTGAGAGAGAGAGTGTCAGTGTGGTTGATAGAGCGTGACAGAGTGGGTGAGAGAGTGTGTCAGTGTTGGTGAGAGAGAGAGTGTCAGTGTGGTTGAGAGAGCGTGACAGAGAAGGTGAGAGAGAGGGTCAGTGTTGGTGAGAGAAAGAGTGTCAGTGTTGGTGAGAGAGAGTGACAGAGTGGGTGAGAGAGAGAGTGTCAGTGTGGGTGAGAGAGAGTGACACTAAGGGTGACAGAGACTGTGACAGTGTGGATGAGAGAGAGTGACAGAGGGGGTGAGAGAGAGAGTGTCAGTGTGGGTGAGAGAGAGTGACAGAGAGGGTGAGAGAAAGAGTGTCAGTGTGGGTGAGAGAGTGTGTCAGTGTTGGTGAGAGAGAGAGTGTCAGTGTGCGTGAGAGAGAGTGACAGTGCGGGTGAGAGAGAGTAACAGTGTCGGTGAGAGAGAGAGTGTCAGTGTGGGTGAGAGAGAGTGACAGTGTCTGTGAAAGAGAGAGAGACAGTGTGGGTCAGAGAGTAAAAGTGTGGGTGAGAGAGAGAGTGCAGAGTGGGTGAGAGAGAGAGTGACAGTCTGGGTGAGAGAGAGTAACACATTGGGTGAGAGATAGAGGGTCAGTGTGGGTTGAGAGAGAGAGTCAGTGTGGGTGAGAGAGAGAGGACAGAGTGGGTGAGAGAGAGAGTGACATTGCGTGAGATAGAGAGTGACAGTGCTGCTGAGAGAGAGAGTAACAGAGTGGGTGAGAGAGAGAGTCTGGGTGAGAGAGAGAGAGTGTCAGTGTGGGTGAGAGAGAGACTGACAGTGTGGGTGAGAGAGAGAGTGTCAGTTTGGGTGAGAGAGAGAGTGACAGAGTGGGTTAGAGAGAGTGTGTCAGTGTGGATTAGAGAGTAACCATGTGGGTGAGCGACAGAGTGAGACAGAGTGGGTGGAGAGAGAGAGAGAGTAAGAGTGTTGGTGAGAGAGTGTGTCAGTGTGGTTGAAAGAGAGAGTGACAGAGTGGGTGAGAGAGAGTGACATTGGGTAAGATAGAGTGTGACAGTGTCAGTGAGAGAGACTAACAGTGTTGGTCAGAGAGAGAGTGTCAGTTTGGGTGAGAGAGAGAGTGACAGTGTTTATGAGGGAGACTGAAGTGGCTGGGACAGAGAGTGTCTGTGTTTGAGAGAGAGAGCGACTATGTATGTGAGAGAGGGGGTCTGTGTGTATGAGAGAGTGAGTGTCAGTGTGAGTGAGAGAGAGAGTGACAGTGTGGGTGAGAGAGAGTGTCAGTGTGGGTCAGAGAGAGAGCGACAGTGTCTGTGAGAGAGAGACAGTGTGGGTCAGAGAGTAAAAGTGTGGATGAGAGAGAGAGTGAAAGAGTGGGTGAGAGAGTGTGCCAGTGTTGGTGAGAGAGAGAGAGTGTCAGTGTGGGTGAGAGAGAGAGTCACAGGGTGGGTGAGAGAGAAACAGTGTGATTGAACCAGAGAGTGGTAGTGTGGGTGAGAAAGAGAGTATCAGTGTGGGTGAGAGAGAGACTGTCAGTGTGGGTGAGAGAGAGCGACAGAGTGGGTGAGAGAAAGAGAGTGTCTGTGTGGGTGAGAGAGAGAGAGAGTCACAGGGTGGGTGAGAGAGAAACAGTGTGATTGAACGAGAGAGTGGCAGTGTGGGTGAGAGAGAGTCAGAGTGGGTGAGAGAGAGAGCGACAGAGTGGGTGAGTGAGAGAGGGTCAGTGTAGGTGAGAGAGAGAGTGACAGTGTTTATGAGAGAGAGTGAAGTGTGTGAGATATAGAGTGACAGTGCTGGTGACAGAGAGAGTCACAGGGTGGATGAGAGAGAGAGTGTCAGTGTGGGGTGAGAGAGAGAGTGTCAGTGTGGGTGAGAGAGAGTGTCAGTATGGGTGAGAAAGAGAGTGTCAGTGTGGGCGAGAGAGAGTGACAGTGTCTGTGAGAGAGACAGTGTTGGTCAGAGAGTAAAAGTGTGGATGAGAGAGAGAGTGACAGAGCGGGTGAGAGAGTGTGCCAGTGTTGGTGAGAGAGAGAGTGTCAGTGTGGGTGAGAGAGAGAGTCACAGTGGGTGAGAGAGAGAGTGACAGTGTGATTGAACGAGAGAGTGGTAGTGTGGGTGAGAAAGAGAGTGTCAGTGTGGGTGAGAGAGACTGTCAGTGTGGGTGAGAGAGAGTGACAGAGTGGGTGAGAGAGAGTGACAGAGTGGGTGAGAGAAAGAGAGTGTCTGTGTGGGTGAGAGAGAGAGAGTCACAGGGTGGGTGAGAGAGAAACAGTGTGATTGAACGAGAGAGTGGCAGTGTGGGTGAGAAAGAGAGTGTCAGTGTGGGTGAGAGAGAGTGTCAGTGTGGGTGAGAGAGAGAGTGTCAGAGTGGGTGAGAGAGAGAGCACAGAGTGGGTGAGAGAGAGAGGGTCAGTGTGGGTGAGAGAGAGAGACAGAGTGAGCGTGAGAGAGAGAGTGACATTGCATGAGATAGAGAGTGACAGTGCTGGTGAGAGAGAGAGTCACAGGGTGGGTGAGAGAGAGAGTGTCAGTGTGGGTGAGAGAGAGTGTCAGTGTGGGTGAGAGAGAGAATGACAGTGTGGGTGAGAGAGAGAGGGACAGTGTGCGTGACAGAGAGTGTGACATTGTCGGTCAGAGAGAGAGAGTGACAGTGCTGGTGAGAGAGAGAGTCACAGGGTGGGAGAGAGAGAGTGTAACAGTGTTGGTGTGAGAGAGAATGACAGTGTGGGTGACAGAGAGAGTGTCAGTGTGGGTGAGAGAGTGTGTCAGTGTTGGTGAGAGAGAGACTGTCAGTGTGGGTGAGAAAGAGAGTGACAGTGTGGGTGAGAGAGAGAGTGACACAGTGGGTGAGAGAGAGAGACAGTGTGGGACAGAGAGAGAGTGACAGAGTGGGTGAGAGAGAGAGGGTCAGTTTGGGTGAGAGAGAGAGTGACAGTGTTTATGAGAGAGAGTGAAGTGGCTGGGACAGAGAGTGTCTGTGTTTGAGAGAGAGGGGCTGTGTATGTGAGAGAGGGGGTCTGTGTGTATGAGAGAGTGAGTGTCAGTGTGAGTGAGAGAGAGACTGACAGTGTGGGTGAGAGAGAGAGTGTCAGTTTGGCTGAGAGAGAGAGTGACAGTGTTTATGAGAGAGAGTGAAGTGGCTGGGACAGAGAGTGTCTGTGTTTGAGAGAGAGAGGGACTGTGTATGTGAGAGAGGGTGTCTGTGTGTATGAGAGAGTGAGTGTCAGTGTGAGTGAGAGAGAGACTGACAGTGTGGGTGAGAGAGAGTGTCAGTGTGGGTGAGAGAGAGAGTGTCAGTGTGGGTGAGAGAGAGAGAGTGACAGTGTTTATGAGAGAGAGTGAAGTGGCTGGGACAGAGAGTGTCTGTGTTTGAGAGAGAGAGGGACTGTGTATGTGAGAGAGGGGGTCTGTGTGTATGAGAGAGTGAGTGAGAGAGAGACTGACAGTGTGGGTGAGAGAGAGTGTCAGTTTGGGTGAGAGAGAGAGTGACAGTGTGGGTGAGAGAGAGAGTGTCAGTTTGGGTGAGAGAGAGAGTGACAGTGTTTATGAGAGAGAGTGAAGTGGCTGGGACAGAGAGTGTCTGTGTTTGAGAGAGAGGGACTGTGTATGTGAGAGAGTGTGTCAGTGTGGGTGAGAGAGAGAGTGTCAGTGTGGGTGAGAGAGTGTGTCAGTGTTGGTGAGAGAGAGAGTGACAGAGTGGGTGAGAGAGAGAGTCACAGTGGGTGAGAGAGAGAGTGACAGTGTTTATGAGAGAGAGTGAAGTGGCTGGGACAGAGAGTGTCTGTGTTTGAGAGAGAGAGGGACTGTGTATGTGAGAGAGGGGGTCTGTGTGTATGAGAGAGTGAGTGTCAGTGTGAGTGAGAGAGAGACTGACAGTGTGGGTGAGAGAGAGAGTGTCAGTTTGGGTGAGAGAGAGAGTGACAGTGTTTATGAGAGAGAGTGAAGTGGCTGGGACAGAGAGTGTCTGTGTTTGAGAGAGAGAGGGACTGTGTATGTGAGAGAGGGGGTCTGTGTGTTTGAGAGAGTGAGTGTCAGTGTGAGTGAGAGAGAGACTGACAGTGTGGGTGAGAGAGAGAGTGACAGTGTTGGTGAGAGAGAGAGTGACAGTGTTTATGAGAGAGAGTGACAGTGTCTGGGACAGAGAGTGACAGTGTTGGTGAGAGAGAGGGACTGTATGTGAGAGAGGGGGTCTGTGTGTGAGAGAGAGTGTCAGTGTGAGTGAGAGAGAGACTGACAGTGTGGGTGAGAGAGAGAGTGTCAGTTTGGGTGAGAGAGAGAGTGACAGTGTTTATGAGAGAGAGTGAAAGTAGCTGGGACAGAGAGTGTCTGTGTTTGAGAGAGAGAGGGACATTGCATGTGAGTGAGGGGGTCTTTGTCTATGAGAGAGAGAGTGTCAGTGTGGGTGAGAGAGAGTGACAGTGTGGGTGAGAGAGAGAGTGACAGTGTGGGTGAGAGAGAGAGTGACAGTGTTGGTGAGAGAGAGAGTGAAGTGGCTGAGACAGAGAGTGTCTGTGTTTGAGAGAGAGAGGGACTGTGTATGTGAGAGAGAGAGTCACAGGGTGGGTGAGAGAGAGAGTGTCAGTGTGGGTGAGAGAGACTGACAGTGTCTGTGAGAGAGAGAGTGTCAGTGTGGGTGAGAGAGAGACTGACAGTGTGGGTGAGAGAGAGAGTGTCAGTTTGGGTGAGAGAGAGAGTGACAGTGTTTATGAGAGAGAGTGAAGTGGCTGGGACAGAGAGTGTCTGTGTTTGAGAGACAGAGGGACTGTGTATGTGAGAGAGGGCGTCTGTGTGTATGAGAGAGTGAGTGTCAGTGTGAGTGAGAGAGAGACTGACAGTGTGGGTGAGAGACAGAGTGACAGTTTGGGTGAGAGAGAGAGTGACAGTGCTGCTGAGAGAGAGAGTAACAGAGTGGGTGAGAGAGAGAGTCTGGGTGAGAGAGAGTGTCAGTGTGGGTGAGAGAGAGAGACAATGTGGCTCAGAGAGTAAAACTGTGGGTGAGAGAGAGAGTGACAGAGTGGGTTAGAGAGAGTGTGTCAGTGTGGATTAGAGAGTAACCGTGTGGGTGAGCGACAGAGTGAGACAGAGTGGGTGAGAGAGAGAGTAAGAGTGTTGGTGAGAAAGAGTGTTTCAGTGTGGTTGAAAGAGAGTCTGACAGATTGGGTGAGAGAGAGTGACATTGGGAGAGATAGAGTGTGACAGTGTCGGTGAGAGAGACTAACAATGTGGGTCAGAGAGAGAGAGAGTCTTGGTGAAAGAGAGACTGACGGTGTGGGTGAGAGTATCACTGACAGTGTGGTGTGGGTGAGAGTATCACTGATGGTGTGGGGGGTGTGGGTGAGAGTATCACTGACGGTGTGCTGTGGGTGAGAGTATCACTGACGGTGTGGGTGAGAGTATTACTGACAGTGTGTGGGTGTGGGTGAGAGTATCACTGACGGTGTGGGTGAGAGTATCACTGTCAGTGTGGGTGGGTGAGAGTATCACTGACGGTGTGATGTGAGTGAGAGTATCACTGACGGTGTGATGTGAGTGAGAGTATCACTGATGGTGTGGGTGAGAGAGAGTGACAGTGTGGGTGAGAGAGAGAGTGACAGTGTCGGTGAGAGAGAGTGACAGTGTGGGTCAGAGAGTAAAAGTGTGGGTGAGAGAGAGAGTGACAGTGTGGGTGAGAGAGTGTGTGTGATAGTATCACTGACGGTGTGGGTGAGAGTATCACTGACGGTGTGGGGGGTGTGGGTGAGAGTATCACTGATGGTGTGGGGGGTGTGGGTGAGAGTATCACTGACGGTGTGGGTGGTGTGGGTGAGAGTATCACTGACGGTGTGGGGGGTGTGGGTGAGAGTATCACTGACGGTGTGGGGGGTGTGGGTGAGAGTATCACTGACAGTGTGGGTGAGAGTATCACTGATGGTGTGGGGGGTGTGGGTGAGAGTATCACTGACGGTGTGGTGTGGGTGAGAGTATCACTGACGGTGTGGGTGAGAGTATCTCTGATGGTGTGGGGGGTGTGGGTGAGAGTATCACTGACGGTGTGTTGTGGGTGAGAGTATCACTGACGGTGTGGGTGAGAGTATTACTGACAGTGTGTGGGTGTGGGTGAGAGTATCACTGACGGTGTGGGTGAGAGTATAACTGTCAGTGTGGGTGGGTGAGAGTATCACTGACGGGGTGGTGTGGGTGAGAGTATTACTGACGGTGTGGGGGTGTGGGTGAGAGTATCACTGACGGTGTGGGTGAGAGTATCACTGACAGTGTGGTGTGGGTGAGAGTATCACTGATGGTGTGGGGGGTGTGGGTGAGAGTATCACTGACGGTGTGCTGTGGGTGAGAGTATCACTGACGGTGTGGGTGAGAGTATTACTGACAGTGTGTGGGTGTGGGTGAGAGTATCACTGACGGTGTGGGTGAGAGTATCACTGTCAGTGTGGGTGGGTGAGAGTATCACTGACGGTGTGGTGTGGGTGAGTATCACTGACGGTGTGATGTGAGTGAGAGTATCACTGACGGTGTGTGTGTGTAGTATCACTGTCGGTGTGGGTGAGAGTATCACTGACGGTGTGGGGGGTGTGTGTGATAGTATCACTGACGGTGTGGGTGAGAGTATCACTGACGGTGTGGGTGGTGTGTGTGATAGTATCACTGACGGTGTGGGTGAGAGTATCACTGACGGTGTGGGGGGTGTGGGTGAGAGTATCACTGACGGTGTGGGGGGTGTGGGTGAGAGTATCACTGACGGTGTGTGTGAGAGTATCACTGACGGTGTGGGGGGTGTGGGTGAGAGTATCACTGACAGTGTGGGTGAGAGTATCACTGATGGTGTGGGGGGTGTGGGTGAGAGTATCACTGACGGTGTGGGGGGTGTGGGTGAGAGTATCACTGACAGTGTGTGTGAGAGTATCACTGACGGTGTGGGGGGTGTGGGTGAGAGTATCACTGACAGTGTGGGTGAGAGTATCACTGATGGTGTGTGTGTGGGTGAGAGTATCACTGATGGTGTGATGTGAGTGAGAGTATCACTGACGGTGTGGGGGGTGTGTGTGTAGTATCACTGACGGTGTGGGTGAGAGTATCACTGACAGTGTGGGGGGTGTGGGTGAGAGTATCACTGACGGTGTGGTGTGGGTGAGAGTATCACTGATGGTGTGGGTGTGTGTGATAGTATCACTGACGGTGTGGGTGAGCGTATCACTGACGGTGTGGTGTGGGTGAGAGTATCACTGATGGTGTGGGTGTGTGTGATTGTATCACTGACGGTGTGGGTGAGAGTATCACTGATGGTGTGGGTGTGTGTGATAGTATCACTGACGGTGTGGGTGAGAGTATCACTGACGGTGTGGGGGGTGTGGGTGAGAGTATCACTGACGGTGTGGTGTGGGTGAGAGTATCACTGATGGTGTGGGTGTGTGTGATAGTATCACTGACGGTGTGGTGTGGGTGAGAGTATCACTGATGGTGTGGGTGTGTGTGATTGTATCACTGACAGTGTGGGTGACAGTATCACTGACGGTGTGGGTGTGGTGTGGGTGTGAGAATCACTGACGGTGTGTGGGTGAGAGTATCACTGACGGTGTGGGGGGTGTGGGTGAGAGTATCACTGACGGTGTGGGGGGTGTGGGTGAGAGTATCACTGACGGTGTGGTGTGGGTGAGAGTATCACTGATGGTGTGGGTGTGTGTGATAGTATCACTGACAGTGTGGGTGACAGTATCACTGACGGTGTGGGTGTGGTGTGGGTGTGAGAATCACTGACGGTGTGTGGGTGAGAGTATCACTGACGGTGTGGGGGGTGTGGGTGAGAGTATCACTGACGGTGTGGTGTGGGTGAGAGTATCACTGACGGTGTGGGTGGGAGTATCACTGACGGTGTGGGGGGTGTGGGTGAGAGTATCACTGACAGTGTGGGGGGGTGAGAGTATCACTGACGGTGTGAGTGTGGTGTGGGTGAGAGTATCACTGATGGTGTGGATGAGAGTATCACTGACGGTGTGTGGATGAGAGTAACACTGACGGTGTGGGTGAGAGTATCACTGACGGTGTGGGGGGTGTGGGTGACAGTATCACTGACGGTGTGGGTGTGGTGTGGGTGAGAGTATCACTGACGGTGTGGGTGTGGGTGAGAGTATCACTGACGGTGTGTGGGTGAGAGTATCACTGACGGTGTGGGTGAGAGTATTACTGACAGTGTGTGGGTGAGAGTATCACTGACGATATGGGTGAGAGTATCACTGACGGTGTGTGGATGAGAGTAACACTGACGGTGTGGTGTGGGTGAGAGTATCACTGACGGTGTGGGGGGTGTGGGTGAAAGTATCACTGACAGTGTGGTGTGGGTGAGAGTATCACTGATGGTGTGGGTGGGGGTGAGAGTATCACTGACGGTGTGGGTGGTGTGTGTGATAGTATCACTGACGGTGTGGGGGGTGTGGGTGAGAGTATCACTGACAGTGTGTGTGAGAGTATCACTGACGGTGTGGGGGGTGTGGGTGAGAGTATCACTGACAGTGTGGGTGGTGTGGGTGAGAGTATCACTGACGGTGTGGGGGGTGTGGGTGAGAGTATCACTGACGGTGTGGGTGAGAGTATCACTGACGGTGTGGGGGGTGTGGGTGAGAGTATCACTGACAGTGTGGGTGAGAGTATCACTGATGGTGTGGGGGGTGTGGGTGAGAGTATCACTGACGGTGTGGGGGGTGTGGGTGAGAGTATCACTGACAGTGTGTGTGAGAGTATCACTGACGGTGTGGGGGGTGTGGGTGAGAGTATCACTGACAGTGTGGGTGAGAGTATCACTGATGGTGTGTGTGTGGGTGAGAGTATCACTGATGGTGTGATGTGAGTGAGAGTATCACTGACGGTGTGGGGGGTGTGTGTGTAGTATCACTGACGGTGTGGGTGAGAGTATCACTGACGGTGTGGGGGGTGTGTGTGTAGTATCACTGACGGTGTGGGTGAGAGTATCACTGACGGTGTGGGGGGTGTGTGTGTAGTATCACTGTCGGTGTGGGTGAGAGTATCACTGATGGTGTTGGTGTGTGTGATAGTATCACTGACGGTGTGGGTGAGAGTATCACTGACGGTGTGGGGGGTGTGGGTGAGAGTATCACTGACGGTGTGGTGTGGGTGAGAGTATCACTGATGGTGTGGGTGTGTGTGATAGTATCACTGACGGTGTGGGTGAGCGTATCACTGACGGTGTGGTGTGGGTGAGAGTAGCACTGATGGTGTGGGTGTGTGTGATTGTATCACTGACGGTGTGGGTGAGAGTATCACTGATGGTGTGGGTGTGTGTGATAGTATCACTGACGGTGTGGGTGAGAGTATCACTGACGGTGTGGGGGGTGTGGGTGAGAGTATCACTGACGGTGTGGTGTGGGTGAGAGTATCACTGATGGTGTGGGTGTGTGTGATAGTATCACTGACGGTGTGGTGTGGGTGAGAGTATCACTGATGGTGTGGGTGTGTGTGATTGTATCACTGACAGTGTGGGTCACAGTATCACTGACGGTGTGGGTGTGGTGTGGGTGTGAGAATCACTGACGGTGTGTGGGTGAGAGTATCACTGACGGTGTGGGGGGTGTGGGTGAGAGTATCACTGACGGTGTGGGGGGTGTGGGTGAGAGTATCACTGACGGTGTGGTGTGGGTGAGAGTATCACTGATGGTGTGGGTGTGTGTGATAGTATCACTGACAGTGTGGGTGACAGTATCACTGACGGTGTGGGTGTGGTGTGGGTGTGAGAATCACCGACGGTGTGTGGGTGAGAGTATCACTGACGGTGTGGGGGGTGTGGGTGAGAGTATCACTGACGGTGTGGGTGGGAGTATCACTGACGGTGTGGGGGGTGTGGGTGAGAGTATCACTGACAGTGTGGGGGGGTGAGAGTATCACTGACGGTGTGGGTGTGGTGTGGGTGAGAGTATCACTGATGGTGTGGGTGAGAGTATCACTGACGGTGTGTGGATGAGAGTAACACTGACGGTGTGGGTGAGAGTATCACTGACGGTGTGGGGGGTGTGGGTGACAGTATCACTGACGGTGTGGGTGTGGTGTGGGTGAGAGTATCACTGACGGTGTGGGTGTGGGTGAGAGTATCACTGACGGTGTGTGGGTGAGAGTATCACTGACGGTGTGGGTGAGAGTATTACTGACGGTGTGTGGGTGAGAGTATCACTGACGATATGGGTGAGAGTATCACTGACGGTGTGTGGATGAGAGTAACACTGACGGTGTGGTGTGGGTGAGAGTATCACTGACGGTGTGGGGGGTGTGGGTGAGAGTATCACTGACAGTGTGGTGTGGGTGAGAGTATCACTGATGGTGTGGGTGGGGGTGAGAGTATCACTGACGGTGTGGGTGAGAGTATCACTGATGGTGTGGGTGGGGGTGAGAGTATCACTGTCGGTGTGGAGAGTGTGGGTTTGCTGTGATGGAAGTCTGGCACTCATGCAGGCTGGTTATTGAGAATGATCCCGAGAGAGGATTGATCCCTTGCTGGAAAGTGAATACAGTACTTCTGAAGGAACGGCGTTCAGTAGAACATGGAAGATCGTCCATTGGAGTACAGAGCAGCTCTTTGGCCCACGATGTTGTGCTCACCTTTTAACCTTCTCTAATGTTATCTCACCCTACTCTCCCATATCACGCTCCCGTTTCGTTTATCCTTCTGCTTATCACAGAGTTCCTTTAGTGTCCCGAATATTTCTGCTTTCACCACCACCCCGGCAGAGTGTTCCATCTCCTCCCCTCTCTGTGTGTATCTCCCAGCATCCATTCTGTGCTGGGACGACCAGAGTTCCAGAGCTACGTGCCCTGTGCGCCCCTGGATTCTAATCTGCTGTATCCTTTATGCTCAATACAAGAAATTTCATTTGTTCTGAAGGTGGGTTTGCACTGGGGAGGTCAGTTTCAACTGGTCAATGTGCCAAATGGCCCCCATCAGTGTCACAGTTCCCCTGCCACACCGACCTCTGAGATTCGAGCTGCTGAAGCATTTCCACAATTCAGGCCTTTCCTGGGTGAAGTTGGAGGCAGATAATGATTGAGAAGTTTAAGAGGCATTTTGCCAGGCACACAGACACACAGGGAATAGAGCGTTTTGCTCAAGAGTTTCTGCAGATGCTTGAAATTTTGAGCAACACACATAAAATGCTGGAGGTGCTGAGCAGGTCCGGACGAAGGGTACCGGTCCAATACATCGCCTCTTTATTCCCCTCCATAGTTGCTGCCTGACCTGCTGAGTTTCTCCAGTATTCTATGAAAGTTTATGTGGGGTTTAGTTCAATTTGGTATTGTGTTCAGCACAGGTTTTGTGGTTGAGGGGCCTGTATGCTATCAAGTGGTTCACTGAATGGGGACCCCCCCCTCATTAATCCAACAATTAATCCCATTTCACTGTGCCTCACATCCGGTTTATTTGGCCAGATCTTCCCCAGAACATACTGGTGCAATTCTACACTGTCATCATTCAGAGCATCCTCCCGTCACCCATTACTGACGGGATTGGTGCAGCGTCCTCTCACGATATATGAAAACCACAGTGAATTGTCCGCTCAGTAAAAAAGGTCATTGGCTGCCGTATACCATCACCGCAGGACTTGTCTGTGGTGCAGCGTTCTCTCACGATGTACGAGAAACTACAGTGAACTGTCAGCACGGTCGAAAAGATCATTGGCTGCCGTCTCCCATCACCGCAGGACGCGCCTGACCGTATGTGGCCAGGACAAAGAAGACAACAGGAGAAGATCATTGCAGACACTACCCAACTGGCTAGCTGCCTTTTCCAAAGGCTGCTACTGGAAAGAGCTATAGGGCTATTAAAGCAAAAACTTCAATCCATCTCAAAAGTTTCATTAACGACCCCCCCCCCCCGCAGTGAAGGTGATCAGCCACTCAGTTAATCCCCCCTCCCCTCTATCTATTACCCTCAGCACTGATCTGTAAATACTTAAAGCCGCTTTTTATAA
Source organism: Mobula hypostoma (assembly GCF_963921235.1). Lineage (NCBI taxonomy): Eukaryota > Metazoa > Chordata > Chondrichthyes > Myliobatiformes > Myliobatidae > Mobula > Mobula hypostoma. The sequence goes on from NC_086116.1 coordinate 34,850,452, forward strand.
TGTTGTTTACATTGTAAATACAGGCTGTATTTATGTGCGTACACATATTTCATTCCATAACCGCACTTTAACCTCTAACTTTATTTTTTATGTGATCCATTATTCTTTATAGTTGTTGAATGTCTTTGTTTTTTGTTCAGTGTCCTACCAACAGGACTGAGTATTTACTAATAGATGTAAACGTATACGGCGAATAAAGTTGATTTTCGTCCCTTGCCCTTCGCCCCTCATCCCTGATGCTTGACGTTTGATGCTTGGTGCTTGGCGTTTCTTTCAGACTGGAGTACAAGTATTCCAAGTTGGTGATGAACGCAAACTCAAGGGAAGGGGAGCTCCCAGCAGCTGATAGCTGTGCTATAATGGAAGGTGAAGATAATGAAGAGGATGTGGTCTATTCCAATAAACCTTCATTGCTCGGGAAGCTGAAGTCATTAGCTTCAAAGGTGAGTAGCGGTGACTTATTTAAACAGATATCTGGTGTCTAACTGACTGCCCGAGACACAGATGGAGATTATGACTGAAGGATTGTCTGGTGCCTTTGAGCCACGCCACCAAGCTACCCACCAGTTTAACCCCAGGCTGGTCAAAGTACAAAGTTCAAAGTAAAGTTTATCATCAAAGTCACCATAAACAACCCTGAGATTCATTTTTCTGTGGGCATATTCAGCAAATCTATAGAATAGTGACTCTAACAGGATCAATGAAAGGTCAACCAGGGTGCAAAAGACAACAAAATGTGCAAATGCAAATATAAATAAACAGCAGCAAATAATAAGAACATGAGATAAAGAGTCCTTAAGGTGAGGTCATTGGTTGTGGGAACATTTCAATGATGGGGGCAAGTGAATTTGAGTGAAGTTATCTCCTTTTTTTCAAGGGCCTGATAGTTGAGGGATAATAACTGTTCCTGGTTGTGTGAGTCCTGAGGCTCCTGTACCTTCTCCCTGATGGCAGCAGCGAGAAGAGGGCATGTCCTGGGTGGGTCTTTGATGATGGGTGCTGCTTTCCTATGACAGCATTTCATATAGATGTGATCAACAGTTGGCACGGCTTTACCTGTGATGGATTGGGCCGGGCCTTTTATAGGATTTTCTGTTCAAGGGCATTGGCGTTTCCATACCAGGCTGCGATGCAGCCAGTCAATACATTCTCCACCACACATCTATAGAATTTGTCAACATCTTAGATGTCAGACTGAATTGCCGCAGACTCCTAAGGAAGTAGAGGTGCTGTTGTGCTTCCTTCGCAGTTGCACTGATGTACCGGGTCCAGTTCAGGTCCTCTGAAATAGTAACACCCGGCAATTTAAAATTGCTGACCCTCTTCACCCCTGATCCTCCAGTGAGGACTGGCTCATGGACCCCTGGACCTCTGGTTTCCCTCTCCTGAAGTCTACAGTCAGTCCCTCGGTCTCGCTGACATTGAGTGAGAGGTTCATCACCACCTTTGATGGTATGCTGGTTCATCACCTTTGATTCTGCCCACAACAGCAGTGTCTTCAGCAAACTTGAATATCACGTTGGAGCTGCGTTTAGCCACACAGTCATGGGACAATTTACAATGACTGATTAACCTACCAACTGGTATGTTTTTGGATTGTGGGAGGAAACCGGAGCACCCGGAGAAAACTTACAACGAGACTGGAATTCTCTGTGTGAAATAAAAACCTTGCCTCATAAACTTTCCCCCTTTCACTTTATAGCCTAGTCCTCAATTATTTAACATTTCTACTCTGGAAAAAGGCTGACTGTCTGCCCTCTCTATGTCTTTCATAATCTTATAACCTTCTATCAGTTCTCCCCTCAGCTACTAACACGCCACAGAAAACAATCCTAGTCTGTCCAATCCTTCCTTATAGCTAAACTGCTCTAATCCAGGCAGTAGCCTAGTACGAACCTTCTCCAAAGTTTTCACATCCTTCCTGTAATGTAGTGGCCAGACTGAATATAAAACTGGTCTAACCAAAGTTTTATACAGAGATTTTATACAAAGATTTCTTTCTTGAGCCTGTAACATTTTATTGGCTCAAGTATTCTGATTGTTTTTAGCTAGTTTGAGGTTAAAATATGGTAAATATACTTTTTGGAGCATAAACATGTAAATACAGTGCTGGAATTGAACATTGTGTGAGAATCTCAAAGACAATGCGATACTGGTTAGTGTAGTATTGTCTTGGCTTACTTGGAGCAAAGTACTGCTTTAAGCAGTGCCCAATCAGAGAGATCGGAAGCTTGAGAAGGCACAGTTCATTCAGGTTCACCGATTTAGAAAAGGCAGCGACTTGTGGCAGTTTTGGAGATTGAAGCAATGCCCAATCAGCGTTTGGGATTGATTGACAAGAACAAATTAAATTAAGGCAGGGGCAAGCAGAACAGCCATTTTTCAGAGCGGCCATCATTGGAGGGGTCAGAGTTAGAGTGGAGAGTTTGAGGCTTCAGCAAGGAGATGCTTAGTCGGAAAAGACAAAAGAAAGTGCTCTAGGCGGAGTTTTTTTCCTCCCCCATAGTTTATTGTTCTACCTCTTTTATAGTTGCTCAGCTAGAACAGTAGAGATGCCAGGCAGGATAGTGGAATGCTCCGCTTGTAGGATGTGGGAAGGCAGGGAGACCTTCATTGTCCCTGAGGACTACACCTGCAAGAAGTGCATCCAGTTGCAGCTTCTAACAATCTGCGTGAAGGAATTGGAGCTGGAACTGGATGAACTCTGGATCATTTCGGAGGCCAAAGGGGTGACAGATAGGACATCTAGAAAGGTGGTTACACCCAAGGTGCAGGACACAGGAAACTGGGTGACAGGAAGGGGAAAGGGATTAAGGAGCCAGTGCAGAGTACCCCTGTGGCCATCCCCCTCAGTAATAGATATACCACTTTGGATACAGTTGGGGTGACCTAGCAGAGGAAAGTCACAGCGGTTAGGTCTGTGGCACTGAGTCTGACTCTTTGACTCAGAAGGGAAGGGGGTTCATTAGAAAGGAGATTGGACAGGAGGTTCTGTGGACAAGAATGAAATTCCCAGATATTTGTTGCCTCCCAGGTACTAGGGTCTGGGACATCTTGGATCAAACTCTCAGCATTCTTAAGTGGGAGGGTGAACAGCCAGAGGCCGTGGTCGATGAAGGTACCATGATATGGATAGGACAAGGGACGAGGTTCAGCAAAGGGAGTTTAGGGAGTTAGGTGCTAAGTTAAAGAGCAGGACTTCCAGGGATGTGATCTCGGGATTGCTACCCATGCCAAGTGCTAGTGAGGCCAGAAATAGGAAGATTATGCAGTTTAACACGTGACTAAGGAGTTGGTGTAGGAGGGAGGACGATAGATTTGTTTGATCATTGGGCTCTCTTCTGGGAAAGTTGGGCCTTTTACAGAAGGGATGGTCTGCATCTGAACTGGAAGGGCATTAGTATTCCAGCAGGAGGGTTTGCTAGTACTGGCCAGGACTGGCAGCTCAGTATTCTGGGGTTCTGTTCTTTTCGTTGTGACAGAGTGGGAGGGATTAAAGGAGGAGGGTGTTATTAGTCAAAGAAAATGTCATGTCAGTGCTTAGTCAGGACAGACTGGAGAACTCAGCTCGTGAGTCGTAATGGGTGGAACTGAGCAATAAGAATATTACCACATCAATGTGGCATGTTACAGACCACCCAACAGTTCTATGGAATTAGAGGAACAAATCTGTAGAGAGATTGCAGACTGTTGCAAGAAACATAATGTTGCTATAGTAGGCAATTTTAACTTCCCACATATTGACTGGGAATCCCATACTGTAAAAGGACCAGATTGAATAGAGTTTGTCAAGTGTGTTCAGGAAAGTTTTCTTAATCCGTACGTCGAGGTCCCAATGAGAGAGTGTGCGATACTTGACCTGCTGTTAGGGAATGAGACAGGGCAGGCGACTGAAGTTTCTGTAAGAGGACACTTTGCATCAATGCCTTTAGTTTCAAAGTATGTATGCAGAGAAACTAGGGCTAGTCTGTGATTCTAAATTGGAGAAAGGCCAATTTTGATGGTGTCAGAAAGGATCTGGGAAATGTGGATTCGGGCAGACTGTTTCTGGCAAAGGTACACTTTATAACTGGGAGGCCTTCAAAAGTGAAATTTTGAGAATACAAAGCTTGTCTGCGCCTGTCAGAATAAAAGGTAAAGATAACAGGTGCAGGAAACCTCAATATCAAGAGATATTGAGGCCCTGTTTAAGGAAAAAAAAGGAGGTGCATTGCAGGTATAGGCAAATAGGAACAAATGAGGTGCTTATGGAGTATAAAAAATGCAAGAGAATGCTCGGGAAAGAAATCAGGAAGGATAAAAGAAGGGATGAGGTTGCCCTAGCAGACAAGGTGAAGGAGAATCCTAAGGGATTCTACAGATTTGTTAAGAGCAAAAGGATTGCAAGGAACAAAATTAGTCTTCTAGTAGATCAGAATGTTAATCCATGCTTGGAGCCAAAAGAGTTGGGGAGATGTTTTGCATCTGTATTTACTCGGGAGGTGGACACAGAGTCTATAGAAGCAAGGCAAAATGGCATCAACTTCATAGACTCTATACAGGTTATAGAGGATAGGCATTTGCTTTTGAGGCAAATCAGGGTGGATAAGCTCCCAGGGCCTGACAAGGTGTTCCCTTGGACCCTGTGGGAGTCGCACAGAAATTGCCAAGGCCCTAGCAGAGTTATTTAAATCATCTTCAGTGACAGGGGAGGTACCAGAGGATTGGAGGATAGTCAATGTTGTTCCACTGTTTAAAAAAGGCTCTCAGAATAAATCAGGAAATTATAGGCCAGTGAGCCTGACATCAGTGGGGTAGTTATCGGAAGGTATTCTAAGGGACTGGATAGGTGAGTATTTAGATAGACATGGACTGATTAAGGATAATCAGGATGGCTCTGTGCGTGGTAGGTTATGTCTAACCAATCTTATAGAGTTATTCAAAGAAGTTACCAGGAAAGTTGAGGAAGGCAAGGCAGTGGATGTTGTCTGCATGGACTTTAGCAAGATATTTGACAAGGTCCTGCATGGGAGGTCGGTTAAACAGATTCAGTCACTCGGCATTCAAGGTGAGGTAATAAATTGGATGAGACTTCGGCTTTGCGGGAGAAGCCAGAGAGTGGTAGTGGATGGTTGCCTCTCTGAGTGCAGGCCCGTGACTAGTGGAGTGCCGCAGGGACCGGTGCTGCGTCCGTTGTTGTTTGTCATCTATATCAATGATCTAGATGATAATGTAGTTAACTGAATCAGCAACTACACCGAGTGAACAGAGAGGAAGCCTATCAATGGTTGCAGTAGGATCTGGATCAGTTAGAAAAATGGGCTGAAAAATGGCAGATGGAAATTAATGCAGACAAGTTCAAGGTGTTGCACTTTGGTAGGGCCAATTGGGGTAGGTCCTAGAGAGTGAATGGTGGGGCACTGAGGAGTGCAGTAGAACAAAGGGATCTGGGAATACAGGTCCATAATTCATTGAAAGTGACAACACCGGTTGATAAGGTCATAAAGGAAGCTTTTCCTACCATTGGCCTTCATAAATCAAAGTATTGAGTACAGCAGATGGGATGTTATGTTGAAGTTGTATAAGATTGACTCCAGGTTGAGTCAGTAGTGAAGAAGGCGAATGCAATGTTGGCATTCATTTCTAGAGGAATAGAGTATAGGAGCAGGGATGTGATATTGAGGCTCTATAAGGCACTGGTAAGACCTCACTTGGAGTACTGTGGGCAGTTTTGGTCTCCTTATTTAAGAAAGGATGTGCCGACGTTGGAGAGGGTACAGAGAAGATTCACTAGAATGATTCCGGGAATGAGAGGGTTAACATATGAGGAACGTTTGTCTGCTCTTGTATTCCTTGGAGTTTAGAAGAATGAGGGGAGACCTCATAGAAACATTTCGAATGTTAAAAGGCATGGACAGAGTGGATGTGGCAAAGTTGTTTCCCATGATGGGGGAGTCTAGTACGAGAGGGCATGACTTAAGGATTGAAGGGCGCCCATTCAGAACAGAAATGCGAAGAGATTTTTTTAGTCAGAGGGTGGTGAATCTATGGAATTTGTTGCCATGGGCAGCAGTGGAGACCAAGTCATTGGGTGTATTTAAGACAGAGATTGATAGGTATCTGAGTAGCCAGGGCATCAAAGGTTATGGTGAGAAGGCAGGGGAGTGGGACTAAATAGGAGAAAATGGATCAGCTCATGATAAAATGGTGGAGCAGACTCGATGGGCTGAATGGCCTACTTCTGCTCCTTTGTCTTATGGTCTTAAGGTGTTGGTGAGGCTTAATTTGGAGTACTGTGTGCAGTTTTGGTCACCTATCTACAGGAAATATGTAAATAAAGTTGAAAGAGTACAGAGAAAAATTATCTTTGCTGAGTTATATGGGAAGATTAAATGTTAGGACTTTACTCCTTGGAATGTAGAAGATATAAGGGGAGAGTTGAAAGAGATATACAAAATTATGAGGGGTGTAGATAGGGTAAATGTAAGTACATTTTTTCCTCTGAGGTTGAGTGGAACTAGAACAAGAGGTCATGGGTTAAGGGTGATAGATGAGTTTAAGAGGAACATGAGCAGAAACTTCTTCATTCAGAGGGTAGTTTGAGTGTGGGCACACTGCCAGTGCCAGGTGCTGCATGCGAGCTCGATTTCAATGTTTAAGCGAAGTTTGGATAGGTACATGGATGGTAGGGGTACGGAGGGCTCTGGTCCCGGTGCAGGTCAGTAGGCTCGGCACAGATTGGATGGGCTGAAGGGCCTGTTTCTGTGCTGTACTTTTCTATGACTAGTAGAAAGTAACCTGTTGGGAACTTCAGAAGTTTAAAGTTATAAACTTGCCACTTTCCAAGTGTAATTTGTGCTGATATCCAACACAGGTCTTCTCATTCTCGCTACTCAAAATAATTTCTCACAGCTTCAAGGACAGCTACTTCCCTTCACCCATTGTGGTTCTTGAACCAAATGGAATGTTGAAGTTCAAGTTTAATTGTCATTCAACGAAACGTGAATACCCATGAGTACAGGCAAACAGAACAGCATTCCTCCAGGGCCAAGGGGAAAACACGGTACCAGCAGTCATACGCAGCACAGGACACATGTAGCACATATAAGACAGCAGTAAGAGACAGTCACAAAAAATATAGTCCAAGTCCCTGAGTCCATAGATGTTGCAGTAGTCTTCAGTCACACACGATGTCTTCTGCTGAGCGAACACTAGAGGGCAGCACTGACTCCAGCATGTACTCCGCGCTGAAAATCCCAAATCACTACCGTTTAACAACACTATGTAAAAAGTAAAATACAAGCTGAGATAGGCAAAGAACAATGTGGGTTTATGAAAGACAAAGGTACAAGAAACGTGATATTGATGTTAAGGATACCATCAGAACGAGCTATTCAAGTGCAAAAAGATTTGTTTGTTTTATCGACTATACAAAAGCATTTGATAAGGTGAAGCACAATAAGTTATTCGAAATATTACAGGAAACTCTAGATCTAGTTTTGAAAGACCTCCGCCTAATCAGAAATCTATACTGGGAACAAACTGCTGCTGTAAGAATAGATGGAGAAGTGAGTCAGTTTACGAAAATCAAGAGGTGTTAGACAAGGGTGTGTTTTCTCCCCTGATTTGTTTAATGTGTACAGTGAAACAATATTTCAAAAAATAAGAGACATCTTGGGAAACAAAGTTGGCGGTGAAAACATCAACAATTTTAGATATGTGGATGACACTGTGTTAATTGCAAGTACAGAGGAAGAACTACAAAACTTAATTGATGTAGTTGTTGAAGAAAGTGCAAAAATGGGTCTATCGATCAATTGTAAAAAGACAGAATGTATGATGATATCCAAAAAGAAGGAGAATCCTAACTGCAGGCTGAGAATAAACGGGGTAGACATAAAACAAGTACAGAACTTTTGCTACTTAGGAAGCTGGGTGACATCAGATGGCAGGTGCGAATTAGACATCAGAAGAAGAATAGGGATGGCAAAAGACACGTTTACAAGAATGAAGAGTATACTGACCAATACTAAACTAGGCATGACAACCCACCTCAGAGTACTGAAATGTTATGTTTATCCAGTTATGTTATATGGCTCAGAATGTTGGACAATATCTAGTAACATGAGAAAACAAATTGTAGCAGCAGAGATGTGGTTTTTGAGGAGGATGCAAAGAATATCATGGACAAAACGGATATCTAGCGAGGATGTCATGAACAGAGCAAGCACAAAAAGAGAAATAATGTATGAGATCATGAAAAGGCAACGTAACTTCATTGGACATGTGATTAGGAAAGAGGAGTTAGAATGCACAGTAATTATGGGAAAGATTGAAGGGAAGAAAGCAAGAGGAAGACAAAGACAAATGATGATGGAGACAGCAGCCAGAAAACTGGAAATGAATACCAATGAATTGATCCACTTGACCCGAAACAGGAGTGTGTGGGCCATGGCAGTCAAAGCTCACTTCGATGTTCACTTTGATAACTTTGCAATAAAATGTTTTTTCTTCTTGTTCTAATCGTATTTTCTTGTAAAAAAATATATATAATTTATGCTTAATTTATGCATTTTTGTGAATGTTGTGTATCCAATGCTGTGTGGCTGTGATGCTGCAGCAAGTACAAACGTTTGTAAGTTTTTCATTGTACCTGTGCACTCATGCACTTGTGCCGATGACACTAAACTCAAGTTTGATTTTGTTAAATCTGAAAATGTAATGCCATGACTTTGAAATGCTGAGAAATGCATTCATCTTCTCCAATAGCTGGCCAGTCAGAATCAGATTTATTATCATTGGGGTATTTGACCTGAAATTGGTTGATTTGTGGCAGCAGTGCAGTGCAAAGACAGAAAATCACTGTAAAGTACAAAGTGAAGCAAACAGTGTAAGATAAAGGAATAGTGAAGCAGTGTTCTTGGGTTTGTGGACTGTTCAGAAATCTGGTGACAGAGGGGAAGAAGCTGTTCCTAGATGGTTGAGTGTGAGTCTTCAGGCTCCTGTACCTCCTCCATGTTGGTGGTAATGATAAGAGGGCATGTCCCAGACAGTGAGGGGTTTTAGGGATAGATGCCGCCTTCTCGAGGCATGGTGAAGATGTCGAAATGGTGGGGAGGTTGTGCCTGTGATGGAGCTGTCTGAGTCTACAGCCTTGGTAGCTCCAGGCATTGCTGTGCACTGGACCTCTATACCAGGCAGAATTATTGTTATGTATCGGTGCAATGTTTCCAACTTAATAATTTGTTTTTTCTCCCCCTTATATTGTACAAGGATAAAGAGGATATTTTTGAGTCTGTTCAACTCAAGCCCCCAAGATCTCATAATATATGAAGATTAAAGATCGTTTCAGAAACGGCAGTAATTCCTCCTGTGGCGTGTGGAAGCATACGTCAAGCACAAATGACGTGGATGACAAGACTTCTTAAACATTACTGTCGCTGGAATGCCTCTCAAAAGAACCATTTGCAGACAATTCCTGTTTGATTGCCTTATTGTGCTAGATGGAAGGGGTCTTGGACCAGAGTTGCCAACATGGTCAATGCCTCTGGTTGCCAAACTGACAACATATATCTCAGGAAGAGCTTACAAAATTCTTAGTAATTGTTCATTGGATATTTGTGTTTACCTTTTCATTGTGATTTCTGTAATTTTCAAGGTTATTCTGTTTTATGCTGCTTTTGCAGTTAACGACAATATTCCACATTGAAAAGAAATTAAAATACTGCAATTATAAATCCTATTGTTCAAAATTCCCCATCGTTAATTATATTTATGCTGTGCAGAACAGCAAATGAACTGCGATCTAATTAATATTAATTATATTGTTTACATCACTGAACCATGTGTAATGGTTTTGATATACAGCCCCTTCCTTTCAGAATGAAGATAATGGTTTATTAACGGAACACTCTGCACTGGAAAGGTGTTTTCCACATTACTGTTTTGTAGCTCATTTTAAAACTTGGATGTTTGTTACAAATTATGACCGGTCTGTGTTTCTGTCTAACCGTGCTCTCCCTGCCTCTCATTCAGTTACCCTTGCCATTTGAGTTTTTTCTTTAAGTAAGTTTTCATGCTTTGCAATTCTGATTTTTTTCCCCACCCTCCCCAGTTTCGCCACAAAGGCAAATGGAACCTGTTTACATTTTTGAAACAAATTTGGATCATGTGCCATGAAATTTTAAATCGAAAAGCAAAAAGAAACTTGAAGATGCAGGAAGTCTGAAACCAAAACAGAAAATGTTTTGATACTCAGCAGAAACGAGGAAATCTGCAGATGCTGGAAATCCGAGCAACACACACAAAACGTTGACAGAACTCAGCAGGCCAGGCAGCATCTGTGGAAATGAGTGCAGTCGATGTTTCGGGCCGAAGGATACACAGCAGGTCAGGCGGTTTCTGAGAAGAGAATAAGAGTTAATGGCGTAAGTCGGAGACCTTCTTGATGAAAAGTCATCAAGCTGGAACGTCAATTCTGATGAAAAGTCATTCTTACTCTCGTTCTCCCTTCATGGGTCTACCTGATTCACTGAGTATTTTGAATTTTCTTTTATATTTTAGAAATGTTAAAAAGCAATTTTGATGGCATCAACACCAAAATATTGTTACTCATTTTCAATTCATAGAAACATAGAAAACCTACAGCACAATACAGGCATTTTGGCCCACAAAGCTGTGCCAAACATGTCCTTACCTTAGGCATTACCTAGGGTTACCCATAGCCCTCTATTCAATGAAAGAAAAATAATATTAAGAATTGGGTTTACTGAAAAGTACAGCAGGTGAAATAACTGGAATGATTCCTTAGAATTCTTATCGAGAAACACAAACTAATATCCATAAAGTTTTGAGAGAAATCTGAGAGAGAAAAGTGAAGCCCCACCTTGGTTGTTAAATTAAATGCTACATTTCACTATGTTTTGATGTACATGCGATAAATAAATCTGACTCTGAATCTGAAATTTTGGAAGCTAGTGCACTATTTTCGTGCTGTGAGTGCTACTGTAACAGTGATCATGATATAACAATACTTCCACCCCCCCTCCCCGGGTTTGGTCAAAGACCCCTGTGATAAGCATTAACTCTCCTGCAGAACTATCCCAAAGAAGGGTCTCAGCCTGAAACTGTTTATTCATTTCCATAGATGCTACCTATCTGCTGAGTTCGTCCAACATTTTTGTGTGTGTTCACTTTCGATTTCCAGCATCTGCAGAATCCCTTGCGTTTAGCATTGGATCTGTTTCTCTGCTTTGAGTGAAGTATCCATGCAAATTAATGCAAACAGGGAGAAAACTTTTTGTGAAACACAGACATCATCCTTTAATTGCAGGAGCTGCTTGATGAGTGAACTTGCCAGGGGGCTTTCCTTATGGAGTCATACCTTTGATGGCCACCGGGAGGCAGCAATGCGCTTTAAAGCCATTTCCTGCACCAGACCCGTGAATGAAACACCCTGATGTGGCGAGGTCCATGCGGTGGCTGTCTGTCTCCCCACGTTAAACAAAAACACGCACAAGCGTTCTCCATGACGGGGAAAAAAACCCCATTGGTATAGAGATTCCCAACCTTTTTTATGCCATGGACCCCGAAGTAGACCTCTGCTGATGGACTGCATTAGCTTTCACAACAGACTATATCTGATGGCATGAATATCGATTTCTCCTTCTGGTAGACAACACCCCCCCCCTTCTTTTTCCTACTCTGATCTTTCATTTCTTCTCACCTGCATATTACTTCCCCCGGGTCCCCTTCTCCTATTGTCCACTCTCTCCTGTCAGATTCTTTCTTCTCCAGCCTTTGACCTTTCTCACCCACCTGACTTCACCTATCACCTTCCAGCTAGCCTCTTACCTCTACCCCCCCACCTTTTTATTCTGGCATCTTCCCCCTTCCTTCTCAGTCAGGATGGCTGTGTGCGTGGTAGGTCATGTCTAACTAATCTTATAGAGTTATTCAAAGAAGTTACCGGGAAAGTTGAAGGCAAGGCAGTGGCTGTTGTCCACATGGACTTTAGCAAGGTATTGGCTAGATCCTGCGTGGGAGGTTGAAACGTCAACTGTTTACTCTTTTCCATAGATGCTGCCTAACCTGCTGAGTTCCTTCAACATTTTGTGTGTGTTGCTCCAGATTTCCAGCATCTGCAGACTTTCTTGTGTTTGTGCGTGACTTTATATGAGTGGGTAACTCTTAAAGAACTTATTTTTTTTATATAGAAATAATTTGACAGACCAAAATATTCCCATTTGCTCATTTTGATAATCTTCAATTCTGACAATATTATCTGTTTACATTATGAATGAAATGGTGGTTTGATATTTTAAAACTGTGAAATAGTTTTGCACAATTTCAATATGAAATGTTCCTTTGAATTGTACAGGTGGGTTACTGATAAAAGAACACTGAGGATTTCTGTATATTTAAGGTACAATGTTGCAGGGAAGAACAAAACTTTGAAAATTGAGCTACTTTGGGGTGTATCGGTTCTAGACTGTAACGATTCTCGGACCACCAAGGGAATGTATTTTTGACATAATGCTGTATAAACCAATGAGTTGTAGAATGAGACTGGAATAAATAATCTGGTTGAAATGTTGGGTTTGATTTGGGGAAACACAGAACACTGGTAATGTTTGTCACAAGCTGGAAGTGAAGAATGATGTATTGAATGCACGATTCGTGTAAGCTTTCTGTCTGACTGAAAGAGAGAGAGCCATTCAGTGCCAATATTAATTTACTTTACACACACCCACAAACTTAATTAGACAGGGGAGAGGTTGAGTTACCACTTTTGTTAGAGAACAATTTGAAAATCTGACATTCATCACATCAAATGTAACCATTGTGAGAAATTAGTCTCAGTGGCTGCTTTATTAGGTATAGGAGTGGAACCTGATGTGATCTTCTGCTGTTGTAGCCCATCTGCTTCAAGGTTTGACATGTTGTGCATTCAGAGATGCTCTTCTGCACACCACTGTTGTAACATGTGGTTATTTGAGTCACTGTCAGCTTGAAACATTCTGGCCATTCTCCTCTGACCTCTCTCATTAACAAGGCATTTTCACCCACAGAACCGCCATTCACTGAATGTTTTTCGTTTTCTTCACCACTCTCTGTAAACTCTAGAGACTGTAGTACTTGAAAATCCCAGATCAGCAGTTTCTGAGATACTCAAACCACCCCATCTGACACCAACAATCATTCCACAGTTAATTTCACTTAGATCACATATCTTCCCCATTCTGATGTTAGATCTGAACAACAACAGAGCCTCTTGACCATGTCTGCATGCTTTGAAACACTGAGTTTCTGTCACCTGATTGGCTGATTAGATACTTGCATTAATGAGCAGGTGTACAGGTGTACCTACTGATTGTATTTACCTTGGCCTTGTGTTTATTTCTAAATAAGTTTACTCATCACTGTACCGAATTATAAACATTTATAAATATGTTGCTTTAAAAATATTTCCTGATTGATTTAAGTGGTAACTTGAAGTTTGATTAATACAGTGTGAAGAGAATTTATTGAAGAATAACAAATATTTTAAAATCAGAAGATTTGTCTGACTTTGACTTCTACAAAATGATATTTTTAATGGTTTACTGGACTGAGGTTGCCTGGAGTCTTTTAAGTATGAATGCTATCTTGGAAATCTGTAATTTGAAGCAAGTAGTTAACTAGAACATGGACCATTACAACACAGTACAGGCCCTTTGGCCTGCGATGTTGTGTCAACCTTTAACCTACTCTAAGATCAATCTATCCCTTCCCTCCCACAGAGCCCTCCTTTTTTCCTTCATCCACGTGCCTATTTAAGAGTTTCTTATATGTCCCTAATGTGTCTGCCTCTACCACCATCCCTGGCAGGGTGTTTCACACACCCACCACTTTGAGTAAAGAATCTCCCTCTGACATCCCCCTCCCCCTACTTTCTTTCAATCGCCATAAAATTATGGCCCCTCGTATTAGCCAATTCTGAACTGGGAAAAAGATTATATTCTGGGGTTTCCTTGGTTAGCTCTCGGTTGGATCTATTGAACGAATGAAACAGTTGAACCTGGTCTGTGGTTTAATTCATCTTTGGAAAGTGGGGCTGCTTTTGTGGGTGCTCTCATCATGGCTGGGTTTTCCTTAAATTTAAGTGTGTTTTTGTATTTAAATCCTGCATCGGTTATTCCAATATTGGTAGAAACATGACCCTAAAGATATTGTGGAAAATCTGTCAACCCGGAAGGACTGGGTAAGAGCATACCTTTCTGATTTATGAGATTGTTTGCTGGTTTAGATTGAATCACATCTTTATCTTAACAATTGCATTAATTTATTACACAAAGGAAAGTACTTTAGCCATCTCTAGATGTCCAGCCCCTGTAGGTATAGCGGTCTGCAAAAATTAAACTTCTTGATATGTTGTGGATTTCAATTTTCCAGAGTTTGTCCAATGTGTGTATATTTTGTACTTGTGTCTGAAGTTTGATTTCTTCTAAGTTGTATAATTATCATTAACCAAATAGTGCTGGTCTTTTGTGGCAACTTTCTTAAATAAACATCAGCAGTTTTGGGAATCCTTGTGCCTGCTGTATTGTTTTTTTAAATGTGCAAAGTTTATTGGAATCAAAGTTCATTTATTATCAGAGTACTATATACAACCTTGAGCTTCGTCTCCTTATAGGCAGTCACAAAGCGAAGAAACCCAATAGAACCCATTAAGCAAAGAAGGCCGTCAAAGACCCAATGCACAGAGAGAGAGAAAAGAACAAATCATGCAGAAAATAAAAGTAAGCAAATAGCTTACTTTTACGAAGGACATGAAGGACATCACTGCAGCAGGAACAGGGCACAGTCTCAGTTCATCAGATACATGATCAAACAATTTTTGAAGCTCCTATGTTTAATTCCTTGGCATTTTAGAATCATAGATTCATAGAATGGAATTAGGTCCTTTGACCCACCTCGTCCATGCTAAGCATAGGCTGAACTAGTCCCGCATGCTTACATTTGGCTTTGGCCCGTAACCCTCTAAAGGTTTCTCATGAGAGTATTTGGTGGAGAGCATTCTAACTGACTGCATCACTGTCTGGTATGAGGATTCGGGGGGTGGGGGCGGGAAGCTTCTGCATGGATTGAAATAAGCTGCAGAAGTTGTAAACTCAGCCAGCTCCATCAAGGGCACTAGCCTGTCTGGGATCCAGGACATCTTCAAGGAGTGATGCCTCAAAAAGGTGGCATCCATCATTATGACCCCCATCATTCAGAAAATGCCCTCTTCTCAATGCTACTATCAGGGAGGAGGTACAGGAGCCTGAAGAGACACTCAGTGATTCAGGAACCTGCCATCTGATTTCTGAATGGACATTGAACCCATGAACACTATCTCACTACTCTTGTTTTCTTTTTGTACTAATTTAAATTAATTTTGAAAAATATATGTATGCATATGTGCTATATATAAATGTAATGCCCTGGTTCACATTTTTACTGTTACGCTGCATGTATTTCATTTTGGCAGTTCTGTAAGAGCAGCTTGCTCCGTTTTCAGCCTGTTTGGGCTATTGTTGAAGATTAAGTGTGAAGAGAAATATGTGCCATCCAATTAGGATGGTCGAATTAAGGGGAGGTTTCTCTGGTGAGGGACATTAAGGTCGGGCTTAGGGCTTTGGTTCAGCAGGAGATGAAGAGAGAAGACGCTGGAGAGAACTGGTCGGAGCATACGATCCGGTGGGAGACCCATTTGTTCGAGATGGATTGCGAGTGACGTTCAGAAGGTGGTGTGACTGAGGGCCCAGTGTGTGAGTGACAGAAAGGTACAAGATAAGCTCCAACTTGTGCACATTTGACTGTTCAATCAGAATAGGCCTTTTCTTTTTGTTATTCTTTACTAACTCTTTAGTGAAGTTAAAATTCATAAATATAATTCCTTTAATAGTATGCAGTGTGCTGTTTGTTATTTCGTGGCCACGCATCTGGACAAATATTTTTAAAATGTTGCAATTGTACCCATCCCGACCGCTTCCCATGCCAGCTCGTTCATATACCTACCATCCACTTTGCCAATATAGATTCTGCTTCCTGGCACTGACACTTGTGGACTGCCCCCAGCACATCCTTGGGCTGTGTTGGACATTGACGCAAATGATGCCTTTCTCTGTACGTTTTCATGTTTTGAAGTACGTGTGACTAATGAGGCTGATCTTTGTAAACCTTTCCCCTCTCACCTTTAACCCATGCCATCGTAGTTTTAGGGTCTGCTGCCTGGAGATAAGGACTGTGACCATTCCCACTCTCTGGGTGCCACGTGATTTTACAAACCTCCGCACGGTCACCTTACCTCCTTCACTCCAGGGAAAACAGGCCCAGATGAGTATCACAGTTCTGTCGCTTTTGGCTGTGAAGTTTGAGATTTGAACAATGCTGGAACAATATTTCTGTTCTGTCTGCTGAGGGGCTCCTGTTTGTTAAGTCTGTTTTCTCTGACATTTTGAGCCTTTATTCAATCTCACAGCACATGCTGCCTCATCTGCTGGCTGCTATTGTTATTTTTGTCATTTCTGATGTGACGTTGATAAAATTAGCAGCACAAGACGACGGGAGCCCTTGCTGCTGTTTTCTCCCCAGGGAGTCAAGTTCTGTGTTCCACAGTGCCAGTTACCGGAGGAAAAGCTTGAGTTATTTATATTTCTGTCTTGAGTTAGCGGAGTGATCGAATTGGAAAGAGCGCAGAAAAGATCGACAAGGATTGTGCCAGGACTTGAGGAGAGAGGTTGGACAGCCTTGGACTTCATTTCTTGGAGGTTAGAAGACCGAGAGGTGGTCTTGATGAGGTGTATAATACCATCAGGGGCTCAGATAGAGTCAACGCACACGGTTTTTTTCCCCCGGGGTTGGGGAATCAAGAACCTGAGGGCAAACGTTTAAGGTGAAAGCGGAGAAATTTCATCTTCATCTCAAGTTCTTGACATTTACTGCTTATTTATTTATCATTATTATTTCCTTCTGTATTTGCTCAGTTTGTTGTCTTTTGCATTCTGGTTGAATGCTGAAGTTGGTGGTCTTTCATTGATTCTGTTATGGTTATTATTCTATAGATTTGTTTAGTATGCCCACAGGAAAACAAATCTGAGGGTTGTATATAGTGGCATATATGTACTTAAAAAAATTTACTCTGAACTTTAACAGGAACATTTTTTACACGTATGTAGAGTGAGCTGCCAGAGGAAGTGATTGAAGCAGGTAGAATAACAACCTTTTAAAAGACAATTGGACAGGTACAGGGATAGGAAAGGTTTAGTAGCTAAATATGGGCAAATGGGACTAGCTTGGATGTAGGTGTTG
The DNA here is from genome assembly GCF_963921235.1 of Mobula hypostoma. NCBI lineage: Eukaryota > Metazoa > Chordata > Chondrichthyes > Myliobatiformes > Myliobatidae > Mobula > Mobula hypostoma. The sequence continues at coordinate 34,867,765 of NC_086116.1, forward strand.
GTCAACATGGCCCAGTTGGGCAGAAGGGCCTGCTATCTAACTCTGTTTACTTATTTAGAGATACAGGGCGGAATAGGCCCTTGTCCCGCGCCCCTAGCAATTCCCCAATTTAACCCCCCTAATCATGGGACAACTTACAATGATCAGGTAACTTTCCAACCGGTATGCCTTTGTAAGGTGGGAGGGAACGGTCACGGGGAGAATGTACAAACTCCTTACAGGCAGCAGCGGGAATTGAACCCAGGTCGCCTGGACCATGAAGCGTTGTTCTAACCACTATGCTATCGTGCCGCCACTGTGATTCTGCCAATGTGTTGTTTTGTTTCTATTTCAAAAACCATTTTTTGCATCCATTTTGTGCAGTTTTTTTCCCCCCATGACTTCTGGCAGAGAATCACCCAGACTATAACCCTGATTTGTAATAACCAACCTATGTACTTTAATGTTTTTCACCTTGGTTAAAGCAATGGATTATTTCATTAATTCAGTATTTTCTTGCGGTTAGGACAGAAGGTATCGTCATCATTCTAGGAAGGATCATTGAGAACATTTAACGAGGGGGCAGATAAAGTTTAAGATCCCTTTAAATATTTCACTTCTCACCCTTAACCCACGACCTCTAGTTGTAGTCTCACCCAACCTCAGTAGAAAAGCCTGCTTGCATTTACCCTATCTATACCCCTCATAATTTTGTATACCTCTATCAAATCTCCCCTCTTTCTCCTACACTCCAGGGAACAAAGTCCAAACCTTTATTCCCTAGTCCTGATAAAGTCCCGATGAAGGGTCTTGACCTGAAACGTTGACTGTTTGCTCTTTTTCCTAGATGCTGTCTGGCCTGCTGAGTTCCTCCAGTATTTGTGTGTGTGTTGCAAAGTCCTACCCTATTCAACCTTCCACTATGACTCAGGACGTCCAGTCCTGGCAACACCCCTGCACTCTTTCATTTGTACATGCACATCGTTCCTGTAGGTAGGTGATCAAAACTGCACACGATGCTCCAAATTAGGCCTCACCAGCATCTTGAACAAATTCAACATAACTTCCTGTCTCCTGTATTGAGTACTTTGATTTATGAAGGCCCATGTGCCAAAAGCACTCTTCACAACCCTACCTACCTGTGACACAACTTCCCTTATTTTTCCCACACCCCTGTGCTCTTTTGATGGGAGTTGCTGTCACAGGCTCTCCCTACGACACCTGTCTACCAGCACTTTTTACAATACTCCAAACTCAGCCTTACCAACGTCTTAAACAACGTCAATGTACTCAATACTCTGATTTACGAAGGACAATATGCCAAAGGCGAGTCTGTTGAGAAAATGCGGGTACAGAAAACGAGTGCTGACACAAGGTCAGAGGTCAGAGATTTTTATTCAGTTTATTTTACATTGACGTATTCATTGTCTTGTGCTGTTAAAACCATGTTACGTGTTATAACTATATACAACTTAAAAATTACTATGCAATCTACTGTAAATACATCACAGACAGTTGTAGAACCTCAAAATGTTAGAATAATCAGTTGGTCATATTTTCATACAGTACCTGCCTTAATTTATAACAATTTATGTAAATAAGTTATTTACAAGATAAAATATTAACCAGAAAACCCAACTATGGTCTAGTTACTTACAGCCCTTAAAAATATCTTAATACTGTCTCTACAAAAGTTACTGTAGCCAGGGTGTGTCACCCGTGTGATTGTGACAGGAGACATGGGGTTGGATTGGATACCGGCTTCATAAAGACGAGGTGGTGGAGTCCAGAATTTCCCGTCCATTGCAGACTGCTGGGACGTAGTGAGCGCTGGCAGACACTGTAAAGCAACAGTATCGGGGCAGGTTACTCCAACTGTCCTTGAAATGTAGAAAGGAAAATATTCAGGGTAAATCAAGAGTTGGACGTTTCTTCCCTGTCCAGTTGCATTTGGCAGCTCCTGTGTCCGGGGTTCCCAACTTTTTTTATGCCATGGACCCCTACTGTTGACCGAGGGGTGTGTGGACCCCAGGTTGGGAACCCCTGACATGTGTGGAGGAGCCCAATGTAAGACTAAAAGACCACAGGTCCATAAAACATAGGCACAAAATTAGCCATTGGCCCATCAAGTCTGCTCCATCATTGTACCAAGGATAACTTATTATCCCCCTCAATCCATTTTCCCACAGAAGGACCTCAACATTGTCATGGGGTTTGGAGTCTTGCGTGCCTCAATGACCCAGAGAGCAATGCTGGCTGGAGTCAGGGGCTTGTGCTTTGGCACTTGTTCAGGTGAAAGGGTGGAGGACAGTCTAAGAGTGATCCATAGGTTCTCCGGTTTGCGGGGTTAGCTCAGGGCTAACAATCTTGACTGGTAGAACAAAACTGTTACAGTAACAGCAATGAAGAATCCTCCTCCACCTGAGTGTGACGGTATTCCTGAGTCTCCACCCGGGACTTGCATGACTGACAGTAGTGAAAACTGAGAGGACGATACTGACACAATGAAGGGAGCCCTGAACACTACTGGAGAGGGAGGACCTTCATTGTTGCCTTTAACGCCAGCGGCGTAATGGGCAGGAAGTAAATGAGTAATCCCATTCTCCTTCCTCTCCCCGTAACCTTTGACACCCTAACTAATCAAGAACCTATCAACCTCCGCTTTAAATATACCCAGTGACTTGGCCTCCACAGGTCTGACGTTTCTGCTAATAGAGACATGAGAGACCACAGACTCTCGAATCTGGCGCAACAAGCAATGTACTGGAATAATTTTGCAAGTCAGTTTTGGGCCCCTTATCTAAGAACGGATAAGCTGGTGCTGCAGAGGGTTCAAAGGAAGTTCATGAGAATTATTCTGGGAATGAAAAGTTGAGGAGTGTTTGATAGTTCTGGGCCTGTATTCACTGTGGTTTAGAAGAATGAGGGAAGATCACATTGAAACCTATTGAATATTGAAAGGCTTAGATAGCGTGGATGTGGTGAGGACGTTTCTTATAGCGGGGAAGTCTAGGAACAGAGAGCACAGCCTCAGCATAGAGGGATGTCCCTTTAGTACAGGGATGAGGAGGAATTTCTTTAACCAGAGGGTGTTGAATCTGTGGAATTCACTGCCACAAATGGCTTTGGAGTCTAAGTCTTTGAATATATTTAAAGCAGAGGTTGATAGGGCACTAAGTGTTATGGGGAGAAGGCAGGAGAATAGGTTTGAGAGAGATAATAAATCTGCCATGATGGCAAGGAGCAGACTCGAAGAGCTGAATGGCCTGATTCTGCTCCTACATTTTATGGTATTATGGTCTGGCAGTATCTGTGAGAGGCACAAATTTTTAACCTGAAACAGTGACAGTTTCTTTCCTCCCACAGATGCTGCCTGACCTACTGAGTTCTTCCAGATAATTGTTTGTTGCACTCTTTGTTAATAGAACAGTACAGCATAGGCCCTTCATCCCATGATGTCAGAGCAATATTTTAACCTACTAAAGATCAATCTAACCCTTCCCTCTTACATAGCTCACTATTTTTCTATCATCCACGTGCCTATCTAAGAGTCTCAAATACCCCTCATCTATCTGTCTCTACCACCATCCTTGGCAGGGTGTTCCACATACCCACCTCTCTCTGTGTAAAATACTATCTCTAACATAAACCCTATAATTTCCTCCTATCACCTTAAAATTATGCCCCCTTGTACTCGCCATTTCTGCCCTGGGAAAAAGTATCTGGCTGTCCACTCGATCTTGAGGAGTTCAACCTTGAGGAACATCGCAATGAATCCATGTGCCTGGTGCGTAAAGTTTTTGTGAACGGCAAAAGGGACAAACCAGGAAATGATAGACTGATGAGCCTTACACCAGTGATAGGAAAATGACTGGAGAAGATTCTTGGGGCTAGGAGTTACTCAAGACTAGAAAATCATGGCTTTGTGCAGGGTAGTAATGTCTTACAAGCTTGAGGATATGATGAAGCTGGTTTGAGGGTAGGCCAGTGATACATGGATTTTTGTAAAGCTTTCTACTAGGTCCATCATTGTAGACTGATCCAGTAGACTAAAGCACATAAGATCTACAGAGACGTGGAAGATTGGATTCAAAACTGGCTCGGCTATAAAAGTTAGAAGGGAGTGGTGGGTGTGAGGTGGGTGCTGACTAGGCCAGTGGTCTCTAGGGATCAGTTTTGGGATTGTTCGATTGGACTGTATAATTGTTATTTTCCTTGTAGTTAAATTTTTTATGCTTGTTTATTTATTTATTCATTTATTTATTGGAACAGCCCTTCCGGTCTTTCGAACCGCACCATTCGGTGACCCCCGATTTAACCCTAGCCTAACCACAGGACAATTTACAATGACCAATTAACCCACCAACTGGTAGGTCTTTGGACTGTGGGGGGCAACCAGAGCATCCGGAGGAAACCCACGTGGTCACGGGGTGAAAGTACAAACTCCTTACAGACAGTGGCGGGAATTGCCTGTACTGTAAAGTGTTGTGCTAACCACTACTCTACCATGCCGCCCCATTATAATTACATATATACATAAAATTGTTTGGTGAGATTTCTGGTGGTTGTGGTCGTTTTTGTACTTGTGGAAATTCTTAGTTTCAGTGGCAGGTATTGCAATACTTGAATATTGAAACTATAGAATTTGAATGCTATCAAGTATTTGTACGTGTACTATCAGAATTTGGGCAAATTCCCTAATTCTGCTCCTATGTCTTATGGTCTGAGTAGTCTGGTATAAGAAGATCAGACCATGTTTTTTACAGTCTCTTTGCTTTTTCCTTCCTCCAGGCCAGGGGTTCCCAACCTAGGGTCCACAGCACTCCTACTTGATAATATTGAAAAAGGTCCTAGGACCTAGGCTCTATTTTTACCTCTCTGGTCCCTTTCCTTTCCCCTCCCTTCCTTTGTTCTTGTAACACTGAATAAAACGATCGTATGCGACAAGTTGCAGGCTTCATTCTTGACTTCCAAAGAACATCGGATGACAAAAAGCATCAGGATCTAACAGGATCTTTGTTGTTTGTGATAATGTAGGTAAATATTGGTAAGTTTGCAGGTGACACAAAGATCAGCAGCGATGTGGAAAATAAGGAAGATCACCAATTGAAATGACTGGGTAATGATACGTTTGTCCATAATGCTGCCTGATCGGGTGGGGGGGGGGGGGGACTAAGCAGGTGCTACACCTTGCCGAAGGGTGACCTACGGGCTAGCGGAGGGAAAGCGTGCCTTACACCTGCTTTGATAGAGACAGCAGGATATGTAGAAGAAGCAGCAAATGGAGTTGAATCAAGTGTGAGATGTTGCATTTGGGAGGTCAAATGCAAAAGGAAAACGTATACAGTAAATGGCAGGGTCCTTAGGAACACCGATGTACAGAGGGATCTTGGGGTGCAAGTTCATAGCTTGCTGAACACAGCAATCCCAGGGGCAAGGGTGGTAAAGAGGGCATATGGCATATGTACCTTCAATTGGGGCACTGATTATAAGTGTCAGTGTGTGGGCACGTGGCCAAGTGGTTAAGGCATTGGACTAGCGACCTGAAGGTCGTGAGTTCGAGCCCCAGCCGAGCCAGTGTGTTGTGTCCTTGAGCAAGGCACTTAATCACACATTGCTCTGCGACGACACTAGTGCCAAGCTGTATGGGTCCTAATGCCCTTCCCTTGGACAAGACTAGTGTCGTGGAGAGGGGAGACTTGCAGCATGGGCAACTGCTGGTCTTCCATACAACCTGGTCAAGACTTTCCAGGCGCAGATCCATGGAATCGCAAGACTAACAGATGCCTTTGCTTATAAGTGTCAGGAAGTTGAGTTGTAGTTGTGAAAAACTTCGCTTGGGCCACGTATGGTGAAGTTCTGGTCACCCCATTCCAGGAAAGGCATAAAGGCTTTGGGTGTTGTCCACATTGGAAGCTGGACAAACTCAGGTTGTCTTTCTGGAGAGTCAGAAGCTGAGGGAAGACCTGACTGAAGTTTATAAAATTTCTCTTAACTTTGGGTAATTTCTCTCCCCTTCTCCTCCTCTCTTTTTCTAATCCCTGATCCAGGTTCTTCCTTCTTCAGACCTTTACCTTTTCCACAAATCGCCTCCCAGGTTCGCACTTCATCCCCCTCCCCCACCCAGCTACCTACACCCCTCACCTATCAGTGCGTACTTTTTCCACTCCCCCCCCCCCACCTTCTTACTCTGGCTTCTCCCCCTCTCCTTTCCAGTCCTGATGAAAGGTCTTGGCCTGAAATGTCGACTGGCTATTCCCCTCCATAGATGCTGCCTGGCTTGCTGAGATCTTCCAGCATTTTGTGTGTTGCTCTAAATTTCCAGCATCTGCAGAATCTCTTGTGTTTATAAAATTATGATAGGCATAGATATGGTAGGCAGTCAGAATCTTTTCTCAGGGTTGAAATGTCCTGCTTCAACCCCACTATTATAGGACTATTAAACCATTCCCTAGAACAATAAATTCGACTCTTGACCTCACAATCTACCTCGTTATGATCTTGCACCCTTATGGTCAACCTGCACTGCACTTTCTCTGCAGCTGTTACACTTTATTGAAGGGATACGGGGAGAAGGCAGGAGACTGGGGCTGAGAGGAAAATTGGATCAGCCATGATGAAATGGTGGAGAAGACTTGATGGGCCAAATGGCCTAATTCTGCTCCTATGTCTTGTGGTTTAATAATCTTTATTCTGCATTCTGTTCTTGTTTGACCTCAGTGCACTGTGTAATGGATCTGATCTGTATGAACAATGTGCAAGACAAGCTTTTCACTGTATCTCAGCGCAGGTGACAGTAATAGGTCGCCATGGTAGTGTAGCGGTTAGCGCAATGTTCGGGCATTCTGGAGTTTCGAGTTCAATCCCGGCGTCCTCTGTAACGAGTCACTGTCCATTTTCCCTGTGGAATGCGTGGGTTTTCCCCGGGTTCTCCAGTTTCCTCCCACAGTCCGAAGACATACTGGGTAGGTTAATTGGTCATTGTAAATTGTCCCATGACTAGGTTAGGGTTAATCAGGGTTGCTGGGCAATGTGGCTCAAAGGGCCGAATGGCCTAGTCTACACTATATCACTAAATAAATAAAAGTTAAAAAAAAATTCCAATTCTAATTCCAAATACGGGGGTGGGGGGGGGCGGGCAAAGGTTTAAGGTGAGAGAGGGAAGTTTAAGGGAGATTTGTGAGGGAAATTTTGTACCTGGGAATCTGCTGTCATGCCGATTGTGGAGGTAGATATGATGGTGATATTTTAGAGACATTTAGACACCGTTAGCTAGGGAATAGACCATGTGTGGGCAGATGGAGTTTGCTTACTCTGGCATTGTGTTCAGCAGACACAGGGAGGGCCTATTCCTGGGTTTTCTATGAGACAGCTCAGTGCTGAGCCAACAGAGGTGCCAGGATTCTACCAAGACAACAAACTGAGACCTCATCTGTATAAAACAATTCGAAGCAGATTTTTCTGCAGTGTTTGGAACCCCCCTCCCCCCCGCCACCGGTCAAAGACACGTCCAACCGGTCAATGTCACTTTGCTGTGGGAGCTTACGGTGCCCAAGTAGCCTGCATTACAAGGGCAACCTTACACCAAAGACACTTCACTGGGTGTAACGGCTCTGGGATGTCGTGAAGATGTGAAAGTCGCTCAAGAAATGTTAAGAACACACAAGATTCTGTAGATGCTGGAATTGCAGAGCAACACACAGAAGATGCTGGAGGAACTCAGGGGGCAGGCAGCATCGATGGAGAGGAATAGAACAGTTCGTGTTTGAAATGACCCCAGGAATAAATGGGTACATTTATGGAGGAAGAAGCTGGCCGACATTTTGAGCTGAAACCCTTCGTCGGGGCTGGAAAGGAAGAGGCAGAAGGCAGAAGAAGAAAGTGGGGGAGGAGAGGAAGGAAGACAAGCCAGAAGGTGAGAGGTGAAGCCAGTTGGGGAGGGGGTGAAGTGAGAAGCAGGGAGATGATAGGTGGAAAAGGTGAAAGGGTGAAATAGAAGGAATCTGATAGGAGAGGAGCGTGGACCATGGGAGAAAGACAAGGAGGAGGGGACCCAGAGGTGGGTAGGTGAGGAGAAGAGAAGGGGTGAGACGATAACCAAAGTGGGGAATGGAAAAAGAGAATGGATTATTCTTTCCAAATCTTCATCTGCACCTCTAAGAATCAAACACACAGGAGACAACCTCTGTCTCCATCATCTGTCAAGTAGTGAGGGAGGGGTTGTTTTCATGACACCGTGCCACTAGGCTCTCTGTCTCCTTCCTGTACGTCGCCCCATCCTTGTTTGAGATCTGGCTCCTGCATCGGGTGATAGATGAGTCTGGTTGAGGGGGATAATGGGTGGGTGGGGGGGGGGAATGAAGTGAGAAGTTGGGAGGTGATAGGTGGGGAAGGTAAGGGGCTGAAGAATGAACCTGATAGGAGAGGAGAGTGGACTGTGGGAGAAAGGAAGGAAGAGGGGAACTAGAGAGAGCTATAGAAATATCAGTCTTTCTTCTTTGGTCCACAAATAACACATCCTCAATCAACAGTCAGTGACCTGGAGCCCAACTACTGCCTGGAATTGGTATTGGTTTATTATTGTATAAAAAATCTTTGTTTGGTATGTCATCCATACAGATTAATTTATTCTAACACTGCATTAAGGTCATACAAGGAAAAACAATAAAAGAACGTGGAATCAAGTTTAATGGCTACAGAGAAAGTGCAATGCAGGTAGACAATAATAAGGTGCAAGGCTATAATGAGATAGATTGTGAGGCCAAGAGTCCATCACATCTAGACTTCCACTTTCTGTCAACAGCAGAGCCAAATGCTGGACTTACAGAGACAGATCTCCAACCTGAACCATTTCTATTACCAATGTTTACTTAGTTTTGATATGAAAGGTATGAGGGATGACAGAACAGTCAGCTGATAACCACACCACGTTGTACAGGGGGCTCCACTTCTCAAACCCCATCACTTTGAGAGGAAGTTTGGACTGGGAGGTGGATGTGTTTCAGCTAGGAATGTCTGAGGGGCTGAGTGTACACCAGCAACCAGCAGAGGGAGTGAGGGGGTTGTGTCGTTTGGGGTTGGTGGTCAATCAAATAAATAAAAACACACACACACACACATACAGAGTGCCCGAACGTTTTAATTTCAATTCTCATTCCTGTTCTGACATGTCAGTCCATGGCCTCCTCTTGTGTCAATATGGCATGAATATTGATTTCTCCTTTTGGTAAAAAGAACTTCCCTCCTCCTCCCCTCTTACCTCTACTCACCTGCTTGTCACTTCCCCCGTGTCCCCTCCTCTCTCCTTTTCTCCTATGGTCCACTCTCCTTTTCTATCAGATTCCTTCCTCTCTGGCCCTTGACCTGTCCCACCCACCTGGCTTCAGATCTCACCTTCCAGCTACCCTCCTTCCCTTCCTGCCGCCTTTTTATTCTGGCAACTTCCCCCTTACTTTCCAGTCCTGAAGAAGGATCTCAGCCCGAAACGTTGACTGCTTATTCATTTTCTGCCTGACCCCGCTGAGTTTCTCCGGCATTTTGTGTGTGTTACTCTGGATTTCCAGCATCTGCAAATCTGTGTGCTAATTACATAAGCAGATGATGAGGAACTGAATTCGACATTCACTGAATCGGACATTCACAGCACAAAAACGGGTCCTTTAGCCCAATCTCTCCATGCCAATCTTGATGCCTGCCTAAGATAGCCATATTTGTCTATTTGTCAGTGTTTGGCCCATATCCCTCTGAACCTTTCCTATCCACGTATCTGCTTCTGTCATTCTCCTGGCTGGTAGTTTCATACACCCTCCACCTTCCCACATAGAAATCATCCTTCACATCCCCTCTCACTTCAAACTTACACCCTCTAGTTCTTAATTCCCCTACCCTGGTGGTGGTGGTGGGGGGGGGGAAGACTGAGTGTATTCACTCTCTCTGTGGCTCTTGTGAATCTTCTTTGCAGCTTTGTGACATCTTTCTTGTAACAGGGTGATCAAATCTGTTCACAATACAAGTGCAGCCTCACCAAACGTCGGAGTGTGGAAAGGCACCCTGGTGAAAGTTCCTTGAGTTTAGTTAAGTGTCAATGGCGAATGATTTGGGAATGTTGTATTTGAGTCGCTTAGCGGACGTCGTGTGTGTTTTCAGAGGCCTGGTGGTGCAAGACGCTTTATAGCACTAGTGATCCAGGTTCAATTCCCGCCACTGTCTGTAAGGAGTTCGTACAAACCCGTGACCGCACGGGTTTCCTCTGGGTGCTCCGGGTCCCTCCCACATCCAAAGACATGAGGGTTGGGTTAGTGAGTTGTGGGCATGCCATGTTGGCACTGGATGCAAGGGTCACTTGCGGGCTGCCCTCAGCACAATCCTGGTGCATTTGATTTGACGCAAAACCCACACATTTCACTATATGTGTTCCAACGTTTCAAAGTATACGTGACAAATAAAGCTGACGTTGAATCTTTATCAGAGGTGTAAGGGCAGCGACACCATTGTCGGGGCTGAGTATGAAATATTAATGGGACCGCGTCGCCTGTACTTACAGTGAGAGTGGCTCGTGACCGTCCCGCTGACACTGAACCTGTTCATGGTGAGTCTGTGGCTGGTCACGTTCTTCTGGGGCTGGAACACGATAATATGGACCTTGGGTGCAAAGAGGCAGCCCAGCACCACAAAGCCACTCAGGCTGACTGAGATGCACATTGTCGTGGTCTGAACCTATGGAACAGAAAGCATTTGAAGATTAGCTTCATTTGTCATATGTACGTATGACTGTCCTGCTGACACTCGTACATTTCAGCACCTCGGGAAGATGACATCCTTCATTAAGGACGCTCACCCTCCAGGATATACTGTCTTCTCATCAGGGAGGAGATACAGGAGCGTGAGGACATACATTCAATGTTTTACACAATAAGACCATAAGACATAGGAGCAGAATTAGGCCACTTGTGCCATCGAGTTTGCTCTGCCATTCCATTGTGGCTGATTTATTATCCCTCTCAACTCCATTCTCCCGCACCTCTCCATGACCTTTGACCTCCTTACTAATCAAGAACCTATCAACATCTGCTTTAAATATACCCAATGACTTGGCCTCCAGTCATCTGTAGCAATATATTCCACAGATTCACCATCACCTGGCTGAAGGAATTTCTTCTCACCTCCATTCTAAAGGGATGTCTTTCTATTCCGAAGCTGCGCCCTCTGGTCCTAGACTCCCCTACTATAGGAAACATCCTCTCCATGCTCACTCTATCTGGGCCCTTCATATTTGGTCGGTTTCAATGAGATCGTCCTTCATTCTTCTGAATTCCAGTGACTACATGCCCAGGGTCATCAAATATTATACATGATAATCCTTTCCGGGATTCCGGGATCATTCTCGTGAATCTCCTCCGCACCCTCTCCAATGCCAGCAGATTCTTTCGTAGGTAAGAATCCCAAACGTACTCACAATACTCCAAGTGTGGTCTGACCAGTGCCTTATAAAACCTCAGCATTACAACCTTGCTTTTATACTCTAGTCCTCTCAGAATGAATAGTAACATTGCATTTGCCTTCCTCACCACCTACTCAACCTGCAAGTTAATCTTCAGGGAATTCTGCACGAGGACTCCCAAGTCCCTTTGCACCTCTGGTTTTTGAATTTGCTTCCCACTTAGAAACTACTTTATAAACCTCTTTCAGTGATGGAATAAGTATCTTCTTGTACTAAATTTCATGAGGAAAGGTTGAGCAAGCTAGGGCTTTTCTTGTTGGAGTGAAGGAGGATGAGGGATGTCTTGATAGAGGTGTACAAGATGATAGGAGGCATAGATAGAGTGGACAGGCGGAGACTTTTTCAAGGGTAGAAATGGCTAATAAGAGAGGCATAATTTTAGGTGATTGGAGGAAAGTATAGGGGGATGTCAGAGGTAATTTCTTACACAGAATGGTGGTGTGTGGAACACATGGTCAGAGATGGTGGTAGAGGCAGATACATTAGCGATATTTAAGAGACTTACATTAGGACATGGATGAAAGAAAAATGGAGGATTATGTAGGAGTAAAGTGTTAGATTGATCTTAGAATAGGTTATATGGTCAGTACAATATTGTGGGCTGGAGGACCTGTACTGTGCTGTAATGTTCTATGTTCTACCTTCAATGAAACGTTAACTGTGATCCAAGTTCTCCGAGTCACAGAGAGACACAAAATGGAGTGCACCATCTATACTGACACACTGTAGAACAATTTTTACTCTTCCCACAGTCCCCACTAAATGCCTTCAGATTCTACCCCGTGCCCGCACGCAGGGTTAACTTAGAAGGGCTTATTTTATTTATCAACCCTTTTGTTTTAATGTTAGCTTTATTTGTTGCATGTACATCGAAAGAACCCACACGTGGCATGTGGGAGGAAGCTGGATCTCTTGGGAAGATAGCCACTGGGAGAACACACAGACCAAAGGGATTGTACATTCTCCCCATGACCAAGTGGTTTCCTCCGAGTGTTCCGGTTTTCACCCACATTCCAAACATGTTCAGGTTAGGATTAGTAAGTTGTTTATTTATTTAAGCCACGCCACCCAGCAACCCACCTATTTAACCTTAGCCTAATCACGGGACAATTTACAAGGACCAACTAACCTACTAACCGGTATGCCTTTGGAATGTGGGAGGAAACCCACTCGGTCACGGGTAGAACGTACAAACTCCTCACAGACAGTGGAGGGAATTGAACCCAGGTTGCTGGTACTGTAAAGCGTTGTGCTAACCACTACGCCACTGTGCCGCCCCACGTTGTGGGCATGTTATGTTGGCACTGGAGGTGTGGTGGCACTTGCGGGCTCATCCTCAGACTGTGTTGGTCCTTGACAAAGTGACTCATTTCACTGTATGTTTCGATGTACATGTGACAAATAAAACTAACCTTTAATCTTTTCCATTTCCAAGGGCAGGTAGTAATCAATTAAATATTAGTCTGGAGTCACAGATTGGGACGGAGCAAGATATCAATGTTTTTAGGGGAATCACCATTATTAAAATTTACTTTTACTTCCAGATTTACTCAAATGAGACACAATTTTGCCATTTGCCACGGTGGAATTTGAACTTGCATTTCCCAATCATTAATCCCTGGCTCTGGATTATGGTAACAAATCCAGAATGGCTTCAGAACTAGCACAGGCAGCGTTTTACAGAGGATGATGCAAGGTGCCAGACAGCAACACTTATTGGTCAGTTATCTCAATGAACTTTGGCATGATCTTTTTAAAGGTTTAGTTGGATGTCAACCTTGCATGGGATAGAGTCTCACACAGCACAGCAACAGGGCCTTCAGCACAACAGGTCCATGCTGACCCAGGAGCCCATCTAAGCTAGGCCTATGTGCTCACCTTTGGCTCATATCTCCCTAAACTAGGGGGGGTTCCCAACCTTTTTCATGCCATGGATCAATACCATTAACCGAGAGGTCCATTGGCCCCATGTTGGGAACCTCTGCTCTAAACCTTTCCCATCCATGTTCCTGTCCAAACACCTTTTAAATGTTGTTAATAAGTCATCTCTGTTTTCATAGATCACACCACACTGAAATAGGCCCATTGGCCCAACAACCGACCTTTTGGCCCAACAACAGGCTTTTAGGCTCAAAAACAGGCCCTTCAGACCAACAAGTGGGCGGCACGGTATCCAGCTGACCAGTGAGTATCTGACAGAGAAACACAGTTTTACGATATGAGGAACTTAGCAGGTCAGGCAGCATCTATGGAGAGGAATGAAGACATCAATGTTTTGGGCTGAGACTCTTCATTTGGACCGGCATGGAAGTGGGGAGAAGACAGAATAAGGCTGGTTGGAGTACGAGCTGACAGGTGATAGATGAAAGCAGGTGAGGCAAGAGATGGGTAGGTGGTGGAGAGGAATGAAGTGAGAAGCTGGAAGATTACAGGAGGAAGAGGTAAAGCGCTGAAGAAAAGCTCTATTACCTCCCAGCTTCCAACTTCATCCTCTCTTTTCCATCCACCTATCTGGTCTGTTTATTTCTCTCCATAGATGCTGCCTGGCCTGCTGAGTTCCTCCAGCATTTTGTAAGGCAAAATTGCAGGGAACAGGATGAGTCGCAACATAAACGGTGGACGAAATCGAAAAGGGTGAATACAGGACTGACGGTGTTATATTTGAATGCGTGCAGTATATGGACTAAGGTAGATGAACTTGCAGCATAGACTGGCAGGTATGATGTAGGCATCACTAATCATGGCTGTAAGAAGATTATAGCTGGGAGCTTAATGTACAAGGATTTAAATTGTATTTAAGGGACAGGCAGGAAAACAGAGGGGGTGGCATTGCTCTGTTGGTAAAAAGAATAAAATAAAATCATTAGAAAGAAGTAACACAGGATTAGAAGGTGCTGAATCATTGTGGATAGAGCTAAGGAACTGCAAGGATAAAAAGACCCTGATGGGAGTTGTACACAGACCCCCAAACAGTAGCAAGGATGTAGTCTACAAATTACAATGGAAGATAGAAAATGCATATCAAAAGGACAATGTTACAATAATCAGGGGGGATTTCAATATTCAGGGATATTGGGAAAATCTGGTTGATTCAAAGAGAGGGAATTTCTAGAATGCCTATGGGATAGCTTTTTAGAGCAGCTCGTGGTTGAGCCCACTACAGGATCAGCTATTCTGGACTGGGTGTTGTGCAATGAACCAGAACTGATTAGAGAGCAGAAGATAAAAGGATCCTTAGGGGAAAGTGATCATTATATGATTGAATTCACCCTGAAATTTGAGAAGGAGAAGCTAAGGTCAGATGTATCAGTATTACAGTGGAGTAAAAGAGAATTATGGAGGCATGAGAGAGGAGTTTGTCAGAATTGACTGGAAAAGAACACTGGCAGGGATGATGGCAGAATGGCAATGGCTGGTATTTCTGGAAGCAATTCGGAAGGCACAGGATATATACAACCCAAAGAGGAAGAAGCATTCTAAAGGCAAGATGCCACAACCGTGGCTAACAAGAGAAGTCAAAGCTAACATAAAAACCAAAGAGAGGGCATGTAGTAGAGCAAAAATTAGTGGGAAGTTAGAGGATTGGGAAGCTTTGAAAAACCAACAGAAGGCAACTAAAAAGTCATTAAGAATTTAAACATAGAAACATAGAAACATAGAAAATAGGTGCAGGAGTAGGCCATTCGGCCCTTTGAGCCTGCACCGCCATTTATTATGATCATGGCTGATCATCCAACTCAGAACCCTGCCCCAGCCTTCCCTCCATACCCCCTGACCTCCGTAGCAACAAGGGCCATATCTAACTCCCTCTTAAATATAGCCAATGAACTGGCCTCAACTGTTTCCTGTGGCAGAGAATTCCACAGATTCACCACTCTCTGTGTGAAGAAGTTTTTTCCTAATCTCGGTCCTAAAAGGCTTCCCCTTTATCCTCAAACGGTGACCCCTCGTTCTGGACTTCCCCAACATCGGGAACAATCTTCCTGCATCTAGCCTGTCCAATCCCTTTAGGATTTTATACATTTCAATCAGATCCCCCCTCAATCTTCTAAATTCCAACGAGTACAAGCCCAGTTCATCCAGTCTTTCTTCATATGAAAGTCCTGCCATCCCAGGAATCAATTTGGTGAACCTTCTTTGTACTCCCTCTATGGCAAGGATGTCTTTCCTCAGATTAGGGGACCAAAACTGCACACAATACTCCAGGTGTGGTCTCACCAAGGCCTTGTACAACTGCAGTAGTACCTCCCTGCTCCTGTACTCGAATCCTCTCGCTATAAATTAAAGATGAAATACGAAAGTAAGCTAGCCAATGATATTGAACGGGATATCAGAAGTTTCTTCAGATACATAAAGTGTAAAAGGGAGGTGAGAGTGGATATCAGACCACTGGAAAATGATGCTGGGAGGTAGTAATGGGGGACAAATTAATGGCAGACAAGTATTCTGCATCAGTCTTTACTGTGTAGGCCACTAGTAGTATGGCGGAAGTTCCAGGTGTCAGGGGTCATGAAGTGTGTGAAGTTACCATTACTAGAGAGAAGGTTCTTGGGAAGCTGAAAGGTCGTAAGGTAGATAAGTCACCTGACCAGATGGTGTAGACCCCAGGGTTCTGAAAGAGGTGCCTGAAGAGATCATGGAGGCATTAGTAACAATCTTTCAAGTATCACTAGATCCTGGAATGGTTCTGGAAGATTGGATAATTGCAAATGTCACCCCACTCCTCAAGAAGGAAAAGGGGCAGAAGAAAGGAAATTATACACCAGTAAGTCTGACCTCAGTGGTTGGGAAGATGTTGGTTCGGGGTACTTGAAGGCACATGATAAAATAGGCCGTAGTCAGCATGGTTTCCTCAAGGGAAAATCTTGCCTGACAAATCTATTCGAATTCTTTGAAGAAATAATAAGCGGGATAGACAAACGAGAATTAGCTGATGTTTTGTACTTAGTTTTTCAGAAGGCCTTTGAGAAGGTGCCACACATGAGGCTGCTTACCAAGCTACAAGCCCAGGGTATTACAGGAAAGATTCTAGCATGGATAAAGCAGTGGCTAATTGGCAGGAGGCAAAGAGTGGGAATGAAGGGAGTCTTTTCTGGTTGGCTGCCAATGACTAGTGATGTTCCACAGGAGTCTGTGTTGGGACTGATGCTTTTTACGTTATATGTCAATGATTTGGATGGTGGAATTGATGGATTGGTTGCAAAGTTAGCAGACAATATGAAGATAGATGAAGACACAGGTAGCTTTGAGGAAGTAGAGAGGCTACAAGAGGACTTAGACAGATTAGGAGAACGGACAAAGAAGTGGCAGATGGAAGACAGTGTCATGAAGTGTATGGTCATGCACTTTGGTAGAAGAAATGAAAGGGTAGACTATTTTCTAAGTACAGAGAAAATACAAAACACTGAGGTGGAAAGGGACTTGGGAGTCCTTGTGTAGGATCCCTAAAGGTTAATTTGCAGGTTGAGTCTGTGGTGAGGAAGGGAAATGCGATGTTAACATTCATTTCAAGAGGACTAGAATATAAAAGCAAGGATGTAATGTTGAGCCTTTATAAAGCACTGGTGAGACCTCACTTGGAGTACCGTGAGCAGTTTAGCGGCCCTTGTTTTAGGATGGATGTGCTGAAACTGGAGAGGGTTCCAAAGAGGTTCATGAAAATGATTCTAGGAGTAAATGGCTTGTCATATAAAGAGCATTTGATGGCTCTTGGCCTGTATTCACTAGAATTGAGAAGAATGAGTGGTGACCTCATTGAAACCTATCGAATGGTGAAAGGCCTTTTAGAGTGGATGTGGAGAGGATGTTTCCTATGTGGTGAGTCTAAGACCGGAGGTCTCAGCCTCACAATAGAGGGGTGTCCTTTTAGAATGGAGATGAGGAGGAATTTCTTTAGCTAGAGAGTGGTGAATGTGTGGAATTCTTTGCCACAGGCAGCTGTGGAGGCCAAGTTTCTTGCATTTCAACATTTATTGCAACATCTCCAGTTTTTCACTTCTACCCAAGACTGCAAATAAAGAAAGATACACTTCCACAAGAGGTTCTGCAAATGCTGAAAATCCAGAGTAACACACAAAAATGCCGGAGGAACTCAGCAGATCAGGCAGCATCTTTAGAGGGGAATAAACAGTTGACGTTTCAGGTCGAGACCCTTCATCAGGACTGGAAAGGAGGGGAGAAGATGCCAGAATAAGAAAGTGGGGGAGGGGAAGAAGGACAAGCTGGAAAGCGATAGATGAAGCCAGATGAGGGGGAATGAAGTAAGAAGCTGGGAGGTGATAGGTGGAAAAGGTAAAGGGCTGAAGAAGAAGGAATCTGATTGGAGAGGAGAGAGGACCATGGGAGTAAGGGATGGAGGAGAGGCACCAGTGGGAGGTGATAGGCAGGTGAGGAGAAGAGAAATGGTAAGAAAGGAACCCGTTGACGTTAGAGAACTTCCACTCATGCTAAAACACTGGAGGGTCTCCCGTCAGAATATGAGGTGTTGCTCCTCCAATCTGAGTCTGGCCTCATCGTGTCAGTCAAGGAGGCCATGGACTGACACGTCGGAATGGGAATGGTAATTGGAACTAAAATGTTAACTTTTAAAGGTAAAATATGTTTCCATCATCCCAACAGCCACCAAACATCTGGACCTTTACACTTGATAACATGGACGCAAAAGAACACTTACCCTGTAATCGCTGGAAGTCACGTAGAATATGGGGAGGAAAGCCAGCCAGATGATGCACGTCGTGTACATGGTAAATCCAATAAACTTTGCTTCGTTGAAATTTTCAGGACATTTTCGTGTTTTAAAGGCGTACACCGTACAGAGAATCACCAGCACCACGTCATAGGCCAGTGACATTAGCATACTGGAATCTTTCACGTTACATTTCAGAATGACTGTCTCTCTTCTTTCAGGAACAGTGTACCTTCTGGTTCCTGGAGTCTCCAACACAAGCCACACCGACACCATGACAATTTGGACCAAGATTAGGCTCATGCAGATGAAGACTTGCGAGCTGGGACTGATGAACCTCGGCCTCTGGGTACCTTCCTGCACCCCGTTGAATATCCTGGCAATGCGGTTGGTCTTGGTAAGCAAGGCAGAGTAACACACGGCAAAAGACGTGCCCAGTCCCAGACGGCGCAGGGTGCATATGGCGCGCGAGGGCCTGGCAATGAAGAAAAAGGTCATACAGTAGGAAAAGAAGACCCCGAAGAGCAAAATGTAGCAGAGCTCGCGGCCCGAAGCTCTGACAAGAGGTGTGTTGTTGTGCTTTATAAAGACGGAGGCGACCATGAGGGTGGTGACAATCCCAGCGCAAGAGATGGTGATTGGCCCGATGGCCCACCCGTCCGTCCACCTGATGTACTCCTCTGGTAGGTCGTAGCAGCCCGTCAGGTCCTCGTTGGGCCACCGACCTGGACCACAGTCCTTGCAGGTGAACTCGTCCTCCAGGTAGGCGTAAGGGTCGCAGGGGACGCAGATCCAGCAGCAGACGTCACCGGGCTGCATGTTCTTGGCTTCGTTTGGGGCGCACGGGTCGCTGCACTGTGAGGTGGGGATGTAGCGTTTGGGCCAGTGTATCAGATCTGTGTTCAGCGACAGAGAGTTGGCCCACTGGCCGACCCTGACGTACGTGTACTTGCCCGCCCGCTTCTGGAAGTTGAACACGTTGTAGCGACCCATCCCGTCTCCATTTTCGTCAAACTTGATCTCACTGTCTGCATCGCCCGTGGGGTGGAAAGGGGCTGAGGGGAGAGACAAAAGGGCGACAAGTGAACTTCAGTCAAAATTGTGGTGTGAAGCTTAGCACTTATTCACAACATGGGGAAACTGCTCCCACTCAGACAAAAAGTTCAATTCATTCCAATGTTCCCATCTGAGACAGATAGGAGCCACCAACACTGGTATGGTAACATTAATACCCAAGAATGGAAAAGTCTACAGAAAGTGATGAACAAGGCCAATCCATCCCAGGCAAAGCCCTCCCCACCAGCGCACATCTACAACAGCACCCATCATCAGAAGCCCGAAGGAACACACTCACTGATTCAGGAACAGCTCCTTCCCCTCTGCCATCAGATTTCTGAATGGACATTGAACCCATGACCACCACCTCACTTGTTTTGTTTTTGCTCTCTTTTGGCACTGCTTAATTTAATGTTACATACTTCTTATTGTCATTTATAGTTTTTTTATTATTATGCATTGCACGGTACTGCTGCCACAAAGCAACACATTTCACGGCATGTGCTGGCGACATCAAATCTAATTCTGATTCAGATCCATTTAAGATGAGAAGAGGAAGTTCAAGGATGATTTATGGGGCAGTTATTTAACAGAGAGCAGAGGGCGTGTGGAACGCACTGCCAGGGGTGGTGGTAGAGGCAGATATGTTAGGAACGTTTACCAGAGTCTTAGATAGGCACATGGATGGTAGAAAAATGGAGAGCTGTGTGGGAGAGAAGGGTTACACTGATCTCGGAGCAGGTTGAAAAGTCCGCACAGCATTGTGGGCCGAAGGGTCTGTGCTGTTCTATGTTTTATGAACCCAGAGGTCAGGTCGCATCTATGGGGGGGGGCGGAATGGACAGTCAACACTTTGGGTCGGGACCCTTCATCAGGACTGGAAAGGAAGAGGGGAGGTAGACGGTGTGGAGGGAAGGAGTGGAGAAATGGAGCAAAAGCTGGAGGGTGATAGATTCGTGTGAGGGGGATAACAAAGTTCAAAGTTCAAAATAATTTTTTTATCAAAATACATACACAAGCCTGAGATTCATTTTCTTATGTGCATTCCCAGGAAACAGAAAGACACACAGCAGAATCAACAAAAGACCACATCCAACATGAGCACATGAGATGAACTGTCCTTGAGAGTGAGTCGATAGGTTTGGGGAACAGTTCAGCAATGGAATGAGTGACGTTATCCTCTCTGGTTTAACAGCCTGATGGTTGAGGGGTAATAACTGTCTCTGGTTTAAGAGCTTGATGGTTGAGGGGTAATAACTGTTTCTGAACCTGCTGGTGTAAGTCCTGAAGCTCCTGTACCTCCTTCTGGATAGCAGCAGTGAGACGAGAGCATAACCTGGGCGGTGGGGGTCGTTGATGATGGGTGCTGTTTTCCTGTGACACTGCTCCGTGTAGATGCGCTCATTGGTGGGGAGGGCTTTACCTGTGATGGACTGAACTGTAACCACTACTTTTTGTAGGATTTTCCATTCAAGGGCATTGGTGTTTCCATACCAGGCGGTGATACGATCAGTCAATAAACTCTCCACTATACGTCTATAGAAGTTTGTCAAAGTATTAGATGTCACGCCGAATCTTCGCTACTTTTAAGAAAGTAGAGGGGGGGGGAAGGTTCTATTAATCACAGTTTCATCTGGGAGGGCTGCTTTTCGAGAACATTGACAGACACACTTCCAGATGCTGAACTGAATGACTGAGACAACACCTCAAGCTAATTCCATAAGCAGTGTACATTACCGAGTGCACAGCTTCATCAGAACAAGTGATCCTGTTCTCTGAGAACTATGCCAGCCACCACATGGAGTGACAGAAACATCATTTGAACAGTGTTACTTTGGGTAGCGTACTGACACTTACACACCAGAAACAAACCATCCTCAGCTTTGTGATTTTTGTTGACCTGCAGTCATTCTTGTAAAGACCGACGGCCTTTTGGAACCAGTTGGAAGAGTGATTTTCTCAAAGAGCTTGATAAATAACTGGCCCCCCCCTTCCCTGTGACCGTAATGGTAGTAAAGCATCACAGTTGTGGGAATCTGAAGTCAGGGTGGTAAAGTTTGCCACTGCCCTGACAGGAAGCCACATACCTTAACTGTTTACTGTACCCATACACCTCACCTGACCTGCCCAGTGTCTCTAGTGACCTCTGTCTGCCTATCCACTCTTCGTGATGGGACTTGGTGTTGATAAGGAAAATGCAATGTTCAGCCTTCCAAAATAACTTGGACGGTGAATGGTTTTCTTTTTTTGCGTGTGCCTGCGTGCGTGCGAGTCTGTGTGTGCGCGTCTGCAAGTACGTGGGTGCGAGTTTGTGTGTGCGCGTCTGCATGTACGTGCGTGCGAGTCTGTGTGTGCGCGTCTGCATGTACGTGCGTGCGAGTCTGTGTGCGCGTCTGCATGTACGTGCGTGCGAGTCTGTGTGTGCGCGTCTGCATGTACGTGCGTGCGAGTCTGTGTGCGCGCGTCTGCATGTACGTGCGTACGAGTCTGTGCGTACGCGTCTGTGTGTGCGTGCGTCCGTGGTGATGGGTCTTTTTCATGACTTTTTACAAGGCGCGGAACGAGGGAGAGAGACTATGTGGCATGCCACCCCTCACACAGAGATTTCCGCAGTATTTTCCCTTTATTTTACGAGGTCGAGTTGCGATCTCGACACTCAACCCGGCATGGATGGAAAGCGTACTCGGGAGCGGCCCCGACTGGGTTCGAACCCGGGAACCTCCGCTCCTGGGTCTGGCGCCGGTGTCATTGTGCCACCAGCTGGCCAGTGAATGGTTTTCAAAGTTCAAATTAAATTTATTACCAAGGTACATATATGTCACCATATACAACCCTGAGATTTGCTTTCTTGTGGGCATACACAGTAAATCCAAGAACCATAATAGAATCAATGAAAGACCGCACCCAACAGGACGGACAACCAACCAGTGTGCAAAAGACAGCAAACTGTGCAAATACAACAATAATAGTAATAATAATAATAATAAATAAGCAAAAAATATCAAGAACATGAGATGAAGAGTCTTTGAAAGTGAGTCCACTGGTTGTGGGAACAGTTCAGTGATGTGATGAGTGAAGTTATCCCCTCTGGTTCAAGAGCCTGATGGTCGTGGGGTAATAACTGTTCCTGAACCTGGGTCGACAGATCTCAGCCGTGTTAGATACTTCCCCATCGGACAAATGGTTTGTTTACACTGCCTCTCTAATGAGAATGCTGAGAGAATCTGATAAATTTTGTTCAGATTGGAGGAAAATATATAGAGGTCAGGAATAGGAATTTTACACAGTGGTGGGCGTGTAAAATGCCCTCCCAAGGGTGGTGATAGAGGTAGATATATTAGGAGCAAACAACAGGAATTCTGCAGATGCTGGAAATTCAAGCAACATACATCAAAGTTGCTGGTGAACGCAGCAGGCCAAGCAGCATCTATAGGAAGAGGCGCAGTCGACGTTTCAGGCCGAGACCCTTCGTCAGGACTAACTGAAGGAAGAGTGAGTAAGGGATTTGAAAGCTGGAGGGGGAGGGGGAGATGCAAAAAGGGGCATTTAACAGACTCTTAAATAGGCACGGGGATGATAGAAAAATGAAGGGCAATGTGGGAGGGCAGGGTTAGATCGAATTTGGAGTAGGTCAAAAACTAGGCACAACATTGTGGGCTGAAGGGCCTGGGCTATGCTCTATGAAGTTTTCTTTGGTTGTCTGGACACATGCATCTCCTTTCATTGAACTCAGTCAATCTCTTCCGTTCGTCCATCTGAGATAGTGTGACTGTAATGAGTCTCCATGGCAGCTTCCACGCAGAGACCACGTTTCAATAAAAGATGACGTTCTTCCCTCCAAATATATTCCCCTCCGCAGTTTTCAGGTAACATTAAATCCAGATATGGACTGTGCCTGGGAATGAACCGACAAGCAGAACTTGTTGCTGATTGAACCTTTTCCAATCCACTCACTACGAGTTGCTCAGGACCTGTTGCTCCCAGAGGATGTTTATTTTATTTTATTTACAGATAGCGCACAATTACAGGCCCTTCCAGCCCCTCTAGACCATGCTGCCCAATTATATGCAAGTGACTAATTAATCTACTGACCTGTACACGGGAGGGAACTGGAGCACCCAGAAAAAACCCATGCAGTTCAAGGGCAGAACGTACAGACTCCTTATACAGAGCAGCGGAAATTGAATCTGGGCCACTGGTCAAGCTAACTGCTACACTACCATGTTTGTCGGAAAATGAAGTGGATGAGATGGAAATTAAATTTAGGAATTGGTGGAGTTTCCCTGTTCCATTCCCATCCCTCCTCCACCGAACCTTCACCCACTGATACTTGGGAAGGTGGTACTCAACGAGCCAGACAACCCCACTTGCAATTTTAAAGACACAGAGAAATAACAGCATGGACACAGGCCCATCGGCCCAACCAATCTGTGCCGACCACAGTGTCCACCCAGCCAGTTCCAATTTCCTGTGTTTTGTCCTTCTCCCTCCAAACCCTGCCACCCACCCCTCCCCCATGTACCTGTCGAGATGCTTCTTATTTGATACTATCATACCTGCTTCAATCACTTCCTCTGTTAGCTTGTTTCATATACTCACCCCATGTTAAATCTTACCCCTCTCGCCCTGAATATGCCCCATCCCTGTTTTGGAATCCCTTACCCTGGGGAAAAGAATGTTACCATCCACCTTGCCCATGACTTTGATAATTTCATAAATTTCTTCAAGGTCATCCCCTCATTCTCCTACATTCTAAGGAATAAACCCCTAGCCTGGCCAACCCTTCTCTATAACTCATGCCGACTAGTCCTGGCAATACCCTCGTAAATCTTTTCTGTATTCCTCCCAGTTTAACCACATTTCTATTACAGGTAATCAAAACATAGTAGTCCAAGTGCACTGAGGACTTATGAGACCATCAGATCAAAAGATATAGGAGCAGAATCAGGCCATTTAAATGGAGGGAGGAGAAGATGGCGGCGTGACGCAGCGTGCGCGGGGCCGTTCTGAATGAATATCGATTATATGTAACTAGGGGGCCGTGCACAATCTGGATTTGATGGAGACTGCTGTGAGAAGGGCAGAGGAATATCTGGAGTAACTTCTGAAATGCCCGCTTCGCTGCCGCTGCTACTGTGCGATCGAGAATCTCCAGAGACGAAGGCCCCAAATCCTCGGCTTTGCGTATCACCTGCTGCCGGGGCCGGGGTCGAAACGCTCGGCAGAGATGGTGCTCGATGCTCGGTGTCGGGAGGTGGTCGGAGGCTCGGAGTTTTCGGACGGACTCAGAGTCGGACTGTGGTCGGATGCTTCCAGGATGCTGCATCGGCAAGTTGGCAGCGCTGGAGGTTCACTGTCTGCGTGAGATGATGGGACTTTCGAGTGACTTTGAGACTTTTACTGTGCCATGGTCTGTTCTTATCAAATTATGATATTGCTTTGCACTGTTGTAACTATATGTTATAATTATGTGGTTTGTTTTAGTTTTTAAGTCGGTTTGTCGTGTTTTCGTGATATCATTGTGGAAAAACATTGTATCATTTCTTAATGCATGCATTACTAAATGACAATAAAAGGGGACTGCGTGTCCTCATAATCATAATCATAACCCATTGTGTCTGCTCTGCCATTTCATCAAGGCTGATCTATTTTCTCAGTCAGCCCTAATCTCCTGCCTTCTCCCTGTAACCCTTTATGTGCTGACTAATCAAGAATCTATCAATCTCTGCCTAAAATATACCCAATGACTAGGCCTCCACAGCCACCCGTGGCAACTAATTCCACAGATTCACTACTCTCTGGCTAAATATATAACTACAACATAATATATCAACTTCTACAAAATGCTGAGGGAATTCAGCAAGTCAGGCAACATCTATGGATTCTTCATCTTGGCCTGAAACACCGACTGGTTTTTCCCCTCAGCTTCACCTGCTGATTTTCTCCAGAATTTTGTGTGTGATGCTCTGGATCTCCAGCATCCACAGAACCTTTATGTTTGTGTCGCAACTTCTATACCCAGTGCCCTCCCTGAATGACGAAGGCAGGCATGCTAACGTCTTTTTCCACCACTCTGTCCGTCTATGATAGTGCCTTGAACAAACTTTACTCTCGTGCTCTGGGATTCTTGCTTCATTACACTCCCATTGCTCGTCATTTGTCGACACAAGAAAGCCTGCACACTGGGATCTGGAGCAGCATACAAAGTGCTGGAGGAACTCAATGGGTCAGGCAACTTCTGACAGGAGACACGGACAGAACGAAGAGTCTCGACTGTTCATTCCCCTCCACAGATGCTGCCTGACTGGCAGAGTCACGCTGGACATTTGTGCATCACTCAGTTGGTCTGTGGTTGAATAAACTGAAAGGTCGTTGAAATAGTTCTGTACCATGACTGAGTTGTTGGATTTAATTCTTAGCAGACACAAAGGAAGTATTAGCTGACTGGGTTCAACCCTGACTTCCGGTGCTGTCTGTGTCGGGTTTGCACGTTGTTCCTGTCACCTTGTGGGTTTCCCCTGGGTGCTGCTTCCTCTCACATCCCAAAGACAGATGGGTTGGTGGGTTAATTGTCCACCAACAATTGCTTCTCTTTACTTGGTGAATGGTAGATTCTGGTCGGACATGACAGGAATTTGGAAAGAATAAAATGGTGTAAAGGTATGGTTGCTGGTCAGTATGGATTAGATGGGCCAAAGGGCCTGTTTTGGAGCTGTATCTCTCTATGGCTCTCTGAACTGGTAAAATGGCCGGTTTCAATCCAGAATGATCCCAATGGTGACGATCTAATCCAGGAACACAGGAGATTCTGCAGATGCTGGAAATCCTGATGAAGGCCAAAGAGTTGACGGTTTATTCCTCTCCATAGATGCTGCCTGACCTGCCGAGTTCTTCCAGCATTTTGTGTGTGTTGCTCTGGATCTGCAGCATCTGCAGAATATCTTGTGCTTTTGATATTTCTATCGCGCTGTTCAAATCTTCATGGCATCCCGGAATTCTGTGGGTGTTAATCCAACCCAGGACGGTTTAGATTAATGGCTGGGTTGTAAACTCTCATATCACCGTCACAGTGAGGAAAGCAGGAGTGTGCTTCCTGATCTCTGTACTGAGAATCTGGGTGGATGAAGCTGCAGTGGTTGGTGGTTTGGAGTTGGTCCAAACCCTTTCCCTCCTCGCTCGAGAAGTCAGCCCTCACCACACGGGTGTAAATAGTGGATGCATTAGGGTTAGGGAACAAACCAAGTGTGCGAGTAAACTGGACAAGCAAAACCCAAGCTGTCCATTTTGGGCAAGTGTGAAGAGATTCACCTTGGGTGGTCGAACTTGACGGCACAATAAAGGGTTAATGGCAGGATTCTTGTCAGTGTGGAGGAACAGAGGGATCTCAGGGTCCACATCCATAGATCCCTCAAAGTTGCTGCACAGGGCAACAGGGTGGTAGAGAAGGCAGATGCTGCACTGTCCTTCATTAGATGGAGGATCATGTTCAGGAGCCGCGATGTAATGTTGCAGCTCCTTAAAACCCTGGTTAAACCACACTTGGAGCATTATGTTCAGTTCTGGTTGCCTCACTATCGGAAGGATATGGAAGCTTTAGAGAGAGTGCAAGGGAGATTTACCAGGATGCTGCCTGGATTAGAGAGCATGTCTTATGAGGAAAGGTTGAGTGAGCTAGGGCTTTTTTCTTTGGAGCAAAGGAGGATGAGAGGCAAATTGAAAGAGGTGTACAAGAAGATAAAAGGCAAAGATGGAGTGGATAGCCAGAAAAAGCAGGATCTCCCAGTGGCTCCCTATTTTAATTCCACTTCCCATTCCCATTCTGACATGTCAGTCCATGGCCTCCTCTACTGTCACGATGAAGCCACACTCAGGTTGGAGGAGCAACACCTTATATTCCATCCGGGTAGCCTCCAATCTTATGGCATGAATATTGATTTCTCAAACTTTCAGTAATGCCCCCCCCGCTTCACCATCCCCCATTCCCATTTCCCTTTCTCACCTTATCTCCTTACCTTCCTCTGGTACCTCTCCCACTTTTCTTTCTTCCATAGCCTTCTGTCCTCTCCTATCAGATTACCCCTTCTCCAGTCCTGTATCTCTTTCACCAATCAACTTCCCAGCTCTTTACTTCACCCCTCACCCCTTCCCAGTTTCACCTATCACCTTGTGTTTCTTCCTCCTCTTCTCTCACCTTCGAACTCTGACCCCTCATCTTTTTTTCTCCAGTCCTGCTGAAGGGCCTCGACCTGAAACGTCAACAGTTGGCTCTTTTGCACTGATGCTGCCTGGCCTGCTATTTTTTTGTGTGTTGCTCTGGGTTTCCAGTCTCGGCAGATTTTCTTTTGTTTGTCACCTTTCTCCCAGGGCGGAAATGGCTAATACGAGGGGTGATAATTTTAAGGTGATTGGATGTCAGAGATAACTTTTTACACAGAGACTGGTGGGTGTATGGAACGCCCTGCTGTGGGTGGTGGTAGAGGCAGATTCATTAGGGATAATTTATGAAATTCTCAGATAGGTATATGGATAAAAGAAATATTGAAGGCTATGTAGGAGGGAAGGGTTAGATTGATCTTGGAGTAGGGTAAAAGGTGGGCACAATAGTGTGCACTGAAGGACCTATACCGTACCGTTCTATCTATTGAAGCTCCATGTAGTGTACTGTAGTTTCCCCCACATCCCAGGGATGTGATTAGAGTCATGGAGACACACATCACAAAGAACAGGCCATTTGGCCCATTGAGTCCGTACCAACCGTCAACCACCCATTCACTGTAGTCATTATACAGATACACGGATAGAAAAGGTTTAAAGGGACATGGGTCAATCAGACACAAATGTGACTTGCTTGGATGGAAACCTTGGTCAGCATGTGCAAGTTTGGCCGAATGGCCTGCTTCTGCACTGTGTGACTCTATCACCACCATACTTTTTTAACATCATCAGTAGGCCTCATCACGTGGATTAAAACCACCTTGTCCAGCAGCAGATGTCACCAGCGTTGCCTGGGCAACTTTCCCAGCAACAAGCAGCTGTGTCACATAATTACCCCTGCACAATAGCCAAAGCAATTAGGTTTCATCTGAAAAAATAAAGCTGTTTTATTTAATTAATTGTGCTAATGACAGAGAATGCTGATTATGAAGTGACTTGGGAATATCTCAGTGTTCCTGGGTCCAAGTCCTGGAATTCCCTCCCCATCAGAGCTGCAGGATTGCCCTCATCATACTGACAACATTGGGTCCAAGATGGCCGCTCTCCTCATCATCTTCTTGAGATCTTTTGAGAGACTAAATGTCGGTCTTACCCGTAACACCTAGATCCTAAAACATGCACAAACAAAAAGGTCTTCTCTTCCTACTTCCTTCGTCACAGAACATTGAACACTACAGCTCATCACAGGCCTTTGACCCATAATGTTGTGCCAAACTTTTAACCCGCACTTAGATCTATCTAACCCTTCCCTCCTACATAACACTTCATTTTTCTATCATTCATGTGCCCATCTAAGTCTCTTAAGTGCCCTAATGTATTTGCCTCTACCACTACCCATGGCAGGGCATTCCACACACCCACCACTCTCTGTGTAAAGAAAAAACTTACCTCTGGTCATCCCCCTGTACTTTCTCCAGTCACTTTAAAATTATGCCCACTTGTATTAGCCAGTTCCACTCTGGGAACAAAGCGGAGAAACATCCCTACCAAAGGAGATATAAAGCACTCCTTCTTCCGCTAGCCTACAGGTCACCCTTGGGCAAGGTGTAGCACCTGCTTAGACCCCTGACCAGGGTCATGCGAAGCCTTGGGAGCAGGTGGTGGTTGGTCGTATGAGCAGCTGGTACATATCACAAGTCCTGGTTGTGCGATCATTGACGCCAGGCAGACGATCTCTGAAGGGTATTGATAACAACTGCAGTCACCCATCTTGTAAAGGCACTGCCCAGAAGAAGGTAATGGCACACCATTACTGTAGAAAAATTTGCCAAAGAACAATCATGGTCATGCGACCGTGATCGCCCATGTCATTTGACATGGGACATAACGGATGATGATGATAACGCCAGTACTGTGCAAAAGTCTTAGGTACACTAGATTTTTTATACGGTTTCAAATGAGATTGCCTCCACAGAGCCCTGATCTCAATGTCATTTAAGCTGTCTGGGATTACCTGGTGAGACAGAAGCAAGTGAGACAGCCAAAATCTGCAGAAGAACTGTAGCAAGTTCTCGAAAATGCTTTGGAACATCTTACCAAGATCAAGGCCAAAGTCAAAGTGAAGTCTAAGTAAAAGTTATTATCAGAGTACATACATGTTACCACACACAACCCAGAGATTCTTTTTCTGTGGGCATACTTAGCAAACCTATAGAACAGTAAATGTAAACAACAGGAATTCTGCAGGTGCTGGAAATTCAAGCAACACACATAAAAGTTGCTGGTGAACGCAGCAGGCCAGGCAGCATCTCTAGGAAGAAGTGCAGTCGACGTTTCAGGCCAAGACCCTTCGTCAGGACTAACTGAAGGAAGAGTGAGTAAAAGGGATTTGAGAGTGGGAGGGGGAGGGGGAGATCCAAAATGATAGGAGAAGACAGGGGGAGGGATGGAGCCAAGAGCTGGACAGGTGATAGGCAAAAGGGGTATGAGAGGATCATGGGACAGGAGGTCCAGGAAGAAAGACAAGGTGGGGGGACCCAGAGGATGGGCAAGGGGTATATTCAGAGGGACAGAGGGAGAAAAAGGAGAGTGAGAGAAAGAATGTGTGCCCCAAACAGTCCTTCCAGGTGAGGCAACACTTCACCTGTGAGTCGGCTGGGGTGATATACTGCGTCCGGTGCTCCCGATGTGGCCTTTTATATATTGGCGAGACCCGACGCAGACTGGGAGACTGCTTTGCTGAACACGTACGCTCTGTCCACCAGAGAAAGCAGGATCTCCCAGTGGCCACACATTTTAATTCCACATCCCATTCCCATTCTGACATGTCTATCCACAGCCTCCTCTACTGTAAAGATGAAGCCACACTCAGGTTGGAGGAACAACACCTTATATTCCGTCTGGGTAGCCTCCAACCTGATGGCATGAACATCGACTTCTCTAACTTCCGCTAATGCCCCACCTCCCCCTCGTACCCCATCTGTTACTTATTTTTATACACACATTCTTTCTCTCACTCTCCTTTTTCTCCCTCTGTCCCTCTGAATATACCCTTGCCCATCCTCTGGGTCCCCCCCCCCCTTGTCTTTCTTCCTGGACCTCCTGTCCCATGATCCTCTCGTATCCCTTTTGCCAATCACCTGTCCAGCTCTTGGCTCCATCCCTCCCCTTCCTGTCTTCTCCTATCATTTTGGATCTCCCCCTCCCCCTCCCCCTCCAACTTTCAAATCCCTTACTCACTCTTCCTTCAGTTAGTCCTGACGAAGGGTCTCGGCCTGAAACGTCGACTGCACCTCTTCCTAGAGATGCTGCCTGGCCTGCTGCGAACAGTAACTGTAAACAGGATCAATGGACAATAAGCTGCAAATGCTTAAATAAATAGCAGTAAATATTGAGCATGAAATAACAAGATCAAAGAGTCCTTAAATGAGCATAGTTATCCCCTTTTGTTCAAGGGCCTGATGGTTCAGGAGTAGTAACTGTTCTTGAACTTGATAATGCGAGTTCTGAGGCTCCTGTACCTTCTACATGATGGCAGCAGCAAGCTTGGCCTGGGTGGTGAGGATCTTTGATGATGGATGCTGCTTTTCTACGGCAATGCTTCATGTAGATGTGCTCAATGGTTGGGAGGGTTTTACCCGTGATGTACTGGGCCGAATCCACTACCTGTTGTAGGATTTTCCACTCAAAGGCTTGGTGTTCCCATATCACCCGTAATGCAACCAGTCAGCACACTTTCCACCTCATGTCCATAGAACTTTGCCGAGGTTTTTGATGGCGCACTGGATCTCCGCATATTCCTGAGGAAAACCAGCCCATTTCTGGACGACGATTTACGAGCTGTGCTGAATCGGAAAGGCCAGGTACAGGCCGAATCGAGGCTGCGGTGTCCAGGCCCTACAGCGTATCGAGGTGACTGGACCTGATGTTTGGGTGATGATTTAGGTGCCTGGACAGATTGAAACGGTCAGGGTGCCGGGACTTGAGATGAGGAATGGGCCGGTTCAGTTCGCTGCTCCGTCTTGCGCTGAACTAAGGGTCTATGGACAGGACTATCTTTGTGTAGGCTCTAGTTCAGAATGCTATTTGCTTGTGTTTATTGTTTGCATGATTGTTTTATTTCCCTCTCTTCACATTGGGTGTTTGATGGTCTTTATTTAACGGGTTCTTTTGGGATTCTTTGTTTTGTGGCTGCCTGTAAGGAGGTGAATCTCAGGGTTGCATAATATGTACATACTTTGATAATAGATGTACTTTGAACTTTGATTTTCTTATAAATCTACATGATGAAGACCCTTGGGAAAAGTCTCTGGCTGTCCACTTGATCTATGTTGCTTTTCATCCCGTAAACCTCTATTTTATGAGGTATTGCAAAACCGTTTATACACAAGGTGATTGTTTAAGTATTCTGCTCAGCCTGGGTTTACTGGACGTGTGAAGACAAAAGAGAATGAAATTGGGCAGGCAACACAAAATCCTAAGGACACGAACCACCAGGCTCAAGGATAGCCTCTATCCCACTGTTATCAGAGTCTTGAATGGACATCTTGTATGATAAAAGTTAATTCTTGATCCCTCAGTCTACCTCGTCATGGGCTTTGCAACAGCCATGCTGCTGGAGGAACTCAGCGGGTCGACAGAATATGTGTGGGGGAGGGGGGGGAGGAATTGTCAATATTTTGGGTTGAAACCCTCATCAGGACTACACTGAAAAGTGGACAATTACTTTTGCCCCCAAAAGATGTTGTTTGACCCGTTGAGTTTCTTAACAGATTTCTGTACCGGGTTAGTCATGAGTCTCCCAATGCAAGCCTCACAACATTTTTGAAGGTAAGTCTGCTTCTATTGAAGCACTACGAACTGAACAGAGCCATGGTAGCATGGTGATTAGTACAGTACTGCAGTATTCCAGCTCAGGGCTATCAGAGTTTTCCTTTTCCTCGAGCTCGTTGTTCAATTCCAGTAAGAAAGTTTATACGTTCTTCCTGTGTGTGCGTGGGTTTTCTCTAGGTGCCCTAGTTTCCTCCTATATTCCAAAGACCTGCTGGTTCCTTAAGGTTGTTATAGCCGGGGTGGTAATGGGGATAAGCTCCCACTACCTATTAAATGCTCTCAATGGTGTGTGTCTCAAATAGCCTCTGACAACCAAGTCCAGCTCCTGCCCTTCACGTGTGGCTTGGCTACTAAGCCTGGTGGAACGGTTTCTACCGACAGGAGAAGGGGCAAAGGGCAAAGGCAGGTTACGGGTGCTTTAAAGCCGGTTGCTTAGGGCAGACGGGGCTTGTCAGCTGTGCTTGGCAGCTCATCTAGGAGAAGGAAAACTCTGATCTCAAACCTCTATTTCCTTGCAGCTATTCCCCCTCATGGGGAAGGCTTCAAGAGCAAACCACGTGGAAACATCCAGACTGGAGTCCCTAAGGCAGTCCTATGTTGAGTTCAATGCTGACTGGCAACTCCTGCAATGCCACTGGTGACAAATTATATCGGTCCCTGCCCTCACACTTCCTCCCTCACTACCATTCAGGGCCCCAGACAGTCCTTCCAGGTGAGGCGACACTTCACCTGTGAGTCGGCTGGGGTGATATATTGCGGCCGGTGCTCCCGATGTGGCCTTCTATATATTGGTGAGACCTGACGCAGACTGGGAGATCGTTTCGCTGAACACCTACGCTCTGTCCGCCAGAGAAAGCGGGATCTCCCAGTGGTCACGCATTTTAATTCCATGTCCCATTCCCATTCTGATATGTCTATCCACGGCCTCCTCTACTGTAAAGATGAAGCCACACTCAGGTTGGAAGAACAACACCTTATATTCCGTCTGGGTAGCCTCCAACCTGATGGCATGAACACTGACTTCTCAAACTTCCGCTAATGCCCCACCTTCCCCTCGTACCCCGTCCGTTATTTATTTATATACACACATTCTTTTTCTCTCTCTCCTTTTTCTCCCTCTGTCCCCGTCACTATACCCCTTGCCCATCCTCTGGGCTTTTCCCCCTCCCCCTTTTCCTTCTCCCTAGGCCTCCTGTCCCATGATCCTCTCATATCCCCTTTGCCAATCACCTGTCCAGCTCTTGGCTCCATTCCTCCCCCTCCTGTCTTCTCCTATCATTTTGGATCTCCCCCTCTCCCTCCCACTTTCAAATCTCTAACTAGCTCTTCCTTCAGTTAGTCCTGACGAAGGGTCTCGGCCCGAAACGTCGACTGTACCTCTTCCTAGAGATGCTGCCTGGCCTGCTGTGTTCACCAGCAACTTTTATGTGTGTTGCTTGAAATTCCAGCATCTGCAGATTTCCTCTTGTTTGTGTCACAAAGTATACCTCAGTCTCCACTGTTTTAAAAGGAAACAAACCCAGCACGGCTGAACTGTTTCCTCAGGAATGAGGCCCAGCTTTGACATCTCATTGCTGCTTCTGCCATTCTTGTGCAGTTTAGTTTAATGGTACAAACATTAGGGTGCAATAAAATTATGCGCTTGCCTGAACTGACCATGGTCCTTAGGATGTTGACTAGCTAATTTTCCCCTGACCTGTGATGCTGCTGAGAGTATGCTTGGGACAGGAGCCGTTCCAAAAATGTTGAGTATGTGCCTTCAGGCTCCTGTAAATCCTCCCTGAAGAGAGCACGTCTTGGGTGATGGGGCTGAGGTGTTGGGGGTGGGTGTCCTTAGTGATGGATGTCACCTCTTTGAGGCACTGCCTTTTGAAGATTTTCTTGTTGCTGGGGAGGCTAGTGCCCACAATGGAACTGGTTGAGTTTGCAACCTTCTGTATCTTTTTCTGATCCTGCACAATCTTCTGATTCCCAAATCCAAACCACCTTCTCCACATTGTCGTTCTCTCTCCTGGTTCCAGCTACCCTGCAGTCAGGCAGCCGTTCCCAGGGAATGGTAAGCGGTAGTTTGTTTATTGTTGTCACACGCACCAGAATACAGTGGAAAGCTTCTTTCTCATGCCACGCAGACAGATCATTCCGCGCACTGAGGTAGTACAGAAGGGAAAACCAATACCAAAATGCAGAATATAGATATTGATGTAATCACAAAGAAGGTACAAACTTTGTCAGGAGCTTTGGGAGATTCAGTCTGATACCAAAGACTCTTACAAATGTCTCCAGATGTACGTTGGAGGGCATTCTGACTAGTTGCATCACAGCGTCATCTGGAGGCTCCAATTCACAGGATCACAAACGGTGACAGAAGGTTAAAGACTCGGGCAACGCCATCACGGGTATAACCCTCCCCACCATTCAGGACATCTGCAAGAGGCGGGTCCACCAGAAGACTGCATCCACCACTAAGGACCCTCTTCATTGGAACATGCTTATCAACCTCCACTTGAAATATACTAACACTTTCGTCTCTGGATTCTTTCTTGTAGGTCTCATCTGAACCATCTCCAGCACATCCTTCAATAGATACGTGGCCCAAAGCTGCTCACTATACTCCTAATATGGTCTGACTGAAGCTTTATAAAAACCTGACCCACTGAGCTCCTCCAAAGCTATCCTGCTTTCTACACTCCCACTCTCTTCTGTTTTGTTTGAACCTTCAATTCAAAAACAGAAGCGAGTCAAATCAGTTGTTACCAGATCCAAGTTCCTTGATGTTTAATATTTTTACATCGAACACCTACGTTCTCTCTTTAATCCTCTTTCTCACTTCGTCAATTCCATTAGAACATTTCAACACTGGTTGCTCACTTCTTGCAATGCAGAGCATTCACAATTAATTAACAACATTTTGCGAGCTAAATAACAACAGAACAACACATACTGGTATACGTGGTTCCTTTCAAAGAGACATTTATCATATTTTGCTTTGGTTAGTAGTTATTATTCTCACGATGGTGTTTGTAATTATCCCAAAAATATGAAATGCCGATGTTTGAGGCCCTCTGTTGGTCAGGGTTGACCATAGGTGTTGCATCTTAGCTGTCTACGTGATACGCATGTCAGGGCAGTACAATATGGAGAGCGAGCTGTCTACGTGATACACAAGCCAGGGCAGTACAATATGGAGAGTGAGGTGTTGCCCATGCAGCAGACTCCCCCTCTCCACACAGCTAATGAATCCAAAGGAACATCAGAGCCCAATACAGTTTAACACCAGCGGCGTCACGAGTTGCCAGTCAGCATTGTACTAAACTCTGAACTGCCTTAGGGACTCCAGCTCCGGATTTTTCCTCGGGGTTTACTCCCGAAGCCTTCCCCATGAGTGGGTATAGCTGCAAGGCATTGGAGGTCTAAAATCTGAGTTTTCCTCCTTTTAGATGAGCTGCCAACTACGGCTACCTAGCCCCATCTGCCCAGAGTGACTGGCCTTAAGACTCTAGTAACCCGCCTTTGCCCCTTCCCCAGTCAGTAGAAGTGGTTCTGCTGAGCTTAGTAGCTAAGACACATGTGAAGGCCCAGGAGCTGGACTTGGTTGTCAGATAAAAGTTGCTGGTGAACGCAGCAGGCCAGGCAGCATCTCTAGGAAGAGGTACAGTTGACGTTTCGGGCCGAGACCCTTCTTGGCCCGAAACGTCGACCGTACTGCTTCCTAGAGATGCTGCCTGGCCTGCTGCGTTCACCAGCAACTTTTATGTGTGTTGCTTGAAATTCCAGCATCTGCAGATTTCCTCGTGTTTGCTTGGTTGTCAGAGGTTATTTGAGATGCACACTATTGGGAGCATTTAATAGGTAGTGGGAGAATATCCCCATTACCACTCCCGGCTATGCCAACCTTAAAGAACCACTGATGTCTATATTTGACAATAATTAGAACTCTTGAAAATATTTGTACAAAATCTTAATGCAATGCATCATGGGACCCTGGGAATAGGTTATCGGTAAGTGAACAAGGAGAGTATAAAGTATTGGTCCAAGAAAGAAGAAAATAAATTATAAAACTACTGAGATGAGCACAGGGGTGATGAACCTTTTGTGATACGACTTGGCACATAATGATGATGAAATCAAGAGATTCTGTTTGGTGAGCAGTTTAGAAGGTTCAGGTCTCGATATGAATGTCTATCCCTTTCCCCATTGTTATCTCCCCGATTTTACATCAAAGTTAGAGGCAAGTCAAATGCCTGTCCTGGGTTTGGAGGTCTGTCTGTGTGAGTGAGTCAGTGGGCAGGAGGGTGGGGAAGGAACTGTATTGTTGTTGTTTGTGTTATCCTGCTGAGCATTGTGATTATGCTATGTTGGCTCTGGAATGTGTGGTGACACTTGTGGGCTGCCCTCAGCACATCCTTGGACTGTGCTAGTTGTTCAGACAAATGATGCATTTCACAGTACTGTCTTTGTCAACGTGGAGAGGAGAGAGAATATGTAAATCTGCTGGGAGCAAAGGATGTTGGGAATGGCGACTGTAGAGTGCCGCAGGAGCAGTGCGGGACAGGTGGCAGAGAAGAAGTGACGGACTGGGGGTTGACATAGGTGCAGCCACACCCGGCCCTGGACACCAGGCAAGGTCATTTGATTCCAAACAATTGGTTTATTAATCACAACAGAATGTCTCTCTGGTACTTCCTGCTCCCTCCTTTTCCCAACCATGATTCCCCTCTCCCTGCCCCCTTCCCACTCTCGGTCGACAATAGAGACCCTGATCAGAATCAGGTTTATCATCACTCATGTACATCATGAAATTTGTTTTCGTTTGTGGCAGCAGTACAGTGCAATACATAAAATTACTACAGTGCTGTGCAAAAGTGTGAGGCTCCCTAGCTATAAATATGTGCTTAAGATTTTTGCACAGTACTGTACGTCTGATAAATAGATCGTTCTGATTCTGAACCTCTATCATCCATTGTAAACCAGATACAAATAGTTGATTTTTGTACATTAAGCTGTATCTGCCAGTTAACTTACAATCAGAATCGGGTTTATTATCGCTGACGTACAGTACATTGTGAAACTTGTCGTTTTTGCAGCAATAAATAAAAATATACTATGAATTAAAATAAGAAATGTACATAAAAATCAAGTGAGCAGTGCAAGAAGAGAGCAAAAATAGTGAGGTAGTGTTCATGTGTTCTCCGTCCATTTAGAAATTTGATGGTGGAGGGGAAGAAGCTGTTTTTAAAATGTTGAGCATAGGTCCTTAGGATCCTGTACCTCTTCCCTGATGGTAGTATTGAGAAGAGGGCATGTCCTGGGTGGTTTAGATTAGATTAGATTATGAGGACACGCAGTCCTCTTTTATTGTCATTTAGTAATGCATGCATTAAGAAATGATACAATATTCCTCCGGTGTGATATCACAGAAACACAGGACAGACAAAGACTGAAAAACTGACAAAAACCACATAACTATAACATATAGATACAACAGTGCAAGCAATACCGTAACTTGATGAAGAACAGGCCGCGAGCACGGTAAGAAAAGTTCAAAGTCTCTCGAAAGTCCCACATCTCACGCAGACGGGAGAAGGAAGAAAACTCTCCCTTCCATGCCCGACCACAGTCTGACTCTGAGTCTTCCGAAAACTTCAAGCTCCGATCAGCCCTCCGACACCGAGCACCGAGCACCATCTCTGCTGAACGCTTTGACTCCAGCCCCGGTCGCCAGCAGCAGGCAAAGCCGAGGATTTTGGGGCCTTCCCTCCGGAGATTCTTGATCGCACAGGGTGGTGAGGGCCTTTAATGATGGACGCCTCCTTCTTGAGGAGTCACCTTTTGAGGATGTCCTCGATGGTGGGGAGGGCTGGGACTGTGATGGAGCTGGCTGAGTAAACAACCCTTCGCAACTTATTTCCATCCTGTGCAGCGGCCACTCCACATCAGATGGTGATGCGACCCCAGTCAGAATGCTCTCCACGGTACCTCTGTAGAAACTTGTGAGTGACTTAGGTGACATGCCAAATATCCTCAAACTCCTAATACGATATTGTGCCTTCTTTGTAATTGCATCAGTATGTTGGGCCCAGGATAGCTCCCCTGAGATGTTGTCACTCTGTACACTGCTCACCTACTATCTACATCTTTCTACTCCGAGGAATCTGTACTGGGCTCTTTATCTTTTTCTGGTTTTCTTTTAGAGTCACAGCATGGTAACAAGCCCTTCTGCCCAACGAGCCCACACCGTCCAATTACACCATGTGACCAATTAATCTCACAGGGATCCTTTACAGATAGTGGTGAGAATTGAACCCGGGTCGCTGCTGTTGTAGTACTGTTGTGCTAACCACTACACTATCATGCCACCTGGCTCTTTATCAGGTTAGCCCTGGTTTGTGATCCACAGCTTTGACGATTTCAGTTGGGCTCACAGGTATATTTAACATCGTTTCTATGGATAACAAGGTCCATAACAACATACAAGGTCCTTAAGAACATAAGACATAGGAGCAGAATTAGGCCATTTGGCCCATCAAGCCTGCTTCACCATTTGATCATGGCTGATTTACTATCCCTCTCAGCTCCGTTCTCCCGTCTTCTCCCCATAACCTTTGATGCCCTGACTAATCAAGAACCTATCAACCTCCGCTGTAAATATACCCAATGTCTTGGCCCCCACAGCCATCTGTGGCAATGAATTCCACAGATTCACTACTGTCTGGCCAAAGAAATTTCTCCTCGTCTCTGTTCTAATTGGATGTCCCTTATTCTGAGGCTGTGCCCTCTGGTTCTGGACTCCCTCACAATTGGAAACATCCCCTCCACGTCCACTCGACCTTTCAATTTATGGCAGGTTGCAATGAGATCCCCCCTCCCCCCATTCCTCTAAACTCCAGTGTGTACAGACCCAGAGCTATCAAACATACAGCTCGAACCACATCATCAAGTTCGCCAATGACACGACCGTGGTGGGTCTCATCAGCAAGAACGATGAGTCAGCATACAGAGAGGAGGTGCAGCGGCTAACGGACTGGTGCAGAGCCAACAACCTGTCTCCGAATGTAAACAAAACAAAAGAGATGGTTGTTGACTTCAGGAGGACACGGAGCGACCACTCTCCACTGAACATTGACAACTCCTCTGTAGAGATTGTTAAGAGCACCAAATTTCTTGGTGTTCACCTGGCGAAGAATCTCACCTGGTCCCTCAACACCAGCTCCATAGCAAAGAAAGCCCAGCAGCGTCTCTACTTTCTGCGAAGGCTGAGAAAAGTCCATCTCCCACCCCCCACCATTCTCACCACGTTCTACAGAGGTTGTATTGAGAGCATCCTGAGCAGCTACATCATGGCCCAGTTCGGAAATTGTACCATCTCGGATTGCAAGATCCTGCAGCGGACAGTGAGGTCAGCTGAGAAGATCACTGGGGTCTCTCTTCTCGCCATCACAGACATTTAGACCACACGCTGCATCCGCAAAGCAAACGGCATTATGAAGGACCCCACACACCCCTCATGTAAACTCTTCTCCCTCCTGCCATCTGGATAAAGACACCGAAGCATTCAGGCTCTCATGACCAGACTATGTAACAGTTTCTTCCCCCAAGCCATCAGACTCCTCAATACCCAGAGACTGGCTTGACACCAACCTACTGCCCTCTACTGTGCCTATTGTCTTGTTTGTTATTTATTATTATTTATTGTAGTGCCTGCACTGTTTTGTGTACTTTATGCAGTCCTGGATAGGTCTGTAATCTAGTGTAGTTTTTGTTTTTTCTTATGTAGTTCAGTGTAGTTTTTGTATTGTTTCATATAGCACCATGGTCCTGGAAAACTCTCATTTGTCTCATTTTTACTATGCTCTGTACCAGCAGTTATGGTTGAAATGAAAACAAAAAGTGACGTGACATGACTTGACTTGAAATGCCCCTTATATATTAACCTTTATATTTGCAAGATCATTCTCATGAACTTCCTCTGGACCTTCTCCAGTGTCAGCCCATCTTTTCTTAGATAAGCGGCCCAAAACTGCTCACAATACTCCAAGGGTGGTCTGACCAATGCCTTGTAAAGCCTTAACATTGCTTCCTTGCTTTTATATTCTATTCCTCTCAAAATGAAAGCTAATATTGCATCTTATTTATTTACTGAGATACAGTACAGCACAGAATAGGCCCTTCTGGCCCTTCAAGCCATGGCAACCAGAAAACCCCTGATTTAACCTTAGCCTAATCAGTGGAAAATTTACAAAGACCGATTAACCTACCTACCAGTACATCTTTGGACTGTGGGTGAAAACCAGGGCACCTGGAGGAAACCCATGTGGCAATGGGGAGAATGTACAAACTCCTTACAGGCACCGCAGGAATTGAACCTGGGTTGCTGGAACTGTAGGGTTTGTGCTGCCCCACCTTCCTCACCACAGACTCAACCTGCAAGTTAACCTTCAGGAAACCTTGTTTAAGGACTCTGAAATCCCTTTGCACCTCTGATCTTTGATTTTTCTCCTTATTTAGAAAATAGCCTCCATCTCTTACATTCCATTGAATAAGGTTCTAGGCTGCCCAATCTCTTCCCATTACTCAGTTCAGCCAGCATCCTTGTAAGCTTTCTCCGCACTTGTTCCAGCTTCACGATGACCTTTATATCGTGTATTTAATATTTCAATATTTGATTAATATTGTAAATATATTATTTAATTAAGCATTCTTATTCACTTATGCATTGTAGGTTATCTGCAAAAGTATGTAAATAGCATATGACTTCACACCACAACATGATATCTGTGGAATCTGTTGCCATGAGCGTTGGATGCATTTAAGGCAGAGATGGATAGGTTTTTGATTAGCCAGGGCATCAAAGGGAATGGGGAGAAGGCAGGGGAGTGGGGATGACTGGAAGAATTGGATCAGCCATGATTGAATGGCGGTGCAGACTCGATGGGCTGAATGGCCTACTTCTACTTCTTTACCTTATGGTCTTATAGAAACATAGAAACATAGAAAATAGGTGCAGGAGTAGGCCATTCGGCCCTTCGAGCCTGCACCGCCATTTATTATGATCATGGCTGATCCTCCAACTCAGAACCCCGTTCCAGCCTTATGATATGCGCGCGTCACTTCACTTAAATGCGAAGGTAGACTCGCATTTTGGCGCTCATGTTTTCAATTCAATTGGTTTAATGCTTTTGGAGCTAGAAATGTAATAGTGGCGACGAAGTATTTTTAAAAACAAACCCAGGATGGCTACCCAGCTATTGAAGCTCAGCGACATGTATGATTAAAATAAAACATGTGTTCTTTGGAAAGGTCTGACATGGTCAAGTTTAAAACAAAAAGGCAGAAAATGGACACATTCAAGGATTCATAAACTCTTGGTGGTAATACTCATAAAAAAGCAGGAATGGCTGGCTACATTGGAAAGATAGACATGTTCTGTTACACATCACAAAACTGGATTTTGTATACTGAAGGGATTTAACAGTAGATTGAAGCAAATGAAATCGCCAATGAGAAGCAGGTGCCTATTTTGCTGAGTGCGTGGGATTTAAAGATACACAGTTTGCTTTGGGGTTTGACTGCCCCAACCAAAAAGCAGAAATGAGCTTTGCTGATATCATGAAAGCAAAGCAGGAATATTTAGAACTGAAACCATTATTGATTGCAGAACACTTTAGGTTCTATAAGTGGAATTGAAAGGAAAGGGGTGTCCATTTCAGTGTATGTGGCTGAATTGAAGAAATTATTTTAGCATTGTCAGTCAGTGATGGGCTTAACGATGCACTGACAGATCGTTTGGATTATACAAAAAAATCCTTCAAAAATGGCTCCTAACTGAAACACAACTTACATTTAAACAAGCCATTGAAATGGAATTACCAATGGAAACAGCAGACAGAGATGCCATTGACTTGCAGTTAGGAATGAAGGTGCAACGTCTAAACAAAAACCAAGCTGGCCAAACAAGTTGTTTTACCATTGTGGCGGGGGCTTGCATACGCCAGATCAATACGGATTTAGAGGTGAAAATACAACAAAGTAGGACACATTCACAGAGCGTGTTGGGCAGACAAAAATAAATGGGCTGCAGAGGGAAGAGAAAAAGATCAAAAGTCAAGCTGCAGTTTTAAAGGAGCACTAATCTGCATAATGTTGATGAAAAGTCGGATAATCATGAGAGTGACACAGGACTGAGTAGACTTGAGATTTACAATGTTGAAACCAATAATAGACAAGCAATATGGCTTATGCCAGAAATGAATGGAATTGGACACTGGGTTGGCTGTTTCAGTCATTCCACAAAATGAGTTTCAATGACATTTCAAAGATACTGAACAGAAGACTGCAGATATACAACTAAGGACTTATACTGGAGAAAGGACAACTCCTGTGGGAATGACATTTGTAACAGTGAAATTCAACAAACACCAAGCCACATTGGGCTTGTATGTGGTAAAAACAGGATGGCCAGCCAGCATTGTGTGAGCAAGACTGGCTGAGACAGCTACAACTTGATTGGGCATCCATCCACCATTTGCTTGTCAAATTCCCCAGCAATAAAGCCAACCGAAAGAGAATTAAGAAAGGCGCTGAATGATGTCATGGGAGCATTCAAGGATGGCACTGGAAAACGCAAACATATCAAGGGTAGTATAGTGTTAAATGTAAATGCCACACATGAATTTTACAAAGTCTATCCAGTTCCTTATACCATCTGAGATAAAGTAGCCAGTGAACTAAATAACATGGAAGCTGAAGGAATTCTTTCCAAGATAGAGTGGAGCCCATGGGCAATGCCAGTGGTTCCAGTAGCCAAGAAGAATGGGTCTGTCAGGATCTGTGGTGATTATAAAGTCACCATCAATTCAGTACTGAAATTAGATCAATACAACAGAAGAAAGGTGTCCAGAGCTGTCAGAACCACTCCTTGCAGTCCCAGAGTCAACTTCTACAACCACCATGGAGGGGGCCTCAGAGCCTGAGATTGTTTCACAGCCACAGGTCTCACCTGCCAAGCAGAGTGACCCTCCTTGGCAGGGAAGACGTTATCCCACAAGAGTTAAAAAGCCTCCGCAGTGATTAGATCTTTAGGCCTGAATGGGACAACTTAAAAATTTACTAAGCTGTGGATGTCTATCTGGTAATTGTATTATATAGTTTACTGTATATACAGTTGAGATGCATTCAATATTGAGTTGAAGTTTATAGCTAAGCAGGGAAGAGTGTTGTGCATTTAATATTTCAGTAATATTGTAAATATATTGTTTGAATAAGGATTCTTGTTCATTTAAATACCGTGTTGCAAGTTATCTGTAAAAGAACATAATGGCATACATCATCATGCCAGTAAGTGGTATGTGCGCGCCTCACCGCTTCAAGTAAACACAAAGTTAGACTCGCATTTTCTGCTCTCTTGGGATGTCAGGGTGGATTCCCTCAATGGAGAACACCTGTGCGTGACTTTGGTTAATGTCCGGAGGCCTTTGCACAGGCAGCCACCACAGGGCCCTTGGCAGGTCGGGGTCAGGGTACGATGACATGGAATGCAAGACTAGAGACCGTTCAGTGCTGCAGCCTTCCTCCGCCTTCACGGCTGTTGTAATGTGTCATCATCTTCCGCCAGCTCCACCGCTGAGGTCCACTACTGAAGTACGCGGTAGCTCACCACTCAGGTCATGAGCCATAATTGTCCAAAACACAAGGTCAACTTTTTGCTTCAAGTTTGTGTTTTCTGCCACATAACCAGGTCTTCACTCCCATTTGCAGCCAAATTCATAATAATCTATCAAACCGATAAGGGTTGTTAAGAAGGCGTATGGTAAGTTGGCCTTCATTAGTTGATGGATTGAGTTCAAGAAACGTGAGGCTCTATAAAACCCCGGTTAGACCACACTTGGAGTATTATATTCACTTCTGGTCCCCTCATTATCGGAAGGATGTGGAAGCTTTAGGAAGGCTGCAGAGGAAGCTTACCAGGGTGCTGCCTGGACTGGAGAGAATGTTTTATGAGGATAGGTTGAATGAGCTAGAGCTTTTCTCTTTGGAGTGAAGGAGGATGAAAGGTGACTTGACAGAAGTGTAAAAGATGAAAAGAGACATTGATTGAGTGGATAGCAGGAGACTTTTTCCCAGGTCAGAAATGGCTAATATGAGAGGGCATAATATTAAGGTGATTGGAGGAAAGTATAAGAGGGATATAAGAAGTAGGTTTTTTTTACACAGAGAGTGGCGCATGTGTGGAACGCTCTGCCAGGGGTCGTGGTATAGGCAGATACATTAGAGACATTTAAGCAAGTGTTAGATAGGCACATGGATGATAGAAAAAAAAGGAGGGCTACATAAGAGGGAAGGGCTAGATTGATCTTAGAGTAGGTTAGAAGGTTGGCCCATCATGGGCCAAAGGACCTGTACTGTGCTGTAATGTTCAATGACACTCTGAAAATGTACAGCGAGTTTATTAATGTGATTCCTGACTGTTC
The DNA here is from genome assembly GCF_963921235.1 of Mobula hypostoma. NCBI lineage: Eukaryota > Metazoa > Chordata > Chondrichthyes > Myliobatiformes > Myliobatidae > Mobula > Mobula hypostoma. Next base: position 34,912,439 of record NC_086116.1, read on the forward strand.
CTTTATTGGCACTGGTTTTCCTGGGATTAGCTAATGTACAGAATGGGAATGCACTGCAGAAGTGTACGTACACTTAGAACTCAGGAGCATTTCTGGGGTTACTCGCAATGTCTGACCACAGGGAACCAGAGTTCTCCTCAGCAACTAGCTCTATGGTAAATCACTTCACTAATTGAGGCTGTGCCATGTTATCATTTCCACACATGGTAAAATAAAGCCAGCATAACCTTTCATAATTAAGAAACATTTTGTGCTTTATAGTCTGAATACAGAACTTAAATCAACCACAAAATAATTCAGCAGCTGGCAAGATATGGATTAATTTTTTTTTCATCTTTGATCGTGAATCTTATTTTGTAATTCACTTTGAAGCTGCTGTCCAGTGTTGAGCTGAATTTCCTTGAGGAAATTTGGATGTGAAACTCTCCCCAGTTGCAACACCCATTTCCACTATAATTCAAAGATTTCTGTGAATTTGAGACCACTTATAGACGTAACCTATGCAACTGAGACTCTCACTCTTGCATTGGTCTCATCAGCCATAGATGGCACGGCACCAGCTGCGTAGATAGCTCGGACTTAACATCCATTGTTGACCTCAACCAACAGAGGGCCACTCTTTTGCGCTACTTATTTAAATTAGTGTCTTGACAAAGTATTCATCCCCACAACTATTTTTATATTTTACTGCCTCACTTTCTAAATTTAAATATATTGAAGTAGTGTTTTTCAGCTAATCTACAAAACATTTTGCATCATGTCAAATCAAAAGAAAAATTCCAAATCCAAAATTCACCAACTTACTAAAAATTAAAAACCAAAATTGTGAGGCTAAACAAGTATTCATTCCTTATGTAATTACTGCGCTAACTTTCCTCAGGCACAATACTGTATATTACCATACCAACTCACCCAGTGTGTTGATGTTGAAACTTGGAAGATCACCTGAATACTCCCTCTCTCCGTAAGGTCCAACAGTATGGTAGATTTTCAACAGACCAAATCAAAATGAAGACAAAAGAACATTCAAGACAAGTCAGGGAAATGATATTAGAGAATATGGGGACCATCTCAAAGGTACTGAACATACCTCGGAGCTCAGTGCAGTTTATCGTGAAAGAGTGGGAAAAAAAATATGGGACCAGTGCCACATTGCCTAGGGTAGGCCGCACCTCTAAACTTATTTGTGGAGAAGAATAGCACTTGTTGGAGAGGCCACTATGATACCAATAGCCATTCTGAGTGAGTTGCAGAAGTCAGTGGCTGCAACTGGAGATGATGTTTATTTGATTAGACTAGATTAGATTCAACTTTATTGTCATTGTGCTGAGTACAGATACAAAGCCAATGAAATGCATTTAGCATCTGACCAGAAATGCAAAGAATAGTGTTATTTACAAAATAACTGTGAATAAAAAAATGCTACAGCACACAAATATAAAAGTACTGATTCAGTACAATATGGATGCAATACTGCTTAGTGCTGTGATGAGAGGTTCAGCAGTGTCACAGCCTCAGGGAAGAAGCTCTTCCTGTGCCTGCTGGTGCGGGAACGGAGGCTCCTGTAGCGCCTACCGGATGGGAGGAGAGTAAAAAGTCCATGGTTAGAGTGAGATGCATCCCTGATAATGCCTTTCACCCTGCCCAGGCAGCGTTTATGGTAGCTGTTCTCAATGGTGGGCAACTGGGTGCCGATAATCCACTGGGCAGTTTTCACCACACGCTGGAGTGCTTTGCGGTCCGATACGGGACAATTGCCATACCACACTGAGATGCAGTTGGTGAGTATGCTCTCAATGGTACAGCGGTAAAAGTCCGTCAGTGTCCTGGGACAGAGGTGAGCTTTCTTCATGCTCTGCATGGCTTCACAATCTCTAAGGCTTTGCACAAAAAGAATATTTATGGATAAGTGGTAAGGAGGAAGCTCTGGCAAAGAAAAAAGTGTCACTTGGAAGATACTGTAAAGATGTGGAAGAAGATCTTGTGGTTGGATGAGACTAAAGTGGAACATTTCGACCTCAACTCCAAGTGGTACGTGTGGCATAAATCTAATACTGTGCATCAGCCAGGGAACACCATCCCTTCTGTATTGTGGGGGATAGCATCATGCTATGGGGATGCTTTTCAGTTGTAAGGACTGGAAATCTGGTCAGGGTTGATGGGAAGATGAATGTTGGTAAATACAGAGAGATCCTGGATAAAAACCTGCTAGCCTCTGCCAGAAAGCTTAAATGGGGGAGGAAGTTTGTCTTTCAGGACAATGACCTGAAGCACACTGACAGAGCAACCATGGAATAGCTTCAAATGAAGAAAATCTATGTCATTGACTAGCCCAGAGTCCTGACCTTAACTTTGCTGCCACAAAACAACAATTTTCATGATATGTGCCAGTGATATTAAACCTGATTCTGACATTGACATGGAAACAGACGCCACTGGAGATAATTAGCAGGTCAACATGCGCCTGTGCAGAGAGGTATGGTGGTAACATTTCCTAGTTGAGAAATATTAACTCTGTTTCTCTCTTCAAGCTGCTGCTGATGTGCTGAGTTCTTCCAGCAATTTTTGTCTTTATGTTGAAGGAACGCGACTGTTGGCTCAAGGAAATGGGATAGTTCAGATTAGCACAAAATAAACATCTTCCACTGTTATATTTTTCACCAGAGCTGGAGTAGTTTAAAGTTCAAAGTTCAAAGTAAACTTATTATCAAAGTCCATATATGTCAGCATATACAACCCTGCGTTTCATTTTCTTGTGGGCATACACAGTTGATACAAAGAAACTCTGTAGAATCGATAAAAACTCCATACATAACAAGAAAGGCAAAAGACAACAAAGTGCGCAAATACAAAGTAAGATGATAACAAAGAAACAAACAATAAATATCCAGGAGGTGAGATGAGGAGGTGTTGAACGTGAGTCCATGGGTGGTGGGAACAGTTCAGTGTTGGGGTGAGCGAAGTTATCTCCCCTGGTTTAAGAGCCTGATGGTTGAGGGGTAATAACTGTTTCTAAACCTGATGGTGTGAATCCTGAGGCTTCTCTTCCTTCTTCCTGATGACAGCAGCGAGAAGAGATCATGCCCTGGATGCTGGTGGCCCTCAATGATGGATGCTGCTTTCCTGTGACAGCATTCCAGGTAGATTTGCTTAGAGATGGGGAGGGCTTTACCCATGATAGATGGGGCTGTGTCCACTACTTTTTTCAGCTTTTTGGTTCTCGGGTATTATCTCATTGTCATCCTCATTAACGTGAATGCAACTGGAAAGTGGATTGGATAGCTCAGTCAGTAGAGCATCAAGTTTTAGTCCAGGGTTCGAGTCGCTGTTCAGGCACTGCCTTTCTCCTGGCTGTTAACTCCTTGTCAACCACATTCACCTCCATCCCATGAAATGCAACTGGGGACTCAGTATGTGAGGGTGGGGTGCGACTTGCTCAGGGGACCTACTGGTGGGCTTCCTCCTGGGCCTGGCCAAGATGGCTATTCACAGGCCTAGGTGACGGGCATGTCGAGGGCTCTGCCCGGGCTGGTTGCCTGCCCCTCTACCAGGGTTATGGTCGTGGCGGAGTATCCTTTGAGAGGGAGCATGCGGTCACTATGGGTACAGTGGGAGACTTCTGGGAATAGTGGCCCACCGCCACAGAGAATTGAATTTTTTTTCAGAATAGTAGTAATCATATTTTTATTTGCAATTGTTAACTGTCTTAACAATTGATTTTTGTTTTTGCATACTTCGTGAGTGAATAAATGTTTGCAGCTTTGTGAGGAAAAAAAGAGGGATAAAGGAGACCTCTGGTATCACCGGCAATCGTAGGAGGGGCTGTGTCGTTATACATCCTGCTGAATCGACATAACAGAGGTAACCTGAAGTAGAAAGAACACAGAACATAACAGCATAGAAACAAACCCTTCGGCCCACAATGTTGTACCAAACTAATCACCTCAGTTACCAAATAAAACCACAACACCATAGAGATAGGAGCAGAATTAGGGTGTTCGGCCCATCAAGTCTGCTCCCCCATTGCATCATGGCTGACTTATTATTCATCTCAACCCCTTCTCCCACCTCCTCCCCATAACCTTTGATGATCTTACTAGTCAAGAACCTATCAACCACCACTTGAAATGTACCCAATGACTTGGTCTGTGGCAACAGATTCCAGAGATTCACCACCCTCTGGCTGAAGAAATCCCTCCTTATTTCTGACCCAATGGGACATCCTTTGATTCTGAGGCTGTCCCCTCGGATCCTAGATTCTTCCACTAATGAAAATACTGCATCCACTTCACGTAAACTCCTATGTATGCCTTTCAATATTCAACAGGTTTGAATGAGATTCCCCCTCATTCTTATAAACTTCAGTGAGAACAGGTCATTGAACATTTCTCGTATGTTTACCCTTCTCGAGGGCAACAGAGATGGGCAGTAAATGCTACTCTTGCCATTGACGTAAATTTCTGGTCTGTCTTTCAGAGGGATGCCCTGTTGGGACCTGATTCCCTCTCTGAAGCACTCCTTTGCCCTGGGCAGATGCACTCAATGGCCATTTTATTAGGTACACCTGCTCGTAAGTGCAAATATCTTATCAGCAATCATATGGCAGAAACTGAATGCATAAAAGCACGCAGACAGGGTCAAGAGGTTCAGTTGTCATTCAGACCAAACATCAGAATGGGAAATAAATGTGATCTAAGTGGCTTTAACCATGGAATGATTATTGGTGTCAGATGGGGTGGTTTGAGTATTTCAGAAACTGCTGATCTCCCTGGGACTTTCACGCACAACAGTCTCTAGAGTTTACAGAAAATGTTGTGGAAAGAAAAAGAAAGGAAATCAGTGAGTGGCAGTTCTGAGGACGAAAACGCCTTGTTAGTGCGAGAGGTCAGACTGGCTCAAGCTGACAGGAAGATGACAGTAACTAAAATAACCACGTGTTACAACAGTGGTGTGCAGAAGAGCATCCGTGAATGCACAACACATCAAACCTTGTAGTCGATGGGCTCCAGCAGCAGAAGACCATGAACATACACACAATGGTCACTTCATTAGGTACAGGACGTACACAATAAAGTGGTCACTGAATGTACTTAGCCCTGGTGTTACAACAGCAAGGTCCAAGCCGTGTAGCAGGTTGATTGTAGTTGCTGGTTTAACATGGCTGAATACATCCAGTGTAAACACTTACTACATGGTCTGTACACTAGGCTCTGCTGGCATTTCGACTGAATTCAGTCTCATAACATTTCCACGTTTGAACTTCTCTGCCACTACCACCCGTTCTAAAGGATTCTTCCCACAATCTCGTTCATTCATTCATTCAATATTCCCACTCTCTTACAGGCTATTAATATTCATTATTAGTCCCAGTGTTCAGCATTTCTGAACTCGTTTCTGTCTTTGCACTCCTCCCTTCAGCCTTGCCACTCATCTGAGCCGCAGTGGGGTCAGGTCCCTGAGGCTTAGGGTTACGGACATGACCGCGGAATGAGCAGGGTGCTCAGGAGCGCCGGACAATTTAGTTCCCAGAGAGATGGTTCGCTGTAATTGCTCAGCCAATTCCACTGACAGCCACAAAATTCACAACATAAATAGCTGGAACTTGTCCAAGTAACAAGTGGAGAATTGCTTATTACAAGATTTTCTGCCATTTTTTCAAAGGCTGGAGTTTGTTACAAGGGTTTTTTTTAATTGCTGTATCTCAGAGCTTACTGCAGTCCAACACTGCCCAAACTGAATACTGTGCGTTGTCAATACCTGTCAAGACAGCTATACATACTTCGATCTTCCCACGGCACTTCAAATTGGCTTTCATCGTCTTGAATTCAGCTGATGCCAGGGCTTGTGGGAATTACAGGGACCGTCAAGGTCTCCCTGGGAAATGCCCAGAGTCCTGCGATGCACATTAAGATTCAAGTTCGTTTAATGTCATTTCCAGTACACGAATGTAAAGTAGAACAAAATCATTGTTACTCCAGATCCGACGCAGCACAAAAGGCATTGGTCAGCCCACATTTGGAGTATTTTGAAAAGTTTCGGGCCCCATATGTGAGAAAGGATGTGCTGGCACTGGAGAGGCTCCAGAGGGCAGTAACACAAGGACAGGGTGGGTGATCCGGGCAGGTACATCTGGAATGTGGGCCGAGAAGTAGAGATGTTTGGGTAGTGAATTGCAGAGTCTGGAACCTAAGCAAGTGAAGGCGCTGCTGGGAGTGGAACGATTACAAAAAGGGAGGGTTAATTAGAGATACAGTCCAGAACAGGCCCTTCTGGCCCAATCAGCCACACTGCCCAGCAACCCAGCTAACTAACCCTAGCCTAATCACGGGACAAATTACAATGGCCAATTGACCTACTAACCGGCACGGAAATCGGAGGAAACTCATGCGTACACGGGAGGAACGTACAAACTTTCTTACAGAGGATGCTGGAAATGAACTGCGAACTCCCATGCCCAAAGTTGTATTAGCGTCACGTGACCGTGGCGCCCCAGGGTGTGAGAGTGCAAAACAGCACAGAGGAAAGGCTCTTCAGCCCAAGTCATCCATACTGCCTCCGGTAAGCTAGTCCCAATTGTCCTGGTTTGGCCTGTTTCCCTCCTACCATGGTAGGCTGGGGCTCTTGGAGGACTGACCAGCTGCCTGCCGATTGTGGTGGAGGGAGGCCACCATGAGTTTGAGTCGCTGAGGAGATGGACAGCAGTGTGTGAATGAGCTCAAACTTACTGGTGCGGGACGAAGGGGAGGGCAGGAATGCAGAGGAATGAATGAGTCCAGCGGTGACCAGGGGCCAGGGGGGTTTCTCGAGCACTTTCAGCAGCTGGAGAAGTGTTGTTACCGTGAGGGAATCAGGCTGAGGAGAACTTATCTCAATCAGAATCAAGTTTGTTATCACTGACATATGTCATGGAATCTGTTCTGTGCCAACAATACAAAATTACTATAAGCTACAGTAAACTGTAAATAAATGAACAGTACAAAGGAGGGATACTGAGGTAGTGTTCATGAGTTCATTGTCTGCTCGGAAACCTGACGGCAGGGGGTAATAAGCCAGAGGATAGGGAATCTGTGGAATTTATTGCCACAGATGGCAGATGGCCAAGTCACTGGGTACATTTAAAACGGCAACTGATACGTTCTTGACTTGTCAGGGCATCAATGGTTAGAGGAGAAAGCAGGAGAATAAATAGTGGAGCAGACTCAATGGGCTAAATGGCTTAAATTCTGCCCCTCTGTCTGCTCCCAAAATGTTGATAGTGGGTCTTCAGGCTCCTGTACCTCCTCTCTGATGGCAGTAACGAGAAGAGGGCATGTCCCGGATGGGGACTGGCAACTCATCCTTGGGTCAGATAGGTAATATTTGGTTGCAAGAAGTTTCTGTTAATTCAGCATTGGACATCAAAAAAGTACCTAACAAGTTGGAGACAGTGGTTGGATAGAGATAAGTTGTGAGGAACTTACACCATGTGGTATAGCAGTATATTAGAGTATATGCAACACGCAGCAGGCTGAACTCATGTTGGTATCTGTCAAAACCCACCCATCTCCCTGTGAGATGCAAGGACCTGGAGTAGAGACTGCTTGCAGCTGGGGGCCAGGCCGAGGGAGGGTGAGCAAATGACAGGCCCAACCCTGTGGGGAATGGGGCTGGGGAAAGGGGGTGGACACAGAACTACGAGATAAGAATTATTGAGGAAGACCCTAATGCAGCTTGCCAACATCAAAGATCTTGAGGTCCTGAAGTTCTTTTTTACAATGTGTCACTGGACCTTGTAAAGGTGGCACTGTAGAGTAGTAATGTTTTACCGTGCCAAAACTCAGGGTTCAATTCCCGCCGCTGTCCATAAGGCATTTGTATGTTCTACCTGTGACCCCATGGGTTTCCTCCAGGTGCTCTGGTTTCCTCCCACATATGGGTTAGAGTTAGTAAGCTGTGGGCATGCTATGTTGGTACTGGAAGAGTGGTGCCCCTCGCGGGCTGCCCCCAGCACATCCTCAGACTGTGTTGGTTGTTGATGCTAACCGTAAGACATAGGAGCAACGTAAGGCCATTCAGCCCATTGAGTCTTCTCCACCATTCAATCATGGCTGATTTATTTTCCCTCTCAACCACATTCTCCTGCCTTCACCCTGTGACAACCATAATAATCAATAACCTATTGACCTCTGCTTTAAATATACCCAATGACTTGGCCTCCACAGCCATCTGTGGCGATGAATTCCATCGAATCAGCATCCTCTGACTACAGAAATTCCTCCTCCTCTCCTGTCTAAAGGGACATCCTTCTATTCTGAGCCTGTGCCCTCTGCTCCTAGACTCCTCCACTATAGGAAGCATCCTCCCCACACTGCATTTCACTGTGTGTTTCAAAGTTTTATTGTACACATGACAAATAAAGCTAATCTAAAGATAAAACTAAAGTATTCTGGACTAGTCTACCATCAGTTCAGAGCTAACGAAGGCAGCAGACAGACTGAGCCACATTTTAATACTAAATCTGAGATATCCCCGGACCAGGAAATGGAATATTTTAATAGCTGTACCTTAAAAAACCTATATTGAATATAAAAAAAGCTAACTGCACAGATCTGAACTGTTAGTGATACACACGTGACCATTTCCTTTGCAATTCCTGCAAAATAATATTTTGTATGTTAGAACTGTTGGTTTCCATGGTGATAAAATACGTTTTATTTCTGGGTTTAACCTGGATTACAAGATCTTTCTGTTAGCAGGAAATAGAAATAAGTGATAATCACCATGGAAACCATAATATCGATATATTAACCTCATATATTCCACAAAAACTTAGTTTTACTGAGAACTAGGTGTGAACATCACCAATAGCCTATCCTGGTCTAACCACAGTGATGTCATGGCCAAGGAAGCTCACCAGCATCTCTACTTCCTCATGATGCTAAAGGATTTTGATATGTCCCCATCGACCTAACCAAATTGTATCAAAGAAATTGAAGTTCCTGGTTGCTGCTTGCTGCCAAGGAGTTATTATATAGGAAAAGCAAGAGATTTTGCAGATGTTGAAAATCCAGATTAACACATTCAAGATGCCGGAGGAACTCAGCAGGTCAGGCAGCTGATCTGATGAATGGTCTTGGCCCGAAGCATTGGCTGCCTGACCTGCTAAGCTCCTCTGGTGTTTTTTGTCTGTTATTATATAGGATATGCAATGCCCATTTCAATAACAGAATGAGACCACCTCAGGAATACAAAACTAGAGTTCTTCAAAACAGGATGTCAATTCTTTACAACAACTCCATCCCCACTGTTACTGATTTCTTGCCGAGTTTTCAGTGGGCTGCAATCCATGAGATCGGTCACTGGATTGGCTGAGATGGTGCAAGGTTTAAAAAGAGCTCAATGCCTTTTGGAACTTCTAGGCAGGCTGCAATCATAAGGCACTCAGCAAAGGTGAATAAAAAGAAATGAGGTGTAAGTGGAGCAACCATTGTTGGAGTGAATGGTGTTAGAGTGATCCTGCTTTGGTTCAACAGGCTTCGGTGACAACAGACTTGGGCAAGCATACACAGAAATTTTAAGTAGATTTCTAGTAAGTTTTTTTTCTTTCATATGGTCTTATGGTTTTCTTCTGTGTGTGTAGGCCCTAGTTGTGCAGGAAGATGCTACACTACCAGCTGATTAGTGAGTGATCTTTCCTGCATGGCACAATCAAAATCAAAGTCAAGTCAAAGTAAATTTATTATCATAGTACGTATACTACATATTACCATATACTGCCTTATTATATCTGACTGATTAATTGTTTTCAATCAATTGTAGTTTAACAATTAATTACCTGTTTGTAATTTATACTTATTACTTATAATCAAGTAGCTGTTAGTATGCTCCCTATTAGTCACAGTATGTATATACTGTTGTTCAGTGTATCCCCTAATGTTTATGTTGTTATAATTCTGTAAAATCCTGGAAGCTACTTTTGGTGCTGCATTATTTGAATAAGGGTTGATATATATGTACAGTATCAGAAATACATCTTATGGAAATGTTTGTTTGATGATGAAATTCAATAAAAAATAAATTACAAAAAAAAAGATTTCTCATTGATTGACTCTTATCTACAAATTTGAATGGAAATTTTCCTATTGGAGGAAATCCAAGCCATCATAGCGAGAACGTACCACCTCCATCCCACGACTGTCTGTAAAGAGTTTGTATGTTCTCCCTGTGACAGTGTGGGTTTCCCCTGGGTGCTCTGGTTTCCTTACATATTCCAATGATTAACTAGTTGGTAGGTTAATTGGTTATTGTAAATCGTCCTGTAGTTAGGCTAGGGTTTAATCAGGGGATGCTGGGCGACACAGCTCGAAGGGCTGGAAGGGCCTCTTCTATGCTGTATCTCAAAAAATTAAAAAATAAATGAAAAAAAATTTATAGGTATAAAAATATTTGACCAAAAGGCAGCACCATCTTAGTTTTTTTTAGACTCTCCCTCTCTTCAATTAGTAACTTCTATCATTGTCCATTCTCAACTCTCCCTTTGTTCTATTGACACATAAAGTGACACGTTTTGTGGCTCTTCGCTGACTTCTGAAAGAACCTTGGATTAAAAACTTTAGAATCTAACAATGTTGAGATTCATTTTCTTTCAGGCATTTACAGGAAAATAACTTATGAAAATCTACGGGACAAAAGATCCCGAGTTCAAATCCAGCCAGCTCTCCTGCACGCTTTCCATCCGTGCTGGGTTACGAGTTGGTGATCTCTTTGGAAGCTCACCCAGCAGAAAGCAATGGCAAACCACTGCTGTAACTTGCCTCGTACGCGACTTCCGTCTACGTCACAGTGGTGTGGACGGAAGTTGTCTGCTAACTGGAGAAATTCCGGATGCGACGTACCTTTCCTTTCCATACGTTAAAAGATGTACAAACAACCAATGTGCAAAAGAAGACGAATTGTACAAATAAAAAAAAGTAATACTGAGAACATGAGTTGTAGAGGCCTTGAAAGTGAGTCGCTAGGTTGTGGAATCGGTTCAGAGCTGAGGTGAGTGAAGTTATCCACGCCAGTTCAGGAGCCTGATGGTGGTAGGGTAATAAATTTTCCTGAACGTGGTGGTGTGGAACCTAAGTCTCTTGTACCTCCTCCCTGATGGTAGCTGTGAATCAGGCCGGGGGATACAACAAGCAGGAAGTTGGAGGAAATCAATAGGTCACGCACCATCTGTGGAGGCAGATAGACAATCAGTGTTTTAGGTTGAAACCTCTTTGGAGAGGAGATGATGGCAGCGCGACGCAGCTCGCAGCGGCCACTCCGGTGGTGATGTCTGTTATTTGTCAAGTAGGGTGCCGTGCACAATCCTGATTTGATGGAGACGGACGTGACAGCATGGAGGAACATCTGGTGAAACTTCTGAAATGCCTGCTTCGCCGCTGCTGCTACTGTGTGATCCAGAATCTCTGGAGGAGAAGGCCCCGAGTCCTCGGCTTTGCTTGTTGCTCGGCAGTCGGGGCGGGGTCGAAGCGTTCGGCAGAGGATGGTGCTCGGTGCTCGGTGTCGAAGGGCTGTTCGGAGGCTCGAAGTTTTTGGACAGACTCAGAGTCCGCTGCAGTCGGGTGCTTCCAATGATGCTGCATCGGCAAGTTTGCGGCACTTGGAGATTCATGGCAGGGAGAGTTTCTCACTTCTGCTGCCTGCGTGAGATGATGAGTCTATCAGGACTTTGAGACTTTTTTTTACCCTGCCCATGGTCTGCTCTTTATCAGATTATGGTATTGCTTTGCACTGTTGTAACTATATGTTATAATTATGTGATTTTGTCAGATTTAGTCTTGGTTTGTCCTGTGTTTTCTTTGTGATATCATTCTGGAGGAACATTGTATCATTTTTTAATGCATGCATTTCTAAATGACAATAAACGAGCACTGAGTGTCCTCATAATCTAATCTAAAAAAATCTAATCTAAACCCTTTCTGTGGCCTGAAAGAATCGAGGTGAGAACGCCAGTGTAAAGAGGTGAGGGGAAGGGGTGGGGATGATCTGGCTGGTAGGAGGGGTGATGGGCAGATAGGAGAGGAGAATGGGAATAGGAACAGAGGCTGTGATGTGATGGGTGGATACAGGTGAGGGGAGGGGTGATAGGCAGATGGAGGAGGGGAGACTGGGAACAGCGACGGAGGCTGGGAGGTAATGGGTGGATCCAATTGAGGAGGAGAGAGTGGGAATAATGTTAGAGATTGGGAGCTGAGAGATGTAAAATAACAGAGGGATGCAGATGGTGTCTGCATACCATATACAACTTTGAGATCCATTTTCTTGAAGGCACCCATGGGAAAGCAAAGAAATAGAAGAAATAGAATCCGCAATACACCATACATAACAAAAGCCAGCAAACATCCAATGTGCAAAAGAGGACAAATCGTGCAAATTAATCAAAATGCAAACAAGTAATACTGCAAACAGGAGCTGCAAAGTCCCCAAAAGTGGAATCAGTTCAGCTCTGAGGCGAGTGAAGCCGGGGCAGGAGCTTGATGGCTGCAGGGCAACTACTATTCCTGAACTCGGTGGTGTGGGGCCCAAGATTCCTGCACCTCCTGCCCGATGGCAGTCATGAGAAGAGGGGGAGCAGGGTCAGACACAAACAGATGGGACAGGATCCAATGGCGGTTCTTGGCTGACATGCAGTAGAGGGGCTGAACACTGGTTGAGTTTCCACTCAGAAAGGTCAGTAGGAGAGAGGAAAGGGACAGAGTGGGTGTAGGTTACTTCATGTCTGCTAATTTTCATATCTCACCGCATTCACAAATCCTCAGCTCTGGCCAGCATGCAGCAAGACCTGGTGACATCTCAGGAAGGACTGATAATTGGTAACACACATGCTTGATCGTCACCATCTCAACAGACCTTAAACCTCTTCCTTTAACCACTAGTGACAATACAACAAACAAATTCACCATCTGGCTCTCTCCAACTACATCTACAGCCAAGACATTGTTGGATTCTAATGTTTTAATCCAAGGTTCTTTCAGAGGTCAAGGAAAACGTGTTGCTTCAGGATCATTTTACTAAGTGCTAATAGAACAAAGAGAAATTGAAATGAACGGTGTTAGAGATCTACTAAGTGAAAGGAAATCTAAGATCTAAGGTGGCACCGACCTCATAGTGCAGCTCTTTTATGCCCATAGGTAAGGAAAATTCCATTCAAATTTGTAGATAAGAGTCAACCAATGAGATAGCTCTTTTTTCAATAATGCAATACCAAGGGAAGCTTCCAGAATCATACCTATATAGCCACCAGAAGAATCATTGAACAATTGCATATACATACCATGACCATTAGGAAGCATACTAGGCAATTACATGCATATAAGTAATTATATAAAAGTAATTAACAAGCAGACGATTATTAAACTGCAAAAAAATTTAAAAGTCTAACCTACAAATTAAGCAGCCAGATCCAACAACATGGAACAAAACCAATAAAGATAAAGCTGGCCTTTGCAACTGTGCATTGAGAGGGTACTCACCACTGAAGTTAGCCTTAAGCAGGTATTCTTTGTACATTTTCTTTCCGTCCAGTGGTAAAATAGCATTGCAGAGTCTGGTAGTATTTGGACACAACATTCGCTGCATCTTGTGAATGGCATGAGCCATCGAGTAGACTGCATTGACCACAAACATAATTTTGGTCTCTTGTTCATAGTTGGAGCTGTTGATCGAGAGCCTCTTGTCACATAACTTCTGACGTGACCGGCCACCTTGGAGTAGACAATGAAACTTCTGTTGCCAGAACGCCTTAAACCAAGGGTTGCGTTTGTTGGTGTGGGGATGGAGGCTGTGGAAGTATTTATCAAACTCCTTGATGGGGTAGGAAGCTAGTTCTAGAGTGATTGCGCCATTGGCAACCTGCTCATTTCCCTTGACAACAATTTCCTGGGCTCCCCATCCATCGCTGGCAATCCAAGTGAATCCCGAGATGTTCAACCGACTGGCAGCAGCGAGAAGCTCCCTGGCGTCATCGCCACGTGTAAATAGGACCACGATATTTGCATTGGCTTTGGTGAGAAGCTGGTGGATGACGCCATCGTAGGTTTTCTTTGTGGTTGACCGGCCTACTTTCTCTGATGTGGCAATGCATATATTTCGAAGCCTTGCTTCGTGCTCAAAGGCTTCAATTCCCGTCTCTCCATAGTCACCGTCAGAGGCGACGGTTGACACATAGGTCCAGTTGAAGAACTGCAAGATCTCTGCCATGGCTTTAGCTTGATAAAAATCGGGAGGGACCGTTCTTGCAAAGTAATCGTAGCGGCTTTTGTCACTGAGTTTTGCACTTGTCGAAGCATAGCTGATCTGAGGGATTTGGAAGAGTCTTAGCAAATTTGCAACCTGCAGAAGATGTTGAAATTGACCTTAGTTATAAGCTATGGGTTCACCTCAATAATCATATACAAGTCCTATTTTCATCTACCACCACACAAACCTCTGCATTCAGCACAGTATTCTCTGTAACTTCCGTCATCTACAATGGGATTCAATCCCAAAACGTACCTTCCCCTCCCCCACTTTACATAGGGATTGCTCTCTACATAACTCTACTGACCACTCGTTCCCTCCTCGCTGATCACTCTCCACCCACTTATCATTAGGTTCTGTTGGTTGATAATACGAACGACACATTTTGCTGGATGTTTCGATGTATCTGATAAATAAATCTGAATCTCAAAGTGGAAGAATTCCTGCACCTGCCCAATCACCTCCTCCTTCACCACCAGTAAGAGCCCCCAAATATTCTTTCCAGCAGAGGTGACAATTCACTTGCGAGTCTGTTGGGGTCCTTTACTGCATTTGATGCTCCCGGTGCAGCCTCTTTGAGTTTGGTGGGACCTGCCCCAGAATGGAGGAAACCGCTTGCTCCATCCACCATGAAAGGTAGGATCTCCTGGTGGTTACCTATTTCAATTCGACTTGTCATTCCCATGCCTTTCATGGCCTCCTTTCCTGCCATGATGAGAGATCGGAGGAGCATCACCTTATATTCTGTCTAGGTAGGCTCCAACTTGATGGCATGAACATCATTTTCCCCAACTTCCCTTAATTTCTCCACCCTCCCTCCTCTCTTTTTCAATTCCCCATTCTGGTTACCCCCTCAACCTACCTCTTCTCATCAACTGCCCATCACCTCTCTCTGGCTCCCACTTTCCTTCCTTTTCTCCCACTTTCCTCTCTCATCAGATTCCTCCTTCGTCAGCCCTTTACCTCTTCCACCTATCACCTCCCAGCTTTGCACTTCATTCCCCCTCCTCTAGTCTCAGCTATCACTCGACAGCTTGTACTTCTCCCCCTTTCCCCAGTCTTCTTATTCTGTTCTCTACTTGCTTCCTTTCCAGTCCTGATGAAGAGTCTAGAATATCCACTGTTTATCCACCTCCATTGATGCTGCCTGACCTGCTGAGTTCCTCCAGCATTCGTGTGTGTTCAAGATTTCCAGCACCTTCAGAATCTCTTGTGTTTATGAACAGGGCAGTGACCTTATCATTCTTTTATCTAAAGCAGTCTGTTTTTTCCCCTTGATATATTTAAACATAGAACACAGAAGACTGCAGCACAATACAGGACCTTTGGCCCACAATGTTGTGTCAACCCTTTAAACGACTCTACCATCAATCCCAGTAACTACCCCAGCTCACGCTCTCAAGCATGGTAGCATGGTTGTTAGCTCAGCACTTTACTGATCCAGCAACCCGGGATCGATTCCTGTCCAATGCAACACACACAAAATACTGGAGGAACTCAGCAGGCTAAGCAGTTGATGTTTTGTGCCCAGACTCTTCATCAGGACTGGAAACATAGAAACATAGAAAACCTACAGCATGATACAGGCCCTTCAGCCCACAATGCTGTGCCGAACATGTACTTACTTTAGAAATTACCTGGGGTTACCCATAGCCCTCTATTTTTCTAAGCCCCATGTACCTAACCAGGAGCCTCTTAAAAAACCCTATTGTATCTGCCTCCACCACAGTTGTCGGCAGCCCATTCCACGCACTCACCACTCTCTGCATAAAAAACTTACCCCGACATCCCCTTTCTACCTACCTTCAAGCACCTTAAAACTGTGCCCTCTCATGTCAGTCATTTCAGTCCTGGGAAAAAGCCTCTGACTATCCACACGATCAATGCCTCTCATCATCTTATACACTTCTATCAGGTCACCTCTCATCCTCTGTCGCTCCAAGGAGAAAAGGCCAAGTTCACTCAACCTATTCTCGTAAGGCATGCTCCCCAATCCCGACAACATCCTTGTAAATCTCCTCTGCACCCTTTCTGTAGTTTCCATATCCTTCCTGTAGTAAGGTGACCAGAACTGAGCACAGTACTCCAAGTGGGGTCTGACTAGGGTCCTATACAGCTGTAGCATTACCTTTCGGCTCTTGAACTCAATCCCATGGTTGATGAAGGCCAATGCACCGTATGCCTTCTTAACCAAACAGTCAACCTGCGCAGCAGCTTTGAGTGTCCTATGGACTTGGACTCCAAGATCCTTCTGATCCTCCACATTATCAAGAGTCTTACCATTAATGTTATATTCTGCCATCATATTTGACCTACCAAAATGAACCACCTCACACTTACCTGGGTTGAACTCCATCTGCCACTTCTCAGCCCAGTTTTATATTCTATCAATGTCCCGCTGTAACCTCTGACAGCCCTCCACACTATCCACAACACCCCCAACCTTTGTGTCATCAGCAAATTTACTAACCCATCCCTCCACTTCCTTATCCAGGTCATTTATAAAAATCAGAAAGAGAAGGGGTCCCAGAACAGATCCCTGAGGCACATCACTGGTCACCATCCTCCATGCAGAATATGACCCGGCTACAACCACTCTTTGCCTTCTGTGGGCAAGCCAGTTCTGGATCCACAAAGCAAGGTCCCCTTGGATCCCATGCCTACTTACTTTCTCAATAAGCCTTGCGTGGGGTACCTTATCAAATGCCTTGCTGAAATCCATATACACTACATCTACTGCTCTACCTTCATCAATGTGTTTAGTCGCATCCCAAAAAATTCAATCAGGCTCGTAACGCATGACCTGCCTTTGACAAAGCCATGCTAACTATTCCTAATCATATTATACCTCTCCAAAGATTCATAAATCCTGCCTCTCAGGATCTTCTCCATCAACTTACCAACCACTGAAGTAAGACTCACTGGTCTATAATTTCCTGGGCTATATCTACTCCCTTCCTTGAATAAGAGAACAACATCTGCAACCCTCCAATCCTCCGGAACTTCTCCCGTCCCCACTGATGATGCAAAGATCATTTCTAGAGGCTCAGCAATCTCCTCCCTCACCTCCCACAGTAGCCTGGGGTACATCTTGTCCAGTCTCGGTAACTTATCCAACTTGATGCTTTCCAAAAGCTCCAGCATATCCCCTGTCTTAGTGTCCATATGCCTAAGCTTTGCAGTCTGCTATAAGCCATCCCTACATTCGCCAAGGTCCTTTTCTGTAGTGAATACTGAAGTAAAGTATTCATTAAATATGCCCGCTATCTCCTCCGGTTCCATACACCCTTTTCTATTGTCACACTTGATTGGTCCTATTCTCTCATGTCTTATCCTCTTGCTGTTCACATACTTGTAGAATGCTTTCGGGTTTTCCTTAATCCTGCTCACCAAGGCCTTCTCACGGCACCTTTTGGCTCTCCTAATTTCATTCTTAAGCTCCTTCCTGATAGCCTTATAATCTTGTAGATCTCTATCATCACCTGGTTTTTTGTACCTTTCATAAGCTTTTCTTTTCTTCTTGACCAGATTTTCAACAGTCTTTGTACACCATGGTTCCTGTACCCTACTATCCTTTCCGTCTCATTGGAACGTACCTATGCAGAACAACACACAAATATCCCCTGAACATTTGCCAAATTTCTGCTGTACGTTTCCCTGAGAACATCTGTTCCCAATTTATGCTTCCAAGTTCCTGACTGATAGCTTCATATTTCCCCTTTCTCCATTTAAACGCTTTCCTAACTTGTCTGTTCCTATCCCTCTCCAATGCTCTGGTAAAGGAGATAGAATTGTGATCACTATCTCCAAAATGCTCTCCCACTGGAGGAAGAAGAGGAGAAGAGGAGAAGTCAGTTTAAGAAGGTGGGGGGTGGGGAGGAAGTAGCACAAAGTGGCAGGTGATTGGTGAAACTGGAAGAGGGGTCAGGGGGTGAAGTAAAGAGTAGCAGAGATCGCAGAGGGGGAGCAGAGCGAGAAGCTTGTAAGGAATTTGTACTTTCTCCCTGTGACCGAGTGGGTTTCCTCTGGGTGCTCTGGTTTACTCCCGCAGTCCAAAGATGTACGGGCTTGTAGGTTAATTGGTCATTGTAACTTGTGCCATGATTAGGCTAGGATTAAATCAGCAGGGTGCTGGGTGGTGTGGCTCGAAGGGCCTGTTCCACACTGTATCTCAATAAAAAAAATTTAAAAATCCATCAATTCAGTAACATTTATCGAGAATCAAAAAGAAGCTCTGTAAATGCTGGAGAACTGAAAATAAAAACAGAACATTTTGGAGACATTCAGCTGGTCAGGCAGCATCTGTGGAAACTGAGACAGCGTCAATATTTCAGTTCGAGGAGTTTCTGATGGAATATTTCTCCTTCCTCAGATTCTGTCAGACACACTGTGTTGGTGATATATTTTCCATTTTTTTAAAAGTACATAACCCATAGAAAATCCCTTATATTTGTGTCCTGCAATCATGACAGACAGTTTTCATACATAATGAAACATGATATGTTATTATCATTGGAAGGACGTGGAAGCTCTAGAGAGGGTGTAGAGGAGACTTACCACGATGCTGCCTGGATTAGAGAACGTGTCTTCTGAGGATAGGTTGAGTGAGCTAGGGTTTTCTCTTTGGAGAGAAGGAGGATGTGAGGTGACTTGATAGAGATGATAAGAAGCATCGATTGAGTAGATAACCAGACACTTTTTCCCAGGACGGAAATGAATTATACACAGAGGGGTAATATTTACGATACTGGGCGAAAGTATAGAGGGATTTCAGAGGTACGTTCTTTGCACAGAGAGTGGTGGATGCGTGGAGTACCTTGTCAGGTGTAATGGTAGAGGCAGATACATTAAGGACACTTCACAGACTTTAGGTGATAGAAAAATGAAGAACTATGTTGGAGGGAAGGGTCAGATTGGTCTTAGAGTAGGTTAGAGGACTGTCACAACATTATGGGCTGAGAAGTCTGTACTATGCATTATTGTTCTATGTTCTATTGTCAATGACAAAAGGAGTATGAGGACCAGCCCAGTTAGTTTATGCTTGCTAGGGATCTGGGTGTTACCATAAGACCATAACCATAAGATAAAGGAGCAGAATTAGGCCTTTCGGCTCATCGAGTCTGCTCCGACATTTCATCATGTCTGATCCATTTCCCTCTCAACCCGAATCTCCTGCCTCCTCCCTGTATCCCTTCATGCTCTGACTAATTAATAAGCTATTAACCTCTGCCTTAAATATACCCAATGACTTGGCCTCCACAGCAACCTGTGACAATGAGTTTCAGAAATTCACCGCTCTCTGGCTAAAGAATTTCCTCCTCATCTCCGTTCTAAATGGACGTCATGTTCTCGTTCATTTGCTCTATGAGTGAGATTCGAACCTCAGAAAGCAGTCAAGGTAAAAGCATTCTCAGCCCGGTGTTGCAGAGGTTAAGCTTTACTGAAATAATATGAACCTTACCTGTATAGAAACACTACTGTACGAGCCGCCAATCACACCTGCAATGGCTAAGGGATTATTGTCCTGAACTGCATATGATCCATCTGGACAAATATATTCTGTTTCATCTACTTTTGTCAAGGAGGCTCTCACAAATTCCAGTGATTGCTCCAAGGCATATGTGTCTCTTGAGCACGTATCCAATATGTGAACTCCGAGCTTCACTCCTGGCAACAAGTAGGTGTTGTGATTTATTGCATCGATAGCGAAAAGCATGGCTTCCAGACGTTGGATTCCCCGATCTTCGTTGATTCTGCCGCACTCTTCTGTTCCTGAGCCTTTCTCGTGCACGGGAAACAGACCCCCCAAAACCAGGTCCCCTTCAATTTTGATCTCCTTCTTGCCAAAGTTACTTTCACCATGTGAAAAGCAGAAAAATCCTTTGGAAATCAGAATCAAAGCAACTGCTTGGAGCTTGGAAAACATCTTCAGCATTTTCTTTGACTCGAAGGGAAGTTAGAGAGCAGCTATATTTCATTTTTTACCCATTGGAATTTTAAAGGTGGTATTTTCTGTGGGGACCGGTGGATACAGAACAGAGGGTCTGATCTGGTTCCTGGAATGCAAAGAATAAAAAGAAAGGTGGCTTAAGTTTTGTCTGTAATGTGCATTCAGTGGCCACATTATTAGGAAAAACCTTATTAATACAAATATCTGATCAACCAATCACGTGGTAGCAACTCAATGCATAAAAGTGTACAGACATTGATCAAAAGCTCCAGTTGTTGTTCAGCCCAAACTACAGACTGGGAAAGAAATGAGATCTAAGTGACTTTGACCATGGAATGATTGTTGGTGCCATACGTGGTGGTTTGTGTACCTCAGAAACTGCTGGAATCCTGGGATTTTCGCATAAAACAGTCTTTAGAGTTTACAGAAAGTGGTGCAAAAAACAGAAACAAAACATCCAATGAGTGGCAGATCTGTGGACAAAAACACCTTGTTAATGAGAGAGGTCAGAGGAGAATGGCCAGACTGGATCAAGCCAACAGTAACTGAAATAACCACGTGTTACATGAGTGGTGTGCAGAAGAGCATCTCTGAATACAGAACACATTGAACCTTGAATTGGATGGGCTACAGCAGCAAAAGACCAGGAACATGCATTCAGTAGCTACTTTATTACCAATGGGATGTTCACAGTAAAATGGCCACTGAGTGCATATTCTTTTTTTCTTAGCCCTTCAGTTAAAATTGTCAACCCACAAGTCAGCTGAACTGTCAACTCATGAGTTGGCTGAACTGTCAGCCCATAAGTCAGTTAAATGGTCCACTCATGAGTCAGCTGAATAGTCAATCCATGAGTTGGCTAAATTGTCAACCCATGAGTCGTCTAAATTGTCAACCCATGAGTCGGCTAAATTGTCAATCCATGCATCAGCTTAATCATCAGTCCGTAAGTTGGCTGAATTGTCAAACCATGAAGTGGCTAAATTGTCAACCCATGCATTGGGTAAGTTGTCATCGGCTAACAAGTCATAACAACATAAGAACTAGGAGCAGGAATCAGGCCCCTGGACCATTCAGCCAGCACTGCCATTCAACAAGGTCATAGCTGATCTAGCTGTGGACTCAGGTCCATCTGCCTACCTTCTCCTTCATAACCCCTAATTCCCCTGCTATGCAAGAATCAATCTAACTGTGTTTTAAATATACAGTACGTAATGAGGTAGCCTCTACTGTTCCAGCGGGCAGAGAATTCCAAGGATTCACTACTCTCTGGGAAAACCAGCTTCGTCTCATCTCCATCCTAAATCTATTCCTCAGAATATGGAGGCTATGTCTTCTAGTTCTAGTCCCGCCCACCAGTGGAAACAAGTTTGCTGCGCCTATATTATCGATCATTCTCATAATTTTATATGTTTCTATTAGGCCTCTTCTCATTTTTCTACCTATAATGACTAAATTAACGACTAACCAATCATCTAAACATTGTATCTTCAGATAAATGTTCTGTTATATATCCATTGGCTTCCTGTGCCTTTTGCCCATTGTAAGATTATGGAGTCATAGACTCATAGAACATTATAGTACAGAAACATTACAGCCCATCTAGCCCATGATTAAACATAAATTATACCACAATCTTTACAAGAGGGAACATAATCCTCCCGGGAGGGGGGAGAAGATGGCGGCGCGACGGCAGCGCGCGCGGCCTCTCCAGTGATGAATATCTGTTATTTGTCAAGTAGGGGACCGTGCACAATCCTGATTTGATGGAGACAGACATGAGAGCACAGTGGAACATCTGGAAAACTTCTGAAATGCCCGCTTTGCTACCGCTGCTAATGTGTGGTAACCGGAATCTCCGGAGCTGAAGGCCCCGAAATCCTCGGCTTTGCGTGTTTCAGCGGCCAGGGAGAGGTCGAAGGCGCTCGGGAGGCTGTATCAGAGAGGCTGCTCGGAAGCTCGGAGTTTTCGGACGGATGGACTCAGGGTCGGCTGGGGTCGGCTGCTTCCAAGGTATCGGCAAGTTGACGGTGCCTGGAGGATTATGGCAGAGAGCTTCTCCCTTTTGCTGCCTGCTATCGGGGACTTGGGAGTCGATCGACTCGGGACTTTGGAACTTTTCTTTACTGTGTCTATGGTCTGTTCTTTATCAAATTATGGTATTGCTTTACACTGCTGTAACTATATGTTATAATTATGTGGTTTTGTCAGTGTTAGATCTTGGTCTGTCTTGTTTTCTGTGATATCACTCCGGAGAAGCATTGTATCATTTCTTAATGCATGTATGCATTTCTAAATGACAATAAAAGAGGACTGAGTGTTCTCATAATCTAATAATTAGAACAAAAAAGTCAATTTTAGTGCAAAGTAATTAAAGTTGTCAATGTAGTGCAGTGAGTAGGGTTGTGCTGGTTGGTTCAAGAGCTGACCGGTTGGAGGGAAGTAGCTGTTTCTGAACCTGATGATGTGGGACTTCAGGCTTCTGTATCTCCTGCCTGATGGGAGCTTTGGGAAGATGGTATGGCCCAGCTGGTCAGGATCTTTGATGACAACCAGGATAAATTCTGGAGAAATCAAAGCTGTCAATTTTACGGCTGGGTAGGGAAATAACATGAATATTTCTTGACAAATTGTACATAATTTAGGTTTAATTTATGTTTTCTTGTTAATACTGCTAATCTGATATTCTGTGCCTGTGATGTGATGCAGTTAAGTTTTTCATTGCACCTGTGCACACGTGGACTTGTGCCGATGACAATAAACTCGACTTTGGTTTGACTTTAACTTTGAAATGATCCATAACTTCAAGCCCATGTCCATAAACAATCCTTATCAGTGCCAGTTTAATTTCAAATGCATTACATCATTCTGTTAATCACTATTGGACAATAGTGATTATACAGATGGAAAATGATGTGAATGTGTATATTGAATAGTGAAATATTGAATATTAAGTCTGATATTTATGGCAAAGTTAGTCATTAAAAGTAATTGGATGGTTCATTTTGAAACCTGTGAAGCAGATAATGCGATCGGCACATGCTCCACCAATGACAGGAAGCAGCTCACTCAAACAGAAGAGCACAGCACAGCACAGACCCTTTGGTCCACAATGAAGTGCTGATCTCTTAATCTATTCTAAGATCAATCTAACCCTCTCCTCCCAGGTAGACCCATTTTTTCTATCATCCATGTGCCTATCTTAAAGTTATTTAAGAGAATCTGAGGCACATGGATAATAGAAAATTAGAGGGCTATGAGGGAGGAAAGGGTTAGATTGATTTATCTCTAATCCTGGCAAGGCATTCTATACACCCACCCTCTCTGTGTAAAAAAAAACTATCCCTGACATTCCCCCTGAAATTCTTTCCTTCAATTGTCTTAAATTATGCCCCCCCCCCCCACTTCTATTAGCCATCTCTGCCTTAGGAAAAAGTCTCTGGCTGCGCTGTTACTATGCCTCTTGTACACCTCTATCAAGTCACCCCTCATCTTCCTTCAGTCCAAAGAGAAAAGCCCCAGCTTGCTCAACACCTCCTCGTTAGATGTGCTCTCTAATCTAGGCGGCATCCTGGTAAATCTCCTCTGCACCCTCTCTAAACCTTCGACATCCTTCCTATAATGAGGTGACCAGAACGAACACAATATTCCAAGCGTGGTCTAACCAGAGTTTTATAGAGCTGCAACATTACCTAGTGGTTCTTGAACACAATGCTCTGACTAATGAAGGCCAACACACCGTGCAACTTCTTAACCACCCTGTCAACTTGCGTGGCAATTTGAGGGATCCATGGATGAGGACCTCTGTTCCTCCTCACTGATGAGAATCCTGCCATTAACCCTGCATTCTGCCTTCATGTTCAACCTTTCAAGGTAACTCACTTCACATTTGCTGATTGAACCCCATCTGGGACTTCCCAGCACAGCTCTGCGTCCAATGAATGTCCTGTCGTAACCCATGACAACCTTCTACACGATCCACAACACCACCAACCTTTGTGTCAACAGCAAACTTACTAACCCACCATTCCACTTTAGGATCCATTCCTTATACAGACAAATGGGATTAGTGTAGATGGAGAAAAAGGTTGGCATGGAAATTGTGGGCCAAATGGCCAGCTTCTGTGCTGTATGGGTATAGTCAGTGCATTTTATCAACCACTAGTAATTCAGAAAGCGTACCAATTATAGCTTGAAAGAGTTATCCTGTTTTTAGGTGAGAAATTACTGAAGATGTTAAACCACTTATTAATGAGATGCTTTGGCTCTAAGGAAGCCAATTAGGCTTTTGGCTCCAGCTGTATGGTTTTTGTGAAAGTTTTTGAGTGTCTGCAATTTAAGGCATTCCTCACCATGAAACAAGCGCATTCCCTTGAATCACGGTGCAGTGATCAGCTCCACACTGAGGACGGCTTGTTCCTGCAAGCCTAATGATACAGGCTCTCACAACCTCCGACTGGCAAGTTGGGATTCGAATTGGAAATGGTTTATTATTGTGATACAGTGAAAAGCTTGTCTTGCATCCTGTTCATACGGATCAGATCATTACACAGTGCACGGAGGTAGAACAAGGTAAAATAATAGCAGAATGCAGAATAGCACAGTATGACATGTATCATAGACGGTTAGTGTAACACTACTACAGTGCCAGCAGTTGGGGCCTAATTCCCGTCGCTGTCTATAAGGAATTTGTTTCATCTCTCTCTGACTGCCTGGGTTTCCTCTGGGTGCTCCAGTTTCCTCCTACATTCCAAAGCCGTACGGGTTATGGTCAGTAAGTTGTGGGCATTTTATGTAGGCACTGGAAACGTGATGACACTTGCAGACTGCCCCCAGTCCTTGGGCTGTGTTGGTTGTTGATGCAATACACTTTACTGTATGTTTCAATGTACAGATGACAAATAAAGCCAATTTTTGTCTTTATATCTTTACATAGCTACTGGGAAAGTGCAGTTCAGGTTGACAATTCAAGATGGTTTAATGTCATTTCTAAGACAGAAGTGTAAAGGAGAACAAAATAATTATTACTCCAAATCCAATGCAACACAAAAAAAACCCACAAGGAGCACGATAGTAATAAAAACACAAGACAAATAAAAACACAGTACAAATATATATGTAAGATAATGTACCTGTATCTACATAGATTGTATGTCCATAAAGTGCTGTTAGGCACAGGAGTGTCTGTACATAAGGTGACAGACAGAAAATGATAAAGGAGTGGTGATAGGGTGTGTGAAGGTGGGTTAGTGGGTGGAGGTGTTGATCAGCCTTACTGCATGGGGAAAGTAACTGTTTTTGAGTCTGGTGGTCCTGGTGTGGATACTGCTATTGTGTTCTTTATGTATCCTCCTGGTGAACCTCACCTGCATCCTCTCCATTGGCAGTCACAACCTTTCCACAGAGTTCAACTCAAAGGTCAAAGTAAATTTATTATCAAAGGACATATAAGTCACCATGTCTGAGGTTCATTTTCTTACTGGCATTCACTGTAAATACAAAGGAATATAATAGAATCAATGGAAAACCACACACGAGATGGGCAAATAATCAATGTGCAAAAGATAACAAACTGTGAGAATACAAAAAAAACAACAATAATAATAAATAAATAAGCAATAAACATTACTTTCTGTTCCAAATAAGTGGCTGTCCTGAATAATTGATTGCCCTGAATAACTGATTGCCCAATTAACCAGAATCTACTGTACATGGGTATTTTATATATATATAAAGTTAAAAAAGTAGTGCAAAAAGAGAGCAAAACAAGTGAAGAAGTGACCATGGGTCCATTGTCTATTCAGAAAGCTGATGGCAAGTTCCTGAATCATTGAGTTTGTGTCTTCAGGCGCCAGTACCTCCTTCTCTGGAAGGCAGCAATGAGAAGGGGGCATGTCCTAGACCTACCCTAAGAATGATACAGCACAGAGAGTCCTGAGCTCACCACATGCCGGTCCCCATCTACACTCATCCCATTTACCAGCACCTGGTCTCTGGTGATCCAACTGCTCATCTGGAGACTACTTCAGTGTCATGGACTTCTCTGCCTCCACCAGCACCTCAGGCAACAAGTTCCAGATTCTGATCTTCTGGGTAATAAAGATTCCTCCTCAGATTTTCTCATACGAGCTGGGGGGTAATTTTAAGGTGATTGGACAGAAGTAGGGGGGGATGTCAAAGGTAATGTTTTTTTACACTAAGTGTGGTATGCACTGCCAGGGGTGATGGTAGAGGCAGAAACACTTGGGGCTTTTAAGGAGCTCTTAGATAGAACACAGAACATAGTACAGTACAGGAACAGGTGCTTTGGCCCACAATGTTGTGCCAAACCAGGTAAAGAGCAAATCATACACTAAACCCTTCTACCTATACATTGACCATTTCACTTCATCTTCCTTACATTCAAATGCCTTATCTAAACGTCTCTGAAAAGCCTTTAATGTATTTGCCTCTCCCACCATACCAGGTAGTGCATTCTAGGCATCCGCCATTCTCTGGGTAAAAAATTAATCCCTCACATCCCCTTTGAACCTAAGCACTCTCATCTTCAATGCATGCCCTCTGGTATTAGACATTTCAACCCTGGGAAACATGATACTCCCTGTCCACTCTATCTATGCATCTCATAATCTTATAAACCTCTGTCAGATCTCCCCTCAGCTTCTGCCACTCCAGAGAATACAACCCGGGTTTATCTAGCCTCTCATGATAGCACATGCCCTCTAAACCAGGCAGCATCCTGGTAAACCTCTTCTGCACCCTCTCCAAAGCCTCAAAAGTTGGGTAACCAGAAATGCATGCAGTACTCCAAATGTGGCCTAACTAGGGTTTTATAAAGTTGCAAGATAACCTCTTGACTTCTGAACTCAATGCCTTGACTACTAAAAGCAAGCATTCCATAACCTTCTTAACCACCCTATCAACCACCTTAAAACTCATTAGGAGCTATGAACTTGGATCCCAAGATCTCTCTGCTCATCGACACTGTTAGGGATCTTGCCCTTTACAGTGTACTGTCTCCTTGCATTTGCCCTACCAAGGTTCGACACCTCACATTTATCTGGGTTAAACTCTACCTGCCATTTCTCAGCCTATATTGGCATCTGATTTATATCGGGCTGTGTTCTTTGTCAGTCTTCTATACTATTCACAACTTCACCAATCTTGGTATCATCCACGAACTTACAAGCCCACCCATCTACATTTTCATCCGGGTCACTTATATACATCACAAACAGCAGAGGTCCTAGTGCAGACCCCTGTGGAACACCACTAATTACAGACCTCCAGCTCGAATAGGTCCCTTCAACCACTACCCTTGATGCACAAGTCTCCGATGCACAAGTTAGTTCTGAATCCAAACAGCCATTTTGTTGTGAATCCCATGCACCTCGATCTTCTGGATTAGCCTCCCATGAGGGATTTTGGCAAACGCCTTACTAAAATCCACGTAGACCACATCCACTGCCCTACCTTTGTTACGTTCTCTCATCACCTTTTCAAAAAACTCAATCAATTTGGCAAGACATGACCTGTCCTGCATAAAACCATGCTGGCTCTCCCTAATTAGGCCAAGCTTTTCCAAATACTCATATGTCCTATCCCTAAAAATTTTCTCCAGTAATTTCCTCATAACTGACATAAGACTCAGTTCCCAGGACTGTCCCTTGTTCCCTTCTTAAACATTAGGCACTTGCCAGTCCTCTGGGACCTCGCCTGTGACTAGAAAGGATATGAAGATAGTGGTCAAGGCACCAGCAAACTCGTTTCTTGCCTCCTTCAATAAACTGGGGTAAATCCTATCTGGCCCTGGGGCCTTAATACTCAATAGGAGGCCCAACACTTCCTCCTCCTTGACCTCCAAATGCCCTTACATATTTATACACTCAGCACTGATCTCCTGGTCCTCCATATCCTTTCCCTTGATAAATACTGAAGTTAAGGACCTCACTCACATTCTCCACATCCAAGTAAATGTTCCCCTTTTATTCTTGAGTGGTCCCACCCTCTCCCTAGTTATCCTCTTGCTCTTGATATATGTATAGAATGCCTTGGGATTCATCTTAATCCACTTGCCAAGGACTTTTCATGGCCTCTTCTGGCTTTCCTAATTCCCTTCTTTAGTTCTTTTCTGGCTTTTTTATACTCCTCATGTGCTCTGTTTGATCTTAACTTCTGAAGCTTTACATACTTTTCCTTGACTAAATTCATCACTTCTCTGCACATCCAAGGTCTTCTTATCTTTCCATTCCTGTCCTTCCTTCTAACAGGAACATACTTTTCCTACACTCTGTGCAAGTGACCTTTAAACACCCTCCACATGTCTGATGTGGACTTGCCAGAGAAAACGTGTTCCCAATGAACTCTTCTTAGTTCCTGCCTACTGCCTGTGTAATTTGCCCTACTCCCATTTAAAACTCTCCTGGAAGGACCATACCTATTCTTATCTGTAGCTATCCTGAAAGTTAAGGAGTTATTCTCTAACTGCTCACCCACTGAAATGTAATGTCAATCACCTGGCCAGGATCATTACCCAACACCAGATCCAGTACAGCTTCTTCTCTCATTGGACCATTCACATATTGAGTTAAGAAACCCTTTGGATACACTTAACAAATTCTGCCTCACCTAAACCCTTAACACTAAGGAGGTTATACGTATTAGGAAAGTTGAAATCCCCCATGACAACAACCCTATTATTTTTTCACATTTCCTTAATCTGATTACATATCTGCTCCTCAAAGTCCCAGTGACTACTGGGGAGGTCTGTCGTACAGTCCCAACAGTATGATTGCTCCCTTTCTACTCCTGAGTTCTACCCAAATGGATTCAGTGTCTGAACCCTCCATTATGTCTCCCAAGTGTAGCTGTGATATTGTCCCTGATTTATAGTGCAACTCTCCTCCTTCTCTATCATTTCTAAAACTTTGACAAGCTGGTACATTAATCACCCATTCTTGCCCCTCTTTCAGCCAACTCTCTGTAATGGCCACAACATCGTAGTTCCATGTACTGATTCATGCTCTAAGTTCATTACTTTTACCCAAAATACACACACTACAAACTATCCAACCCATCATACCTGTTATTTTGATTTTGCCAATCAGTACTTTCTCTGACATCTACCTTCCGGTCCGATCCTTCACTTACTGACCTGGTGCAGCGGTTTCCCAGTCCCCTGCAAAACTAGTCTAAACTCTTTCAAGTAGCATTAGCAAACCTCCTGGCCCAGGATATTGGTTCCCCTCCAGTTCAGGTGCAACCTATCCTTCTTGTACAGGTCACCCCTTCCCCAAAAAAGGTTCCAATGATTGACAAGCACAAAACCCTGTCTCCTGCACCATCTCCTCAGTCACTCATTCATCCATGCTATCACCCCCTTCCTACCTGCACTAGCCCATGACTCTGGGAGTGGCACATGAATAATAGAATGATAGGTTTCACTCCCAGATGAGCCCAATGCCTTTTTGGCTCACCTTGGCCATCAAAGCATGAAGCCAACTTCATAAACTCCCAAAGCCCCCAGCTACTCTGTGATTTCAGTCTTGAGGCCAATGTGAGAGCATCGTAAGGGAGGGAGAATCCACAGCAAGCAACTGTCCCAGATGGGGTCCTGGCCGAGTACTGAAGACATATATTGATTCACTGGGATCTTTACCCTCTTGCTTCGGCAGACTGAGACACCCAACTGCTTCAAGCAGGCTTCAATTATACTGGAGCTCAAGAAGAACAGGGTAACCATCGTCAATGACTATCGCCCAGTAGCAATTACATCTACTGTGATGAAGTGCTTTGAGAGGTTAATGATGAAGCATATCAACTCCTTCCTGAAGAGCGGCTTGGATCTGCTCCAGTTTGTCACAACAGGTCAACAGCAGATGCCACTTCATTGGCTCTTCACTCAACCTTGGATAATCTGGACAACAAAGGTGCATACATCAGAATGCTCTTCATTGAATACAGCCCTGCATTCAACACTATCATCCCCTCAAAACCTTGGCCTCGATACCTCCCTATGCAATTGGATCCTCGATTTCCGCACTTGCAGACAGTTCAGATTGGCAAGAACATCTCCTTCACAGTCTCCTCAGCACAGGTACACCACGAGACTGTGTGCTTAGTCCCCTGCTCTACTCACTTTATGTCTATGACTGCGTGGCTAAGCGCAGCTCCAATGCTGTATTCAAGTTTGCTGACACCATCGCTATTGTAGGCTGAATCAAAGGTGGCAATGAATCAACATATGGTATTGAAAATCTGGCTGAGTGGTGCTATAACAACCACCTCTCACTCAATGTCAGCAAAACCGAGGAGAAGATTATTGACCTCAGGAGGAGGAAACCAGAAGTCCATGAACCAGTCCTCAATGGATGATCAGAGGTGGAAAGGGCAGAATTTTAAATTCCTCAGTTATCATTTCAGGGGATCCATCCTAGACCCAAACGTAAGTGCTATTATGAAGAAAGCACTGCAGTGCCTCTACTTCCTTAGGAGCTTACGCAGATTCAGAATGTCATCTAAAATTCTGACATGTTTCTACAGAGAGTATAGTGACTGGTTGCATCTCCACATGGTATGGAACACCAATGCCCTTGAATGGAAAATCTTACAAAAAGTAGTGGAAATGGCCCAGTCCATCATGTGTGAAGCCCTCACTACTATTGAGCACATCTACACGGAGTGCTGTCTTAGAAAAGCAACATCCATCATCAAGGACCTCGCCTCAGGTCCAACACCACCAGGTTCAGGAACAGTTATTACCCCTCAACCATCAGGCTCTTAAACCAGAAGCAATAACTTCACTCAACCCAACACTGAACTGATTCCACAATCTATGGACTTACTTTTAAGAACTCTACAACTCAGAGACATATATGTACTTTGATAATAAATTTACTTTGAACTTTGATTTGAGCACTATGGAAGGTTACGTGTGCACAGGAGATGGTGCAGATGGGATTCACCAGGAAGCCGCCTGGAGCGTAGTTTTTCAGTTATGACAACAGAGTGAGTCTTGGGTTTGTTTTCCTCAGAGTGGACAATCTGAGGGGTGACCTTGTAGCTGTGCACAAAGTTATGAAGGGCATTGACAGAGGAAACAAGAGGGCATAGGAGCGGGTTTAGAAGGAATCAGAGAACACCAAACATAAAACATTACAGCACATTACAGGCCCTTTGTTGTGCCAACCTTTTAACCCACTCTAGGATCAATCTAACCCTTTCCTCCCATATAGCCCTCCATTTTTCTATCATCTAGGTGCCTAACTAAAAGTCCCTTAAATGCTTCTAACATATCTGCCTCTACCACCATCCTCCACTGGTATGTGTAAAAACTGACCTCTGACATCTCCCCCATACCTTTCTCAAACCATCTTAAAATTATGCCCTCTCATATTAGCCATTTCTGCCCTGGGAAAAAGGCACTGAATGTCCACTTGATCTACACCTCTTATCATCTTGTACACCCCCATCAATTCGTCTCTCATCTTCCTTAGCTCCAAAGAGAAAAGGCCTAGCTTACTCAACCTTTCTTCATAAGACATGTTCTCTAATCTAGGCAGATAGATTGATGTTGGAAGCCATTAAGTCTTAAAATAAACATCAACGTTTTTCCTTCCTTCAAATAACAGAGGAGTGTATATTTGTTCTATTGAAGGGCTGGGGTTGTCTTGGCAGATTTCTGATAACTACGTGGAGGTGAGATTACAATTGCCTGCTGGCTTTGGAAAACATTTCATTATTTATGATTCACATCCTTTCACTGAATATCAAACTGTATAAGATCTGTGATATCTAAATTGTAACTCAAAAAATAGATCAAATACTTGTCTCTCAAACTGCATTGTTTGCTCTCCCATAAGGAAGGATGATCCAGTTGTGGTGGGTCTCAGTGGTACAAAGAGAATGTAATATTGTAAGAGTAAGTTCACTCAATAAACGTGGCCCAATATAAACAGACGTCCTTAAGTGATATGTTATATTTATAGACATTGAATCATGAAGTTCCCTGACTTTATCGCATCATCGTCCCTGAGGCCTGACATGGTCATTCTGTCAGTAAACAGCAAAGCAGATAGTCCTAAGACCATAAGACATAGGAGCAGAATTAGGCCATTTGGCACGTTGAGTCTGCTCCGCCATTCAGTCATGGCTGATCCTTATTTTTCTCTCTCCTTCTCAACCCCATTTCCTGGCCTTTTCCCCGTAACCTTTGATGCCATGTCCAATCAAGAACCTATCAATCTCTGCCTTAATTAGGCCAACGACTTGGCCTCCACAGCTGCATGTAGCAACAAATTCCACAAATTCACCACCCTTTGGCTAAAGAAATTTCTCTGCATCTCTGTTTTGAATGGACGCCCCTCTATCCTGAGGCTGTGCTCTCTTGTCCTAGACTCCCCCACCATGGGAAATATCCTTTCCACATCTACTCTGTCTCGGCCTTTCAACATTCAAAAGGTTTCAATCAGATCTCCCCCTTCCTTCTAAGTTCCAGTGAGTTCAGACCTAGAGCTTTCAAATGTTCCTCGTATGATAACCCTTTTATTCCAAGAATCATCCTTGTGAACCTCCTCTGGACCCTGCCCAATGCCAGCGCATTTCTTGTAAGATGAGGAGCCCAAAACTGTTCACAATACTCAAGGTGAGGCCTCACCAGTGCCTTATAAAGCCTCAGCATCACATCCTTGCTCTTGTATTCTAGACCTCTTGAAATGAATGCTAATATTGCATTTGCCTTCCTCACCACTGACTCAACCTGCAAGTTAACCTTCAGGGTGTTCTGCACAAGGACTCCCAAGTCCCTTTGCATTTCAGATTTTTGGATTTTCTTCCCATTTAGAAAATAGTCTGCACATTTATTTCTACTACCAAAGTGTATGACCATGCATTTTCCAACATTAGATTAGATTAGACTAGACTATGAGGACATGCAGTCCTCTTTTATTGTCATTTAGTAATGTATGCATTAAGAAATGATACAATGTTCCTCCAGAATGATATCACAGAAACACAAGACAAACCAAGACTGAAACACTGACAAAAACCACATAATTATAACATATAGTTACAACAGTGCAAAGCAATACTGTAATTTATACAACCAACACACATCAAAGTTGCTGGTGAACGCAGCAGGCCAGGCAGCACCTATAGGAAGAGGCGCAGTCGACGTTTCAGGCCGAGACCCTTCGTCAGGAACTGTAATTTATATTTCATTTGCCACTTTCTTGCCTATTCTCCTAAACTAAGTCCTTCTGTATCTTACCTGTTTCCTCAACACTACCTGCCCCTCCACGAATCTTCGTATCTTCTTTAAACTAGGCAACAAAGCCATCTATTTCATCATCTAAATCATTTATATACAGCATAAAATAAGTGGTCCCAACACCGACCCCTGCAGAACACCACTAGTCACTGGCAGCCAACTAGGAAAGAATCCTTTTATTCCCACTCGCTGCCTCCTACCAATCAGCCAATGCTCTATCCATGCTAGTAACTTTCCAGTAATACCACGGGCTCTTAACTTGGTAAGCAGCCTCGTGTGCAGTCCCTTGTCAAAGGCCTTCTGAAAATCCAAATATACAACATCCACTGCATCCCCTTTATCTATCCTACTTGTAATCTCCTCAAAGAATTCCAACAGGTTCATCAGGCAGGATTTTCCCTTAAGGAAACCATGCTGACTTTGTACTATCTTGTCCTGTGTCACCAAGTACTCCATCACCTCATCCTTAACAATTGACTCTAACATCTTCCCAACCACTGAGGTCAGGCTAACTGGTTTATAATTTCATTTCTGCTGCCTTCCTCCTTTCTGAAAGAGTGCAGTGTCATTTGCAATTTTCTAGTCCTCTGGCACCATGCCAAAGTCCAATGATTTTTGAAAGATCATTGCTCATGCTGCCACAATTTCTAATGCTACCTCTTTCAGAAACCTGGTTATGGTAGAACTGACAATGCCTTGGGAAGATCGGATTGAGTGTATGAAAACCAAATACAGGAGTTGATAGAGCAGTGTCAGAGATGTTGTGGAGGGCACATTGCGAGCCCACAGAGATGGGATAAGACCATCAGACGTAGGAGCAGAATTAGGCCAATTGGCCCATCGAGTCTGCTCCGCTATTTCATCATAGCTGATCCGTTTTCCCTCTCAGCCCCAGTCTCCTGCCTTCTCCCTGTAACCCTCCCTGCCCTGATCAATCAAGAAGCTATCCCCCTCTGCCTTAAATATACATAAAGAGTTGGCCTCCACAGTGGATGTAGATGTTTTGCTGGCTGCTCGCTCTGCAGAACCTACTCTCTCCTTGGCATTATGGGGGCTGCAAAGAAAAGAGCCACCAGGACCGTCACCGAGGCTGCTGAGCCGGCCTCCAGACGGCTATGGATCAAGAAGAGTGAGCCAGGAACCAGTACTGCTCGGAAACAGGCCGGGGCCTGATCAGCCCTGGCTGGGTTGCCTGGGCAAGAGTGTCTGATGTTGAAAGGACCCGAAACACCCGATGACCCCAGGTTACATCACTGATGGTGTCTCCCAGGATGTTTCTCAGATCAATCTGTTAAGGTTTGTACACAAATAATTCAATTGGAAGCTGATAACCTTACCCAAGAAACAATCACGGGTTATAAGCCGAGGATAAAATTGCATGAAGAGAGCACAAACACAAGGAATTCTGCAGATGCTGGAAATTCAAGCAACACACATCAAAGTTGAGCGGGTCAGGTAGCATCTCTAGGAAGAGGTACAGTCGACGTTTCAGGCCGAGACGAAGGGCTTGAAACGTCGACTGTACCTCTTCCTAGAGATGCTGCCTGGCCTGCTGCGTTCACCAGTGACTTTGATGAAGAGAGCACTTCCATTCACCATGCCATAGACAGACATCCCACCTCTCCCGGCAGTTCCGGGAGTCTCCCGCACATGAATAGTGGCTCTCTGATGCCGGCAAGTTATATACAATGTCCCGGGAATCAATTTTTTTGAGAGTGAGCGAGCGAGAGAAAGCAAGAGAGAGCGCGAGAGCAACCACGAGAAAGAGCGCACGCGCGAGAGAGAGCGAGAGAGAGAGTGCGAGAGAGCAAGAGAGAAAGCAAGCAAGAGCGCGAGACCAAGCAAGAGCGCGTGAGCGACCACGAGAGAGAGCAAGAGCGTGCCGTGACAGAGTGTTCCAAAAAAAATAAAAGGTACGTCACCCCAGGCTACGGTAGGAAACATTGTCACATGGTGTGAGCAGAATTATCTGCAGCTTAATGTGAAAAAGACTAAGGAGCTGGTGGTAGACCTGAGGAGAGCTAAGGTACCGGTGACCCCTGTTTCCATCCAGGGGGTCAGTGTGGACATGGTGGAGGATTATAAATACCTGGGGATACGAATTGACAATAAACTGGACTGGTCAAAGAACACTGAGGCTGTCTACAAGGGTCAGAGCCGTCTCTATTTCCTGAGGAGACTGAGGTCCTTTAACATCTGCCAGACGATGCTGAGGATGTTCTACGAGTCTGTGGTGGCCAGTGCAATCACGTTTGCTGATGTGTGCTGGGGCAGCAGGCTGAGGGTAGCAGGCACCAACACAATCAACAAACTCATTCGTAAGGCCAGTGATGTTGTGGGGATAGAACTGGACTCTCTCACGGTGGTGTCTGAAAAGAGGATGCTGTCTAAGTTGCATGCCATCTTGGTCAATGTCTCCCATCCACTACATAACGTACTGGGTGGGCACAGGAGTACATTCAGCCAGAGACTCATTCCACCGAGATGCAACACAGAGCGTCATAGGAAGTCATTCCTGCCTGTGGCCATCAAACTTTACAACTCCTCCCTTGGAGGGTCAGACACCCTGAGCCAATAGGCTGGTCCTGGACTTATTTCATAATTTACTGGCATAATTTACATATTACTATTTAACTATTTAAGGTTCTATTACTATTTATTATTTATGGTGCAACTGTAACGAAAACCAATTTCCCCCGGGATCAATAAAGTATGACTATGACTATGACTATGACTAAAGTGTACCCCTGCCTAATAGGGGTCAAAAATAATGACAGTGTTGCTCGCTGCACTGTTTGCAACAGTGACGTTTCTATTGCCTATGGTGGGTTAAGACTGAAAAAGTTGAGGTGAGTTTAACAGGTGTCATTCGTTCATTAGCATAGCTAACGTTATTTAAACTAGCTGGCTAGCTGCTAAGGAGCTACTCTATTGCAGACATCCCACCTCTCCCGGAAGTCTCCCGCAAATTGATGGCGCTACCTCCCTGAAATGAGTTTTTGCAGGGTGGGATGTCTGCATAGGTTCTGTCCTAATCCATTCTTTGGCTTTGAAAGTCCAAGCCTACATTTCCGTCGTGAGAGGTGGAAATGGGTAAGGCTGGCCAACAGGGCTCTGGTGGAGCTGTATTGGCCAACCCCTTGTTCAGCAGATCACAAAAACATTGATGAACTCTAACCATACCATCGACGTTGGATGACAGAGACAGGAGGTCACCGATGGCCTGTGCTCCTCTGAGAGCTACAGGCCCAATGACAATCCATTCTTTACAATCAAAACCTGTGCACAAAGGAAGGTCAAAGTCACGGGGCAACTGTGAGGGTGGATCAGATTAGGAACTGGAATTGGAATTAGTTTATTGTGGTCATATGTACCAAGTGAAAAACTTGTCTTGCGTAGTTTATACAGATCATGTCATTACACAGTGCATTGAGATAGAACAAGGTAAAACAATCACAGTGCAGAATAAAGATTCTACAGATGCTGGAAATACTGAGCAACACACACCAGATGCTGGAGGAACTCAGCAGGTCAGGCAGCATCTATGGAAATGAATAAACAATTGACATTTGGGCTGAGATGCTTCATCAGGACTGGAAAGAAAGGGGGCAGAAGCCAGGATAAAAAGGTGGGGGGGGAGGGGAGTATTATAAACTGGAAGGTGATATGTAAAACCAGGTGAGAGGGAAGGTGGGTGGGGGAGAGGGATGGAGTGAGAAGCTGGGAGGTGATAGGTGGAAGAGGTAAAGGGCTGAAGAAGGAATCTGATCGGAGAGGACAGTGGAGCGTGGAAGAAAGGGAAGGAGTAGAATCAGTCTGGTTATCTTAGTGTGGAGCCCTGAGAGATGGGTAAGGTATTAAGTACTTTAAAACTGAATTTGTTGTGGAGAAACTCAGAGAAATTAAGGACATTAGGAAAGAGAAGAGTGTTGTCCTGAAAGACTTTGATTTGCGGTAGAGAAAATGTGGCAGAAACGGTTATTATCCTTCAACCATCAGTCCTGAACCTGTGTGGATAGCTTCACTCACCTTGAACTCTGAACTGATTCCCTAACCTATGGACTCACTTTCATGTTCTCAATATTATTTATTTATTCATTATGTGTTTTTTTTGTATTTGCACCTTGATTGCCAGTCCTTGTGTGTCTTTTCTATTTGGTTACGTTGTATTTCTATGTTCCACTGTGAATGCCTGCAAGGAAACAGATCCCAGGTTGTATATGGCGACATACATGCACTTTGATAATAAACTTGGGTCCTGATGAAGTGGTTCCTAAGAAGAAACTTCTGGTATTCTGGCACTGAAATTTAAGTATCTTCCTTGGCTATGGGCACAGTTAAGGTGGTTGGTCACAGTCTTTTCCACACAGTAGGTTTTGGGTCTAAAGCCAGACGGTACAGGGTCAAGCTGTGAGTGGAAAAATTTAAGGGAGGATCTGAAAGCAAGTTTTCACCCAGAGGGTGGTGAACTTATGGAAGGAGTTGCCAGAGGAAATAGTGGAGGTGGGTTTAATTACAATATTTGAAAGACACTTGGACAGGTCCATGGATAGGAAAGGTTTAGACAGATATGGGCCAAATGCAGGCAAGTAGGTCTAACTGAGGTAGGCATTTTGGACAGCATTGACCAGTTAGACCAAAGGGCCTGTATTCATGCTGTATCAAAGACAAAGGAAAAGTAAAATTTAGTATCAGAATACATACTTCACTGCATACAACCCTGAGTTTTTCCCCCCTGCAGGCATATTTAGCAAACCTATAGAATGGTAACTGTAAACAGGATCAATGAAAGAACAAGTATGCATAAACAACGATAAACCGTGCAAATGCAAATATAAATAAATAGCAATAAATAATGAAAGCATGAAATACAAGATAAAGAGTCCTTAAAGTGAGATCGTTGGTTGTGGGAACATCTCAATAGATGAGTGTAGTTATCCCCTTATGTTCGAGAGCCTGATGTTTGAGGGGTAGTAACTGTTCCTGAACCTGGTGGTGCGAGCCCTGAGGCTCTTTTGCCTTCTACCTAATAGTAGCAGCAAGGAAAGAGCATGGCCTGGGTGGTGAGAATCTCTGATGATGGATGTTGCTTTCCTACAGCAGTGTTTCATGTAGGTGTGCTCAATGGTTGGGAGGGCTTTACCTGTGATGTGTGGGGCCGAATCCATTACCTTTTGTAGGATCTTCCATTCAAAGGCATTGGTGTTTCCATACTAGGCCACGATGCAGCCAGTCTCCAGTACACACCTATAGAAGTTTTTGATGTCATGCTGTATGACAAAGCCAGCAGGAAAACATAGCAAATTGGTGGAGGTTGTCACTACGCACACATCTGAGTCTTCATAGAACCTCCCAGCTGAGCTGTGCAATCTGCATCAGTGAGCTGGTCGGAGACAAACATTCAATTAGTCAGCCGATCAATGTATCACTCACTGGCCCAGACCACAGCTGATTCTGCGGAACCAGGCAGGACACTGAAGGCAGCGACTTCTTTAACTACTGGGTGTGATAACTCTTTGTGCAGGCAGTTTGTATAGACTTCTTGGTCAAATTTGACCGTGGGTATTTTTCACCCGAAGCGAGAGAAGACAGTGGACATTAAAAACATAAGAACTAGGAACAGGAGTCGGTCATCTGCCCGTTAAGCCTCCTCCACCATTCATAGAAACATAGAAACATAGAAAATAGGTGCAGGAGTAGGCCATTCGGCCCTTCGAGCCTGCACCGCCATTTATTATGATCATGGCTGATCATCCAACTCAGAACCCAGCCTTCCCTCCATACCCCCTGACCCCTGTAGCCACAAGGGCCATATCTAACTTCCTTTTAAACATAGCTAATGAACTGGCCTCAACAGTTTGCTGTGGCAGAGAATTCCACAGATTCACCACTCTCTGTGTGAAGAAGTTTTTCCTAACCTCGGTCCTAAAAGGCTTCCCCTCTATCCTCAAACTGTGACCCCTCGTTCTAGACCTCCCCAACATCGGGAACAATCTTCCTGCATCTAGCCTGTCCAATCCCTTTAGGATCTTATACGTTTCAATCAGATCCCCCCTCAATCTTCTAAATTCCAACGAGTACAAGCCCAGTTCATCCAGTCTTTCTTCATATGAAAGACCTGCCATCCCAGGAATCAATCTGGTGAACCTTCTTTGTACTCCCTCTATGGCAAAGATGTCTTTCCTCAGATTAGGGGACCAAAACTGCACACAATACTCCAGGTGTGGTCTCACCAAGGCCTTGTACAACTGCAGTAGTACCTCCCTGCTCCTGTACTCGAATCCTCTCGCTATAAATGCCAGCATACCGTTCGCCTTTTTCACCGCCTGCTGTACCTGCATGCCCACTTTCAATGACTGGTGTATAATGACACCCAGGTCTCGTTGCACCTCCCCTTTTCCTAATCGGCCACCATTCAGATAATAATCTGTTTTCCTATTTTTGCCACCAAAGTGGATAACTTCACATTTATCCACATTAAATTGCATCTGCCATGAGTTTGCCCACTCACCCAACCTATCCAAGTCACCCTGCATCCTCTTAGCATCCTCCTCACTGCTAACACTGCCACCCAGCTTCGTGTCATCCGCAAACTTGGAGATGCTGCATTTAATTCCCTCATCCAAGTCATTAATATATATTGTAAACAACTGGGGTCCCAGCACTGAGCCTTGCGGTACCCCACTAGTCACCGCCTGCCATTCTGAAAAGGTCCCGTTTATTCCCACTCTTTGCTTCCTGTCTGCTAACCAATTCTCCACCCACACCAATACCTTACCCCCAATACCGTGTGCTTTAAGTTTGCACACTAATCTCCTATGTGGGACCTTGTCAAAAGCCTTTTGAAAATCCAAATATACCACATCCACTGGTTCTCCCCTATCCACTCTACTAGTTACATCCTCAAAAAATTCTATGAGATTCGTCAGACATGATTTTCCTTTCACAAATCCATGCTGACTTTGTCCGATCATTTCACCGCTTTCCAAATGTGCTGTTATCACATCCTTGATAACTGACTCCAGCAGTTTCCCCACCACCGACGTTAGGCTAACCGGCCTATAATTCCCCGGTTTCTCTCTCCCTCCTTTTTTAAAAAGTGGGGTTACATTAGCCACCCTCCAATCCTCAGGAACTAGTCCAGAATCTAACGAGTTTTGAAAAATTATCACTAATGCATCCACTATTTCTTGGGCCACTTCCTTAAGCACTCTGGGATGCAGACCATCTGGCCCTGGGGATTTATCTGCCTTCAATCCCTTCAATTTACCTAACACCACTTCCCTACTAACATGTATTTCGCTCAGTTCCTCCATCTCACTGGACCCTCTGTCCCTTACTATTTCTGGAAGATTATTTATGTCCTCCTTAGTGAAGACAGAACCAAAGTAATTATTCAATTGGTCTGCCATGTCCTTGCTCATCAATAAGAACATGGCTGATCTGGCCATGAACTCAGCTCCATCTACCTATCTTTCCCTCAAAACTCATAATTCCGTTGCTACGCAAAAATCTATCTATAAAACTATGTCTTAAATATATCTAATGAGGTAGCCTCTACCGCTTCCCTGCACAGAGGATTCCACAGATGCGCTATTCTCTGTGAGAAGCAATTTCTCTTCATCTTCACCTGAAGTCTATTCCCCTGAATCTTGAGCCTATGTCCCCTGGTTCTAGTCTCATCTACCAGTGGAACCAACGTTCCTGCCTCTATCTTATGTATCCCTTTCCAAATTTTGTCAGTGCAGGGGAGTTTAATACAGCAAGCACAGTGACCTGTACTTCAGTACCACTCTGCTCACCTCTCATTTCTCCATTACAAAGACGGCCTCCTCCACCGTTAGCCGTTGCTGCCTCAGTGTTGCCCATCTGATACTGAAAATCAACATCTGCTAATGTCACCATTCCTGGATGGCTCCTCTGCGGGCATTCCATGCACCCACCACTCAGTGTGTACATTAAAAAAAAACTCACCTCTGACATCCCCCCCTCTACTTTCCTCCAAACACCTTAAAATGATGCCCCCTTGTATTGGCAAATTTCACTCTGGGAAAAAAGTCTCTTAACTGTCTGTAATGTATCTGCCTCTACCACCACCCCTGTTAACACATTCCATACACCCTCCAGTCTATGTGTAAAAAAACTCACATCAGCTAGCCCTATACTTTCCTCCAATCACCTTAAAATTATGCCCCTTCATATTAGCAATCTGCACCCTGGGAAAAGGTCTCTGGTTATCCACTCGATCTATACCTCTTTCCATCTTGTACACGTCTATCATGTCACCTCTCATCCTCCTTCATTCCAAAGAGCAAAGCTGTAGCTCACTCAACCTATCATTTTGCTCACAATTTAATATATTCTTATTGCAATCTATACTGTTTTTTGCATTGTTCTGTATTGCTGCCACAAAACAAGAAAATTAGTGACGTAAGTCTGCGATAATAAGCCTGATTCTAATTCTGCTCTTTCACATCTTCCCACCACACTGGCTGCCAGGCAGACCTTCCAGGTGAAGCAGCGATTCCAAGGCACCTTATCCAACCTGGCGTGCCACGTCCAGTGTCCACAATGTCGTCTCCTCCAAACTGGGCCTACAGCTTTGTGGAGCGCCTTTGTTTAGTCCACGGCCATACTTCTAGGCATCTAGTTGCCTGGTGCTTTACCTCCCCGTCCCTCTCCCACTCTGACCTGTCTCTTTGCCACCTCCTGGCTAATCAAGCTCAACATCACCCTCAGCAGTTTTGGGCTCCATATCTAAGAGAGGGTGTGCTGGTATTGGAGAGGGCCTAGAGGAGGTCCTAGTGCAGGATTCCCTAATGGTTAACTTGCAGGTCGAGTCCAAGGTAAGGAAGCCATTTGTCTCAAGAGGATTAGAATATAAAAGCAAGGATGTAATGTTGAGGCATTGATCAGACCACATTTGGAGCATTATGAACAGTGCCGGGCCCCTTATCTAAGAAAAGGTGTGCTGCCATCAGGTAGGGTCCAGAGGAAGTTCACAAGAATGATCTCAGGGATTAAAGAGTTAGCATATGAGGATTGTTTGATGGCTCTGAACTGTACTCTCCGGACTTTAGAGAAATGAAGGGGTCCAATTAAAATCAACCAAATATTAAAAGGCCTAGAAAGAGTGGATGTGGTGAGAATGTTTCTTACAAAGGAAGAATCTAAGGCCAGGAGGCACAACTTCAGAATAGAAGGTTGTCCCTTTAGAACATAGATGAGGAGGAATTTCTTTAGCCAGAAGGTAGTGTGAATCTGTTGTCACAGATGGCTGTGGAAGCCAAGTCATTGAGTATATTTAGAGCAGAAGCTGATAGGTTCTTGACTGGTAAGGGCAACAAAGATTATGGGATGAAGGCAGGAGAATGGCGTTGAGAGGGAATAATTAATCAGCCATGACCAAATGTCAGAACAGACTTGATGAGCT
Organism: Mobula hypostoma; assembly: GCF_963921235.1. Lineage (NCBI taxonomy): Eukaryota > Metazoa > Chordata > Chondrichthyes > Myliobatiformes > Myliobatidae > Mobula > Mobula hypostoma. The sequence continues at coordinate 34,955,357 of NC_086116.1, forward strand.
GAATGGCCTAATTTTATTGCTGTTTTATGGTCTTGCAATGAAAGATGACTTGATAGAGGTGTACAAAGTGATAAGAGGCATAGATCGAGTGGACAGCAAGGTTGTAATCACTATCCCATAAATCTTCTCAGCAACTCAGTCTGCAAAGAGGTGGTGACTGTCTCTTCCCCACCATGTCTGTTTCGAAGGCACCATGCATCGGAAATGGTGGGGGGATCTGATTAGGATCCTGTCACCACCCCCCACCAGATTACTCAAGGAGACCATGACAATTACCACAATGGGGAAGAGTTGTTTCAGGATTTAAGGCAGCCATTGGTCACAGTGGTCAGGAGCATTTAGAAAATACCTGAAATATTTTTAGATGCAAGGGTTTCACCAGCTTATTTGAGCTGAAATTTGAATCACAAAATTGTATGGCAACGATTAAATAAACAACCCAGTTGATGTGATTATTGCAAAGGGACGAAGTATTGATATCCTAGTTTGTCTCAATCTCTGTAACTTCTTATTTATCCTTAACTTAATTAGAGGTTGAAATTAGTTGCAGGAAGCAATTGAGTTGTGTTGACCTCAGAACACTGAGGGACATATTGGAAAGGGGACTGTACAAATCTGAATTAATTAGAGTGCACGTTATTTCCCTTGAGAGCTTGAGTATGTTAAAAGGAATGGCTCGGTTATATTTGAAAAGGGTCGCATCTGTCAGTCGAATGAAAATGAAACATTTCTCCGGCTCATGAATAGAGCTGATATCTAATTTCCCCAGCAATGTCATCAAAGATCTCAGCCACCCTTCTTCTCCCCTCTCCCACTGGGCAAAAGATACAAAAGCCTGAAAGTTTCCCAATGCATCACTGGCACCAGCCTATACCACACCCCCCCCCCCCACCGCCCATTAAGGCCATAGATACAGAGAAGTACCAGAAAAAGACCAGCAATATCATGAGGGATCCCACCCACCCTGATCACGGACTGTTTGCCCCACTCCCATCAGGGAGGAGACTACACAGCATCCACGCCGGGACCACCAGACTCAAAAACAGTTACTTTCCCCAAGCAGTAAGGCTGAGCAACACCTCCACCCACTAACTCCACCACTACCTCATTATTTCTTGTCAGTCACCTTATGTACTCCTGTAACTGGCATCACTTCATAGATGTACAATCTATGTATCAAAGTCAAAACTTTGATATAACCTATATGTATTTATATTTATTGTGTGTTTTATTATTGATATTGTGAGCTTTATCTTATTGTGTTTTTTATGTACTGCATTGGATCCAAAGCAACAATTATTTTGTGTCCCTTACACTTGTCTACTGGAAATAACATGAGAAACAAGAGAAAATCTGTAGATGCTGGAAATCCGAGCAACACAGACAAAATACTGGAGGAACTCAGCAGGCCAGGCAGCATTTTGTATGTATTACACAGAGTAATCTTGAACTTTGAATGTACCACCAGGTTTAAGGGTGGTTTACACCTCACTGTTATGACTATTGAATGGTTGCCAAGTACAATAAGCTAAAGATAATAGATAATAAAGATTAGCTAGATTTGTCACACTTGAAGACTATTGAACGGCCTACCAGTTTAATAAGATGAAGCTATATCATAATGACCCTTACACCTCATTGTCTGCCTGCACTGCACTCTCTCTGTACCTGCGACACTTTATGCTGCATCCTGTTATTGCTTTCCCTTGTACTACCTCAATGCACTGAAGTGATCAAATGATTCAGTTCGAGTGCGTTTTCGATATTTCTAATGATGTGCATTGGAGAGTGTTCGGAGTGGTTGCATCACACCCAGGCTTGAAGGCTCCAAAGCACAGGATCAGGAAAAGCTGCTGAGGGTTGTAAACTCAACCTGCTCCATCACCCTCCCCACCGTCAAGGGCATCTTCAAAGGTAATGCCTCAAGACAGCGGCATCCTTTATTAAGAATCCTCAACATCTGGGACATGACCTCTTCTCACTGCTACCATCAGCGAGGAGGCACAGGAGCCTGAAGGTCCACACTCAATAATTCAGGTACAGCTTCTTCCCACTGACAGCGTATTTCTGAACAGCCCATGAACCCATTAAATCCTTCTGTGTATTTATTATTTCATCTTTTATAGCAATTTTACTTCCTTACCCTGTACTGCTGTGCAGAACAACTTTCGCAACCTATAGGTCAGTAATAATAAATTTGATTCTGATTCTTTGATGAAAAGAGCAAGACTGGCCACTGTCAGTGTAGCAGGAACTGCACATGACTGTGTGCGGAACATTTCTGTCTGTACACTGTGATCCTTGCTAAAATCACCAATGTTCCAGTATACCCAATATCTCAACAACTTGGACCACCAATAAATTAAGTCTGCTCCTTTCAGTCTCGCTCCATTGCTACTGTACCACAACCCTGTTAATTTTTAAAAATTATTTGATCCTCATATCCACATTCTTCATATTTTAGTATATAAATGAGTGTTCTTGCTGGGTGCTTACGAACAGTTTTCCTTCTATTAAAGACAACGATTGCAATAGCAACTAAAAGGTTTGAAATCCTAGAGATTACATTGCATAGGATAAAATTCATGTCAAAACTTTCACTTAGACAGAATTATGTCATTAATCCAAAATATTAGCTGATGTTCATCCTGATATTTTTTTTAAAAGATCAGCAAGCATATAAAAGTGGGAAGCCTGACATTTCCATCAAACCACTCAATTTTTGGCTTCGGCTGATGAAAAACTCATTAGATTTTTGTTCTAGTAAAGAACGATCCCTCGGGTTGCCGAGCAACAGCACAGAAGAATTAAGTGTTCAATTCTGGAGCACATTGATTGTAATGTGGTGTTTGGTCAGGCAATAGCAATAGAAGCATTTCAAGTGAGATTCGTTTGACAAGTGGAGAATAATTGAGGAGTTCGCCACAAGATCGTTTCTGCCTCTAAGTAGTGGAACAGAGTACAGACCCTTCGGCCCACAACATTGTACCAACCCACTCCATGATCAACCCATTCCTTCCCTTTTTACACAGCCCATAACTCTCCATATTTCTTACATCCATGTAAGAGTCACCCTTACCATTAAGTGCTGTGTCATATGACGTGGATCAAGGTCTTTCCATGACCATGATTGTTCTTGGCAAATGTTTCTACAGAAGTGGTTTGCCATTACCTTCTTCTGGGCAGTGTCTTTACAAGGCGGGTGACCCCAGCCATTATCAATACTCTTCAGAGATTGTCTGCCTGGAGTCAGTGGTCGTATATCCAGGACCTGTGATAAGCACCGTATGACCATCCACCGCCTGCTCCCATGACTTCATGTGACCCTGATTGGGGGTGTGGGTGGGGGGGGGCTAAACAGGTGATACACCTTGCCCAAGATGACCTGCAAGCTAGTGGAGGGAAGGAGTGCCTTACACCTCCTTTGGTAGAGATGTATCTCTACCCCACCACCTGGAAGGGACATGTTGGTCCATGGCCTCCTCTTGTGCCAAGATCAGGCCATCCTCCGGGTGGTGGAATAATACCTTGTATTCCATTTGGGTAGCCTCCAATCTGATGGCATGAATATTGATTTTTCCTTCTGATAAAAAAATCCCCTCACCCTCCCATCTCCTTGTATAACATGTGTAACTTACATTTTTTCCTGGGAACACTGCCTCTCTGCTGCTCTGGGCCTATGACGCTGCCGCAACTAAGTTTTCATTGTCTCTGTGCAGTTGTGTGACAATAACTCCACTCTGACCTGTGCAAAGTGCAGCTGACCTACTACTGAGATTCTTTGTCCCACTCCCACTGTGACGATGTCCTCAACCTTCCTCACTGTTCCAGCACAGTTCCACATAACTTTGAGGAATAATTACCCATGGTCCATACTGATCCCACCAGTTTCTGATCCCAGCATTTCCAAAACTTTTATTGCATACTCATAGTTCTGGTAAAGTCAAGTAATCTCCTTCTTTTCTAATGGGTACCTCCTGTAGGTGAACTTCTGTTTCTGTATGAACCCTCTCCACCACTGAGGGGAGCTTCAAGGGATGGTGCCTCAGGAAAATGTCATCTATCAGTAAGGACCCCCATTATCCAGGACTAAACTGAACTACACGACTGCACCTCCAAAATGGCGCCAGTGACCAATGCCATTTATGGCAATGTCCTGCAGACAGTTCACAAGGCTACTTTTTCTTCCACTTCATTAAAATATACTTCTTTAAAATACTTTTACTTTTACTTCTTTGAAATACCTTAGTTAGACCCCACTTGGAGTACTGTGTTGAGTTCCGGTCATCTCATTACAGGAAGGATGTGGATACTATAGAGAGAGTGCAGAGGAGATTTACGAGGACATTGCCTGGATTGGAGAGCATGCCTTATGAGAATAGGTTGAGTGAACTTGGCCTTTTCTTCTTGGAGTGACGGAGGATGAGGGGTGACCTGATAGAGGTGTACAAGATGATGAGAGGCATTGATCGTGTGGATAGCCTCTAGGGCTGAAATGGCTAACACGAGGGGCATAGTTTAAAGGTGCTTGGAAGCAGGTACAGAGGGGGTGTCAGGGGTAAGCTTTTCACACAGAGAGAGGTGGGCGCATGGAATGCACTGTCAGCGAAGGTGGTAGAGGCGGATACAATAGGGTCTTTTAAGACCCTCTTAGGTACATGGAGCTTAGAAAAATAGAGGGCTGTGCAGTACGGAAATTCTAGGCAACTTCTAAAGTAGGTTATGTGGTCAGCACAGCATTGTGGGCCGAAGGGCCTGTAACTTGCTGTAGATTTCTATGTTTCTATATGCTTCTACTACTAATCTGTGTGTGATTGGAGCCTGTAATTTACATTTTGATAATGTGTTTTTGGGCCGTCTGAGCAATCTGGCGCGTTTGCTGTCTCCGAGGGGATTCAGAGTGTTTGAGAGCAAGGCTGGGAATGGACTGTGGGGCCTAATGGAGCATGAACCCATGATCAGCTTCAATCTCCAACTAACTCGCCGATTAAAGCATGAAGCAAGGTTGAAATGAGCGTGGCGAGCAGGGAAGCCGAGTGGGTTTTCAGCCTGTGTTTGACTGGTCTTCTCTCCCTCACTGCTGCTGGAGTCTTGGGTCTTGGGTCTTGGGCAAGGCTTGATCAGCGCATTTCTGTGGCGTGGCCTTGTTTTTAGAGGACTGCAGTTCATGTTATACATGTTTCTGGTTTCTGGTTGCACCTTTATTTTATTGCTCTTTTGTGTGATCTTGATGGGGGTGTGCTGGCTCTGCGGCCTGTGGTCAGTGAACGACACAGCAGTAAGCTGAAGAGAACTGAATCATACTGGATGTTCCTAGACTGTTTCAAGGACTCTGCGGTTTGATGTTGAATATTCTGTGTGTTAGTTGCTTGTTTTTTTGCCATTTGCATGATTTGGTTTTCTGAGTGTTGGTTGTTTGATGTTTGCTATGAACAGGTTCCATGGTGTTTCTTTGTTCCATGGCTGTATGTGGGAAGATGAATCTCAGGGTTGTATACTGTATACATACTTTGATAATAAATGTACTTTGAGTCTTTGACATGCCCTCTTCTTGTTACTACCATCGGGGAGCAGGTACAGGAGCCTGAAGATCCACACCCAACGATCAGGAACAGCTTCTTCCCCTCTGCCATCAGATTTCTGAATGGACACTGAACCCACGAGCACTACCTCAGTATTCCTTTGTTCTGCACGATCTATTTATTGTATTAGTCACTATCAAAGTCGTAACTTTACGCCTTTGCACTGCACTGTTGGTTCGAAACAACAAATTTCATGACATGTACGTCAGTGACATTAAATCTGTTTCTGATTCAGTCAGACCCATCAGCCACAAGAAAGCAGGAGCAGGAGGAGACCATTCAGCCCCTCAAACCTGTCCTGCCATTCAATCTGATCAGGGCGGATCTGTTCTTATTTTCTATTCCATTTGTACTCGCCTTTCCACAGTTATTGACCTTCTTGGTGTTCTCTCCTTTGCATCTTATTAGTCAAATGTCAACAGTGTTTCCCAGTTCTGATGAAAGGTCATCGATCTGGTATGTTAATAGACATTGAAATTATTCTAGATATTATGTTAAATTATGTTATATTGAATATTCTATATATGCCCTAATTCAGTTCTCTGTCAGTTATAGAGCACAGGGGTAGCTGATACTTAGAGATTAGTGCTTTGGACATTGTTGTACACAGTACATCCATTAATATAAATCTCACTTCCTTAGGAGTTTGCAAAGATTCGACATGACATCGGAAACTTCGACAAACTTCTATAGATGTGTGGAGGAGAGTATATTGGCTGCATCACAAACACCAATGCCCTTGAACAGAAAATCTTACAAAAAGTAGTGAATGCAGCCCTGTCTATCACGGGTAAAGCCCTCCTGACCACTGAGCACATCTACACAAAGTATTGCTGCAGGAAAGCGGCATCCATCATCAGGGACCCTGGATATGTGCTCATCTCGCTGCTGCCATCAGAAAGACGATACAGGAGCCTCAGGACCCACACCACCGGGTCCAGGAACAGTTATTACCCCTCAACCATTAGGCTCTTGAACCAAAGGGGATAACTTCACTTGCCCCATCATTGAAATGTTCCCACAACCTATGAACTCACTTTCAAGTGGTCGTCATCTCACAGGCTTGATATTTATTATTTTTATTCTTATTATTTCTTTTTGTATTTGCACAGTTTGTTGCCTTTTGTCCACTGGATGAACGCCAATGTTGGTGCAGCCCTTCATAATAACCTCTGTTATGGTTATTGTTCTATCATGGATTAATTGAGTATGCCGACAAGAAAATGAATCTCAGGGTTGTATATGGTGATGTATATGCACTTTGGTAATAAGTTTATTTTGAGCTTTGAAATCTATAAAATCAACTCAGTTTTCAGAGCCCTCTCCATATTGTCTTTAGTAATCTCAGGCGTAATTTGCCAATCCGCTTGAACGCTGTACTATTTGATATACTAATCCTCAACTAACATTTACTTTCAGGCGTCATCAGATCATTTCTCAGTCTCTGAAGTTATCTTGTTAATCTCTGTTCGGCCCATGTGACGTTGGCTGTTTCATTTCTCTGCTACTCCTGAGAGATTTACAGGCTGACAACATCCCTAGAGGCGGTCTCAACACTTCCACTTGCCTCTTCAGCTGTGCCTTTCGTGTAACACTCCCTGAGATCCCGACATTATCACCCGGGTTCCAGGTAGTCCAGGTTTACAGTCATTTATATGTAGGACACTAATGATACTGCATCCGATGAAAGTCCTGCTGTATAATAAAAACACTATCATGATCCCTGAGGAATTCGTTGCCCTTAACCTTTCTGGTCTTCTGTTTGTACACTTAGCTATTTACTGCTATCAGTTTTGAGTATTGGCATTAACAATATTCTGACAGGTTGCGTCACTGTCTGACACAGAAGCTCCAATGCACAGGACCACAGGAGGCTGCAAAGGGTTGTAGACTCAGCCCAGATCCATCACAGGCACAATCTTCCCCAACATCAAGGACCACTTCAAAAAGGAGGCATCCACCATTAAGACTCTCACTATCTGGGACATGCCTTCTTCTCATTACTGCCATCGGGGAGGATGTATAGGAGCTTGAAGACCCACACTTAATGATTGAGGAACAGTGGCTTCCCCTCCACTGTCAGACTTCTGAATGGTCCATGACCCCAAGAATATCACATTGTTACTCCTTTTTTGGCATTCAATCATTCATTCATTATGTGCCGTGTTGTACAAAGTGGGCGATCATGGTCTTGACCATGACCGTTCTTGGCAAATTTTTCTACAGAAATGGTTTGCCGTTGCCTTCTTCTGGGCAATGTCTTAACAAGATGGGTGACCCCAGCAAGTACCAATACTCCTCACACAACCACCCACCACCTGCTCCAATGGCTTCACGTGACCCTGATCAGAAGGCTAAGCAGGTGCCAACCCTGCCCAAGGGTGACCCGCAGGCTAGCAGAGGGAAGGAGCGCCTTACACCTCCTTTGGTAGAGGCGTATCTCCACCCCATCACCTATTTTTGCACTTTTTTTTGCAAGTCATTGCAATTTTAAGGTCTTTGCACTGTACTGCTGCTGTAAAACAACAAATTTGACATTATTTAGGAGAGATCATAAACGTGATTCTGACTTGTTGACATTCAGAGGTATTGCCATCACCCAGTCTCCAACATCAACCTCCTGGGGAATCATCATGGAGCAGAAGTTGTATTAGACACAAGAGATGCTGGAAATCCAGTGAAACACACACAAAATGCTGGAGGAGCTCAGCAAGTCAGACAGCATCTATGGAGAGGAATAAACAGTCGACGCCTTGGGCAAAGATCCTACATTAGATTCGATTATTCTATTGGACAAGGCTGTAATTGGGCAGTGCAGTTTCGTTGGGCCGGAAGGCCCTGTTACTCATATCTCTACACAAATAGATAAGTCTATGTCACCCTCACTATCCTTTTCTCTCCTGAGCTGTAACGGTTTTACCGTGATTTGAGCCCTTCACACCTCATCAATAAGTGAACCTCTGCACTCAGAGACACAAACACACACACACACACACACACACACACACACACTGATTTCGCTCTCTGGCCCTCTCCATCTGGGCACCAGCTCGCTCTGATTCTTTTGAGTCGGAGTACAGGAAGGAGACAGAGAGCCTAGTGGCATGTTGTCATGACAACCACCTTTTCCTCCGTGTCTGCAAGACAAAAGAGCTGGTCGTTGACTTCAGGAAGGTGGGTGATGCACATGCTCCCGTTTACATCGAAGATGGTGAGGTTGAGGGGGTTGAGGGCACCAAGCAGAGAATTGAAAGCATCATGGGTTGGCATGGCAGCTGCTCCACTTGTGACCACAGGAAATGACAGAATTGTGGAAATAGATCATGGCTCAGCCTCTTTTCCGTGGACTATGTCTACGCTTCTCATTGTCTTGTTAAAGCAGCCCACACAATCAAAAATCCTACCCATCTTGGGCATTCTCTCTTCTCCCCTCCCCCATCAGGCAGAAAACAGAAAACACCTGAAAGCATGGCCCACCAGTCTTCTACCCCACTGTTATTAGGCTACGGAATGGTTCCCTAATATGATAGGATGCCCTCTCACTCCACCTTGTTATGGCCTTGCAACTTATTGTCTGCCCGCACTACACTTTCTCTGTAATTGTTACACTTTATTCTGCATTCTGTTACTGTTTTAGCTTGTCCTACCTCAATGCACTGTGTAATGAAATGGATCTGCATGGAAGGCATGCAAAACTTAAGCTTTTTCTCTGTATCTTGCTACGTGTGACATTAATAAACCAATTTATCAATTTAATTTACCAACTAACTCCACCACTACCATTAAGGATAACACATAAATAGTTTCTCACTTTAGCACAGAGTTACCATTGCATTCCATCTGCTTGTTGATTGGGACCAGTAAATCAATGCAATACAGGAACTGGACACAAACTCTGTTCAATTTGTACAAAATATCGCCCACTGCAAAATATCAGAGATGCCTCTCATTGGACATCAATCCAGAATTAAAGTCTTCTTATTCAATTTATAATGATTCATAGTCAAGAGTCATGTCTACTATCACTGACATATATTGTGAAAATTGTTGCTTTGAGGCAGTAGTACAGTGTAATGTTGTTGTGTTGTTTTTTCTCATGCCGTGTGGCACATTGGGTGGTGTTTTTGCCTTTTCCATAGTATGTGTTTGTTTTTTAGGAGGTCGAGTTGCCAGCTCAACACTCAACCCAGCACAGATGGAAAGCCCGCAAAGAACTAGCGGGACTTGAACTCATGACCATTTGCCTTGAATTCCAGTGCTGATGCCACTACACCACCGGCCGGCTAAGTACAGTGTAATTCCCAAAGTAAGTTATATATTAGAATAAGAAATAAAGATAAAAAATAATTTAGTGCAAAAATAGTGAGGTGGTGTTCAAGGGTTCATTGTCCATTTAGAAACCTGATTGCTCCTAAAATATTGAGTGTGGGTATTCAGGCTCCTGTACATCCACCTTGATGGTAGCAATGAGAAAAAGGCATGCTCTGGGTGGTGAATGATGAATGCCACCTTTTTGAGAGCTTGCCTTTTGAAGAAGTCTTTGATGGTAGGGAGGCTAGTGCCCATTATGGACCTGGCTAAGTTTACAAGCCTCTACAGCATTTTTCCAATCCTGTGGAGTGGCAATTTGCTAGAGTTGTTGGTGTAATACCAAATCTCCTCACACTCCTAATGAAATATATCCTGAATGATGGATGCCACCTTTTTGAGACATTGCTTTTTGAAGAAAACGTGAAGACAATTTGCATGGAGCATGTCCCCAAAGTGATAACCAGTTTTAGCAATCCCCACTGACAATGATCAAGCATGGGGCATTTGCAATAATTACCTTGCTCTTCTTTGAAACAGTGGCACGGCGTTCTTTACATTCTCTGGAGAGTATACTGGAAGCCTTGGTTTAGCTATCCAGTAATAATTATTACTGGATTAACACATGGAGTCCTGAAAGATTGGTTCTTTATTCTCTCCATAGATGCTGTCTGACTTGCTGAGTTCCTCCAGCATTTTGTATGTGTTACTCTGGATTTCCAGCGTCTGCAAATTATCTTGTGTTTAAGCTTTGTCTATTTTCTATGTAGTGGCCATGAACATCATTGTTTTACCTTGTTCTGTGAAGGGTTAATGTTCCTATAGCAAATCAGTTCAAGCCCAGGCATTGCCCTGTAGTTCTAAACGTGAGCTATTTATAAATTAATAAGCAGTCATTTCATTCACCTTAATTTGTATAAGTCCCATTGCACAAAGGACAATTGTATTACATTTGAATTCTTAGTGATGGCCTCATTTATTCCTGTTTGGGGCTCCACTTAACATCCGTTCTGCTCTCAATATGGGTTAAAATATTGTTCATCTGAACTGCACTCAATGGCCACTTTATTCTGGTCGCCTCACTACAGGAAGGATGTGGAAAGCATAGAAAGGGTGCAGAGGAGATTTACAAGGATGTTGCCTGGATTGGGCAGCATGCCTTATGAGAATAGGTTGAGTGACCTCGGGCCAATGGAATCACTTTCAAGGACTCTTCATCACATGTTCTTGAAATTTATTACTTATTTATTATTATTATTTTGTTTTTTTTGCAAAGTGGGCGATCTATCCTTGGTCCTTCCTGAGACCCTACCTTTATACTCAACTCTCTCCAGTCAATTCAACTCACTCCAAATGATCTCAAGGAGTGATTGATAGTGCTGGATACACAAGACCAGACAACACCACAGCTATAGTTGTGAAGAGCTGCACTCCATATCAAACTAGGCCTCTTGCCAAGCTATTCCAGTACAACTACAACACGCGCATCCACCCAACAGTATGGAAATTTTGCAGGAGGTACATAAGCCTGAAGACCCACTCCACTAGGTTCAAGAACAGATACTTTCCTTCACTCTTTGTCTGGAACTTCCCCCCTTGACCTTATCACCATGGGTGACCCTACTAGAACTCCAGACAGCATCACTCTCAGGATGCCAGGAACTCACAACCCTCTCTCCCACAACAAAGTGACAATCTTCGAAAGGTTCCAGACAAGCGAACAAACCAAGATCTGGAGCTGGCTGAAGATTGCAGTGAAGGCAGAGGAAGGCTACAGCAGTGAAGGGTTCCTAGTCATCTTGCAATCCATGAAGGAAATCCACCCTCACATGGTGGATTAAATTCCATGACGATCAGCAAGTGGTGAAGGGGGCAAGATTGTGAGGTTTGGAAGCGATTGGTCAGGAGCTGTCATATTGGCTGGTGGGATTCTGTCGCTGGGCTCTTGGACTGAGGCAGAAAGAGTCCTTCATCAGCTACACCGACGACTGAGCTGCCCTATTTTGGATCCACTCTGCTCATCCCACTCGGGGAAGGGGGTGCCTAGAAATAACCTGCCTAGAAATCTCCTGACTGGATTACTGTGTCCAGAGGGATCACCATATGAGGTTAGAAACAAAGAAAGATGACCTTTGGAGCCGGGAATATGTGGACTCTGCTAGATAGCACAATCAGTGATCGACCAGAGAGGAAAACTGTGATCTTCACCAGAGAAATGAGAAGATGCCACATTGCTCTTTCTGAAACGTTTCTGGCAGATGAAGGGCATCTAAGGGAGGAGAACAGTGGTTATACCTTCTTCTGAGAAGAAAAGGCAGCTGACGAGCCCTGGGTCCTTGGAGCTTGGTTTTCGATAAAGAACCAGCTTGTTAGTCAACTCTCTGAACTTCCTGTGGGGATCAGTGAACATCTGATAACAATCTGTTTGGTGCTTGCCAATAACCAGAGAGCAACTGTTGTGAATGCTTATGCACCAACACTGGACTCACATGCGTGTGAATAAGAGGTCTTTTAGGCTTGCCTAGACACAACACAGTTGGGCATCCCTGAGGAGGATAAGATATTTGTCTTAGGGGACTTCAACCCTTGGAAGTGTACCATAGGAAATGAAGGGATTGGCAGCATCAACTCAAATGGAGTACAATCATCCATGAACACTCTCTTCAGGCAGAAAAACAAATTTAAAGTATCTTGGCGGAACTCCTGATCTAAACAGTGGTATTTCATTGACTAAGTCATTGTCCGAGCTAAGGAGCTGAATATCACAGGGGCCATAATTGGCTCAGATGACTGCTAGACAGATCATCACCTGATCTGCTTCACCTTATCTATCAGAGTCATGATAAAGAAAAGGGCTTACAAGAAGCAGACCAGGACAAGACTAAAATTCAAGAGTCTGCTTGATACTGCTACCCAACAGCACATTCAGGACTCATTTGGGGAAAACCTCCAACTGGAATATCCAGAGGATATCAAAGGACACTGGGGTCTACTTAAATCTTCAATACCACAAAAACATCCTTGGGTGCTAGAAAACATTAGGATTGGTGTGATGATAATGACATGGAGATGGAACAACTTATCTCCAAGAAAAGGAAAACCTTTGATGCCTGGCAGAATAACATTGGCAGCAAGGCTAGAAGAGAAGAGCCAAAGCCAGAGCCAAATGAAATGTTCAGAACAGGGTGAGGGAGCTGAAGAATTCTTGGTGGATTTAGCAAGTCTTGGAAATCCAGAGACTGGCAGACTCTGGTGACACAAGAGGCTTCTTCAGTGCCACCAAAGTAATCTATGGTTCAAGTTACTGTGGATTAAATCCCCTGCAGTCAAAGGATGGGAAGAACTCGCTAAAGGATTGGAAGGATATCAATGATCGAAGGAGTTTTGACAAACTTCTATAGATGTGTAGTGGAAATTATATTGACTGGGTGCATTATGCCAGTATGGAAACACCAATGCCCTTGAACAGAAAATCCCACAAGATGTAATGGATACGGCCCAGTGTATCACAGGTAAAGTCCTCTTCACCATAGTGCACGTCTGCATGAAACATTGTTGCAGGAAAGCAGCATCCATCATCAGTGACCCCCACCACCCAGGCCATGCTCTCTTCTCACTGCTACCATCAGGAAAAAGGAACAGAAGCCTTAGGACTCACACCACCAGTTTCAGAAACAGTTGTTACCCCTTAACCATCAGGGTCTTGAACAACATACATCAAAGTTGCTGGTGAACGCAGCAGGCCAGGCAGCATCTCTAGGAAGAGGCGCAGTCGACGTTTCAGGCCGAGACCCTTCGTCAGGACTAACTGAAGGAAGAGTGAGTAAGGGATTTGAAAGCTGGAGGGGGAGGGGGAGATGCAAAATGATAGGAGAAGACAGGAGGGGGAGGGATGGAGCCGAGAGCTGGACAGGTGATAGGCAGAAGGGATACGAGAGGATCATGGGACAGGAGGTCCGGGAAGAAAGACGGGGGGGGGGGGGTGACCCAGAGGATGGGCAAGAGGTATATTCAGAGGGACAGAGGGAGAAAAAGGAGAGTGAGAGAAAGAATGTGTGCATTAAAAAGAGTAACAGATGGGGTACGAGGGAGAGGTGGGGCCTAGCGGAAGTTAGAGAAGTCAATGTTCATGCCATCAGGTTGGAGGCTACCCAGACGGAATATAAGGTGTTGTTCCTCCAACCTGAGTGTGGCTTCATCTTTACAGTAGAGGAGGCCGTGGATAGACATGTCAGAATGGGAATGGGATGTGGAATTAAAATGTGTGGCCACTGGGAGATCCTGCTTTCTCTGGCGGACAGAGCGTAGATGTTCAGCAAAGCGGTCTCCCAGTCTGCGTCGGGTCTCACCAATATATAAAAGGCCACATCGGGAGCACCGGACGCAGTATATCACCCCAGTCGACTCACAGGTGAAGTGATGCCTCACCTGGAAGGACTGTTTGGGGCCCTGAATGGTGGTAAGGGAGGAAGTGTAAGGGCATGTGTAGCACTTGTTCCGCTTACACGGATAAGTGCCAGCAGGGAGATCAGTGGGGAGGGATGGGGGGGACGAATGGACAAGGGAGTTGTGTAGGGAGCGATCCCTGCGGAATGCAGAGAGAGGCGGGGAGGGGAAGATATGCTTAGTGGTGGGATCCCGTTGGAGGTGGCGGAAGTTACGGAGAATAATATGTTGGACCCGGAGGCTGGTGGGGTGGTAGGTGAGGACCAGGGGAACCCTATTCCTAGTGGGGTGGTGGGAGGATGGAGTGAGAGCAGATGTACGTGAAATGGGGGAGATGCGTTTAAGAGCAGAGTTGATAGTGGAGGAAGGGAAGCCCCTTTCTTTAAAAAATGAAGACATCTCCCTCGTCCTAGAATGAAAAGCCTCATCCTGAGAGCAGATGCGGCGGAGACGGAGGAATTGCGAGAAGGGGATGGCGTTTTTGCAAGAGACAGGGTGAGAAGAGGAATAGTCCAGATAGTTGTGAGAGTCAGTAGGCTTATAGTAGACATCAGTGGATAAGCTGTCTCCAGAGACAGAGACAGAAAGATCTAGAAAGGGGAGGGAGGTGTCAGAAATGGACCAGGTAAACTTGAGGGCAGGGTGAAAGTTGGAGGCAAAGTTAATAAAGTCAACGAGTTCTGCATGCGTGCAGGAAGCAGCGCCAATGCAGTCGTCGATGTAGCGAAGGAAAAGTGGGGGACAGATACCAGAATAGGCACGGAACATAGATTGTTCCACAAACCCAACAAAAAGGCAGGCATAGCTAGGACCCATACGGGTGCCCATAGCTACACCTTTAGTTTGGAGGAAATGGGAGGAGCAAAAGGAGAAATTATTAAGAGTAAGGACTAATTCTGCTAGACGGAGCAGAGTGGTGGTAGAGGGGAACTGATTAGGTCTGGAATCCAAAAAGGGTCTTGAACAGATGGGATAACTTCACTCTGCCGACCACTCAACTATTCCACAACCCATGGACTCACTTTCAATGACACTTAATCTCATATTCTCAATATTTATTGCTTATAGATCCTTGTCTCATTTATTTGCATTTACTGTGAATACCTGCAAGAAAATTAATCCAAGTTGTATATGGTGACATATACAGTTTGTATTTTGATGAAAAAAAATTACTTTGAACTCCGAACTTTCAAGAACTTCTTAACTGTAACAGCACCACTGAACCAAAGGTTACTAACCAAATCCTCTAGAGACCTGTGAGAGAAGACATGGGTGAAACTCCCAGTATGAAAGAGGTCCATGCTGTCATCAAGACCCTGAACAGCAAAGCCACTGGTCCTAATGAGATCCCAACGGAGATGATCTGCCACGATAAGGCAACACCAACTCCGACGGATAGGGCATGTCATCCGTATGCCTAATGGGTCACGTTCCTGCAAACAGATTCATCACCCCTAGTCGAAGGAAGGCCAGTGAGGCCCCTTGTGGGCAAAGGAAAAGCTTCAAAGATAACATTGAAATCAGCCTGAAGAATTTCAACATTACATCTAAAAACTGGGAAGACGCTGCATTCAACAGATATACCTGGAGGAAATCTGTTCAAAAGAGAGCTGTGCTAATTGACAGCAACCTCCTCTGTGCCATAGGGAACAAGTGACAGCTGCAAAAAGTGAGACTGAACAAGCAAAAGATCCAACCACCACTTGCTTGTGACCACACTTCACCAGAGTATGTGGATCCCAAATCGACCTCTACAGCCACCTGAGGACCTACCAATAGACGACCCCTTAGGAGGTCACCATACTCGACTCGAGCGATAGCACTAACACCACCCCTCCCCTTCAACCATCTGATCATTGAACCAAACCAAACTGAACACCCCTAATCACTGCAGTTCAGGAACCCTGTGACTATTTTGAACACTTTATACTACAAGGGACTTTGCTTTGTCTTTTGTTGTTCTGATTGTCTTTTTCTTGTGTAATTTTAAACCACTAGAAGCATGTCCTCTAACCACATTCTCCTGCCTTCTTACTAATCAAGACATTTTGTATCAAATTAGCTTTATTTGTCAAAGATGCATCAAAACTTTGAAACATACAGCGAAATGCTTCACCTGCGTTAATGACCAACACAATCCAAGGATGGGCTCGGAGTGGCCCGCAAGCACCACCAAGCTTCTGGTGCTAACACAGCATGCCCACAACTCACCAACCCTAACCGGTACGTCTTCGAAACTGGAACACCCGGAGAAAACATGGGGAGAAGATACAAACTCCGTACAAGCACTGGTGTGAATGGAACCACAACTGCAGGTACTGTAAAGTATTATGCTAATTCTTGGTCTTGGGACAGAATCAGAGAGCATGGAAATAGACCTTCTGGCTGCACTGGTCCATGCGGAACAAGATGCCCACTGAATTCAATCTTATTTTTCTGTATTTGAACGTAGAACAGTACAGCACAGTACAGGCCATTCGGCCCATGATGTTGTGCCGACCTCTTAACCTACTCTGAGATCAATCTAATTTTTATCTCCCACATAGCCCTCCATTTTACTATCATCTATGTACCTATCACTTTAAAATACTTTTTATAATGTTGTTTACATTGTAAATGCATGCTGGTATTTATTTATTTATGTACATTTTGTTCCATATACACCCTTTAACCTTTAACTTAAGTTAATGAATTTCGCGTCACATGCCGGTGATAAAAAGCCTGATTCTGAACTTTACTTTTATATAATTTTTATTCTTTATAATTGCTGAATGTTGTTGTTTTTTGTCGCAAGTCACGCCCTGACCAACACAACACAGTAAGTTCCTAATACATGTAAATGTACTGCATATGGCAAATAAACTTAATCCTTGATCTAAAAGTTGCTTAAATGTCCCTAATGTATCTGCCTCTACCACACACCCACCACTCTCTGTGTAAAATGCTTACCTTTGTGTAAAAGCTTACCATGGAGATATTTGGCCAATATCCCTCCATAACTTTCAGATCTATGTACCTGTCGAATGTTGTTACCCTTCTTAAACAGAGCTAACATATTAAAAACAAAACCTGGAATTGCCTGGTCTGTTTCTGCTCCTTTAAGATGCACCTTAATTCTTTCCTGCACAGTCTTAGTACCCCCTTTGCCTTCACCTGGGGGTTGTGCACAACAGATACATCAATGCAATTACCAGCAGAGATTCAGAAAGCTTCCTTGGTTGAGCACAGAACAAACGTCCCTACAGCACGTTCAACTGTAGCCCGCTGAGAAATCTTGGACCGCTGCCCTAACATCCCTCCTGTTGTTTGACAGCGAATGTATTTACTGAACACACTCCCTCAGTACCTTGGGACAATTACTTCATTAAAAGAACAAGATGAATATTGTTGTTGAATTCACAAACTCTTTTATTAAGATAGCAGCTCAAAGCCTGACAAAAGCAGTTGAATACATCCTTCCAGGTTCTCAAATTTGTAAGAGTCCTCAATGAAATTAGAAATTTTAAATCTCAGATCATGTTTTTCAAGGAATGGAAGGATAGATTGAGAGGATGGCCAGAAACCTTTTCCCAGGACCAAAATGACTAATATGCACGAGCATGTCTTTAAGGTGATTGGAGAAAAACATAGGAGGCTGTCAGAAATAGTTTTTTTTTAACAGAGTAAATGAAGGGCAATGTGGGAGGGAGGGGTTAGATTGATCATAGAGTAGGTCAAAGGGTTGGTACAACATTGTAGGCTGAAGAGCCCGTACTGTTCTATGTCCTAAATCTACCCGCCACGAATACACATCACCTGAATGTCAACATGTTCTTCATGTTTAAGGGTCACTGGCTCCGTAACTGCGTTACGCTCACCACTTCGCTACCTTGCTGCCCAAATGATGTTACTGACTGTGGGAGGGCTGCCCTGAATGCACTCGACATCCACCCTGTTTCACGGGTCAATCGTGACTTACAATTAGCAACAGGACAACCCTCACCGATTCACACTCCTTTCTCGTGAGGGTTTGTTGACGATAGTAGCCTCTGTCCCACTCTTTTTGAATATTATTTAGAGATATATCATGGGTAACAGGCCCTTCTAGCTCAATTATACCCATGTGACCAACTAACTTACTATCCCGTGCATGTGGGAGGAAACCAGAGCACCTGGAGGAAACCCTCATTGTCACGGTTCCTTTCATCCAAGTTCCTCACAGACAGTGGCAGGAACTGAGCTGGTACTCTTCTCATCACTGTCACTGTAAAGCGTTACGCTAACTACCACGCTACTGTGCCGCTAATTTTGTTAGAACGGTATTAGGGTGCACTTTTGCCTTTGTTCCTGTAACGTCCTCACTGGGGACGGAGGAGCCCTCTGACCTGTAGCCCTCCATTGCTGCCCACTCCCTGGAACCAAGCAACAACATAAGCAATGTCTGCGGGAGAATGGAAGCGGCTGTGAAGGACACTGGTATTTGTGTGGGAATCATCAACTGTGCTGCTTCTTAAATATCGGAGCACTGAGCTGGGGAAGGGAAGGAGGCGAGCTGGAAGGTGCTGGTGAAGCCAGGTGGGTAGGAAAGGTAATGGGTGGGAGAAGGAGGAATCTACTAGGAGAGGGAAGTGGACTACAGGAATCTGATGGAAGAAACTGATAGAAAGGACTAGCCTCCTTCCCCTCCTTTTTAATACTGGCACCTTCTCCTTTCTTTCCCAGTCCTGGTGAAGGATAAGTATCAACTGTTCATCCATCTCCATACACACTGCCTGACCTGCTGAGTTCCTCCAGCATTTTGTGTGCGTTGCTCTGGATTTCCCGCATCTGCAGGCTTCCACGTGTTTAAGAAATAGCTCTTGTCTGTTGCCGAATCGGAGTCTAAATCTTTATCACTGATGTATGTTTTTATGACGGCAATACATTGCAAAGACATAAAATTACTATACGTTACTGAAATAAATATTTAATGCAAGAAAAGGAATAACGAGGCAATGTTCATTGGTTCATGGACTGTTCAGAAATGTGGATCGATTGCAAATTAATTTGGCTCTGATGTATTATAGGTGACACAACATTTTTATTCGGCATTAAAAACCCCACACACATACCAAATGCACTAAATAATTTATGTTTATGAAGTCAGCACTTTAGCGCACACATCCTATGATGTGGTTGGCAAGTTTGGAGAATTCATCCTTTTGATAGGATATTTATTAATCAGCTGCATTGCTCCTCTGGAAGAGTCAGGCTAATTGTGTCCATTACAGGAGCAGGGCTACATTAATTAAGTCTAGCAGCGTGCCAAGAGTGGACAGAGCTGTACATGTTACTCCACAAATTGTTGTCGTTCTGAAGACCTATGCTGGCAAGAAGCCCTGAAAATCGTTCCTGAAGATGCTATCCCACAAGTTATAGCAATGGCCCACAGCATAGGTTTAATATTATCAAACGGCACCATTACATATGGGCTATCATCACCTTAACTTCAGATGATAGGAGCAGCACCTTCTCATACGCAAGAGGAACTCAGCAAGTCAGGCAGCATCTATGGAGCGGATTAAACAGTCGTCAACATTTCAGGTTGAGACCCTTCATCAGATTCCTGAGCAGATGTAGCTTGATAGAGGTGTACAAGATGATAACAGGCTTAGGTAGCCAACACCTTTCCTGAGGGTGGAAATGGCTAATACGATGGGATATGTTTTAAGTTGACTGGAAGAAGGTATGGGGGGGGGGGGATGTTTTTTTTTACACACAGAGAGTGGTGGATGTGTGGAATGTGCTGCCAGAGGGTAGTGGAAGATGCAGATACATTAGGGACATTTAACAGATTCTTAAAAAGGCACATGATAGAAACATGGAGTGCTCTGTAGGAGTGAGGGGTCAGACTAATCTTGGAGTGGGTTAAAGGGTCGGCACAACATTGTGGGCTGAAAGGTCTGTATTGTGTAATCTGGATCCTGGGCTATTCTGCTTACCAATCTCCTTCATTAATGCTATAAAAGAGTTGAGTTTTTTTGTTGCATCTTTTATTGCTTCAATGCACAGCATGGAAACAGGCCCTTCAGCCCATCAAGTGTATGCTGTGAATCACCAACCTACTTACAACAATCCTACACTAATCCCATATTTTTCAGAATCAGAATCAGATCTAATATCACCAGCAGATGTCATGAAATGTGTTGTTTTGTGGCAGAAGTACATTGCAATATATAATAATAAAAATCTATAAATCACAATAGCAAATATATCGCTCGTTATGTGCCAACACGACATGCATGACATAGGTGATCATGGTCCTCTATCCATGATCGTGATTGTTCTTGGCAAATTTTTCTGCAGAGTGGTTTGCCATTGCTGCCTTCTGGGCAGTGTCTTTGCGAGATGGGTGACCCCAGCCATTATCAATACTCCTCAGAGATTGTCTACCTGGCATCAGTGGCAACATAACCAGGGCATATGATGTGCACCAGCTACTCATATGACCATCCACCACCTGCTCCCATGGCTTCACATGACCCTGATCCTGGGGGGGGGTGGGGGGGCGAGGAAGGCTAAACAGGTGCTTCACCTTGTACAAGGGTGACCTGCAGGCTAGTGGAGGGAAGGAGTGCCTTACACCTCCTTTGGTAGAGATGCATCTCCACCCCACCACAAACAAGAAATATATATAAACATTAAATTAACTAGAGCAAAAGAGAGCTAAAAAAAGTAGTGAGGTAGTGTTCATGGGTTCAATGTCCATTCAGAAATCTAATGGCAGAGGGGAAGAAGCTGTTCCTGAAACACTGAGTGTGTGTCTTCAGTCTCCTGTCCCTCCACTCTGATGGTAGCAATGAGAAGATTCATTCTCTCCTGATTTCCATTCACTTCATTTGGAAGGGGCTTGGTCCAAAATGTCAACTGTTTCTTCTGCTCTGTAGATGCTGCCCTACTGTTGAGTTGCTCCAGCAATTTGTGTGTAGCTTCTGTATAATTCTAATGTACTCCTGGTCAGCCTCCTTCACTCATCCTCATCAACTAACACCTCTACCCGAACGCTGCTCTCTAGGTGGTCCTCAGCTTCCTGACCAACACAGACTCCTGTCTATGCAATCACTTGATTTTAACATTCACACCCATCCCTATCCCCATGATCTCCTCCAGCAGTTCAACTTCCAACATCTCTGCACTCTTCCACATCTGGCCTCCTCTACCTCCATCCCTGCCCATATCTGCCATGCCTTCAGTGGCAGGAGTATGTCCTGCACTCTTTTCCTCGTCTGCCTGCAATTTCACCTCTTTCTCTCCTTTAAGATGCTCCTTAATACTCTCTCTATACTCAGTGGTCACCTCGAGGTACAGATGTACCCAATAAAGTGGCCAAAGAGTGTACTTCTGTATGTTTGTGGTCTTCTGCTGCTGCAGCCCAACCGCTTCAATATTCAGCATGTTGTGTGTTTAGAGATGCTCTTCTGCACACCACTGTTGTAATGCGTGCTTACGTGAATTACTGTCACCTTCCTGTCAGCTTGACCCTAGTCTAATCTCTCATTATCAGGGCCTTTTTCACCCACATAACTGCTGCTCACTGGATGTTATCTTTTTTTTGGTTTTGAACCATTCTCTGTAAACTCTAGTGACCGTTATGTATGAAAATCCCAGGAGATCAGCAATTTCTGAGATACTCAAACCACCCCATCCAGCACCAACAATCATTCCACCATCAAAGTTACTTAGATCACACTTTTTCCACATGCTGATGTTTGGTCTGAACAACTGAACCTCTTGACCTTGTCTGCATTCTTTTATGCATTGAGTTGCTGCCACATGATTGGCTGATTAGATATTTGCATTAATGAGCAGGTGGACCCAATAAAGTGGTCACTGAGAGTTGGATCAAGACTTTTGCCACCTGCTCTGATGTTTCCGTATGTGGTTCCGTGTCTAATATTTGATTGATAATATTCCCTTGGAACATTGTGCCAAGTTAAGGGAATTACATTCACAGTTGTTGCTGATTTCAGACGGCAGAACTTGCCAAATAGTATTAGATTTTAAATATTAGCTTTATTTGTCATGTTTACATTAAAAAAATACGGAGATGCGTGTCATGTGTGTCAAATGATATCAGCAAGGAATGTCCTGGGGGCAGTTCACAAGTGTTATCATGCTTCCGGCACCAACATAACACGCTCACGACTCACTAACCCTAACATAATTCTTTGGAACATGGGAGGAAACCAGAACACCTGGAGGCAGCTCATGTGGCCAGGGGGAACGTACAAACTCTTTAAAGACAGAGGTGGGAAATGAACCCCAAACGGGGATCATTGGCATTGTAAAGCGATGCGCTAACTGCTCCTCTACCTCTAACTTTAGATTGCTTTTCTACTATGGAAGACACTATCAGTATGGTAGAAATGATGTACTGTCATTCCTATTACTCAGTAGAAGGGGCTTGGGAAGCTGAATGGTCTTAAGGTAGACAAGTCACCTGGACCAGATGGACTACCGCCCGGGTTTTGAAGGAGGTGGCTGAAGAGATTGCAGAGGCATCAGTAAAGATCTTTCAAGAGTCATTAGATTCTAGAATGTTTCCAGGGGACTGAAAGATTGCAAATGTCACTTCACTCTTTGAGAAGGGAGGTGGGCGGAAGAAAGCAAATTATAGGCCAACTAGCCTGACTTCCGTAGTTGGAAAAATGTTGATGTCTATTATTAAGTACTGTATAAGATAGATAAAGTCAGTGGATTTGTTCACATAGATTTTCGGAAGGCCTTTGACAAGGTGCCACAAATGCTGATTAGTAAGAGCTCATAGTATTACAGGAAAGATAATAGCAAGGATGAAGCACTGGTTGATTTGCAAAAGGCAAAGAGTTGAAATAACGTGGACCTGTTCTCTTTGGCTTCCGGTAGATAGTGGTATTCCGCAAGGGTCGATATTGGGACCACTTTTTTTCACATTATATGTCGGTGATTTGGATGACGGAATTGATTGCTTTGTGGTCAAGTTTGTGGACAATACAAAGATATGTGGTGGTGCAGGTAGTGTTGAGGAAGCAGGGAATCTGCAGAAGGACTTGGACACATTGGGAGAATGGGTCAAGAGTTGGCAAATACAATATAGTATAGGGAAGTGTATGGTCATGCACTTTGGTAGAAAGAATTAAGTCATAAACTATTTTCTAAACTGGGAGAAAATACAAAAATCAGAGTTGCAAAGGGACTTGGAAGTCCTTGTCTAGGATTCTCTAAAGGTTAACTTGCAGGGTGAGTCAATGGAGAGGAAGGCAAATACAATGTTAGCGTCCATTTCGAGAAAGGATGTAATGCTGAGGCTTTGTAAGGCATTAGTCACACCATACTTAGAGTATTGTGAGCTGTTTATTGTGGGGGAGTCTAAGACCGGAGGGCACAGCCTCAGAATAGAGGGGCACCCATTTAGAACAGAGATAAGGAAAAATTTCTTTAACCAGAGCATTGTGAATCTGTGGATCTCATTGCCACAGACAGCTGTGGAGGCCAAGTCACTGGGTATATTTAAAGCAGAGGTTGATAGGATCTTGATTAGTCAAGGCGTCAAAGGTTATGGGAAGAAAGCAGAAGCATGTTATTGAGAGGGTTAATAAATCAGCCACAATGGAATGAACAGACTCGATGGGCCGAATGGCCTAATTCTACTCCTGCCTTATGGTCATCCCATTCTTATTATTGCTTCAGGTTCTGAACTATTCAGAGAATATGAGCTGTATCCTGATGCTCAACCTCATGTTTAGGGGTTGGATAGTGACCAACAATCTTTCTCGATCGGTGCCAAGCTTGTTTAAAATACGCCTGGAACAGTGTTGGGTAGTGTTCCCAAGCCATCAGAGTCTCAGTGCGGATCATTGTGTCCAGTCTTGAGTGGGAGGTGCCTGATGGAATCAGGGCTACTGTAGTATCTGTCGGAATGAGTATTCAGCTTCTCAGTTTGATCGGTTTAATGGAGGACCTCACACTAAATAAACCAGTGTTAAAACGGATCAGTGGTTAAGGACAAAGCAGACATTCACTCGCTTTCCCCATGGGCGCACCGTGGCTGCAGTGGGCACCATTGCAAAAATGCCCTGGAGATGTTCACCAGGCTGTTCTTGAGCCCACAACCTCCGGTGAGTTGAGGACATGCTACGTTGGTGCTGGAAGCATGATGGCACTTGTGGGCTACCCCAGGAACACCAAAATGATGATGAAAAAGACACAGTCACTCTATGTTTTGATAAATAACACTAATCAAATCAACTTGCAACAGCATCACTGGCACAGAGCATCAGAGGCATAACATTCACAATAAAAAATTAAACATAAATGATGCACAATTTTTACAAGAAAGGACACAATTAGAACCAAAAAGACTAAGTCCATTTTAGCACAAACTGATCAAAGTGGCCATAGTGTTGCTAATCTGCAGTAATTAGGATTTTTGCCAAATGGTTGAAGGGAAGTAGTTGTTCCTGAACCTTACTGTATGAGACTTCAGGAATGTCCATCCTCTGTCCGACGGTGGCTGTGAGAAGATGGAATGGCCCAGATAGTGGAGATATTTGATAATGGATGTTGTCTTACTCCTGATGGTGGACTGGGATCTGCCTGTGATCCATCGGGCAGAGTCCATGACTCCCTGCAGCTTCTTACGTTCCTGCACGTTCAAACTGCCGTACCAGACCGTGATGCCGATAATCATCTTACCCTTTAACTACACCGTTACTAATCACCGTACCTCTGAATACGGCAGCACAGTTTGGTTGCTGACACCAGAATATCCATTTACAACCTTCTCCATTTCAAATCCAGAGGTAGAAGTTCAGACCCAAACTGTGAGATTCTGTTAAATAATCCTAGCCATTTATTATTCTGGCATCTGAGTAGAATCTATTTAAAATCAAAGTAAGGAAATGTTTAATGAATTGTGAATGAGATGTATTATCCTTAACATAATATCTAGTGGCTGCATCTCTGAACTCACAATATTGGACCATTAGACACAGGAGCAGAATTAGACCATTGGGTCTGCTCCACTCTTCCATCATGGCTGCTTTATTATCCCACTCAATCCCATTCTCCAGCCTCCTCTGCATAACGTTTGATGCCCTGACTAATCAAGAGGCTATTAACCTCCCCTTTAAATATACCCAATGACTTCGCCTCCACAACTGTCTGTGGCAATGAATTCCACAGATTCACCACCCTTTGGCTGAAGAAATTCCTCCTCATCTCTATTCTGAGGCTGTGTCCTCTAGTCCTAGACTCCCCCACTTCCAGAAACTTCCTCTCCACTTCTGTTCTATCCAGGCCTTCCAATGTTTGATAGGTTTCAATGAGATTCCACCCCCCCCCTCCATTCTTCTAAACTTCTAAAGAGCGATTACAGACCCAGAACCATCAAATGCACCTCACACATTAACCCTTTCAATGCCAGGATCATTCTCATAAACTTTCTCTGGACCCTCTCCAATGCCAGCACATCCTTTCACAGATAAAGGTCTCAAAACTGCTCACTATATTCCAAGTGCAGTCCTTATAAAGCCCCAGCGTTATATCTTTGGTTTTATATTGTGGCCCTCTCGAAATGAATGCTAACATTGCATTTGCTTTCCTTTAGTTCTCGCCTTTTTAAAAGGAAGGATGTGCATGTCTGTTGTCAGTACGGGAAACATTCACCAGATTGATTCCTGGGTGTGACAGATTTAATCTGCTTTAGAATGAGAGTTTGAAACCCCAGAGCTACAGAAACATCAACAGAAGTTACAAAGACCTCATTCCTGGGACAAGAAGGATCTTCACCTAGAGGATGTATGATCAGCTGCACTGGGGGACAACTTGGAAGACTGGCCCAGGATCGAGGACTCTGGTGAACTGCTGTTGGTGGCCTAGGCCCCAGTAGGAGTGATGGGGCTTAAGTACACTCATCTGGTAAATGAACATCCCGCTGTATAATTTCCCTGCCTATAAGTTTCTTAAAGGCATCGAGGTACTAACCTTATCTCAGGCATGTCTGCTAAACCCAAGTGTGCCGAAATCTACTTCTGAATTGTGATTCATTTGAAGCTAGACTTTAGAAGTATTATTTAACAGGCTCTCATAGGTTTGGGGCTGAATTTCTACCTCTGGACTTGAAATGGAAAAGGTTGCCAATGGATACTCGTGTCAGCAATCAAACTGTGCTGTAGACTACACTAGCTGCCGTATTCAAAGGTACGATGATTAGTAATGGTGTAGTTAAAGGGTAAGATGATTATCGGTATCACGGTCTGGTATGGCAATTTGAATGTGCAGGAACGTAAGAAGCTACAGAGAGTAGTGGACTCTACCCCATACATCACAGGCACATCCCTCCTCACCATCGGGAGTATCTCTAGGAAGCACTGTCTCAAGAAGTCAACATCCATTAAAGATTCCCATCTTCTGGGCCATGCCATCTTCTCACAGCCACCATCAGACAGAGGATGGACATTGCTGAAGTCTCACACCATGAGGTTTAGGAACAGCTACCTCCCCTCAACCATTTGGTTCTTGAAGCAATCAGCAAAATCCTAATCACTATAGATTAGCAACACCATCACAGCACTATGAGTACTTCAATCACTTTGAGCTAAAGTGAACTTTGTCTTTATTGTTCCGACTGTGCTCTTTCTTGTAAAAATTGGACAATTTTTGGAAGGCACACAAAAAGCTGGACGAACTCAGCAGGTCAGGTAGGATCTATGGAAAAGAATAAACAGTCAGCATTTCAGGCAGAAAACCTTGCATAATTTATGTTTAATTTATATTTTTCTTGTGAATGCTGCTTATCTGGTTCTCTGTGTCTGTGATGTTGCTGCAAGTACATTTTTCATTGCACCTGGGCAGACATAGATGCGCAGATGACAATCAATTCCACTTTAATTTCAACAGGGTTCCTTAGCTTGACAATGCAAAATCTCTTTTTTTAAGGAGTATTTTATTATATTCCTGTTTCTCACCCAACAACTCAGATCTCATACACATTCAGGGCAGATTGTAAATATCAGTAACAAGCCACGTTACTAATAGATGGAAGAACTCTGGCCAACAGCAATTCCGATGTACACATGTATATTAAGATTTACAGTGAAATGTGTCGTTTGCGTTAACAACCAACACAACCTACGAATGTGCTGGGGCAGTCAGCAAGTGTAGCCACACATTCTGGCAACACTTTCTAACAGAAAGCAAACAAACCACTAAAAAAAGACAAAAGTTAAACCTTGAGAGGGAAATTCAAGATTTGGATCCATCCGCAATAAAGGAATTAAAGTTAAACTCAAGTTTCTTGCCATTGGCACAAGTCCATGTGTACACAGGCACAGCACCACAAGCACTGAGCATCAGACAACCAGCATAAAACATAAATTAATGATGAATTAGACACAAGTTATAGAAAATTGAGCATGATTAGAACAAAGGAAGAAACAACAAAGTTGATTTTAGCGCAAGGTGAGCACTGTGGTCCTCATGTTGCTAACCTGTAATGATGAGGGTTGTGCCAGTTGGTTCAAGAACCAAATGGTTGAGGGGAAGTAGCTGTTTTTTAACTTGGTGGTGTGGGACTTCAGGCTTCTGTACTCCTACTAAATGCAAACTGTGAGAAGATGGCATGGCCCGGATGCTGGTATTCCCTTCTCTAAGGCATAATGGTGACCTACTTACTTACTGCCTGCTACGCCGCTAACGTTCAGGGCAGCAACAAAGGTCCTCTATCTCTGTCTGTCATACTGTCCCACACAGATATAAAAGGATTGTTCATTGCTGTTTCTGTAACATTTCGTTGGTCCAGTCGGAGTTGTTCGCCCCCGAACCTGGAGGACCAGTGGACCACTCTTAGTCTGGCCTCTACCCTTTGACTGGTTCGGCATGGGTGACCCTACCGAGGTCACCCAGCCCTGACTCCAGCCAGCCTAGCTCTCTGGGTCATTGAGGCACACAAGGCTCCAATCCATGACAAGGTTGAGGTCCTCTTGCGAGGCCATGATGTTGAGGTACGATGCAAGTGCAAGCTTGCTCCATCCCTTTACTCTGCTGACTAACTTCAGCCCTTTACAATTAGTCTCTTGGAGACAAATTGGCAAATCAAACCACATTATTTATTTTTAGGTGCTCCGCAGGGCTAAGCCTATATATTGAATGTACTTATCTTTGCTTATAATGATTTGAGTAGACATATGTTATTATACTTCTAATCCAGATTTATTTTTAGGATAGCATTTCACTGTTCTTCATACCTTAAAGCAAGCTCTGTGATTATATTTTTCACAGCTGAGTTCTCATCAACGCATTACGTTACTGAATTCTGGATTGTTTTTAATAGTCTAAATTTTCTGTGATTAAAATTGTGTCAAGGATTGAACTGAGCAGGGAAACATTTATTATTTTGGCATCTGAGTAGATTTTTTAAAATCAATCTATAATGTAAAGATATGTTCTGTTTAATGAATTGTGAAAGAGATTTATTACCTTAACATAATATTATCTGGTGACTGCCTCTCTGAACTCATGGTATTAGACTATAAGACATAGGAGCAGAATTAAGCCATTCGTCCCATCGAGTCTGCTCCAGCATTCCATCATGGCTGATTTATTATCCCTCTCAATCGTATTTTCCTGCCTTCTCCCTGTAACCTTTGATGCCCAGACTAATCAAGAACCTACCGACCTCTACTTTAAATATACCCGGTGACTTGGCCTCCACAGCCGCCTGTGACAATGAATTCCACAGATTCACCAGCCTCTGGCTAATGATATTCCTCCTCATCTCTGTTCTAAAGGATGTTCCTCTATTCTGAGGCTGTGCCTTCTGGTCCTAGACCACTATAGGAAGCATCCTCTCCACATCCACTCTGTCTAGGCCTTTCAATATTCAATAGGTTTCCATGAGATCCTCCTTCATTCTTCTAAACTCCTGTGAGTACAGGTCCAGAGCCATGAAACGCTCCGCATATATTAACCCTTTCATTCCAGGGATAATTTTCGTGAATCTCCTCTGGATCCATTCCAGCACATCCATCATCAGATATCACGACATATGCCAGTGATATTAAACCTGATTCTGATTGAGAGCTAAAACTGCTCATCATTATCACATGCACTTCGGAACATACAGTGAAATGTGTCATTTGCGTCCTAGGTCATACAACCTAGGGGTGTGCTGGGGGCAGTCCGCACATTCTGGCGCCAATGAAGCGCATCAATAGTGCTCAGCAGGACACAGAACAGAACAACAAAAATAATGGAGCTTCAAGCTGATCTGAACCTCAATCCAAAAATCGGAGAGACACTAAACCATTAACATCAGGAGAATACGATTGAGAGGGATAATAAATCAGTCATGATGGAATGCTGGAGCAGACTCGATGGGACGAATGGCTTAATTCTGCTCCTATGTCTTATAGTCTAATACCATGAGTATAACATCAGTGATAACCAGCCAACATTTTCAGTATTTTTCTTAACTTGTAAATCATACTGTTTTACCAAGCTTGTATTGAACATTGTCAGAATGGCAAAAGAGTAGGCCCTTGGGTGCCTGATGTGCCAAACTTATTATACCAGTAATTAAATGCCTAACTAAACTAATCCCTTCTGCCTACACAATGTCCTTATCCCTCTGTTCTCTGCACATTCAAGGGCCTGCCTAGGAGCCTCCTGAATGTCTGTATCATATCTTTTCCATCACCACACCAGGCAGAGCATTCTAGCCATCCACCACTCTCTGTGTAACATACTTCCCCTGCACATCTCCTTTGAACTTAGCCCCTCTCACCTTAAATGCATACTGTCTGCTACTGGATATTGCAAGCCTGGGAAAAAGGTACTAGCTGCCCTCGTCAACTTAACACTTTTCATAATATTATAGGCCTCAATCTGATCTTCCTTTAGCCTCCACCACTCTTTAGAAAACAACCCAAGTTTGTCCAAACTTGTATATAAAGTGTCCCGAGCAAACACACACCAAGTGCTGGAGTAACTGAACAAGTCAAGCAGCCTCTGCTGAGGGAAGTGATGTTTGATGAAGGTTCTTGACCTGAAATATTGACTGCTTCCCTCCCCTCCATGGATGCTGCATCTTGCTGAGTTCCTCCAGAATTTTGTGTGTATTGCTCAGCAGCTGTAGGATCTTGAGTATTTACATAAAAAGTCTTTCTGTTTCAGGGTAACAGTATTCTTTAGGATTGGGGGCCCGAAGAGATTTTACGTCTAGAAATCCAATCCCTGTTAATGAACAAGATGCACTCCACGGAAGCAGGAAGTTTGGGTTCTGCCTCTCAACAGTGGATTCACTTATATTAGATTCTTCTTTTGGGCAGGTCCTTGGTGATGTCACCTGAGGTCACCGACTGTGACCCCTCCTCCAGATGCGGTCGATCCTCTGCAGTGAACTCGGCACCCAGGCAAGGGCGGACACACACCGGGTTCCCGCTGATCGTACCTTTTCACCCTGTCTGTTGTCCGATACTTCCCACCGACTCGTGAGAGGCGCACCGCTTCCAGGGTCTCGTTACCTCGGGTGTCGTGTGTGTCCTGCCTTAGCGAACCTGTCCCTTTTTATCCCCCTGCTGGGGTATCGCCTGTCCATCACTTCAAACAGTTCAGGGTTCAAAGGGGGAGCCGCTCCAGACAGCTCTCTCTCCCGTCCCTTCATTACACATCTCCAGACGCTGCTCCATTGTTCCTTATCTCTCCTTCCCCTGAGGGCAGGTGGCAGACCACTTGCTGATGTCACTGATGCTAACCCAGGCCAGCAAACATCTTAAATTTATGTGTATTCTCGTCACAGAGGCCTACAATTTATTGCTTACAATCATTTCATTAAGAGCAAAGAACGAACAAGAAAAAGGAGCCACAAGAAGAGAGAAAAGAGCAAGGAAAAAGCAGATATGGTTGTCTCATACTGTCTGGAGGTAACAAAATCCCAGTGAGAAGAATTAACCTCTAAAATAGCTAGATTCAGGTGGACTGACCCTTGCTACTGAAAATTAAGAAATTTCCAGAAAAATTCAGGAGCTTCTGTAATATAATTGGAATGTTCACTGAATGGCTAATGTATATACAGTAGGTAACACCATGGAGAGAATTATCTGGAAAGATCTGTCTGGAAGGTGTACAAACAAACACTCAGAACACATGCAATAATAAATCTATTACAATCCGGGGTAAAATGTAATCAGGAGTTTTATGGCATTTGGGAATGTTACATCTTTGATCTGTGAGTATCCCTGGGAGCACCTGAAGATGTTTCTGCTGCATGGTGTCTGCCTTCGGATTTCAAACAGATCTTGTTGTTCTAGATTGTGCCCCCCTGAAGCTTGTTAAAATTCAAGATTGTTTGTTGTTATTCTTAAGTACCTAAGTGTAACGGAGAATGAAGTGATTGTTAGTCCTGAATCAATACAGTGGGAAAAAATATCAATAAGCATAAAGAACACAAAAAAAAAACAATAAATATAAACACATAAGATTTGCTTGCATACATAACTGATTGTAGATACATGAAGGGACCTCAGGTACAGGAACACCTAGGGTGGCATGGGATGTTGGAGTTCAATTCTGACGCCGTCAGTAAGGCATTTGTGCATCCTTCCCATGAACGCATGGGTTTCCTGTGGGTGCTCCAGTTTCCTCCTACATTCCAAAGATGTACTGGTTAGAGGGTTAATGTGCCAGTATAAATTGTCCTGTGATTAGGGTAGGGTTAAAAGGGTGGGTTGCTGCACAGTGCGGCTCATTGGACTGAGCGGGCCTGTTCCATGCTAAATCTCTAAATGAACAAACAAAAATGTACAGAAGATGATTGACAGGAAATGGTCAAGTCATGGTGGTCATGATCCCACTAGATCAATGTGCAAGTCATGGTGGTCATGATCCCACTAGATCAATGTGCAAGTCATGGTGGTCATGATCCCACTAGATCAATGTGCAAGTCATGGTGGTCATGGACCCAATGAATCAATAGTAAAGTCGTGATGGTCATGATCCCATTAGATCAATGGTAAAGTCATGGTGGTCATAATCCCATTGGAATTTAGCAACCAGCCTCAGCTTGCGGAAAGCATTCAGATTAATGCCACAGGGTTAAAACTCTCCAAACAAATATTTCCAGAATTGTCTAGCTCAGGAGTTGAGAACTTGGGGTCTGTTAATGGCAGGGGTCTATGGCATAAAAAAAATTGGGAGCCCCTGCTCTAGCCTAATGTGCTAGTGGGCACCATATATGAAACACATCTTCAGGTGTACCCAGGAACTTAATACCTGCAGGCAAAAGAGAGGTAACATTCACAGGTTGCTACCATATAAAACAATGGATGATTAGATTTTATGCCAGATTGGTAATCCATTATTGTCACATGCACTGAGGTTTTGTTTACCCACCATCCAGACAGAACACAACATCACGATCATAAAAAGGAAGAGATGAATGCAGAATATAATCTTCTCTCTTCCTTTCAAGTCTTGAGGTCGGGTCTTGGCTTGAAACATCGACTGTTCATTCACTTGCATAGGTGCTACCTGACTTGCTGAGTTTCTCCAGCATTTTGTGCATTGCTACAGGATATAGTGTTACAGCTACAGAGAAAATGCCGGTGGGTAGACAAAGTGCAAGCATGATGGCAAGATAGATAAGGAGATTTTTATTGTACAAGAGATCCGTTCAAGAGCTTGATTACTGCGGGGTAGAAGGTGTCCTTGAGCCTGGTGATACATGCTCTTAGGAAAGTTGAGGAGATGATGAACTTGGAGCCTGTTCTTATATTTAATTAGGATGTATATTCAATGATTAAAGTTCAAAGTAAGTTTTATTATCAACGTACATATATATGTCACTATATGCAACCCTGAGATTCATTTTCTTGTGGGAATACTCAACAAATCAATAGAATAGTAACTATAACAGAATCAATGAAAGATCACCCAACTGTGGCTTTCAATCAGGACAACAAACTGTGCAAATACAAATATAAGTAAATAGCAATAAATAACAAGAAATGAGATGAAGAGTTCTTGAAAATGAGTCCATTTGTTGTGGGTACATTTCAATGATGGAGCAAGTGAAGTTGAGTTAAGTTATCCCCTTTGGTTCAAGAGCCTGATGGTTGAAGGGTAATAACTGTTCTCATTCAACTGTGGAGTTCAACACTTTTGCTATTGAGGAACTTGCGTGCAAATTTTAAAATAAGTAGAAAACATAAACCTATTAAAGCAGGATGTCAAGGACTTCATACAACTCTGTCCCAGTCTGACTTAATCTCAGCTCCTGTGTGTGATATAATTATGTCATCTCCTATTTTCCACATCACCTCCCCTCATCAGTAATGGAGTGGAAAATACTGCACTGAATTTACTCAATTAAGTGCAATTTGTGCTCGCATCTATTAAGAATGAAGGATGAATCAGCCAAACTGCAGAAGAAATTGTTTCACAACATTATGGCCATTTACAATACGATGATGCAAGTTGTACTGAAATTTATTGCCTACATTTATGAAAATCATTGCAATAACCATCACCCGCTCTCTGCATCGCACTAAATTCCATCAGGGAATATTGCAGCCTCTCAGATAGAACACTGCTCACAAATTCAGGTAAGTTTTGTAAACACAAGAGATTCTGCAGATGCTAGAAATCCAGATCAACAAACACGAAATGCTGGAGGAACTCAACGGGTCAGGCAGCATCTATGGAGAGGAATGAAGAGTCGATGCTTCCGACCAAGACCCTTGATCAGGACTAGAAAATGTTATGCTTCATCCATTTACAAGCCCTTGTAAAACATTCCTTGGCTTCGTTTGTTACCCTATTAAGGAAAATTAAAGTAATGTATCTTAATAAACCACCCAGTGCCTTTGACATCCACTATCATGAAGTATGTTGAGAGGCTGGTCATGGCAAGTATTAAATCCAGCCTCCAAGACAACCTTAACACACTGCCTACTGTCAAAATAGGTCCAAGGCAGACATCTTCAATCTGGCCCTACACTCAACTCTCCATCTGGATAACAAAGTCACCTACATTAGCCTCTTGTTTTAAACAGAAGAAAATCTACAAATGCTGGAAATCCAGAGCAACACATACAGAATGCTGAAGGAACTCAGCAGGTCAGGCAGCATCTGTGGAAAGAAATACGGTAGTTGACGATTTGGCCCGAGTCCCGATGAAGGGTCTCAGCCTGAACTGTTGACTGTTCATTCCCTTCCATGAATGCTGCCTAACTTGCTGAGTTTATATATCACAAGTCCTGGTTATGCGACCACTGATGCCAGACAATCTCTGAAGAGTATTGATAATGGCTGGGGTTACCCATTTTGTAAAAACACTGCCCAGAAGAAGGCAATGGCAAACAACTTCAGTAGAAAAATTTGCTAAGATCAATCATGGTCATAGACCATGATCGTCCATGACATATGACATGCCACTTAACGATGATGACTGATGTTTGGAATGACTTATATGGATGGCATACAAGAGCTTTTTACCAGATCTTGATAAACCAATTATTGCCTGAAATTGACCTTAACACATTCCTCTGTTCACTTCATCTCTTATACCTCTCAGCTAATCGCTGACCTTCCCCAGTTTTTGATTAAAAAGTCATTGTCCCGAAGTGTGTTCTATGTTTCTGTCCCCACAGATGCTGTCTGGTCTGCTGAGCACTTCCAATTCCATCTCTTACTGAAGCGAGAAAAAGAGCTTGTAAGAATTTAGTTGGAGTGAGGAGTTTTGGAACATGGCCAAAAGGCTCTCATCAATTTCTACAGACCTACCGTGGAGAGCATTCTGACCAATTACATCGCTGTCTGGTATGGAAGCACCAATGTACAGGATCGGAAAAAACTGCAGAGCTTTGTAAAGTCTGCCAGCTCCATCATGGGCACTAGCTTCCCCAGCATTGTGGACATCTTCAAAAGGCAATGTCTCAGAAAGGCAACATCCATCATTAAGGACCCCCATCACCCAGGACATGCCCTCTTCTCATTGCTACCATCAGGGAGGAGGTACAGGAGCCTGAAGACACACACTCATCATTTAGGAACAACTTCTTCCCCGCTGTCATCAGATTTCTGATCGGTCCGCGAACCCAGGAACACTACCTCAGTACTTACAGTATTTATTTTCTATTATATATTTCTTATTGTAACTTAGTTATTTTTAATAGTCATAGAAAACTATAGCACAGAAGCAGGCCCTTTGGCCCATCTCGTTTATACTGACCCATTTAAACTTCCCTCGACCTGCACCCGGACTATTGCCCTCCATACTCCTCCTATCCATATACCTATCCAAACTTCTCTTAAAGGTTGAAATCAAAATCACATCCACCATTTGTGCTGTCAACTCATATGTATTGTACTGTACTGCAGCCACAAAACAACACATTTCATTACATATTGTAAAAGGCATCCATTAGTCTTGCGAGACCATGGATCTGCGCCTGGAAAGTCTCCACTCTCCAGGGCGCAGGCCTGGGCAAGGTTGTATGGAAGACCGGCAGTTGCCTGTGCTGCAAGTCTCCCCTCTCCACGACACCGATGTTGTCCAAGGGAAGGGCAAGGGCTGATACAGCTTGGCACCAGTGTTGTCGCAGAGCACTGTGTGGTTAAGTGCCTTGCTCAAGGATACAACACACTGCCTCGGCTGGGGCTTGAACTCACGACCTTCGGATTGCTAGTCCAATGCCTTAACCACTTGGCCATGTGCCCACTTTACATACATACGTAAACAACAGGAATTCTGCAGATGCTTGAAATTCAAGCAACACATTTTAAGTTCCCTGGCCCCCACTGCTTTATTTTCACCATGGATGTCCAGTCCCTATATACTTCCATCCCCCATCAGGAAGGTCTCAAAGCTCTACGCTTCTTTTTGGATTCCAGACCTAATCAGTTCCCCTCTACCACCACTCTGCTCCGTCTAGCGGAATTAGTCCTTACTCTTAATAATTTCTCCTTTGGCTCCTCCCACTTCCTCCAAACTAAAGGTGTAGCTATGGGCACCTGTATGGGTCCTAGCTATGCCTGCCTTTTGTTGGCTTTGTGGAACATCTATGTTCCAAACCTATTCTGGTACCTGTCCCCCACTTTTCCTTCGCTACATCGATGACTGCATTGGCGCTG
The DNA here is from genome assembly GCF_963921235.1 of Mobula hypostoma. Classification (NCBI taxonomy): domain Eukaryota; kingdom Metazoa; phylum Chordata; class Chondrichthyes; order Myliobatiformes; family Myliobatidae; genus Mobula; species Mobula hypostoma. The sequence goes on from NC_086116.1 coordinate 34,991,821, forward strand.
CTTCCTGCACGCATGCAGAACTCGTTGACTTTATTAACTTTGCCTCCAACTTTCACCCTGCCCTCAAGTTTACCTGGTCCATTTCCAACACCTCCCTCCCCTTTCTAGATCTTTCTGTCTCTGTCTCTGGAGACAGCTTATCCACCGATGTCTACTATAAGCCTACTGACTCTCACAGCTATCTGGACTATTCCTCTTCTCACCCTGTCTCTTGCAAAAACACCATCCCCTTCTCGCAATTCCTCCATCTCCGCCGCATCTGCTCTCAGGATGAGGCTTTTCATTCTAGGACGAGGGAGATGTCTTCCTTTTTTAAAGAAAGGGGCTTCCCTTCCTCCACTATCAACTCTGCTCTTAAACGCATCTCCCCCATTTCACGTACATCTGCTCTCACTCCATCCTCCCACCACCCCACTAGGAATAGGGTTCCCCTGGTCCTCACCTACCACCCCACCAACCTCCGGGTCCAACATATTATTCTCTGTAACTTCCGCCACCTCCAATGGGATCCCACCACTAAGCACATCTTTCCCTCCCCCCCACCTCTCTGCATTCCGCTCCCTACGCAACTCCCTTGTCCATTCGTCCCCCCCATCCCTCCCCACTGATCTCCCTCCTGGCACTTATCCGTGTAAGCGGAACAAGTGCTACACATGCCCTTACACTTCCTCCCTTACCACCATTCAGGGCCCCAAACAGTCCTTCCAGGTGAGGCAACACTTCACCTGTGAGTCGGCTGGGGTGATATACTGCATCCGGTGCTCCCGATGTGGCCTTTTATATATTAGCGAGACCTGACGCAGACTGGGAGACCGCTTTGCTGAACATCTACGCTCTGTCCGCCAGAGAAAGCAGGATCTCCCAGTGGCCACACATTTTAATTCCACATCCCATTCCCATTCTGACATGTCTATCCACGGCCTCCTCTACTGTAAAGATGAAGCCACACTCAGGTTGGAGGAACAACACCTTATATTCCGTCTGGGTAGCCTCCAACCTGATGGCATGAACATCGACTTCTCTAACTTCCGCTAATGCCCCACCTCTCCCTCGTACCCCATCTGTTACTTATTTTTATACACACATTCTTTCTCTCACTCTCCTTTTTCTCCCTCTGTCCCTCTGAATATACCCCTTGCCCATCCTCTGGGTCCCCCCCCACCCCCGTCTTTCTTCCCGGACGTCCTGTCCCATGATCCTCTCGTATCCCTTTTGCCTATCACCTGTCCAGCTCTTGGCTCCATCCCTCCCCCTCCTGTCTTCTCCTATCATTTTGGATCTCCCCCTCCCCCTCCAACTTTCAAATCCCTTACTCACTCTTCCTTCAGTTAGTCCTGACAAAGGGTCTCGGCCTGAAACGTCAACTGCACCTCTTCCTAGAGATGCTGCCTGGCCTGCTGCGTTCACCAGCAACTTTTATGTGTGTTGCTTACATACATATGTGCCCGCTTTGTACATATGTACATGCCCACTTTACATACGTACGTGCCCACTTTGGCCACATACATACTGTACATCAGTGATGACAGACCTGATTCTGAGAAAGATATTAGGGTGGACTTCTATTGCAATATGTTGAAATTAAATGGGAATAATGTCGAAAAAGGCATCAAGAGCAAAATATCTTCTTCCCGTTTATATACTCTTAAAGCAGCAAGAACTTATACCAATTGTGAACTAGCTTCAGATCAAGCATTACCATTTGCCATTTCCACTTCACTGCAATGATCTCACTATTGTCCAAAAGTATTTCTCGTTCTGCCATTTCATCAGAATGTGGTGTATATGGTAAGAGTCATAGATTGAGTGGATAGGTAGAGACTTTCCCCCAGGGCTAAAATGGCTAATAGGAGAGGATAACATGAGAAAAGTTTGAACTTTGAGCTGGAAACCTTAGAAAGTGAGTGTTTTAAACATCAATCTGCTTGTAAGAACTTACAAAATTCTGTGTTTTTATATCAGGTCAGTAACGAGCAAGCAGTAACTATTCCAGGTACATCGAGAGGAAAGATTCAGGGGGATTTTAAATGTAGACAAATAGGTCTAGCTCAGATGATCTTCCAAGTCTGCATGAACCAGATGAGCCAAAGGGTCTGATTCTGTGCTGTATGATTCAATAACATGTATCGGTATCTGATACAAAGTTGTACATTAAAGACTGGCTTGGCTCAAAACATTGATTGTTTATTCCTCTCCGTAGATGCCTCCTGACCTGCTGAGTTCCTCTGGCATTTTGTGTGTTTTACTCCGGATTTCCAGCATCTGCAGAATCTCTTGTTTCTCAGATTTCTTCTAACCCCAGGCTCTGAGACTTCTGAACACCCTGTTACCACTCAGTGCACATTATTTGTAACAGAGCCCTAGTCCTGACGAAGGGTCTCGGCCTGAAACGTCGACTGTGCTTCTTCCTATGGATGCTGCCTGGCTTGCTGCGTTCCACCAGCATTTTGTGTGCGTTGGTTGTTATAACAGAGCCAGTAGCTTTATACTGTTGTATATTTAAGTTGCATGGGTGGAGGGGTGGAGATACATCTCTACCAAACAAAGTGTAGGGCACTACTCACAGACAAGAGAAAATCTGCGGGTGCTGGAAATCCAAGCAACACACACAAAACGCTGGAGGAACTCAGCAGGCCAGGCAGCATCTATGGAAAAAAGTACAGTCGACATTTCGGCTTCATAGATGCTGCCTGGCCTGCTGAGGTTTCTGCAGCGTTTTGTGTGTGGCGTGTAAGGCACTCCTTCCCACTGCTAGTCTGCAGGTCACCTTTGGGCAAGGTGTAGCACCTGCTTATCCCCCTGATCAGGGTCACGTGAAGCCATGGGACCAGGTGGTGGATGGTCATATGAGTACACATCAAAAGTCCTGGTTATGTGACAATCTCTGAAGATTATCGATAATGGCTGGGATCACCTGCCTTGTAAAGACCCTGCCCAGAAGAAGGCAATGGCAAACCACTTCTGTAGGAAAGTTTGCCAAGAACAATATGGTCCTGAGACCATGATTGTCCACGTAATTAGACACGGCACATAACGAATGAATGAGACGAATGTTTAACTATGTAAACTGGTACGTCAGCAGAATATTTTTTATCTGTTGCTATTATTTCCTGTGCTGTGATATATGTACTGTGTTTTGCACCTTGGCCCGAGTAACATTGTTTCATTTAGCTGTATAAATGTGTATGGAATGAATGACAATAAACTTGAATGACATACGACAATATTAATAAACCTGATTCTGATTCTGCAGAGAGGTGGTGTGCCTGTTCAAGTTTCAAAGTCTGAGGGCTCTAGAACAGTCCAGCATGAAGAGCTGAAACTGAACATTTAAGATACCACTTTTCACACAAAACATAAAGAAATATTATTATGGGGTATATGGGGTGTCCAGGAAGGGGTAGCATCCAACTCTGGTGAAGGGGCTTTCGTATCCATTGTGGGGCAACTCTAGGGTTGCCAACCGTCCCGTATTAGCCGGGACATCCCGTATATTGGGCTAAATTGGTTTGTCCCATACGGGACAACCCTCGTCCCGTATTTCCCCCGCTAAGGTAGGGCGTTCCTATGAAACCGTTCATAAGCCAAAATGGCGTAAAGCGCAGAAGCAGTTACCATTAATTTATATGGGAAAAAATTTTGAGCGTTCCCAGATCCAAAAAATAACCTACCAAATCATACCAATAACACTTAAAACCTAAAATAACACTAACATATAATAAAAGCAGGAATGATATGATAAATACACAGCCTATATAAAGTAGAAATAATGTATGTACAATGTATCAGAATCGGGAAGATTAAGCCAAAACTGACTAAGCCAAAACAGGTGCCGGCGCAAGGCTTCATGGTCATGGTAGTCTTTCTCGCGGTAAACACAAGTGTCCCGTATTTGACTGCTACTTTTGTGACTTATTTGTGAGTGAGGAAGTTGGCAACCCTAGGCAACTCACTCACGTTTTGGCCCCACCAGACACTACACTCACCTTGGTACACCGCTATGACAGTCAGGTTAAACCTAGCAGACCTCATACCCTGGTGAGGCAGGGACATGCCTGTCCTAGCATGTGAAGTCAGCTCCGGTGGACTGGTCGGATGAGATCTACAGTGAGGTCCAATGAATAAGAAGGCGGATCTGCACCACTCTTTGGAGAGCAGAAGGCATGACAAGGCACAGAGGAAGTCACGATCATCTATTACAACCAGGGAAGACTCCAGTTTGTGACGACTACTCGAACCATTGGACTCAGTCTTCTGAAGTTGAGAGCGGACCTGCCCCTGTGTGACGGCTTTTCTACTTCAGTAACACCCCTCATAGGTCTCCCGTCATTGTTGGATATGACAGACGGCAAACATCACGAATTATAAAACAGACTCTGCTGAGAAGCAGTGACAGCTGTGTCAATTGAAATGTTCCGAGCTAAAACTTCCTTTTAAGGTAAATCAAAGGGAAGTTGCAGGAGTCGAACGTGGTGCGGACTGAAAGTGTTGACTGACCTGCTGTCACAGAAATGAATGAACAAACACACACAATCCTTTCTCTACACTGTACACTGGATACTGAGTACAGAAAGTGGAATACCATGATGAAATTATGTAAGGTGTTGTTGAGACCAAATTTGGGATATCATGTACAGTTCTGGTCACCTGAGGCCTCTGTTGGTCAGAGTCGACCATGAATATTGCGTCCTACCTGTCTACGTGATATGCAAGCTGGTATGCAAGCCAGGGCAGTACGATATGCAGAGCAAACTGTTGTTCATGCAACAGCCTCTCCCACTTCCGGCTGCTGATGAATTCAAAGGGAAGGCAGAGACCCATACAGTTTGGCACTAGCAGTGTCGCATGAGCTGCCCGTCAGCATTGAACTCAACTTCGGACTGCCTTAGGGACTCCAGCTCCGGATTTTTCCCTTGGGCTCTACTCCCAAAGCCTTCCCCATGAGTGGGTATGGTCACAAAGTAGTGGAGGTTTGAGATCAGAGTTTTCCTTCTCCTAGATGAGCTGCCAACCACAGCTGATGAGCCCCATCTGCTTTAAGTGACGGGTTTTAAAGTGCTAGCAACGCACCTTTGCCCTTTCTCCCGTCAGTAGAAATGGTTTCGCCAGGGCTTAGTTTCCAAGTCACACATGATGGCCAGGAGTTAGACTTGGTTGGCTGAGGCTATTTGAGATGCAAGCCATTGGGAGCAGTTAATCGGTACTGGGAGCTTGGCCCCACTACCTTCCCTGGCTATGACGACATTAAGGAACCTCTAGTCACCTACCTACAGGAAATATATCAATAAGATTGAAAGAGTACAGAGAAAATTTACGAGAGTGGTACCAGAACTTGAGGACCTGAGTTATAGGGAAAGGGTGAATAGCTTGGGACTTTATTTCCTAGAGTGTAGGAGAATGAGGTCTACAAAATTATCAGGGGTACAGACACGATAAATGCAAGCAGGCTTTTCCAGTGAGGTTGGGTGAGACAAGAACTAGAGGTCATGGGTTAAGGGTGAAGGTTTTAAGGGCAACATGAAGAGGAACTTCTTCACTGAAAAGGTGGTGAAGGTGTAGAGTAAGTTACCAAGAGAAGTGGTGAACTTGGGTTCGATTTCAACATGTAAGGGAAGTTTGGATAAGTACCTGGTTGGGAGAGATATAGAGGGCTATGGTCTGAGTGAAGGTCCAAGGGATTAGTCAGATTAATAGTTTAACATGGATTAGATGGGCTGAAGGGTCTGTTTCTATGTTGTCATGTTCTATGACTCTATAAGCCTAATTGCACTGAACATTTCAAACTTATTGTGTTATCAGAGCAAATTAACACATCTATTCCCCGGTAAACCTTGGCCAATTGTGTGAGGAGAACCGTTCTCCCATGACCCTGATTGATGTGATATAGTAGATATTCTTGTGAAACTGGAATATCAATCAAAGCTGCTTTATTCAGGGGACTGGGGTTGAGGGAACCAACAAGGGGCCTATGCATTTTACAGATTTCTCTACAGATTTGGTGTCCAGCAATGACAGATTGGTTGATTTCTTTTGAACAGATGAAAGAGCACGCACGTTGAAAATGAAATAACGCGGCTGCTGGCTCTTCCTATTGAAGCCATCCACTGAAGGGCAAAGAGAGACGACTTGGGCTGTACAGGTTAACTCCTTTAGCAGCAAGAGTGACATAGGATGCAGAGGTTAACTCCCTTAGCAATTAGAACCGACGCGGGCCATAAAGGTAAATTCCTTCAGCAACGAGAGGGGCATAGTATGTAGAGATTAACTCCTTCAGCACCGAGGCGATGCTGCTTGTAGAGGTAAACTCCTTCAGCAACAAGAGAGGACATAGTATGTACAGATTAACTCCTTTAGCACCAAGGCAATGCTGCCTGTAGAGGTAAACTTCTTCAGCAATGAGGTGAGATGCCAGCTATAGAAGTTAGCTCCTTCAGCAATGAGGGGCAATGTTGGGCATCAAGGTTAATTCCTTCAGCAACGAGAGACGACACCAGCTGTAGAGGTTAACTCCTTCAAGCACTGTGGCAACACCTCAGTTATTTATCACAAGTACATTGAAGCATATGGTGAAATGCATTGTCTGTGTTAACAACCAACACAACACGGACGTGCTGCAGACAGCCCTCAAGTGTCACCACACATCCCAGCACCAACATAGCACCTACAATGTTCAGCAGACAACACAAGCAACACAACGATATAACAACAGCAAGAAACCAAGCCCCTTTCCACCCTCAACCTCAGCCTCACACAGAGGGCTCCAAACCCTAGGACAGGCCACCTCTGGGCCTCCAGTGGACTCACTTCCGTTAGGCCTCCGAATGATCCGAAATCTGATCTGACCAACTCAAGAAACTAGATTAGCAATCTGGTATTGCTTCCAGGAGTTCAGTGGATAACACACAGAACTTTGGAGGAACTCATCAAGTCAGTTTTCATCTACGGAGGGAAATGAAAAGTCAACGTTCGGGCTGAGAACCTTCATATCAGCTGTTCATTTCCCTCCATAGATGCTGCCAGACCTGCTGAGTTCAAAGATAAAGATTAGCTTTATTTGTCACATGTACATCGCAACATACAGTGAACTGCGTCGTTTGCATGAACAAGCAACATGGTCCGAGGATGTGCTGGGGGCAGCCTGCAAGTGTCGACATACTTCCGGCACCAACGTAGCACACGCACAACGAACTGACCCGAAATTATACGTCTATAGAATGTGGGAGGAAAGTGGAGCACCCAGGGGAAATACATGCGGTCATGGGGGAGAAATGCACTGATCTCCAGTGCTCAAGTGTTGCTCAAGATTTCCAGCAACTGCAGAATCACATGTCTCCAGAATTTAGTGCATCGGGCTTACCGCTGACTTAAAGCACCCAGGGGTAGCTGTGCATGAAGGTGCTCCTGACAGCTTGCATGACAGCAGTCCAGTGCACAACATACCTACTACAGATATGCCAACACACACAAAATGCTGGAGGAACTCAGCAGGTCAGGCAGCATCTACGGAAATGTATTAACAGTCAACGTTTAGGACCGAGACCCTTCTTCAGGACTCGAAAGGAAGGCGAGAATACCACAATATGAAAGGTGGGGAAAGGGAAGGGAAGGAGGCTAGCTGGAAGGTGATTGGTGAAGCCAGGTGGGTGGGAAAGGTAAAGGGCTGACGAGGAAGGAATCTGATTGGAGAGGAGAGTCGACCATGGGAGAAAGGGATGTGGGAGCGGAACAAGACAAGTTCTCAGGAAAGACATGGCTGTGGTAATGAGTTTGGGTGAGTACATGGCTGAAGAGTCGGAGGACAGTAGAGATCACAGAGGGGGAGCAGCGAGATAAGGTCATTCAGTTAAAAGCAGAGAGCAGTTACACAGCCTCTCGCGTGACATTGCCATTCAATAACCTCATAGAACATAGCAGCACAGTACAGGTCCCTCAGCCCACAATGTTGTGCTGACCCTTTAACCTACTTCAAGATCAATTTAATCCTTCCCTCTCACATAGCAAACCCCCATTTTTCTTTCATCTATAAGAGTCTTTTAAGTGTCCCTAATTAATCTGCCTCTACCATCAGCCCTGGCAGTGTGTTTCAGACTCCAACCACTCTCTTTAAAAAGTCTCTCACTACCTACTTGTGCCTCGGAACCCCAGTGACCTGGGTACAATCCTGACTTGTGGCATTGTCAGTGCGGAGTCTGCCCATTCTCCCTGTGACTCTGGATTTCCAGCAGGTTCTCTAGTTTCCTCCCACATTGCAAAGACATACTGGTTTGGAACGAGTGAGACGTGAACATGCTACATTAGTGCCGGAAGGCGGCACTTGCAGGCTGCCCAGCACAATCCTCGCTGATTTGATTTGTCGCAAGTTACACTCTTCACTATATGTTGTGATGTACATGTGATAAACAAGGCTGATCTTCATCTCTCGAGGCAGTGCCTCCTGTCGAAACAAATTCTCTTTTCTATTTATGCACTCATGACTATTTGCTGCTCTAACTTTTGTTCTCTTTAATTTGGCCTGAATAAGATTGAGGATTGTTTAATGTCATTTCCAGTATACCAGCGTGAAGGAGAACAAAATAGTTGTTACTCCAGATCTGATGCAGCATAAAAAAACACAAGATAAAGAACACAATACATATAAATTCATAAGATGGTGTATATATATATATATATATATATAGATTTTATGCTCATAAAGTGACACTAGGGACAGGAGTGTCTGTACATAAAGTTCAAAAGATTCAAAAGTTCAAAGGTCAATCTATTATTAAAGTATGCATGGGGAATATAACTCTGAGATTTGCCCTCTCCAGATAGACACGGAACAAAGAAAACCATGGAAGTCATTCAAAGAAAAACATCAAACACAAAAACACACAAAAAAACAAATCATGCAAATGGCAAGAACCTCAAACCTTTCTCCCCTTGCCCCGCACACAAAATTACTGTATCACACCAAACAGCAACAAGACTGATGAGGTTGGGGGTGTACAGGGTGGCTTAGTGCCTGGAGGTGTTGATCAGCCTTACTGCTTGGGGAAAGTAACTGTTTTTGAGTCTGGTAGTCCTGGCCTGTATGCTACATAGCCCCCTCCCTGATGGGAGAAGGACAAACAGTCCATGAACAGGGTGGGTGGGATCCTTCATGATGATACTGATCCTTTTCCAGCACCTTTCTGTATACATGTATTTGATGGTGGGTAGGCTGGTGCTGGTGATGCTTTGGGCAGTTTTGACTACCTGTTATAGAGACTTCCTGTCTGGCACAGTGTGGTAGGCTGATTTTGGTTCCAGTTAGGTGTTGGGCAGTTTTAACTACTCATTGTAATAAAGCATTTTCAGTGGTAACCATGCGACACAGATTTACGCTTTGCTGTCCATCCCATCACTACATGTCCACGTTCCCTCTCGACTGCCTTCCACCTTTAATTCCATTTGAGTTTTACTAATATCTGGCAACTGCTTTACTCTATTGATAAGTCCTCTTTGATTTCTAAATTTTCCTTGAGGCAGAATACTTCAACTGCAATGAATTCTACGAGAACCAGTTTTCTCAGGCACAAGATGCCGTGCACCCATCATGCCCTGATTGTTTATATCAATCCATCACATACTGACTAAAGAACGACTGTTGGTGTCAGATGGGGCGGTTCGAGTATCTCAGAAACTGCTGATCTCCCGTTCAACAGTCTCTAGAGTTTCCAGAGAACGGTGTGAAAAATAAAAGACATCCAGTGAGTGGCAGCTCTGTGGAGGTGAGAACAGAATGGTCAGACTGGATCGAGCTGACAGGAAGGTGGCAGTAACTCAAATGACAACGCACTACATCAGTGGCGCGCAGAAGAACTTCTCTGATCGCACTACACGCCAAACCTTGATGGGCTACAGTAGAAGAACACCTGGAACATACATTCAGGGGCACTTTCTTAGGTTCAGGAGGTACACAATAAAGTGGTCACTGAGTGCTTTTCCCCTTTTCGTTACCTTTATCGTGCAGTTATAATTTGTCTTGAACTTATCATTCAGAATATTTATCTTTCCTCATATCTGCTGTAGATTTAAATCACTGTGTTACATTTCTTTTGTACAGAAGATAGTACATTACAGCTCAGTGCAGGCCCTTTTGGCCCATGATGTTGTGCCAACCCTTTAACCTACTCTAAGATCAATCTAACCCTTCCCTCCCATAATAGTATAATTTTCACAGACCCATCAGACTGACAGATTGCCATGTTTGAGCTGTTTTATTTTCCTTTCAGATGTTATTTACTGTTTAAATCTTGCTCTGAGCGTAATGACAGCAGCTTTTTGTATTTTTCTTTTCTGTGGTACATTCATAAGCTTCTTACCGGCTGTACTTATGAATATGCCACTTCATAATCATCACTATTAATATGCCAGAGTGGTTTTAGTTTCAGTTTCCCTTTGACTTTATTACATTCACGGCAAAACTCCTTACTTCCAATAACTCCAATTATAGAGCTGTCACTTAGATTACCGAAAGCGTTTAGTGCAAGTTTCTGTTGTTCCTGTTCATGTCTCGTGGTGCAAAGGGCAGCATGTTTTGATGTTTTCTCGGCATTTTGTCCGTGTGTGTGTTTTTTTTACAAGGCGGATTCGCTAGCTCGTTACTCAACCCAGCACAGATGGAAAGTGCTGAAGGAGACGGCTGGATCTGAACCTGCGGCCACTCACCTCCAAGTCCAGCGCTGATCCCACTACACCACCGGCCGCTTATTGTTTAGCGAATATTGCCTGACTATTGTAGAGCAGCACGGTACAGAGTAGGACAAGCCCTGCAACCCTCCACCTTGTGACAAAATAATTCCGACCAACGACTCCCAATTAGTCTAATACCTCTTCACCACACTTCCACCATTGTCAGCGGTTTTACTTTATTTTCACCAAACAACCGATACTAGAGAGTACAATCATCACAGTGATATTTGATTCTGCGCTTTGCGCTCCCTTATCTTATTTTGTGCCCCTTATCTAAGGAAGGATGTGCTGGCATTGGAATGGGTTCGAAGGAGGTTCATGAGAATAATCCCTAGAATGAAAGGGTTAATGTATGAAGAGCATTTGATGATTCTGAGGAGCCTGCACTCGCCGGAGTTCAGAAGAATGGGGGAAGTGGAACTCATTGAAACCTATTGAATACTGGAAGGCTTAAATAGCGTGGATGTGGAGAGGAGGTTTCCTATAGTAGGTGAGTCTCAGACCGGAGGGTACAGCCTCAGAGTATGAGGATGTCTCTTTAGAACACAGATGAGGAGGAATTTTTTTAGCCAAAGGGTACAGAATCTGTGGAAATCATTGCCAAAAATGGCCAAGTCATTGGGTATATTTAAAGTGGAGGTTGATAGGCTTTTGATTAGTCAGGGTGTCAAAGGTTACTGGGAGAAGGCAGGAGAATAGGGTTGAGAGGGATAATAAGTTGGCCATGATGGACTGGTGGAGCAGACCTGATGGGCCAAATGGCCTAATTCTGCCCCCCTGTCATCTTATGGACCATGTCTTTCCCTTCTCTGCATATTCAAGTGCCAATCTAAGAATCTCTTAAATAATCCAACGCCATCTCCCCCACCACTCTTTGTGTAAAAACCTGCTCCATACAATCTCCAGTGAACCTTTTCCCTGTCCCCTTAAATACAGGCCTCTAGTATTAGACATTTCTACCCTGGGGACAAGATACTGGCCATCTGCCTGTGCTCATATGATTTTATATGTTCTCTGCAGCAGCTGAACTGAAGTGTGCATTTCCATAACTTCTTAAAATTGCTATTCTCACAGAACAGATTTCTTGTGAAATTAATGGTGACTGTGGTGTGACCAAGCTCTGAGCATGGGTTCATCCTTGAGCGTGGGACTGGAAAGCTGGCGTGAAGGTCAGTTACCCTGCTACTCCAGTACGTGCACCACGGCTGTCCAGGACTGAGTTGTCACTTCTGTTAAACTGACAGTGTCACTTTACACAATTCCAGGTATCCATGGAGAATGATGCCATAAGGAAATAGTGAGAAAATAGAAAATTAGAGCACAGTACAGGCCATTCAGCGTACAATGTTGCGACAGACATTTAACCTACTCTAAGATCAATCATACTCCATCACGGACGATCCCAAGCCCGGCTGTGAAAGGAGAAGAGTTGGGCGCAGGGCTAGCAACCCCATCCCATAAAAACCCAAAGCTGCAGACACACCAACAGAATCTCCAAAGACCTCATCTCTGGGAGAGAGAGGATCTTCACCTAGATGTGAAAAACTGGCCTGGACAGAGGACTCTGGTGAGAAGCTCTCGGCAGCTGATGAGTTTAAGTAAGATCAATCTAACCCTTCCCTCTCACACAGCCCTCCATCCATGTGACCATCCTCCATGATCTTCCAGACCTCTAAGGCCACCTCTTGGCCTCATCCGCTCCAGGGAAAACTGTTCCAGCCAGCCCAGTTTCTCCTTGTAGCTCAAGCCCCCCAGTTCCAACAACATCCATGTTAATAGTTTATAGTCAGTGCCTTTATTGATGGATCTCACAACCCCATTTTCTTTACTAACCATGCGTCAACAAAAGGGTCCATATAGATGAGCTCCAGGTTCCCATTCTCGCCCTTTCCGATGTCTCACTGCCCAATGAATTGTAGACGACAGACCAAGAAAGCACCAACGCCTACCGAGTTTGCAAGTGTCAGGGGTGATCGCTGAGGTACAAAAGTGTGAGAGTGAAAGATTTCTCACTCTACAAACTCCATCTTTAAGTGTATCTAACAGTGAGGTTTCACAGATGCACCGTAGAAATCCTCTTACAAACACAAGAGATTCTGCAGATGCTGGAAATCTGGAGCAACACACTGGAGGAACTTAGGTCGGGCAGCATTTTTGCAGGGGAATGAATGGTGAAATGCTTCGGGCCGAGACCCATCATCAGGCCTGCACATTTGTCAATGCACGAGCTACTGTTGAGTGGGGCTGCATGTACATAAGATTAGCTTATACAGTGGATTCCAGTTAATTGGGACAAATCGGGATCAGCACATTCTGGCCCAATTAAGCATCTGCCCCAATTAGCCAAAGTTTCATGGAAGCAGTTAAAAAACTATAAAAAAGATAAACTACCATTTAATATGGTAACAATTATCTATTTAAATTAAGTACAGAACAAAGTACTAATATTACCACAGTACTATAAAATTGTATTAGTACCTAATAGTTATTGATATAGGAATTAATTCAGGCTATGTGGCCATATTCTTTTGATTGACTGTAATTAACAAAATCAGTGCAGATAACAAGTGCCTTCATACAATGCTTTGATGATTGCATCTCCAAATCTTAATTTTTACTGTAACATTCAAGATGATTGTCGAGGCTTTCAAATTCTTCCTAGTTCCTAACTTACTGAAGCAGTGAAATGGTTTCATTTTCACTTCTGCCCATTTCTGAGATCTCCAAGCCTGAATGCTTGAAACCGCAGTGAGCAAAACAGCTGAGTCGTCTTACTGCGTATTTCTTGCCAAGTATTAGAGTGAAAAATCACCCCTTTTTGAACACAAACACATGCAACTAACACTACTTAAAAACTATTAATTTTAAGTGCAGTGTAGTATGTAGCAACCACACAGTTGCATGCAACTGACACTAGTTAGAAACTATTTGGCAACAGTGTCCTGTCCCAAATAAACAAAGGGAATCCCAGCCGTTTTCTCGATTAGTCTCTGTTCTTTCAGAGTTATCCCAAATAAGCAGCTGTCCCATTTAACTAATGGCCCAATTAACCAGAATCCATTCTAGAAACATAGAAACATAGAAAATAGGTGCAGGAGTAGGCCATTCGGCCTTTCGAGCCTGCACCGCCATTCAGTATGATCATGGCTGATCATCCAACTCAGAACCCTGCACCAGCCTTCCCTCCATACCCACTGATCCCTTTAGCCACAAGGGCCATCTCTAACTCCCTCTTAAATATAGCCAATGAACTGGCCTCAACTCTTTCCTGTGGCAGAGAATTCCACAGATTCACCACTCTCTGTGTGAAGAAGTTTTTCCTAATCTCAGTCCTAAAAGGCTTTCCCTTTATCCTCAAACTGTGACCCCTCGTTCTGGACTTCCCCAACATCGGGAACAATCTTCCTGCATCTAGCCTGTCCAATCCCTTCAGGATTTTATACATTTCAATCAGATCCCCCCTCGATCTTCTAAATTCCAACGAGTATAAGCCTAGTTCATCCAGTCTTTCATCATATGAAAGTCCTGCCATCCCAGGAATCAATCTGGTGAACCTTCTTTGTACTCCCTCTATGGCAAGGATGTCTTTCCTCAGATTAGGGGACCAAAACTGCACACAATACTCCAGGTGTGGTCTCACCAAGGTCTTGTACAACTGCAGTAGTACCTCCCTGCTCCTGTACTCGAATCCTCTTGCTATAAATGCCAGCATACCATTCGCCTTTTTCACCGCCTGCTGTACCTGCATGCCCACTTTCAATGACTGGTGTATAATGACACCCAGGTCTCGTTGCATCTCCCCTTTTCCTAATCGGCCACCATTCAGATAATAATCTGTTTTCCTGTTTTTGCCACCAAAGTGGATAACTTCACATTTATCCACATTAAATTTCATCTGCCATGAATTTGCCCACTCACCTAACCTATCCAAGTCACCCTGCATCCTCTTAGCATCCTCCTCACAGCTAAAACTGCCGTCCAGCTTCGTGTCATCCGCAAACTTGGAGATGCTGCATTTAATTCCCTCATCCAAGTCATTAATATATATTGTAAACAACTGGGGTCCCAGCACTGAGCCTTGTGGTACCCCACTAGTCACTGCCTGCCATTCTGAAAAGGTCCCGTTTATTCCCACTCTTTGCTTCCTGTCTGCCAACCAATTCTCTATCCACATTGTTACGTACCCCGTAACTGGGTTGCCAAACCAGCAGAAATGGATCACTCAGTTGGAGTCTGGAGTACTAGAACTAAGAAAGTTTTATTAAAGAAACAAGCAACACAGTAATCGAAAGGATAATAAATGCAACAATTCAACAATGATAACCACACATGTGCACAGAATTAAGATAACAGCATCAATCAAGCTCTATCGTTGTCTAGGGGTAAATGACCAATTTCAAAATGACTCAAAGTTCAGTCCAGTTAGTAGTCCAGTTCGCAGTAATCGTTGCCATGGCGATGGACAAGGTGGGGGAAGAGAGACATAGAATAGGAACAACTGATCATTCAGAACGGCTTCACTCACAGACCGGCGAGATGGCTCACAAACAGCTTTTGGGCGGGTCCTTGGTGATGTCACCTGAGGTCACCGACTGTGACCCCTCCTCCAGATGCGGTCGATCCTCTGCAGTGAACCCGGCACCCAGGCAAGGGCGGACACACACCGGGTTCCCGCTGATCGTACCTTTCCACCCTGGTCGTTGTCTGGCACTTCTCACCCACTCGTGAGAAGCGTACCGCTTCCAGGGTCTCGTTACCTCGGGTGGCGTGTGTGTCTGTCTTAGCGAACCTGTCCCTTTTTATCCCCCTGCTGGGGTATCGCCTGTCCACCACTTCAAACAGTTCAGGGTTCAAAGGGGGAGCCGCTCCAGACAGCTCTCTCTCCCACATCCCTTCATTACACATCTCCAGACGCTGCTCCATTGTTCCTTATCTCTCCTTCCCCTGAGGGCAGGTGGCAGACCAACTGCTGATGCCACTGATGCTAGCCCAGGCCAGCAAACATCTTAATTTTATGTGTATTCTCGTAACACTTCCCCCCTTTAAGGATTTTTACCGGGAGGTAAAAATTACAAACATGACTACATTATCTGATACATACACAATATACATCTTTAACAGTTATTTAGCTAATACAGAGAATTTGAAGCTGTCAACACCTTGACAGACAGTCATCACATTTTCTGTTCCTTTTACACGTGTTATTAATAATCCCTTAGACCAGGCTCCAACTCAGCAAACTTCAGAGTGGCCAAAAACACTGATGAATTGCGACCAATGTAACCTCTCATTTGGTTTTGTCCCGGACCACAACAACAAGGGTCGTCCCATTCCGACTCAATTTTCTCTCGCAAGGGCTTAGTAGGAGGGGGACGGGTATTGACCGCAGAGTTATTGCAAAACTTCCTGCAGTACCCCACCATCTCCAAAAGCCTTCTGAGGGCCCTCTTGTCTGTCGGGGTTGGGAGGTCAGCGATAGCCTGCACTGTAGCTTGCATCACTGCCAGCTGCCCCTGTGTCACCACAATTCCCAGGTAAGTGACCTTCGTGTGGCCAAATTCATTTTTTTCAAGGTTCACTATCAAGCTGGCTTCAGACAGCCGTGTTAAATTGCCAATACACACCTCTGTGTTCATCAGCCCTTTAGTCACTGAATTACTCAAAAAATATGGGTGTTGTTTACTTGGCCGCCCTATTGTAACCACAATCACCCAACGTCCCAGTTCTTTGCATTTCCTCGGGACAATCAAACACATGGGTGCGAGTCGTTTAATTACTCCTTCGGGGATTAAGGGAGAGACCTTATCAGTAGACCTGGCCAAAACAATAGCCTTCTCCCATCTGACCGATCCCATCCTAATCTTTTCAAAATGGTTTTTTCCTCTTAGCAGGGGGCCCCTATCTTCATTGATTTCCACGCTAACACCGACTAGGTTTGTTAGCATATCAAAAGCCGGTGACCGTCTCAGTTCGCGTCGGTCATGATCAATAACATTTTTCCCCCTGGGCAGCCGGTAACTCTCTTTCATGATTCCACCAACTGTTTCCTCCAGCACCGCAAAATGTCCACCGGGGGGTACCTCGTGGGCCATGTTAAAAACCTCATCCCCATAACTCTTTTGCACCACCCCCCACTCCTCATCTGCGGATGCTGTACTTGATTTCCCTTTCTTCCTTAGCACCTCCTCATCCGCACAATAGCTTGTCAAGGCTGTGTCAGAGAGAGCGGTCTCGGCAAAAACCATCAGCCCCTCGTCTCGCTCCTGCGTCTGCACAAATTCTTTCCCGGCTACTGCTACGTCCGTCCCAGCTCCCTCACTACCTCTTATCTCACTACACCCTGTCTCATACAAGGTTGGCAGAAATGTTTCAGCCAAATTCACCATCGCGGGCGGGGCCTCCATGCTGGCAGGCTGACCCGTCAATCTCATGACTGGGAACACGATTCCTCCGGCGATGTCATTACCGAGCAAGACTTCCACGTCTTTCATTGGTAATTCGGACCTCACCCCGATCGTGACTAGTCCAGAGACCAGGTTGCTCTGTAAATGTATCTGGTGCAAAGGGACTGACTCTGTCCCTTCCCCAACACCTTTGACCTCTACCTCCCCAGTCTGGGCCTCTGAGCTAAACTCTAATACACTCTTCAGTATTAGTGACTGACACGCTCCCGTGTCTCTCCAGATCCGCACTGGAACTGGTTTTAACCTCTCCTTCACTGACACCAGTCCGGCCGAGATAAACCTCTCGCGCCCTTCCTGGACTTTTTCAGACCTGTCCTTCCCTAGCGGTTCGCTTAACAGCTCAATACAGCCATTCAAAATTTCCGCTTTTCCTTTCCCCGTCTCCTTCCTTGGGGCAAAGCACCTGGACGCAAAGTGTCCGGCTTTCCCACAATTATAACAGACGACCCCAGGAGACTTCCTACCAGACTGCTCCCGGTCTACCTTATCCTTTTCACTAGTCCCCGGCTTACTTTCTGACTTTTCCGGTGGACTCTCCCCGCCGTCCTGACTACCCTTCTGGTAGCCTTTACTCGGGGCAACCTTCATTTTATGCGTCAACGCATACTCATCCGCTAACTTAGCAGTTGCGGCTAACGTGGCTGCCTCTTTCTCATCGAGGTAGGGTCTCATACCCTCAGGGACACAACCTTTAAACTGCTCAATCAGAATCAGCTGCAGCAGTCTGTCATAATCCCCCTCTACCCCCTTCGAGGCGCACCAACGCTCACAATATGTTTGCATCTCGCGAGCAAACTCCAAATACGTGCGGTCCCACCGCTTCCTCGCATTCCGGAACCTCTGCCGGTATGCCTCCGGGACCAACTCATAAATCCTGAGGATGGCCTCCTTCACCACCTCATACTTCTGGGCATCTTCCGCGGATAAAGCGGAGTAAGCTTGTTGGGCTTTCCCTTTCAGTACACTCTGAAGTAAAACAACCCACTTATCCCTCGGCCAGTCCTGACTTATAGCCACTTTTTCGAAGTGGAGAAAGTACCGATCCACATCGGTATCGTCAAATGGGGGAACCAGCCTAACCTCCTGGGTCGCCCGGAACCCTCCACCTTGGTTCGGCACGAGCCCCTGCTCGGCCCTTATCTTTAACTTCTCCAGCTCAAATTCCCTTTCCCTCTGTTTCTCCTCTCTCTCCAACTGTCTTTCTCTCTCTTGCCTTTCTACCTCTTTCTCTCTCTCCCGCCTTTCTAACTTTCTCTCTCTCCCGCCTTTCTAACTCTCTCTCTTTCTCCCGCCTTTCTAACTCTCTCTCTTTCTCCCGCCTTTCTAACTCTCTCTCTTTCTCCCGCCTTTCTAACTCTCTCTCTTTCTCCCGCCTTTCTAACTCTCTCTCCTGCCTTTCTAACTGCTTCTCTTCGTGTTCTAACTGCCGTACCCGGAACTCGTGCTCGAGTCTCAGTTTTTCAAGCTGTACCTGTACCGCGTCTCCAGCAGGTTTTTCAATAGACACCACCCCCAGCTCACCTTGGGGAAACACACCTTTAGATACATAGTGCTCTACAATAGCTCTGTGTATCTCCTCTCTCCTCATTGTCGACTTCACCTTAGCAAGACAGCTATCAATTCCGATTTCCTGGCATCCTCTAATGCCTCCAAGGTCGGCGCCTTTATAAATTCCTCAACCTCCATTTCTGCTGTTTGTCTTTTCTTTCTTTCGGGAATTTTAACCCAATCAATTTACTCCGTCCCAAATTTAGCGTTCAAAATCGCGGACGAGAACCCCACTTATGTTACGTACCCCGCAACTGGGTTGCCAAACCAGCAGAAATGGATCACTCAGTTGGAGTCTGGAGTACTAGAACTAAGAAAGTTTTATTAAAGAAACAAGCAACACAGTAATCGAAAGGATAATAAATGCAACAATTCAACAATGATAACCACACATGTGCACAGAATTAAGATAACAGCATCAATCAAGCTCTATCGTTGTCTAGGGGTAAATGACCAATTTCAAAATGACTCAAAGTTCAGTCCAGTTAGTAGTCCAGTTCGCAGTAATCGTTGCCATGGCGATGGACAAGGTGGGGGAAGAGAGACATAGAATAGGAACAACTGATCATTCAGAACGGCTTCACTCACAGACCAGCGGGATGGCTCACAAACAGCTTTTGGGCGGGTCCTTGGTGATGTCACCTGAGGTCACCGACTGTGACCCCTCCTCCAGATGCGGTCGATCCTCTGCAGTGAACCCGGCACCCAGGCAAGGGCGGACACACACCGGGTTCCCGCTGATCGTACCTTTCCACCCTGGTCGTTGTCTGATACTTCTCACCCACTCGTGAGAAGCGTACCGCTTCCAGGGTCTCGTTACCTCGGGTGGCGTGTGTCCGTCTTAGCGAACCTGTCCCTTTTTATCCCCCTGCTGGGGTATCGCCTGTCCATCACTTCAAACAGTTCAGGGTTCAAAGGGGGGGCGCCGCTCCAGACAGCTCTTCCTCCCACATCCCTTCATTACACATCTCCAGACGCTGCTCCATTGTTCCTTATCTCTCCTTCCCCTGAGGGCAGGTGGCAGACCAACTGCTGATGCCACTGATGCTAGCCCAGGCCAGCAAACATCTTAATTTTATGTGTATTCTCGTAACAACATCAATACCTTACCCCCAATACCGTGTGCTTTAAGTTTGCACACTAATCTCCTGTGTGGGACCTCGTCAAAAGCCTTTTGAAAATCCAAATATACCACATCCACTGGTTCTCCCCTATCCACTCTACTAGTTACATCCTCAAAAAATTCTATGAGATTCGTCAGACATGACTTTCCTTTCACAAATCCATGCTGACTTTGTCCGATGATTTCACCGCTTTCCAAATGTGCAGTTATCACATCTTTGATAACTGACTCTAGCAGTTTCCCCACCACCGATGTTAGGCTAACGGTCTATAATTCCCTGGTTTCTCTCTCCCTCCTTTTTTAAAAAGTGGGGTTACATTAACCACCCTTCAATCCTCAGGAACTAGTCCAGAATTTAAAGGGTTTTGAAAAATTATCACTAATGCATCCACTATTTCTTGGGCTACTTCCTTAAGCACTCTGGGATGCAGACCATCTGGCCCTGGGGATTTATCTGTCTTTAATCCCTTCAATTTACCTAACACCACTTCCCTACTAACATGTACTTCCCTCAGTTCCTCCATCTCACTGGACCCTCTGTCCCCTACTATTTCTGGAAGATTATTTATGTCCTCCTTAGTGAAGACAGAACCAAAGTAATTATTCAATTGGTCTGCCATGTCCTTGCTCCACATAATCAATTCACCTTTTTCTGTCTGTAGGGGACCTACATTTGTCTTAACCAATCTTTCTATACATAGTCTGTTCATATATACATAAGTGACATAAGGTGCAGGAGTATCTGAACAAAAGATGACTCTGACAAGTCACATTGGTCACATGGGTGTAACTGGGTTGCACAGGCTCGCTGGACTGGAAAGACCTGCTACCATGCTGAATCTCTAACTAATTAGCTAAACCAGACTCCCTGTCCATTCACTCCATCTACACCTCAAGTTCAAGTTTAATTGTCATTAAACCATACAGGAATACAGAAAAACGAAACAGTGTTCCTCCAGAGCCAAGGTACAAAACATCATACCAACAGTCTCACACAGCACAAGGCATCCATAGCACATGTAAGACACAAGTAAAATACAAAAAAAATAGTCCTAGTCCCCGAGTCCATGAACGTTGCAGCAGTCTGCAGTCAAACACAATACAGCTTGTCTTCTGCTGAGCAAACACTGGAGAGCAGCACCTACTCCAATACGTACGCCACGCCATACTGCCTCGGGCACTCAGGGGAAGAGCAGCTTCCCAAGGCCTTGGGAAAGCAGCTCGCATAAATATCTCACCCATCACCAACTTTCTCTCTTCTCCACCCACCACTCAGTAGGCAGAAGATAAAACAGCCTGAAAGCACGTACCACCAGCCTCAAGGACAACACTATCCTGCTGTTACAAGACCCTCAAATGGTCCTCCACCATGTTATGGATGAACTCTCGACCTCCCAGTTTATCTCATCGTGGCTCTAGCAGTTGAGATGCTGAGCTTCGCCACAAGTTAGTTCTTTGTTCTGGATTCCAGATCCACAGTCTCTTGTGTCTCTTTAAACTGCACAATTTACTGCAAGAACATTGAACATTACAGCTCAGGAACATGCCCTTTGGCCCACAATATTGTGCCAAGTAAATAAAATTAGTAATCACTTGGCCAACTAAAATAATCTCTACTGCCTACACAATGTCTATGTCCTTCCATTTCCCTATTCAAATGTCTCTTAAAATGTATCTGGCACTACCTCCACCACATACAGTGCACTCCAGGCATCCACCACTGTGTAAAGGATTTGCTTCTCACATCTCCTTTAAGATTACCCCCTCTGACTTTAAATGCATAGCCTCTGGTATTAGACATTTCAATCCTGGGAAAAAGATACTGTCTGCTCTATCTATGCCTCTCATAATCTTATAAACCTCAATCAGAGCTCTTTAAATTGCCCAGTTCACTGCAAGAGGGGAGCACAGTCCAATAAAATTTTCAGCGCTGTGAGATGACAGAGCAAGGGACGAGAAACAACACCCTTAAAAGAAAGGCTCGATTAATAAAGGACACTTGCCTTGTCCCACGGTCTGTGGTTTGAGTGAAATACAGCCACTTGTATTCATGTGAAAAGCTTCTTGTGTGAGAGGGATGTGTATAGTGGTGCTACTCCTCTCCGACAGTGTTAAAGGGCTCCTTAATGCCTTGGCTAAAACATACAAACAAACTAGAAAGATAACGCCGTGCTGAGCGGTGAAAAGAAAATGCTGGTGACGGATGTGGAATCCTGATAATTCTGCAAGTCTCTAATTAGTGCAAAAGAAGAAAAAACCTTCAGAATCAGGTTGTGTTGCAGTTACAATGAGTGTTTTTTTTCTAACTATTAACAGTAAATACACATCAAGGAGAAATTCAACAGCACCGAGTCTCGGGCACTGGGAATAGTGACACTCACTGTAAACATCTCCACTGGGCTGCATTTATTGCAGTGAATGGAATTCACCATGGCTGCAAGAAATGAACAAATTATATGCGGTAATTATACCAGAACCACCTTCCAGCGGTCTTTGCATCTGACCACTGTGGAACCCGGTTATGTAGGCTCCCATGATGAAACGAAACCTGGATGACTGCTTTAACAATTCAGTAAAAACATGCTCAGATTAGATCAGTGGCAGTGGGCATGTTCATAGAATCGTTCCCACTGTCCAAATCAATTATGTAGTGGCTCATCCAATGGTTTAAAATGAGGAACACACATCAAAGTTGCTGGTGAACGCAGCAGGCCAGGCAGCATCTCTAGGAAGAGGTACAGTCGACATTTCAGGCCGAGACCCTTCGTCAGGACTAACTGAAGGAAGAGTGAGTAAGGGATCTGAAAGTGGGAGGGGGAGGGGGAGATCCAAAATGATAGAAGAAGACAGGAGGGGGAGGGATGGAGCCAAGAGCTGGACAGGTGATAGGCAAAGGGGATATGAGAGGATCATGGGACAGGAGGTCTGGGGAGAAAGACAAGGGGAGGGGGAACTCAGAGGATGGCCAAGGGGTATAGTCAGAGGGACAGAGGGAGAAAAAGGAGAGTGAGAGAAAGAATGTGTGTATATAAATAAATAATGGCTGGGGTACGAGGGGGAGGAGGGGCATTAGCGGAAGTTAGAGAAGTCGATGTTCATGCCATCAGGTTGGAGGCTACCCAGACGGAATATAAGGTGTTGCTCCTCCAACCTGAGTGTGGCTTCATCTTTACAGTAGAGGAGGCCATGGATAGACATGTCAGAATGGGAATGGGATGTGGAATTAAAATGTGTGGCCACCGGGAGATCCTGCTAAAATGAGGGCCTGGAGGGACTCGGCGCAAAATGCTGGAGGGACTCAGAAGATCAGGCTGCATCTATGGAGGGGATTAAACAGTTGCTGGGGGCAAAATTGAAAAAGGTTTTGAATACAACATGGAAGGTGTTATATTTGAATGCACACAGTATACCGAATGAGGTAGATGATCTTGCAGTGCAGTTAGAGATTGGCGGGTATGATATTGTGGATGTCAGTGAGTCATGGCTGAAAGAAGATCATAGTTGGGAGTTCAACTTCCAAGGATACACATTGTACCGAAAGGACAGGCAAGTAGGCAGAGGGGGTGGCATGGCTTTATCGGAAAAAAAATCAAATCCTTAGGAAGAAATTTATTACAATTATTAAATGCAAAGTAATTGATTGCATAAGTATTCATCCCCCTCAAGTCAGTATTTAGTAGATGCACCATTGACAGCAATTACAGTCTCAATTGGATTGAGGTCTGGACTCCGACTTGGCCACCCCAGGACATTAACTTTGTTGTTTTTAAGCCATTCCTGTATAGCTTTGGCTTTATGCTTAGGTTCATTGTCTTGCTGGAAAACAGATCTACTTCCAAGTCACAGTTCTCTTGCAGACTGCATCGGGTTTTTCTCCAGGATGTCCCTGTATTTTGCTGTATTCACCATTCACTTTACCCTCTATCTTCACAATCCTTCCACGGCCTGCTGCTGTGAGCATCCCCACTGCATGATGCAGCCAACACCATGCTTCACTGTGGGGATGGTGTGCTTTTGATGATGTGTGGTGTTTGGCTTATGCCAAACATAGCTTTTAGTCTGATGGCCAAAAAGCTCAATTTTGGTTTAATCAGCCTGTGGAACCTTCTGGCAGCTGACTTCAGAGTCTCGCACATGCCTTCTGGCAAACTCTATCCGAGATTTCATGTGAGCTTTATCCAACAGTGGCTTTCTCTTTGCCAATCTCCAGTAAAGCTGCGACTGGTTAAGCACCCGGGCAACAGTTGTTGTCTGCACAGTCTCTTCCATCTCAGCCTCTGAAGTTCGTAACTCCTCCAGAGTTGTCACAGGACTCTTGGTGGCAATTACACCTCCTTCACTGACCCCTTCCTGCATGGTCTCTCAGTTTTTGAGGATAGCCTGCTTTAAGCAGCTTTACAGCTGTGCTATACTTTCCATTTCTTGATGATTGACTTAACTATACGCCAAGGGATATTCTGTGACTCGGAAGTGTTTTTGTACCCACCTTCTGACTTGTGCTTTTCAATAACCTTTTCGCTTGGAGTGTTCTTTTGTCTTCATGGCGTAGTTTTTGCCAGGATACTGACTCTCCAGCAGCTGGATCTTCCAGATACAGGTGTATTTTTACCACAATCATTTGAAACACCTTGACTGCACAGAAGTGAGCTCTATTTAACTAATTATGTGACTTCTAAAACCAATTGGCTGTGCCATGATGATTTGGTGTGTCATATTAAAGGGGGGGGGTGAATACTTATACAATCAATTATTTTGTGTTTTATATTTGTAATTAATTTAGATCAGTGTCAAAAAAAAAGCCAGAGTAAATTCACCGTGATTCAATCTTGTAAAACAATAAAACATGAAAACTTTCAAGGGGGAGTGAATACTTTTTACAGGCACTGTAGATTGGGACAATCGGTTTGGTGGTGGATCCAAAGAGTGGGAATTTGTAGAGTGCCTATAGGATGGCTCTTTAGAGCAGCTAATGGTAGAGCCCACTCGGGAATCAGGTATTCTGGATTGGGTGTTGTGTAATGAACCACATTTGATTAGGGAGTTTAAGGTAAAGCATCCTGGTAAATCTCTCCTGCACCCTCTCTAGAGAGTCAATATCCTTCTTATAATGGGCTGAATAGAACTGTGTGTAATACACCAAATGGCAAGGAATTTTTATTTTACTTAGCAACACAGCGCGGAGTAGACCCTTCTGTTTCTTTGAGCCACGCCGCCTCGGCAACCCCACAACCCCGACTAACTTTAACCTAATCACGGGACAACTTGCGATGGCTAATTAACCTACCTGGTACATCTTTGGACTGTGGGAGAAAACCCCCGCATTCCACGGGGAGGATGTACACAGACTCCCTTCAGAACGGGGCCGGAACTGAATTCTGCAACGTCCCAATCTGTAACCGCCACGCTACTGTAGTGTCCCAAAAATAAATTAATAAAAATATGTAAAAATAAATCTCAGGAATGTTAAAACATGATGGTATTAAAGATTACAGCTGGTGGGTCCCTCCTATTGCCTGAGCAACATAAATGACATTTCATGTAACGTGAGGCCATCAAAATGATCTGGCTCTCTTCATGATGATAAGTGACAAGTGAAGACATGGTTAATTCCTGCTCTGACAAGTCATGAGCGTGTTTATAATGGAAATTGCTGAATTCCAATGTAGCGAATGGGCTGATTGATGCTAAACTAGCGCTCCACTTTCCCACAGGGTGGGAGGAGGTATCAGTGTTTATTTTTGAGGTAGCAATCAAAATAATTAAATATAATTCTCATTAAATTACTTGTGTTTTAATTACTTGTGTTCTTGAAATATTTGCAGCACAATTTTAATTGCTTCTTCGAAGTTTGAAATAAGAAACAGAGATGCTGGAGGTATTAATGTTGTCTAACCTACTAAGTAGTTACAGCTTTTCTATTTGTAATTCAATTCTAATTGGTTGTTCTTCTTGAGAGCAAATTGTTCTGGATGACTGGGAATTCAGATATCCCGAAGTTAGTAATTAAAGGGGTTAAACGACACATCAGGAGTGTAACTGTCCTTCAAGGGCTGGTAAATTGGTTAATCTGAAGCCAGTAGGCATAAGTGCACTAAAGAGCATGGGAAACTATTAACTGTTGAACAAAGCACCTGCTTCAGATCGACATAGTAATCTGGAACACAGTTTGGAAAATAAGATGTTTCCATTAGACATCGGTTCAGTATTAGGCCATTCGGCTCATTGAGACTGATCTGCCATTCCATGAGAGGAATAATAAATCAGTCCCATTTATTATTTATTATTCCTCTCAACTGGGGTGTAATGTTGAAATTGTATAAGGCATTGGGATGTAACGTTGAAATTGTATAAGGCATTGGTAAGGCCAAATTTGGAGTATTGTGTATGGTTCTGGTCACCAAATTATAGGAAAGATGTCAATAAAATTGAGAGAGACAGAGGAGGTTTCCTAAAATGTTGCCTGGGTTTCACCTCCTAAGTTACAGAGGAAGGTTGAACAAGTTGGGTCTTTATTCTTTGCAGCGTAGCAGGTTGAGGGGGGACTTGATAGAGGTATTTAAAATTATGAGGGGGATAGATAGAGTTGACGTTGATAGGCTATTTCCATCGAGAGTGAAGGAGATTCAAACAAGAGGATATGAGTTGAGAGTTAAAGGGCAAAGGTTTAGGGGTAACACAAGGGGGAACTTCTTTACTCAGAGAGTGGTAGCTGTGTGGAATGAGCTTCCAGCAGAAGTGGTTGAGGCAGGTTCGATGTTATCATTTAAAGTTAAATTGGATAGATATATGGACAGGAAAGGAATGGAGGGTTATGGGCTGAGTGCAGGTCAGTGGGACTAGGTGAGAGTAAGAGTTCGGCATGGACTAGAAGGGCTGAGATGGCCTGTTTCCGTGCTGTAATTGTTATATGGCTATATAGTTATAACCCCAATCTTCTACCTTCTCCCTCCAATCTTTGATACCCTGACTAATCAAGAACCTATCAACTTTTGCTTTAAATATACCCAAGGACTTGGCCTCCACAGCCATCTGTGGCAATGAATTCCACAGATTCACCACCCTCTGGCTAAAGGAATTCCTCGTTTCTGCTCTAAAGTGACGTCCCTCTATTCTGAGGCTGTGTCCTCTGGTCCTAGACTCCCCCACCATAGGAAACATCCTCTCCACGTCCACATTTACATTGAACTTTGAGTGTATCTGCTGAAGGAATAACAACCGGCTATTTTAATCCATGGGTGTCCAGAGCAGTAAGATGGAAGTGAAGTGATGTGGTGGGGGAGTGATAATTCAGCTGGAATTTAATGTGATAACTGAGAGTCAGGAGAAGCAAATGGGGAAATAATTGACCAAGTGATGAGATAAAAATAAATCAGATCTGTAATTAGGTGTTTGTGGCATCAAATGTCTAATTTCGGAGAAATGTCTTTAAATTTCAGACCAGAGGTAGTTGCCAGTAAGAGACAGTGAGTTTAAGAGTAACTGTCTTGTAATGCCCAGCTAATAAACCTGGATTGTTTGGAAATTCATTCCCTGCTTGATATAGCACTAGGTCTGCTAAAATTACTGTACACTATTTATTACAGTAACTTAATTTTTTATGTATTGCATTGTATTGCTGCTGAACAAATTTCATGACATACATCAGCAATAATAAACCTGATTCTGAAATACATACGCTGTTTCTGCACTATTTATTTTTGTAGATTTTTGTCTTTTTTTGTCTTTGCGCTGTACTGCTGCTGCAAAACAATGTATTTCACGTCATATGTCCATGATAATAAATCTAATTCTGATCCGATGCATTCTTGATGCTCGCCACCCACTGGGTGAGGAAGCATCTCTTCAGGCCACCTTTGGCTCCTTTGTCAATCACACTAAACACTGCACTCTCGATTCATCCATCAATGGGTCATTGTCTCTGTTGTTCCAGTCAGAATCAGAAACAGGTTTAATATAATGGCATATGTCGTGAAATGTTGTTATGTGGCAGAAATGCTTTGCAATACATAATAATAAAAAAAACTAAGTTACAATAAACCTATAATACTGCAAAATTGATTATATATACACACATACATTCACACACATAAATGCAGACTGGTAGGTGTCTGGTTACCAGGTGTACTAGTGGAAGCAGGCAGCATGGTGGAGTTTAAGAGGCTTTTAAATAGACACATAAATATGAAGGGAATATGGACGATACACAGGGGGACATTTCGTATAAATTGGCATCAACATCAGCACAACATTGTGGACCGAATGGCCTTTTTTTGCTGTCCCGTTCTATGTTCTGAAAGATGTCCTTTCTCAGTTACTCCATCTCTCTGAAATCTCAGCAGTGCCAATTCTCAATTTGATATTCAGAAACACAATGAAACTCTTGCCTCTAGTTCCAACAGAGGAATAGAGCTGCAGCCCAGACATTGGGAAGAGGGAAAGTTGACCTTCAGTAATCAATGGGAATCCTTGGGTCAGCATCCAGTTCCTCACTGGGATATTTGTGTCAGTCAGTTTATGCTTGCTTCTCACTGCTGCCATCGGGCAGGAGGTACAGGAGGCCTTAGGTTCCATACCACTGGGTTCAGGAACAGTTTTTATTCTTTAACTATCAGACTCCTGAACTGCTGTGGATAACGTCACTTACCACAACTCAGAACTGATTCCAGAAGCTCTATCAAGGACTCTACGACTCATGTTCACAGTATTATTTATGTACTTATTTGTACAGCTTGTCTTATTTTGCCCATTGGTTGTCTGTCAGTGTTTGTGTGTAGTTTTTCATTGATTCTATTGTACTTCTTTGTCCTACTGTGAATGCCTGCAAGAAAATGAATCTCAGGGTTGCATATGGTGATGTGTATATACCTTGATAATAAATTTACTTTGAACTTTGAAATGGATTTACCCTCAGGGTGCCTGTTCCTTAACTACTTTAATTAATCATGCTTAATTCTCCAGATTAATGTAGTAATATATACAAAATAATGTCATGTTTTATACCTGCACTGATTGATTGCAGTTGAACTGGCTCATTATTATGTGCATGTTGATGACAATTCATGATTCATCCTTTTGATGAGGCTTTGATGAATACATTTCTCTTTCTATTCCGCTCAAGGAGGTTTCAAGGAACTCACACAGTTGTGTAGTGGTTAGTGTAACACTATTACAACAGTGACCTGGGTTCAATTCCTGCGGTGCCTGTAAGGAGTTTGTACATTCTCCCTGTGACCACATGGGTTTCCTCCAGGTGCTCTGGTTTCCTCCCAGTATTCCAAAGACATACTGTTTAATAGATTAACTGGTCACATAGGTGCAATTGGACTCGTTAGGTTAAATTACTGTGCTGCATCTCTAGATAATAAATAACCTTCAATGGTATAAGTTGTGTAAGTGAAAAGCAGGTTAGAGTACAGAATAGGAAGGGTTAAATGGTGTATGTGACCTGAAAAACATAGCAGGGGCGGGAACTAGACAACAGAACCGGGCACGATTAGGATGTTGCAACTGCATGCTCATCTCTTAGAAGCGCTTACTGACCTGTACCTCTGCACGTGAAGCTATTGTGACCATGATGAAATTGCTAACCACAAAACTGTCGTAAGCATGGACAGGGGAAACAGGTGCTAACTGAAACCTTTTTTTTGGATATAAATGTAACCTTGTACTCGTGCTAGGCAGGGTTGATTGCCAGACGCTGCAGATGCGTGTGGTGGTTACCTCTCCTCGGATCAAATTAAATAAAGAATTGATCGAGCGAAAACGTGGCCTCTGAGTGTTTTCTCCGACTGAATAACGAATCGGTATGGACAAAGTCATAAGGTAAATTTGGTTTAAGTGGTTAAATACCTGGACCCTGTTTATAATCACTCAATTTCCAGATAGAGAATTACAACCCTCAAAACATATGCCAAGTTTCTTTATGAAAGAGGAGCCACATCTTTGGCCCATTGAGGCAAAGCTGGATCTCAGAGTGATCCCTTCAATCCCTTTCTCCCACTTCCCTCTATACATTTCTTGCTCTCTCAGTAAATCAGCCAGCATAATCAGAACCTCACCCTTCCTGGACACCCTCTCTTCTCCCCTCTCCCATCAGGCAGAAAATACAAGCACCCGAAAGCACCTACCACCAGACTCCAGGATAGCTTACACCCCGCTGTTATAAGACTATTGAATGTTTCCCTAGTACAGTACGACGGATTTCTTGCCCTCACAATCTACCTCGTTATGATCTTGCACCTTAATGTCTACCTGCACTGCACTTTCTCTGTAGCTGTTTCACCACATTCTGGTCTTGTTTTTCTCTTATGCTACCTTAGAGAGCTTTTGTAACGAAGAGCGCTGTATGGAGGGGATGCAAATCAATCTTTTCCCACTGTACCCTGGTAGGTGTGACAGTAATAAACTAGCTTACAATTTACAGTTACTCTTTCTCACCTATGCCCATTAACTCTACATGAACACTACCTCACCATTTTGCTGGTTTTGTACTTACTAAAATATATATTTGTTGCAATTTATAGATTTTTTTTCTTGCACTGTACTGCTGCCAGAAAACAAGTTTCATGATATATGAGACGCGCCTTAAATTGGGGTACCAATTGTGAAGCACCTCCTCTCCAGACAGCAAAGGTGGAATTTTACGGTGGCCAACCATTTTAATTCCTATCTCCATTCCCTTTCCAACATGTCAACCCATTGCCTCTTGTGTCAGGATGAGGCCACTCTCAGGGTGGAGGAGCAACACCTCGTATTCCGTAGAGGAAGACTCCAGCCTGATGGCATGAACACCAATTTCTCCTTCTGGTAGTTTTTTTCCACTCCACCTCCTTCTTTTATTCTCTGCTCTGGTCTCTTACCTTATCTTCTCACCTGTCTATTACCTCCCCCTGGGCCACCTCCTCCTCCCCTTTCTCCTAATGGCCCACTCCCCTCTCCTATCAGATTCCTTCCTCTCCAAACCCTTTGCATTTCCACCCACATGGCTTCACCCATCATCACCTGCTAGCTTACCTTCCCTCCCCACCCCCAGCTTTTTTAAAAATTCTGGTGTCTTCCCCCTTCCTTTCCAGTCCTGAGGAAGGGTCTCAGCCTGAAATGTTGATAGTTTATTCATCTCCATAGATGTTGCCTGACCTGCTGAGTTCCTTCAGCATTTTGTGTGCGTGGCTCTGGATTTCCAGCATCTGCAGAGTCTCATGTTTCATGACATAGATCAGTGTTAATAAACGAGGTTCTGAATTCGACACCCCCTTCAGCTTCACTAGGGGCAGGTTAGAGTGGTCACGGTGTCCCAGAGCAATACAGCATGGATACACGCCCTCTGACCCACACAGTCCATGCCAACCACAGTGCCTATCCAGCAGGTTCCAATGTTCTGCTTTCAGCCCAGAATCCTCCACACCTTTGGGACACAGAGAGGAAACTGGAACAGCAGGAGGAAAGCTCGTGTACAAATGACGTGAGCAGCACTGGAGGTCACGACCCAACCTGGGACAACATGCTAGCCCTGATTTAAACCCACAGTGGGGAAATAGTTCCTAGATCTTCAAATACTTAGCACAGATTTTCTCTGATGAACATGTTGGGCATGCCATTCTGGTCCGAGCACATCCTTGGTTTGTGTTGGTTGTTAACACAGACAATATATTTCACCACGTTTCCAAGATCCAAGATTGATTAATGTAATTTCCAGAGCACAAGTATAAAGGAAAATGAAGTAGTTGTTAATAAAGAAAACAATAAATATAAATACATAAGATAGCTTATCATCATTAGCAAACATTCATAGTCAAGTATGATTCTTCTCCTGGTGGTTGATCTGGTCACTTGTGGGCCTTGAGATGACTGAAGAGGCTGATCTGTGATCCACAAGTCCTATTGCAGTGTTGGCAGGTGTAGGTCATTGACGTGGTGGTGGATGTAGCTGGCTGGACCTTTCCCAGTCTCTCTGCATGTTGAATCCACTTAGTCTCAGCAGCATGGTGGAGGTATTCTTTGAGCTATGCAGTCCCCTCATAGACAGTTCTTCTCCAGCTTTTCCTGTCCTGTGCTAAGTTCTCCCATCCATTCAGGTGGGTCTTGATATTGTCCTTTACCCACTTTTTCTGCCCTCCGGGAGTGCACTTTGCATCCTTGAGTTGGCCAAACAGGAGTTGTTTAGGAAGGTGGGAGTCAGGCATATGCATGATGTGGCCGACCCATCGCAATTGGTGTTGAGTCACGATTGTGGCTATGGAGTTAATGTTAGCTTCCTCCAAGATGCTGGAGTTAGTACGCCTGTTCTTGCAGCTAACTCTCAGAATCTTTTGGAGGCATCTTTGATGGTAAATTTCCAAGGATTTTATATGCCTGTTGTATGTTGTCCATGACTCCGTTCCATATAGCAAGGAGGGGAGGACAATAGCTTTATAGACCAGAAGCTTAGCATTGATCTTGATATCCCGATCTTCAAAAAGGCCCTCTTTCTCTGCCTGGTGAAAGCTCCACTCGCGTAGCCTATTCTGCGATCTATTTCAAGGTCAGTGTTGGCTCTTGAAGTAAAAAGGCTGCCAAGATATGGGAAATGATCAGGGTTCTCCAGAGGGATGTTGTCAACTTGGATGGTTGGAGGTTGAGAAGCTTGATCTGGAGCAGGTTGGTGCAGGACTTGGGTTTTCTTGATGTATAGATCAAGTCCCAGGAGCTCCTATGCTCTGGCAAAAGCATCTACTGCAGATCCGCCTCAGAGTGAGCTACGATGGCACTGCCATCTGCATATTGGAGCTCCATGATGGAAGTAGTTGACACTTTGCCCTTAGCCTTTAACCTCCTAAGGTCAAAGAGCCCCCACCCCCCATCTGTCCTACAGAGAATCTGGACTCCTTGTGGAAGGTCATGGCCTGCGAGGTGAAGAACGGTTGCAATGAAAATGGCAAACAGTGTTGGGGTAATGATGCACCCCTGTTTGACCCTGGTCTCAACCTTAAAAGGTGCTGTTTCAGAGCCGCCGCTGCTAATGACTGTTGCACTCATATCATTGTGCAAGACATGCAGGATCTTGAGGTATTTCTTCAGGCACCTGATTTTCGACAGTACCTGTCAAAGGGCAGGATGATTTACGGAGTCAAATGCTTTTGTAAAGTCTCTGAAGGCCACATAAAGTGAGAGATTTTGTTCTCGAGCTTTCTCCTGCAATTGACGTGCTGTAAAAATCATGTCAGATGTTCCTCTGGCTAGACAGAAGCCACACCGAGACTCAGGTAGGAGATCTCCAGACAGAGGTGAAAGCCAGTCACACAAAATTCGGGTGAGCACCTTTCCTGTTGTAGAGAGGAGGGAGATGCCTCTATAGTTTCCGCAGTCAACTCTGTCATTCTTTTTGAAGTGTGTGACAATCTGGGCATCCCTGAGTTCAGCTTGATCCTCGTCCCAGATTTTGACAAGCAAGACATGAACATGATTTAAAAGTTATGTGCCACCTTCCTTGAGGATTTCTGCTGGAATTCCATAAGGCCCAGTGGCCTGGTCGTTCCTCAATTTCTTGCAAGCTGTCTGCACCTCTTTGATACTAGGAGGCTTACTCATGTCCTCTTTCATGGGTCATTGTGGGAGCTGGTTGATTATTTCAATGTCAACAGTGGTGTTACAATTAAGTAGCTCCTGAAAGTGTTCCTTCCATCGAGAACTGATGGCATCATTGACCTTTAACAGCCTTTGCCCATCTTTGGAGTGAAGGGATTTAGGCTATGATGATTTGGGCCATACAGCAAGCTGCTGGATTTCTAGAGTCGTTAGTCCATCTTTATTTCCCTTACTCTACGCTGGACTACAGCCATAGCTTTGGAGTGGCATTCTCTTTTTGCTTTGCAGTTGATATCCTTCTGCCAGAAGGCTTTCCTTTTGTTGTTGATTAGCTCTTCTATTTCATTGTCATTTTCATTAAACTAATCTTTGTTTATCCAATGACGTTTTTGCAAGTATCAAGGATGATGGTCTTCAATGTGCTTCAATGTCCTCCGGATGCACTTTGGGTTGTCTTTCAGAAAGGGCATCCTGGAGATGTTGTACCTCCACTGTGCCTTTTAGGCTCTCAGTGTTGAATCTGGGACAGATCAGCTCCTTTTGCTCTCTTCCGCATGATTTTGATGGTAATTTGTGAGCGAATAAGCCGATGGTCGTCAGCACTGATCATGGCTCATGTATTCGTTACATCTCTGCGATCCCTCCTCTGAGCAATGACATTCTCTATAAGATGCCAAGTCTTTGAACAGGGATGTATCCACAAAGTTTTCACCGTATTCCTTTGGTGAAACAGGGTGCTGGCGATGGTCAGGTCATGTTCAGCACACTTGGAGACTAAGGGCGCTCCACTGGAGTTGATGTTGCCAACATCTTCCTTCCCAATTGTGCCCTTCCAGGTTCCACCATCCCTGCCAACTCTAGCGTTGAAGTCTCCAAGAAGAACGACCTTATCTTCCTTGGGAATATCTGATAGTATGTGGTCTAGGTCAGCATAGAAGGTCTCCTTAACATCGTCTGGCGAGTCTAGGGTTGGAGTGTAGGCACTCACAGCTGTAGCCATTTGGTTATTAGCAAGCACATGGCCATGAGGTGTTCATTGATGCCAACTGGCACTTCAGAGAGGTGACTGATGATGCTGTTCTTTACAGTGCACCCAACTCTGTGGATTCTGGATTCATCTGCTGATTTCCGCTTCCAGAAAAATGTGTTTCCACCCTTCTCCTTCAATTGCTAGTTTCGCTATCCATAAGTGTCTGTACGTTCCAGGCTCCAAAATCCATCTGCTTTTGTTTCAGACCACAGTTTGGCGATCCCACTGGACATGGCAATCCAATCAGGAGTGAGGAGGCCTGCTATTTTTAGGGTACCTTTTCTAGCCCCTTCCCGACGTGGGGTGAGCAGAATGGATCCATCACAGGGGCAGCTGCCATAAAGCTCTGTCTGCCCCAGTCCAAGAGCAAGATGACCGCTACCAACCTTATAGTTCCCACACCCCGCACTTCCCGTTTCTACCTCCTACCCAAGATCCACAAACCTGCCTGTCCTGGCCGACCTATTGTCTCAGCTTGCTCCTGCCCCACCGAACTCGTTTCTGCATACCTCGACACTGTTTTATCACCCCTTGTTCAATCCCTTCCGACCTATGTTCGTGACACTTCTCACGCTCTTAAACTTTCGATGATTTTAAGTTCCCTGGCCCCCAC
The DNA here is from genome assembly GCF_963921235.1 of Mobula hypostoma. Classification (NCBI taxonomy): domain Eukaryota; kingdom Metazoa; phylum Chordata; class Chondrichthyes; order Myliobatiformes; family Myliobatidae; genus Mobula; species Mobula hypostoma. Next base: position 35,026,878 of record NC_086116.1, read on the forward strand.
CGCTTTATTTTCACCTTGGATGTCCAGTCCCTATATACTTCCATCCCCCATCAGGAAGGTCTCAAAGCTCTACGCTTCTTTTTGGATTCCAGACCTAATCAGTTCCCCTCTACCACCACTCTGCTCCATCTAGCAGAATTAGTCCTTACTCTTAATAATTTCTCCTTTTGCTCCTCCCATTTCCTCCAAACTAAAGGTGTAGCTATGGGCACCCGTATGGGTCCTAGCTATGCCTGCCTTTTTGTTGGGTTTGTGGAACAATCTATGTTCCGTGCCTATTCTGGTATCTGTCCCCCACTTTTCCTTCGCTACATCGACGACTGCATTGGCGCTGCTTCCTGCACGCATGCAGAACTCGTTGACTTTATTAACTTTGCCTCCAACTTTCACCCTGCCCTCAAGTTTACCTGGTCCATTTCTGACACCTCCCTCCCCTTTCTAGATCTTTCTGTCTCTGTCTCTGGAGACAGCTTATCCACTGATGTCTACTATAAGCCTACTGACTCTCATAACTATCTGGACTATTCCTCTTCTCACCCTGTCTCTTGCAAAAACGCCATCCCCTTCTCGCAATTCCTCCGTCTCCGCCGCATCTGCTCTCAGGATGAGGCTTTTCATTCTAGGACGAGGGAGATGTCTTCATTTTTTAAAGAAAGGGGCTTCCCTTCCTCCACTATCAACTCTGCTCTTAAACGCATCTCCCCCATTTCACGTACATCTGCTCTCACTCCATCCTCCTGCCACCCCACTAGGAATAGGGTTCCCCTGGTCCTCACCTACCACCCCACCAGCCTCCGGGTCCAACATATTATTCTCCGTAACTTCCGCCACCTCCAACGGGATCCCACCACTAAGCATATCTTTCCCTCCCCCCCTCTCTCTGCATTCCGCAGGGATCGCTCCCTACACAACTCCCTTGTCCATTCGTCCCCCCCATCCCTCCCCACTGATCTCCCTCCTGGCACTTATCCGTGTAAGCGGAACAAGTGCTACACATGCCCTTACACTTCCTCCCTTACCACCATTCAGGGCCCCAAACAGTCCTTCCAGGTGAGGCATCACTTCACCTGTGAGTCGACTGGGGTGATATACTGCGTCCGGTGCTCCTGATGTGGCCTTTTATATATTGGTGAGACCCGACGCAGACTGGGAGACCGCTTTGCTGAACATCTACGCTCTGTCAGCCAGAGAAAGCAGGATCTCCCAGTGGCCACACATTTTAATTCCACATCCCATTCCCATTCTGACATGTCTATCCACGGCCTCCTCTACTGTAAAGATGAAGCCACACTCAGGTTGGAGGAACAACACCTTATATTCCGTATGGGTAGCCTCCAACCTGATGGCATGAACATTGACTTCTCTAACTTCCGCTAGGCCCCACGTCCTCCTCGAACCCCATCTGTTACTCTTTTTAATGCACACATTCTTTCTCTCACTCTCCTTTTTCTCCCTCTGTCCCTCTGAATATACCTCTTGCCCATCCTCTGGGTCACCCCCTCCGTCTTTCTTCCCGGACCTCCTGTCCCATGATCCTCTCGTATCCCCTTCTGCCTATCACCTGTCCAGCTCTCGGCTCCATCCCTCCCCCTCCTGTCTTCTCCTATCATTTTGCATCTCCCCCTCCCCCTCCAGCTTTCAAATCCCTTACTCACTCTTCCTTCAGTTAGTCCTGACGAAGGGTCTCGGCCTGAAACGTCGACTGCGCTTCTTCCTATAGATGCTGCCTGGCCTGCTGCGTTCACCAGCAACTTTGATGTATGTTGCTTGAATTTCCAGCATCTGCAGAATTCCTGTTGTTTGCTATCTAACATCCACCGCCTGTGTGCCAGGTTGTGTCTGGGAGCCCCCAGACTTCACTGTCCTGTTCCTGTCACCACTTCCTAATTGACACAGGGCTTTGTCAATTGGATCATCAGACCAGGAGAAATGCCTGTGTGTAATAGGTCTTTTAACGCAAGGAGACTGATGATAAAACTCACACCATAAATACATCAGATAGCTTATATACATAGATTGATTGCATGCCCATAAAGTGACGCTAGGCACAGGACAGTCTCGACACAAGGTGACTGACAGGCAATGATAGAGTAGAGGTGATTGCCGGTGTGTGGGGGGGTGGGTTAATGGGTGGAGGTGTTGATCAGCCTTACTGCTTGGGGAAAGTAACTGTTTTTGAGTCTGCTGGTCCTGGTGTGGATGTTGCGTAGACTCCCCCCAATGACAGTAGGACAAATAGTTCATGTTCGTCAGCTGAACATCCAAAAAACAGTGATGTTCATCTGACAAATGAATCTTAATCAGCATTTTAGATGTGTAGCTTGATGAGCATCTTGGCTGGCATTGACCAGTTGGACCAAATGGCTTGTTTTAGTTCTGATTCACTCCATAGGCTAGGCTACACCAGTTGCAAAGGGAGCAGTTGAAAAGCAAGCTCCTTGCCTCCTTCCACAGTCACTGCCTGACCTGCTGTTAACACGTGTGACATGAAGACTTCTGACAGCTACACAATTGCGATCTTGGTGTGTTTCGAAAGTACAAATGACTGATTTGACTGCAATAAATTCCCTGGCTAACACTGATCACTGTAGGAACTGATTACACAAGAAAATATGTCTTATCCAGGAAAATAAAGCAAGCCACGTTGTGAGATATGAATCACGCTGTTGGAATACAAGCAATGACATTTCAATCCAAGTGCTTGTCAAAGGTACATTGCTTCCCAAGTACTCTTGCTGACATTTAATCACAAAACATTTTATCAAAAACTCTGTCCCACAATGAAACCACCTCTTAACTTTCTCATTGGGAAGCCCCTGGATCCAACACATTGATGCAATTACAACGGAGGCAAAACAGCTGCCATATTTCATTAGGATTTTGAAGAGATTTGGTACGTTGTTAAAGACTTTAGCAAATTTCTACAGATGTGTCATGGAGAGCATTTTAACTGGTTTCATCACCGTCTGGTATGGAAGGGCAATTGCACAGGATCAGAAAAAGCTACCGAAGATTGCAAACTCAACCAGCTCCATCATGGGCACCAGCCTTTCCATCACCAAGGGCATCTTCAAAAGAATATGCCTTAAACAGTTGGCATCCATCAAGGACCCCATTACCCAGGAAATTTCCTAGTTATTTAATAGTTCTTAGGTGGTGAAATTGTGGAATTTATTGGCACTGACGGCTGCAGAGATCAGGTCATTGGGTATACAGGTGTGTGCCGCTTAACGTCCATTCGGACAATGTCCGGTCGCATATATGCCCGTAGTCCCGATCGGAGAACGTGACGTAGCGGACGTAACCAATCTCGTATATCGCGCGTCTCTTGAGTGTAGAAGCGTTATCTCTGTTTAATTTTCTTTCAAAAATATTACCGTAACGTGCATCATGGTTTCCAAACGCAGGTTATTGGACCTGAAACTCTTCCAGTGGCACACTATGAGGAAGCTGAGAACAGTGACGTGGATGATCCTGATCATCTTTGATAAATTGTGTGTGATATGGGCTAAGAAAGTGTTTACATAAAAGTTTAAAAAGTGAAAAAAATTAAAAGGTTAATATGAAATAAAAAATTATAGTGTATGTATTATAGTGTACAGTATACAGTTTTAGTGTAAGTTCTTGGCTATTTAGTCAATACAGGTACACTACAGTACTCTATATAGGTTTGCTAATTATATAATATGGTGTTCACACAACATCCAAATCACATAACGTCCGATTTCACAGAACGTATCGTGGACGTTAAGCGATGCATACCTGTATTTAAAGTGGAGGTTGATAGGTTCTTGATTAGTAAGGGTGTTACAGGCTACATCCTAAGGTTGTCGTAGCTGGGGGTGGTAGTGGGGGGATAAGCTCCAAATGGCGTGCGTCTCTAACAGCCTCTGAGATCTTTGGGCACAGAGCTCGGAAAAAGCGACGCAACGGACTTTTAACACCGTAAACCAGTGAGTGTTTGTTATGTCTCCCCATCTCGCTGTGAAACAGAGACATCTCTTTCTCCCTTATTAGTGAGAGAGAGAGCCTGTGGTATGTTGAATACTGGGTGAATGAGTAGTCTTTGGGGTACTGCAAGTCTGTGTCTTTGCTGTTGCTTTCTGCACGCTTGAGTGCTCGATAGTGGGTGCTGATGCATTATTTTTGCTGCTGAGGGGAGGGGGGGATTGCTGTTTTTCTGCTGCTTACGCACGGGAGGGAGGGGAGCTGGGGGGACTTTGGCGTTCTAACACTTAACTGTCATTCATTCTTTGGGGGCACTCCTCTGTTTTCGTGGATGGTTGCGAAGAAAAAGCATTTCAGGATGTATATTATATACATTTCTCTGACATTAAATGTAGCTTTGAAACCTTGAAACTTCTGACAACCAAGTCCAACTCTTGACCTTCACATGTGGCTTAGCTATTAGGCCCGGCAGAACTCTTTCTACTGACGAGAGAAGGGGCAAAGGTGGACCACTGGCGCCTCAAAACCACTTGCTTCGGGCAGGTGGGGCTCGCCAGCCTTGGACAGCAGCCTGCCTGAGAAGAAAAACTCTGATGTTAAACCTCCGTTGCCTTGCGGCCATTCGTACTCAAGGGAAAGGCTTCAGGAGTAAACCCCGAGGAAGAAATCCGGAACCGGGGTCCCTAAGACAGTTTGATGTTGTTTACATCTTCACTCTGGCAACCTCTGCGACGGCACCGGTGCCAAGCTGTATCGGCCCTTGCCCTTCCCTTGGACTACATCAGTGACGTGGAGAAGGGGAACCTGCTGAAGATGGGCAACAGCCGGTTCTTCAAATCTTCCCACCCAGGCCTCCAGAAGCGCAAACCCATGATCCCTGGGATTGACAGCTGTCTACTACTACACGCTACAGGGAGAAGGTAGGAGAATGGGGTTGAGAGGGATAATAAATTGACCACGGTGGAATGGCAGAGCAGACTTGATGGGCTGGATAGCCTAATTCTACTCCTGTGTCTTATGGATTGCTGCCCTGAGAGCTAGCATTAAACTCTTGGAAAGAATGACCACCTGTTCTGTCACTAAAATAAGATTCCCAGAGGCAATGGTGATATTTGCACTCGCCAGTAGGTCACTGGGGTTGTAACTGAATGCAGGCTTCAGAGCTCATAAATTCCTGGAACTCTCAATGATTCCTTTTCACAAGTCCAGCACACTTTATTTACAAAATAATTTGTCCTTTTGCAAATTCATCCCAATTTTTACATCATGAGAGAACAAACACCACGTTGAATTAAAACCCAGAGTTGTAAACCTTTCAAAAGGTGGACACGACGGGAACTTTTCACCTGGTTTCGAAAGGCAGACACCACAACAACGTCACTTAGCTTTGAGGTAATTTGTTGTTTCATTGTTTATTTGCAGAAATCGACTTTGTGACAAAAAATACTTGGCATGGAAACAGAAAATTCACTTTATATTAGCAGCAATGATAATTATCTGATTTAGAGTGTGGGCAGTTTTCAAATTGTCTTTTGAACAGATTTTTTTTGCATAATATTGATTTGTCTGGAGTGTGCGGGGTGTCCTAGACCAAATACTTATGTTTTTATGTACATTTTATTCCGTATCCATCCTTTAAACATGAACTTTATTTTTACATAATTCTTCATAATTGTTGAACGTTATTGTTTCTCGTGCATATTGCACCAACACATCAAAGCAAATTCCAAATACATCCACACATGAAAACAATAAACACATGAGATTCTGCAGATGCTGGAAATCCAGAGTAACAGACACAAAATGCTGGAGGAACTCAGTGAGTCAGGCAGCATCTATAGAGATGAATAAGCAGTTGATGCGTTGGGCTGAGACCCTTCATCAGGACTGGAAAGGAAGGGGGAAGGAAGTTCTCCAACCTGAGAGTGGTTTCATCATGGCAGTAGAGGAGGCCACAGCAGAGTGGGAATGGGAGGATGAAGTGAAATGGATGGTCACTGGGAAATCCCGACTTCTGTGGCAGATGGAGAGAAGGTGCTTGATAAAGCCGCCTCCTATTCTTTGTCGGGCCTCACCGATGTAATGGAAGCTGCACTAGATAGAACAGGTGATCCTGACAGACTCACTGGTGAAGTGTCACCTCACTGGGAAGGACTCTTCAAGGAAACTGAATGGTGACTATGATGACACTGAGTATAATCACTGGGAGCTCTGGTGACAGCTGTATGGGATGCTGGTGAGACCACTCTGTGTGCATTTCTGATCACCATTACATCAGAATGATGTACAGGGTGCAGAAAAGTTTCATTGGGATATTGCCAGGACTGGGAAGGCTTGAGTTAAAAGGAGAGCCAGGGCAGGCTGGAACAGTTCTCCCTGAAGAGAAGGAGAGTAACCTTATAGAGATTTAAAAAAAATATGAGGGGCACAGATCGGAAGGGTTTCATCAAAGGACTCCCCACCATTAGGACATACTCTTTCGTTGCTGCTGCCATCGGGCAGGAGGTACAGGATCCTCAGGACCCACACCAGCAGGTTCAGGAAGAGTTATTACCGCTCAACCATCAGACTCTTCAACCAGAGGGGACAACTACACTCACCCCAACACTGAACTGTTCCCACAACCTATGGACTCTTCATCTCGTGTTCTCAATATCTATTGCTTATTTATTTTTATTTTGTTTGTTTGTTTTTTCTTTTTTATTTGCAGAGTTTGTCATCTTTTGCACATTGGCTAGTTGTCTGTCTTATTGTGTGTGTGTTTATTGTATTTATTGTGAATGCCTGCAAGAAAATGAATCTCGGGGTAGTATATGATGATATACAGAATATATACTTTGATCATATGTTTACTTTGAACTTTCAAACTTCAAGAAAAGTGAATGGTCATAGTTGGGTAGTGGCATCTCTAGTTTTAAAGAGAGAGGGGAAATATTTAAAGTTCAAAGTGCAAAGTGCATTTATCTAAGTATGTATATGTTCTATAACCTTGAGATTCAACTTTACAGGCAGCCAAGAATCAAAGAAACCCAAAAGAAGACTGTCAAACATCTAGAGTGCAGAAGAAAAAAAAAATCAAATCATGCAGACAGTAAAAGGAAGCAACTAGCATTCCGAACAAAAGAGAGTCCATAGACATGAAGCCTGGAGCAGACCCACATCCTCAGCCTCAATTCAGCGCAGGGCCAAGTAGACCTCATGGAGCAGTGAGCAGAACCAGCCCAACCCTCAGCTTTGGTCCCAGCACCCTGCCTTTTCGATTCATTTGGCCTGGCCTTTAAGCCTTGCAAACATTGAGTCGTTCCTCGCACTACGACCTGGGCCCCACCTCATCGATATGCTCCGAGCCTTGACCCCGCAGCCACATTTTGGCCCATATCCGACCTTTCCAATTGGCCTGGTGTTTAGATCGATCAAACCTCACTCTTAGTTTAGATGGACAGGCCTCAAACTTGCCTCTCCTCCACTCTGACTTTGCTCCGCTATGTCTGCCCTGACCTTGCCTCGAATATGCCTCTACCCTGCCTCACACCCGTACGCTTCAACCCTCGACTCAGCTTCGTCTTCGCTCACATCTCCATTGTTTGTGGTGATTGCTTACCATAGATTTTACAAGATAGTGTTATTAATAAAGTATTTAGTTATATTTTTTGTTCTGTTTGCCACCAGTAAGTAAGCACTGGGCAACACCAGCGACATCTTAAACCAGAAGGAAACTTGGGAATTTTTTCCCCCCACACGAAGGTGGTGGGTGTATGGAGTGAATTACCAGAGGAGGGTCTGGAGGTGCAATCAAGGACAGACATTTGGACAGGTACAAAGGTAGGAGGGAACGTGGGACAAATAGGACAAACTCAAGTAGTCCTTGGGGTCAGCAGGGATGAGATGGGCTGAAGGGTCTGTTTCTGAGCTGTATAACTGATGCAAACCTGAGAAATGAGTGATTGAAAAGTAGCCCCCGTGGATTAGGATTAGAAAGTATGTTTTATTAGGATAGGTTAGTTGAGCTTGGGGCTTTTCCCTTTGCAACAAAGAAGGATGTGAAATGACCTGATAGAGATCTATAAAATGATAAGAGGCATAGATCAAGTGGATAACCGGAGACTTTTTCCCAGGGTGAAAAAGGCTAATATAAGGAGCATAATTTTAAGAATGAAGGCGATGAAGAATTTTAAGGTGATTGGAGGAAAGAACAGGGGGATGTCAGAGGTAGGTGATTATATTTAAACACAGAGCCTGCCAGGGGGTGCTGATAGAGGCAGATACATTAGGAGCATTTAAGAAACTCTTAATAGGCACATGGATGAAAGAAAAATGCACGGCTATGTAGGAGGGAAGAGTTAGATTGCTTAGAGTATGCTAAAAAGTCGGCACAATATTGTACTGTTGTCCTGCTGTACTATTCTGTGTTCTATAGCACAACACTGTGGGCCGAATGGCCTGTACTGTTCTGTGTTCACATTGTCAGTTTATTTGCAATTTAGCAATTTATTTAAAGATTCAGTGCAGAATAGGCCCTTTCAGTCAATGAGCCACACTGCCCAGCAACCCACTGATTTTAACCCCAGCTTAATAATGGTTTAATTTACAATGACCAATTAACCTACTGACTGATACGTTTCTGGAGTGTGGGAGGGAACTAGAGCACCTGGTGGAAACCTACATGCACACAGGAAGGAACATACAAACTTGTTTTCAGAGGATGCCAGAATGAAACTTTGAACTCCAAGAACCCGAGCTGTAATCGCGTCATGCTAACCGCTAAGCAGCGTTCAGCTGGGCTTCCTTACATACAGTAACTAAGAAGGCCTGGAGGAAGACTTTGCCTATTTGGCCTTAAGGCATTTGATAAGGTCCTACGTGGTAGGCTAGTCCAGAGGGTGAAGATACATGGGAATTAATGCAAACTGGACGACTGCAACCAAAAGCCCAAAGGCACACACTCAGCAATTCAGTAACAGCTTCTTCCTCTCTGCTATCCAATTTCTAAATGGATATTAAACCTGTGAACACTACTTCTTTAATTTCTGTTTTTGCACTATTTATTTTAATTATTTAATATACACGTATACTTAGTGTAATTCCATTTTTCTCTAGATTTATCATGCATTGTGTTGCACTGCTTCTATAAAGTTAAGAAATTTCATGACATATGCTGGTGGTATTAAACCTGATTCTGATGTTTCAGGCTGAATTGAAGCAGCAGAGCCCTGACCAGAGAGAAAAACACACCAATATTTAGCTGATTTAAGTGCCGAGCAAGATTTAAAAGATTAAGGCGTTGAGGCCAAGGGGGAAGAACGAACCAGCGCTCAGCTCTACTCCATGGGGCTTTACTCACCTCAGTGCTGAACTGACTTTGCAGCTGTGGCCTGAACTGGCTCCGCGACTGTGGCCTGCAGCCATTGGGCTCCTGGACCGGCTTCACCCACCTCAGCACTGAACTGGTTCCGCGGCTGTGGCCTGCAGCCATTGAGCTCCCAGACTGGCTTCATCCACCTCAGCACTGAACTAGTTCCGTGACTGTGGCCTGCAGTCATCACCACTCCCCTCAGCATTGAACTGGCTCTGTGGCTGTGGCGTGCAGCCAACGCACTCCTGGACTGTCTTCACTCACCTCAGTGCTGAACTGGCTGGGTGGCTGTGGCCTGCAGCCATCGCCGCTCCCCTCAGCACTGAACTGGCTGGGTGGCTGTGGCCTGCAGCCATCGCCGCTCCCCTCAGCACTGAACTGGCTGGGTGGCTGTGGCCTGCAGCCATCGCCGCTCCCCTCAGCACTGAACTGGCTGGGTGGCTGTGGCCTGCAGCCATCGCCGCTCCCCTCAGCACTGAACTGGCTGGGTGGCTGTGGCCTGCAGCCATCGCACTCCTGGACCGTCTTCACTCACCTCAGCGCTGAACTGGCTCCGTGGCTGAGGACTCACTTTTGGAGACTCTGAGGTTCATGTTCTGTGTTATTTGTTTACTATTTTTGCTATTTTTACTATTTTTACTATTTGCATGATTTATCCCTTTTTTGCACACATGGTGTTTGATGCTATTTGTGGTGTGGGGATTTTTCATGAATTCTATTGTCTTTCTCTGTTTTGTAGCTGCCTGCAAGAAGATAAATCTGAAGGTTGTATATGGTATACACACTTTGATAGTAAACGTACTTTGAGCTTTGCACTGTACCTGTTAATGTAAGGGGCAGGGCAGGGCTAGTAAGCACCTGGAGAATAAGCTCAGGGAGATCAAGCGAACTCCACACACTCAGATTCTGAAGCTGAGAGACAGCAGCACTAACAAGCCAGGGACGAGCAGTTACTGGTCCAGAGTTTTCTTGAAAGGCATCTTCAGGTATGGCTTGTTAGAACTGCACATTTTTTAGTCGCACATTGCCCCAATTAGCAAAAAAAAAGTGAAGCTTGTTTGATTTGTTGCTCCCCCTCACCCCCCACCAAGCCAAAATTCTCATCCATGCTTGTTTGCTTTGATCTGTGGCTTAGGCTTCAAATTTCATAGTGCGCAATGATTTTCTGTGAATATTTTATTGAAATCAATAGTGAGAACCAAGGTGCAGCTCAGTACAGTGACAAAACTACATACTGTTTGTATTTCCTGACAGATTATTTCCTTAAACAATATGAAGGCTAATATGAGGGGGCACAATTTTAAGGTGGTAGGTCTACAAAATTGAGAGGTTATAGATAGAATAAATGCAAGCAGGCTAGCGGTTAGCCCAACACTATTACAGTGGCAGTGACCTGGGTTCAGTTCTGCCACTGTCTATAAGGACTCTGTATGTTCTCCTCATGATTATGTGGGTTTCCTCCAGGTGCTCTGGTTTCCTCCAATATACTAAAGACGAACGGATTAGTAGGTTAATTGGTCACATAGGTGTGTAATTGGGCATGACAGAGCTTGTTGGGCTGGAAGGACTTGTTACTGCTCTGTATTTCCAAACTTATCAATTTAAAGTGATGTATTGAAGTATAGTAAAACAACAGCATTACTGTAATTTTGGATATTTTGGAAATGCCTTGTGACAATCCAACTTTTCTTGGTGCCCAACCTCTGATTTGTTTTTCCAGATCTCCACAACCCTGTTTTGACCATTTGCACTGTAGAATAATTCCTGTTCAAGGTCAAACTAAAATTACTGTCAAAGAACGTATATGTTATCATACACTACCTTGAGATTCATTTTCTTGAAGGAATTCACAGGAAAAAAAATACAATAGAATTGATGAAAAACTATAAATAACAAAGACCAGTGTGCAAAAGCAAAACTGAAAAAATTATTACTGAGAACACGAGTTGTAGAGTCCTTGAAAGTGAGTCTGTAGGTTGTGGAATCGGTTCAGTGTTAAAGTGAGTGAAGTTATCCACTCTGGTTCAGGAGCCTGATGGTTGCAATGTGATAACTGTTCCCGAACCTGGCGGTGTGGGACCCCAAGGCTCCTGCACCTCCTTTCTGATGGCAGCAGCCAGAGCATGGCCAGGATGGCGGGGGTCTTTGGTGATGGATGCTGCATTCTATGTAAATATGCTCAATGGTGGGGAGGGCTCTTCACTTTTTCTATGACGGGCAGCTCCCCACCGACTTCACTTTGTCATCCAGATGGGAGGCTTGCCCCGAGTTAGAACAGGTAGCATCCAAGCTGTCGGTAATATTAGAAAAACAGTACCTAAATGTGTTCTTTGTAGCTGAACTATGAGGAGCTTGATAGTCTGGCAGTACTGCTGTACCTTAGGCAGAACTTGTGGGTGGCTTTGATCTTTCTAGGAATTTTCAGTAAACCACAACAACACAAGATCCAAGTCATCCGGAGTGAAATGCGAGCAATATTGGCAGGGAAACGAAAGAAATACCACGTACTTATTGATAGCTTGTGGAAAGAGAAGGATCCTGAGTGTTAGCTGAGCCAATGAGAGCAAACTGCAGTGTGAATATTTTATTACATGCTGGGCACTGAGTACAGGAGCTGGGATGGTATGTTGGAATTGTACAAGACGTTGGTGAGGCTGAATCTGGAGGGTCGTGTGTAGCTCTGGTCTCCCACCTACAAGAAAGCTGTCAATAAGCTTGAACAAGTGCAGAGAAAACTTACAAGGATGTTGCTGGGACTTGAGGATCTGACTTATAGGGAAGGGAGTTTATTCTCCGGAGTGTAGGAGAATGAGGGGAGATTTGATAGAGTTATGCAAAATTATGAGGGGTGTAGATAGGGTAAATGCAAGCAGGCTTTCTCCACTTTCTCCAGGCTTTCAGAGGTCATAGGTTAAGGGTGAAAGGAGAAATATTTCAGGACACCAGAGGGGGAGCTTCGTCACACAGAGGGTAGTGAGTGGGGAGTGAGCTGTCAGCAAAGTGGTGGATGTGGGTTTGATTCGACATTTAAGGGAAATTGGACAGGTACAGTACATGGATGGGAGGATATGGCGGTCTACGGTCTGGTTGCAGGTCGACGGGACTAGGCAGAAAATCAGGTTGGCATGGATTAGATAGACCAAAGGACCTTGTTCTGTGCTAGAGCTCTGACTTACGAGAGAGGGGCAGAAAGAGGTGGGGTAAAAGCAGAAACAATAGCAGTGTTTGGAAAGTATTTAGACGGAACGGGCGGGAAATAAGACCATAGGACATTGGCCTAATTCTGCTGCTTTCAGAGTCCAATCTGCTAATAGATTATAGCTAATTTATTACCTCTCTCAGCCCCAATTTCCTGCCTTCTCCCAATAACCTCTGACACCTTGCTAATCAGGAACCTATCAACCTCCACTTTAAATGTACCTAATGAAATAGAAGGATATAGAAGCATATAGGTGGGATTAGTTACATTGCCATCCGTCAGTACAGACATGATGGGCCGAATGGTCTGTTGAGCAGTAAAATGTTCTGTGCTCCCAACTTGCTGATGCCATAATATCAACTTTCCCAAGTGCAACTGCAAATCCACCCACTGGAAGTCAGCCTAAGGACACACGCAGAATGTTAGAGCATTGAAGCAGTAAACTGTGTTCTTCAGACAGCTGAATACTCCCTGGGTCCGCTCCTCCTCCGCTCTCTCCTATGGTCCATTCTCCTCTCCAGCCCTTTACCTTTCCCACCCATCTGGCTTCACCCATTACCTTCCAGCTGTCCACCTTCCCCGCACCCCTCCCCTTTTTTTATTCCGGCGTCTTCCCCTTCCTTTCCGGTCTTGATGAATGGTCTCAGTCCAAAATGTCAACTGTTTATTCATTTCCATAGATGCTGCCTGACCTGCTGAGATCCTTCAGCATCTTGTGTGGTGCTTTGGATTTCTAGCATCTGCAGAATTGTTTGTGTTTATCAAGGTATTTGTGGACTGATTAGATGTTTATGACAAAACAAGATGCCATTTGTGTTCATGCCCCCATCCCTGCACCCCAGCAGGCACTACAGCGTAGAAGTTAGTGCATTGCTTTACAGCGCCAGAATTCAATTCCTGCCACTATCAATCAGGTGTCACCGATGTTTTAGTCTCGTTTCCTGCCTGTTCTTAAACAGTAAACATTGTTATTGCATTAGCGTTCTCCCCATGACCGTGTGCGTTTCCTCTGGGTGCTCCGGTTTCCTCCCACATTCCAAAGACGTACAGGTTAGGGTTGGTGAGTTGTGGGCACGTTGCGTTGGCACTGGAAGCATGGCGACACTTTGTGGGCTGACTCCAGCACAATCCTCAGACTGCGATGGTTTTTGACGCAAACACAGCCTTGCACTGTACGTTTCGATGTACATGTAACAAAGCTAGTCCAATCTTTATGCTTTGATTCCGAGTCCCTGCAAACTTTCTCAAGGCTAGTCAAGAAACCGACCAGTGTGCCTTTGGAATGTGGGAGGAAAGCTACGGGAGCGCAGGGAGAATGTGCAAACTCCACAACAACAGCGCCAGAGGTCAAGATTGAACCTGGGGCTACCGGCTGCTGAGAGAACACAATTTCAGAGAGGTGAGCCAAGTCCACCACCTTCCCATAGCCTGTGCTAGTAACACTCGGCGAGCACAGTGCAGGCTGGAGGATGCTGAATCGGCTTTCATAAAAAAAACAAGGTAAACTTTATTATATAAAAAAATTTATAAGGATAAACCAATGCCTTTTATTCTTTACATTCATAGTCAAGTCAATACTTTGCACACTGTTCTGTTTCATTCATACACTACTGCCACCCATATGGACCCCTGAACTTACGGGCCACAGCAACTTTTGGGTTGGCTGTTGGTTACGTAACTGTGGACTCACTTTTGTGAACTTCAGTTCTAAATGTTATTTGCTTACTTTTATTGTTTGCATGACTTTTTTCTCTCTCTCTGCACATTGGATGTTTGATGGTCCCTTTCTTTCAAGGTGTTCTATCGTTTTGTGGCTGCCTGTAAGGAGATGAATCTCAAGGTTGTATATAGTATACATTCTTTAATAATAAATGTACTTTGAAGTTTTTGAACTTTGAAGTGATGCACTGCAATAATTGAGGGGCTTCTCCCCCACCCACGACCTGGCCCCTCCCTCTCCAGTACCCTACGCTGTAGCCCTTCCCCACTAGGGTTGCCAACTTTCTCACTCCTAAACAAGGGACAAAAATACCAGTCAAATATGGGACACTTGTGTTTACCCCGAGAAAGACTACCATGACCATGAAGCCTTGCACGGGTCCTGTGTGCACATACGTGACGTGCGCATGCGTGTACTTGCCGATTTTTTTCTACAAATCAGTTTTGGCTTAATCTTCCCGATTCTGCTTTTACTATATGTTAGTGTTATTTTAGGTTTTATGTGTTTTATGATTTGGTAGGTTATTTTTTGGGTCCGGGAACATTCAAAAATTTTTCCCATATAAATTATTGGTAATTGCTTCTTTGCTTTACGCCATTTCGGCTTACGAACGGTTTCATAGGAACGCTCTACCTTAGCGGGGGAAATACGGGACAAGGGTGGTCCCGTACGGGACAAACCAATTTAGCCCAATATATGGGATGTCCCGGCTAATACGGGACAGTTGGCAACCCTATTCCCCACGGGCCCCTGCCATGGCGGCACCAAGCTTCAGTGCGTCCCTCAGGACATCCTCCTGCAGCCTGGAATGTTCCGTTCGGCAGCACTTGTCCATGGACGCCTCAATGTGCTCGGATGCTGCTGAAGTTACTTTTGTCTGACTTGATCCAAGTAAGGGGCCACCTTGTATGAATGAACAGATACATTAAAAAAAATGCCTTTTCATCACTCTTGCTAGTGGGGATGGCTGGAAAGGGTACCGCTCCTGTGAGTTGTGTCAGATGAAGACTGCAGTGAAATTCATAAACTGCATTGCAGCCCCACAACTACCAGGCAGCACCACGGGGACCCACCAAGATTCACAAATAATTGATGAGTGCATTGCAAAAAAAAACTGCAGAATGGTAAAATATTCCGAGGCAACAGACTTAAGGTATTTCCTCTGCATTTTCCCATCTCTTCAAG
This sequence comes from Mobula hypostoma, assembly GCF_963921235.1. NCBI lineage: Eukaryota > Metazoa > Chordata > Chondrichthyes > Myliobatiformes > Myliobatidae > Mobula > Mobula hypostoma. The sequence continues at coordinate 35,042,283 of NC_086116.1, forward strand.
CTCAGATTTATTAATCACATCAGTATCAAAATTTAGAGTGAAATGTGTCGATTGCATTAACAACCAATTCACCTAGGGATGTGCTGGGGCAGCCCTGAAGTGTTGCCACATATTCTGTCACCAACATAGTATTACCCACAATGCTCAGCAGCACAGCCCAGAACAAACCGAACATTGCAAACGATAGAACTGCAGCAAAACAAGCCCTGTTCCACACACACACACACACACACACACACACACACACACACACACACAGTTCTCCAACTCCAGTACAGTCTCCATGCCTCCAGTCTTCAAGCCATTGGGCTTCAACTTCTGGTCTTCTGATCGACCTTTGGGCTTTGATCTTCAGTATCAACTCCTAGACTTGCTGATGGCCAGACGCCGGTCTCCAGGTACGTTGACTCACTGGCCCTTGTGCCTCCCGGAAATCATTGGCCCGAGACAGTCTGCCGTCCACGGATATCCTTCATCACACACCCACATTGCTGGACTTTGAAAGGGAGACACAGGCTTGGCCTCAAACTCCCCACATCCCTGACCCTAAACCCTAACCTGACCTCTAATACACCACATCCCTGACCCTAAACCCTAACCTGACCTCTAATACCCCACATCCCTGACCCTAAACCCTAACCTGACCTCGAACTCCCCATATCCCTGACCCTAAACCATAATCAGGCCTTGAACTCCCCACATCCCTGTCCCTAAACTCTAATCTGACTTCTAACATCCTCACATTCCCGTCCCCAAAAATCATCTCTATGAAACCATCTCTTATATTAAAAGATGCAAGGTATCAGATTCAAGTTTAGCATCACTGGCGTATGTTGTGAAATTTATCGTTTCATGGCAGCAATACATTGAAATGCAAAAAAAAATTACCATAAGAAATGTATACATAAAAAAGTACATGTAGTGTAAAAGGAAGCAAACAAAAGGGGTAGTGAACATGGGTTCATCGTCCATTCAGATACCTGACGGCAAAGGGGAAGATACTGCTGAAAGGTTGAGTGTCGAGCTTTGGGCTCCTGCACCTTCACCCTGATGGTAGTAACGGGAAGGGAGCATGTCCTGGCAAGGAGGAGCTACATTTCTGCACACATGACAAACAGAGAAAGTTACAGCACTAAATAGGCCCAATTAAATCACCGCCAGTGATCAGCAGTGGCTTTACAAATGAACGCATTTCCTGAACGTGGACTGCAATGAAGCTGTGTCTGCTCAGCTTTGCTCACAGTTGTAACGGACACTGCTGAGACAATGAATAAGACCTCAGAGACAATAATGTCAACTTGAGGATTTGGATCTCGAGGCTGTGAAGTCTAGTTTAAACTGTTTTTTTTGTCAGATGAGAATTAAAGGAGGATACACAAATAAATTATATTATTTATTTCGAGCTACAGAGCGGAGTAGGCTTTTTGAGCTGCACCACTCAACAATTCACCTATTTACCCCTATAGCTTAATCACAGGACAATTTACAATGGCCAATTAACCTACTAACTGCTACATCTTTGGACTGTGGGAGGAAACCCAAGTGCTCACGGGGAGGAAGTACAAACTCCTTACAGATGACGTTGGAATTGAACTCGGAAACTCCCAAGCCCCGAGCTGTGATAGCGTTGCTTCAATCGCTGTGCTACCATTGCACCCACTCTGTGATAGAAAGAGGCCATTCAGCCCATTGCTTGCTAATCCTTTATGCAATGAACGCTATTGGTGGGTCTCTATGCATACGCCAAGCTTTCCTGCGTTACCTTCAAAAAAAAGGCATGCAGACTCAGTTGACATGTTTGAACACCAACTCAAAACCTATTAATTTAGTCTTGATTTTAAATAACATCATTTTGGTTTTTATTTTCATAAGACACAGGAGTAGAATTAGGCTACTTGGCCAATCAGGTCTGCTTTGCCATTCCATCATGGCTTAGTTATTATTATTCCTCTCAATCCCATTCTTCTGCCTGTAACCTTTGATGCCCCAACCAATCAAGAACCTATCAACCTCCGCTTTAAATACACTCAATGACTTGGCCTCCCGATCTCCCGAGCAATTAATTCCACAGATTCGCCACCCTCCGGCTAAAAAATTCCTCCTCATCTCCATTCTAAATGGACGTCCCTCTATTCTGAGGCTGTGCCCTCTGATCCTAGATATTCCACTATAGGAAACATCTTCTGCATATCCACTCTATCTAGGTCTTTCAATATTCTACAGGATTCAATGAGATCCTCCCTCATTCTTCTGCTTCAGTGAGTACAAGCCCAGAGCCATCAAATACTCCTCTCACTCTAACCCTTTCATTCCTGGAATCATTGTCGTGAGCCTCCTCTGGACCCACTCCAATGCCAGCAGCCTCATGAGTAGCACCTTGTCAAAGGCCTTCTGAAAATCCAAATATACAACATCTGGTGACTCTCCTTTGTCTACACTGCCTGCTATTTCATCAAAGAATTTCAATGGATTTGTCAGGCAAAATTTCTCCCTTAAACCATGCTGACTTTGGCATATTTTATCATGTGCCTCTAAGTACCCCAAAACCTAACCTTTAATAATCTTCCCAACCACTGAAGTCAGGCTAACTGGCCTATAATTTCCTTTCTTTGGCCTCCTTCCCTTCTTAAGGGTGCGTGGCGTGTGGCCAAGTGGTTGGGGCGTTAGGCTCACAATCTGAAGGTCGTGGGTTCGAGCCTCGGCCAAGGCAGCATGTTGTGTCCTTGAGCAAGACACTCAATCACACACTGCTCCAGTCCACCCAGCTGAAAATGGGTTCCAGCAAATAAATGCTGGGGGTTAACCTCGCAATAGACTAGCATCCTATCAGGGGCGGGGGGGGGGGGGAGTCTCGTATTCTCAGTCGCCTCACGCCACAGAAACCGGCCTGATGGGCCACAAGGCTCAGGACAGACTTTAACTTCTTAAAGAGTATCATTTGCAATTTTCCAGTCCTCTGGAATCACTCCAGAATCTAGTGATTCTTGAAAGAGCAAAGTATATATATTGTCAAAGTACATATACTATGTACGACCTTGAAATTCTTTCTTTACAGGCAGCCACAAAAACAAAGAAACCCAGTAGAACCCAATAAAAAAGGCCATCAAATACCGAATATGCAAAAAAGGACAATCTGTGTAAACAACTAACACTCAGAACTAATGTTTATGAAAGTGTGTCCACAGCCATGAAGCTTGTTCATTGTTGCAGCTACTCCAGGAGCCAGTTCAGCACAGTGGTGAGTAAACCTCGTGGAGACTAGCGAAACACCGGCCCATCCCTCTCTTCCAGCCTCAACAACTTGACCTTTTCAATCTGGCCTTGCCCTTGTGTTAGCCAAACACTGGCCCATTTCCCGCTCTGGGGCCTGGGCTCTGCTGCACCGCATCCTCGAGACTTCAGCTCAGTGAATCCTCCAGAACACCACAAGAATGCCAGGTCATATAGGCGGTTCAAAAGCAGAACTCTGAAAGGGAAGTTCCAATCCACAATCTCTTCAGCTACCTCTTTCAGAACCCTGGGGTGTAGTCAATCTGATCCAGGTGATTTGTCTACCTTCAGACCGTTCAGCTTCCCAAATACCTCCTCCTTAGTAATAGCAACACTTCGGTCTTCTGACACTCTTGTATTTCTGGCATACTGCTAGTATCTTCCACAGTAAAGATTGGCACCGAATACTTAAGTTTATCCGCCACTTTTTTGTCCCCCATTACTATCTCTCCAGTGCCATTTTTCAGTGGTCCAAAAAATCCAGTGGTACAAAGTAAATGCCAGGATACTTGGTAGTGTGGAGGAGCAGAGAGATCTCGGGGTACATGTCCACAGATCCCTGAAAGTTGCCTCACAGGTGGATAGGGTAGTTAAGAAAGCTTATGGGGTGTTAGCTCTCATAAGTCGAGGGATAGAGTTTAAGAGTCGCGATGTAATGATGCAGCTCTATAAAACTCTGGTTAGGCCACACTTGGAGTACTGTGTCCAGTTCTGGTCACCTCACTATAGCAAGGATGTGGAAGCATTGGAAAGGGTACAGAGGAGATTTACCAGGATGCTGCCTGGTTTAGAGAGTATGCATTATGATCAGAGATTAAGGGAGCTAGGGCTTTACTCTTTGGAGAGAAGGAGGATGAGAGGAGACATGATAGATGTGTACAAGATAATAAGAGGAATAGATAGAGTGGATAGCCAGCGCCTCTTCCCCAGGGCACCACTGCTCAATAAAAGAGGACATGGCTTTAAGGTAAGGGGTGGGAAGTTCAAGGGGGATATTAGAGGAAGGTTTTTTACTCAGAGAGTGGTTGGTGCGTGGAATGCACTGCCTGAGTCAGTGGTGGAGGCAGATACACTAGTGAAGTTTAAGCGTCTACTAGACAGGTATATGGAGGAATTTAAGGTGGGGGCTTATATGGGAGGCAGGGTTTGAGGGTCGGCACAACATTGTGGGCCGAAGGGCCTGTACTGTGCTGTACTATTCTATGTTCTATGTTCTAAAATCTACTCTCATCTCTCATTTACTCTTTTGGTATCCTCATATCATTGGCTTGCTTACCTTCATATTTCATCTTTTCTCTCCTTTTTAGCTGCCTTCTGTTGGTTTTTAAAAGTTTTCCAATCCTCCAACTTTCCACTACTTTTTTCGTTCATCTCTCATGCCTCTGTAATTTCCATTACTCCACTGTAATACTGATACATCTGATTTTAACTTCTTCTCAAACTGCAGATTGAATTCCATCATATAATGATCACTGTCTCCTAAGGGTTCCTTTACCTTAATCTCCCTAATCAAATCTGGTTCATTAAATGACACCCAATCGAGGATAACTGATCCCCTAGTGGGCTCAACTACAAGCTGTTCTAAAAAGCCATCTTCTAGGCATTCTGTAACTTCCCTCTCTTAGGATTCAGTCCCAACCTGCTTTTCTCCAGTCTACTTGCATATTGAAATTCCCCATGGCAATTGTAACATTGCCCTTGTTACATGCCTTTTCATGTTTGCACTTTATCCCATTGTAAAACACTTCGAACTACATCATCTGCATGAAAAGTGCTGTATAAATAAGTTATTATTAAAAAAGCAGTAGGTAAAATAAGGAACAGTCATCTTACAGCGAATAGCAATTGCACAACAGAAGAGGTTGAATAAAACTTCAAAGTAAATTTTCAGGTCACCATATACAACCAAGATTCATCTTCTTGTGGGCATTCACAGTATATACAAAGAAATGCAACAATCAATTGAAAAAAAACGCATACAAGACCAATGTGCAAAAGACAACAAACTGCGCAGGTACAAAAAGTAAGGAAAAAATAATAATTGAACAATAACTATCAAGTGTTAATATCAATTAAGCAATAATTACACCCCTATCACAAGAACACCTCTGAAATCTTTATGCACCTCTACAAGCAGTAAATTTAATCATTGATCCATATGTGCCCTTATTAACATATTAATAATATATTTTTTAGAGCTCAGTCAAAAAAGACTGGTCATTGTTTTCAGGATAGGGGTTGGTGCAAGTGCTCCCAATAATGGTGTTGAGATTGAGAGAGTTAGAAGCTTTGAGAACCCTGCGGTGAATATCACCAATAGCCTGCCCCAGTCCAATCGCACTGATATGATGGCCAAGAATGTTCAATGACACCTCTACTTCCTCAGGAGGCTAAAAGATTTGGCATGCCCCTGTTATCACAGCTCTAATCCAGTTTTTATTTGGTTTGCAGGGTTAGTTTTGGGAACATAGTGGGGTCTCAATGGCCAGGTTAGGGTTTACAATTGTAGGTCAGAGGCAGTAAATGAAGGAGCTGGTATTCGGAGTCCAGGTCAGAGTGTTCAGTGATCCTGGAGGTCAGGTCAGCAGGCACTGAAGGGTTGGGTCAGAGGTCCATACAGGTAGCAGTCACTACAGCCAGTGACTCTACAGGTCACCGAGGTCAGAGGTCCATATGAGCCCTCATGCTGAGGCCCGAAGGTCAAACCCTTGATCAGAGAGTCCTGGGGTTGAGGCCTAAAGGTCAAACTCATGATGGGTAAATCTTGGGGTCAAAGTCCAAAGGTCAAACCTGTGATTGGCATTGGGCTCAGATAGATAGTCTGAAATGTTGATGCCCAAGAACTTGAAGGTGCTGGCCCCTCGACCTGATGTCAAAGATTACGGGGGGGGCATGCACAGTCTTTTTCCCAGGGAGGAGGTGCTCAAAACAAGACAGCATAGGTTTAAGATCAAAACAAGAGATATAAATGTAACCAATGAACCTACTAACCAGCATGTCTTTGGATTGTGGGAGGAAACTGGAGCACCCAACACTCCCAAGGATGTGCTGGGGGCAGCCCTCAAGGTTCACCACCCATTCCATGCCAACACAGTATGCCCACAACGTTCCACAGAACACAAACAGCAAACATTCCTCTCCCTCTCCAATCCACTCACATACAAAATGGCCACACACACACATTCAGCTTTCAGTGCACTTTGACTCGCAGAAACCAGGCCTTCAACTTCCTGAGTGGACATGCAGAGAATAACAGACTCGGGTCTCTGGCCATCGGGCCTTAATTTCTGGACTTCCGACTGATCTTTGGTATTGATTCCAGGACGCACCAATCACGATGAAAGAGGAACTGAACACCGGTCTCTCTGATGAGCAGGACCCTGAATACCAAGCCTCGAACGCTCAGTGACTAAGACCAGGAACACTAGGCCTCAAACACCAGACTCCCCGATGGCCAGGACATCAAATTCTCATCCCAATGCCTTGCGTAACTGGGGGTGTCAACTGCCCTCGAGCTCTGCCTGCACGGAACTCCAATCCCGGAACCTGATGATGATGACTGGCTGGCCTGGAAGACCACTTCGTTCCCGCTGAATGCCAGCCTGACATCTGACCATGGATGTCCTTTGTCTCCTATCCACATTGCTGGCTTTCGAGCATGGAGCAGAGAATCTGGTCTGACCAACTCCCCCAAGTCCTTGACCCTAAATCTTAATCTGACCCCCCAAGCCCTGTCTGCCTCCAAAACTATCCCTACAACACTTTATAAGGTACAGCGTAAGCCAGTGTAGTCATCTGCTACTGTAGCCCATCTGCTTCAAGGTTCCCCAGAGTTGCCCTTCTGCTACCCTGCTGTAATGTGAGATTATCTGAGTTGCTGTTTCCTTCCCATCAGCTTGAAGCAATCTGAACCTCCTGACACTGCCTGACCTGCTGAGTTCCTCTAGCGTTTCGTGTGTGTTGCTTTGGATTTCCAGCATCTGCAGATTCTCTCATGTTCTTGAACAGATATCTTGCACAATAAATAATTAACCCTTGATCTCTCAGTCTACTTCATCAGAGCCCCTTGCACATTGTCTACCTGCACTGTTGCACGATCACTGGAGTCAAGTACGACGTTCTCCCGAGGGGCTGTCTACTGCGGGGTCCTCAGGTAGCTGATCTGGGCTCCACATGTCCTGGTGCAGTGTGGGCAAGAGCACCTGGTGGCTGTGGTTAGTGGTTGATCAGTCTCTCCTTTCGCAGATGCCGCTTGTCCTGTGTCACAGCGGAAATCGCTCTCTTATGACACAGCTCCCTCTTGGACAGACTTCCTCCACTAGATTTTCTCTGTAACTGTAGCACCATATTCGGCATTGGTTTTATTTTCATTTCGTACTACCTCAATGAACTTGTGTATATACACTGTATTAGGAATGATTTGCATGTGTGGTTATACACACACACACACACACACACACACACACACACACACACACTCAGAATGATCTGTCTGAATAGCACACTAAAACTTTTCACTATAGCACAGTGCAGTGGCAACATAAACTAATTAAACCATTAGACAATGAGATGTTGGAGCAGAATCAGGCCATTCAGCCCATTAAGTCTGTTCAACTGTTCCATTATGGCTGATTTATCATCCTTCTCAATCCCCTTCTCCTGCCTTCTTCCTTTGATACATTTACTGATCGAAGACCTATGAACCTCTGCTTTAAATACACCCAGTGACTTGGCTGAGGCAGGGCAATGAATTCCGAAGACGCAAGAGTCGAGGTTCGTGAGCTGTAGACATGCTATCGTGGCATCAGAAGCACGGCGACATTTGTGGGCTGCCACCAACACATTATCAGACTGCGTTCAAAGTTCAATGTGCATTTATGATCAAAGTATATCTCCTGTACAGTATCAAATCTTGAGATTCGTCTTCTTGCAGGTAGCCACAAAACAAAGAAACACAAAATAGTGTTTCCACTATGCTGGTTGTTGACACAAATGATGCAATTCACAGTATATTTTGATATTACAGTGTATATGTACTAGATAAGGATTTTTTTTTATAATCTTTTATCTTTATTGTTCTAGGCAACTGCTCAGTAGGGTAAAAGCTGTCCATGAGCCTGGTGGTATATGTGTTTGAGGCCTTTCTATTTTCTGCCTGATGGGAAGGGGAGAAGAGAGAACGTCTGGGGTGTGTTTGGTGGAGGGGGGGTGACTTAGATGATCTGGCTGCTTTACCGAGGCAGTGAGATGCGTAGGCAGAATCCGTAGAAAGGTTTCTCTTGCGATGCCTTGGTATGGCTGAGATTTGCCATTGTGGGTGAGAGTAGGATTATAATACTCAGTGAGTGGGACAGGACCTTAAAGAACTTTCCTCAACACCCTAGTCCCGATAATATCCTCCCGCATAACTGTTTGGTTGACAGCAGCAGCCACTTTCTCCATTGCCATCTCTTTCCTGTCTTTTGCTTTCTGTTTCTGAGCTTTGACAGAGTGTTTTATTTATTGAAACGATATCAGTCTCAGGCTCCCCCTGGAGTCCATACTCATTGTATTTGGGTACTGTACACATTAACAATCACTGAAGTACACCAATTTCCTTATCGAAGCAAAGCTTCTCTGTACAGAACTCAGTTAAGTGAGTAATTTCTGATAGTTTTGTATCAAGCACTTGGCCGGCTGGTGGCATAGTGACATCAGCGCTGGATTTCGGAGAGAAGGCTCCCGAGTTCGAATCCAGCCGGCTCCCTTGCACGGTTTCCATCTGTGCTGGGTTGAGCGTCGAGCTAGCAAATCGGCCTCGTAAGAATAAGAAAGCCTACTAAAAAAACCGCCGTTATGATGGCGTCCCGATGACTCCATTCAGAGTTAAAGGCCTTCTTCTTCTTCTTCTTCATTTAGCATTAGAAAATATTTAAAACAGGAGTTTCCGAAGTTTTGTTATGACATGGAGCCTTGCCATTAACCGAAGGGTCTGTGGACCCCAGGTTGGGAACCCTTGATTTAAAAGGATTTTGAAACTCAGTAGCTTTGATCAAAATGGGAGTTGGATTTGTTAGGCACACAGAATGCTGGAGGAACTCAGCAAAGCCAGGCAGCGTCTATGGAGGGAATTACTATTTTCCCCTAGAAAGTGGAATTTTCAAACAGCACATTATGATCAAGATTGTTTATTGTCAATAATTGTTTATTGTCAATTATTGTAAAGGAAAACAAAGTAACTGTGGCTCTAGATCTGATGCAGCATTTAAAAATAAAAAATATATAAAAGTGATTGTATAGGTATAAGTAATTTGTATACGTAGACTGGAGTTGGAGGAGTGTGTATGTATGTGTGTGTGTGTGTGTGTGTGTGTGTGTGTGTGTGTATTTAAAAATGTGACATTAAGTGATGTGTATGTAGTGGCGGTAGTGAGTGTGGAGATGGGGTTAATGGGTGGAAGTGTTCATCAGCCTTACTGTGTGGGGGTGTGGTGGTCTTGGTGTGGATGCTGCATAGCCTTGTCCCTGATGAGGGTGGGACTAACAGTCTATAAGCAGGCTGGATGAGATTCTTGGTGATCTCCCTGGCCTTTTCCTGGCTCCTGATGTTAGTTTCCACTGATCTACTATCACTAATACTTGACCGATCGATCTGTGGTTTCCTGGTTATCTCCTCTCTTTTCATGAATGGTGATACAATGTTAGTAACTCACCAATCCCCTGGCACCTCTTCCTGTGCCCTTTGAAAAACTGACAAATAACTGCAATTCATAAAAAGCAGTCATCAGGCAATTGTGGCTGATCCTCAATACTAATACCATTTTCATGCTCTCTCTCACTCCACTTCTGTGTTGAAATCCGTTTATCCCCAACTTCAATCAAATTGAGATGCACACTGTTTTTTAGTGGGGAATTCCACAGGTTGACCTCCAAGTAAAATGATTCTCCACAGCCTGATATCCTGAGATAGTGAGCTTTGGTTTCAGAATCTCCAGCCCAGCCAGAGGAATCATCCGACCTGCATCCAGACTGCTGAGAGCTTGCAGTAGTTCATACATTACAATGAGGACCCTTCTCATCATTCTAAACCATGAAGAATCTGGGCCTAGTCAGTCCAATCTCTCCTCGTACAACAACGCCTCCATCCTGATGAAGGGTCTCAGCCTGAGCTGCTGAGTTCCTCCAGCATTTTGTGTGCGTTGCTCTGGATTTCCAGCATCTGCAAAATCTTTTATGATTTGCTGTTCCATCGGGAGCCACTCTTTATGACAAGTATACTCTTTCCTTAGGGGACAAGTATACTCTTTCCTTAGACATATACTATCCTCTAGGTATGCTATCAACAAGACCCAGTGTAACTGCAGCTAAGCGCCTTTCTTCCTATTCAAAACCTCTTGCAACGAAAACCATTCCTTTGCCCTCTAACAGCTCAATGCCTGTTGCTAATGGCTGGTTAACAAGGACACTCTGATCTCTCCTGTCATCAGTTACATTGCCTTTCTCCAACATAATGGATAATTTCATACTAATCCACATTCTCCAGTATTTACTCACTAAATTTGCCCAAATCTCTTTAAGCGGCTTTGAACCTGTATGTGCGTCTGGCGGGTGGGGGAAGATGTGTCTCTACCAAAGGAGGTGTAATCTGCTCCTTCCCTCTGCTAGTCTGCAGGTCACCCTTGGACAAGGTGTAGCCCCTGCTTAGCCCCCCGATCAGGGTCACGTGAAGCCATGGGAGCAGGTGGTGGATGGTCGGATGAGCAGCTGGTGCACATCACAAGTCCTGGTTATGCGACCACTGACGCCAGGCAGACAATCTCTGAAGAATATTGATAATGGCTGGAGTCACCCACATTGTAAAGACACTGTCCAGAAGGAGGCAATGGCAAACCACTTCTGTAGAAATATTGGCCAAGAACAATCATAGTCAAGGAGACCATGATGGCCCATGTCATACGAGACAGCACATAATGATGATGATAATGTATGAATATTCCATAATTAAGAATTTGAGGAGACTTGTTATGTCACCAAAGACTCACAAACTTCTACAGATGTACTGTGGAGATAATTCTAACTGCTTGCATCACCATCTAATATGGAGGGGCCATTGCACAGGATCAGAAAAAGCTGCAGAAAGTTGCAAACTCAGCCAGCTGCATCATGGGCACCAGCCTCTCCAGCAGAGAGGACACAGGTATCAAAAGGTGATGCCATGAGAAGGTAGAATCCATTATTAATAACCACCAGATTCTTAATAATGCCCTTTTCTCATCGCTACCATCAGGGAGGAGGTACAGGAGCATGAAGACACACACACACACATACACACACAATGGTTCAGGGACAGCTTCTTCCCCTCTGCCATCAGATTTCTGAACGTACGTTGAATCCACGAACACTACCTTTTGCTCTTTTTGTACTACTTAAATTATTTTTATATATATTTCTTATTGCAGCACATAATAAAAAACTATAAATTACAATGTACTGTCACTGCAAAACAATAAATTCAATGACATATGTCAGTCATATTAAACCTGATTCTGATTCCGTTTAACATCATTTCCAGTACACGAGTGTAAAGGAGAACAAAATAATTGTTTCTGCAAATCCGAAGCAGTATATAAAAAACACAATAAAGAACACAATAATAAAAAAATAACACAATAAATATAAATACATCAGATAGCTTATGTACATTGATCGATTTTACGTCCATAAATTGATGCTAGGCACAGGAGTGTCTGTACATAAGGTGACTGAAAGGAAATGATAAAGTAGCGGTGGATGGGGTGTGGAGGGGTGGGTTAGCGGGTGGAGGTGTTAATCAGCTTTACTGCTTGGGGAAAGTACCTGCTGTGTGCCTGGTGGCCCTGGTGTGGATGCTACATAGCCTCCACCCTGATCTTGATCTGTAAGGGTGTCAAAAGTTATGAGGAGAAGACAAGAGAATGGGATTGAGGGGGGATAATAAATCAGCCATGATTGAACAGTGGAGCAGATTTGATGGGCTGAATAGCCTAATTCTGCTTCCATGTCTTCTGGTTGACAAGTGAAAGGCAAAGTTTTGAAGGCTGGTGAGAGTGCTGAATGAGCTGCTGGGAGAAGTTGTGAATGCAGGTTCAATTTCAACTTTTAAGAGAATTTTGGATAAGTAAATGGCTGAAAAGAGCAGGGAGGGCTATAATCCAGGTGGGGGCAGGGGGTTGATGGGACCCAGCAGAATAACAGTTCAGCATGGACTAGACGGGCCGAAAGGCCTGCTTCTGTGCTGTAGTGTTCTGTGACTCTACATTCAGTAGCCACTTTATTAAATATCTCCTGCACCTAATAAAGTGGCCACTGAGTGCATGTTTGCAGTCTTTTGCTGTTGTAGCCCATCCACTTCAATGTCCGACGTGCAGTGCATTCAGAGATCTCTTTTGTACATCACTGTTGTAGCGCATGGTTATTTGAGTACTGTCGCCTTCCTGTCAGCTTGAACCAATCTGACCATTCTCCTCTGATCTCTCATTGAGAAGGCATTTTCGCCCACTGAACTGCTGCTCACTGGATGCTTTTTTTTCACACCATTCTCTAAATCCTAGAGGCTGTTGTGTATGAAAATCCTAGGAGATCAGCAGTATATGAGATACTCAAACCACCCCATCTGGCACCAACAATCATACCACAGACAAGGTCACTTAGATCACATTTCTTCCCCATTCTGATGTTTGGTCTAAACAACAACTGAACCTCTTGATCATGTCTGCATACTTCATGCATTAAGTTGCTGCCACATGATTGGTTGATTAGATACTTGCACTGATGAGCAAGTGTACCTAATAAAGTGGCCACTGAGTGCATATACTATCACTCACTGAATGATAGAACAAGTCAAGGATCTGATATGCTCCGGTTCCTGGATTCTGATATGAAGATGCACACAGTGTTCCTAGAATTTCTTACAAAATGCCAGGAGATTTTTTTTTTTTTGGCTGTTGTTTAAAAATACAAAGGGATAGAAAGAGAATGATACATCAGTTAGTTCCTCATTAGGTGGGAAAATGGCTGGAGTCCACACAGAAGACAGTTTAATCCTACATTTAGAGAGACAGAGATTGATCAGGGACAGTTGGAATGGATTTAAGGGAAGGTCACATCTGACTAGTGACAGCAGGACAGATTAGGAAGGTGGTTAAAAGGCACACACAAAGCTTTCTTTATTAGCTCAGCCACAGCATACAACAGGGAGGTTATACTGCAAATGTGTACAATACTTAATAGGCTACAGCTGGAATATTGCACACAGTTCTGGTCTTCCACATCACTATATCTCAGAACAGCGTGTGCGAAGGAGTTGTACATAGATAAACATAGCACAGGCCCTTCAGCCCATAATGTTCTCCTGACCATTTAAACTACTCCAGTATCAATCTAATCCTTCTCTCCCATATTGCTCTTCATTTTCCTATCGTTCATGTGCCTATCTAAGAGTTTCTTAAATGTCCCTAATGGAGCTGTCTCTACCAACATGCCTGGTGTCAGCTCCGTGCAATTAACACTGTGTTTAAAGAAATGCTACCTCTGATATCTCTGCCTGTACTTTCCTCCAATCATTTTAAAATTATGCCCCCAACATTGTATTAGCCATTTCCACCTTGGGAAAAAGTCTTCGGCTATCCTCTCTCATCATTTTGTACACCTCTGTCAAGTCACCTTTCAGTATTTGATCCAAAGAGAAAAGCCCTAGATCACTCAATGTTTCCTCATAAGACATGCTCTCCAAACCATGCATCATTCTGATAAATCTCCTCTGCACCCTCTCTAAAGCTTCCACTTCCTTCCTATAATGAGGCAACCAGAACTGAATATAATTAATACAATTTCTTTGACAGTACAGATAAAAACTGAGTCATGATAAGCTGAAGCAGTGTAGGAAGTAAGCGTTCTAGACTGGTATTTTGGGTGGTTGTCTAATCTATATTTAGGGAAGCAGGATAATTTGAAGATTATTACATCAGGCTATCACAATAGGTGAAACTGCTGCCCCTATCATCTTGACAATGTACGGCTTAAAGAACAAATTAGCTTCCTGATTTTAATACACTGACACACGATGGAAGGTGGTTAATTCCAATATTTACTGCAGTCCAAGGCAAGAATCTGCAGGTGCTGGAATCCAGAGCCCCACACAGCCTGCTGGAGGAACTCAGCACGTCCGGCAGCATCTGCAGGGATGGGGGGCGGGGGAAAGGGTTCGGAAAGGAACTGTCGCTGCTTTGGGTCAAAACATTGCATCAGAGACCCATAAACACATGAGGTTATGTCCTGATGAAGGGTTTTGACCTGAAACGTCAGCTGTTTATTCCTCTCCGTAGATGCTGCCTGACCTGCTCAGTTCCTCCTCTCTCTCTCTCTCTCTCTGTGTGTGTGTGTGTGTGTGTGTGTGTGTAGACCTGGATTTCCAGCATCTACAGAAACCCGTGTTTGTGAACACAAATGATATGATAAGATTCAAGATTGTTTAATGTAATTTTCTGTACACAAGCGTAAAGAGAATAAAATAATTATTACTCCAGATCCAATGCAGCACAAAAAACCACGAAAGGTAACACAATAATAATAATTAACACCATAAATATAAATACACTAGCTTATATACACGCACACACATATACACATACATACACGCACATATACACGTATTGACTGCATGTCCATAAAATGACGCTAAGCACTTGGCCGGACACAAGGTATGACTGTCAGTAAATATACTGTATGCTGCTGCAAGAAGCTAATATTCAAGCTAACATACAAACTGAAGTTAAACGATTTGAATTCAGAAGTAAAAAGTTTTATTGAATGTGGCTGCCACTGGCTAGTCCTGATGCAGGGTCTCAGCCAGCAACGCTGACTCTCCATCCCCCTGAACAGATGCCGCCTGACCTGCCAAGTTCCTCTAGCATTTTGTGTGTTGCTCTGGATTTCCAGCGTCTGCACATTTTCTCGTGTCAATGACCAGACAAGTTGCTTTCGCGACCCCGATACAAAAACAAATATCGGCCAGGTTTCTGACATTAGCGCTTACTGTTGTTGTGTGCTTGTAGAAAGGTGAAGCCTAAAAACAGCTCAAAGACAGATGGCAACAAATAAACTCAGTGATTTCATTTGGATCCCACTGACCCAAGGCAGAGTGAGGCTTTACAGTCATCTGAAAGCGTTCTTGGACCTCCACTTTGATATCTCAATGGAATGACAGCTCTCATCCACCGAGATCTTCACGGGTCCACCAGAGTCCAGCCCTGAAAACACTGTCTACCTATGTACACTACCTCACAACTGGATTTTCTTTCTCTGCTCTATTCTTGCACTACTTATTTAATATATAGCACTACATATGCGCATTTTAAACAACACATTTCACGATATATGCCAGTGAAATTAAACTTGATTCTGATCCAGTCCCAGTCCGGCCGTGGTTACATTGCCCACTGCCCCAGGGACAAGAGCTCGACCAAAGGTTAGCTGTGGTCCTTGCTCAACTTGCTGCTCCACAGACCCAAGCGGCTGAGATCACTTATGGCGCTTTTTGTCACCGGCCAGTTGAGATCAGTACACCCAGCATGAAAATAATTTGTACAGAATGTGGAACAATATAACACAGGAACAGGCCAAATTAAAATCAAACCTCTTCTGCCTGCACATGATCCACCCCTATCCCCCCCATTCCCTGGATAATTGTGCATCTAACAATCTCTTAAATCACGTCTACACCTCCCCATTCCCTGGATATTCGTGCATCTCACAGCCACCATTTATCTGCCTTCACCACCACACCTCGCAACGCATTCCAGTACCCACTATTCTGTAAAATGAATCTTCAAAGTTCAAAATAAACATTATTAAAGTATGCAAATGTCACCACATACAACCCTGAGATTTATATCTTGAAAGCAGCCCTCAACACTTCGCCGTGCTTCACCAGCGCCATCATGGACAAAGTTGTCCCAAACATCATCTTTGGACTCCCTCCCCCCACCGCCCCGAAATGCAGAAACTCAAAAATTTTACATTTACCGGAATATACACCGAAAGCAAGGTCCCGCTTAAAATTCTGCACTGCCGTCAGAACCAATGGCGCTCAACCCAAACCCGTCCAACCTGACCCCGAAGCTCAGCAAGTTGTTACGTTTTATTTGCGAGTCACCTCACCTGCAGAGCAGACAGCGAGGGTGCTGTCTGAAAGTTATTCTGCATTCAGATTGTCGTTGTCAGCTTGTAGAGAGGTGCCGGCTGAAAATCTGCTCAAATCCAGCGAGCGATAAAAACTCATTACTTCTTCATTTTGTTGCCGCCTGGGCTGCGAATCGTAGCGAGAGCGTTCCTCCCGCAGAAACATTACGTGCGGGGAGTTATTGTTATGGCTTATTATGGCTATCTATGCGGATCCCTGTACCAAAAGTCCAAACAATAACCACGCGAAGAATGCATCCACAGAAACGCGATGCACGCCAGAGGAACTCTGAAAGGCTAACTAACACCCTACATGAAACTGAAAAAACTCTGCAAACTCAGGGTTTCGTATGATCTCCCGGACTGCGTAGTATCCATACCGATGATCAGTATCCCTCGAAAATTTGGACAGAAAATGCAGCAATCCGAGCATTAATGCTTCCGCCAGGCATAGCCTCTAACTTGTTCGCAACCATTATTCGGATGTGTCTTGTCTTCTCCCCAGTGCTGCGGTCTCGGTAAACCGGTGTGTAACCAATAGGGTGGCCACTCCACAGGAATTTACAGTCAATTACACAGGTCATCAAATCTTTATTAAAAGCACGCGGTTATCTGGCCGATTGAGGCTTGCATTGATTTTTATTTATGATTTAGCCACCAGCACACTAAAAGTACTCAATTTTTTGCAATTACTCACAGATTAAACACAGAGTTTACAGCACAGGAACAGGCTCTTCGGCCCATCATGTGTGTGCCCAACAACATCTCCAATTAAATGGAAAACCATGATTTTGTTTCTTTCAGTTTTGCAATCTGCGCAAATCTGGTAGAAGTCGATGGCTGTTTGCATTTACCATTTCAGCTACGATAAAGAACACCTCACTCCACAGTTCATTTACACCCAGCCTCAAAAGATGTGCTAAACCACACTTTATCTACCTACGGGAATCTGACAGCTAAAGACAGACTCTTGCATTGAAATAATCCCGAATAAACTGAATGCCTGTTTAACTCTGCATTTCAATTACCCCGCTGCTTTTTGGTAGTTTTTGTTTGTTGTTGTTCTTACGAGTAATCATTCAACAAAACTGGACATTGCAAAAATTAAGGAACAATAGGCAAATTTAAACACTTGCCAAACCGACCTCTTTCGCACCCCGCCGCCGGAGACAGCACGTTCGAAGTTATCAACGTTTGCAGAGTGGCTGGGACGGTGCGGAGAGTTTTGGGCGAACCCGCTACCGGGCCGGTTCAAGGAGCCACTGAGCGTGTGGGCTCGAACCGTTCCGGGGCGGACACGGGACCAGGTCGGAGTTCTCCAGTTCAGTTGGGGGGTCTCTTCCCTTTCTACACTTTCTCGGGGATGGAGCTGGGTGGGTCCGTCTCCAGGACCCGCGGTCACCCACAACACACGTCAGAACCACCCCTAGCCACCCACGCACAATCGTCGGGACCCCCCTATCACGGCACCACACCTCAGGTACAATCACCGCCATCTCGCAACTCACCCCCACCCCGGGACCACAACACACCCCACACACTCACTCACCGGCAGGACATGGCCCTGGTCCCGACCGCCAATGCCGCCTCCGGGACGATGCGACTCCGTTCGGCACCTGTCACACAGCGACACGGGGGGCTCGTCAGCTTCCAGTGGGTGCAGGAGGGATGGGACAACAGCGGGTTAAGAATGGGACGGGGGCGCACGCCTGCCGCGCATGCACAGAGAGGGTGGGATGGCGAGCGGGGGTGGGGTGGGGGGATATCGGACACGTGCACGTGGGGTCCCGGTGAGTCTACAGCGCGGGCACGGTGAGATCCGATGGGTCTCGGGTGCGTGCGCTGAGTTAAGGGGAGGGGGCAAGTGTTCACCGGGCGGACGCACGGGGTGTGGGTGGGAGCAGAGCGCGTGCATTGGAGGGGTGGGTGCCGAACGCAGACACGTGGATGGTGGGTGGGTGCTGTGCGTGGGGGTAGGGGGTGGATGCTCTGTTGTGCGTGTGCACGGCGGGCTGGTCGGTGTTACGCGCGTGCACTGTAGGGAACGCGGCTTCTCAAACCTCACCTTGCTCGGGCCGGCTCCTGCACCGACTGCCGGCTCTGTCCCCCTCACCCAAACATTTATGCTTTGCGCGCTGCCCATCGCAGCTGCGGATGCTGCCGTCTCCTGGTAACCCGAGTCAATCCGCCGCTGGTTACCCGGGAAACGGCCGCCTGATTGGTCCGGGGCTGCCAGTTAAAGCCCCCTCCTCCCCCCCCCGCTTCCATCTACCCACCTCCTTCTTCGTCCCAGTCTTGGAAAGGGTCAGACGGGTGGACAAACAGGATACTGTGTCCCGTTCCCTCGGGTCGGCGGAAGGGGGTGGGGGGAAGAGGAGGTTAGGTCAGATCAGGTCAGTTTAGGTCAGGCCAGGCGAGCGGACTGTCCTGTATCCTGCTTCCTTGGGCTGGGGTAGGGTGTCAGAGATTGCCCTAGCCTTACCCTGCCAAACAAATTGGAAATATGATAAACCGGGGAGAAGTTTATAAGTTCATCAAAAACATTGATTAAGTTAGAGTCTCTTTCCCAGAGCTGAATCGCCCAACTCTGAGGGGTTAAGATGAAAGGAGATGTGTAGGGGAGAGAGTGGTGGGTGTCCGAAATGTGCTGTCCGGGGCGGTAATAGAGACAAATACAACAGAGGCGTTCGGGAGTCTCCCAGGTTTATGAATGGAAGGATATAGACACGGTGTAGGGAGAAGAGTTTAACTTGGCATCGTGGCCAGCACGACATTGTGGGCCGAAGGGCCTGTTCCTGTACTATTTTGTGTGCTACGTAAGGGGACAGCATTTCACATTGCTTTCTCACCTGGTCCGGCGGGGATGCGCACTGGTCAGGAAGGAGGTGATCAGATCCCGTTGAACTTTGCATTGTGTCCACGGGCAGAAATCCACGCACCAAGCGCTTCCCAGTGCGCGCGTACACGTGTGTGTAATCGGTAAAGGTGCATTCCGCCGGGGACCGGCTAGGTGAAAACTCTCAATGGAAGTGACCGAACAAGTAAGTACTCCTCATTTAAAAGTTGCAGATAACGAACGCGTCCTTTGCTACGGTGATCCTGATCTACAAAGCCAGATTTAAATGAACACGAGATTCTGCAGATGCTGGAAACCCAAAGCAACGCACATAAAATGCTGGAGGAACTCAGCAGGCCAGGCGGCATCTATGGAAATGAAGGGCCTCGACCCGAAACGTTGACTGTTTATCCCTCTCCAAGGATGCTGCCCGACCTGCTGAATTTCTCCAGCATCCCGTGTTTGGCTTTAAACGAACGGGGTTGAATTCTCTGCACTTTGTGGATATTCGGAAGAAACGAGTACACGAATGCAATGGGCACTCTGTTTGCAGAAATGTTAAATATCCTACGCGGAGATGGGCACTGAATAACCCTTTGTTCAGAATGGCTGAAATATTTTTTAATGCAATTAATTGCAATGGAAGATTATAGACGCCGTTTGGTCGCTACCCTGGCCGCTGACAGTAACAATCGGCTAAGGATCAGACTCCACGTTGCGCCCGGCGGCCCGACCGTTCTCACCCACTGCGGAATCACAGAATAGTACAGGACTTCGGCCCATGATGCTCAGCCGTCCTTGTTAAGATTCAAGATTTCAGTGTCGTTTCATATCATATCCAGCGCACAAGTGTAAAGGAGAACGAAATGATTGTAACTCCGCATCCGATGCAGCACAAAAAAGCCATAAAAAGGACAATAGTTAGAAACGCAATAAATACAATCAATTGCATACGCTGTGGATTTATATGTCCAGCAAGCGACTGAGTGTCTGTACATAAAGTGACTGCCGGGAAATGATAAAGTAGTGGTGGTTGCGGATGTAGAGAGGTGGGTTATTATTGATTAGCCTTACTGCTTGGGGAAAGTAACTGTTTTTGAGTCTGGCGGTCCAGAACAGTACTGGCCCTTTGGCCCACGATCTCGTGCCAACCTTTTGATCTGCTCCAAGATCAATCTAACCCTTCCCTCTATTTCCTTCCATCCATGTGCCTATATAAGAGTTTCTTAAATGCCCCTATTGTACCTGCATCTTACAATCAGTGAGCCCGAAGTATTGGTTAGAGCCCATGCACATCGGTCTGCATTTGATCTGCGCTTCCAATAACACTTCCGACAAGATCCTCGGGATTAAGCATTAATTCTTGGAAGAAAATTTAGTGACAGATCAGGATTAGGATTCGATTTGCCCTCGGGTGGGGTGCGATGCGTAGAGACTCGAGTTCCTCCCCGAGTTTCGGCCGAGTTTTTGAAACCACAGCGCGCACATCATTAACTGCGGTTTGGAAAAGTTTGAAATAACCGCCGCGGTGCATACGGGGCAAAAGCAGCCCGTGACTATTCCAAAATCAAAACACAGCGCTTTTGGGGATACAAATTGGTTAAATTGTTGTCTGATTAAATGTAGGGAAAAATAAACGTGCAGTTTCTGCCCATCTAGAAGAGGAATTTCTTTAGCCGGATGATGGTACATCTGTAGAATCATGGCCACAGAGGGCTGTGGAGGCCAGGTCATTGAGTTTATTTAAAGCGGTGGTTGATAGGTTCTTGATTAGTCAGGGGGAAAGGACAGGATAATGGGGGCCAAGGGCGATAACAGATCAGCCATGATAGAATGGCGAGATCAGACTCGATGGGCTGGATGGTTTAATTCTGCTCCGATGTCATCAGCGCAATGTATTAACACCGTGAACAGCTTGTAACCAAACGCACAAGGCGTCTTATAAATAGAAAGTCTCAGCGTCTTGTGTAAAGCAGCAACGATGAAGCGTTACACACACGAAATGCTGGAGGAACCCAGCAAGTCAGGCAGCATCTATGGGCCGAGGGGCTCACATCTTGTGTGTGTTGCTTTGGATTTCTCAGGTTAACGACGATGCGTTAGCGAGTAACGCGCGCGGGCATACACCTGAATAACCAAAGCATCAATGGAAATGGGTTTGTTTCCCAGATCCGTTTTTTTATACCTGCATGAACACTTGAGCTCAGAGAAACAAAGTATCAAGAAATCTTTACGACAGACTCGGAAACAGTGCGAAGAGTGATGCCGAGGTTAGAACTGTCTCCCGTCAGAGGCAGACGACTCTCTGGAACTCTTGGAGAAAACTTCATTGAATGTATTTTAGGTAGGGATTTGAAACTTGGAGGAAATGAGGGTGATGAGAAACGAACAGGGGAGTTGAGGCCAGCATGGATCAGCCATGAAGGTAGGGTACGGTTGAGGGGCCGAGAGGCCTACTCCTGCTATTTTCTTTATTCTTGTGCTCATTAGTTGACAAACGAATATTTCTATCTGTGCCAATATGAACTGGAACAGGAGGATCTCATAATGACCATCAGGAATATGCAAAACAAGGAACATTTCAACTCACATCACAGCTTGATTTCTACCCGTGACCACAGGAAACTGCAGAGAATTGTGGGCACAGCTCAGTTTATCACAGAAATCTCCCCGTAAGCACAGCAGATTCTGCAGATGATGGAAATCCGGGGCGAACACACACAAAACGCTGAAGGAACTCGACAGTCGATGTTTCAGCCCACGAACCTTCTATCTCGTTGAAGCGTCTTCGCCTGAAACATAGACTCTTTATTCCCCTTCAGAGATGCTGCCTGACCTGCTGAGTTCCTCCAGCATTTTCGTGTGTGTTGCCATGGAAATCTCCCCTCCAGTGACTCTGTCTACACTTCTCACTGCCTCAGAAAAGCGGGCCGCATAATCAAAGACCCCACCCATCCCAGAAATTCTCCCTGCTCCCCTCTCCCATCGGGCAGAAGGTACAAAAGCACGTACAGGCTCAAGGACAGTTATAAGACAATTGAATGGCTCCCCATTATGACATGATGGACTATTGACCTCACAAATCTATCTCGTTATTACCTTAAACACAAGAGATTCTGCAGATGCTGGAAATCCGGAGTAACACACTCAAAATGCTGGAGGAACTCAGCAGGTCAGGCAGCATCTCTGGAAGTGAGTGGACAGTCAACGTTCTGGACTGAGATCCTTCCACTGCACTTTCTCTGTAACTGCCACACTCTTCTGCATTCCCTTAATGTTTTCCCTTGTATGGTTGTACCTCAGTACACTGTGCAATGAAACGCTTTATATAGATGGCCTGCAAAATGAAACTTTTCACTGTACCTCAGTACATGTAACAATAATAAACAAATTAATCAATAGTAACCCAGTTTACCAATTTTCTTGAGTTCCCTGTGTATGATAATAGAGGTGATCTGGCAATGGACTTACTTCTGCACTAGTTTGTTTAATTTAACTTGTATATAGACTCACACTGTAATTCACAGTATTTATATTATGTGTTGCAATGTACAACAAATTTCACAACATATGTCGATGATATTAAACCTGAATCTGGTTCTGGTTCTGATTCTGAATAGCCTTGAAGTCCATAAGCAGAGCCATTATTTTCCATTCCAAGGCTGCAGCGGTGATGCTGAACCTCTTGGTTGTCTACTTTTCCCCTTTATAATTCACACAAATTTGCTGGCGAAGCTTCAGTGAAACTCTTCACATTGTTGAGTTGCATCTGAGTTTGTAAAGTACACAGGGCTATAGGCACTGTTAAGTAACGGCTCTACCTTGTAAAATTAACTTAATTTGTGTGGATAATTATTCTTCCAAAAATAATTATTTCAAAATTTAAACTACTCTTTAAGTTTTGTTTATAATATTTCAGCTTTTACCTAATTAATTGTTATGATATTCATTCTCTGTAAAGTGTTTATTACGGAGTTATCCAGCAGGGGATCAGGCACTTAGCCCCAACTCAGGAATACCGACCATGTTGTCTACTTGACTTAATCCCAATGCTCTACGTTTGGCCCATATCCATTTAAACTAGGGGTTCCCAACATTTTTTATGCCATGGACCAAAACCATTAAGCAAGAGTTCCGTAGACCTCAGGCTGGGAATCCCTGATCTGAACCTTTCCCATCCATGAACATGTTGAAAAGCTTTTTTAAAATTTCTAATTGTATCTACCTCCACCTCATCCTCTGGCAACTGGCTCTATACGTCTGCCATCTTCTGTGTGAAAGAGTTACCCGTCAAGTCCTCTTTAAAACTTTTCCCTCCCTGCTTAAACCTCTGCCTTCTGGTTTTAGACTCCTCTTTCCTGGGGAAAATGTTATTTTTTAAAAATATGTCTCTTCACTTCCTACTTTGAGGAGACTTGGTACGTCACTAAAGTCTAGTAAGTTTCTACAGAAGTTCCGTGGAGAGCATTCTGACTGGTTGCATCACTGCCCGGTATGGAGGTTCTGATTCACAAGATGGCAAGTGGCTGCAGAGAGCTGTAGACTTAGCCAGGTCCATCCCACCATCAAGGACATTTTCAAAAAGAGGTGCCTCGAGACAGCCACATCTATCACTAAGGACCCTCACCACCTGGGATATACCCTCTTTTCATTACTGCCATTGGGGAAAAGTTACTGGAGCCTGAAGACCCATACTCAACATTTTAGGAACAGCTTCTTCCCCTCTGCCACCATATTTGAGAATGGACCATGAATGCTACCTCAATTTTCCTTTATTTGCTCCATTTAATTTTGTGATTTATACATTTTTACCTTTCTGCACAGTATTGCTGCTGTAAAGCAGACAATTTCATTTAGTGATAGTAAACCTGATTCTGTTTCTGACAACGTACTTCATGCCAGCATGCCTCGGTTACTCGCGCTCCCATTTCTGTCTGTGGTTTGCAGGCTTAAATCCAGGTTTAAGATTCAACAACCACAACAACACACACAAAACACTGGAGGAACTCAGCAGGTCAGGCAGCATCTATGGAAAAGAGTAAACAGTCGATGTTTCGGGCCAAGACCCTTCATCAGGACTGGAGGAAAAAGGTGAGAAGTCAGTGTAAGGAGGTGGGGAGGAAGAAGTACAAAGTAGTAAGTGATAGGTGAAACCGTGTGAGGGGAGGGGTGAAGTAAAGAGCTGGGAAGTCAATTGGTGAAACATATAAAGGGCTGGAGAAGGGGGGAATCTGAAAGCAGAGGACAAAAGGCAGAAGAAAGAAAAGGGGCAGGAGCACCAGAGGGAGATGGTGGGCAGGCAAGGAGATAAGGCGAGAGAGGGAAATGGGAATGGGGAATGGTGATGGTGGGGGTGGGGGGGGAGTGCTACTACTGGAAGTTTGAGAAATTGATGTTCATGCCATCGGGTTGGAGGTTACCCAGACGGAATATAATGTGCTGCTTCTCCATCCTGAGCGTGTCCCCATTGTGGCAGTAGAAGACATGTTGGAACGGGAAGTAGAATTAAAATGGGTGGCCACTGGGAGATCCTGCTTTTTCTGGTGGACAGAGCACAGCTGCTCGGCAAAGCGGTCTCTCAATCTATGTCGGGTCTCATCGATACACAGGAGGCCACACTGGGAGCACCAGATACAGTCGATGACCCTAACAGACTCACAGATAAAGAGTCACCTCACCTGGAAGGACTGTTTGGGGCCGTGAATGGTAGTGAGGGAGGAGGTGTAGGGGCAGGCGTGGCACTTCTTCCACTTGCAAGGAGAAGTACTAGGAGGGAGATCAGTGGGGAGGGATGAATGGACAAGGGATCGCAGGAGCGATCCCTGCAGAAAGTTGAAAGATGTGCTTGGCGGTGGGTTCCTGTTGGAGATGGCGGAAGATGTGGAGCATTATGTGCTGGATGCGGAGGCTGGTGAGGTGGTAGGTGAGAAGAAGAACCCTATCCCTGGTGGGGTGGATGGGGTGAGGGCAGACATGCATGCAATCGAAGAGATGTGAGTCAGGGCTGTGTTGATGGTGGAGGAAGGAAAGCCCCTTTCTTTAAAGAAGGAGGACAATTCATTAGTGCTGATGCCCTTCAACAACCATAACCCTGACCGACCCTCGAAACAAGCTGCTGCAAGACACTTTGTTCTTGTTTTTGTCAATCTCAGAGACTGTTGAGAATTGGGTCAAAATTCCTGGCTCGATCTTCACTGATCAAATAAAAATGACCAGCTTATTTTATGACTGGGGTTGTTAAGCTGGTCCTTTGAGTGTCAATGCCAGAAAAAACATGTTTTCTGAAGCAATAAACCAAAGCAGGAAAAAAATCTTTAAAGAGGTTAAACCACAAGACGTAGGAGCAGAATTAAGCCATTTGGCCTCAAGCCTGCTCTGCCATTCCATCATGGTCAATTAATTCAATTTTTGATGGTTCATTTTATTGTCAAAGTATGCATGTACAACTCTGATATTTGTCTTCTCCAGAGAGCCATGAAAAAGTTAAAAAAACATAATTCGCAGGCCCCAGAATCCCCAACCCCTCCCCACAGAAAAAGAACATCGACAATAACAATCGCCAAACCCTCCTCCACAGAAGAAAAAACAGAAGCAATACAATCCCTGACTCCCTCACTCGCTGAAAAAGAACAGGAACAAAAACACTCCCTGACCCCCTCACATGCAGAAAAAGAGCAGTGACAACAGCAATCCCCGACCCCAACCCCACAGAAAAAACAGCGACAATAGCAATCCCCAACTTCCCAACAGAAAAAGCAGCAACAATAACAATCCCGACACCTGCCGAAAAACAGCAATAACAATCCTGACCCCCTCCCCTACAGAAAAACACAGCAACAATAACAATCCTGACCCCCTCCCCTACAGAAAAACACAGCAACAATAACAATCCTGACACCCGCAGAAAAACAGCAATAACAATCCCTGACCCCTCCCCTACAGAAAACACAGTAACAATAACAATCTTGACTCCCTCCCCTACAGAAAACACAGTAACAATAACAATCCCGACACCCGCCGAAAAACAGCAATAACAATCCCTGACCCCTCCCCTACAGAAAACACAGTAACAATAACAATCTTGACTCCCTCCCCTACAGAAAACACAGTAACAATAACAATCCCTGACCCACTCCCCTACAGAAAACACAGTAACAATAACAATCCCTGACCCACTCCCCTACAGAAAACACAGTAACAATAACAATCCCTGACCCCCTCCCCTACAGAAAAACACAGTAACAATAACAATCCTGACCCCCTCCCCTACAGAAAACACAGTAACATTAACAATCCTGACACCCTCCCTTACAGAAAAAACAGCAATAACAATCCCTGACCCACTCCCCTACAGAAAACACAGTAACAATAACAATCCTGACCCCCTCCCCTACAGAAAACTCAGTAACAATAACAATCTTGACCCCCTCCCCTACAGAAAAACAGTAACAATAACAATCCTGACCCCCTCCCCTACGGAAAACACAGTAACAATAACAATCTTGACCCCCTCCCCTACAGAAAAACAGTAACAATAACAATCTTGACCCCCTCCCTTACAGAAAAAACAGCAATAACAATCCCTGACCCCTCCCCTACAGAAAACACAGTAACAATAACAATCCTGACCCTCTCCCCTACAGAAAACACAGTAACAATAACAATCCTGACCCCTTCCACTACAGAAAAACAGTAACAATAACAATCCTAACCCTCTCCCCTACAGAAAACACAGTAACAATAACAATCCCTGACCCCCTCCCCTACAGAAAAACACAGTAACAATAACAATCCTGACCCCCTCCCTTACAGAAAAAACAGCAATAACAATCCCTGACCCACTCCCCTACAGAAAACACAGTAACAGTAACAATCCTGACCCCCTCCCCTACAGAAAACACAGTAACAATAACAATCTTGACCCCCTCCCCTACAGAAAAACAGTAACAATAACAATCCTGACCCCCTCCCTTACAGAAAAAACAGCAATAACAATCCCCGACCCACTCCCCTACAGAAAACACAGTAACAATAACAATCCTGACCCCCTCCCCTACAGAAAACTACAGAAAACACAGTAACAATAACAATCCTGACCCCCTCCCCTACAGAAAACTACAGAAAACACAGTAACAATAACAACCTTGACCCCCTCCCCTACAGAAAACACAGTAACAATAACAATCCCGACCCCCTCCCCTACAGAAAACACAGTAACAATAACAATCCTGACCCCCTTCCCTACAGAAAACACAGTAACGATAACAATCTTGACCCCCTCCCCTACAGAAAACACAGTAACAATAACGATCTTGACCCCCTCCCCTACAGAAAACACAGTAACGATAACAATCCTAACACCCTCCCCTACAGAAAACACAGTCATGATAACAATCCTGACCCCCTCCCTTATAGAAAAACAGTAACAATAACAATCCTGACTCCCCCTACAGAAAACACAGTAACAATAACAATCCTGACCCCCTCCCCTACAGAAAACACAGTAACAATAACAATCTTGACCCCCCCTACAGAAAACACAGTAACGATAACAATCCTGACCCCCTCCCCTACAGAAAACACAGTAACAATAACAATCTTGACCCTCTCCCCTACAGAAAACACAGTAACAATAACAATCTTGACTCCCTCCACTACAGAAAACACAGTAACGATAACAATCTTGACCCCCTCCCCTACAGAAAACACAGTAACAATAACAATCCTGACCCCCTCCCCTACAGAAAACACAGTAACAGTAACAATCCTGACACCCTCCCCTACAGAAAAAAACAGTAACAATATCAATCCTGACTCCCTCCCCTACAGAAAAAAAACTGTAACAATAACAATCCTGACTCCCTCTCTTACAGAAAAAACAGCAACAGTAACAATCGTGACACCCTCCCCTACAGAAAACACGGTAACAGTAACAATCCTGACCCCCCCTCCCTTACAGAAAAAAACAGTAACAGTAACAATCCTGACCCCCTCCCCTACAGAAAACACACAGGAACAATAACAATCTTTGACCCTCTCCCATGCAGAAAAAAATAGAAACAATACAATCCCTGGCCCCCTCCCTGCAAAAAGAAAACAGCGACAATAACAACACAGCCCCAACCCTGCCCCCGCTGAAAAAAGTCACAGTGACTAACCCCCTTACTTGCCAAACGGTAGTACTGACAGCAGTATCAACTCCCCCACCCCCCACCCACACACAAAGAGCTTACAGATCACCCACCCACCAATCGGCCACAAGAAAGGAAACACTGAAAAACTGAACGAGACCAGTAGAAAGGCCAGTCCGATCACATAAATCTCAGAACATCCAACAGTCCTTCTGTGACTCAGAACTCACACCTGATCCGAATGGTGGCCTCCATAGGGAGTGATCCTGGCCCCTTTGGGAGAAATCACTGACCTTCTGGCCCCTTTGGGAGAAATCACTGACCCTCTGGCCCCTTTGGGAGAAATCACTGACCCTCTGGCTCCATTGGGAGAAATGACTGACCCTCTGGCCCCTTTGGGAGAAATCACTGACCCTCTGGCTCCATTGGGAGAAATCACTGACCTTCTGGCTCCTTTGGGAGAAATCACTGACCCTCTGGCTCCATTGGGACAAATCACTGACCCTCTGGCCCCCTTTGGGAGTGATCACTGACCCTTTGGTCTGATTGGGTGTGGTCACTGACTCTCTGTCCCCTTTGGGGGAAATCATTGACCCTCTGGCCCCTTTGGGAGGGATCGCTGACCCTCTGGCTCCATTGGGAGCGATTGCTGACCCTTTGGCCTCCGTAGGGATGTACTGACCCTTTCAACCCCATTCTCCTGCTTTCACCGTATAACTTTTGACACTCTTCCTAATCAAGAGCTTATCAATCTCTGCATTAAATACACCCAATGACTTGGTCATCACAGTCATCCGTGGCAATGAATTCCACAGATTCATTATCCTCTGGCTAAAGAAATTCCTCCTCATCTCCATTCTAAAGGGATGTCCTTCCATTTTGAGGCTGTCCCTCTTGTTCTAGACTCCACCACTACAGGAAACATCCTCTCCGTGTCAATATCTGATGGGTTTCAATAAGATCCAGGACCCACCCTCCCCTGCATTCTCCTAAACTCCAGTGAGTACAGGCCCACAGCCATGAAACATTGCTCATATATTAACGCTTTAATTCCCAGATTAGCTTTATTTGTCACTTGTACTTCAAAACATATGGTGAAATGCATTGTTTTGTCAAATCAAATTAGCGAGAATGTACTGGGGGCTGCCTGCAAACGGTGCAAACTCCCTAACCCTTTGGAATGTGCGGGGAAACCAGAGTAGCCAGAGGAAGCTCGAGCAAGAGGCCGGTGGAGAAATGCAGACCTCTCGACCCCAGTCATGAGTTGCTGAGGGACTTAGGTTCTCTACCACACCACAAGAAGCATACAACTTCTGAAACAGAGTATGCCCTCGAGGACCTCAGTGGTTTGAGCAACATTATTTATTTATTATTGTGTTTTTTTTTGCGATATGCGTGGAGCCGGCCCTTACAGCCCTTTGAGCAACACCGTCCCAGGAACCCCTGACAAACTCAGTTAACCCTAACCTAATCATGGCAAATTTACAATGGCCAATTAGCCTACCCGGTTGCCTTTGGACTGTGAGAGGAAACTGGAGAGTCCGGGGAAAACCCACGCATTCCACAGGTAGGAAATACAGAGACTCCCCCCCGAGGACGGCGGAATTAAACTCTGACCTCCGGAGGGCCCGGAGTTGTAATAGGGTCACGCTAACTGCTATGTTACGGTGGCCAAAAGGAACTGTCAATGCAGGGTCTCAAGTCGAAATGCCGACATTTCCTCCCCCAACAGATGGTGCTTGACCTGCTGCATTCCTCTGGCAGACAGCTTCTGGCTCCAGGCTTCGGCATCTGCTGTCTCGTGTACCTTCCAGAGGCTGGAATCCGCAGGAGCGACTGGAGAGGGAGACCCATATTGTCCGGCTGATTGAGTGATCTGGTTCCTTTGAACTGATGTTCTCTATTGCTGTTGAAGTGCAGTTGAACAGTCGTCGGCTCATGGCCACCCTGTGGATAGTGTAGTTGTCCATAGAGTTTTCATGGCAAGATACGGATTGCCAGGCCTTTCTTTTGTGCAGATACAGCTGCTGCTCAGGTCGGGACCCAGCCGGATTCGAACTCAGGACCATCCGCCTCGAAGTCCAGTGCTGATGCCACTACACCAGCGGCCTGCCTGATCTTCTATATACTCCACTTCAAATACTCACCCAAAACTTTTGAAATATGATTAATTCCTGCATCTATCATTAAAAGACCCATCCCATCCCAAACACTTTCTGTTTAATCTCCTGCCATCTGGTAGGAGATACAGAAACGTCTTAGCCAAGACAGTAAAACTGAGAAACTGCTTCTTCCCGAGGACTGTTGTGTAGTTGAATAACGCTACACCCCGGCTTGCCAATGACCTTTGAGTGTGATGGACTATCAAAGTCACTTGTTGCATGTAAATATGGGAATTGTTTTTTAAATTAAGTCGTACCACATGAATTGTAAATATCTGGTTTGCCCAGACTGGAATAGCACCACAATCTCGTCGTCTTGAGCAAATACGATAAAGTTCTATTCTATTCTATCACCCCTTCAGGCATTGAGTTCAAGACATCAACAACCTTCAGGGTAAAAATTTCTCTTCAACTCCTCTACAATCCCAATAATTAATTTAAAATGTAGAAGCAGAACACTACAGGACCAGAACAGGTCCCTCAGCCCATGATGTTGTACTGAAATAATTAAACTAATAATTAAATGCATAACTAAACTAAACCCTTCTGTGTACACACTGTCCAAATCCCTCCATTCTCTGCACATTCAAGTGCCCAAGAGCCACTTGAAGACGCCTATCACATCTGCCTTCATTACCACTCCTGGCGAAATATTCCAGGCACTCACCGCTCTCTGTGTAAAAAAAAATCGTTACTCAATCATCTCCTTTGTATTCCCCCCTCTCACCTTAAAATGCACATCTTCTAGTATTAGAAATTTCAACCCTGGGAAAAAGATATTATCTGTCTACGCCTCTCATAATCTTATAAACCTCCATCTGATCTCCCCTCAGTCTCTGCTACTCCGGACAAAACGGCCCAAGGTTACGGAGTATGTG
This sequence comes from Mobula hypostoma, assembly GCF_963921235.1. Taxonomy (NCBI): domain Eukaryota; kingdom Metazoa; phylum Chordata; class Chondrichthyes; order Myliobatiformes; family Myliobatidae; genus Mobula; species Mobula hypostoma. Next base: position 35,073,757 of record NC_086116.1, read on the forward strand.
GAATGCATGGGTTTTCTCTGGATGGTCCAGTTTCCTCCCACAGTCCAAAGATGTACTAGTTAGGTTCATTGGTCATTCTCCCACGATTAGGTTTGACTTTGTCGGGGGTTGCTGGGGTGGCAGGGCTCGAAGGGCTGGAAGGTCCTACTCCGCACTGTATCACTAAATAAAATAAATAAATTGATACATTACACAGCCTCTCCTTAAAGCACATGCCCTCCAAACCGGGCAACATCGTGGCAAACCTCTTTTGTACCCACTGCAAAGCCTCCACACCCTTCCTATAGTGGGGCAACCAGAACTCTACGCAACACTCCAGATGCGGCCCAACTAGAGTTTTCTAAGCTGCAACATACCTTCCTGACTTTCGATCTCATTGCCTCAACTAATAAATACAAGCATGCCAGATGCCTTCTTTGTCATCCAATCAACATGTGTAGCCACTTTCAAGGAGCTCTGAACTTGGACCACACATCCCCTCTACATATCAGCAGTGCTAAGCATCTTACTGTCCTTTTACATCTGATCTTACAAAGTGCAGCACCTCACGTTTAGTTAAACTCCATCTGCCATTCCTCTGCCCATATTGGCAACTAAATTAGTAATAAAATCTGCAGCTTCATAGGAACAGCAGGTGAATAATTATCCCCTGGAGTCTGGTTATTCACTGAGATTATACCTGATCTGCGACCTCACTTTGTATCTCATAGATTTTAATAGCTTAGGTTGACCAAAATCCTATGGAAAATGAGTGATTGACCAAGCAATGCATATTCTCACCTGTTTACACCACTCCTACGCAAATCCCACTTCATTCTCCCTGTATACCCATTATGATCATTAAATGGCCATCTATCACCCAGTATACGCTCATTACTACCATCAGCGAGGAGGTACGGGAGCCAGAAGGAACACGCTCAACATTTTAGCAACAGCCTCTTCTCCTCTGTCGTCAGATTTCTGAATGTACACTGAACCCACAACATTACCCCATTATTTTTTGGTCTCTTTTTGCATTATCTACTTAATTCCTAAGGCCCTCTGTTGGTCAAGGTCGACCATAAATATTGCGTCCTAGCTGTTTGTGTCAAAGTTGATACGCCAGCTAGGCCAGTAAGATGTGGAGAGCAAGCTGTTGCCCGTGCAGCAGGCTCCCCCCTCCCCATGCAGTCGATGGATCCAAAGGAATGGCGGAGACCAACACAGTTTGGCACCAGTGGTGTCGCTGGAGTTGCCAGTCAGCGGTGAACTCAACATAGGGCCGACTTCGGGTCTCCAGGTCTGGACTTTTTCTCGGAGGTTTATGCCGAAAGCCTTCCCCATGAGTGGGTATAACTGCAAGGCAGCTGAGGTTTGAGATCAGAGTTTTCCTTCTCCTAGATGAGCTGCCAATCAAGGCTGACAAGCCCCGTATGCCCAACTTAAATTCTACCAATGGAGAATTCCCATCTGTCAATGGCTGGCTGCTATCCACCAATGGGGACTCACTGTCTGTCAACAGTTGATTGCTCTCCACCACTGGGTAGTCAGTGTCTGTCAACTGCTGGCTGCTATCTGCCAATGGGGACTCACTGTCTGTCAACAGTTGATTGCTCTCCACCAATGGGGAGTCACTGTCTGTCAACTGCTGGCTGCTATCTGCCAATGGGGACCCACTGTCTGTCAACATCTGGCTGCTATCTGCCAATGGGGACTCACTGTCTGTCAACAGCTGGTTGCTCTCCATCAATATAGAGTCACTGTCTGTCAACTGCTGGCTGCTCTCCACCAATGGGGAGTCACTGCCTGTCAACTGCTGGCTGCTATCTGCCAATGGGGACTCACTGTCTGTCAACATCTGGCTGCTATCTGCCAATGGGGACTCACTGTCTGTCAACAACCGGTTGCTCTCCATCAATATGGAGTCACTGTCTGTCAACTGCTGGCTGCTATCTACCAATGGGGAGTCACTCTGTCAACAGCTGGCTGCTGTCTACCAATGGGGAGTCACTCTGTCAACAGCTGGTTGCTCTCCACCAATGGAGAGTCACTGTCTGTCAACACCCAGTTGCTCTCAACCAATGGGCTATCACCGCCTGTCAATATTGAGTCTGTACCCTTCACGTACGGACCCTGGGACCACCTTCCAGCACACGTCCAAGTCCTGTTCAAATTTATGTATTTAGAGATACAGTACTGTAACAGGCCCTTCTGGCCCAAAGAGCTGCACCACTCAATTGTATCCACGTGACTAATTAAGCTATTAACCCGTACGTCTTTGGAATGTGGGAGGAAACTGGAGCACCTGAAGGAAACCCACGCAGTCACAGGGAGAATGTAAATACTCCTTCCCGACAGCAGCAGGCTTGAACCTGGGTTGCTAGCGCTGTAATAGTGTTAGGCTAACCGCTATGCTATTGTGCCTTCATCAGTCAGGACAATGATTACAGGAATTGGAACATTATGTTACAGCTACACAAAAGGTTGCTGAGGTCACTTTTGGAATGTTGCGTGCAGTTCTCGTTACCTAAATAAGACCATGAGATACAGGAGCAGAATTAAGACATTTGGCCCATTGGGACTGCTCCACCACTTAATCATGGCCAATCCTTTTCTCATCAACCTCATTCTCCCACCTTCTTCTCGTAACCCTTATCGCCCTTACCAATCAAGATTGGTGGTTGTCCATTGTGTCCAGAAATGACAGGAAACCTGTGCGGGAGATTTTATAAAGTGGAAAAGCTGTTTCACTGGGGCAGTTCCACTCTCTTGACCCCAGAGGTCCGGGTCCAGTGGTATGAACAAGCAACACAAGCTGGTTCTTCCTTGTTTGCAGTGGATGACCGTGACATCTTCCGGGCCTTGTCATGCTCTTTGCTCTCCATGGAGTGTTGCAGAACTGCCTTCCTGGCTGTTGGATCTCACTGTAGATCTCATCTACCCAATTCCCCGCAGCTGACTTCACATGCTAGGGCAGGCATGTCCCTACCTCACTGGGCTAGGTGCTGGCTATCCAAACCTGGTTTAGCCTGCCAGTTGAGGCACTGTACCAGGGTGTGGCCGCTGTCGCATGCAAACAGCTACTTGGAGCCACAGGTGAGAGCTGAGTGTCCGGTGGGGATCAAAGGTGAGTGAGCTGCCCCAGAATAGTCATGGCAAGCCCCTTCTCCAGAGGCGCTACCCCTCCCTGGACATGCCATACACCCCACCAATGAAGTATCTTTACAAATGGTCTGGTGCCAGGCAAGTAACCTCTTCCTCAAAGTCAACAAGACAAGGGTCATGGACTTCAGGAGAACTTGCACCACTCACACCCCTCTGTACAGCAATGGAAACTGTGAGTTAGAAATTCAAACTCCTAGGAGTGCACAAAATCTCATGGTCCCTGAAAACATTCTACACAATCAGGAAAGTTCACCAATGCCTCTACTTTCTGAGGAGGCTGGAGAGCTGGACTATATACGTCTACACTCATGTTATTCTATAGACGAGCCCTAGAGAGCATCCTAACAAGCTACATCACTGCCATGGTATGGAAACGGCACTGTGGCAGACAGGAAGGATCTACAATGGTAGTCAAAACCGTCTAATGAATCACTGGCAACAGCCTACCCGCCATCGAGGACATATATACAGAAAGGTGCTGGAAAGGGCCAGTAACATCATGAAAGATCCCACCAACCCTTTTAATGGACTGTTTGTTCCGCTCCCATCAGGGAGGAGGTGATTTAACATCCACACTAGGACCAGCATTCTCAGAAACAGTTACTTCCCCCAAGCAGTAAGGCAGATCAACACCTAAACCCGTTAATTCAAGTATAAAGGAGAACTCACCCCTCCATCACATCCCAGCCGTCACGACTTTATCATTTCCTGTCAGTCACCTTATGTACAGGCACTCCTGTGTCTAGTGTCACTTTATGGACATACAATTAATCTATGTACAGTGCCCTTAAAAAGTATTCACCCCCTTGGAAGTTTTCATGTTTTACCAATTGGCTGCACCAGTGATGATTTGTCATAGTCATAGTCATAGTCATAGTCATACTTTATTGATCCCGGGGGGAATTGTTTTTCGTTACAGTTGCACCATACATAATTAACTAGTAATAAAACCATAAATAATTAAATAGTAATATGTAAATTATGCCAGGAAATGTCCAGGACCAGCCTATTGGCTCAGGGTGTCTGACTCTCCAAGGGAGGAGTTGTAAAGTTTGATGGCCACAGGCAGGAATGACTTCCTATGATGCTCTGTGTTGCATCTCGGTGGAGTGAGTCTCTGGCTGAATGTACTCCTGTGCCCAACCAGTACATTATGTAGTGGATGGGAGACATTATCCAAGATGGCATGCAACTTGGACAGCATCCTCTTTTCAGACACCACCATCAGAGTGTCATATTAAAGGGGGGGGGTGAATACTTATGCAATCAATTATTTTGTGTTTTATAATTGTAATTAATTTAGATCACTTTGACATGGAATGATGTCTTTTTCTGTTGATCAGTGTCAAAAAAAGCTAAACTAAATCCACTGTGATTCAATGTTGTAAAACAACAAAACGTGAAAACTTACAAGGGGGCTGAACACTTTTTATAGGCACTGTATATAAGCTATCTTATATATTTATATTTATTGTATTTTTTATTATTGTGATCTTTATTTTATTGTTTTTTTTGTGCTGCATCAGATCCCGAGTAAAAATTATTTTGTTCTCCTTTACACCTGAGTACTGGAAACGACATTAAACAATCTTGGATCTTGAATCTTGAAATTCTCTCAATGACTTGGCCTCAACAGCCTTATAGGAAGAATTTGATTGAAGTGGAAAGGGTGCAGGAAAGATTCATAAGGATGTTATTGGGACAGGAGGGCTTGAGTTGTAAGAAGGCGCTGGACAGGCTGGGACTGCCCCGGAGCGAAAGAGGCTGAGGCATGACATGATAGTTTATAAAATTAAAGGTGACAACATTATTCAGTCTATACATTGACATGTATTAGGAATTTGCTGTGGTGTGTTGGTCAGGGTGCAACATGCAACAATAACAGCAACATTCAACAATTAAAAAGAATAAAGAATTTTATAAATATATGAAGAATTATATATTAAAAAGTTAATAAAATCAAAAATTAAAGTACAGATATTGAATAAAGTGTGCATAAATAAATAGCTGCATGTATTTACAATGTAAGCAGCATTTAAACAGTGGTTTGAAGTGTTTACGGTGCAGTAGAGGGGGTGGGTGGAGTCAACTGTAATGGTTGATCAGATCATGAGGGCTGTAGATAAGGGGAATGATAACAGTCTTTTCCCCAGAATAGGGAGTCAACGTATAGAGGTGAGAGGCAAAAGATTTAGAGCCCTGAGGCACAACTTTTTTCCATACAGTCTGTGTAATGAGTATGTGGAGTGAGCTGCCAGAGGAAATGGTAGAGGTAGGTACAACTGTAATATTTAAAAATATTTGGACAGGTACATGCTTACAAAAGGTGTAGAAGTATACGGACCAAAAGTGAGAAAATGTGACTAGCTCAGTAGACATCCTGGTCAGTATGGACTCTGTTGTGTGTCATTTAACACAGCCCATGTCACAAACAAGATAGACCGATATTTCAAAGCTAAATGCAAATACATTAAGCTGAAACTTCGGTTTGCTACTTCAGAGTCTATAAGGTTGGATAAACTGCACAGGCAATGAATAAATACACAGAGAGAAACAAGACACAGGTACAGATATTCAATGGACAATGAAATTAATATCATTCACAAAAAGATTAGTGAAAGGCATATAGAGTAGGTTATTAATCTATGGTGAGAATATAAATTAAAATATTTGCCTTTTTAATTAATAGTTCCCATCTGCATTTTCTTCATCTATTGTATCTTCCACTGCATAGTACCATAATAATCTCGATAATCTTTCATATAGCCATGAGAATCCGATGAAAAATGTGCACCCTTATTCACCTGAACTTGATTAAGAGCGGTGCATGCTGTGGTTGCATCTCAGGCTACAGTACATTGCTGTAATTTTAGAGCATTCCTCATTATTCTTCAATTAGAGGGATGATAGGATCTTCTGTTGAGTGGTAGGCCCTTGGGAATACAGGCTGCACCTTTGGTAAGATCTTCCAGTAAGATAGCAATGCATACAAACACAGTGGCCTCTCGGGGCCCATAAAAGGTGCTTTTTCCTTTGTAAAATTTGACTTTTATGATCCAAAGACAATTCAAGAACTTTGAGTATTGCAGAGCTACTCTATCGATGAGCTGCTCGTTGGTCAGAGTAGCTGAACTCGTGTCGGTGGTGGAGCTGGCTGAGGTGTCGTAGGGGCTGGCCGTGATGTTGGAGGAGTCAGCCGATGTGTCAGAGGAGTTGGTCGGGATATTGGGAAAGAAGATCATTGGGATATCGGAGGAGCCCACCAGGTTTAGGTATGGTGGAACTGACCTGGCTGCAGACTGTGTTGCTGCCAGCTACTCAGGAGCATTAAAACTGGTGCAGTATAAGCACGGTAGATTGTCTTGGACACTTCACTTACGATTGCAAGACTCTGTTGGACAGTGATAATGGAAGTTGCCACTGGCCTGTTACCCTTGTCTGGTGGAGGGACAGATGACATGGGAGCTGTGTGGTCTCGGTTGTCATGAGGACTAGGTCTCAAGTCTCGGGCTTGCCTGCTGCTGCAGACCAGGAGGGAGAAGCAGGAGCATGGTGTTCACAGACGGCTGTGGCCTGGCCTCTCCCGTTGGTGCTGCCCTTCTGTGTTTGAGTGGTGGATCGACAGGCTGGATTGTATGAGTCTGCGCACTGTTGGGAGGCTGTACCATCGATTGCCAGACATTGTCGCTCGGGGTCTTGGACTATATATATATGCGTTTTGAGTGAATGTGCTTATTTGCTTGCTATTTTGATTGATGTTACTCGCTATTTTGAAGTTTGCTTGCTAACTTCAATGTTTGCACCTTCACCCCAGAGGAACACTCTCTTGTTCAGCTGTATCTATGTGTGGTTTGAATGATAATTAAACGATTAGATTTTGATTTGATTTGGGGTTCTAGTCAGAGACAAGTAAGTTACAATTTACAGAAATAAAAATTACTCATGTGTTATGCATGTCAACACATCGGGAATCATTGATGGAGAAAGGGATGTTTTAATTAGTATTTAACAGAGGGCATAGGGTAGTATATCACTGGCAGAGGCCCTTCAGCCCATGATGTCTGAGCCGAGCATGATGCTGAATTAAACTGGATCTCTTCTGCCTCTACATGATATATCTCCCTCCATTCCTTGAATATTCACATGTCTCTTAGACACCATTATTGTACCTCTTTCTACCACTGCCCCTAGCACTCTTTGTCAGGCATCTACCACTCACAGTATATTACAGAAGTGCCACAAGCATCTCCTTTAATTGTTCCCTGACCTTACCTTAAATGCATGTCTTCCAGTATTTGACATTTCTACCCTGGGGAAAAGATTCTAGTTGTCTAGCCTATCTATGCCTCTCACAATCAAGCCGCTCTCAGCCTTCGATGCTCCGGAGAAAACAACCCAAGTGTTGGCCAACCTCACTTTATATCTGATATCCTCTAATAGTCTCTTTGAGACTACTTTTACCGTGCCCATGGTTTGTTCTTCATCAAATTATGGCATTGTTTCGCACTGCTGTAACTATATATTATAATTATGTGGTTCTGTCAGTGTTAGTCTTTGATTTGTCCTGTTTTCTGTGATATCACTCCGGAGAAACATTGTATCATTTCTTAATGCATGTATGCATTTCTAAATGACAATAAAAGAGGACTGAGTGTTCTCATAATCTAAAAAAATACTAGTGAAGCTCTTCCACATCTTTTCCTACAATGATGCAACCACACAATACTCTGCTTGTGGGTTAGCCAAAGCTTTATAGTTTATACAAGTTAAATATATACTCTCAGTGGTGACTTTATTTGTGGACCTCCTGTGTCTAATAAAGTGGCCACTGAGTGTATTTTCATGGTCTTCTGCTGCTGTAGTCTGTCCACTTCAAGATTCCCTGTGTTGTGCCTTCAGAGACGTCATAATGCTGTTATTCTGTAAACCAATTAGTTTCGGAATGAGACAGGAATAAATAACCTGGATGAAATGCTGGGTGTGATTTGGGGAAACACAGAACATTGGTAACGTTTGTCACAAGCTGGAAGTGAAGAATGATGTATTGAATGCACGATCCATGTAAGCTTTCTGTCTGACTGGCAGAGAGAGCCATTCAGTGCCAATATTAATTTATTTTACACACACCCACAAACTTAATTAGACAGGGGAGAGGTTGAGTTGCCACTTAGAGAACAATTTGAAAATCTGACATTCGTCACGTCAAATATAGCCATTGTGAGAAATTAATCTCAGTGGCCACTTTATTAGATATAGGAGAGGAACCTGGTGTGATCTTCTGCTGTTGTAGCCCATCCACTTCGAGGTTTGACATGTTGTGCATTCAGAGATGCTCTTCTGTACACCACTGTTGTAACACGTGGTTATTTCAGTCACTGTTGCCTTCCTGTCAGCTTGAACCAGTCTGGCCATTCTCCTCTGACCTCTCTCATTAACAAGGCATTTTTGCCCACAGAACCGCAGCTCTCTGGATTTTTTATTTGTTTCTTGCACCATTCTCTGTAAATTCTAAAGTCTGTTGTGCATGAAAATCCCAGGAGATCAACAGTTTCTGAGATACTCAAACCACCCCATCTGGCACCAGCAATCATTCCACAAACAAAGTCACTTAGATCACATTCCTTCCCCATTCTGATAGTTGGTCTGAACAACAACTGAACCTCTTAACCATGTCTGCATGCTTTTATGCATTGAGTTGCTGCCACTTGATTGCTAATTTGATATTTGCAGGAGAACACGTGTATCTAATAAAGTGGCCACTGAGTTTGCAAGTGTAGTAGATGAAGTGGTGAGACAATAACGGCAGAAGTTAGTAATGTGTGTATCATTACCAGACTGAATGACCTACATGAACGAGGGTGGAGGGGAGACAAGAGAGAGGCTTTATTCATAACTGTATGATCAACCAGGTAGGAGAGTTCTCCATGTCAAAGTTAAGGTTCAAGATTGTTTAAGGAGAATGAAATAATTATACTCAGGATCTGATAGGGCACAAAAATCATGAAAAGTAAAGAACACAATAATGTTAATAAAAAACATACCATAAACATAAATGCATAAGATAACTTACGTACATAGATTAATTGTAAGTCCATAAAGTCACACCAGGCTGTACATAAGGTGACTGACAGTAAAAAATAACGAAGTAGTGGTGGAGTTAGTGGGTGGAGGTGTTGATCAGCCTTACTGCTCGGGGAAAGTAACTGTTTTTGAGTCTGGTGGTCCTGGCGTGGATGCTGTGTAGTCTCCTCCCTGATGTGAGTGGGACGAAGAATCCATGAACAGGGTTGAGTTTATATTCATATTCACAAGTCCACGTGTGCACAGGTTCAATGAAAAACTTACTTGCAGCAGCATCACAGACACACATCATCCGATAAGCGGCATTCATAATGAATGCATAAATTTTACTCATTTTTTTACAAGAAAGATCATAATTAGAACAAAAATTAGAACCGTACAAAGTGATGAAAGTGGTCATTGTATTGCTGTAGAGAAGTAGCAATTAGGGTTGTGCCGATTGGTTCAAGAACCGAATGGTTGAAGGGAAGTAGCTGTTCTTGAACAATTATGTTGTTAGTCTAATTTTAATTTATTTTTAAATTTAGAGATACAGGACAGTAACATACCCTTTTTGGCCCAATGAGACCACCTTGCTCACTTGAACGCGTGTGACCAACTAACGTACTCACCCATACATGGAATGTGGGAGGAAACTGGAGCACCTGGAGGAAACCCACACGGTTATGGAGAGAACGTACAGACACCTTACAGACAACAACGGGAATTGAACCCTAGGTACTGGCTTGTAGTGGTGTTATGCTAACCACTATGCTACTGCATACCCTGTAGTAATTCAGCTCTCACCACAGCTGTTTGGAAACATCAGTTATTCGAGATAAAGGAAGGCTTGATTCAGTTGTGTTATTCACAAGTTGCCCCTCACTGAGAAAGCTCTGCTTTGCCTGCCCGTCTTCCGCAGTTAGTTTTAAAATGGGCCCTCGTTATTGGGATAGCACTCAACAAGGCCACACATACCTTGTTAACTGGGAAGAAGCTAATGCAAATTATATCTAGGGACTCATGAATTCATCGTTAAAGCTCTGCTGAAGGAAGTCGAGAAGAATAAATTACATAATTAGTTAGTCCGATGTCAGGTGTTGGGAAATTATTAGAATCTCTATATTCAAGATCCAATTAGCAGGCATTACCGAGTCACAGAATATTCAGGGCAGCCTGCATGGATTTGTTTAAAGCAAATTTTGTTCAATGAATTTAAAAACTTCCTTCTGAGTATTCTATAGGAAGGAGAAATACAGCAAATGGATTGATGCAAAGAATTTCATAAAAATGTTTTAAGTGGAGGCTTGTTAAAAAATCCAGCTATGTGGCTGAAATAGGAAGGGAACACAATGGTGATAGATTGGAATTGTGGTGAATTGGTCATACCAACTGGGAGTAGAGTACTGAGGTCAGTTTTGTTCTGGATATATACAGATAGAGCATTGAACTATACAACACAGAAACAGGCTCTTCAGCCCACCAAAATTCAAAGTAAGTTTCAAAGTACATATATGTCACTAAATACAACCCTGCAATTCATTTTTTTGTGGGCATACTCAATAAATCTATTGGAATAATAACCATAACACAGTTAATGAAAGAACGGCCAACTTCAGCATTCAGCTAGTATGCAGAAGACAACTGACTGTGCAAATGCAAAAAGAAAGAAATAACAATAATAAATAAATAAATAAACAAACAATAAATATGGAGAACATGAGATGAAGAGTCCTTGAAAGTGAGTCCATTGGTTATGGGAGCGTTTCAATGATGGGACAAGTGAAGTAGAGTGAAGTTACCCTTACTGGTTCGAAAGCCTGGTGGTTGAGGGGTAATAATTGTTCTTGAACCTGGTGGTGTGGGTCCTGAAGCTCTTGCAACTTCTTCCTGATGGCAGCAGTGAGAGGAGATCATGTCCTGGGTGACGGGGGTCCCTGATGAAAGATGCTGCTTTCCTGCGACAGGATTTCATGTAGATGTGCTCAGTGGTTGGGAGGGCATGACCTGTGACGGACTGGGCCATATCCATTACTTTTGTAAGATTTTTTGTTCAAGGGCATTGATGGTTCCATACCAGGCTGTACTTAAATGTTCAAGCAAACCGAGGCCATTTGCCTAAACAATATCCCTACATTCTCTGCACGTTCATGTGTCTATTTAAGAACCTCTTAAACAACTATTGGATCCTGGTGATTTTGTGATCTGGGGTTCTTCAGAAGTCAAGAATGTGGCATAAAGTTTGTTCCTTACAGCTATTTTATAAAGGCAACTCTGTTGTATTCCCTCACCTCTGTAATTCCTGCCTCCACCACCACTCCAGGCAACATATTCCAAGCACACACTACTCTCTCTGTAAAAAGTACTTGCTGCACACATCTCATAAGACCATAGGAGCAGAATTAGGCCATTTGACCCATTGAGTCTGCTCTCCCATTCAATCATGGCTGATCCTTTTTCCCCTCTTCAATCCCATTCCCTGGTCTTCTCCCCGTAACCTTTGATGCCGTGTCCAATCATGAACTTATCAATCTCTGCCTTAAATACACCCATCAACCTGGCCTCCACGGCTGCCTCTGGTAACGAGTTCCACAAATTCACCACCTTCTGGCTAAAGAAATTTTTCCACATCTCTGTTTTAAATGGATGCCCTTCTATCCTGAGGCTTTGCCCTCTTGTCCTAGACTCCTTCACCAAGGGAAACATAATTTCCACATCTACTCTATCTAGGCCTTTCAATATTCGAAAGCTTTCAATGAGATCCTCCCTCATCCTTTTAAATTCCAGCAAGTACAGACCCAGAGCCATCAAATGTTCCTTGTATGGTAACCCTTTCATTTCCTTTGAACTTACCCCCTTTTGCCTTAAAAACATTGACATTTCAATCCTGGGAAAAAAAGATACCAACTGTCTATCTATGAATCACATAATTTTATAAATTTCTATCAGGTTTCACCTCAGCCTCTTCTTAATCTTGGGCAAGCAGATCATAAAACAAAGCAGAGGCCATAAGACCATAGACACAAGAGCAGAATTAGGCCATTCAGCCCAACGATTCTGCTTCATCATTCCATCATGGCTGGTTTATTATCCCTCTCAACCCCATTCTCATGCCTTCTCCTTGTAACCTTTGACACCCTGACTAATCAAGAACCTATCAACCTCTGTGTTAAATATACTCAATGACTTGGCCTCCAGGGCCACCTGTGGCAATGAATTCCACAGATTCACTACCCACTGACTAAAGAAATTCCTCCTCATCTCTGCTCTAAAGGATGTTCCTCTATTCTGAGGCAGTGCCCTCAGTTCCTAGGCTCACCCACTGTAGGAAACATCCTCTCCACGTCCACTCTATCTAGTTCTATATTTGGTAGTTTTCTATGAGATTCTCCCTTCCTTGTTCTAAACTCCAGTGAGTACAGGCCCAGAACTATCAAGCTCTTCTCATACATTAACCCTTTCATTGCGGGAATCATTCTGATAAACCTCCTCTGGAACTTCTCCAATGTTAGCACATTATTTCTTAGAAAAGGGGCCTAAATCTCCTCACAATACTCCAAGCGTAGACTGATCAATGCCTTATAAAGCCTCAGCACTATATACTGTGGTAAAATGATAACTACCTGCAGGGGTGCAGAGCTAATTTAACATATAATACTTAATTTAATAATATGACTAAGTATTGCACAGTTGCACTCACTAATTACCATAAAATATAGCTATCAAGCAAGTAAAGAAAAACACGGTAATTATGGGTAGCTCAGGATTCCACTGAACTAGAGGAGGTCCATGTAGTTTAACAAACATAAGTACTGATACATGATTTATGAGCATTCTTGAGCGTGTTGTTGTTATTATCAAGTTCATGTGACTGAATCGTCTCTCATGTTCAGCAGTACTAATAGGAATAACTTGTGAACAGCTCAGTAATGGGCATAAATCTTGGGGGATGCGGCATCCATGATCCTCCACATAATCTCTGAAGGCATTTATCACAGAGGAAGAAGAAAGCTTAAACCTCTTACAAAGAGATGATATTGCAGCTTCTCCATAATTAGGTGGTATTTCAGCAGGCCAGTTATATTTATCAAGGACACACATTTCATTTAGCAGGGATTTATACATACTTTGAGGTTTAGAAGTTTGAGAGCCTTTCAAGGATGTTGCCGTGAACATACGGTGCTGCAAATTGTTTATGACTAGTAAGAAACTGTAGATAATTAATGGAGACAATTTTGTCATTGCTTGCTAAGGTAATTTCTCCAAACTTCCCCTTTTCAACTGCCTCTTGAGCTCTAGAGTTTTTGTACCAGGTTGCTCTTTCAGTCCATGCAGTGATCTTATGCTCCGTTGGATCAGTTTGTCTTTATAAACAATCGTAGTAGTGCATTTCTGTAAACACTCTGACAGTAAGCCAAGTTCATGCAATGTGTTATACATTAGAGCTAGATCCAATAGAAACTGTTCTGAAGAGAGTCTTTTCAACAGACCTTCGTAGCTTTTTCTGTCACTCCCAGATCTTGTTTCATCCTTTATTGCTTTTTCAAAATGAAAACACAGTGCTTCATAATTTTGCCACACTGCTGAAACTGTTCAAAATGAGCTAGCTACCCACCTGGTGCCCAGATCATGGCCTATTTTGCAAATTTGTTGTCCTAGTTGAGAGGCACATTCAGACAGTTCCTGTTGATTTAGAGGTGATCTACTGTAAACAGAGTACAATTTGTCCAGAAATGATTGAAAATGATTTATTCCATGAACTTCTCTCACCGAATCACCAACTGCAAGTTCTAATCTGTGATTAAGACAGTGCCAAACTATCACATCAGGGTAATGTTCCTTGAGAATTGTAGCAACACCAGATTTGACACCAAGCATTATGCGCACCCCATCACTAGCAAGTGCTACAAGGTTCTGTTTCCAGTAAGAGTCATCAAACCCATGGTTATTGAGACAGTTCAATAAATGCTTAGCAATAGTTGCAACTTTCTGATCAGGCAGTTCAATTAGATCTAAACACATAAAATGGGGTTCGGGCCGGCTGGTGGTGCAATGACATCGGTGCCGGACCCGGGAGTGGAGGTTCCCAGGTTCGAAGCCAGTCGGGTCGCTCCCAAGTACGCTTTCCATCCGTGCCGAGTTGAGTGTCGAGATCGCAACTCGACCTCGTAAAATAAAGGGGAAAATACTGTGAAAATGTCTGTGTGAGGAGTGGTGCATCACACAGTCTCTGCCTCACTCGGTGCCTTGTAAAAAGCCATGAAAAAGACATCATCATGGACGCACGCACATGCAGACGCAGACACAGACACGCACGCACATGCAGACACACACACACAGACACACACACACAGACACGCACACACAGACACGCACACACAGACACACACACACAGACACACACACAGAGACACACACACACAGACTCGCACACACGCAGGCACACGCCAAAAAAAACATAAAATGGGGATCACCCTTGTTATCACTTTCACATTTCAACTAAACTATTAGGGCGGTCTTAATGCTCATGCTTCTTGATTCATCAATGAGAACAGAAAATTTGCCATTTATCTGCTTGATATGCTGGCAAATTTTCTTTTTCATATTAATGGCCTTGTGATTAATTATCTCTGTAACACTAGTGCAGGAATGCAGTTCAGTTCCAATGTCAATACCATTTTTTTTGAAATTCCAATAAGCCAAAGTGATCAGAGTATGGTCTGTCATTCTGAGCTAAATAATATGCAGAACGAAAGATTGAATGAACCAGAGAGACTATTTTTGCCGTTGTAGGGGTAGCACTAACACTTCCACGAATTTCAGCTTCTTTCTGCTTTACTGTGCGAATGCTCGATTCGTTCTTACCAACCTTACGGCCCACTTCAGCAAGTGACCTGCCACTTTTCAAAAGATCTAAAATTTTTAATTCCTCGGCGAACAATGCTCAAACAACGAGTGCTGGAGAGAGACTGAGGATCTGTGAAATGGCGGGAGGCTACAGCAGGGTATGCTGGGACAACAGGTCGAGCGAGGAGAAATTTCACAAATACCTAAATGAAAAACAGTCACAGCTCCAGGATTTCACCAAAAACGATCAAATGTCCTAATGTTATTAGTAGTATTTTCCCCACCAGCCACTACCCCCTCTCCTAAACCCCCACTTCTGTAAAATTCCCTCTATTTAATATGCGGCCGCTGTTAAATTCCCCGCTTGTTTATTTTGACTTTTTTTTACAGAGGTGCCGGAACAGTGCTCCGCTGAGCTCTGGCAGCCCTGACTATCTGTATGAAAACGAATGGGCAGACTAGCAAGGAATACGGTTTAATATAAGTAAGTGTGATCACTCGAGTCGAGTATGATGTCCTCCTAAGGGATTGTCTGTAGTGGATCCTCAGATGGCTGTGGAGGACGATTCAGGATCTGCATATTCTGGTGCAGTGTGGGCAAGAGTAAGTGGCTGTGTTAGTAGTTGGTCTTTTGGTTTTCTTTTCTCTTTTTTCGAGTTGCCACTTGTTCTCAACACCATAGTGGAGGTCGATCTCAAGCCGTGCAGCTCCCTCCTGAACAGATTTATCTCTGGATGCGATGCCTTCTCAGTTTTTCGGTGTAATGTTGAATTTCTTCAGATTGAGTTTGATGACATCTTTGTAGCATTCCCTTTGCCCACCAGAGGCTCGCTGACCTTCCTTCCACTGGGAGTAAAGGATCTGTTTGGGGAGATGTGGGTTAGGCATCCGGATGACTTGACCTATCCATCAGAGTTGGTGTAGCTTTACCGTGCTGGAGATGCTCTTCATGTTGGCCTTCTCCAGTACTCTGGTGTCAGTGCGTCTGTCCTTCCAGCTAATCTTCCCAATCTTACGTAAGGTTGTTTGGTGATACTGTTCCAAGGCTTTCAGGTGTCTGCTGTAGATGGTCCATGATTCAGCTCCATACAGTAATGTAGGAAGGACGACTGCTCTACAGGCCAAAAGTTTTGTTTAGATCTGTAGTCTGTGGTCATCAAAGACACTTTTCCTTAATCTTGCATAGGCTCCACTAGCACTAGTCAGGGGGTGGTTGATCTCTGAGTTGACGTCTGATTTTGAAGAGAGAATGCTGCCAAGGTAGGGAAAGTGGTCTACATTTTCAAGAGCGATATCGTCAACCTTTATGGAGGGTTGGATAGATAGCTAGTCGGGTAGTGGCTGATATAGGACTTGTGTCTTTTTTGCATTCAAAACAAGGACCAGGACTCTATATGCCTCGACAAATAGACACTGGAGGTCTTCCTTAGAGTGTACTGTGATGGCGTTGTCATCTGCATACTGATGAAGCTCCATGATAGAGGTGGTGCTGACCTGGTTCTTGGGTTTGAACCGGTTGAGGTTGAAAAGCTTGTTGTCCATTCTATGCAAGAATGGGATTCCCTGTGGCAGGTCTTAGCCAATGAGATGAAAGGTGGCAGCCATAAAGATGAATTAAGGGAAATAGGGTGGGTGCAATGATGGTACGTCAGCCACTAGACTCAACACTAGTGGAAATGAATCCGAACCGTTTAATATACTGAGATATGAGCTGAAGTGTTTTATAGAGAGAAAGCAGAGACTGAAAAGATGCTGAGTCATCTGATGAAATGGAGAGGCACAATTATTTGAAAGTGCCAAGTGCAGTGGATAAAATTTTAATGATCGGAAGAATTTTGGGTAAGAAACTTAACTTTAGTCACCGGGTTAGCTGGAATCAAAGCGACACACACAAAATGCTGGAGGAACTCAGCAGGTCAGGCAGCATCTATGGAGAGGAATAAAAACTTCTGCTCAAAACACCCTAACACTACTGCCAAACACATCTTTACACTCCCCCCACCTCCCATCTCCACTTTCTGCAGGGATTGCTCCCTCCGTCATTCCCTTGCTCATTTGTCACTCCCCACTGATCTCCCTCCTGGCACTTCCCTACAAGTGGAAGAAATACTACACTTGCCCATTCACCTCCTCCCTCACCTCCATTTAGGGCCCCTAACAGTTCTTCCAGGTGAGACAACAACAAGTCTGTTGGAGTGATCTACTGTATCTGGTTCTCCAGGTGCGGTCTCCCCTACATCAGTGAGACCAGGTGTAGCTTGGGGGACCACTTTTTCGAGAACCTTCACCTCCCCCTCCACCTTCTTATTCTGGCTTCTTCTCCCTCTCTTTCTAGTCCTGATGAAGAGACCCGGCTCGAAATGTCGACTCTTTATTCCCCTCCATAGATACTGCCTGAACTGCTCAGTTCCTCCAGCATTTTGTATGTGTTGCTCTGAATTTCCAGTACTGCAAAATCCCTTGTCTTTATGACTGTAATTAGAATCAGTATCAGGTTTGTTATCACTGACATACATGGTGTGAAATTTGTTTTTGTGTCAGCAGTAAAGTGTAAAGGCATTAGCTTACTTGAAATTGCAAGATAAATAATTAGCCATGAGGTGGTGTTCACGGATTCATGGACCTTTCAGAAATCTGATGGTGGAGGGAAAGGCGCTATTACAGAATTATTGGGTGTGGGTCTTCAGGTTCCTCTGCCTCCTCCCTGACAGTAGTATGTCCTGGATGATGGGGGCTCTTAGTGAAGGATGCCACTCTCTTGAGGAGAGTCTCAACATTGGGGAGGGTTGTGCCCATGATGGAGATGGATGAATCCACTGCCCTCTGCAGCCTCTTGCCATCCTCCACACCAGACAGTGATGCAACCAGTCGGAATGCTCTCCGCTGTACATTTGTAGGAATTTGTCAGACCTACCAAATCTTCTTTATGATTCCCTGAGTGTGTTAAGCACTAACACCATTAATAGGATTCTCCATGCTGTGAAACGCAGAAACTATTTAACTGTAATAAAGGAGGCACCAATTTATTAGTAGCTTGTGGCTTAGGCACTTTACAGCTTGAATTAAATACCTCCGTACGTGCTCTGATATACCCTATGATATGCTTTCATCACAAGCTTGTTGCAGGTTGTTTCTCACACACTTTCCAAGCGTCCCTTTTATTTAGCAAGTATACACCTTCATTTCTGATCGAGTTGGATGCCGAGTGGTTTGCGTTCTGTGACGGCCTCTGCTTGGGGTTTTCTTAAGCATATGATACATTTACCTGGTAGGTCACCAAAGACGCTCGTGCATTTTCACGTACGTACGGTGGAAAGCATACTAACTGGTTGCATCACCGTCTGGTGGCAGGGTCCACTGCACAAACTGGAAAAAGCTGCAGAGGGCTGCAAACTCTGCCAGTTTCATCCTGAGCACCAGCCCTTCCCCCATCATCCAGGACGCCTTCAAAAGGCGATGCCTCAAAAAGGCAGCATCCATCATTAAGGGCCCCCATCACCCAGGACATGCCCTCCTCTCATTGCTACCATCAGGGCACAGAAGCCTGGAGACACACACAAAACGATTCAGGAACAGCTTCTTCCCTTTTGCAATCAGATCTCTCAATGGACATTGAGCCCATGAACACTACCTCAGTACTTTTCCACTCTACTTTTGCACTGCTTATTTAATTTAATCTTATACATACTTAATGTAACTTACAGTGATTTTATTACTGTATTATGTATTGCAATGTACAGCTGCTGCAAAACAACTAAATTCATGACACATGCCAGTGATATTAAATGCGGTTCTGATTCTACCATATATCTATGGGTTGAATAGCAAAGGGGAAGAAGCTGTTCCTGAATCGTTGAGTGTAGGTCTTTAGGCCCTTGAACCTCCTTTTTGATGGTGGTAATGAGAAGAGGCTTAACCTTCAACAAAACTGTATTAGGAACGGAACGTGAGTGTATGTTTGATAATTGTGTGACCTTGAGCCACAATTTCTGGCATATTGTTGTACAGGCAATGTCATTGCCGTCAAGCTGGGGCTTGAGGATCCGAGTTATAGGGAAAGGTTGAACAGGTTAGGAGTTTATTCCTTGGAGTGTAGGAGACTGAGGGGAGATTTGATTAATGTATACAATATTTATCAGAAGTGCTGTGTCATTGCCAGTGATCCCTCCCATCCGTTCAAATATCTCTTTGACACCCGGCCGTCTGGCAGGAAGTACTGTAGCATTAGGACAAGGACTCTTAGGATGGGAAACAGTTTCTTCCTCTAATCTGTGAGACTACAGAACTTCCTGTCACCATCCAGGTCTCATCACATACTAAGTGCCAATAGCCTTACATTGTTTACTTTTTAACTTGTATCGTATATATACCTTATTATCTGTTAATTTATTTATGGAAATAATATATGTTATGATATGTTATGTGTATGAGTTTTATCTTGAGGAACATTTTGTCTTGAGGAACCTTTTGTCATTTGCTGGAACATTGTGTACCGTTGCATGACAATAAACTTGAGCTTGAACTTGAAATTCTGAGGGGTATGGACAGGGTAAACGCAAGTAGGCTTCTTCTACTGAGGTTGGGTGGTACTAGAACTAGAGGTCATAGGTTAAGGGAGGAAGGCGAAACATTCAAGGGCAACATGAGTGGGAACTTCTTCAAACAGAGGGTGGTGAGAGTGTGGAACGGGATGGCAGCTGATGGATAGGATTCAATTTCAACATTTAAGAGAAATTTGGATAGTTACATGGATGGGAGAGTTTAGGTCCAGGTACAGGTCATTGGAACTAGGCAGTTTAATGGTTAGGCATAGACTAGATGGACCAAAGAGCCTGTTTCTGTGCTGTTGAGTTCTATGACTCTGACTCTGAGTTGGCTGACTGTATGTAAAATCGGTTTATTATCTTTACGATAAGATTAGCTTTATTTGTCACATGTACATTGAAACATACAGTGAAATGCGATGTTTGCGTCAAACCCAATCAGCGAAGGTGATGCTGGGGGGCAGCCCACATGCTTCCAACTCTAACACGGCATGCCTGCAAATTCAGAGACAGGTGTCAGGTAAACACACACACAGTCCTTCTCCCAGGAAATGTGAATCAAAAGTAAGTGGGTTTTGGTTGAAAGATTTAAAAGGGACCTGAGGGTGGGGTGAAGATGTGGTAGGGGCTGCCAGAGGAAGTTGTTGAGGCAAGTAAATCAAACCATTTAGACAGGTACGTGCATGGACAGGAAGGTTTTAGAAGGATATGGGCCAAGCTCAGGCAAGTGGGACTAGCTTAGATGAGCATCTTGGTTAGCATAGACCGAAGGGCCTGTATCTGAGCCACATGGCTCTATGAGTGTTAACAGCCTTTTATGGAGGATCACAACACCCCTCTGGTTCCCCTCCTCCTTCTCTTTCTCGCATTGCCCACTCTCCTCTCCAATCAGATTCCATCTTCTTCAGCCATTTACCTTTTCCACCTATCACCTCCCAGATTCTTATTTCATCCCCTCTTCTCCATCCACCCACCTTCCCCTCACCTGGTCTCACCTATCACCTACTGGCTTGTACTCCTTCCCCTCCTCCCATCTTCTTATTTTTTCTTCTTCCCCTTTCCTTTCTGGTCCTGATGAAGGGTCTCGGCCTGAAATGTCAACTATTACAGTAGTTCCTCTCCATAGGTGCTGCCTGATCTTTTGAGTTCCTCCAGCATTTTGTGTATAAAGGCCGCTTCTCCAGCAGATCGGTATTTGTAACTGTTCTTAAACAGCCCAAAATAACATAAAGACACTCTGGACGGTTAGTGTTTTTTTAACCATAGATCTCAAACATGCTGCTTGAAGCTTCCCTTCTGGGGTGGGGGGGGGAGGAGGATTAAGCACGTATCGCATGTTTAATACAAGCATACAACATAGAACATAGAACAAGGCTGTACAGGAACTGGCCCTTTAGCCCACAATTTTGTGTCAAACCAATGAAATTAGTGATCAAATGGCAAACTAAATTAATCTACACAATGTCCGCATCTTTCCATTTTCCTCATATTCATCTGCCGATCTAAAATCTATTAAAAGTCCCTAATGTATCTCTCCCTACCACCATCCCAGGTACCCTCTTATCCCCTTTGCAAATACTCCCTCTCACCTTAAATTCACAATCTCTGGTATTAGAGATTTCAACCATGGGAAAAGGATACTGTCTGTCTACTCTGTCTATGCCTCTCATAATCTTAGAAACCTCTATCAGATACCCCGTCAGCCTCTGCCGCTCCACAGAAAACAATCCAAGTTTGTCCAACCTCTCGTTATAGCACATGCCCTCTAATCCAGGCAGCATCCTGGTAAACCTCTTCTGCACCCTCTCCAAAGCCTCGACATCCTTTCTATAATAGGGAGACCACACTGTATGTAATACTCCAGCTATGCCCTAACTAGAGTTTTATAAAGCTGTAACATAATTTCCTGATTTTAGAACTCAATGCTTCGACTAATAAAATCTTCTTTATCAGTCTTTTGCTTTCTTAACTAGCCTCTTAACCTGTGTTGCTTTGAACGGACCCAAAGATCCCTCTGCTCTTCCAACACTGTTAAGTGTCGTGCCCTTAACAGTGTATTGTTTAAGGTTCAAGTTTAACCAAACATGAATACTCATCAATACAGCCAAGAAATGTTACTCTTTACACTTCAACATTTCTCTTAACATTTAACTTACCAAGGTGCAACACTTCACATTTGGCCGGGTTAAACTCCGTCTGCCTTGTCTCTGCCCATCTCTGTAACTGACCTATATCTTGTTGTATTCTTTGCCAGTCTTCTACACTACCCACAACATCACCAATCTTCATATCATCTGCAAATTTACCAACTAACACATCTACATTTTCATCCAGGTCATTTATATACATCACAAACAGCAGTATGGATCCCTGCGGATCACCATAATCACAGCCCTTCAGCTAGGATAAGTCCCTTCAACCACTACCTTCTGCCTTCAAAGGGCAAGCCAGTTCAGAATCCAAATAGCCAATTCACCATGGATCTTATGCATTTTAATCTTCTGGATGAAACTCCCATGATGGACCTTGTCAAGTGCCTTACTAAAATCCATGAAGACATCACTCGCAGCTCTACCTTCATCAATCACCCTTGACGCCTTGTCAAAATCTCAATCAGATATGCTGTGGGTGAGGTTACAGTGCAGAATTTAGAAAAGTTTCCTTTTTAGTCAGATTGGAACAATATTGAGTGGTGCATACAGCAATGATAGATTAATTGCAATTGCCCAGTATTGATTTAAGTTTGAAAGCCAATATTAAACATGTTAACAATGACCTGAACCTACTCAGCTCAGTTTTCCTAACATCAGTCAAGGTGTTCTGAATGACTAGAGAATGTTCTCTGCTATTTTCTGTTGAGTATAAAACCAATTATTACAACCTTAAAAAATCCTGGCAGATTGAAGTAAAGAGAACAATTAATTTTTATCAATTTCCTCTCCAACAAGCACTCTGCAGTCTCCTCAAATAAAGCACACACTAAAAGTTTTAAAATATTTAAAAAACTGTCATTTTCTAAGAAACTGACTACTCAGGTCCCAATAACTTAAAAGCTCAATATAGCACTTAAAAATGATTTACAGGTTACTAACTTACAGCAGACTCATTATCATCATCATTATGTGCCATTTTGTATGATGTGGGTGATCATGGTCTTTCCAAGATCATAATAGTTCTTGGCAAATATTTCTACAGAAGTGGTTCACCATTGCCTTCTTCTGGGCAGTGTCTTTACAAGGCAGGTGACCCCAGCCATTATCAATACCCTTCAGAGATTGTCTGCCTGGCGTTGGCGGTCACATACCCAGGACTTGTGATGTACACCAGCAGCTCATCCGACCATTCACCACCTGCTCCCATGGCTTCATGTGACCCTGATCGGGGGGGGGGGGGGCCAAGCAGGTGCTACACCTTGTCCAAGGATGACCTGCAGGTTAGCGGAGGCGAGGGACGTCTTGTACCTTCTTTGGTAGAGATGTATCTCCACCCCATCAGCCAACAGCAGACTAGAAATGTGAGGAAAAAAGGAATTTGTGATAAACCCCTGTTTAGATGCTTCATAAACCTCTCCTTCTTAATTACAAAGTGACAATTTTTCATTTCCTCCGGATGCTCTGGTTTCCTCCCACAATCCAAAGATGTGCTGGTCGGTAGGTTGATTGGTCATTGCAAATTGTCCTGTGATTAGGCTAAGGTTAAATAGATGGGTTGCTGGGCATCACAGTTTGTTGGGCCAGTAGGGCCTGTTCCACACTGTATCTCTGAATAAAATAAAATAAAAAATCCTACAGAACTCTTCCGCCCAGTTTGTGCAGATTCAAGCATGGTTTTAATTATTGTGATTCATTAAGTTAGTGTGGAAACTTGAAGTGCCGGGAAATTTATCACTGTATTAAAGTCCCTCACCACCATGTTGAAGAACAGCAGTTTATCTACTCAATCACCACGCTGTACTGAAATAGACTTTGTTTTATTTTGTTGTAATGGTATTTTCTTGTTTAATTTATGTTTCCTTGTGAATGCTACTGATCTGATGCCCTGTACATACATGTACTTGTGCAGATGATAATCACCTCCATTCAACCCTGACCTTGGTCTTGACCCGAAACTCTTTTCCGTACACACTGCCTGGCCTGCTGA
Source organism: Mobula hypostoma (assembly GCF_963921235.1). Taxonomy (NCBI): domain Eukaryota; kingdom Metazoa; phylum Chordata; class Chondrichthyes; order Myliobatiformes; family Myliobatidae; genus Mobula; species Mobula hypostoma. Next base: position 35,097,492 of record NC_086116.1, read on the forward strand.
GTTCCTCCAGCATTTTGTGGGTATCACCTTAAAGGCATTTTGCTCTTACAGACCTTCCAGCCATATTGTTAACCATGTTTACAGTGGACACCGTACACAACTTTCTTCAAAGTTCAAGGTAAATTTATTATCAAAGTACATTTATGTCACCATATATAACCCTGAGATTCATTTTTGCAGGCATTCAAAGTTCAAACTAAATTTAATATCAAAGTACATATGTGTCACTATATACGACCCTGAGATTAATTTCCTTGCGGGCATTCATCGTAGAGCAAAGAAACACAACAGAGTCAATGAAAGGCCGCAAGAGGGCAGACAAACAATCAATGTGCAAGAGACAACAAACTGTGAAAATACAAAAGAATATGATACTAATAGTAATTAATAAATAAACAAACAAACAAATAATAAATAAATAAATAAACAAGCAAGCAAGCAAGCAATAAATATCAAGAACCTGAGATTGAAAGTGAGAACATAGGTTGTGGGAACAGTTCAGTAATGGGGTGAGTAAAGTTGAGCGACATTATCCCCTGTGGTAAAGAAACACAATAAAGTCAATGAAAAATGACACACAAACAAAGATGGAGAAACACCAGTGTGCAAAAGTAACTGGTCAACCTGGGTTTGCCATGATAACCCAGCTGAAACATAACTCTTACAAATGATTGGAGTAGTTCGCTCATGGTGAACTGCTGCTCTCTGGAGCTAATTTACAGGCACTTGCTCACAGTCTGAGCGGGATTTCAATACAAGTTCAAAATCAAAGTAAAATTTGTTATCAAAGCATGTTCATCTTACCATATACAGTGGATTCTTGTTAGTTGGTCCATCGGATAATTGGGGCAGCAGCTTATTTGTGTCATGTGTTAAAGAATAAAAGCTGATCGAGAAAATAGCTGGGATTCCCTTCGTTTATTTGGGGCATGATGCTGAACTATTGCTGAACAGTCTCTAACTAGCATCAGTTGTGTGGCCATTAGACACTACACTGTGCTTCAGGTGAACAGTTTTTAAATAACATCAGTTATGTGTGCTTGTGTTCAAAAAGCAGTGATATTTGTCACTGATAGTTGGGAAGAAATATTCTGATCTATTTTGCTCAATGAGGTTTCAAACATTCAGACCTGGAGCTGTCAGAATCAGCCGAGAGTGAAAATGAAACAATTTCACTATTTCAGGTTAGAAACTACGAAGTATTTGAAGGTATTAACAATCATCTTGAATGTTATAATTAAAATGAAGATTTGGAGGATGAAATGATTGTCAGCTTTGTATGAGGGCGGTCCATTATCTGCACTAGGTGCCTGCACTGATTTTGTTCATTTACAGTCAATGCAACACGGATGAGTTCCTCCATCGATAGCTATTAGGAACTAATGCACAGTTTTATAGCATGTAGTAGTATTGGTAGTATTCTAATTTGTTTCATTTAAATTCATAGTTTGTTACCCAGTTTGTCTTATTTATAATTTTTAAAATATCTCCATGAAATTTCAGTTAATTGGGACAGCTGTTTAATTGGACCAAAACACCTTATTCCATCTGGGTAGCCTCTAACCTGATGTCATGAACATCTAATTCTCGAATTTCTGGTAATTGCCTCCCCCCACTTCACTATTCCTCATTCCAGTTTTCCTCTCTCACCTTATCTCCTTACCTCCCTCTGGTGCTCCTCCTCCTACCCTTTTTCCGTGGTCTTCTACCCTCTTCTGTCAGATTCTCCCTCTTCCAGCCCATCATCTCTTTCACTAATCGACTTCCCAGCTCTTTACTTCACCCCCTCCCCTCTCCCGGTTTCACCTAACACCTACCACCTTGTACTTCTTCCTCCCCTCCCTCATCTTCTTCCTCTGACTTCTCCCCTTCCTTTCCAGTCCCGATGAAGGGTCTCAACATAAAACGTCAACCGTTTATTCATTTCTATAGATGCTGCCTGACTTCCTGAGTTCCTCCAGCATTTTGTGTGCGTTGCTTTGGATTTCCAGCATCTGCAGATTCTCTTGTGCTTGTGAAGTACTGGTCCCGTTGTGTCCCAATTAACCGGAATCCACTGTATGACTCTGAGATTCATTCAAGCTTGCGTGCCCTTTTCCATTCAGAGATGTGTCTTGAGATGCAACATTTAACGTGTTAAGGATTCATGCACTGATGTTAGTCCGTGTGCATTTCTGCAATCACTGCGTTGCTGTCACATTGCATTAGACATTGTTCTGACCATATGGTGATAATTTATGCATTTTTTGCATGTATTAACATAATTAATGCTCACTGAGTTCAATTATTTATTTTTATTGTTTACTGTAGCAAATGTGTGGCACGGTAGCGTAACAGTTCTAGTAACTCTCTGCAACGCCAGTTGTAAGATTGGGGTTCAATTCCCACTGCTGTCTGTAAGGAGTTTCTATGCACATCGGTGCCAGAAGCATGGCGACACTTCCCGGCTGCCCTGCACAATCCTCGCTGATTTGATCTGATGGCTATTCCCGGGGACGCACATGGAGACCAACATCCGGTGCTGCTGGCAGATCATCAACTCGGTGAAAGATGCTCTTTGGTCGGCCCGAAACTTGATGATCTACCAGCACATGGAGATGTCGGTGGGAGAATGCTGCCGACTGGCACATTCTCGGCTGCAGGAGTACGTGCTGAGGGACGCACTGAAACTTGGTGCAGCCACTGCAAGGGCCCGGTGGGGAAGGACCACAGTTTAGGGTTCTTCTCCTGCAGGAGCGGGAGGGGTTGGGTGGCAGGGAGTATACCCCTCAACAATGATGTGGTAAGATGAACAACTGGAGTGCCACGTGGGTGGCCATAAGTAGGGAAATGTACAGACCATTATGGAAACGTATGTAAAGGATGGAAAGTTATCGAATGGTTTATTGTATATAATTTTATTTTTGAATAAAGTTTATTTTGAAAAAAAAAGACGCAGTATGTTTTGATGTACATGTGACAAATATAGCTAATCTCTATCTCTTCCTGCGGTACTGTATAAACACGTGGTGAAGGAGGAGTGCTGAAAAGCAGTGGGCACGTTTCTTAAAGACGTTATGGAAAAGTTTAATGGGAAATGGCGAGAGCACTCAGCATCAAGGGTGGATAAGGCAGTCAAGGTAATTTTTCAGAGCTGACAAAGGATTCTGGGGGTGTTAACTGTTTCATTTCCCACAGATGCTGCCTGACTGATTGAGTATTTCCAACACTTTCTGTTTATGTTTCAGATTTTTCGGCGTCAGGAGAACACACACCACTGGGGGGGGGTGGGTGGGTGGTGTGACATCGAGGATTCAGCGGGGGAATGGGAGGGCAGTTTCAGGTTTCTGGGTGCCAGCATGTCAGAGGATCTATCCTGGCCCCAGCACATTGATGCAATCATAGAGGATACATGCCAGTGGAGTGCCAAATTTCTTGGTGTTCACCTGGTGGAGAATCTCACCTGGTCCCTCAATACCAGCTCCATAGCCAAGAAAGCCCAGCAGCGTCTCTACTTTCTGCGAAGGCTGAGAAAAGTCCATCTCCCACCCCCCCCCCCCATCCTCACCACATTCTACAGAGGTTGTATTGAGAGCATCCTGAGCAGCTGCATCACTGCCTGGTTCGGAAATTGTACCATCTCGGATCACAAGACCCTGCAGCGGATAGTGAGGTCAGCTGAGAAGATCATCGGGGTCTCTCTTCCCGCCATTACAGACATTTACACCACACGCTGCATCCGTAAAGCAAACAGCATTATGAAGGATCCTACGCACCCCTCATATAAACTCTTCTCCCTCCTGCCATCTGGCAAAAGGCACGAAAGTATTCGGGCTCTTATGACCAGACTATGTAACAGTTCCTTCCCCCAAGCCATCAGACTCCTCAATACCCAGAGCCTGGACTGACACCAACCTACTGCCCTGTACTGTGCCTATTGCCTTGTTTATTATTTATTGTAATGCCTGCACTGTTTTGTGCACCTTATGCAGTCCTGGGTAGGTCTGTAGTCTGGTGTAGTTTTGTGTTGTTTTTTACATAGTTCAGTGTAGTTTTTGTATTGTTCATGTAATACCATCGTCCTGAAAAACGTCTCATTTTTACTGTGTATTGAATCAGCAGTTATGTTCCAAATGACAATAAGAAGTGACTAGACTTGACTTGACTTGACTTGTGGAGAATCTACAGATGTCCATTGGGAGCATTCTGCATCGCAGTCTGGTATGGAGGCTCCAGTGGGCAGGATCACAGGAGGCTGCAGAAAGTTCTAGACTCAGCCAGAGCCATCATGGGCACAACCCTCCCCACCATCGAGGGCATCCATCACTAAGGACCCTCACCACCTAGGCCTCTTTTCATTACTACCTTCAGGCAGGAGGTACTGCAGCCTGGCGACCCACACTCAGTGTTTTTGGAACAGCTTCTTCCGCTCTGCCATCAGATTTCTGAACGGTCCATGAACATTAACTTGTTATTCCTTTTTTTGGACTATTTACTTGATTTTGTGGTTTATATTTCACATCAGAGAGTGGTGGATGCCTGGAGAGCACTGCCTATTATGGTGGTAGAGGCAAATACATTGGGGGCTTTTAAGAGAAGTTTTGGATAGGCACGTGGAGGTGAGGAAGTTGGAAGGATATGGACATTGTGCAGGTAGGAGGGATTTTTAAATTTGTTTTTTAAAAATTTACGTTTTAGCCTGTTCAGCACAACATTGTGGGCTGAAGAGCTTGTTCCTGTGCTGTATTGTTCTATGTTCTATATGTCAGTGGTAATAAGTAGGGTTCTGATTCTGCCGTGTTTTTGATTTCTGTAAAAATGTTTAAGAAAATGCAGTATCGGCATTTCCTGTCACGGGACGGTTCACCTTTAATACAACGTGAGGCAGATTCACAAAGATATGGGATGGAACTTACTTTTCCTCCCATTAAAACACAAATAGACAGATTAACAGATGGGCTGCTCATTATCTAATTGCAGTCTTTGGGAGCATGTGGTGTGCAAATTGTCTGTTGCATTTTGGCATTAAAACTGTGGGCACATTTCACGGTGCTTTGTTGGTAATTGTCGCCTTGGGACATCCTGAACTCGAGATGAGAAACTGAAGCAACGCAAACAAGTCTTTATCTTCTATCTTCCTTCCTTTTTTTACTTTCTTTCTCTCTCATTTTTCTTTCTTTTTCTCATTTTTTCATCTAAGTGTGAAGTGATTCATTTTGGAAGGTCAAACTTTAGTGGCAGGGTACTGGGCTAATGGTAGGATTCTTAGCAGTGTGGAGGAACAGATCTTGGGGTTCACATCTGCTGAGCCCTCAAAGTTGCCAAGAAAGTTGAAGAGTGTTTAAGACACTGTATGGTGTGTTGGTCTTCGTTAGTCGTGGGACTGAGTTCAAGAGCCACGAAGTAATGTTGCAGTTTTATCAAGCCCTGGTTAGACCACACTTTTTTAGATTATTTAGATTATGAGGTCACTCAGTCCTCGTTTATTGTCATTTAGAAATGCATGCATTAAAAAATGATACAATGTTCCTCCAGTATGATATCACAGAAACACAAGACAGACCAAGACTAAAACTGACAAAAACCACATAATTATAACATATAGTTACAACAGTGCAAAGCAATACCGTAATTTGATAAGAGCAGACCATGGAAACAGTAAAAAAAAAGTCTCAAAGTCCCGATAGCCCCAGCATCTCACGCAGACAGTAGGAGGAAGAAACTCTCCCTGCTATGTGCTGCCAGCGCCGCAAACTTGCCGATGCAGCATCCTGGAAGCACCGGACCACAGTCTGACTCTGAGTCCGCCCGAAAACTTTGAGCCTCCGACCAGCCCTCCGACACCGAGCACCGAGCACCATCTCTGCCGAGTGCTTCCACCCCGGCCGCGGCCGCCGAGCAACAGTCAAAGCCGAGGACTCGGGGCCTTCCCGTCCGGAGATTTCGGATCACACAGTAGCAGCGGCAGCGAAGCGGGCATTTCAGAAGTTTCACCAGATGTTCCTCCGTGCTCTCACGTCTGCCTCCATCAAATCAGAATTGTGCACGGCCTCCCTTGACAGATTACGGATATTCATTCCGGAGAGGCCCACGCACTGCGTCGCGCTGCCATCTTCTCCTCCTCCCCCATGTATACTTGGAGTATTGTGTTCAGCTCATTATAGGAAGGATATGGAACCTTTAGAAAAGATGCAGAGGAGATTTACCAAGATGCTTCCTGGATTAGCGAGCACGTCTGACGAGAATAGGTTGAGTGAGTTGGAACTTTTCTCGTTGGGGAGAAGGATGATGAGAGGTAACGTGACAGAGGTGTGCAAGATGATAGGAAGCATATATCGAATGGGCAGCCAAAGGCTTTTCTCCCAGAGCGGAAATGGCTAATACCAGAGGGCATCATTTTAAGGTGATTGAAGGAAAGTATAGGGGAGATGTCAGAGGTAAATGTTTTGTACAGAGAATGGTGGGTGTGAGAAACGTGCTGTCAGGTGAGCTGGTAGAGGCAGATACATTAGGGACATTTAAGAGACTCTTAGATTACCACATGGATGCTAGAAAAATGGAGAGTTATGTGGGAGGGAAGGGTTAGATTGAACTTGGAGTAGGTTAAAGGGTCGGCACAATATTGTGGGCCAAAGGGCCTGTACCGTGTGAGAATATTCTATGCTCTAATGTAGGCAAATCTGCTGAAGTGAATGAGTTCTACGCTAATATGTCTGAGCGTGATTGAAACCCTGACAGAGCGCTGTGGAAATCAGATACATCAGGAAAAACACTGCCCTGTCACTTAGAGCATTCTCCTCATTACATGGGTGCCCCGTCCTTCACAGCCTCTGAAGCACAATTTAAACTCAATCGTTTTGCATTAACACATATCCCATTGCCTTCCTTGTTTCGTTGCCATGGCGCCTCGTTCTGTTATGTATTTCATTCCCTGAATCTGCATAGCAATGAATTATACACGAAGCTCTCTGGAAAGTTGGCTTTGATTGAGTTTGCCCCCAGGCCCATGTCATTGCTTTTAATAGAGAAAGCTAAACTCTGGATTTTGATTTTAAAATGTAACAGCCATCGTTCAAAAGTTCTGGGGAGACCCCTGGAGTAAGAATTCAGTCAGAGTTAGAGGACTGTGAGTTTAATACAATATTACTTCAAACACAAATGCAAGAGAGTCTGCATATGTTGGATGTCCAGAGCAACCCACACACGCGCGCGCGCACACACACACACACACACACACACACAGACACACACAGAGACACACACACACACACACACACACACACAGACACACACAGACACACACACACACACACACACACACACAATACTAGAGGAACTCAGCAGGTCAGGCAGCATCTATGGAAATGAATAAACAGTCGATATTTCAGGCCAAGACGCTTTGTCGGGACTTAGCCCAAAACGCAGTCTGTTTAGACAATAGACAGTAGGTGCAGAAGTAGGTCATTCGGCCCTTCGAGCCAGCACCGCCATTCACTGTGATCATGGCTGATCATCCACAATCAGTATCCAGTTCCTGCCTTATCCCCATAACCTTTGATTCCGCTATCTTTAAGAGCTTGATCCATCTCTTTCTTGAAAGCATCCAGAGACTTGGCCTCCACAGCCTTCTGGGGCAGAGCATTCCATACATCCACCACTCTCTAGGTGGAAAAGTTTTTCCTCAACTCCGTTCTAAATGGCCTACCCCTAATTCTTAAACTGTGGCCTCTGGTTCTGGACTCACCCATCAGCGGGAACATACCTCCTGCCTGCAGCGTGTCCAATCCCTTAATAATCTTATATGTTTCAATAAGATCCCCTCTTCAGCCTTCTAAATTCCAGAGTATACAAGCCCAGTCGCTCCAATCTTTCGACATATGACAGTCCCGCCATCCCGGGAATTAACCTTATGAACCTACGCTGCACTCCCTCAATAGCAAGAATGTCCTTCCTCAAATTTGGAGACCAAAACTGCACACAGTACTCTAGGTGTGATCTCACCAGGGCCCTGTACAGCTGCAGAAGGACCTCTTTATTCATTTCCACAAATGCTGCCTGTCCTGCTGCCTCCCTCCAGTATTTCTGTGTGTGTTACTTGAAACATTCTGTTTTAAAGTATTTACTTCCCATAGCTTGGTAGCCATCTCCCTGTTCCTCCCTCCAGTAATGCTGTTCATGCAATAGTTCTCATCTTTTGACCTTTTGTATTTGCTCCAGGGAAACTCCTACATCTTGGAATTAAACACCAGAAACACCCAGCAGGTCAGGCAGCCTCTGTGGAGAGAGAAGCCAAGCTGACATTTCAAAGTGAATGTTCTTTCATTAGAGCCACAACGATCTAGAAGCCCAGAAGCTACAGGGAAGGAGGAGGGAGGACAGGACAAAGAGAATTGAATATCAAAGAGTGACAGATGCAGTAAAGATAGAAAAGGGGTGTTGCTAGGACTCGAGGGACTGAATTATAGGGAGAGGATAGACATGCTGGGCCTTTAGAACATAGAACTTACAAAAGTCGAGCAGAGTATTTTGGAAAAATGGTGGGTTATAGGCGTGTAGGAGGGAAGACTCAGATTGACCGTGGAGTAGCTTAAAAGGTTCGGCCATTTATTTGTTTAGAGATACAGTGTGGAACAGACCCCTGTCTAACCCTGGACTTATCACAGGACAATTTACAATGACCAATTAACCTATAACCAGTACGTCTTTGGGCTGTGGGAGGAAACCAGAGCACCCGGGGGAAACCCACACGGTTACGGGAAGAACGTAAAAGCTCCTTACAGAAGATGTTGGAATTGACCTCCAAACTCTGACGCCCTGAGCTGTAATAGTGTCATGCTAACCGCCATGTTACTGAGGCACCCCATGTTGTTTTGCTGACCTTTTAACCTACTCCATGATCAATCTCACCTGTCCCTTCCACAAAACCCATAATTGTCCATTTTCCTATCATCCATGTGCCGATCTAAGGGTTTCTTCAGTGCCCCTATTGCACCAGCCTCTACCACCAGCCCCTGCAGTGCGTTCAAGGGGAGCCGCCATTTCTCTGTGTAAAACACCTACCTCTGGCATCACCCATAACATATCTTCACTCATCTTTCTGCTTGGAGTAAAGGACAATGAGGGGTGATCTCAGAGAGGTAGATAAAATCATGAGGGGTATAGATACAGCAAGTAGTCTTTCTTCCAGGGTCGGGCACTCAAAAACCAGAGGGTATAGTTTTAAGGATAGAGGTGAAAAGTTTAATAAGAGCTTGAGACAACTTTCTTTTTACACAGTGAGCATGTGGATATATGGAATCACCTGCCAGATGAAGCAGGAATGTTAGAGTGTTGGATTCTGGTGTTTAAATCCAAGGTTCTTTTAGAAACCAGGAATGAGATATAAAACTTGTTACTTCATGATTGTTTTATTAAGAGTTGATAGAACAAAGGGAGCAGGAGTAGTAGAGTGACAAGGGACACTGCTATTTGAAGGAAAGAGAACCTGAAGTTGGTGCTTAGCAAAAACAGCTACTTTTATACCCAAAGATAAGAAAAATTCCATTGAAATCTGGAGATGAGAGACAACAAATTAGAAAGTACTTATTTACTTAATGAAGCACAGTGAGGCTTTAGAATTATACTTTGTATAACCACTAGAGGCATATTAAACTGTTATGCATATAAAAGCTACTTAAATATAAGCAGATAATTAATTGTTAAACTGCAAAGAAAATGACAATTAATATTAAACAGTTGGATTAACAAGAGGAATATGGATAGGTATATGGATAACAAGAGTCTGGAGGGACCTGGGCCAAGGGCTAAGAGATGGGATTTGCTTGAATGTGTAACCTGGTCAGCATGGACAAGTATGGGTTGAAGGGTCTTTCTCTGTCTTGTACAACTCCTTGACTCTTTGAAAGTTCAGATGAAGAGCTTCTGTTTCTATTAACTGTCCGCAGAGAATCTCTAATATTTTCTGCTTTTTGAACAAAGGGATTGTTCATGTTAGGGTAGAGACCTGGAGTGAAAGATGCTGAGGCTTTATAAAGCATTGGTCAAACCACTCTTGGAGTATTGTGAGCAGTTTTGGCTCCATAACAATAGAAGGATGTGCTGGCATTGGAGATGGTTCAGAGGAGGTTCATGAGAATGATCCCAGGAGTGAAAGGATTAATGTATGAGGAGTATTAGAAGGCTCTGGTACTGTACTCACTGGAGTTTAGAAGAACGAGGAGGGATCTCATTGAAACCTATCGAACATTGATAGAGTGGACATGGAGAGGATGTTATCTATCATGGGGAGTCTAGGACCAGAGGGTACAGCCTCAGAATACAAGGATATCCTGTTAGAATAGAGAAGAGGAGGAATTTGTTTAACCAGAGGGTGATGAATCAGTGGAGTTTATTGTCACAGACAGTTAAAGTCATTGGGTATATTTAAAGTGAAGTTTGATAGGTTATAGATTAGTAAGGTCAGCAAAGGTTAAGGGGAGAAGGCTAGACAACAGGATTGAGAGGGATACTAAATCAGCCATGATGGAAGGGCGGAGCAGACTTGATGGGCTGAATGGCCAATATCTGCTCTTATGTCTTATGTAAGAAGTCACACCGATTTTGGTGAGAGAGAGAGTGAAGGCTTGTTAGTCACAGCTGATACATCTGGAAGAAATTGTATGAGGAGTGAATGAGAAAGAAAATTCAGTGCTGGGACTGCGGGAGACAGAACACCATCGATGCTGTAATTTTGAAAAAGGTGATGTAGTGATTAGTGTGACTCTATTACAGCTTGAGGGGTCAGAGTTCGGAGTTCAGTTCTGGCAGCATCTGTAAGGAGTTTGTATGTTCTCTCCATGATACTGTCAGTTTTCTCCGGGTGCTCTGGTTTCCTCCCACAGTTCAATAATGTACCAGTTAGAAAGTTTGTTGGCCATTGTAAATTGTACTGTGATTAGGCTAAGGTTAAATAGATGGGTTGCTGGGCAGCATGGCTTGTTGGGCCAAATTGGCCTGTTTTGTACTGTATCTCTAAATAAATAAATGAATTAATGGATGCTGGAACTATTTAGCTGGTCAGGCAGCATCTATGGAGAGGGAAAACCCGAATTAAGGTTGCAGGTGGAAGAACTTCCATCAAAAGTGTCCGTCTTACACCAACTGGAATGGTACTGTGGAGAGCATTCTAACTGGTTGCATCACCATCTGGAATGGAGGGCCTGTTGGGACTTGTCTGCTGAACAGGAGATGGCTTGGGTTATCTGTAACTTAGTAAGGGCCGATAAAAAGAAGGGAGGTGTAAGCGGAGAAGCCATTGTAGGAGTGGGCCGGTGTTAGATTGGTCAGGCTTTAGCAAGACAGATGGAGACGAAGAGTGCCGAGTCACATGGAATCATTTAGTTGATTGTAGAGCTTAAGATGTTAGAGCCAAAGATAAAACAAGTCTGGGCAGGGTGATAGTCACGGCAATGGAATGCTCCTTCCGTGAAACGTGGGATTTCATGGTACTTAACAGTCTCCCTGATGACTACATCTGCAGGAAATACACCCAATTTCAGCTCCTGACTGACAAGGTCAAGGAACTGGAGCTGGAGCTGAATATACTCAGGACCACTCGGGAGGCTGAACACCTCATAGATAAGACTTTTACTACAGTGGTGACATCCAGAATGCAGGTTTCAGGTGGTAGGTGGGTGACCACCAGGAGAGGTAAGGGAAAGGGAGTCAGCAGTCAGTGCAGGGTTCCCTGTGGCCATTCCCCTCAGCAGCAAGTACATCCCTTTGGACACTGCCGGAGGGCTGACCTATCAGGGCACAGGGGGATTGTGGCTGGTTCTGAGGCTCGGCAGGGAAGGGTAAAGTCAGCCAGAGCGATAGTGATAGGACACCTGATAGTCGGGGGGACAGACAGCAGATTCTGTGGCCATGAAAGAGACACCGGGATGGTGTGTGGCCTCTCAAATGCTGGGGTCCAGGGTGTCTTGGAGCAGCTGCAGAATACTCTTAAGAGAGAGGGTGGGCGGCTAAAGGTCACGGATCAAATTGGCACCAACGAGGTACGTAGGTAGAATGGGGAAAAGGTCCTGCGCAGTGAACTAGTGAGTTAGAGAAGATGCTGAGGAGCAGGACCTCCAACGTGGTAATTGTTGGATTACTCCCAGTACTGCGAGCTGGTCAGGGCAGGAATAGGATGATAGTACAGATGAAAGAATAGCTGAGGAAATGGTGCAGGGGGGCACTGTTTCAGATTTCTGGATCATTGGGATCTCCAATGGAGAAGATATGATCTACACAAAAAGGAGTTACACCGGCACCAGAGGGGGATCAATATCTTCACGGGCTGGTTTGTTAGAGTTATTGAGGAAGGTTTAAACTAATTTGGCAGGAGGGTGTGAACTGGAGTGATAGGGCTGAGGCTGGGCAGTTGGTACACAAGTTGATGCAGTGTGTAGTGAGACTGTGAGGAAGGATAAGCTGATAATTGGGTAAAATTGCAGCCAGTGGGATGAGTCAAAGAGTAACAGAGGGCCAAAATTACCAAGGGTGGTGAATACAGGACTGAAGGTGCAAAATATGAATGCATACAGTATATGGAAAAAGGTAGATGAACTTGTAGTGCCATTCGAGATTGGTAGGTATGATGTTCGGGCATAACTGAGTTGTGGCTGAAAGAAGATCATAGTTGGGAGCTTAACATCCAGGGATGCACATTGTATCGAAAGGACAGGCAGGTAGGCAGAGGGGGTGATGTGGCTCTGTTAGTAAATCAAAACCTTGGACAGAGGTGCCATAGGATTGGAAGGTATAGAATACTTGTCAGTAGAGTTTAGAAACTGCAAGGCTAAAAAGACCCTGATGGGAGTTATATACGGGCTTCTGAACAGTAGCCAGCATGTGAGATATAAATTACAACGGGAGATCGAAAAAGCATGTAAAAAGGTCAATATTATGATCGTCATGGGGGATTCCAATATGCAGGTAGATTGGGAAAATCAGTTTGGTGCTGGATCCCAAGACAGAGAATATGTAGAGTGCTCACAAGATAGGTTTTTAGAGCAGATTGTGTTTGAGCTCACTAGGGGATCTCAGCTATTCTGGATTGGGTGCTGTGTAATGAACTAGGTTTGATTAGGGAGCTTAAGGTAAAGGAACCCTTAGGAGTAAATGATCATAATATGATAGAATTCACTCTGCAGTTTGAGAGGGAGAAGATAAAGTCAGATGTAATGAGTGTTACAGCGGAGGACAGGGAATTACAGAGGCATGAAAGAGGAGCTGGCAAAAGTTGGTCGGAAGAAGACACTAGCAAGGATGATAACAGAAGCACAATGGCTGGTGTTTCTGGGGGAGATTTGGAAATCACAGGATAGATATATCCCAAAGATGAAGAAGTATCCTAATGGGAGGATGAAACAACCATGGCTGACAAGGGAAGTCAAAGACAGCATAAAAGCAAACGAAAGGGCATATAACAGAGCAAAAATTAATGGGGAGTCAGAGGATTGGGAGGCCTTTAAAAAACACCCGAAGACAACTAAAAAGACATAAGGAGAGAAAAGGTTAAATAGGAAAGGAAGCTAGCCAATAGCATAAAAGAGGATTTCAAAAGTTTTTTCAGATATGTAAAGAGTAAAAAAGGCAATATCGACCTGCTGGAAAATAATGTTGAAGGGGTAGTAATAGGGAACAAAGAAATGGTGGATGAAATTAGTAAGTATTTTGTGTCAGTCTTCACAGTGGAAGACACTAGCAGCATGCCAGAAGTTCGAGGGTGTCAGGGAGCAGAAGTGAGTGTAGTTGCTATTACTAGGGAGAAGGTGTTCGGGAAACTGAAAGGTCTGAAGATAGATAAGTCACCTGGACCAGATGGACTACAGCCAGGGTTCTGAAAGAGTTGGCTGAAAAGAATTGTGGAGATGTTAGTAGTGATCTTTCAAGAATCACTAGATCCTGGCATGGTTCCAGAGGACTGGCAAATTGCAAATATCACTCCATTCATTAGAAAGAGAGGGATTCAGAAGAAAATAAGTTATAGACATTTAGCCTAACTTCAGTGGTTGGAGAGATGTTGGACAAAGGCAGCATGTTTTCCTTAAGGGGAATTTTTGCCTGACAAATCTGTTGAAGTTCTTTGAGAAAAAGCAGAGGAGAGTCAGTGGATATTGTTTACTTGTATTTTCAGAAGTCATTTGACAAGGTGCTGCTCATGAGGCTACCTAACAAAATAAGAGTCTTGGTATTAAAAGAAAGATACCGGCATGGATAGAAGATAGGCTGACTGACAGGAGGCAAAGAGAGGGAATAAAGGAGGGCCGATCTATTTGCTGTCTAGTGGTGTTAATGGCACATTAGTGGTGTCCCACAGGAGTCAATATTGGGACCTTTCCTTTTCACCTTCTATGTCAATGATTTGGATGAAGGATTTGATGACCTTGTGGTCAAGTTGCAGATGATATGAAGATAGATGGAGGAATTAGCAGTATCGAGGAAGCGGGCAGTCTGCTGAAGGACTTAGACAGATTGGGAGAATGGGCAAAGTGGTAGTTGGTGTAATGTGTAGGGATGTGTAGGGTCATACACTTTGGTAGAAGGAATAAAGGTGTAGACTATTTTCTAAACAGGGATAAAATTCACAAATCAGAGGTGCAATAGGACTTCGGAGTCCCTGTGCAGAATTCCCTAAAGGTTAACTTGTAGGTTGAGTCAATAGTAAGGACGGCAAGTGCAATCTCATTTTTTTAGTCAGAGGGTGGTGAATCTATGGAGTTTGTTGCCACGGGCAGCAGTGGAGGCCACGTCTTTGGTGTATTTAAGACAGAGATTGATAGGTATCTGAGTAGCCAGGGCATCAATGGTTATGGTGAGAAGGCGGGGAAGTGGGACTAAATGGGAGAATGGATCAGCTCATGATAAAATGGCGGAGCAGACTCAATGGGCCGAATGGCTGACTTCTGCTCCTTTGTCTTATGGTCTTATGATCTTATGGTTAGCATTCATTTCGAGAGGACTAGAATGCAAAAACAAGGATTTAATACTGAGGCTATATAAGGCATTGGTCAGATCGTACTTGGAATGTTGTGAGCAGTTTTGGGCCCCTTGTCTAAGAAAAGATGTGCTAACATGGGAGAGGTGACAGAGGAGGTTCTTGAGAATGATTCTGGGAACACGTATTAGCATATGAGGAGTTTTTGATGGCCCTGTGCCTGTACTTGCTGGAATTTAAAGAAGGAGGGGATCTCATTGAAATCTATTGAATATTGAAAGGCCTAGATAGGATGGATATGGAGAGGACTTTTCCTAGAGTGAGTTAGTCTAGGATCAGAGGGCACAGCCTCAGAATTTAGGGGCATACATTTAGAACAAAGATGAGGATGAATTTCTTTAGCCGGGGGTGATGAATCTGTGGAATTAATTGCCAC
The DNA here is from genome assembly GCF_963921235.1 of Mobula hypostoma. Taxonomy (NCBI): domain Eukaryota; kingdom Metazoa; phylum Chordata; class Chondrichthyes; order Myliobatiformes; family Myliobatidae; genus Mobula; species Mobula hypostoma. The sequence goes on from NC_086116.1 coordinate 35,112,869, forward strand.
AGACGGCTGTGGAGGCCAAGTAAATAAGTATATTTAAAGTGGGGGTTAATAGGTTCTTGATTAGTCAGGATGAAGTTATAATTTATAGGACGAAGGCAGAAGAATAGGGTTGAGAGGGATAGTAAATCAGCCATGATGGAATAGTGGAGCAGACTCAATGGGCCAAATGGCCTAATTCTGCTCCTATGTTTTACGGACTTATGGTCACCACCATCAGATTTCTGAGTGGACAATGAACCCATGTACACTACCTGGATATATTTTTTTTTCTGCTCTCTTTTGTACTACTTATTTAATTTAATTTTTTATTCTGTATATTTTTATTGTAATTTTTCGTTACGCATTGTACTGCTGCCGCAAAACAACATATTTCACGACATATACCAATGACATTAAACCTGATTCTGATTTGGACTCAATCTGAAATCATTGAATTGAATGTTGGTATAATGGAGCTAGTTGGAAGATAAGGCACTCTCACTAGAGCTGGTGCTGGGGTTTAATGGAATAGAAGGCCAGTGATGGAGAGACTGGTTTGGAAATGGGTGGAGGGAATTGGAAGCTCAGTGTGTTGTGGACTGATGAGGGGTGTTCTGTGACATGTCATTGTCTGAACTCATCATCTCCATTGTATAAAGATTGCTATTGCCCAGTGGTTTATACTGTAATCACAATCTTGTTGTCTTGAGCAATGACAATAAGGTTCCATTCTATCAGCCAAATACAGATTGCATCTGAAAGTAGTGACCAAGTTACCTTTAACTTGCTGGTCAAAAATCTTGCTTCACAATCAGAAACAGAGTCAGATTTATTATCGCAACAACAGGAATTCTGCAGATGCTGGAAATTCAAGCAACACACGTCAAAGTTGCTGGTGAACGCAGCAGGCCAGGCTGCATCTCTAGGAAGAGGTACAGTCGACGTTTCAGGCCGAGACCCTTCGTCAGGACTAACTGAAGGAAGAGTGAGTAAGAGATTTGAAAGTGGGAGGGGGCGGGGGAGATCCAAAATGATAGGAGAAGACAGGAGGGGGAGGGATGGAGCCAAGAACTAGACAGGTGATTGGCAAAAGGATATGAGAGGATACCAGCAACTTTGATGTGTGTTGCTCAGATTTATTATCACTGACTTAGATGACATGACAATGCTTTCTGTGGCAGCAAACAAGTGCAAAGACAATATGATTAAATATTACTAAAATATATAAATAGTGGAAAAAAGCAAACAACAAGGGTTCATGGGCTGTTCAGAATTTTGATGGTGGATGGGGAAGATGCTGTTCCTGATTTGCTAAGTGTGCATCTTCAGGCTCCTTGATGGCACGGTCGAAAAGAGGACACGTTCCCTCTGTAGTAGGTCCTTTGTGATGCATGTCTCCTGAAGGTGCCCTTGATGGTGTGGAGGGTTGTGCCTGTGTTGTTATGTCAAAGTAATGACCAGTTGGTTTTTGTGGGTTCAATGTCCATTTAGAAATCTGATGGTGGAGGGGAAGAAGCTGTTCCTGAATCGGTGAGTGTGGGACTTTAGGTTCCTGTAGCCCCTTGATGACAGTAACGAGAAGCAGGAATGAAGTATTCATATAAAGTAATTAATTGTCTGACTTTATTCCATTCATTGCCTCACCTGTTGATAATGAACTTCACTTGTATGTAATCTTGCGGTTGTAGGCTTTCTTCTTGCTGCTTTGGTCCTTTTCTAATATTTCAGCACTGAAGAAAAAACATACCCCCTGGTTCCTGTTTCACTGGTTCAACAAACACCAGGAGCAATCATCTCGTCTTGGCCCGAAAAGTCGACTGTACTTCTTCCTACAGATGCTGCCTGGCCTGCTGCATTCCACCAGCATTTTGTGGGTGTTGCACCAATCATCTGTTTGTGATTTACACTTATGGACTGCTCTTCCCAGGGGCTGAATATATATATGCATGTTTCCTTAAGCCAACGTGCCCTGTTTGACTCGTCTCTCCCATTGTATGAAGCCTAGGAAGACTCAAATAACAATACCAGATGACGTTCTGTGGTTCCTTTGCCTTTTCATCTACTTGTTGGCACTTATCAAATTCTTAATGGTCTCAACATTTGGCAGTTCTGGAGTTGACACAGTAATTTGACTGGCTGTTATCTTTGCCGCTTTTTGATGATACCTTTCTGAAAAGTTTGCATAGATTCAGCATGTCACCCAAAACTTTGACAAACTTCCATAGATGCACAGTAGAAAGTATACTAACTTGTAGCAATACGGCCTGCTATTGAAGCACTGATGCCCGGGAATGGAAAAGTTTTCAGAACGTGGCGGAATCTCTTAATCGCTGCTGCCATCGGGCAGGAGTTACAAGATCCTTAGCTCCCCACACCACCAGGTTCAGGAATAGTTATTACCCTACAACCATTTGGCTCCTGAACTGGTGTGGGTAACTTCACTTCCTTCAACACTGAACTGATTCCACAACATGCACAAATGCTGGAGGAATTCAGCAAGCCAGGCAGCATCTATGAAAAGGAAGTACAGTCAACATTTTGGGCCGAGACCCTTACACCTATAGACTCTCAAGGACTCCGTAGCCCTTGTTCTCAGTATAATTATATCTTCAGACTCCAGTATCTCCTCCCTGATGGTAATAATAAGAAGTGGGCATGTCCTGGCTGGTGGGAGTCCTCAAGGATGGTTCATACACCATCTCCACTGCCCTGTCTATGTGTGTTTCTACTTTGAGGGAACTATGTACTTGTACCCACAGGTTTCTCTGCTCTACGACACTCCCAGGGCTCTGCCATCTGTGTGCTTCCTTTTCACCATGACGGTCGGATGATTGTAGGTAGGGAGGTGAGTTCTGGGTGCTTGGGTGACTAACCAGCTTACTGCAGGGAGAAATGATTGCCCTAGATGGCCTTGCCCAAGTCTGTTGGCTAGGAGAGGACAGGGTGAAATGGGCCAAAACTCAACAGTTATTACCATTCAACTATCAGGCTCCTGAACCAGCATGGATACCGTCACTGCTCTCAGCAATGACCAGATTCCACAACCTATGATCTCTCGTTCAAGGACTCCACAACTCAGGTTCTCAGTATTATTTTTATTTGCTCAGTTTGTCTTCTTTTGCACATTGGCTGTTTGTCAGTCTTTGTTTGTGTATAGTTTTCGTAAATTCTATCGTCTTTCTTTATTTTCCTGTAAATGGCTGCAGGAAAGTGAATCACAGGGTAGTACACGGTGCCACAGATGTACGTTGATAATAAATTTACTTTGACTTTCAGGCTTGTCAACAAAACACTGCAGTTCACAAACAGAACATCCTATAGTGCACAGAACAACTCTGGTCACCTTGATGAGTGTACAGAGCAGGTTTGTCAGGATGTTACCGGGACTCGTGGGCTTGGTTTATAAGGAAAGACTGGACAGGCTGGGACTTTTTCCCCAGACTGTAGGGAGGTGAGGGAGTGACCGCACAGGGATTTCTCTAAAGTGGATAGTTATAGTCTTTTTCCCAGAATAGAAGCGTCTAAAACCAGTGGAAACAGAGTCAAACTGAGAGGGGCAGAGAATTAGAGGGGAGTTTTTTTTCACATGAAGGGTGTTGGGTATGTGGAATGAGCTGACAGCAGAAGTGTTTGAGGTGCTACAATAGTGTTACACCAACACGCCACCCCTCTCAGTGACATGCAGGAGGTCACAGGGCTGACACCAGAGCCTCACCAACCCTACACCACAGGGAAGGTATTTTGCAGGCCTCCACCCAGCCTGGCTGTACGTTCTGAATTAGCCCGAGCAGAGCTGACTGCTCGAGATCCCATTTCTGTAGCTCACAGCTCATTCACACACGGGTAACCTCAAGGATCTCAGCCCGAAACGTCGACCGTTTACGCCCCTTCATAGATGCTGCCTGGTCTGCTGAGTTCCTCCAGCACTTTGTGTGTTACTCTGATTTTCAGCATCTGCTGAATCATGTTTCATGACCTGATAGAGTTCCTCACTTTAATCTGAGCCTGAAGCAACACAAAATCTTTGAAATCAATTGAACCATCTTAGGTTATTCTTCTTGCTGGGTGAAATTAATTTATCTACTGGGGTTGCATGGAATGGAAGTTATTCCTCTTTCGGCAAACCTCAGCTTTATTATCTATGACTTTTTCCTAGAGTTCTTTCATGCTGTGTTTATCTTTTGCCCAGTTCTCAGAAAGCTTCATTCTCTTCAATTTTCACATAGTTTTGCGTGAGGAAATGTCACCATCCTGTACCAGATACTTGCTCCTGGGATTGGTGGCGGACAGAATATTGACTCCGGGTAAGTTCTTTTCTAAGGGCTTTTGTTTGCAGATTTACTCCAGAGTGTGGGCATGGGAAGGATAAAAGGTAAAGATTAGCTTTATTTGTCACACACATTGAAACACTGAAGTATACAGTGAAATGCACTACGTACTTGCATCAACAACCAACACATTCCGAAGATAAAGATTAAAAAATAAGATAAGCTTGTGAGATGTATTGTTTGTCTCAATGACCAGCATAGTCCGAGGATGTGCTGAGGGCAGCCCACAAGTCTGGCCGTGCTTCCGGTGCCAACATGGCATACCCCAACCCCTGTGCGTTATGCTTTGTAACTTCAAAACACTAAACTAATTCAAAGATTCCTTAGAGGATGCAGGGTGACTTGGATAGGTTAGGTGAGTGGGCAAATTCATGGCAGATGCAACTTAATGTGGATAAATGTGAAGTTATCCACTTTGGTGGCAAAAATAGGAAAACAGATTATTATCTGAATGGTGACCGATTAGGAAAAGGGGAGGTGCAACGAGACCTGGGTGTCATAGTACACCAGTCATTGAAAGTGGGCATGCGGGTACAGCAGGCGGTGAAAAAGGCGAATGGTATGCTGGCATTTATAGCGAGAGGATTCGAGTACAGCAGCAGGGAGGTACTACTGCAGTTGTACAAGGCCTTGGTGAGACCACACCTGGAGTATTGTGTGCAGTTTTGGTTCCCTAATCTGAGGAAAGACATCCTTGCCATAGAGGGAGTACAAAGAAGGTTCACCAGATTGATTCCTGGGATGGCAGGACTTTCATATGAAGAAAGACTGGATGAACTGGGCTTATACTCGTTGGAATTTAGAAGATTGAGGGGAGATCTTATTGAAATGTATAAAATCCTAAAGAGATTGAACAGGCTAGATGCAGGAAGATTGTTCCCGATGTTGGGGAAGTCCAGAATGAGGGATCACAGTTTGAGGATCAAGGGGAAGCCTTTTAGGACCGAGATTAGGAAAAACTTCTTCACACAGAGAGTGGTGAATCTGTGGAATTCTCTGCCACAGGAAACAGTTGAGGCCAATTCATTGGCTATATTTAAGAGGGAGTTAGATACGGCCCTTGTGGCTAAAGGGATCAGGGGGTATGGAGGGAAGGCTGGTACAGGGTTCTGAGTTGGATGATCAGCCATGATCATACTGAATGGCGATGCTGGCTCGAAGGGCCGAATGGCCTACTCCTGCACCTATTTCCTATGTTTCTATGTTTCTAAAGACAGAGTCCGAAATGTGGTCCAACCAAGTTTATTTTAAGTGATGAGCCAACATAATCACATGATAACATGATGACGTATGCAATTACTGTAAATTTTACATATAACCTGTAATTAATTATATGAATGAGAAAGAATGCTTAATCAAACTATATATATAGATAAATAGACACATACAACTGTATGCCTTTGGAATGTAGGAGGAAATCAGACCACCCAGTGGAAACCCACACGATCATGGGAAGAATGAATGCACAACCTTGTTACAGACAATGACGGGAATTGATTCCTGATCACTGCTCGCTGGCACTGTAAAGCATCGCAAAGCTTCTCAAAGGTTCGCCATCTCATGGAGAGGCCTGTGGGTTCCTGAGATCCCGAGAGCGATGCTGTCTGGAGAGTCCTGGTAGGGTCACTCATGGTGGTCAAGTCAAGGGAATGGTTCCAGGCAAAGAGCAACCCAACTGAGACTTCAACGGTGGAGCTGGCGGAAGACGATGACACGTCAAAACAGCAGTGAGGGTGGAGGACGGCTGCAGCAGTAAAGGGTCTTGAGTCATCTTGCATTCCGTGCCAATGGACCTAGACCCCAGTCTGCCAGGGACTACGTGGTGGCTGCCCGTGCATTGACCTCCCCATGTTAAACAAAGTCACGCACAGGCATTCTCCATTAACGTCCACCCCGACATCTCAGCCTTGTGGATCCGGATCAGCCCCTACAGGCACCTGAGGACCCCCCAAAAGAGAACCCCTTGGGAGAACATCATACTCGATTCAAGTTCTTGTACTGCGACTACTAAAGCATTGTGCTAACTGCTATGCCATGGTGGCACCCTTTTATAACCATGCCTCCACAAGAGGGGAACACTGAGTGAAAATGAAATAGACCTCAATCTTGTGGATCTGTGATCAAGAGGGCTGAATTGGAGCTGGTCTATTAATGTCTCATGTACTCGGACGTAGTGAAATCTTTTTGTCGTGTTGCGTCCAATCCGGTCATTCCATACATAAGTATGTTGAGGTAGTCAATGAGAAAACAGTGTAGAGCAGAGTGTTACAGTAACGGAGAAAGTGCAACGCAGGCCGACAAGTAAAGTGCAAGCACCGTGACGAGGTAGTTTGGGAGGTCAAAGGTTCACCTTTTAGCGGTGGGAGGGGTGTGGAATCTGCAATGGCTGGCACAGTGGTGTAGTGGTTAGCGCAACACTTTACAGTACCAGTGAAGTGGGAGGTGCATGCTTATGTGCGACAGTATAGTGTTACTGGCACTATTCTAATATAGGTGCCATGGTAGTGTAGCGGTTAGTGTGATGGTTTTACAGCTTGGGGCGTTCTGGTGTTTAGTGTTCAATTACAGGGCCGCCTGTAAGGAGTTTGTATGTTCTCCCTGGGACCATGTGGGTTTCCTTTGGGTGCTCTGGTTTCCTCCCACAGACATACTGGTTGATAGGTCACTGTAAGTTGTCCTGTGATCAGCCTAGGGTTAATTCGGGAGATTGCTGGGTAGCGCAGCTCGGAAGGCTGGAACGGCCCATTGCACGTTCTATCTCAATAAATTAAATAAAAGTGAAGAGAGGTGAGGAGGTCCCTCATGTAATGAACTGACATTCACAATGACTGTGATAGCTGTCACCGGACTCTGACCCTGCTGTCATTAACCCCGAGAGTCTGATGCTTGACGTTGTTCCATTGTTCAACGTTAATATTTCTTTAATAGGCAGAAAGCATGCAATTTTTACTTTAAAATGAGCAATTTTCAGATGTTGCTCTCAATAATTCTGATGTTAGTTAAAGAGGTAAGAAATGTTGCTACTTCTCAACGAAAAGAATGAAATGGATTTTTGTTCTGTAATTATCTTTGGTACCTCACTCGAATTTACACTGTTACATCCCAGATGTAATTACTTAAAAAGTGACGCTTAAAAGACTGATGTGCTTAGATATAATTTCTAACCACAGTATTCCTGCACAAACACTCAGTCCTACTCATAGATTCATTGAGTTAAACAGCATGGAAGCAGGATCTTCAGCCCAACATGTTCATGCTGTCCAAGATGATCATTCAAGCTAGTCCCTTCTGTCTGGGCTTAACCCATATCCCTCTAAGCTAGGGGTTCCCAACCTTTTTTATGCTATGGATCACTATTATTAACCGAGCGGGCTGTGGACTCCAGTTTAGGAACCCCTGCTCTAAACCTTTACTGTTCGTGTACACATCCAATGGGTTTTTTTTAAAACCATAAGAGATGGGAGCAGATTAGGCCATTCAGTTCATCAAGTCTTCTCTGCCATTTCATTATGGGTGATCTATTATCCATTTCAACTCATAACCTTTGACGCTCTGACTAATCAAGAACCTATCAACCTCTGCATTAAATATACTTAATGACTTGGCCTCCACAGCAGTCTGTGGCAATGAATTCCACACATTCACCACCATCTGTCTAAAGATATTCCTCCTCATCACTGTTCTAAATGAATGTCCCTCTATTCTGAGGTTGTGCCCTCTGGTCCTAGACTCTCCCACTATAGAAAACATTCTCTCTACATTCACTCTGTCTGGGCCTTCCAATATTCAATAGGTTTAAATGAGACTCCCCCCCTCTCTCTTCTAAACTCCAGCAAGTACAGACCCAGAGACATCGCGCACGCCTCACACATTAATACTCTAATTCCCAGGATCATTCTCATAAACCTCCTCTGGACTCTTTCCAAAGCCAGCACATCTTTTCTTAGATAAGGGCGCCAAAATGCTCACAATACTCCGAGTGCAATCTGACCAATGCCTCAGCATTACAGCCTTGTTTTTATATTCTAGTGCTCTTGAAATCAATGCTGGCATTGCACTTACTTTCCTTACCACTGACTCAACCTACAAGTTAACCTTTAGGGAATCTTGCACAAGGACTCCCAAATCACTTAGCACCTCTGATTTCTGTATATTCTCCCTGGTTAGAAAGTAGTGTCCGCTTCTATTCCTTCTACCATGCACCATACACTACGTTTTATCTATAGTCCTCTTGTCCAAACCTTTCCCATCCATGTATCTATCCAAGTGTGTTTTAAGACCATAGGAGCAAAACTAGGCCATTTGGCCCATCGAGTCTGCTCTGCCATTCCATCATGTCTGATGGATTATCCTTCTAAACCCCATTCTTTTGCCCTTTCTCTGTAACCTTTGACATCCTTACTAATCAAGAATCTATTAGCCTTCACTTTAATATACTCAATGATTTGGCCCCCACAGCCATCTGTGGCAATGAATTCCACACATTCACCACCCTCTGGCTAAAGAAATTCCTCCTCATAGGTGGTAGGGGTTCCACTGGTGGTAGCTGGGCTGATATTACCCAGTGCCTCAATTTATTTTAATTTTCTAATGAGCCCAAGAAATTGAACTTGTACTTCAGGATGCGTTCCTGTGAGTTGCTAAATCTTGGCTGCATTGATAAAGAATCTTTGTGGCCCTGAAGGACTCAGCCTGCCAAAGACTTCAGTGCTGTTCCGTCACTTGGAATCATTTCCGCCAAGAACAAATAGAGTTTGCGACCTACCACATACTGAGAAGGCAAAAGATCTGTATTTTCCCATTAGTTAAGGGCTGAGATTTTCCCGTGAAAAAGGACAGGCAGAGTCTTTATGCCAGGTCTTTGCACAGCAGAAACCCAACTGATTCCACTATTCTTTGGACCAATGTTTGTTTTCTACAGACCTCTCCCTCACGCAGAGCACCAATCTGTTAATAGCTCCGCACCAATCCAGTGCATACATGGCTTTTCCTCCCGCTTGCCAAGCCTGCTATTTTACAGTGAGGCTTGATTTCCCTCGCCACCTCCTTTGCCCATTTAGTGTAGAAAACTGCTCCTTTTAGTAAAATACTGATAGACTGAATTGCTCATGCCAACATAGTAAGGTTTGTTGAAAGAATTCCAGGACTAATTCCCTTAGAAAAGCTTTCACCAGCCATATAAAACTTGCTTTTGGAGGTTTGATTCCAAGCTGTAAGAGACAGATTGTTCACCGCCATTTTGACAAGACGGGCTGTCGTATCGCCAGTGCTGTCATTTAATTCTTCCTGTGGCTTGAGAAAATTGTGAGACGGGGTTGATATCTTACACCCTGAGGGAATGTTAGCCCATACCCATTCAGCAAGACAATGACCACTGTTCTGTGCACTACTCTGGATGTGAGACATAGGACACTACGGCACACTAAAGGCCTTTCGGCCCACAATGTTGTACTGACCACTTAACCTACCCTACGATCAATCTAACCCTTCCCTCCTACATAGCCCTCCATTTTTCTGTCATCCATGTGCCTACCTCAGAGTATCTTAAATGCCCCTAAAGTATCGGCCTCTACCACCCTGGCAGTGCGTTCCACGTACCCACCATTCTCTGTATAACAAGTTACCTCTGACATTCCCCCAATACTTTCTCCAATCACCTTAAAATTATACTCCCTTATATTAACCATTTCCACCCTAGGAAAAAGTGTCTGGATGTCTACTCAATCTATTCCTCTGATCATCTTATATCAAGTCACCTCCTTTGCTCCAAAGAGAAAAGCCAAGTTCACTCAACCTTTCCTCATAAGACATGCTCTCTAATCCAGGTAGCATCCTGGTAAATCTCCTCTGCACCCTCTCTAAAACTTTCATATCCTTCCTATAGTGAGGCAACTAGGACCGAACACGATATTCCAAGTGTGGTCTAACTAGGGTTTTACAGACCTGTAACATTACCTCGCGACTTTTGAACTTGCCTAGGCATCATTTAAAATTGAAATCTTAAACTTCATTTGACTTTCTTGCATTGTTTTCCTGAAACTTCTCCTCTGTTCTACCGCACACTTTTGATGGAATGCTGTCCACAACAACACGAATAAAATCATCTGGTCATCTAGCTCCCCACTCTTTGTACAATATAGAGTTTCAACTTTAAACATCGACAGCTCCTCTCACACTTCTCCACCCCCCCCCCACATCACCAGATGCTGAGTGATTTGCAAAGTTCTTCCCACAGATTGTGTGTAATGTAACAAGACTTCTGCCTCAGGAAACCACATTTACACAAAGACCTCACCATTCCTTCACGTTACTCCTTCACCACTGCACATTGACCTGGTCAGCTTTTTGCACGTTTACCCAGAAAAACATGACTGAGCTTGGAAATCTATTTGATGAAGAGGGTATGGCTCCGAGACAAGGCGAGAGCACGAACAGGCTTTCCTGATGGATAAGCTCACTGTGATACAGCCAGCTCCCACAGGGATCGAGTCGTGCGCCGCAGGGGGAGATCCGTGTGCCTGGCGGATCCTTCCTGGTGCTACCTCAACATTTAACCTGGGTGCGGGTTTCTGCTCAGCTTTCGCTGACATTCTGGTAGGTAGATAACAGCTGTTCCTGCCGCTACAGCTTGGCGGATTTTTCCATATACCCACAATCCTCTGCGTGAAGATACTCCTCAGAATCTTTTTAACTCTTTCCCCTCTCACCTTAAACTATGCACTCTAATTCTTGACTTCCTGACCCTGGGCAAAAGACCGAACACATTCACCCTATCTATGCCCCTCATGACGTTATACTCCTCTCTGAGTTCACCACTTTGTCTCCTGCGTTCCAAGGAGTAAAGTCTTAAGACTGCCGACCTCTCTCTCTATAACTTGAGACCTCAAGTCCTGGCAGCGTCCTTGTAAATCTTCTCTGCAATTACCAGCAGCTTTTTAAAAATTTCATCACCATGGTTACCCGTGAACAAGGTTATATTTGGCAGGAGCTCGATGCCATCATCAGCTTAATCTTCACACACAAAATGCTGGAGAAACACAGTAGCTCAAGCAGTGTCTATGGAGAGAAATAAACAGCCGTTATTTCTGGCCGAGAGCTTTCGCCCGTCCTGAAATGTCTTGGCCAAAATTTTATTCCTTCCCTTAGATGTGCCTAATCTGTTGTTCTCTTCCAGCATTTTGTGTGCGTGTTGCTCTAGATTTCCAGCATCTGTAGAACTCTTGTCTTTAAGACCAAAACTTGATCTTAATTCTGCTGATCAAATAACTGGATACCTTTCCACCCTTGACTGTGAGAATTGGTGATTGCACCAACTGTGATATGAGTACGTTAATTTTTAGCACTTCATCCTAAATTGTGATGATATTGAGTTCGCTGTCTGCAAACTCTAAACTTAACAGCAGACTTTAAGCCCTATCCAATATAAGTATCTACAAGTACTCTTGCTTCAGGGAGATTATACTGTGTCAATCTACACTTTAAGAACTGTTTAGGTGTCCACAGTAAGGTCTAGCTGTCAATACCCATCTACTCGAGTGCTGGATTCCCCCTCCCTACAAAGGAGCAGATACTTACAGCTAGCAAAGTATTTTAAACACAGTCTATTTTTAGTGTAACACATTTTTAGACAAGTAATTCTTGAAATAGACTTAGAACTCACATCACAGAGGATTTCTAACTTATAAAAGATTTATGTATTTAAAACAGCAATTAAAAGATTTATGTTTTATGACTTATAAAAGCAGTTTAATTCATGGCTGAGGAAGTGGTGCAGGGGGCAGGGGTTCTGATTTCTGGATCATTGGGATCTCTTCGGGGGAAGGTCTGACCCGTACAAAAAGGATGGGTTACTCCTGAACCGGAGGGGCATTAAGCTCCTTGCAGCAGGTTTGCTAGAGCTGTTGGGGAGGTTTTAAACTAATTTGGCAGCGGGGTGCGAACCAGAGTGATAGGGCTGAGGATGTGGCAGTCGGTAAACAATTCAATATAGTGTATAGTGGGACTGAGAAAGGACAAGCCGATGATTAGGTAAAATTGCAGTCAGTGAGATGACTTGAAGTGTAACATGGGGGCAAAATTGAAAAGGGTGAATACAGGAGTGATGATGTTATATTTGAATGGATGTGGTGTACGGAATAAGGTAGAGGATCTTGCAGTGCAGTTACAGATTGGCAGGCATGACGTTGTGGGAACCACTGAGATCATAGTTGGGAGCTTAATGTCCGAGGATGCACATTGTATCGAAAGGACAGGCAGGTAGGCAGAGGGGGTGGCGTGGTTCTGTTGCTAAAAAAAAGAAATCAAATCTTTAGAAATAAGTGACATAGGACCAGAAGATGAAGAATCCTTGTGGGTTTGAGTTAAGAAAATGCAAGGGCAAAAAGACCCTGATGGGAGTTATATATAGGCCTCTCAACAGGAGCCAGGATGTGGAATATAAATTCCAATGGTAGATAGAAATGTCATGTAAAAAGGGCAATGTTACGATACTCATGGAGGATTCCAATTTGCAGGTAGATTAGGAAAATTAGGTTGGTGCCTGGATCCCAAGAGAGGCAATTTGTAGAATGCCCTCAAGATGGCTTTTAAGAGCAGCTTGTGGTTGAGCCCACTAGGAGAAAGACAATTCTGGATCGGGTATTGTGTAATGCAGCGGTCCCCAACCACCGGGCCGCGGACCAGTACTGGGCTGCAAAGCATGTGCTGCTGGGCCGCGAGGAAACGATATGAGTCAGCTGCCCCTTTCCTCATTCCCTGTCACGCACTGTTGAACTTGATGATAGGGTTGCCAACTGTCCCGTATTAGCCGGGACATCCCATATATTGGGCTAAATTGGTTTGTCCCATATGGGACCGCCCTTGTCCCATATTTCCCCCGCTAAGGTAGAGCGTTCCTATGAAACCTTTCGTGCCGAAATGGCGTAAAGCCAAGAAGCAATTACCATTAATTTATATGGGAAAAATTTTTGAGCGTTCCCAAAACCAAAAAATAACCTATTAAATCATACCAAATAACACATAAAACCTAAAATAACACTAACATATAGTAAAAGCAGGAATGATATGATAAATACACAGCCTATATAAAGTAGAAATAATGTAGGTACAGTGTAGTCGGGAAGATTAAGCCAAAACCAGTTTGTGGGAAAAAAAATTAGCACGTACACGCATGTGCACACAGGTGCCCGCGCCAGGCTTTATGGTCATGGTAGTCTTACTCGGGGTAAACACAAGTGTGTGTTATTTGACTGCTACTTTTGTACCTTATTTGGGAGTGAGAAAGTTGGCAACCCTAACTGTAAAAGACATGTTGAGGTGAGTTTAACCCTACTTGAACAACCCCCCCCACCCCCCGGTTGGCCGGTCCGCAAGAATATTGTCAATATTAAACCAGTCCGCGGTGCAAAAAAGATTGGGGACCCCTGGCGTAATGAACCAAATTTGATTACAGAGCTCAAGGGAAAAGAACCCTTAGGAGGCGGTGATCATAATATGATAGAATTCACCTTGCAGTTTGAGAGAGAGAAGATAAACTCAGATGTATCAGTATTAGTGTGGAGTAAAGGGAATTACAGAGGCAAAAGAGAGGACCTGGCTAAAGTTGATTGGAAGGCAACACTAGCAAGAATGACGGCAGAACAGCAGTGGCTGGTATTTCTGGGGACAATTTGGAGGGCGCAGGATAGATACGCCCAGGCCACGCACTTTTCTCGCTACTAGGTACAACTGCCTCAGGATTCACAGCACCAAGTTCAACAACAGTTACTATCCCTCAACCATCAGGCTCTCGAACAAAAGAGGATAATTACACTTATCTGTTGAGATGTTCCCACGACCAATTATCTCACTTCAAGGATGCTTCATCTTGTTATTTCATGTTCTCATTATTTATTGCTGTTTATTTAAAGTTGCATTTCAGCAGTTTGTTGTCTTCTCTGCTCTTGCTCTTTCATTGATCCTATTTACAGTTCCTATTCTATAAATTTGCTGAGTAGGCCAGCAGGAGAAGGAAACTCAGGGTTGTATGTGGTAACGTGTACGTACTCTGATAATAAATTCTACTTTGAACTTTGGACTTGAACACCCTAAAAATAAAGAAGAATTCTAAAGGAAAGATGAGGCAACTGTGGCTGACAAGGGAACTCAAAGACAGCATAAGAGCAAAGGAGAGGGCATACAATAGAGCAAAAATTAGTGGAAGTTAGAGATTGGGAAGCTTTTAAAAAATAACAGAAGGCAACTAAAAAAAACATATAGAAACATAGAAAACCTACAGCACAATACAGGCCCTTTGGCCCACAAAGCTGTGCCGAACATGTCCTTACCTTAGAAATTACCTAGGGTTACCCATAGCCCTCTATTTTTCTGAGCTCCATGTACCCGTCCTATTGTATCCGCCTCCACCACTGTCACCAGCAGCCCATTCCACGCAATCACCACTCTCTGCATAAAAAACTTACCCCTGACATCTCTTCTACACCTACTTCCAAGCACCTTAAAACTGTGCCCTCTTGTGCTAGCCATTTCAGCCCTGGGAAAAAGCCTCCGACTATCCACACGATCAATACCTCTCATCATATAGAGAGAAAAGATGAAATATAATATAAAAGAGGACACCAAAAGTATTTTTTCAAATATATAAAGTGTAAAAAAGAGCTAAAGGTAGATTTCAGACTATTGGAAAACGATGCTGGAGAGGTAGTAATGGGGGACAAGCAAATGGTGGACAGACTGAATAAATATTTTGCATCAGCCTTCACTGTGGAAGACACGGAGAATGGCAGAAGTTCAAGAATGTCAGGGAGCAGAAATGAGAGAAGTTGTTCAGGAACATGAAAGGTCTGAAGGTAGCTGAAGAGATTGTGGAGGCATTAGTAATGATTAGATTTCAAGAATGATTAGATTCTGGAATGGTTCCAGAGGACTGGAAATTTGCAAATGTCACTCCGCTCTTTAAGAAGGGAGGGAGGCAGAAGAAAGGAACTACAAACATCCCCTGCTTTACGAAAGTTCACTTTACGCCACCTCGCTTTTACGAAAGACCTACATTAGTACCTGTTTTCGCGAACCGAAAGAAATCTGAAGAGGATTTTGCTTTTACGAAAAAAGGCAAAAAGCGAAAATAGCGTTCAGCGTTTGTTTTGCAGTGAGCCGTTATAGAGGCAGTGTGTTCCCTGAGCAGTGAGAGTGGCGCTGCCAAGCGCCTTCCCCGGGAACTACACTCAGCATCTCAGCATCAAGCCACCATAGCTTTGAACTGCGTGAGATTTTCGCTACGATTGACAGTGCTGCAATGATTGCAGAAAAGTATGACTTTAATTTTGAAAGGGCACGTAGGTTTAGGGCAGGTTTGCAGGATGTTTTGAGTGCTTACAAAGAACTGTATGATGGAAAAATATGTGAACCTTCCATTGTGCTCGCTGTCTTCCGGATTCTGGTAAGTGAAACTACACTGTACATATATTATTTCTACTTTATGAAGGCTGTGTATCTATCATATCATTCCTGCTTTTACTATATGTTAGTGTTATTTTAGGTTTTATGTATTATTTGGTATGATTTGGTAGATTATTTTTTGGGTCTGGGAACGCTCAAAAAATTTTTCCATATAAATTAATGGTAATTGCTTCTTCGCTTTATGCCATTTCCGCTTACGAAAGGTTTCATAGGAACGCTCTACTTTCGGATAGCAGGGGAAACCTGTATAGGTTAGCCTGACTTCAGTGGTTGGGAAGATGTTGGAGTCCATTATTAAGGAGAGTTTTCATGGTACATGGAGGCACATGATACCAAAGTCATGGAGGCCAAAGTCAGCAAAGTTTTCTAAAAGGGAAATCTTACCTGACAAATCTGTTGGAATTCGTTTGAGGAGGTAACAGGCAGGATAGACAAAGGAGAGTCAAGTAGATGTTGTCTATTTGGAGGTTGATATGTTCTTGATTGGTCAGGGCGTCAAACGTTATGGGGAGAAGGCAGGAGGTTAGGATTGAGAGGAATAATATATCAGGAATGGTGGAGCAGACTCAATGGGCCAAATGACCTAATTCTCATGGTCTTATTTCCAAATTAAAAATATTTCTAAATTGCAAAGAATTTCCAAACACAGGTACAACTTGTACAAACAATTCTTCATTATCGTTATGTGTGATGTAATATGACTTCCATCTGACTATGACCAGGATTGTCCTTGGAATCGATTGTTAGGGATGAGATTACGGAATACCTGGAGGCACACGACTAGATTGGCCAAAGCCAGTGTGGTTTCCTGAAAGGAAAATCCTGCCTGACTAACCTACTGCAATTTTTTGAGGAAATTACAAGCAGGGTAGACAAAGGAGATGTAGTGGATGTGGTGTACTTGGATTTTCAGAAGGCCTTTGACAAGGTACTGCACATGAGGCTGCTTAGCAAGATAAGAGCCGATGGAATTACAGGGGAGTTACTAGCATGGGTGGAGTACTGGCTGATCGGCAGAAATCAGAAAGTGGGAATAAAGGGATCTTATTCTGGCTGGCTGCCGGTTGCCAATGGAGTTCCACAGGGGTCAGTGTTGGGACCGCTGCTTTTTACGGTGTATGTCAATGATTTGGACTATGGGATTATTGGATTTGTGGCTAAATTTGCCGATGATACAAAGATATGTGGAGGAGCGGGTAGTGTTAAGGAAACAGAGAGCCTGCAGAGAGACTTAGATAGTTTAGGGGAATGGGCAAAGAAGTGATAAATGAAATACAATATTGGAAAGTGTATGGTCATGCACTTTGGAGGACGAAGTAAACAGGCAGACTATTATTTAGATGGGGAGAAAATTCAAAGTGCAGAGATGCAAAGGGACTTGGGAGTCCTTGTGCAGGATACCCTAAAGGTTAAACTCCAGGTTGAGTTGGTGGTGAAGAAGGTGAATGCAATGTTGGCATTCATTTCTAGAGGTATAGAATGTAAGAACAGGGATGTGGTGTTGAGGCTCTATAAGGCACTCATGTGATCACACTGAGAGTATTGTG